>NC_141879.1:33765000-35015000 GCF_056163025.1 Triticum urartu | reverse complement strand
CATCTACCTTCTTGATGATCCGAGCCAAATCAAATTTCATGTGGGTCTGGTGGGAGCACCCAAGTCTTTCCTTAAATGCCTGGAAAAGCACAGCCTCCTTGCCTACGTGATCATGTATGACTGAATCGTCCGACAGTTTGAGAGATGCAATGCTGTTTCTACGGCACCGTTCAGTGGCGGCCCTGTGAAAAAATTTCGTGTTACCGTCTCCAAATTTGAAATTTCGGACTGTGCAACGCTTCATCCAGTAAGCTTTCTTGCAGTCCAACAAGTGGAGAAGATGTTGTCTTAGGATCACTCTGAAATTGGTCTCAGGAGTGGACAATCACCTTTTCTCCTCTAAGCCATCAATCTCTAGGAGGGTTTTCTTGCAATTATCAATGAGCATCGAGAGTCTGGAGTTTTGCTTGCTCCACTGCTTGAGGTCGTACCGAAGTGTTTTGAGTTTCTTGCATAGCACTGCAGCTGCATTTGGGGCATAGCAACATTTGCCCCATGATCGTTTGACAACATCAAAAAACCCCGGTAGCTTGATCCAAAAGTCTTCAAAGCGGAAAAGTTTCGACTTGGGTATTTTGGATTGGATGCTGACATAGCAGGGCACGTGTTCGGACGTGGGTTTACCCAAGGGCATAACGACAGTGTTTGGATATTTCGTGGCCCAATTCACAGAGGTAAAATTCCAGTCAAGTTGTTCTAGCAACGGATCTATTTGCATATTACTCCAGGTGAAAGAACGGCCCTTGATCGGCAACTCAACTAATGACTGCCTTCTGATGAACTCATTAAAGAGTAACATATCGTTGGCATCACCCCCTCCCCTGTTTCGGTTATCTGGCGCACGGATAAAATTAAAATCACCGAGAATGAGCCAATCTTCACAGTTGGGGATATCAAGGTCAAACAGCCAGTTGGTGAAAATCGTCCGAGTCGGATCTACACATGGTCCATATATATTAACTAACGTCCATGAATCGTTAGATTGCGTCGAGGTGAGCCTAACGCCGAGCACAAAAGTTTTAGAGAAAATAGGAGTAGCAGTGAAAACCGAACTCATCCAGATAGTAATAAGACCACCTAAATTCCCAACAGAGGGCACAAATTCAAACATATCAAATTTTTTCGGACAGAACTTCTTAACAAAAGAAGCATCAAAAGAGTCGCGCTTAGTTTCTTGTAGACAGACTACTGAACACCCACTAATTTCTATAGCATTGCGGATCGCCAACTGTTTCTTTTCAGAGTTGATTCCGTGAACGTTCCAACAAAGTACATTCCACTCCTTATTCTGCGGCATCTTCCTAGTGTAGCGTCAGATCAGCCTCCCCTTGATCTCCCTCAAGGAGTTTCTGAGAACTCAGATCATCAGGTGGAATCCCACAGAGAGTAGTGCCAACAAATTGCAGCTGTGGAATAGGAATCGGGGGAGGTACCTGGTCACCTGTCGCGGGTGTGGCACTTGTCAGCAGATTGGCACAGGGAGCCATTGCCTTGGAAGAGCAGATGACAGAGGGCGCGCTCCGCTGCTTGAACCTAGAATGCCCCTTCTTCATGTCAGTGCACTGTGGAATTCTGAAGCCATCATATTTTGTGGAGCGAGAGCTGCGGCGCAGGGAAGTAGTATCAATAGGGGCCTTTTCCGCCGCGACCATCCTTCGAAGATACTTATTAGTGGACTCAACAACAGGCAGGGCAGGCACTGAAGTAGCAGGAGCTTCCACAAAAGTTTCAGACACCACCTCATCCCCCATCGAAGCAGAGGGGGGTTGTGGAGCATACCTATCCCAGATCTCCAGCGGGATGAAGACGGGCAGATCAAAGCAAACATTCAAAGGACGGCCAAAGCCAATGCTCACAGCATATCTACCTCTGGTAACTGCCTGAGTAACAGCTATATAAAATGTGAGAGGGTTGATCGGCAGGCACCCATGGCACAGAGTAGAAACAGAGGAGACTACAGGTCCCTCAATGCAGCGAGTGAACCGGCCCAGAGAAATCACCCAGAGAAATTGCAGGAAAGAGAAATCTTCCTCAACTCCCACCCTCATCATGTGAGATGTGCCGATAGCTCGAACGAAATGTGCTCCAGGCACTTCCCTGCCATGGATCAGAGCATCTGCAGCTTCCTCAACTTCAGAATATACAGACCATTCACTCTGCGGATCATCAGAGATGTTACTTTCCTGCTCCACTCCGTCCATGAGCGAGGGGCGAGTATATTGGAACAAAGTGCGAAAGCTGAATCCTCTGTATGGCGGGGGTGCTACCGGCCAAACACCCCACCCATCATTCTGCTGCTATTGGGGAGGAGCTTGTTGTTCCCAGGCCGCATCTATTTGCTGTTGCAGCATCTGCTGGTGATCAAGCAACCACTGCTGCGCTGCTGTCAGATAGGGTAACTCATAGGGATGTGGAGAAGCATTCATGGGAGGTGCCTCGTCCTCATTACCAACCAGTTCAGGAAGAACGTTTCTGTCATTGAGAACATACACCAGAACGGACCAGGATCTTCCCATGCCCGACAAGGTGCCAATGCGTTTGATCACCAAGCTGTGTGGAACTTGTGCAATGTTGCTGATAAGAACTCTAACAAGGACCCTCTCCTTATTCTGACCCGGCCTGTGCCAAAGATCTAACTTGCCAAAACAAGAAACAGCCTTGTTGATGTAATGGTCTGTCTGATAATCCATTGGGAATGCTAGAAACAGAACCCAAGCTACGTACTAAAAAGGGCATTGACGCATATTTTTTCAGCAAATGTTTAGTTAATCTTAAGAACAGCATGTTATGAGCATGAATATTTTTTAGCAAATGTTGACAGTAATATAAGCAAGCCATCATGATATCATAGGAAAGTAACATACTGCTATAACAGCCGTTTGTAGCGATGACTGGAGTAGGCCAGCAATATGTCCAGCCATAGAAGGAGTCGATAGCGTAAATGAAGCCCTTGTGCTCAATTGCATCAGAGAACCATGGAGGACGTATGATCCTGCGATGGACGTGCAGATTTATCCACTTACCGCAGTGACCTGTCAGATAGGCGAGACCGCGGTTGAAGAACACAATTAGCCTGAAGTCTTTATAATTCGCAGATCTTGTGGGCGCTTGGCAAATTACAACCTTGAGCAAATCAAACTTGGTATCATGTTGGCTACTGTAAGATTCCGAGTATTCTGGGCGGCGGTGCCAAAGCAGTGCAGTGTTAATCAAAGGAAGGGGGATCAATCACTGGGTGTAGACCTCCACGAGCATCCAGCTGCCGCGACCGTCGACGAGCACCATCCAAGACGTGTTCATGCCGACCCAGTACATACCGTTAATGTAGTTGAGGCTGACGGGGATCGGATCGCAGTCAAGGGGGTTGATGCTCGCCACCCTACGATCATTATGCTACGTGAAACGCCATTTCTGAAGATCAGGCGGCATCAGCAAGCAAGGAGCTGGCTTAAAAAGCTCCGGCCTGAGGGCTTTGAGTAAACGGTACAGCCCCGACGAGCACGCGGCGAGCGGCATGGTACTGAGATTGTCCACACGCAAAACAATGAGCTTGATTACCTCTATGGGGAGCGAATTCCAGCCACTGTTTCGGCGGACGCTGCTCGGTTCTGCCATTGTTGTTGCTTGGGTTTCGGACGTGGGGGGAGGCATCTTAGCGGGGATGGAACATTGGACGAGATTATGTGCGGACAAAGATGGAGAAGCGAATATGTGCTGCGGGAAGTGGACAGGTGATGATGACTACAGCACGCCGTTTGACTTATGAGACACATACCAGTAGCGTAGGGTCATGTCAATGCTAGACAACCTGCTTGAGTGATCACAGTACTGGTACTCCCTGCAGTGCTATGCCCTAACTTGCTTGAGTAGAGTAGTAGAGTAGGACTCTGCTCTACTACTAGCACCGGAGGAGTAGTATATTCTAATCTAAAATAGTTACAAACTTCAATGCCCGAGCGTGGAACGACTACGAACCATGCTCAAAGACCGTGTCTACGTGGTGTTTGGACATGGGCGACAACCTCAACGCCAACGATGCTGATCCCGTTGCACCGTATGTGTTTCTGTCCTTCCTGTTTGAAATCATGGTAGAATTCATGTTTCTACTTTGTATCCTACTACTATGCTAGTCCACATTATTAGTTTCATCTCTGTTATAGCCGTCATGATTTATTTTGTGCTTATTCGGATTAAATCTCGTAGTAACTTGCTCATATATTCAACTGGCGCAACGTCCCCTACAGCCACTCCCGTTTCATGGACGGCCTGGTCGATGTTGGAATTTTGCTAGTAGGCCTTTATAAGGTGAGCTCTTCTACCACTTGTATGAGCATGAGAAGAGGAGACCTACACGTGTGGGCGGCGACACTGGCTACGCCGAGCATACTTGGACTCTGCGGAGCTGGGACTTTCCCGCCGATGTGGACATGGAAAACCCATGGTGTTATTTGGACTCCAATAATGTGCACGGGGACTCCAAGGAGGTTCACCTGGACATCTGCATTTTCAAGTTAAATGTTGATCATTAGTCTTCGCTCAATGTAATCTGCTGTCTAAGCATGTGGAGACTTCCATGCATGATCTTGCTCTATTGGAGTATCACGCATGAATAAAAGTGTATCCATTTATGGTTTAGTCTAGAATCTTCCATGTATGAATTTTTACTACAGTACTAGTGAAAGACTTATGATGAACCATTTCTTACATATCCTCTGCCACCTCCCAAGTCATCCTGATTTAATCCCTCCGTCTAGGTGTATAAGGGCATGGTTAATACTTAAATAGTATAGCCAACTGTTGGCTACAAGAAAGTGCCATGTCATCTGTAGCCAACATGTATAACAATGGATACTCAAAAACTAATTCTTGAAGATCATTTCCTGCAAAGCACAATAAGAGTTATTTCTTCACAAGTTTTGGATGCGGGTTGAACAGTTGAACGCTTTTGTTTGCAAAAGATACTTTTTATCTATTTCACCCGGATGTTTGTGAGCTCTAGAGATGAAATAATATCTGAACAAACCTATCCAAATGAACTAACCGAGGCATCTCCATCTTAATTTTCTCTTGCAAGTCGTGCGTGGTCCCTTCATCGTGAAAATGCTCTGGCCGTCACATTGATTTGCATGCATGGATAGCACCACCATATTTTCAAAGGAGGAGCGAGCTCTATATTTCAGCCAAGGCATGCATGATTTGAGGAATTATGGTTGGGCATGCATGTAGAAAAGGGAGGAGAGTAATTTGCATGCGAGGGATTAAAGGAAGAGAGGCCAGCGGCTAGGCATTCAAAGGAGGCTGCATGCAAGATTACACAGGATCCAGATACTAGTCCCAAAACTAGTTCCTCTTTTTGTGGACATGCCTTGGTACGAAAGATTGACAAGTTAGGCCCTGTAAAAATGGATGGAGGGAGTAGTAGTATGTGTAGAGGGCGGCGCTGCACGGGAGTCTCACCTCTCACCCCGCTCGTGGCACGGCAGTAAAGACGTCATATCACAAAACCCAACCACTCCCAATAATAAGTGGCCTGGTAAAATAAACGGACAAGCAACCATCACATCCCTCCGTCTTTTTTGCATTTCATCTCTCTGCATTTACTTTCTCCGGTTCATCCTGCACACTCGATCCCTAGCTACTACTCCTAGGCCAGTTCTTTTGGCGGCTTCCCCAGCTTTTCCCACAAGACTAGTCATAGTGGAGAGTAACAATAAGGCGCCTCACTCATTTATTTGGACTTCTAAACTACTATTCCGTCCTGGTTTATTCCTCACCATTGTAATTTGTGCTAAATTTTGACCAAAGATTTAACTGGTTTTTCCTCACCATTGTAATTTGTGCTAAATTTTGACCAAAAATTTGACACAGATTACAATGGGGACCAATAAACCAGGACGGAGGTAGTAGTTATGGGATTATTAATCTAGAAGCCTAAAAGAATGGCCCCTGGTACTCCTACTAGTAGTAGTACTCAAGTTGGAATTCCAATTGCACGGCACAACCTGTTAGGCAAAAAATTCGATACAGGGTGTAGGAAGCGGTTTGGGAATTTGCATGCCTTTCCAACCAGTGAGATACTCCGTACAAAGTATGACAGAGAAATAACCACAGAGAAGGAAGCTAAAAGTAAACAATCAAACGAGCATTTTTGCATTTGTTTTGCATTGAATCGTTTCACAAGCTTGACTAGTGCTGTTTTTCCACTTTTACAAAAAACGCATCGTAATGTTAAAACGTGCATTTGCACGTATATAAGTAATAGTAGTACTCCCTCCGTCTAGGTGTATAAGTTTTCCCTCCTTCTTGGTCATGGTGCACAACCGAAGATGACTTATTGACCTGGACGGAGGGAGTAGCATAGTCTGCAAGCATATATCGAGAGAGACGTGTAGTGTGATAGTATATAGTAAAGTTTGTGCTATATGCACGTACTTGCAAAATGCGTAAGAATACACAAGGTTTCCAAACTTTCCGTTTTACATACTTAATTAAGGACGCTAAAAATTCCTGAACGTTCGAGATTTATCATTTGCATCACAAAACTAATGAGATCGCCTTACGAAACAAAAATTATACTCCTCCTAAAAGCCACGACGCTCGCAGGAGCGCTTGCGGTGCACCACGAGTGCCCTGGTGTGGCCGTTTCCCGGCGCGCCGACACAACGCCTCTTCCTCAGCCTCGCAACTCGCGAGGTGCTGATTGGCAGCTTGCCGGCGGGCGAGCACGATCTCACCGGTGTGGTGATCCGGCGCCAACAGGTACTCCTCCTCGCTGGAAGCGTGCACCCGATCCACGTACCGCCAAGCGTAGATGAGGCGCTTGGGCCCGACTGCACTCAGGGCGTCGGCACGGGCGTCCTCCGCCACCCTCACGGCCCTCGCACGAGCCTTCTGCCAAAGAGCCAATTGCCTGACTCTCTCGGACGCGACATAGGCCTCCCAGGCAGCTTGTTCCGCGGTGCGCTTCTCTTCCTCGGCCTTCTTCTCCACCTCTATTTTGGCGTGCTCTGCCGGAGGCAAAGTCTCCCACAAGGCGACATCCATTTCTTTCCAAAGCTCCTCAAGGCTGGGGGCTCGGCGGGCGGCGCGGCGTTCTCCTCGTAGCGGGGAGCAGACGCGTCCTCCGGTGCGCATGCTGGCGAGATTGGGAACGCCGACGCGTCCACCTCGACGTGTCGCGGCAAGGAGCGGAACGCCGACGCGTCCTCCTTGACTAGTGGCAGCGAGGAACGGAACGGCGATGCGTCGCGTAGTGGTGAGGAGCGGAACACCGACGCGTCATCCTCGACTAGTGGCGGCGAGGAACGAAACGGCGACGCGTGACCGTCCGCGCGGTGCTGCGAGGGGCTCCTAGGGCTTGGGAGGGGCGATGCCATGGTGGTCGACGTGAGAGGGAGGGGGAGGAGATAGCGATGAACGTGAACGTGAGGGGTAGGAGATAGCGATGTCGTGGGAGGCACAGTATTTATAGCGAGCAATGGCACACCTACGTAAGATATGGACTGAGCTGCACTGACTTAACTGCAGGTCCAGTTGCGTCACTGACATGTGGGCCAGACCCATGTTGGGCCCATATGTCAGTGACCGAATGTACCTGCAGTTAAGTAACAGCTACCTGGGCATATTTGTTGGAGTAAATTACGGGGGAGCGAAGGGGTGGAAATATTGCTGGTCACAACGGATTGGACGAGCGTGGGGGGAGGAGAGTCATGCATGCAGATTTTTTCACACGGGGTGGAGTGGTGGGACCGCCGAAGGGAGAAGGAGAGTTTGGCAGGCATATTATTTCCACACATGGAGAGGAAAATATTTGGAGACGAACGAGCTTCCTGCAGGTATGGGGAACGGTGCATAATAAGTCATCTTGCATGCCGGGCTAGGTATAGTCTCAAGTCATTAAAAACAAGCATGCCCCACACATGTTCATATTTCAAGGTGCACTAAATTATTGCATGTGATGATTAAGGCTGGCCATAATGGTGGTATCTTAGCACACGGGAATAGCAAACATGCTGATGTGGCAAAGAATTAAAGAAGAGAGGGGGGTTAGAATAACTAGTGTTCATGCATGCATTGGTAAACACATTTTTTTGTGGAGAACGACAACACTAGTTGAGTACTTTTGCAGACTTCAAAAACTATTCCACAATGTGTCAACATTCACAATGTCAAATCAATATTTTTACACTCATTATAAAACGTAGTTCTTATACTCATTATAATCAGTACTCCCTCCGTCTAGGTGAGCAAGTCATCTTAGATTGTGCACTGTGACCAAGGAGGAGGGGAAAACGAGAGATCTTAATGTTTATTTGCTAATTAATAGCATTGCATGCAATGAACTAACCACTGCATGTCGTGTTTGGTAGTCTCAAGTCATTAAAAGCATGCACACCCACATCTCCTATTGGTTGATATGTCAAGAAACAAGAAACGAGGTAGAAGTTAATGCACCGCGCCTAAGTGTTTTGGGAATATTGTATCGAATGAGTGTACTGGTGTGGCTGGTTAATTAATATAAGGTGGTGTTAAAAAAAGTATAAATTTGGCCAAACACTTTGCAAACGGTTGACGGGAGTAAAATGGACGAGAGGGAGTATCATGCATGCGGAGTAGGCAAAAAAATTGCTTGTCTAAAAAAAGGCAAAAACATTGCTCATTTATAGCCGGTCGAAGTCTCCAAGGGCGCGACCGCGCGAGGGAGGCGAAGGTCGTGGGAGGCGCGACATTTGACGGAATTAAGTGAAGTTATATCCACGCGCCGGCATGGCGTGCGAACAGGCAGAAGCTATACCGTCAGGCCTACGATATGGGTCTAGTAGACATGACATCTAGTGGGTCCCGCATAGTTCTCGAGAACTCTTTGGGGGCTTGCAGCCATTTATCCATCGGGCAAGCCAGCAACCACACGCCGTTCGCACGCCCTACTCGTCCCCGTCTTCTACCTTACAACAGTTCGCTCCTAGTCGTCCCGTCCTTTCACATTAGTTCGCTCCCAGTTTTTTTTGCGGGGTACAACAGTTCAACTTCTCCTAACCCTCCTCCAAAATCCACCCTCATCCGGCCCCTGCCCAGCTCAAGGCCCGCACAATCTCTTTGTGAATACCCATTTCTCTCCTTAGGTTTGTTTTCTCTCAATATCTGACACACACACAAACACACAGACACACACACACACACACTCCCCCGAGCACACAATTCATCCCCCCGCCCTCTCTCTCTCTCTTGCACAAAATTACCAATCCCTCTCTCCCCCGCACAAAATTGTCAATCCCTCAACCCACGAGATCCTTCCCCTCTCGTCCATGTTTTTCCTGCTCTCTCATCAAACATGTTGTCTCTTCTCCTTCCACGTATACAGAATCCAGATGCACACGCATCTCATGTATATTACATGTATGCATCTTTCTCACAGACCTAACTTCTTCCTCTCTCTTTCTCTCTCTCTCTCTGCCTGTCTCGTTAGGTTTGATTCCTACTCTCTCGTCCACATACATACAATCTTTCCCGCCCTATCTGCTCCATCTTCAAAAGCTCTCTCTGCATGTTTCATTCACACATTGGGATATGTCAAAATGTTGCTTCTATAATGGCTGATGTAGAGTTATGGTTGTTCTTGTTGCATCCTACAAAGTAATAACTATGAAATGCATTTAGATTCTCGTTTGACTGGGATTATGTGAGTTTGAGCATGTTGTGAAGTACTATAGACCTTGTATACATCTTGGGATTCGACAATGATTGTAACTATTGAATTGTATAGACCATTACATTCGAAGTCAATAGCCTAATATATTTATTTCACAATTTCAACAAATGATTAGTTCACTACAAACTAAGAAAACAAATGTGTACTTCCTCCGTTTTTATTTAAGTCCGTGTATTAGCATTGGTCAAAGTCAAGTTTTGTAAACTCTCAGAAAGCTTATAACAAAAAATATTAACATATACAATAACAAATAAATACCATTAGATTCATTATTGAATGTACTTTCAAATCATACATATTTGTTATGGTAAATGTTTATATTTTTCTATAAACTTGGTCAAACTTTAGGAAGTTTGACTTCGGTCAAACCTAATATGCAGAGTTTACTACTACTACTCGCTAGTTGCTTAGCCGAATCACTCAACATGCCACACGGGGAGTCCAGTGTCACAAAATTTTGAGGTCGGCGGGAAAATCTCTCGCGACCCTGATTCGAGCAGTGGGAAGTTACCATCATAGCCTTCGAAACAGGCCTACAGATGACGCTTGGTAGGGGGCTGTTTTCGTAACTTCAGGTTCACCCTACCCAGCCAACCCCACCCCGACACCCAGAGTAGTACACCTGAATACTCCCTATTTTCTATCCCCACCGCAAAATAGACTTCTCCACGGCACCACAGCCTTCGTGCTCCTCCCCTTTACATCAGCGCACTCGTCCACCGCAGCGCATCTGCCTCATCGACGACCTCGTACGCCACACTGGAGCCGGTCCACCATCGTCGTCGTACACAGAGCCTCTTCCCCGACATCGTCTTCCACGGTCTCGGATCTGCTTCCCGGAAGCCGACGCCAAGCGCAGAAGTACCACCGCCATGGACAATGAACTGACTCCCGTTGCCGACCATGACTCACAGAGGCCGCCGCGACCATCGTTCTCCTCCTCGATTGGTAATGTGTGTATTGAATCACTTAGCAGTACATGTGCAGTTTCATACCTACCCTTCAAATTTCCTGGGTGCTATTGTTCCCGTAAAAGTAATTGGTTATAGCCTCCATTGTCCAACAGAATATCAGCTTGTAATTGTGCGTCGCTCCTATATCGCGCTGTGCTTGGGTAGGTTTTTCATCTGCAACCAGTAGTGTGGCAAATGATGGAAATGTTTTTAGAACTAGCAAAATGCCCATGCATTGCACGCATCAAGATGCATTTGTATGAGTAGCTTATCTTGTTGGAGATGCTCTAACATGGCAGACGAGTGCTTTAATGTTGCCCACAAGATGCACGAGTATTACTAGTAGTATATTTTTCTTGCCATGTTGAGATTTTAAAACCACGAGTGCGAACATGCAGAGGAGCAATGAAGACCAAACACTGGATATTCGGGACATCTTCAAGGAGCGTGGCAAGTTAAAGAGGAGCTGCACCGAACCTGTAAAATGAGCTTTGGTAAGTAACACCCTTTCAATTACTTTCGTGTAGCCTCGTGTTCTTCGATGTGTATATGTTGTAGTTTCTGTTTCTCTTAAGCGTGGTATTCTTCGATGTGTAATAAGAAGAGTCTTAATCGTCCTAATGCTTTCGTTTTAGCTTGATGTAGGAAGTGGGTGTTCTCACCTTGTAGTCTATTTTTATTTATTTTTTCCTTTTGAATTTACTTCTCTGAGTTCTGTTTATCTGGCTTCTACTAAATGGATCTAGGTTGCTCTGAGTATTGATCTAAAAAAGAAGTAACTTCATGTCAGGATGCAGTTCCTGCGAGGAGGGAAGTATGGTCGACCTCGAGATCATGTTTCCAAAATGAGGCTAGATTAGACACAAGGTGCCAGTTCCCTAATGATGCTGGATTAGACACAAGGTGCAAATTCCCAGATGATGCTGGATTACACACAAGCCAGGTGGAGTCGTCAGCTGTTCGTGTCCTCGTGGCATTAGTAAAGGCTGAAAGAAAGTGTGCAGCAGCACTTGAGAATGTAGCTGAGTTCCTGAAGAAGCGAAAAGAGCAATCAGATGCTCTCTTCACCCAAGCCAAAGAAGAGATGGAAGAAGCCAGAAATAAGCTAGCAGAGGCAGAGCAGGCTAGGCGTCTCCTGCTATCTAAAACTGTTGTCAATACAAAATTTCCTTCATAATAGCTAGGTTCAAATGTTTATCCAGTTAGCATGCCTGTTGTGATGTCCGTGCATCTACTGATGTGGCACAAAATGTTTTTTTCGGGTCATGTAATAACAACAATTACTTTCCAAACAATAACAGACGAAGCATTGGACATGGTATAGTTCACACGCAAGCCCGACATTCCAAGTTCAACTTCCACATCAAACTCATGTTCACAGATATCTGCACATTCATACATAATGTCCACAACCATGTTTCACTTCAAAGCCAAAAAAATGTGAGGAGAGTTATAAATAAAGAAAATCCTCTACTAGTTTCTGCTACCAGTGCGAGCACAAAAAGTCAAGACCATGCGTAAATTAATTATATTTTAGTCATTTTTTGTGTTCTAAAATGCTTGCCGGCTCGCGGAAGGACGTGTTGCCGGCACACGCGCGGATTCAATGAAGGCAGGCGGGGCAGTCTTAAGCTGGTTGCACGCGGCGAGGAGGCGTGCTCAGACGGGCCTACAGCGAGTGCGGCCCTCTTGGCTGGCGCGCCGGTTCAATGCCTGCGCTATGAGAGGTCGCGTCCGTGTCAGAGCAATCACTCCCTCCAGTCGTTTTTTGTTTGGGTATATCAAAATCTCGTTTTCCATTCACATTTTACAAGTAAAGTTCGTGGACAAACTTTGACTCAAAGTACGATGGGAACTAGTAAACCAGAATGGAGGTAGTAGTTTTTTTAATTGAAGAAGGGTTTCCCCTTCCGATTTTCATTAAAGAAAACCAGCATCTAAATCTAAACCATAGTATTTGCCCTAGAACTACCATGTTCAACATCTCGCAACATAAACCCATACAACCTCCATCGAAAAAAACAAACCATACAACCATACGCCAAGGAGGTACGTAGTACTATGAATTCCATTTTTCGCTCCATACCAATCGTTCTAAAAACTACTTACTACTTATAACGCGCCATTGAAAATTGGAACTCTTAACCCCGCTAAAAAACGATATTTTAAACGTGGCTACTCGATCTGTGGCAACTGGCGAGCCACCGCGCTCCAAGTCGTTCACCTGTGGTCCCGACCATCAACTCCTACAGATCAAATTATCACACGAGCTGACTATTCCTACAAAGGTGCTCCACCACGTACCTGGTACCCGCGAATGTAGCAATCGTGCCCCTAGGGTTTTAGAGTTTATTTGTTAACATCGCCTTTACGTAACACTCATGTGTGCGAGATAGCGAGAGGCCGACTGCGTGCGTGCGCCTCTTCTCTTCGTATATGTACTCCACCATTTGTCTGGTGTCCAAAAAATTATAATAACTACTAGCAATGTGCCAATGCATTGCCACACGATCAAAGTAGATTAATACAGTGGCGGAGCTAGATGCAGATTACGCCTAGGGCTGTGCTATGTTGAGTGATAAACTTCTATGATTTTCTATGCTTTGCATGAAGGAATTACAAAGGAAGTTGTTTCTAGGCCTGGGGCTATAGCCCTAGCTGCCCCAGGCCTGTCTCTGCCACTAGATTAATACATATTCACCTATTTGATAGAAAAAAGTCTAGCTTTGAAATACGTATATCACTAAAAATATGTTATGTTTCACTCAAAATATATTCCTTTGGCGGTTTTGATGAGATAAGGGAGGAATGTTGTTGGTTTCAAGATTCGAGAAGTGGTATATGTCTAATTTCTACTCTTACTAGCAAGATGCCCGTGCGTTGCACGGAACATCAGGATCTTGTGGGAGAAAAGGATGAACGAGGGAAGGCCTTATCTGCAAATGTGGTGAAGAGTGCAGGTAAATTGCCATATTTTCCTTCCTATCCGGCAGAGATAAATTAGACGACCTACATTGCAGGATGGCAGGCCCACCATCATCACCAACTCTATTTTTATCCCTACTCTTATAATAAGCATTGTCGGTGATGATCGTGTGCCTGCCATCCTGCAATATAGGTCGTCCGATCTATATCTGACGGATAGGAAGGAAACTATGGCAATTTTGCAAAAAGATACCCACACCCCTCTCCACATTTGCAAATAAGGCCTTCCCTCGTTCATCCTTTCCCCCCACAAGATAAACTACTCATACAAATGCATCTTGATGTTCCGTTCAACTCATGGGCATCTTGCTAGTTGTTGCAAAAAGCCCATGTGTGTGTGAGAGAGGGCGAGTGGAGGAGGACGGAGTGCATGTGTGACAAAGACACAAGGAGTGTGTGTGCGATAGGTATCAGCTTAAAATGAGGCGATAGTGTGTGTGTGCACGATCGAGAGGGCGTGTCTCAAGAAGGGAAGAAAAATCTACATAGATACAAGGAGCGGGAGAGAGACATGTATGCGATGGTGGAAGCACGAGTGTGCGGGTGTATAAACCTATCTAGAGGCTAGGTAGTCGATAAATGTTTGTGAGAGAAATACGAGTCGGGGTGCGAAAGCGAGAGTTTTGTGTGTGTGTGAGAGAGAGATGGTAGTCGGGAAGGGGAGTGGAAGCAGGAGTTGTGTGTGTGTGTGTCTGTGAGAGAGAGAGAGGAGATGGTAGTCGGGGTTGTCTGATCGGTAAACAAATGAATAATGTCAGTCTGGGATGGAGAAGAAAAGGAGACCACAACAAATGTTGTGTCTACAGGAGAGATAGAGAGAGTAATTTTAGTGGTATGAGTCATATATAAAGACATATAGGGTGTGTGAGAGAATCCCATAGAGAGAAAGACAAAGTGAAAGACGAGTGGAGACTGTGTGTTTGGCGGTGAAAAAGAAAGCTTAGGTACCGAGTGATACCAGAGAACAGTAGAGATGTGAGAGATAATGAAAACCGTGTAATGTATAATGATAGGGAGAGTGTGACACTTCTCAAGGGAGACCTCGAGAGACCATGTTTGCGAGGATAGGAGCAACATGAAGTGAGCGTGCGGGTGAGCTGGAGAAAAGAGAGTGATAGCTACCTGAAGGAGCATGCATGCGAGAGAGATGGGCGTGAAAGGAGTGAACAAAAAAGGGATTCAAATATTTGAATTCGAGATGATGATACATGTAATCCATACTCGAACCAAAATTGATCTATCAAACATGCATACTCATATGAATTCACGCACATCTATGTTATTTAATATGTAGATATTACTGATCCATACATTTTAGTAGAACATAATTAGGTTAAATTTTTTCGAATTCAACCTTAAGATTTCGAGATCGTTGTATTTGTAAATCATATTATACATATAAAGGAGCAGAATTCTTTGTTGTGCTTTTGAAAGTATATATAAAAAAATGATGTATATAGAATGTAATTCCAATTGAAAATGGATCCCGCCCGAAAAAAAAGAATACAAACGGGATTCGAATTGAGTTGGCATGGTAAACGTGCACTCTACAAAATTTGAACGAAGCGGGGAAAGTCGCAGTAACTGCCCGAAACCAGAATCTGCGAGATGGAAATCACTACTGCCTATCCCTGCCACGCAAAGCCTATATGCTGGATTTCTATAGGTTTCGATAGGGGTAGGTTTGTAATTTCACCCAAACGTGACGTAACCGCCTCTCACCCGGATTCATACACGGTGGGCGCCAAAACACAGTGTGTCCTCGGCCGAAATCGACTCCCTCCCCGATTCATATTCGTACACGGTGGGCGCCAAAAACAAACTCTCGTCGGCAAATATTCAGTGTATGCGAGATTACCGTCCTATCCCCAACCGACTAGTGTTGCTGTGATGTAGTAGAAATTTGAAATGGGGGCTAAGTTTGTAAATTTCCTCGCATTTGAGACAAGCGCGCCCTGAATACATGGTTCCCCTCTTCCTCTCTACCTCCCTTTCCCCCATTCGTACTCCGTGGGTGCCAAAACACCCTCTCCACCCCACCCTCCTCCGTCCGCCACCCCATCCACCGCCGTCCTCCTCCACCATGCCGGAGCTGATACCCCGACGCCGCCGTCCATTACAAGAGATCGACCTCTCTCATCCACGGCTTCGGACCGGGATTCTTGCATCCCGTCCTCTCGCTTCATTCCCGCCGTCGTCCACCTTGCCGGCGCCGCTCCTACGACCGTCTCGTCCATCGCGCCCCGCCGCCACCGTCTACCCTCCTAGATCTGCTTCCACGCCATCGACAGCCATCGCTACCGCAGCACCGTCAAATTCTCAGCAGATGCGTACACGGCGCCGCACCAGAGGCGGTACTCTTTCGTATCTGCTCAACTTATTTATCGCAGCAAGAAAATAGATCGCCACTGCTTTACTCCGATTTCTTTTCTTGGTTGCGAAGTTGCCTTTGTCCGGTTTGCACCTTCAGATCCGCCATGGCACGCTCAACACCATACTCGCAATGCTCATGGTTTTCCCCTTTTATATTCCACACTAGTTAAATCACAGTAGACTAAATTTCAAAATTGGGTCAGTCGATTTTTCAGAGCTCGCCGGAGTTCGCCGGTGCGATCGAAGGGGCTGGGGTGGGGACGATGGTTGTGGGGGGCGGTGGTGGGGCCTCGTCGAACGAAGAAAACTCGACGCGGGTGGGGGTGGGGGTGGCGGAGGAACACAGGCGGTGGGGCCGGTGGTTCGGCCGGCGGCCGGTGCGGTGTTCTGTATGGGAAGCACAGTATGTTCCTTGTCAGGAAGGGGAGCAGGGACATCTACAGTCTAACAGCTGATAGAGCTGGCCTGTACGTGATCAATAGGCTTTCAATTACTAGCGGCAATACAACACCGTAATTTCCAGCCAGTTCCACTTTCCCGATTTATATATCCTGGTTATGGTGTACCATTGTTATGTACACTATGATCTGCCTAGTTGCTGTGTGCTCTTGTTATCATGGTTTGGCAATAAACTCTCTATACATTATATTATGAACCTATCATCTCCCAGCTGTCCTTACTTCTGGAGCCTATTTTTTTGTGTACTTGTGCCAGATTATATAAATGCACGCACCATATTACAACACACATGAGCTCTCTCATCAGAATCCAGTGATAGCACACAAGTGTTACAGGGGCGCCCCTATATTAGAATATCATCTGCATTACAAAGATAATCTCACAACTATTTATGTTTTCATGGTTCTCAGATATCATACGCAATTACAGTGAATATCAGAATCCGTGCGTCAGAAGAATATTGTGGAACATTGCAATGACTTACAAAATTGGCACCAAGGCATTGAGTGCCATTCTGGAAGCAATGAAACTCGTACGCTCCCCACCTGTTGATTCTTGTTCAGAATATCATCCTAATTACTATTCTAACCTCGAGAAGTCAAAGGCAGATGGCCTGTCTTGTTCACCCATCAAGGTTCCTGTTCTAATTTGGCAAGGTTTTATTGATTGCGCGTATCTTGCATATGTTGTCTTGCATTTCTTCTACTTTGTTGCACCGCCATCTGCTTAGTTTACTCATCATATATGTCGAGATGCCATGCCCATCCATTATCAATACATATTCCATCTGTCATCGTACCATGTTTTTCCACTCAAATGCTGTTCTGGTGCATCAGACATCAAAAAGGAAGAAGGTGATTGCCGAACCTGAAGGAGCACCAGCAAAGTCCTTGAAAAACGTGGTGGTGCCGGAGAAATCAGACAGCACCCCACTTATATTGGTTGTACAACCAGTGACACAAAACATAGGACCGACTCCAGCAGACTGTACCCATAATTCACTGGCCACACCACTAGCCCCACCACACAAGACCTGCACTCCAGCAAAAGGTATACCGATTTCATTTGCCATAGCACCAGCTGTACCACAGAAAAATCCCACTCCAGCAAAAAGTACAGCAAGTCCACCGGCCGAAGACCTATCCCAACTGCAGAGACGGCCAATTCCTGCAGATTGGAACCCCATTCCATTTATTCCCAGTTTAAAGAGACAATGCTTTCAATGTTGTTAGGGACTACGTGCATATATTCCCATCATGGGAAGATTATTGTGAAGACAAACACCATTTTCACATCTTCCTGTCCAACTTACGTGTAAGTGCTATTATTCATGGTTATTATTTTCCTGTTTTCTGCTGATTAAACACATCAATGATTTACATTACATTGTTGTAACTAGGCGAGGGTCAATCTAGATAGTCATGACGAGCAAAGCTTGCTTGTGCTTTTCAAGAAAGCATTGCATCAGTATCGGTGTTACCTGAGGAAATCACACTTTGATGGCAAGTCTATAAACGAATTTCCGGTGAAGTCTCCTGTGCTAAATTTAGAAGACATTGAATGGAAAAACCTTGTTATGCACTGGTCTCGTTCCCAGGATGAGGTACTGTCTATGAATCACATGACAATTTGAACTTCTACTTTTCTGCATGTGCCTTACGGATCTTTTTTGCAGGAAATCTGCTCGAAGAAGAACTCCGGTTTGACAAGAACGACAGGATATCGCAAATATGCTGCCCGCTGCTTTGCTCTTGTTAGTACCTGTTGTCCTGTATCACTGTACTTGCATACATACCTGGTTCATTATGTGACAGTAGTATGCATGATAGCTTGCTTATCAATTGTTCGCTCCAAATTATCTGATCTGTATGAATGGTTACATTAGTGTAGAATATATCCAATGCCAATGTTTTTTAGCTCTGCATTGCTCTTGTAAGTACATGCTATCCTTTATCAGTGTACTTATAATGACAGGTAGTTGTTCATGTACCATCACTCTGCAGCTTATTTTCCTTTGCCCTCCATTTTCTACACATCAGATCTATATTTACTCTTACCATAAGGTTGGTACTAAAGAAGTTTAGCTGCACATTTCTCTTGGCTGTACCTTTTGCATGTATCGCTGCACTGACATTTATAGCTACTTGGTTATGTAGCATCACTCTTCATCTTATCTTAAATATTCTCCATTTTTTCGTATATTATCACATCTATATTTACTCTTAACAAAATGTAGAATAAAGGCAATGATTTTGAAGAAGATTCTGTGGTAAACTTCTTGAATTGCCCCCCCCCCATCAGCATGGACAAGGCCTTTATAGAGCCTGTCTTCACCAATAATGTAAGTTTGTCCATCTCAAGCCTTCAAACTTTGTTGTATATATTTGGTTAGGCATGACTGCAAAAGCTGTTTATTTTTGGTGTTTGCATCAAATTGCTTGTTTAAAGTTTATTATATGTAGTTCATAAACAAAAGTTCGTCCTTTCTCAATTTAAGTTTTTAGTTGTACAACCAAGTTCCTTCTTCATACCATGTAAATTAAACTATACAGAGCAAGTGATCTTCTTTTGCACTGCATGTATGCTTCTGTTCTTCATCTGTAATCCAGTGGTGTGGTGAACCTACCCACTACAGCACAATGTCATATTCTGCAATGTCTTAACTATGAACAATGTCATATCATTCTACTATTATTTAAACCGTCTCTTTGTTTGCCAATCTGAAATGGTATAAATTGACAGCACACTAACCATTGATACTTACGAGTTCTTGATCTGTAATCCAGTGGTGTCGTGAAGCTGTCAACTCCTTCACAATGCCATTTCCTGCCATGTCTTGACCTGAACAATACCATATTGTGTTAATGCAAATTTAAACTGTGTCACTTTATTCATCAGTAAGAAATGTGATGAATCGTCAGCACTGATACTTTTATGTGCAAAACCTGTCATCTGTCTGCTTGTTTATCTTTCAGAGTGAGGAAGATACAAGTGTTGAACAAGCACAGTCTCATCATCTTGCTCAGCTGCTTGCCTTGCAGCTCCCCAGCAGGGCTAACATTTCTTGAACTCTATTGAAGTGCTGTCGGTTTTGTATATTATTTTGTCGCCGTGTTTATTTGCACTGGTGGCGATCTTTGATGCCCAGTGTATGTAATATTCTATCTGCTTGTGCTTTGTTATCATAGTGGCGAACTTTGATGCCCAGTGGATGTAATATGCTGTAATTTCTTTATTGTATAGTCTAGGTTTTTTCTTATTCACGATGCTGCAGTTATTTTACTGTATATATATCCCGTATTCGCAGTAAACCGGCCAAACCGTAAAATTACGGTACATAATCGGGCCGTCATGCAATCACGATGTAGGTTGGGCCTGAAATGTGCCGATCAGCTCAAGAGTCGACAGCAGCCCGAAATGAACCCCAGCCCATGATTGTGCGAATCAAATCACGGGCTTTTAACAGGCCGAAAAATTGTCTCAGTCCTTATTTGTCCCAATCAGATATCGGCTGCGAGCAGGCCGGATGCAAACCGGGCCGTAGTTAGGCCCAACTATATGACGGGCTTTTAACAGGCTGAAATTAATATAGGGCCGAAATGTTAAACGGGCCCTTAACAGGCCAAAACTAATATCAAGCCGAATTACTAAGTGGGCCTTTAGCAAGTGGGCCCAAAAGCATAGTGTCTAGTTGACGGGCCAAATCTTATATGGGCCATATTTGATCCCAAAGCGTCTTAAAGGGCCGGACCTGATCTGGGCCGTAATTTGGCCCAGAACGTGGTAGGCCTTTAACGGGCCGGATCTCATATGGGCCACTATTATGCCCGGAGCGTGGCAGGCCACTAATGGACCGGATCAAATATGGGCCGGCATTTGGCCCAAAACATGGCAGGCAGTTAATGGGCCGGCCTACTAGGGTACTCAAAATATTGTGGGCCTACAGCTGGGCCGGCCCATTAATGTCGGCGAAATCTCGTGGGCCTTTAGCTGGGCCGGCCCATTATGATCCGCAAGAATCTTGTGGGCCTTTACCTGGGCCAGCCCATTATGGCACACAAAAATCTTATGGGCCTTTACCTAGGCCGACCCATTATGGCCCGCAAAATCTTGCGGGCCTTTAGTTGGGCCAGCCCATTATTGTCCGCAAAATCTCGTGGGCCTTTAGCTGGGCTGGCCCATTATGGTCCGCAAAATCTTGTGGGCCTTCAGTTGGGCCGACCCATTTAAACTTGATGGGCCGGTGCACGTGTCAACATATCATAGACGCGTCTCGCCCATTGGATGAGTTGACACGTGTCTCCTCCAGCCAATGATGATTTTACACATGGAAAATCCCCATTGGTCGTGGCTGTTAACGGGTTATCGGATCCAAAACCCGACCCGATAGCTTAACGGCGTTCCATTACGGTGGATGCCATGTGTCGGTCACCCTTGACGAAAGCACTTCTGTGACGCGTGATTTATTGTCATGGAAGTGGACACTTCCGTAATGATAATTTTGGTAATGTCATGGAAAACTTCTACGACAACACAGGTATGACTATCTTGATTCTGTCATAAATTTGTCATGGATGTACAGGCATGACAAAAAAAGTGACCTACTGTGACAAACACGTATCATCACGGAAGTGTATTTTTTTTGTAGTGCACGTATGCTGTTTTCACTTTATCATCCCATAGGATGATGATGTCTAAATAAACATAAATCTGATCTTGGGCTAACCTTTGAGGGCAAGGATATTGGACTTAAACACAGACTTGCATAAGGGAGTAGGATTACTACTAGTCATCGATTTAGTTTGGTACTGCCAAGTCTAGCAGCTATATATACTGTATATAATATACATGTAAGCACCTTTGTAAACTTTGTACTGTGAGTTGAGGCATTTGCTCCTATAAAGAATGTTGGAGTACACGCTTCCTGGTGGCTTCCCGGGCTGCCTCTGAGCAATCCATTTCCGGCTGCCGTGCTACGATAGCCTTTTGGAGGCAGTCTGGGCTGTCCAATCTAACCTGATGGCTCGGATCCGGGTGACCAGCCTCCGTGGTTCATGACGGGTGGACGATGGGGGCGCATGGGGCCACCGTCATGTGGCTTCCTATGTCGTTCCCATTCCCATGTGCGTTGGCCTAGTAGGATCCGTCCGTCGGCGGCTAAATTTCGTGTTTTGACCCTTTTCCCAAACCTATTCGAGATCTGATCCTAGTTTGAATTTTTTTTGAGATCTGACCCTTTTGCTACCCTTAGGGACCATGGCGGTAGGGTATAACAGCCTACCGCCAAGGACCCTGGCGGTAGGGTTGCATGCCCTACCGCCAAAATCCTCATAAGTATTGAACACAGTTCGTGCTCGTGCCTACCGCCAAGCACCTTGACGGTAGGGTTGTGCAGGCTACCGCCGGCACGTTTGGCGGTAGAGATGTTTCCTACCGCCAAAGCCCCTGGCGGTAGGCTGTTAGACCCTACCGCCATGGACTCTGCCGATAGCAAAAGGGTCAGACCTCGAAATTTTTTCAACCTAGGGTCAGATCTTGAATAGGTTTCAGAAAAGGGTCAAAACACGAAATTTTGCCGTCGGCATCCGCTGGCAACGCACCGAGCTAGTCCGGTTGCAACAGATAGTGCATGCGTCATGTACACCTATGTCGGCTCGTGCGTAGGGCCGCCCTCTGGCTTGCAAGTGGGGGCATGCATCGCACCCGTGGGAACCGGCTGGCATGTGGGGCCAGTTAATTTGTCAGGTTTCGTTGGTAGTGCGCCGCCTCCGGCTACGCTGGCTCACGCATGGGGGCGGGCGTCACGCATTTGTGAGCAGCGACTTGGACAACAACCTAGTAGGTCTCTTCCAATACCTGCAAGTATCCAAAAACAAATACTACTCCCTCCATCCTATAATGTAAGACGTTTTTTGACTCTAGTGTAATGTCAAAAAACGTCTTATATTATGGGACGGAGGGAGTATTAATCAAGAAAAGAAAAAACCGTTTCGATGTGATGGACAAGACCCATCCGTTAGCTTAGCACTATGATCATTTAGTTTATTGCTATTGTTTTTTTCATGACTTATACATAATCCTCAGACTATGAGATTATGCAACTCCTGAATACCAGAGGAACACCTTGTGTGCTATCAAACATCACAACGTAACTGGGTGATTATAAAGATGCTCTACAGGTGTCTCCTATGGTGTTTGTTGAGTTGGCATAGATCGAGATTAGCATTTGTCACTCTGTGTATCAGAGAGGTATATCTGGGCCCTCTCGGTAATGCACATCACTATGAGCCTTGCAAGCAATGTGACTAATGAGTTAGTCACGGGATGATGCATTACATAACGAGTAAAGCGACTTGCCGGTAACGAGATTGAACTAGGTATGATGATACCGACAATCGAATCTTGGGCAAGTAACATACCGATGAGAAAGGCAACGACGTATGTTGTTATGCGGTTTGACTGATAAAGATCTTCGTAGAATATGTAGGAACCAATATGAGCATCTAGGTTCCGCTATTGGTTAGGTCTACATAGTTCTCGAACCCATAGGGTCCGTACGCTTAACGTTCGATGACGATATGTATTACGAGTTATGTGATTTGATGTACCGAAGGTTTTTCGGAGGCCCGGATGAGATCACGGACATGACGAGGAGTCTCGAAATGGTCGAGACATAAAGATTAATATATTGGAAGGTTACATTTGGACACTTGAATGGTTCGGGTCGTTTCGGATAAGTTTCGGAGTACCGGGGGTTACCGAAACCCCCGCCGGGAAGTTATTGGGCCTTATGGGCCTAGTGGTGGAAGAGAGGAGGCAGGCCAAGAGGTGGCGCACACCTCCCGTAGCCCAAACCGAATTGGACTAGGGCTAAGGGGGCCGGCCCCCCTTTCCTTCTCTTCTTCCTCTCCTTCCTTCTTCTCCTACTTGGACTAGGAAAGGGGAAACCTACTCCTACTACGAGTAGGAATCCCCCCTTGGGCGCACCCCTTGAGGCCGGTCCTCCTCCTCCTCCCCTCCTTTATATACGGGGGATGGGGGCACCTCATAGACACACAAGTTGATCTTTAGCCGTTGTGGTGCCCCCCTCCACAGTTTTCCACCTCGGTCATATTGTCGTAGTGCTTAGGCGAAGCCCTGCGTTGGTAACTTCATCATCACCGTCAACACGCCATCGTGCTGACGCAACTCACCCTCGGCCTCAACTGGATCAAGAGTACGAGGGACGTCAATGAGCTGAACGTGTGCAGATCGCGGAGGTGCCGTGCGTTCGGTACTTGATCGGTTGGATCGCGAAGACGTTCGACTACATCAACCGCGTTACTAAACGCCTCCGCTTTCGGTCTACGAGGATACATAGACACACTCTCCCCTCTCGTTGCTATGCATCTCCTAGATAGATCTTGCGTGACCGTAGGATTTTTTTTAAAATACTGCGTTCCCCAACACGGTGGGTGTTTCAAAATTGATAACCCTGCTTAGCAACATATTAATGAGATGTGTAGCAGTGATGAATGCTTCATCCCAAAACTTTAGTGGCATGGATGCATTAGCAAGGAGAAAGACCAACTTTGACAATATATCTATGCTTGCGTTCTGCAGAACCATTCTGTTGGTGCGCATGGGGACAAGAGACATGATGGGAAATTCCCAGTTTTTGAAAGAACGAGTTTAATTTTTCATACTCGCCACCCCAGTCCGATTGGACAGAGATTATTTTGCTAGAGAATTTTCGTTCAACAAGTGCTTGGAAATTTTGGAATACTTGAAACACATCAGATTTATGCTTGATAAGGTAGATCCAAGTATGCTTACTATAATCATCAATAAAGCTTACATAATAGTTGTGTCTCCCAACAGAAAGAGCTGCTTGCCCCATACATCAGAAAAAATAGTACTAATGGTTTGTAAGAAAACTAGTTGACACATGGTAAGGGAGTTGATGACTTTTTGCTCGTTGGCATGAATCACAATTGTTTTTCACTACTAGGCTCACCAGCAAAAGGGAGCTTATTTTTCCTAAGCACTCGTTGAACTATAGCAAAAGAAGGATGCCCTAATCGATCATGCCACCTTGCTGAAGATAATTTGGTGACACCAAGAACTTGTTTATTTGAACTCCTAAAGCGAGGAATCAATGGATAGAGCCCACCAACGCATCTACCTATGTAGAGGATTCTCCTTGTTGCCTGGTCCTTGATCAAAAAGTAGAAGGGGTGAAATTCAAGAAATACATGATTGGTTCGGGCATGAGGAGAATGTAAAATTCTTTTAAGATGGATGGGATGGCTAGGGGTTTGAAAAACTGAATGACCAACATGATCTATCCTCATACCTGATCCGTTTGCGCCATGGATTTCACCCTGCCCACGATACTCATCGCGGACTGTCAACTTCTCTAGTTCGCCGATGAGATGATCGGTTGCACCGCTGTCAACATACCAGTTTGTATCCACCCCATACTGGGTGGCAGCAACAACTTTTTCTTCAAGGGCATCATCATCAAAATGATACCAGCAGTCCTTGGCGCTGTGCCCGAACTTGCTGCATATCTGGCACTGGATGGGGTCGTCCCCCCTGTGGTTGTTGGCGGGTGGAGGACCACCGGGGCCTCCTAGACCTCCTGGCCCTCCAGGGGCACCAGAGCGAGCTCCCTTGGTGTTGGTGTAGTAGGGATGCCCGCCGCCGCCTTGTTTCTTCTTGTAGCCGCCGCCACCACCTTGCTTCTTCTAATCCCTCGGCTTTCCAAAGCCTCAAGATGGAGGTGGCCCACCATGCTGGGCAGAGTTTGCAGAGGACCTGAAGCCCACGCCTCCCGTGAGTATAGGTCATCAATGGTGATAGGCTCCGTCCGGGCGTCGAGGGCTGAGACTAGGGGGTTGTAGTCGAGGTCCAGCCCAGCCATGAGGAAGGAGATGAGCTCATCCTCTTGTAGAGGTCTCCCGGCAGCAGCAAGTTCATCAGCATATCCGCGCATCTGAGCAAAGTATGCCGACGCAGATTGATTGCCCTTTTGGGCACTGGACAGGGAAATCCGGAGATTATTAATGCGGGAACGAGATTGTGAAGCAAACATGTTACGGAGCTGAAAGAACATGCGGTGCCCCCATGTTTGGTTTTGGTAATTGATGACAATCTCTATGGACTAATGGTTGCCTTGAGTTATATTTGAAGGTTTTGTCCATAGGCTTTTCTTGGAGTACATGTGTTGGTTTCAAGGAGAGTTTGTGTCGACCAAGGTGCTATTCAAGGAATTACCTAAAGATTGGTCTTGTGAGAGGTTGATCAAGACTAAGTTAAAGAGTGAATCAAGATGATCAACCCACAAAGCGTAGAAGATGTACCGAGAGGGATCAAGTGATCCCATGGTATGGTAAGCATTGTCAATTACGCTTTGTGTACTAACCCATGGTCTTCGTGAGGGTTCTTTGTGGGGTTAGGTTGCGGTGTGCAAGTTCAAGTGGAGCACCACGAAGAGATCAAATGCTTGAAGCTTGTTGTCCTTTGTGGTGACAATGGACCTGTGAAGATGTGCGGAAGAGTAGCTCGCCCATAGTAGAGTATGGGGGAGCAATCAACTAGTCTTCATCGACTCAACACAATCAAGAAAGGTTGCGGTGCAAGTTCAAGTGGAGCATCACAAAGAGATCAAATGCTTGAAGCTTGCCGTCCATTGTGGTGACAATGGACTTGTGAAGATGTGCGGAAGAAAGGCTCACCCATAGTGGAGTATGGGGGAGCAATCAACTAGTCTTCATCGAGCCAACACAATCAAGAAGGGTGGTCCAACTTGAGGGAGTCTAGATCGTCATCATCTAGCTCAAGTGGACCATGTGCAAGGCAAAGGTTTGCCCTTGATAGGTTTTCTATTTTACCGGTCTCGTGATGGTAGTTGGGAGACCGGGTTATAGGATCGATTGCCATACTATCAAGGTGGGCTCTTAATGAGTAGCTTGATTGTATCGTTTGTTGAGAGCTCAAACCACTGCATCCTTGCATCATCTTTCTTGGTTCTTGTTTGGTTCTCTTTGTGAGTCTTAGAGCTTACGGTCATCTTGTTGACAAGCTTGAGTTCATCGAAAACGGAGTTCGCTTGCATCTTCTATGATGTTTTCGATGTTGGAGGTTTTGCCGGTTCTTCTCGGTTGAAGGTTTCACTCCTCTTTTTGTTAGGCATACCTCCCCTGCCTCTTCTTACTATAACCAGTCGCTGTTTTGATGCTACTCGTCGTCTTGTTTCCAACAAGCTTGAGTTTGCTCAATTCGGAGCTCATATGCAGAAGTTATGGCAGTTTTGGTTTTCTTGAGTGTGGTTTTTGTCAGGGTCCCAGCGGTAGTACCGTGGTACCCAGCGGTAGTACTGCTGAGGAGTCACAAGCGGCAGTACCGCTCCGCAGTGGTAGTACCGGTGGTGACTCCGCAACAGTACTACCGTTGGCTTACCAGGTCCCTACTGCGTCGATTCGAGGGGTCTTTTTCT
Organism: Triticum urartu; assembly: GCF_056163025.1. NCBI lineage: Eukaryota > Viridiplantae > Streptophyta > Magnoliopsida > Poales > Poaceae > Triticum > Triticum urartu. The sequence goes on along the minus strand of NC_141879.1, from coordinate 34,988,041 downwards.
GTGTCGGATTGTGCGGTACCTCGCTGCGGCAGTAGTGCGGCAGTATCGCTCCTTAGCGGCAGTACCGCCCTTCCTCCGCGGTAGTACCGCCCGGTTCCCTCTTTCCCTTTCTCCTTCGTTCTACGCGGCAGTACCGCCGAAGGGAGCGGTAGTACCGCTTAACCCAGCGGTAGTACCGCTGTCTCCTGCGGTACTACCGCCCCAAGGTTCATGTTTTGTTGCTCCTTTTCCCTGTTTCTTCTGCCTAAGCGGTAGTACCGCTCATGTGCGGGCTGAGCACATAACGGTTGGATTTTCCCCCTCCTTTATAAGGGGGTCTTCTTCCCCAATGAACCTTATCCTTTGAGCTCGTGTTCTTCCCCCATTGTTGACATTCTTCGAGCTTGCTAACTCTCAATCCCTCCATGGATTCTTGCTAGTTTTTGAGGGAAAAGAGAGAGGAGATCTAGATCCACATTTCTACCAATCACTTTCTCCTCTATGTGAGGAGAACCCCTTGGATCTAGATCTTGGAGTTCTTGGTGTTATCTTTCTTGTTCTTCCCCTCATTTTCCTCCCTAGAATTAGTTGCTTCGGTGGGATTTGAGAGAGAAGGACTTGGGCACTCCGTGTGCCCTGGCCATTGCATTTGGTGCATCGGTTTGAGTTCTCCACGTGATATGTGGAAGTTACAAGTTGAGAAGCTTATTACTCTTGGGTGCTTGGTACCCTTGAGCTTGTTCCTCTTGGATGCTTGAGCGCCCTAGACGGTTGTTGGTGTTCGGAGCTCAATCATTATGGTGCAAAGCTCCGGGCAAGCGTCGGGGTCTCCAATTAGGTTGTGGAGATCGCCCCGAGCAATTTGACGGGTACCGGTGATAGCCCCAAGGGTTGCCAAAGTGTACGGGTTCGGTGACCGCCCCCAAGGGTTGCCATTTGGAAACAACGAAACACGCAGGTGTTTGGTCGCATCGGGCAGCAAAGGACACCTCAACTCTTGGTGGGCCAAATCATGGATGAGCTGAAGGAGTGGAAGAGTCGCATCGGGCAGCAAAGGACACCTCAACTCTTGGTGGGCCAAATCATGGATGAGCTGAAGGAGTGGAAGACCACGGGAGTTGGACGCTTAGAACCTTTCGTGAGAGAGTAGTATAGTTTGTACCGTGTGGTGTGGGTGTCGCTAGCTGGGTGTTCGCATCCGTGTCTAGTCTCTTGTAAATATGTTGCTCTCTTCTATAAAAATATGGTACGGCTTTGGCGTATACTCTAAAAAAAAGAGATCCCAACGACATTAAAAATATGCACATGTCTCGACGGTATTGTAAACTTCATCTCGCCACTCAAGGAAACACATGGCATGATAAAAATGAAAGAAAAAAGCATTGTAGTAAATGAATATTAACTGGGACAAAGGAGATGTAGAGAATTATTTTTATTTTACACACTACAAACACAAGATTTTTTTTGGCATATTCAATTATTCCTCAACTCAAAGTACAAGAATAATATTCTTCCAATGTGCATCAATCATGATTTAGAATAGTTTTACTGACACCAAATCCTATTCATCTAAGTTTTACTGAAACAAATAGTGGCTAGTCATTAAAGAGGAAATATGTATTGCTACGAAATTTATCTCTGATATATGCATCTTTTTTACATCGTAGCTCGTGGCGAGAGGCCTTATTTGATGCTCTGTGCATCAAACGGTCGACCAAACGCTCCAGCCAAAAAACTAAAACAATCAACCAAATGCAGCAGCGTTCGCTCTGGGCCGGCCCACTTTGGTGCTATTCTAACAATATCATTTCTTGTTTCTGGCTCTTCGATTTCTAATCAGGTGTCCTTTATAAAATACCGGTTGTTAGATTGACAGACTTTTTTATTAGAATATTTTTGCAAGATCTTAACATATTCATAATTTTTTAAATATTCACAAACTTATTTTTTAGGCATGATTTTTTTGTTCATGAGTTTTAAAAAGTCTGATTTTTAAAATAATATTCATCAGTTTTTAAAATTCCAAAATTTTAAAATGTTTATGAATTTAGAAAAAATAAATATTAAATTTAAAAGGTAAATGAAAGGAAAAAGAAGACATAAATACAAAATAAAAATGAGAAATGATAAAGGAGAAAAACCAGAAGAAAGCCACTCAACCAGTACTGTTTCCTCAACTTGGGCCAGACCAGCCCTGATCTTGCTTGAGCGTTTGCTCCACAATTATTCACACGAAGCGACATATAGGAAACTACAATCATTGTGGGACCTCCTATCTATCGCATTATGCGGCAGGCTAGCGGGGGCTTCGCATAGATCAGTCTTCGCCTGGGCCGGCCCAAGCAGGAGCAGCCAGTGGTGTAAAAAACACCACAAAAAAGAATTGATTCCGCCAGGATTCAAACTCACGATTCGGCACTAGTAGAGATAGCTACCTAACCACTGTAGCTGATTAGCGCTAGTGTTGAACATGCAGCGCGAAAACTTTTAGAACTAACTAGAACAGCTGATCCAAATATTTTCCCTTTTTTCTCAAACATTTAAGGAAAATTGCAAAAAAAAAAAATCAAAAACAAGAAGAAGTTTTAAAAATTGCACAACTTTTGTATTTGTAACCAAATTTCAAAATGTAGATAATGTATGACTTTTTGAACAAAATTTAAAAAATGGGAACATTTTTTCAATTCAAAATATTTTGACGATCACGAAATTTTTTGAATTTTCGAAAAATTTAAAGAAGGGTATTGTGTTAGAATTTATTAACAAATGTTGGAAAAAGGAACATTTTTTGACAATATGAACATTTTCGAAAAAGGGAAGATTTTTTGCATATGTGAACAAAATTTGAAACTCTAAACAAAGTTTATAAAAAGTGAATATTACGAACATTTATTGAATTTGTGAACAAAATTTGAAAACAGGAACATCTTTTGATCTTATGAACATATTTTGAAATGCGAACATTTTCTCAGATATGTGAACATTTTTTAAAAAACAAGAATTTTCTCAATTTCTAAAGAAAATTTGAAACATGAACATTTTTTGAAAGGTGAACATTTTATCAAAGATGCAAACATTTTTTGAAAAATCACAATTTATTTGGAATATGAACAATTTTTTATTTTTTTTGAACTTTTGAGCATTTTTTTTTCAAATTTTGAACTAATTTTGAAATTCTGAAATAGAAAAATAGAAAGGAAAAGCGAGTAGAAAATGAATTGCAAAAGAAATAGAAAGAAAGAAAATAGATAAGAAACAAGAAAAAGGAAAGTAAAACATAAAATGAAAAAGGAAGAAAAGAAAAAGAAAAAATCACAAATAAAAAACCAAAAACCATAGAAAGCCAGTTTAGAAATCTTCTAGAAGCTTGCCAAATCCGATCAGGAACCTTCTAGGAGGATCCCAAAACCGGAACTGTAGCAAGTGTGTTACCTCGTAATTGGACTGGGCCACCTTGGTCGCTAATCGCTAGCTTTGTGCGAATCAGCGACAATTTGTCGCAGAGGGGGCAAATATAATTTTCCAATCAGTGTGGCAATAATAAAATTAGACAAAACTTTTTACGAACCTACATGTCATATATTTGGTACAATCACCAAGTCCACTAAAATCCCAGAGTCAACTATAGTACTCCCTCTGTAACTTAATACTACCTCTGTCTGGAATTAACTGTCGCTGAATGAGTGTATCTAGACGCGTTTTAATGTGTAGACTCACTCATTTCAGTGATAATTAATTACTTCCCGACGTAGGGAGTATAAGACCTTTTTTGATACTATTATGCACTCTAAAAGGACCCTCTTAAAAGTTACAGAGAAAGTACCATATAAAGCTATAAACATCCAAAACCCTAAACTCTACTTCTGTCTCTCTTCTCTTGTTGTCTCTACCCCCAACAAGTTGCCCATATCTCCTAGCTCGGCCTATCCTCTCTCTTTTGACCACAGTGTTGGATTCGACGGACCATCATTGTAGATTCCATACATCTCCCGGAGCACGAGGTTAGGGTTTCCCAACTGGCGTTCACGAGGACTGTGGCTTATGACACTAGTCCTTAGGGGCACGTGTATGAAGACTTTCCGGCTTTCATCGACAAGGTCATGCCCGCTTCGATAGGTGAGCGGTGACAATGGCTCGTCATCGGTTCGTTCAGGTGGCGGTAGTGGTCGTTCGGAGGTCCAGAGACCTGCAATTTTTGTTATGTTGTGGATGCTTTGTACTTCTACTGAACTTTTATAATGGACCGGGACCGTTTTGAAAAAAAAAGTAGCCATGCCCAGTCCCAACAGCCACATACGAGATCAATTCCGTCGGCCAGTGATTAGCAACACATATTTAAACGCTTTTGCTTTAAAGGATTTCATCTTCTCCTTTTGTTTTCAATATATTTCTGGATAACTTTGTTGGTAAGGCAGGCAAACAAGCATGCATGGCTTGGCTAGCTTGAGCTGAACGAGCGGTGGTACCCTCGTGCCTCCACGCTTTCAGTGAATTGGATATGTGCGTAAAACTTGCAATGGGAACCATCAAAGTGGAGGGAGTTTGGGATGGTCGTGGCGACAATGTTGGGAGGAAGACGCGCAGTGGGCATCTAGAGTTAGGTAAGGTTAGAGAAAAAAAATAGACTCATTAATAAAGCCAGTAAATAAAGTACACCCAATATAATATGTATTAAATCTCACCAGCATATCACAAAAGAGATGTCACGTCTGCTGTTTTCACTTTATCATCCCCCACAATGATGATGTCTAAATAAACAGAAATAGGATCTTGGGCTAACCTTTGAGAGGCAAGGATTTAGTTTGGTACTGCCTAGTCTAACTGCTATGTATACATGTATGTAAGCATCTTTGTAAACTTTATACATTGAGTTAAAGCAATTACTTCTATAAAAAATGTTGGAGTATCCGCCTTCCTAGTGGCTTCGTGGGCTGAGAGCGCCTCTGAGCCATCCATTTCCGGCTGCCGTGCTGCAAGAGCCTTTCACGGGCGCTCTGGGCCGTCCAATCTAACCGGATGGCTCGGATCAAGGCAACTCGCCTCCACAGTGTCCGCAGGCAGTGCGCCGAGCTGGTCGGGTCGCGATAGACTGTGCATGTGTCGCGTTCGCGTGTACTGGCTTGTACGTGGGGCCGCCCTATGGCTTCCTCGTGGGGCGAGCATCGCGCCCGCGGGACCCGGCTGGCCCGTTGGGCCAGTCAGTCATGTTTGGTTGGCAGTGCACCGCATCCGGTTGTGCCGGCTCGCGCGTTGAGTCCTGCGTCGCTCCCGTGTGAGCAGCGACTTGGACGACAACCTAGACTGTCTCCAACTCCTGCAAACATCCATTCAAAAATACCATTAATCAAGAAAAAAAACCACGCCCCACAAACACGTATGAGCTGGCAAGGCCAATCAACCCGCTGGTGCCCGCTCTCACGCCCAACAATCTTTATCTGAAATTCAACAACCAATTAGATCGTCAATTAGTGAAGGTGTACGTTCTAGTTTCTGCCGTGGAATCCTTCAAACAAGTTTGTTGCAGTAAGAATTGTCGAAGCCACTTCCACAATCAGAATGCCACTTGATGCCATACCTAGACAAATTTAATCTTCCAACACCACCATTGACGTCGGAAAAAAAATCTCGTTGTCGAACAAAGGGACGAAGATTATTTATTGTAGACGATGCCATCACCAATGAAGAAGACGACTACCAAAACCCTAAATCAATCTAATGAAAACACTACTATTATTAAGAACATCACTCCTAGATCGGGTTTCCCATCCCTCCCGACACCGGCAAGGCCGGACGAAGGAGGGGGGACTGATACATGGTGGAGGCGGAGGTGGCTAGGTCTTTTTCAAAAGGAAGTGGCTGCGGCCCATATTATACTATTATTATTGCACATCAATCAGTAGAGCAATTATTATATTAGTTGAGTTCCTTGACAATATGTAAGGGCACATTGTAAAGTTTACAATCATAAAACCGTTGAAGAGAATCACACACATATATAAAGCTATATATAGAAAAAGTATTACATGGATCTTCTTTCTTGCATTTATTTATAGGGTTTTTATTATTTATGCCACCGGTTGTATCCCACTACTCAGTTTTGCCACTAGGACATTCAAGCGCTCAAAATGCCATAGCTTCGTTAGACACATGCTCAAAAATGCCACTGGACATCATTATTGTGACCTCAAATATCATTTGCCATGTTATAATGACATAAATACCTATGAACCAACATGCCGGCTCTCCCTCTATCTCACTACAGTAAAGTGTGGGGCCTACTTGATCCTAACAGCGTTTTTATTTTCCTGTAAAATTATTCGCTTGGTTACTCCTGGCAAGTGGGGACACACTTATTATTGTGAGATAGAGAGAACCGACATGTGGGTCTAGGCTTATTTTTGTCATGTAACATGGTCAACAAATTTGACATGAAAATAACAATGTTTAATGGCATTTTTGAGCAAACATTTAACGGAACAATGACATTTTTGAGATATCTAATGGCATGTTTGAGCAAGCATCTCATGGATCGATGACATTTTTGAGTAGTTGTAACTTCTAATGGCAAAACTGAGCAAGCTAGCTTGTAGACCGTTGGTAGTGCGCCGCCTCATGAACATGTTGGTAGTGCGCCGCCTCATATCATGTTTGTTTTGTGTGAACTCAATTGGCATCATGCTCTCAGGCATTTCATCGAACACCTCATGTGCATAGGAAGGGAGAAGAAAGTAGCACACACCTTCCATCTTCTGTGAGGAAAAAACTGAGAAGAGGGCGGGCATGGCGGGGGTATATACTCCCTCCGGTCCTTTTTAGTCCGCACATTAGCTTTGACTGAAGTCAAAGTTTGCTAAGTTTGACCAAATTTATATTAGAAAATATTAACATCTATAACATCTAATAAATATAATATGAAAATATATTTTGAGATGGATCTAATAATAAATGTGTTGTTATGTGAATGTTAATAATTTTTTGTATAAACTTGGTCAAAGTTGGATGAGATTGACTTCAGACAAATCTAATATGCAGAGTAAAAAGGACCGGAGGGAGTATATGCAAATTTGTAGTCCCAGTTGGTGTCTAAAACCGGGACTGAAGACAGACCTTCAGTCCCGGTTGGAGACACCAACCGGGACTAAAGGGGTTGCGCCCCTCCCATTCGAGTCGGGACTGGTGCCTGCTGAGCCTCGTCCGCCGTTCTAGCCGTTCGAATCTGGACTAATGCTCACATTAGTCCCGGTTCGTAACACGACCGAGACTATTGCTCCGATCCTACTAGAACCAAAGCCCTGTTTTCTACTAGTGTAAGCATATCCTACCAATCCCCATATTCATTCTCAAGTCTCCAAATCCACTTGCACAAAATACTAATGTTCTTGTCATCCAAAATTCCAAATTAGTAATCCCCAACTACTCTTGGTCTCTAGTTTGGCATACATCAAGCCATTTAACAAAATAATACATCCTAACCCCCTCTTTACCTTGCCAAAGCACACGAGCACACAAGAAATCGATTCTTTTGCCCACTCCCTCCGGTATGCAGAAAAAATAATAAGTAAATGACTAGTGACGTTACTCAAACATTGATGTTGATCTTGTTCTCCCTGTTTTCTCTTTCCATGATAACCAAGAACCACCCACTACTTCATCCCCAATGGAACATCTCCTTCGTTTGCCCTCATGATGCGAGGACATGTCAGTGCCTTTCTACTACTATCCCAACCTACATGGCGTATTAGGACAAAAAATGCAGTAAAAATTAAGATCTCGACTATACTAAATAACGCTGAAAACCTGCAAACTAAGCCAGAAATAAGTGCCGAAAACAAAGCAAACATGAAGATACATAATTTAATCGAACTTGATAGATGAAATTCATGTTATAACTTGTATAATATCCTGAGCTACCACAAATAGCTTGTACAGTATCCTGAGCTGCCACACCGCCAACCCACTCCTCAATGCATGAGAGTCAACCCTTCCCCTCAAATCAAATGTGCCCCGTTCAAACTCCAATGCTCACCGTCTGAATATTTCGATGCCGAGACACATGAAAACACCAAGTGTATAGATGACAATAAGAGAATCAGGGACAAATCCTACATCTAGGATACAAAAATCAAGAAAGAAGTACCTTTTACTTTGTCTAAATGACGGTAATGTTCGTTGGGTTGCATCAGGACCATAAAAGTTAGATCACTGTTAATATTTTTAGATAGGAGATGTATAATCTTAAAAGGTACAAATAATAAATTAGCCTTAATAAAAACTATAGTAAATACATCTGCATCATATATGTAAGATTAAAGTGCTTAGACAAGACATGCATATGCGGGAGATGAGGTATTGCGTAGAAGTAACAATGTCAAAGGTGGACAACGACTTAGAACGACAACCTAGTTTGCGTCCTCCAACTCTTGCAAGCATCCATACACAAATACTATTAATCAAGAAAAAAAACCATGCACCATGGACAAGTATGAGCTGGCAAGGCCAATAAACCCGCTGGTTACCACTCTCGCGCTAAACAATCTTTATCTGAAATTCAAGAACCAATTAGCTCGTCAATTATTGAAGGAGTCCTTTTTGAATTATTTTTTACAGATGGTGTACGTTCTAGTTCTGCCGACGAATCCTTCAAACACCTTTGTTGCAGTAAGAAGTGTCGAAACCACTTCCACAACCAGGATGCCACTTGATAGTCGTATGCAAACAAGCATGCATGGCTAGCTTGAGCTGAACCAGCGGTGGATTGGATATGCTGCTGCCTCCACTCCTCCACGCGTTGAGTGAATTGGATATGTGCGTTCAACTTGCAATGAGAACCATCAAAGCAGAGGAGGTTTGGGATGGTCGTGGCGACAATGTTGGAAGGAAGACGCGTAGTGGGCATCTAGAGTTAGGTAAGGTTAGAGAAGAGAAAAAAAATATGCATCAATAAAGCCATTAAATGGTCCCGAAAAAAGGCATTAAATGGAGTAATATGTATTAAATCTCATCAGCATATCATAAAAGAGATGGCACCACTACAAAAAAGACACATCTGTGACATTTTGGGCCGAACAATTTTTTTTTCTGTCATACATATGACACTTCTATGACGATAATTGTAACAAAACCCGGTATCATCATAGATGTGGTGGGCTCCTACTTCTATGACAAAAAATCATGACAGAAAATGGGCTTTTCGTCCTGGGCGGGCCGGAGACGCAGCTGCATGACATTCTTTGGGCCGTCCATGACGGAAAAAACCGTAGTAGAAGCGAGGGGAGGAAAATTTTGGAGAGTTCCCGGTTACGGTGGGAGGTCGGGGGCCGAGCGATGCGCGTTTCTCTCGTACACGTACGCGTGTGTGTGCGAGACGTTGGCTCTAACTGAACCCGAGCGAGGCGTTGGGCTCTAACTGAACCCGAGCGATTGCACTGCAGACTACGCGTTACTGAATCCGAGCGATCGATCGACGGCTGTTAACTGAACCCGATCGAGTGATTCCTTCGCTACTGCTGCTAACTGAAGCCGATCGATTGGATGAACAGTGAGCGTTGCGCGCGGGGGGGGGGGGGGGGGTGGATGAACAGTGAGCGGTGGCGTTGCCTTTGGATGAACATGACCCCGTGGTGTGGAGGGCTGGCTGAACAGTAGACGGTGGAGGGGTACCCGTGGAGGGGTGGATGAACAGGACTCCGTGGTGTGGAGGGCAGGATGAACAGTAGATGGTGGAGGGGTGCCCGTGGAGGGGTGGTTGAACAGGACCCCGTGATGTGGAGGGTTGGATGAACAGTAGACGGTGGAGGGGTGGTTGAACAGTAGCCGGTGGAGTAGCACGCGGTGGAGCCTGGATGAACAGGAGCCCGTGGAGACTGGAGGAGGTCGACGGTGGATGAACAGTAGCTCGTGGAGGCTGGAGGGGGTCGACGGTGGAGATGAACAGTATCCCGTGGAATCCCGTTTTGTGGTACGCCACACCCCTCCCGATGAACAGGACCCCCGTTTCGACCGTAGCGCTTCAACACAAGTCCGTTTCCTCCGTTTTGCGGTACGCCACACCCCTCCCGATCAACAGTACCCCCATTTCGACCGTAGGAGGTCCGTTTCCTCCGTTTTGCGGTACGCCAGGCCTCGTTTCCATCGCCTCTTCCGTCCAAGCCCTCCCGATGAACACGACCGCGCATTCCGTTCCGACCCATGAACACGACGATGACGCTGTTTCTTCGTTCCGACCCAGCCATGTACACGAGCCCTCGCCGTACGTATGCGCGAGTAGGCGTTCGAGACCCCGCCCGTATGTACACATACGTGGCCGTATTTTCTTTCCTGCATCCTGGCCGCCTCTACTATGACACGTGCGCGCCTCTACATCCACCAGTATATATGTACGTACACGTTCGCGACCAGAATGACAACGCTACGTACGCTTCGACCAGGTGGGTCCCGACTGTCAGGCACTTCCTTGCCTGCGAAGATGTAGCTGGTGGCTCCCAGCAGTCAGGGGGGCGAATCGTTTTTTTTGCCCGGACACACTTCCTTGCGTGCGAAGGTGTAGCTAGTGGGTCCCAGCACTCAGGGGGAAAACGTTTTTTCGCGAAATACGGTGGCCCGTCCGGTGGGTCCCTGCTGTCAGGTGGAGGAATCATTATTTTCCGTGTAATAAGGAGGCAGTTCCTTGCTGCCGCCGTAGACCCAGCTGTTAGCCTCTCCACGTACAGTCCACGTCCGATGGAAGTCGTTCCTTGACCACGTTGACCACGCCGCGCCGAGAGCACCAGGGCGGTGGACGACGGCGAGGCCTAGGAAGGGGACGATGCGGAGCCGGTGAAGACACGACAGTGGATACCCACGCGGAGAGGAGTATGAAGGTTCACTCGTTCGGCTGCGGTGTGAGGCTGCCGTCGCCGCAGGGCCTGGCCAGCGGTGGGAATAGTAGGGGGCGGTGAGGCCTTCGCGGCAGCACAACCGGCCACGGGAGGCAGGAGCAGGCGACACGACCAGCGCTGCTTTGGGCGGCTGGAGCAAGAAGACCAGAGGTTGAAGAAGCACTACGGCCGTTGGATGGACATCGTACGGTCACTGGAGCTAGAATCGTTCATATTGACTAAGTTGACAAAGCCCTTCGTCCCCGTCAACTTAGTAGGCCCACAAGTCAGCCTCCCACCAAGGTGGGTCCCAGCTAGTCGGGGGAGTATTTATTTTTTTGTGCATAATAAGGAGGCACTTTCGGTGGGTCCGAGCTGATAGCGGGGGGAACGTTTCGACTGTACGAGGCCTCGCCGTCGCCGGAGAATAACAGCAGGTGTGGGTGAGTAGAGGGATGGCTAGGCCAGCGATGGGAGTACAGTGGGGCGGTGAGGCCTGCGCGGCAGCAGAGCCGGCCGCGTTGAGGAGGGAGCAGGCAGTCCCGCTGGCGCCTGTTTGAGCGGCTGGAGCAGGAAGAGCAGAGATAGAGGAAGCACGACGGCCGCTGGATGGCCATCCAACAGTCACTGCTTGTGCGTCAACCTTTTTTTAGGAAAGCCTCAAATATGTGGGAAACAGCATACAACCCATCTGCCATTATTTCTAATAATTTACAGTCCATTTTCTAATTATTAAGGTTTTTTTGGAGCCCATATTCTTTTTGTTAGCATTACAGCCCATATTGTGGCCACGGTTAAAAAACTATACGAAATTTTGCATATTTCGGTGCGGTCCGAACTATTTTTAATCCTGAAATTTCGACTCACATTCAAACTGATTTAAAAAATAAATGTATATCAATATAAAATCCAACAAATTCTCAATGCATAAAAATTAATGTAATTTCAAATCTCGAAATGAAAAAAAAGATATTTGAAACTAATTGCCGGTTTGATGTGTTTAAAAAATGTATAACCCATTTCTCATTACTGATGGGCCATTTTCTCGGCCAGCCGAATGAAAGCTCTCCTCCTCGTCTTGAAAGATTTGCAGCCCAATAGGCCTGACAAAGCGACTTACTTGGTAAATCACAAAAAAACTGGGCTGTGGCCGTGGACCCAGCTGTCAGCCTCTCCACGTACAGTACTCTTCCGATGGAATGTTGTTGACCATGTTGACCACGCCGCGCCGAGAGCACCAAGGCTGTGGACGACGGCGAGGCCTAGGAAGAGGACGGCGTGGAGCCGGGGAAGATGCGGCAGTGGATGCCCACGCGGAGAGGAGTACGAGGGTTCACTGGTTTGGTTGCGGTGTGAGGCTGCCATCGCCGCAGGGCCTGGCTAGCGGTGGGAGTAGTAGGGGCGATGAGGCCTCATCGGCAACACAATCGGCCACTGGAGGCAGGAGCAGGCGGTCTCCCCGGCATTGCTTTGGGCGGCTGGTGCAAGAAGAGCAGCGATTGAAGAAGCAGCAGGACCATTCGATTCAAATCCAACGGTTACTGCTGCTAGAATCGTTTGTTGACTAAGTTGACAAGCCCTGCGTACGCGTCAACTTAGTAGGCCCACAGGTTAGCCTCCCAACCGGTGCGCCCCAGATGTCAGTGGGAGGAATCATTTTTTCACGTAATAAGGAGGCAGTTGATTGTGTGCGGCCAGGCCAGCGGAGGAAGTAGGGTGGGCCGGGGAAGCCTGCGTGGCATCACAGCGGGCCACAAGAGGAGGGAGCAGGCAGTCCCTCCGGTGCTAGTTTAGGCGGCTGGAGCAGGAAGATCAGAGATTAAAGAAGCACGTCGGCCGTTGGATGGACATCCAACACTAACTGCTGCTAGAATAGTGTGTTCACTGACAAAGCCTTTCGTAAACAAGTCAGCCTCGAAATCCATGGCGTGTACAGCCCATTTGCTATTATTTTTATATTTTTTACTCATTTTCTAATTCATATGGAATTTATTGCAGCCCATTTTCCATTTTTAGAATTGCGAGCCATTTTCTGGTCAGTACCAGGGTCAAAAAATTAACTAAATATGTGGGAATTTTTGAAAATTCGCAAATTTTTGCTGAGGAACGAAATATTCTTAATCCAAAAATTAATAGCCATAGTAAAACAAATTTAAAAATAAATTAGTACTATGTCATGTTAAATCTAATGAAATACATATAAGATATCAGTGAAGAACAAAAACAAAAAAAGAAACTTATATCCCATTTGCTATAATTTTTTTGGAATTTTCAACCCTTTTGATATTACTTTTAACAGACATTGACCATATTATTAAGCCAGGCCGGAATGCATCCCTCCTCGTCTTGAAAGATTTGCAGCCCAGTAATTCGGGGAAAACAAGTAGGCCTAGCTTGGGTATTCTTCAAAAAGAAATACTGGGCTAGCTATTTTCCCAAAGAACTGGTGCATGAGCATTTAGTTTTATTTATTTATTTACTTATTTATGTTTAGGGGACCATGAGCATGTACCTGGGCCGGATTCATGTGAGAGCCTCCCTTCCAGTTAATTATGGGCTTCTCTATTGGGCCTTCATCAGTGGGCTGCATGTTATCAACAAGTGGAAAATGTGTTCCGAGTTTCAAAAAAAATGTGTTCCGTACGATAAATAGTATGCGCTACGTATGGTACGGGGCACTAAAGGATCGAACCGTGCAACGACTTCCAAAATATTGTGTTTGTCGTTCTAACAACACATTTATTCAACCAACAGACAAAATATACTACTGATTGTACATTGAAAACAGCAACGGCAGCAACCAGGGCTGGGGGTGCAACAGAAGCAGTAAGCAGGCCAGAAGAATGAAGACGCAGCTCTCTCTTTCAAACCAAACATCAGCCATCATTACAAAAGGGCTACCAAAAAAGAACAAGTGTATGCATCAAACTAAATAAAGTTCCTACTACACCAAGTGTACGCATCTAACTAACTAGCTCAGTTAGACGTTACTATTTATTAAGCTGTGGAGATTGGCTGACGGCTTGAACCAGATGGGTGCCTGACAGGGGAAACTCCAGCCAGCAGGTCAAAGTCTGATACTTGCGACCCTCTCTCCTACTTTGGGCTGCAGAGTGTGGCGGCACATATCAGGGTATGGTGCATGCAGAGACGCATGGTACGCTGTGTACACACAGTTTTGCCTGATGAACGAAACCGCACTACCATCATGATCCTTGCCATCGGTTATCTCCTGGTTAATCGGATAATTCAGTCCGACAAACATAGAGCGTGTACCAAGGCTACTTACCAGCCTCCAGTCAAAAATTCCTGAAGGCCCAGAGAAGCTGGGATCCTGCTCAAAGACCTTGCACTGACTATGATTGTATTCCGCGAAACAACACGTCCGGTACGTGCGAACGATCATCAATCTTTCACCGTCGTCTGATCGAGCCAGGAACCACCTGCAACTGCCATGCCGCTTTTTTTTTGAAAGGTTCTGAGATTAGGAAGGGTAGGGACACCAGGCGGCCTACAACATCATATCAAGTTGCAGTCAAATAAAAAAAGGGCTCTTGGTTTAGTTAATCTTTTTTTTGAAAGCTTGGGACAGTGGGGGCAGCCCCCATTGACTTTTGTATTACTATTCAAGACACAAGATTACATAGAATAGAGATTACATGGGGGCAGAAGGAGTTAAGATATCCCTATACATCAATGGTACAAGGCTATGCTGCTATAACTGATCAACTACCTGATCAGCAAAAGGCACCAAGGCCTGTTTGATTCTGTGTCTCATCATACCGAAATCCAGTTTGAATCTCTGGGTCCATCCCTCGACGGTCGGCGCCATATTTCTGAACAGTTTATTATTGCGTTCTTTCCAGATGCTCCATGAGGCTATAATAAAGACTTCCATGAACATTGGTCTCCCCCACGTGGTTTTAGCTGCATGCAAAAGTTGCACCTAGTTGCCATGCAGAGGCCATGTGATCCCCAGCTTTCCCCAATATGCGCTACTAAAGTCACAGTGAAAGAACAAGTGTTCCATCGTTTCTTCGGGTGGGCGATCACACAGCAAGCAGGCATAGTTGTCATCTCTCAACTTCATATGTTTCCTCTTGAGCAAACCTCGAGTGTTCAGCCTATCCGCAAGGAGCAGCCATACAAAAACCTTCCACTTGTTGGTGCACTTTGATTTCCAGATCCATTTGAATGCCTCATCCGCTTCCATGTCCCGAAAACAATGAATAGAATTTGCTGGAGTTGAACTCCTCCGATCCCCAAATCAGGCGCCAGGCATCGTGCACCTCCGCGAGCTCCATTGAGGCCGGGGGGGCTTGAAGATCATCCAGCTCTTCTCTAGCTTGGACCGAGAGTGGGAGATGGAAGTTTTGGCCGAGCGTAGGCGACGTCAGGAGCACTTTGATAGATACATCCTCATGCCTGGTGAAGGAGAATAGTCGGGGGTGGCTATCAGCCAGAATGTCACCGTGCCAGGCATCTTTCCAGAACAAAGATGAGCTCCCATTCCCCACCTCAACCGAGGTAATTGCCCTGTAGGTTGGCGCCAGATTCATGACGTCCTTCCACCAGAACGATCCACACGGACCAGAAGCATGCGGGACCAGGCCTTCATAGTACGTGTTCCACATGAGATCAACCCATGGGATGTCCATGCGGTTATAGAACTTGTGTAGCTGTTTGAGCAGCAGGCCCTGATTTTGGATCTTTAGGTCGAGCACCCCGAGCCCACCCTTGTTCTTGGGCCTGCAAACTAGTTCCCAGGCTGCTAGAGAGACGGACTTCAGACCATCATCCGTGTTCTTTGCCCAAAGACAGTAACGCCGAAGTTTATCCAAATGCTCAAGTATTTTCGGGGGGATCCTGATGGAGCACATCGCATAGATTGCCAGGGAGGTGACCACCGAGTTCACTAGTGTAAGCTTCGAGCCAAGGTCAAGCAGAGAGGCTGCCGTAGAGAGTTTGCGCTCAACCGACGACACCAGCGGCATGAGGTCTGTGACAGTCGGCCTGGCTGTTCCCATGGGCAACCCTAGGTAAGAAAACGGCATGGATCCAACGGCGCAGCCAAAGACCTGCGCTAAGCGCGCGGTGGTGGCCGCTGCGGTGTTGACTGTAATGAGAGTTGATTTCTGAAAGTTTATGTGCAGCCCCACCGACGACGCATAATCTTGCAGGATGGACTTGATGGTTTTGGCTTGGATTTCCTCAGCAGGCAACACAAGGATTGTGTTGTCGGCGTACTGTATCACCGGATAATTCTCATCCCGAGTTGGGATTGGCAGATGGAGATTACCCACTCTATAAGAGTCATTGATGGCAGCTTGCAGCAGATCTGCAGCTAGCACAAAAATAAGTGGAGAGAGCGGGTCTCCTTGGCGCACCCCACGCAAGCAAAAAAATTGTCTGCCCGGCGTCCCGTTGAGTAAAACAGAGGATTTAGCCGTCCCGAATAAACATTTGATCCACCCAAGCCATCGATCGTCAAAACCCATGCACTTCATAATTTCCATCATCGGATCTTGTTCAATCGTGTCGAACGCTTTAGCGAAATCCAGTTTTAAGATCGCAATCTCACGCCCCGAGGCTTGACACTGATGAACGAATTCGTACGCCCACGCAACACAGTCTTGAATCGAGCGGCCTTTCAAAAAGCCATACTGATTTCTATGTACAATTTTGAGAACAACTCGTTGCAAACGGTTAGCGAGGAGCTTGGTCAGGATTTTAAGGCAGCAGTTCAGCAAGGTGATTGGTCGATAGTCGTTAGTAGTTTCTGGCGACTGAATTTTAGGGATGAGAGTTATAAAACCTGTATTCAGGCTCTCAAGGTCCAGTGTACCTGCATGAAACTCCGAGCACAGTCGATAGAAATCACCTCTAATGATGTGCCAGCACGATTTGATGAAGCTACCACTGAAACCGTCCGGGCCTGGAGCATGATCGGCCGGCATCTCTTTGATCACCTCGTCAATTTCCTTATGGGTGAAAGGGACAAATAGAGCTTGGAGGCCATCTACCTTCTTGATGATCCGAGCCAAATCAAATTTCATGTGGGTCTGGTGGGAGCACCCAAGTCTTTCCTTAAATGCCTGGAAAAGCACAGCCTCCTTGCCTACGTGATCATGTATGACTGAATCGTCCGACAGTTTGAGAGATGCAATGCTGTTTCTACGGCACCGTTCAGTGGCGGCCCTGTGAAAAAATTTCGTGTTACCGTCTCCAAATTTGAAATTTCGGACTGTGCAACGCTTCATCCAGTAAGCTTTCTTGCAGTCCAACAAGTGGAGAAGATGTTGTCTTAGGATCACTCTGAAATTGGTCTCAGGAGTGGACAATCACCTTTTCTCCTCTAAGCCATCAATCTCTAGGAGGGTTTTCTTGCAATTATCAATGAGCATCGAGAGTCTGGAGTTTTGCTTGCTCCACTGCTTGAGGTCGTACCGAAGTGTTTTGAGTTTCTTGCATAGCACTGCAGCTGCATTTGGGGCATAGCAACATTTGCCCCATGATCGTTTGACAACATCAAAAAACCCCGGTAGCTTGATCCAAAAGTCTTCAAAGCGGAAAAGTTTCGACTTGGGTATTTTGGATTGGATGCTGACATAGCAGGGCACGTGTTCGGACGTGGGTTTACCCAAGGGCATAACGACAGTGTTTGGATATTTCGTGGCCCAATTCACAGAGGTAAAATTCCAGTCAAGTTGTTCTAGCAACGGATCTATTTGCATATTACTCCAGGTGAAAGAACGGCCCTTGATCGGCAACTCAACTAATGACTGCCTTCTGATGAACTCATTAAAGAGTAACATATCGTTGGCATCACCCCCTCCCCTGTTTCGGTTATCTGGCGCACGGATAAAATTAAAATCACCGAGAATGAGCCAATCTTCACAGTTGGGGATATCAAGGTCAAACAGCCAGTTGGTGAAAATCGTCCGAGTCGGATCTACACATGGTCCATATATATTAACTAACGTCCATGAATCGTTAGATTGCGTCGAGGTGAGCCTAACGCCGAGCACAAAAGTTTTAGAGAAAATAGGAGTAGCAGTGAAAACCGAACTCATCCAGATAGTAATAAGACCACCTAAATTCCCAACAGAGGGCACAAATTCAAACATATCAAATTTTTTCGGACAGAACTTCTTAACAAAAGAAGCATCAAAAGAGTCGCGCTTAGTTTCTTGTAGACAGACTACTGAACACCCACTAATTTCTATAGCATTGCGGATCGCCAACTGTTTCTTTTCAGAGTTGATTCCGTGAACGTTCCAACAAAGTACATTCCACTCCTTATTCTGCGGCATCTTCCTAG
The DNA here is from genome assembly GCF_056163025.1 of Triticum urartu. Lineage (NCBI taxonomy): Eukaryota > Viridiplantae > Streptophyta > Magnoliopsida > Poales > Poaceae > Triticum > Triticum urartu. The sequence continues at coordinate 34,969,885 of NC_141879.1, read as the reverse complement.
TGTAGCGTCAGATCAGCCTCCCCTTGATCTCCCTCAAGGAGTTTCTGAGAACTCAGATCATCAGGTGGAATCCCACAGAGAGTAGTGCCAACAAATTGCAGCTGTGGAATAGGAATCGGGGGAGGTACCTGGTCACCTGTCGCGGGTGTGGCACTTGTCAGCAGATTGGCACAGGGAGCCATTGCCTTGGAAGAGCAGATGACAGAGGGCGCGCTCCGCTGCTTGAACCTAGAATGCCCCTTCTTCATGTCAGTGCACTGTGGAATTCTGAAGCCATCATATTTTGTGGAGCGAGAGCTGCGGCGCAGGGAAGTAGTATCAATAGGGGCCTTTTCCGCCGCGACCATCCTTCGAAGATACTTATTAGTGGACTCAACAACAGGCAGGGCAGGCACTGAAGTAGCAGGAGCTTCCACAAAAGTTTCAGACACCACCTCATCCCCCATCGAAGCAGAGGGGGGTTGTGGAGCATACCTATCCCAGATCTCCAGCGGGATGAAGACGGGCAGATCAAAGCAAACATTCAAAGGACGGCCAAAGCCAATGCTCACAGCATATCTACCTCTGGTAACTGCCTGAGTAACAGCTATATAAAATGTGAGAGGGTTGATCGGCAGGCACCCATGGCACAGAGTAGAAACAGAGGAGACTACAGGTCCCTCAATGCAGCGAGTGAACCGGCCCAGAGAAATCACCCAGAGAAATTGCAGGAAAGAGAAATCTTCCTCAACTCCCACCCTCATCATGTGAGATGTGCCGATAGCTCGAACGAAATGTGCTCCAGGCACTTCCCTGCCATGGATCAGAGCATCTGCAGCTTCCTCAACTTCAGAATATACAGACCATTCACTCTGCGGATCATCAGAGATGTTACTTTCCTGCTCCACTCCGTCCATGAGCGAGGGGCGAGTATATTGGAACAAAGTGCGAAAGCTGAATCCTCTGTATGGCGGGGGTGCTACCGGCCAAACACCCCACCCATCATTCTGCTGCTATTGGGGAGGAGCTTGTTGTTCCCAGGCCGCATCTATTTGCTGTTGCAGCATCTGCTGGTGATCAAGCAACCACTGCTGCGCTGCTGTCAGATAGGGTAACTCATAGGGATGTGGAGAAGCATTCATGGGAGGTGCCTCGTCCTCATTACCAACCAGTTCAGGAAGAACGTTTCTGTCATTGAGAACATACACCAGAACGGACCAGGATCTTCCCATGCCCGACAAGGTGCCAATGCGTTTGATCACCAAGCTGTGTGGAACTTGTGCAATGTTGCTGATAAGAACTCTAACAAGGACCCTCTCCTTATTCTGACCCGGCCTGTGCCAAAGATCTAACTTGCCAAAACAAGAAACAGCCTTGTTGATGTAATGGTCTGTCTGATAATCCATTGGGAATGCTAGAAACAGAACCCAAGCTACGTACTAAAAAGGGCATTGACGCATATTTTTTCAGCAAATGTTTAGTTAATCTTAAGAACAGCATGTTATGAGCATGAATATTTTTTAGCAAATGTTGACAGTAATATAAGCAAGCCATCATGATATCATAGGAAAGTAACATACTGCTATAACAGCCGTTTGTAGCGATGACTGGAGTAGGCCAGCAATATGTCCAGCCATAGAAGGAGTCGATAGCGTAAATGAAGCCCTTGTGCTCAATTGCATCAGAGAACCATGGAGGACGTATGATCCTGCGATGGACGTGCAGATTTATCCACTTACCGCAGTGACCTGTCAGATAGGCGAGACCGCGGTTGAAGAACACAATTAGCCTGAAGTCTTTATAATTCGCAGATCTTGTGGGCGCTTGGCAAATTACAACCTTGAGCAAATCAAACTTGGTATCATGTTGGCTACTGTAAGATTCCGAGTATTCTGGGCGGCGGTGCCAAAGCAGTGCAGTGTTAATCAAAGGAAGGGGGATCAATCACTGGGTGTAGACCTCCACGAGCATCCAGCTGCCGCGACCGTCGACGAGCACCATCCAAGACGTGTTCATGCCGACCCAGTACATACCGTTAATGTAGTTGAGGCTGACGGGGATCGGATCGCAGTCAAGGGGGTTGATGCTCGCCACCCTACGATCATTATGCTACGTGACACGCCATTTCTGAAGATCAGGCGGCATCAGCAAGCAAGGAGCTGGCTTAAAAAGCTCCGGCCTGAGGGCTTTGAGTAAACGGTACAGCCCCGACGAGCACGCGGCGAGCGGCATGGTACTGAGATTGTCCACACGCAAAACAATGAGCTTGATTACCTCTATGGGGAGCGAATTCCAGCCACTGTTTCGGCGGACGCTGCTCGGTTCTGCCATTGTTGTTGCTTGGGTTTCGGACGTGGGGGGAGGCATCTTAGCGGGGATGGAACATTGGACGAGATTATGTGCGGACAAAGATGGAGAAGCGAATATGTGCTGCGGGAAGTGGACAGGTGATGATGACTACAGCACGCCGTTTGACTTATGAGACACATACCAGTAGCGTAGGGTCATGTCAATGCTAGACAACCTGCTTGAGTGATCACAGTACTGGTACTCCCTGCAGTGCTATGCCCTAACTTGCTTGAGTAGAGTAGTAGAGTAGGACTCTGCTCTACTACTAGCACCGGAGGAGTAGTATATTCTAATCTAAAATAGTTACAAACTTCAATGCCCGAGCGTGGAACGACTACGAACCATGCTCAAAGACCGTGTCTACGTGGTGTTTGGACATGGGCGACAACCTCAACGCCAACGATGCTGATCCCGTTGCACCGTATGTGTTTCTGTCCTTCCTGTTTGAAATCATGGTAGAATTCATGTTTCTACTTTGTATCCTACTACTATGCTAGTCCACATTATTAGTTTCATCTCTGTTATAGCCGTCATGATTTATTTTGTGCTTATTCGGATTAAATCTCGTAGTAACTTGCTCATATATTCAACTGGCGCAACGTCCCCTACAGCCACTCCCGTTTCATGGACGGCCTGGTCGATGTTGGAATTTTGCTAGTAGGCCTTTATAAGGTGAGCTCTTCTACCACTTGTATGAGCATGAGAAGAGGAGACCTACACGTGTGGGCGGCGACACTGGCTACGCCGAGCATACTTGGACTCTGCGGAGCTGGGACTTTCCCGCCGATGTGGACATGGAAAACCCATGGTGTTATTTGGACTCCAATAATGTGCACGGGGACTCCAAGGAGGTTCACCTGGACATCTGCATTTTCAAGTTAAATGTTGATCATTAGTCTTCGCTCAATGTAATCTGCTGTCTAAGCATGTGGAGACTTCCATGCATGATCTTGCTCTATTGGAGTATCACGCATGAATAAAAGTGTATCCATTTATGGTTTAGTCTAGAATCTTCCATGTATGAATTTTTACTACAGTACTAGTGAAAGACTTATGATGAACCATTTCTTACATATCCTCTGCCACCTCCCAAGTCATCCTGATTTAATCCCTCCGTCTAGGTGTATAAGGGCATGGTTAATACTTAAATAGTATAGCCAACTGTTGGCTACAAGAAAGTGCCATGTCATCTGTAGCCAACATGTATAACAATGGATACTCAAAAACTAATTCTTGAAGATCATTTCCTGCAAAGCACAATAAGAGTTATTTCTTCACAAGTTTTGGATGCGGGTTGAACAGTTGAACGCTTTTGTTTGCAAAAGATACTTTTTATCTATTTCACCCGGATGTTTGTGAGCTCTAGAGATGAAATAATATCTGAACAAACCTATCCAAATGAACTAACCGAGGCATCTCCATCTTAATTTTCTCTTGCAAGTCGTGCGTGGTCCCTTCATCGTGAAAATGCTCTGGCCGTCACATTGATTTGCATGCATGGATAGCACCACCATATTTTCAAAGGAGGAGCGAGCTCTATATTTCAGCCAAGGCATGCATGATTTGAGGAATTATGGTTGGGCATGCATGTAGAAAAGGGAGGAGAGTAATTTGCATGCGAGGGATTAAAGGAAGAGAGGCCAGCGGCTAGGCATTCAAAGGAGGCTGCATGCAAGATTACACAGGATCCAGATACTAGTCCCAAAACTAGTTCCTCTTTTTGTGGACATGCCTTGGTACGAAAGATTGACAAGTTAGGCCCTGTAAAAATGGATGGAGGGAGTAGTAGTATGTGTAGAGGGCGGCGCTGCACGGGAGTCTCACCTCTCACCCCGCTCGTGGCACGGCAGTAAAGACGTCATATCACAAAACCCAACCACTCCCAATAATAAGTGGCCTGGTAAAATAAACGGACAAGCAACCATCACATCCCTCCGTCTTTTTTGCATTTCATCTCTCTGCATTTACTTTCTCCGGTTCATCCTGCACACTCGATCCCTAGCTACTACTCCTAGGCCAGTTCTTTTGGCGGCTTCCCCAGCTTTTCCCACAAGACTAGTCATAGTGGAGAGTAACAATAAGGCGCCTCACTCATTTATTTGGACTTCTAAACTACTATTCCGTCCTGGTTTATTCCTCACCATTGTAATTTGTGCTAAATTTTGACCAAAGATTTAACTGGTTTTTCCTCACCATTGTAATTTGTGCTAAATTTTGACCAAAAATTTGACACAGATTACAATGGGGACCAATAAACCAGGACGGAGGTAGTAGTTATGGGATTATTAATCTAGAAGCCTAAAAGAATGGCCCCTGGTACTCCTACTAGTAGTAGTACTCAAGTTGGAATTCCAATTGCACGGCACAACCTGTTAGGCAAAAAATTCGATACAGGGTGTAGGAAGCGGTTTGGGAATTTGCATGCCTTTCCAACCAGTGAGATACTCCGTACAAAGTATGACAGAGAAATAACCACAGAGAAGGAAGCTAAAAGTAAACAATCAAACGAGCATTTTTGCATTTGTTTTGCATTGAATCGTTTCACAAGCTTGACTAGTGCTGTTTTTCCACTTTTACAAAAAACGCATCGTAATGTTAAAACGTGCATTTGCACGTATATAAGTAATAGTAGTACTCCCTCCGTCTAGGTGTATAAGTTTTCCCTCCTTCTTGGTCATGGTGCACAACCGAAGATGACTTATTGACCTGGACGGAGGGAGTAGCATAGTCTGCAAGCATATATCGAGAGAGACGTGTAGTGTGATAGTATATAGTAAAGTTTGTGCTATATGCACGTACTTGCAAAATGCGTAAGAATACACAAGGTTTCCAAACTTTCCGTTTTACATACTTAATTAAGGACGCTAAAAATTCCTGAACGTTCGAGATTTATCATTTGCATCACAAAACTAATGAGATCGCCTTACGAAACAAAAATTATACTCCTCCTAAAAGCCACGACGCTCGCAGGAGCGCTTGCGGTGCACCACGAGTGCCCTGGTGTGGCCGTTTCCCGGCGCGCCGACACAACGCCTCTTCCTCAGCCTCGCAACTCGCGAGGTGCTGATTGGCAGCTTGCCGGCGGGCGAGCACGATCTCACCGGTGTGGTGATCCGGCGCCAACAGGTACTCCTCCTCGCTGGAAGCGTGCACCCGATCCACGTACCGCCAAGCGTAGATGAGGCGCTTGGGCCCGACTGCACTCAGGGCGTCGGCACGGGCGTCCTCCGCCACCCTCACGGCCCTCGCACGAGCCTTCTGCCAAAGAGCCAATTGCCTGACTCTCTCGGACGCGACATAGGCCTCCCAGGCAGCTTGTTCCGCGGTGCGCTTCTCTTCCTCGGCCTTCTTCTCCACCTCTATTTTGGCGTGCTCTGCCGGAGGCAAAGTCTCCCACAAGGCGACATCCATTTCTTTCCAAAGCTCCTCAAGGCTGGGGGCTCGGCGGGCGGCGCGGCGTTCTCCTCGTAGCGGGGAGCAGACGCGTCCTCCGGTGCGCATGCTGGCGAGATTGGGAACGCCGACGCGTCCACCTCGACGTGTCGCGGCAAGGAGCGGAACGCCGACGCGTCCTCCTTGACTAGTGGCAGCGAGGAACGGAACGGCGATGCGTCGCGTAGTGGTGAGGAGCGGAACACCGACGCGTCATCCTCGACTAGTGGCGGCGAGGAACGAAACGGCGACGCGTGACCGTCCGCGCGGTGCTGCGAGGGGCTCCTAGGGCTTGGGAGGGGCGATGCCATGGTGGTCGACGTGAGAGGGAGGGGGAGGAGATAGCGATGAACGTGAACGTGAGGGGTAGGAGATAGCGATGTCGTGGGAGGCACAGTATTTATAGCGAGCAATGGCACACCTACGTAAGATATGGACTGAGCTGCACTGACTTAACTGCAGGTCTAGTTGCGTCACTGACATGTGGGCCAGACCCATGTTGGGCCCATATGTCAGTGACCGAATGTACCTGCAGTTAAGTAACAGCTACCTGGGCATATTTGTTGGAGTAAATTACGGGGGAGCGAAGGGGTGGAAATATTGCTGGTCACAACGGATTGGACGAGCGTGGGGGGAGGAGAGTCATGCATGCAGATTTTTTCACACGGGGTGGAGTGGTGGGACCGCCGAAGGGAGAAGGAGAGTTTGGCAGGCATATTATTTCCACACATGGAGAGGAAAATATTTGGAGACGAACGAGCTTCCTGCAGGTATGGGGAACGGTGCATAATAAGTCATCTTGCATGCCGGGCTAGGTATAGTCTCAAGTCATTAAAAACAAGCATGCCCCACACATGTTCATATTTCAAGGTGCACTAAATTATTGCATGTGATGATTAAGGCTGGCCATAATGGTGGTATCTTAGCACACGGGAATAGCAAACATGCTGATGTGGCAAAGAATTAAAGAAGAGAGGGGGGTTAGAATAACTAGTGTTCATGCATGCATTGGTAAACACATTTTTTTGTGGAGAACGACAACACTAGTTGAGTACTTTTGCAGACTTCAAAAACTATTCCACAATGTGTCAACATTCACAATGTCAAATCAATATTTTTACACTCATTATAAAACGTAGTTCTTATACTCATTATAATCAGTACTCCCTCCGTCTAGGTGAGCAAGTCATCTTAGATTGTGCACTGTGACCAAGGAGGAGGGGAAAACGAGAGATCTTAATGTTTATTTGCTAATTAATAGCATTGCATGCAATGAACTAACCACTGCATGTCGTGTTTGGTAGTCTCAAGTCATTAAAAGCATGCACACCCACATCTCCTATTGGTTGATATGTCAAGAAACAAGAAACGAGGTAGAAGTTAATGCACCGCGCCTAAGTGTTTTGGGAATATTGTATCGAATGAGTGTACTGGTGTGGCTGGTTAATTAATATAAGGTGGTGTTAAAAAAAGTATAAATTTGGCCAAACACTTTGCAAACGGTTGACGGGAGTAAAATGGACGAGAGGGAGTATCATGCATGCGGAGTAGGCAAAAAAATTGCTTGTCTAAAAAAAGGCAAAAACATTGCTCATTTATAGCCGGTCGAAGTCTCCAAGGGCGCGACCGCGCGAGGGAGGCGAAGGTCGTGGGAGGCGCGACATTTGACGGAATTAAGTGAAGTTATATCCACGCGCCGGCATGGCGTGCGAACAGGCAGAAGCTATACCGTCAGGCCTACGATATGGGTCTAGTAGACATGACATCTAGTGGGTCCCGCATAGTTCTCGAGAACTCTTTGGGGGCTTGCAGCCATTTATCCATCGGGCAAGCCAGCAACCACACGCCGTTCGCACGCCCTACTCGTCCCCGTCTTCTACCTTACAACAGTTCGCTCCTAGTCGTCCCGTCCTTTCACATTAGTTCGCTCCCAGTTTTTTTTGCGGGGTACAACAGTTCAACTTCTCCTAACCCTCCTCCAAAATCCACCCTCATCCGGCCCCTGCCCAGCTCAAGGCCCGCACAATCTCTTTGTGAATACCCATTTCTCTCCTTAGGTTTGTTTTCTCTCAATATCTGACACACACACAAACACACAGACACACACACACACACACTCCCCCGAGCACACAATTCATCCCCCCGCCCTCTCTCTCTCTCTTGCACAAAATTACCAATCCCTCTCTCCCCCGCACAAAATTGTCAATCCCTCAACCCACGAGATCCTTCCCCTCTCGTCCATGTTTTTCCTGCTCTCTCATCAAACATGTTGTCTCTTCTCCTTCCACGTATACAGAATCCAGATGCACACGCATCTCATGTATATTACATGTATGCATCTTTCTCACAGACCTAACTTCTTCCTCTCTCTTTCTCTCTCTCTCTCTGCCTGTCTCGTTAGGTTTGATTCCTACTCTCTCGTCCACATACATACAATCTTTCCCGCCCTATCTGCTCCATCTTCAAAAGCTCTCTCTGCATGTTTCATTCACACATTGGGATATGTCAAAATGTTGCTTCTATAATGGCTGATGTAGAGTTATGGTTGTTCTTGTTGCATCCTACAAAGTAATAACTATGAAATGCATTTAGATTCTCGTTTGACTGGGATTATGTGAGTTTGAGCATGTTGTGAAGTACTATAGACCTTGTATACATCTTGGGATTCGACAATGATTGTAACTATTGAATTGTATAGACCATTACATTCGAAGTCAATAGCCTAATATATTTATTTCACAATTTCAACAAATGATTAGTTCACTACAAACTAAGAAAACAAATGTGTACTTCCTCCGTTTTTATTTAAGTCCGTGTATTAGCATTGGTCAAAGTCAAGTTTTGTAAACTCTCAGAAAGCTTATAACAAAAAATATTAACATATACAATAACAAATAAATACCATTAGATTCATTATTGAATGTACTTTCAAATCATACATATTTGTTATGGTAAATGTTTATATTTTTCTATAAACTTGGTCAAACTTTAGGAAGTTTGACTTCGGTCAAACCTAATATGCAGAGTTTACTACTACTACTCGCTAGTTGCTTAGCCGAATCACTCAACATGCCACACGGGGAGTCCAGTGTCACAAAATTTTGAGGTCGGCGGGAAAATCTCTCGCGACCCTGATTCGAGCAGTGGGAAGTTACCATCATAGCCTTCGAAACAGGCCTACAGATGACGCTTGGTAGGGGGCTGTTTTCGTAACTTCAGGTTCACCCTACCCAGCCAACCCCACCCCGACACCCAGAGTAGTACACCTGAATACTCCCTATTTTCTATCCCCACCGCAAAATAGACTTCTCCACGGCACCACAGCCTTCGTGCTCCTCCCCTTTACATCAGCGCACTCGTCCACCGCAGCGCATCTGCCTCATCGACGACCTCGTACGCCACACTGGAGCCGGTCCACCATCGTCGTCGTACACAGAGCCTCTTCCCCGACATCGTCTTCCACGGTCTCGGATCTGCTTCCCGGAAGCCGACGCCAAGCGCAGAAGTACCACCGCCATGGACAATGAACTGACTCCCGTTGCCGACCATGACTCACAGAGGCCGCCGCGACCATCGTTCTCCTCCTCGATTGGTAATGTGTGTATTGAATCACTTAGCAGTACATGTGCAGTTTCATACCTACCCTTCAAATTTCCTGGGTGCTATTGTTCCCGTAAAAGTAATTGGTTATAGCCTCCATTGTCCAACAGAATATCAGCTTGTAATTGTGCGTCGCTCCTATATCGCGCTGTGCTTGGGTAGGTTTTTCATCTGCAACCAGTAGTGTGGCAAATGATGGAAATGTTTTTAGAACTAGCAAAATGCCCATGCATTGCACGCATCAAGATGCATTTGTATGAGTAGCTTATCTTGTTGGAGATGCTCTAACATGGCAGACGAGTGCTTTAATGTTGCCCACAAGATGCACGAGTATTACTAGTAGTATATTTTTCTTGCCATGTTGAGATTTTAAAACCACGAGTGCGAACATGCAGAGGAGCAATGAAGACCAAACACTGGATATTCGGGACATCTTCAAGGAGCGTGGCAAGTTAAAGAGGAGCTGCACCGAACCTGTAAAATGAGCTTTGGTAAGTAACACCCTTTCAATTACTTTCGTGTAGCCTCGTGTTCTTCGATGTGTATATGTTGTAGTTTCTGTTTCTCTTAAGCGTGGTATTCTTCGATGTGTAATAAGAAGAGTCTTAATCGTCCTAATGCTTTCGTTTTAGCTTGATGTAGGAAGTGGGTGTTCTCACCTTGTAGTCTATTTTTATTTATTTTTTCCTTTTGAATTTACTTCTCTGAGTTCTGTTTATCTGGCTTCTACTAAATGGATCTAGGTTGCTCTGAGTATTGATCTAAAAAAGAAGTAACTTCATGTCAGGATGCAGTTCCTGCGAGGAGGGAAGTATGGTCGACCTCGAGATCATGTTTCCAAAATGAGGCTAGATTAGACACAAGGTGCCAGTTCCCTAATGATGCTGGATTAGACACAAGGTGCAAATTCCCAGATGATGCTGGATTACACACAAGCCAGGTGGAGTCGTCAGCTGTTCGTGTCCTCGTGGCATTAGTAAAGGCTGAAAGAAAGTGTGCAGCAGCACTTGAGAATGTAGCTGAGTTCCTGAAGAAGCGAAAAGAGCAATCAGATGCTCTCTTCACCCAAGCCAAAGAAGAGATGGAAGAAGCCAGAAATAAGCTAGCAGAGGCAGAGCAGGCTAGGCGTCTCCTGCTATCTAAAACTGTTGTCAATACAAAATTTCCTTCATAATAGCTAGGTTCAAATGTTTATCCAGTTAGCATGCCTGTTGTGATGTCCGTGCATCTACTGATGTGGCACAAAATGTTTTTTTCGGGTCATGTAATAACAACAATTACTTTCCAAACAATAACAGACGAAGCATTGGACATGGTATAGTTCACACGCAAGCCCGACATTCCAAGTTCAACTTCCACATCAAACTCATGTTCACAGATATCTGCACATTCATACATAATGTCCACAACCATGTTTCACTTCAAAGCCAAAAAAATGTGAGGAGAGTTATAAATAAAGAAAATCCTCTACTAGTTTCTGCTACCAGTGCGAGCACAAAAAGTCAAGACCATGCGTAAATTAATTATATTTTAGTCATTTTTTGTGTTCTAAAATGCTTGCCGGCTCGCGGAAGGACGTGTTGCCGGCACACGCGCGGATTCAATGAAGGCAGGCGGGGCAGTCTTAAGCTGGTTGCACGCGGCGAGGAGGCGTGCTCAGACGCGCCTACAGCGAGTGCGGCCCTCTTGGCTGGCGCGCCGGTTCAATGCCTGCGCTATGAGAGGTCGCGTCCGTGTCAGAGCAATCACTCCCTCCAGTCGTTTTTTGTTTGGGTATATCAAAATCTCGTTTTCCATTCACATTTTACAAGTAAAGTTCGTGGACAAACTTTGACTCAAAGTACGATGGGAACTAGTAAACCAGAATGGAGGTAGTAGTTTTTTTAATTGAAGAAGGGTTTCCCCTTCCGATTTTCATTAAAGAAAACCAGCATCTAAATCTAAACCATAGTATTTGCCCTAGAACTACCATGTTCAACATCTCGCAACATAAACCCATACAACCTCCATCGAAAAAAACAAACCATACAACCATACGCCAAGGAGGTACGTAGTACTATGAATTCCATTTTTCGCTCCATACCAATCGTTCTAAAAACTACTTACTACTTATAACGCGCCATTGAAAATTGGAACTCTTAACCCCGCTAAAAAACGATATTTTAAACGTGGCTACTCGATCTGTGGCAACTGGCGAGCCACCGCGCTCCAAGTCGTTCACCTGTGGTCCCGACCATCAACTCCTACAGATCAAATTATCACACGAGCTGACTATTCCTACAAAGGTGCTCCACCACGTACCTGGTACCCGCGAATGTAGCAATCGTGCCCCTAGGGTTTTAGAGTTTATTTGTTAACATCGCCTTTACGTAACACTCATGTGTGCGAGATAGCGAGAGGCCGACTGCGTGCGTGCGCCTCTTCTCTTCGTATATGTACTCCACCATTTGTCTGGTGTCCAAAAAATTATAATAACTACTAGCAATGTGCCAATGCATTGCCACACGATCAAAGTAGATTAATACAGTGGCGGAGCTAGATGCAGATTACGCCTAGGGCTGTGCTATGTTGAGTGATAAACTTCTATGATTTTCTATGCTTTGCATGAAGGAATTACAAAGGAAGTTGTTTCTAGGCCTGGGGCTATAGCCCTAGCTGCCCCAGGCCTGTCTCTGCCACTAGATTAATACATATTCACCTATTTGATAGAAAAAAGTCTAGCTTTGAAATACGTATATCACTAAAAATATGTTATGTTTCACTCAAAATATATTCCTTTGGCGGTTTTGATGAGATAAGGGAGGAATGTTGTTGGTTTCAAGATTCGAGAAGTGGTATATGTCTAATTTCTACTCTTACTAGCAAGATGCCCGTGCGTTGCACGGAACATCAGGATCTTGTGGGAGAAAAGGATGAACGAGGGAAGGCCTTATCTGCAAATGTGGTGAAGAGTGCAGGTAAATTGCCATATTTTCCTTCCTATCCGGCAGAGATAAATTAGACGACCTACATTGCAGGATGGCAGGCCCACCATCATCACCAACTCTATTTTTATCCCTACTCTTATAATAAGCATTGTCGGTGATGATCGTGTGCCTGCCATCCTGCAATATAGGTCGTCCGATCTATATCTGACGGATAGGAAGGAAACTATGGCAATTTTGCAAAAAGATACCCACACCCCTCTCCACATTTGCAAATAAGGCCTTCCCTCGTTCATCCTTTCCCCCCACAAGATAAACTACTCATACAAATGCATCTTGATGTTCCGTTCAACTCATGGGCATCTTGCTAGTTGTTGCAAAAAGCCCATGTGTGTGTGAGAGAGGGCGAGTGGAGGAGGACGGAGTGCATGTGTGACAAAGACACAAGGAGTGTGTGTGCGATAGGTATCAGCTTAAAATGAGGCGATAGTGTGTGTGTGCACGATCGAGAGGGCGTGTCTCAAGAAGGGAAGAAAAATCTACATAGATACAAGGAGCGGGAGAGAGACATGTATGCGATGGTGGAAGCACGAGTGTGCGGGTGTATAAACCTATCTAGAGGCTAGGTAGTCGATAAATGTTTGTGAGAGAAATACGAGTCGGGGTGCGAAAGCGAGAGTTTTGTGTGTGTGTGAGAGAGAGATGGTAGTCGGGAAGGGGAGTGGAAGCAGGAGTTGTGTGTGTGTGTGTCTGTGAGAGAGAGAGAGGAGATGGTAGTCGGGGTTGTCTGATCGGTAAACAAATGAATAATGTCAGTCTGGGATGGAGAAGAAAAGGAGACCACAACAAATGTTGTGTCTACAGGAGAGATAGAGAGAGTAATTTTAGTGGTATGAGTCATATATAAAGACATATAGGGTGTGTGAGAGAATCCCATAGAGAGAAAGACAAAGTGAAAGACGAGTGGAGACTGTGTGTTTGGCGGTGAAAAAGAAAGCTTAGGTACCGAGTGATACCAGAGAACAGTAGAGATGTGAGAGATAATGAAAACCGTGTAATGTATAATGATAGGGAGAGTGTGACACTTCTCAAGGGAGACCTCGAGAGACCATGTTTGCGAGGATAGGAGCAACATGAAGTGAGCGTGCGGGTGAGCTGGAGAAAAGAGAGTGATAGCTACCTGAAGGAGCATGCATGCGAGAGAGATGGGCGTGAAAGGAGTGAACAAAAAAGGGATTCAAATATTTGAATTCGAGATGATGATACATGTAATCCATACTCGAACCAAAATTGATCTATCAAACATGCATACTCATATGAATTCACGCACATCTATGTTATTTAATATGTAGATATTACTGATCCATACATTTTAGTAGAACATAATTAGGTTAAATTTTTTCGAATTCAACCTTAAGATTTCGAGATCGTTGTATTTGTAAATCATATTATACATATAAAGGAGCAGAATTCTTTGTTGTGCTTTTGAAAGTATATATAAAAAAATGATGTATATAGAATGTAATTCCAATTGAAAATGGATCCCGCCCGAAAAAAAAGAATACAAACGGGATTCGAATTGAGTTGGCATGGTAAACGTGCACTCTACAAAATTTGAACGAAGCGGGGAAAGTCGCAGTAACTGCCCGAAACCAGAATCTGCGAGATGGAAATCACTACTGCCTATCCCTGCCACGCAAAGCCTATATGCTGGATTTCTATAGGTTTCGATAGGGGTAGGTTTGTAATTTCACCCAAACGTGACGTAACCGCCTCTCACCCGGATTCATACACGGTGGGCGCCAAAACACAGTGTGTCCTCGGCCGAAATCGACTCCCTCCCCGATTCATATTCGTACACGGTGGGCGCCAAAAACAAACTCTCGTCGGCAAATATTCAGTGTATGCGAGATTACCGTCCTATCCCCAACCGACTAGTGTTGCTGTGATGTAGTAGAAATTTGAAATGGGGGCTAAGTTTGTAAATTTCCTCGCATTTGAGACAAGCGCGCCCTGAATACATGGTTCCCCTCTTCCTCTCTACCTCCCTTTCCCCCATTCGTACTCCGTGGGTGCCAAAACACCCTCTCCACCCCACCCTCCTCCGTCCGCCACCCCATCCACCGCCGTCCTCCTCCACCATGCCGGAGCTGATACCCCGACGCCGCCGTCCATTACAAGAGATCGACCTCTCTCATCCACGGCTTCGGACCGGGATTCTTGCATCCCGTCCTCTCGCTTCATTCCCGCCGTCGTCCACCTTGCCGGCGCCGCTCCTACGACCGTCTCGTCCATCGCGCCCCGCCGCCACCGTCTACCCTCCTAGATCTGCTTCCACGCCATCGACAGCCATCGCTACCGCAGCACCGTCAAATTCTCAGCAGATGCGTACACGGCGCCGCACCAGAGGCGGTACTCTTTCGTATCTGCTCAACTTATTTATCGCAGCAAGAAAATAGATCGCCACTGCTTTACTCCGATTTCTTTTCTTGGTTGCGAAGTTGCCTTTGTCCGGTTTGCACCTTCAGATCCGCCATGGCACGCTCAACACCATACTCGCAATGCTCATGGTTTTCCCCTTTTATATTCCACACTAGTTAAATCACAGTAGACTAAATTTCAAAATTGGGTCAGTCGATTTTTCAGAGCTCGCCGGAGTTCGCCGGTGCGATCGAAGGGGCTGGGGTGGGGACGATGGTTGTGGGGGGCGGTGGTGGGGCCTCGTCGAACGAAGAAAACTCGACGCGGGTGGGGGTGGGGGTGGCGGAGGAACACAGGCGGTGGGGCCGGTGGTTCGGCCGGCGGCCGGTGCGGTGTTCTGTATGGGAAGCACAGTATGTTCCTTGTCAGGAAGGGGAGCAGGGACATCTACAGTCTAACAGCTGATAGAGCTGGCCTGTACGTGATCAATAGGCTTTCAATTACTAGCGGCAATACAACACCGTAATTTCCAGCCAGTTCCACTTTCCCGATTTATATATCCTGGTTATGGTGTACCATTGTTATGTACACTATGATCTGCCTAGTTGCTGTGTGCTCTTGTTATCATGGTTTGGCAATAAACTCTCTATACATTATATTATGAACCTATCATCTCCCAGCTGTCCTTACTTCTGGAGCCTATTTTTTTGTGTACTTGTGCCAGATTATATAAATGCACGCACCATATTACAACACACATGAGCTCTCTCATCAGAATCCAGTGATAGCACACAAGTGTTACAGGGGCGCCCCTATATTAGAATATCATCTGCATTACAAAGATAATCTCACAACTATTTATGTTTTCATGGTTCTCAGATATCATACGCAATTACAGTGAATATCAGAATCCGTGCGTCAGAAGAATATTGTGGAACATTGCAATGACTTACAAAATTGGCACCAAGGCATTGAGTGCCATTCTGGAAGCAATGAAACTCGTACGCTCCCCACCTGTTGATTCTTGTTCAGAATATCATCCTAATTACTATTCTAACCTCGAGAAGTCAAAGGCAGATGGCCTGTCTTGTTCACCCATCAAGGTTCCTGTTCTAATTTGGCAAGGTTTTATTGATTGCGCGTATCTTGCATATGTTGTCTTGCATTTCTTCTACTTTGTTGCACCGCCATCTGCTTAGTTTACTCATCATATATGTCGAGATGCCATGCCCATCCATTATCAATACATATTCCATCTGTCATCGTACCATGTTTTTCCACTCAAATGCTGTTCTGGTGCATCAGACATCAAAAAGGAAGAAGGTGATTGCCGAACCTGAAGGAGCACCAGCAAAGTCCTTGAAAAACGTGGTGGTGCCGGAGAAATCAGACAGCACCCCACTTATATTGGTTGTACAACCAGTGACACAAAACATAGGACCGACTCCAGCAGACTGTACCCATAATTCACTGGCCACACCACTAGCCCCACCACACAAGACCTGCACTCCAGCAAAAGGTATACCGATTTCATTTGCCATAGCACCAGCTGTACCACAGAAAAATCCCACTCCAGCAAAAAGTACAGCAAGTCCACCGGCCGAAGACCTATCCCAACTGCAGAGACGGCCAATTCCTGCAGATTGGAACCCCATTCCATTTATTCCCAGTTTAAAGAGACAATGCTTTCAATGTTGTTAGGGACTACGTGCAT
The DNA here is from genome assembly GCF_056163025.1 of Triticum urartu. Classification (NCBI taxonomy): domain Eukaryota; kingdom Viridiplantae; phylum Streptophyta; class Magnoliopsida; order Poales; family Poaceae; genus Triticum; species Triticum urartu. The sequence continues at coordinate 34,953,466 of NC_141879.1, read as the reverse complement.
ATATTCCCATCATGGGAAGATTATTGTGAAGACAAACACCATTTTCACATCTTCCTGTCCAACTTACGTGTAAGTGCTATTATTCATGGTTATTATTTTCCTGTTTTCTGCTGATTAAACACATCAATGATTTACATTACATTGTTGTAACTAGGCGAGGGTCAATCTAGATAGTCATGACGAGCAAAGCTTGCTTGTGCTTTTCAAGAAAGCATTGCATCAGTATCGGTGTTACCTGAGGAAATCACACTTTGATGGCAAGTCTATAAACGAATTTCCGGTGAAGTCTCCTGTGCTAAATTTAGAAGACATTGAATGGAAAAACCTTGTTATGCACTGGTCTCGTTCCCAGGATGAGGTACTGTCTATGAATCACATGACAATTTGAACTTCTACTTTTCTGCATGTGCCTTACGGATCTTTTTTGCAGGAAATCTGCTCGAAGAAGAACTCCGGTTTGACAAGAACGACAGGATATCGCAAATATGCTGCCCGCTGCTTTGCTCTTGTTAGTACCTGTTGTCCTGTATCACTGTACTTGCATACATACCTGGTTCATTATGTGACAGTAGTATGCATGATAGCTTGCTTATCAATTGTTCGCTCCAAATTATCTGATCTGTATGAATGGTTACATTAGTGTAGAATATATCCAATGCCAATGTTTTTTAGCTCTGCATTGCTCTTGTAAGTACATGCTATCCTTTATCAGTGTACTTATAATGACAGGTAGTTGTTCATGTACCATCACTCTGCAGCTTATTTTCCTTTGCCCTCCATTTTCTACACATCAGATCTATATTTACTCTTACCATAAGGTTGGTACTAAAGAAGTTTAGCTGCACATTTCTCTTGGCTGTACCTTTTGCATGTATCGCTGCACTGACATTTATAGCTACTTGGTTATGTAGCATCACTCTTCATCTTATCTTAAATATTCTCCATTTTTTCGTATATTATCACATCTATATTTACTCTTAACAAAATGTAGAATAAAGGCAATGATTTTGAAGAAGATTCTGTGGTAAACTTCTTGAATTGCCCCCCCCCCATCAGCATGGACAAGGCCTTTATAGAGCCTGTCTTCACCAATAATGTAAGTTTGTCCATCTCAAGCCTTCAAACTTTGTTGTATATATTTGGTTAGGCATGACTGCAAAAGCTGTTTATTTTTGGTGTTTGCATCAAATTGCTTGTTTAAAGTTTATTATATGTAGTTCATAAACAAAAGTTCGTCCTTTCTCAATTTAAGTTTTTAGTTGTACAACCAAGTTCCTTCTTCATACCATGTAAATTAAACTATACAGAGCAAGTGATCTTCTTTTGCACTGCATGTATGCTTCTGTTCTTCATCTGTAATCCAGTGGTGTGGTGAACCTACCCACTACAGCACAATGTCATATTCTGCAATGTCTTAACTATGAACAATGTCATATCATTCTACTATTATTTAAACCGTCTCTTTGTTTGCCAATCTGAAATGGTATAAATTGACAGCACACTAACCATTGATACTTACGAGTTCTTGATCTGTAATCCAGTGGTGTCGTGAAGCTGTCAACTCCTTCACAATGCCATTTCCTGCCATGTCTTGACCTGAACAATACCATATTGTGTTAATGCAAATTTAAACTGTGTCACTTTATTCATCAGTAAGAAATGTGATGAATCGTCAGCACTGATACTTTTATGTGCAAAACCTGTCATCTGTCTGCTTGTTTATCTTTCAGAGTGAGGAAGATACAAGTGTTGAACAAGCACAGTCTCATCATCTTGCTCAGCTGCTTGCCTTGCAGCTCCCCAGCAGGGCTAACATTTCTTGAACTCTATTGAAGTGCTGTCGGTTTTGTATATTATTTTGTCGCCGTGTTTATTTGCACTGGTGGCGATCTTTGATGCCCAGTGTATGTAATATTCTATCTGCTTGTGCTTTGTTATCATAGTGGCGAACTTTGATGCCCAGTGGATGTAATATGCTGTAATTTCTTTATTGTATAGTCTAGGTTTTTTCTTATTCACGATGCTGCAGTTATTTTACTGTATATATATCCCGTATTCGCAGTAAACCGGCCAAACCGTAAAATTACGGTACATAATCGGGCCGTCATGCAATCACGATGTAGGTTGGGCCTGAAATGTGCCGATCAGCTCAAGAGTCGACAGCAGCCCGAAATGAACCCCAGCCCATGATTGTGCGAATCAAATCACGGGCTTTTAACAGGCCGAAAAATTGTCTCAGTCCTTATTTGTCCCAATCAGATATCGGCTGCGAGCAGGCCGGATGCAAACCGGGCCGTAGTTAGGCCCAACTATATGACGGGCTTTTAACAGGCTGAAATTAATATAGGGCCGAAATGTTAAACGGGCCCTTAACAGGCCAAAACTAATATCAGGCCGAATTACTAAGTGGGCCTTTAGCAAGTGGGCCCAAAAGCATAGTGTCTAGTTGACGGGCCAAATCTTATATGGGCCATATTTGATCCCAAAGCGTCTTAAAGGGCCGGACCTGATCTGGGCCGTAATTTGGCCCAGAACGTGGTAGGCCTTTAACGGGCCGGATCTCATATGGGCCACTATTATGCCCGGAGCGTGGCAGGCCACTAATGGACCGGATCAAATATGGGCCGGCATTTGGCCCAAAACATGGCAGGCAGTTAATGGGCCGGCCTACTAGGGTACTCAAAATATTGTGGGCCTACAGCTGGGCCGGCCCATTAATGTCGGCGAAATCTCGTGGGCCTTTAGCTGGGCCGGCCCATTATGATCCGCAAGAATCTTGTGGGCCTTTACCTAGGCCAGCCCATTATGGCACACAAAAATCTTATGGGCCTTTACCTAGGCCGACCCATTATGGCCCGCAAAATCTTGCGGGCCTTTAGTTGGGCCAGCCCATTATTGTCCGCAAAATCTCGTGGGCCTTTAGCTGGGCTGGCCCATTATGGTCCGCAAAATCTTGTGGGCCTTCAGTTGGGCCGACCCATTTAAACTTGATGGGCCGGTGCACGTGTCAACATATCATAGACGCGTCTCGCCCATTGGATGAGTTGACACGTGTCTCCTCCAGCCAATGATGATTTTACACATGGAAAATCCCCATTGGTCGTGGCTGTTAACGGGTTATCGGATCCAAAACCCGACCCGATAGCTTAACGGCGTTCCATTACGGTGGATGCCATGTGTCGGTCACCCTTGACGAAAGCACTTCTGTGACGCGTGATTTATTGTCATGGAAGTGGACACTTCCGTAATGATAATTTTGGTAATGTCATGGAAAACTTCTACGACAACACAGGTATGACTATCTTGATTCTGTCATAAATTTGTCATGGATGTACAGGCATGACAAAAAAAGTGACCTACTGTGACAAACACGTATCATCACGGAAGTGTATTTTTTTTGTAGTGCACGTATGCTGTTTTCACTTTATCATCCCATAGGATGATGATGTCTAAATAAACATAAATCTGATCTTGGGCTAACCTTTGAGGGCAAGGATATTGGACTTAAACACAGACTTGCATAAGGGAGTAGGATTACTACTAGTCATCGATTTAGTTTGGTACTGCCAAGTCTAGCAGCTATATATACTGTATATAATATACATGTAAGCACCTTTGTAAACTTTGTACTGTGAGTTGAGGCATTTGCTCCTATAAAGAATGTTGGAGTACACGCTTCCTGGTGGCTTCCCGGGCTGCCTCTGAGCAATCCATTTCCGGCTGCCGTGCTACGATAGCCTTTTGGAGGCAGTCTGGGCTGTCCAATCTAACCTAATGGCTCGGATCCGGGTGACCAGCCTCCGTGGTTCATGACGGGTGGACGATGGGGGCGCATGGGGCCACCGTCATGTGGCTTCCTATGTCGTTCCCATTCCCATGTGCGTTGGCCTAGTAGGATCCGTCCGTCGGCGGCTAAATTTCGTGTTTTGACCCTTTTCCCAAACCTATTCGAGATCTGATCCTAGTTTGAATTTTTTTTGAGATCTGACCCTTTTGCTACCCTTAGGGACCATGGCGGTAGGGTATAACAGCCTACCGCCAAGGACCCTGGCGGTAGGGTTGCATGCCCTACCGCCAAAATCCTCATAAGTATTGAACACAGTTCGTGCTCGTGCCTACCGCCAAGCACCTTGACGGTAGGGTTGTGCAGGCTACCGCCGGCACGTTTGGCGGTAGAGATGTTTCCTACCGCCAAAGCCCCTGGCGGTAGGCTGTTAGACCCTACCGCCATGGACTCTGCCGATAGCAAAAGGGTCAGACCTCGAAATTTTTTCAACCTAGGGTCAGATCTTGAATAGGTTTCAGAAAAGGGTCAAAACACGAAATTTTGCCGTCGGCATCCGCTGGCAACGCACCGAGCTAGTCCGGTTGCAACAGATAGTGCATGCGTCATGTACACCTATGTCGGCTCGTGCGTAGGGCCGCCCTCTGGCTTGCAAGTGGGGGCATGCATCGCACCCGTGGGAACCGGCTGGCATGTGGGGCCAGTTAATTTGTCAGGTTTCGTTGGTAGTGCGCCGCCTCCGGCTACGCTGGCTCACGCATGGGGGCGGGCGTCACGCATTTGTGAGCAGCGACTTGGACAACAACCTAGTAGGTCTCTTCCAATACCTGCAAGTATCCAAAAACAAATACTACTCCCTCCATCCTATAATGTAAGACGTTTTTTGACTCTAGTGTAATGTCAAAAAACGTCTTATATTATGGGACGGAGGGAGTATTAATCAAGAAAAGAAAAAACCGTTTCGATGTGATGGACAAGACCCATCCGTTAGCTTAGCACTATGATCATTTAGTTTATTGCTATTGTTTTTTTCATGACTTATACATAATCCTCAGACTATGAGATTATGCAACTCCTGAATACCAGAGGAACACCTTGTGTGCTATCAAACATCACAACGTAACTGGGTGATTATAAAGATGCTCTACAGGTGTCTCCTATGGTGTTTGTTGAGTTGGCATAGATCGAGATTAGCATTTGTCACTCTGTGTATCAGAGAGGTATATCTGGGCCCTCTCGGTAATGCACATCACTATGAGCCTTGCAAGCAATGTGACTAATGAGTTAGTCACGGGATGATGCATTACATAACGAGTAAAGCGACTTGCCGGTAACGAGATTGAACTAGGTATGATGATACCGACAATCGAATCTCGGGCAAGTAACATACCGATGAGAAAGGCAACGACGTATGTTGTTATGCGGTTTGACTGATAAAGATCTTCGTAGAATATGTAGGAACCAATATGAGCATCTAGGTTCCGCTATTGGTTAGGTCTACATAGTTCTCGAACCCATAGGGTCCGTACGCTTAACGTTCGATGACGATATGTATTACGAGTTATGTGATTTGATGTACCGAAGGTTTTTCGGAGGCCCGGATGAGATCACGGACATGACGAGGAGTCTCGAAATGGTCGAGACATAAAGATTAATATATTGGAAGGTTACATTTGGACACTTGAATGGTTCGGGTCGTTTCGGATAAGTTTCGGAGTACCGGGGGTTACCGAAACCCCCGCCGGGAAGTTATTGGGCCTTATGGGCCTAGTGGTGGAAGAGAGGAGGCAGGCCAAGAGGTGGCGCACACCTCCCGTAGCCCAAACCGAATTGGACTAGGGCTAAGGGGGCCGGCCCCCCTTTCCTTCTCTTCTTCCTCTCCTTCCTTCTTCTCCTACTTGGACTAGGAAAGGGGAAACCTACTCCTACTACGAGTAGGAATCCCCCCTTGGGCGCACCCCTTGAGGCCGGTCCTCCTCCTCCTCCCCTCCTTTATATACGGGGGATGGGGGCACCTCATAGACACAAAAGTTTATCTTTAGCCGTTGTGGTGCCCCCCTCCACAGTTTTCCACCTCGGTCATATTGTCGTAGTGCTTAGGCGAAGCCCTGCGTTGGTAACTTCATCATCACCGTCAACACGCCATCGTGCTGACGCAACTCACCCTCGGCCTCAACTGGATCAAGAGTACGAGGGACGTCAATGAGCTGAACGTGTGCAGATCGCGGAGGTGCCGTGCGTTCGGTACTTGATCGGTTGGATCGCGAAGACGTTCGACTACATCAACCGCGTTACTAAACGCCTCCGCTTTCGGTCTACGAGGATACATAGACACACTCTCCCCTCTCGTTGCTATGCATCTCCTAGATAGATCTTGCGTGACCGTAGGATTTTTTTTAAAATACTGCGTTCCCCAACACGGTGGGTGTTTCAAAATTGATAACCCTGCTTAGCAACATATTAATGAGATGTGTAGCAGTGATGAATGCTTCATCCCAAAACTTTAGTGGCATGGATGCATTAGCAAGGAGAAAGACCAACTTTGACAATATATCTATGCTTGCGTTCTGCAGAACCATTCTGTTGGTGCGCATGGGGACAAGAGACATGATGGGAAATTCCCAGTTTTTGAAAGAACGAGTTTAATTTTTCATACTCGCCACCCCAGTCCGATTGGACAGAGATTATTTTGCTAGAGAATTTTCGTTCAACAAGTGCTTGGAAATTTTGGAATACTTGAAACACATCAGATTTATGCTTGATAAGGTAGATCCAAGTATGCTTACTATAATCATCAATAAAGCTTACATAATAGTTGTGTCTCCCAACAGAAAGAGCTGCTTGCCCCATACATCAGAAAAAATAGTACTAATGGTTTGTAAGAAAACTAGTTGACACATGGTAAGGGAGTTGATGACTTTTTGCTCGTTGGCATGAATCACAATTGTTTTTCACTACTAGGCTCACCAGCAAAAGGGAGCTTATTTTTCCTAAGCACTCGTTGAACTATAGCAAAAGAAGGATGCCCTAATCGATCATGCCACCTTGCTGAAGATAATTTGGTGACACCAAGAACTTGTTTATTTGAACTCCTAAAGCGAGGAATCAATGGATAGAGCCCACCAACGCATCTACCTATGTAGAGGATTCTCCTTGTTGCCTGGTCCTTGATCAAAAAGTAGAAGGGGTGAAATTCAAGAAATACATGATTGGTTCGGGCATGAGGAGAATGTAAAATTCTTTTAAGATGGATGGGATGGCTAGGGGTTTGAAAAACTGAATGACCAACATGATCTATCCTCATACCTGATCCGTTTGCGCCATGGATTTCACCCTGCCCACGATACTCATCGCGGACTGTCAACTTCTCTAGTTCGCCGATGAGATGATCGGTTGCACCGCTGTCAACATACCAGTTTGTATCCACCCCATACTGGGTGGCAGCAACAACTTTTTCTTCAAGGGCATCATCATCAAAATGATACCAGCAGTCCTTGGCGCTGTGCCCGAACTTGCTGCATATCTGGCACTGGATGGGGTCGTCCCCCCTGTGGTTGTTGGCGGGTGGAGGACCACCGGGGCCTCCTAGACCTCCTGGCCCTCCAGGGGCACCAGAGCGAGCTCCCTTGGTGTTGGTGTAGTAGGGATGCCCGCCGCCGCCTTGTTTCTTCTTGTAGCCGCCGCCACCACCTTGCTTCTTCTAATCCCTCGGCTTTCCAAAGCCTCAAGATGGAGGTGGCCCACCATGCTGGGCAGAGTTTGCAGAGGACCTGAAGCCCACGCCTCCCGTGAGTATAGGTCATCAATGGTGATAGGCTCCGTCCGGGCGTCGAGGGCTGAGACTAGGGGGTTGTAGTCGAGGTCCAGCCCAGCCATGAGGAAGGAGATGAGCTCATCCTCTTGTAGAGGTCTCCCGGCAGCAGCAAGTTCATCAGCATATCCGCGCATCTGAGCAAAGTATGCCGACGCAGATTGATTGCCCTTTTGGGCACTGGACAGGGAAATCCGGAGATTATTAATGCGGGAACGAGATTGTGAAGCAAACATGTTACGGAGCTGAAAGAACATGCGGTGCCCCCATGTTTGGTTTTGGTAATTGATGACAATCTCTATGGACTAATGGTTGCCTTGAGTTATATTTGAAGGTTTTGTCCATAGGCTTTTCTTGGAGTACATGTGTTGGTTTCAAGGAGAGTTTGTGTCGACCAAGGTGCTATTCAAGGAATTACCTAAAGATTGGTCTTGTGAGAGGTTGATCAAGACTAAGTTAAAGAGTGAATCAAGATGATCAACCCACAAAGCGTAGAAGATGTACCGAGAGGGATCAAGTGATCCCATGGTATGGTAAGCATTGTCAATTACGCTTTGTGTACTAACCCATGGTCTTCGTGAGGGTTCTTTGTGGGGTTAGGTTGCGGTGTGCAAGTTCAAGTGGAGCACCACGAAGAGATCAAATGCTTGAAGCTTGTTGTCCTTTGTGGTGACAATGGACCTGTGAAGATGTGCGGAAGAGTAGCTCGCCCATAGTAGAGTATGGGGGAGCAATCAACTAGTCTTCATCGACTCAACACAATCAAGAAAGGTTGCGGTGCAAGTTCAAGTGGAGCATCACAAAGAGATCAAATGCTTGAAGCTTGCCGTCCATTGTGGTGACAATGGACTTGTGAAGATGTGCGGAAGAAAGGCTCACCCATAGTGGAGTATGGGGGAGCAATCAACTAGTCTTCATCGAGCCAACACAATCAAGAAGGGTGGTCCAACTTGAGGGAGTCTAGATCGTCATCATCTAGCTCAAGTGGACCATGTGCAAGGCAAAGGTTTGCCCTTGATAGGTTTTCTATTTTACCGGTCTCGTGATGGTAGTTGGGAGACCGGGTTATAGGATCGATTGCCATACTATCAAGGTGGGCTCTTAATGAGTAGCTTGATTGTATCGTTTGTTGAGAGCTCAAACCACTGCATCCTTGCATCATCTTTCTTGGTTCTTGTTTGGTTCTCTTTGTGAGTCTTAGAGCTTACGGTCATCTTGTTGACAAGCTTGAGTTCATCGAAAACGGAGTTCGCTTGCATCTTCTATGATGTTTTCGATGTTGGAGGTTTTGCCGGTTCTTCTCGGTTGAAGGTTTCACTCCTCTTTTTGTTAGGCATACCTCCCCTGCCTCTTCTTACTATAACCAGTCGCTGTTTTGATGCTACTCGTCGTCTTGTTTCCAACAAGCTTGAGTTTGCTCAATTCGGAGCTCATATGCAGAAGTTATGGCAGTTTTGGTTTTCTTGAGTGTGGTTTTTGTCAGGGTCCCAGCGGTAGTACCGTGGTACCCAGCGGTAGTACTGCTGAGGAGTCACAAGCGGCAGTACCGCTCCGCAGTGGTAGTACCGGTGGTGACTCCGCAACAGTACTACCGTTGGCTTACCAGGTCCCTACTGCGTCGATTCGAGGGGTCTTTTTCTGTGTCGGATTGTGCGGTACCTCGCTGCGGCAGTAGTGCGGCAGTACCGCTCCTTAGCGGCAGTACCGCCCTTCCTCCGCGGTAGTACCGCCCGGTTCCCTCTTTCCCTTTCTCCTTCGTTCTACGCGGCAGTACCGCCGAAGGGAGCGGTAGTACCGCTTAACCCAGCGGTAGTACCGCTGTCTCCTGCGGTACTACCGCCCCAAGGTTCATGTTTTGTTGCTCCTTTTCCCTGTTTCTTCTGCCTAAGCGGTAGTACCGCTCATGTGCGGGCTGAGCACATAACGGTTGGATTTTCCCCCTCCTTTATAAGGGGGTCTTCTTCCCCAATGAACCTTATCCTTTGAGCTCGTGTTCTTCCCCCATTGTTGACATTCTTCGAGCTTGCTAACTCTCAATCCCTCCATGGATTCTTGCTAGTTTTTGAGGGAAAAGAGAGAGGAGATCTAGATCCACATTTCTACCAATCACTTTCTCCTCTATGTGAGGAGAACCCCTTGGATCTAGATCTTGGAGTTCTTGGTGTTATCTTTCTTGTTCTTCCCCTCATTTTCCTCCCTAGAATTAGTTGCTTCGGTGGGATTTGAGAGAGAAGGACTTGGGCACTCCGTGTGCCCTGGCCATTGCATTTGGTGCATCGGTTTGAGTTCTCCACGTGATATGTGGAAGTTACAAGTTGAGAAGCTTATTACTCTTGGGTGCTTGGTACCCTTGAGCTTGTTCCTCTTGGATGCTTGAGCGCCCTAGACGGTTGTTGGTGTTCGGAGCTCAATCATTATGGTGCAAAGCTCCGGGCAAGCGTCGGGGTCTCCAATTAGGTTGTGGAGATCGCCCCGAGCAATTTGACGGGTACCGGTGATAGCCCCAAGGGTTGCCAAAGTGTACGGGTTCGGTGACCGCCCCCAAGGGTTGCCATTTGGAAACAACGAAACACGCAGGTGTTTGGTCGCATCGGGCAGCAAAGGACACCTCAACTCTTGGTGGGCCAAATCATGGATGAGCTGAAGGAGTGGAAGAGTCGCATCGGGCAGCAAAGGACACCTCAACTCTTGGTGGGCCAAATCATGGATGAGCTGAAGGAGTGGAAGACCACGGGAGTTGGACGCTTAGAACCTTTCGTGAGAGAGTAGTATAGTTTGTACCGTGTGGTGTGGGTGTCGCTAGCTGGGTGTTCGCATCCGTGTCTAGTCTCTTGTAAATATGTTGCTCTCTTCTATAAAAATATGGTACGGCTTTGGCGTATACTCTAAAAAAAAGAGATCCCAACGACATTAAAAATATGCACATGTCTCGACGGTATTGTAAACTTCATCTCGCCACTCAAGGAAACACATGGCATGATAAAAATGAAAGAAAAAAGCATTGTAGTAAATGAATATTAACTGGGACAAAGGAGATGTAGAGAATTATTTTTATTTTACACACTACAAACACAAGATTTTTTTTGGCATATTCAATTATTCCTCAACTCAAAGTACAAGAATAATATTCTTCCAATGTGCATCAATCATGATTTAGAATAGTTTTACTGACACCAAATCCTATTCATCTAAGTTTTACTGAAACAAATAGTGGCTAGTCATTAAAGAGGAAATATGTATTGCTACGAAATTTATCTCTGATATATGCATCTTTTTTACATCGTAGCTCGTGGCGAGAGGCCTTATTTGATGCTCTGTGCATCAAACGGTCGACCAAACGCTCCAGCCAAAAAACTAAAACAATCAACCAAATGCAGCAGCGTTCGCTCTGGGCCGGCCCACTTTGGTGCTATTCTAACAATATCATTTCTTGTTTCTGGCTCTTCGATTTCTAATCAGGTGTCCTTTATAAAATACCGGTTGTTAGATTGACAGACTTTTTTATTAGAATATTTTTGCAAGATCTTAACATATTCATAATTTTTTAAATATTCACAAACTTATTTTTTAGGCATGATTTTTTTGTTCATGAGTTTTAAAAAGTCTGATTTTTAAAATAATATTCATCAGTTTTTAAAATTCCAAAATTTTAAAATGTTTATGAATTTAGAAAAAATAAATATTAAATTTAAAAGGTAAATGAAAGGAAAAAGAAGACATAAATACAAAATAAAAATGAGAAATGATAAAGGAGAAAAACCAGAAGAAAGCCACTCAACCAGTACTGTTTCCTCAACTTGGGCCAGACCAGCCCTGATCTTGCTTGAGCGTTTGCTCCACAATTATTCACACGAAGCGACATATAGGAAACTACAATCATTGTGGGACCTCCTATCTATCGCATTATGCGGCAGGCTAGCGGGGGCTTCGCATAGATCAGTCTTCGCCTGGGCCGGCCCAAGCAGGAGCAGCCAGTGGTGTAAAAAACACCACAAAAAAGAATTGATTCCGCCAGGATTCAAACTCACGATTCGGCACTAGTAGAGATAGCTACCTAACCACTGTAGCTGATTAGCGCTAGTGTTGAACATGCAGCGCGAAAACTTTTAGAACTAACTAGAACAGCTGATCCAAATATTTTCCCTTTTTTCTCAAACATTTAAGGAAAATTGCAAAAAAAAAAATCAAAAACAAGAAGAAGTTTTAAAAATTGCACAACTTTTGTATTTGTAACCAAATTTCAAAATGTAGATAATGTATGACTTTTTGAACAAAATTTAAAAAATGGGAACATTTTTTCAATTCAAAATATTTTGACGATCACGAAATTTTTTGAATTTTCGAAAAATTTAAAGAAGGGTATTGTGTTAGAATTTATTAACAAATGTTGGAAAAAGGAACATTTTTTGACAATATGAACATTTTCGAAAAAGGGAAGATTTTTTGCATATGTGAACAAAATTTGAAACTCTAAACAAAGTTTATAAAAAGTGAATATTACGAACATTTATTGAATTTGTGAACAAAATTTGAAAACAGGAACATCTTTTGATCTTATGAACATATTTTGAAATGCGAACATTTTCTCAGATATGTGAACATTTTTTAAAAAACAAGAATTTTCTCAATTTCTAAAGAAAATTTGAAACATGAACATTTTTTGAAAGGTGAACATTTTATCAAAGATGCAAACATTTTTTGAAAAATCACAATTTATTTGGAATATGAACAATTTTTTATTTTTTTTGAACTTTTGAGCATTTTTTTTTCAAATTTTGAACTAATTTTGAAATTCTGAAATAGAAAAATAGAAAGGAAAAGCGAGTAGAAAATGAATTGCAAAAGAAATAGAAAGAAAGAAAATAGATAAGAAACAAGAAAAAGGAAAGTAAAACATAAAATGAAAAAGGAAGAAAAGAAAAAGAAAAAATCACAAATAAAAAACCAAAAACCATAGAAAGCCAGTTTAGAAATCTTCTAGAAGCTTGCCAAATCCGATCAGGAACCTTCTAGGAGGATCCCAAAACCGGAACTGTAGCAAGTGTGTTACCTCGTAATTGGACTGGGCCACCTTGGTCGCTAATCGCTAGCTTTGTGCGAATCAGCGACAATTTGTCGCAGAGGGGGCAAATATAATTTTCCAATCAGTGTGGCAATAATAAAATTAGACAAAACTTTTTACGAACCTACATGTCATATATTTGGTACAATCACCAAGTCCACTAAAATCCCAGAGTCAACTATAGTACTCCCTCTGTAACTTAATACTACCTCTGTCTGGAATTAACTGTCGTTGAATGAGTGTATCTAGACGCGTTTTAATGTGTAGACTCACTCATTTCAGTGATAATTAATTACTTCCCGACGTAGGGAGTATAAGACCTTTTTTGATACTATTATGCACTCTAAAAGGACCCTCTTAAAAGTTACAGAGAAAGTACCATATAAAGCTATAAACATCCAAAACCCTAAACTCTACTTCTGTCTCTCTTCTCTTGTTGTCTCTACCCCCAACAAGTTGCCCATATCTCCTAGCTCGGCCTATCCTCTCTCTTTTGACCACAGTGTTGGATTCGACGGACCATCATTGTAGATTCCATACATCTCCCGGAGCACGAGGTTAGGGTTTCCCAACTGGCGTTCACGAGGACTGTGGCTTATGACACTAGTCCTTAGGGGCACGTGTATGAAGACTTTCCGGCTTTCATCGACAAGGTCATGCCCGCTTCGATAGGTGAGCGGTGACAATGGCTCGTCATCGGTTCGTTCAGGTGGCGGTAGTGGTCGTTCGGAGGTCCAGAGACCTGCAATTTTTGTTATGTTGTGGATGCTTTGTACTTCTACTGAACTTTTATAATGGACCGGGACCGTTTTGAAAAAAAAAGTAGCCATGCCCAGTCCCAACAGCCACATACGAGATCAATTCCGTCGGCCAGTGATTAGCAACACATATTTAAACGCTTTTGCTTTAAAGGATTTCATCTTCTCCTTTTGTTTTCAATATATTTCTGGATAACTTTGTTGGTAAGGCAGGCAAACAAGCATGCATGGCTTGGCTAGCTTGAGCTGAACGAGCGGTGGTACCCTCGTGCCTCCACGCTTTCAGTGAATTGGATATGTGCGTAAAACTTGCAATGGGAACCATCAAAGTGGAGGGAGTTTGGGATGGTCGTGGCGACAATGTTGGGAGGAAGACGCGCAGTGGGCATCTAGAGTTAGGTAAGGTTAGAGAAAAAAAATAGACTCATTAATAAAGCCAGTAAATAAAGTACACCCAATATAATATGTATTAAATCTCACCAGCATATCACAAAAGAGATGTCACGTCTGCTGTTTTCACTTTATCATCCCCCACAATGATGATGTCTAAATAAACAGAAATAGGATCTTGGGCTAACCTTTGAGAGGCAAGGATTTAGTTTGGTACTGCCTAGTCTAACTGCTATGTATACATGTATGTAAGCATCTTTGTAAACTTTATACATTGAGTTAAAGCAATTACTTCTATAAAAAATGTTGGAGTATCCGCCTTCCTAGTGGCTTCGTGGGCTGAGAGCGCCTCTGAGCCATCCATTTCCGGCTGCCGTGCTGCAAGAGCCTTTCACGGGCGCTCTGGGCCGTCCAATCTAACCGGATGGCTCGGATCAAGGCAACTCGCCTCCACAGTGTCCGCAGGCAGTGCGCCGAGCTGGTCGGGTCGCGATAGACTGTGCATGTGTCGCGTTCGCGTGTACTGGCTTGTACGTGGGGCCGCCCTATGGCTTCCTCGTGGGGCGAGCATCGCGCCCGCGGGACCCGGCTGGCCCGTTGGGCCAGTCAGTCATGTTTGGTTGGCAGTGCACCGCATCCGGTTGTGCCGGCTCGCGCGTTGAGTCCTGCGTCGCTCCCGTGTGAGCAGCGACTTGGACGACAACCTAGACTGTCTCCAACTCCTGCAAACATCCATTCAAAAATACCATTAATCAAGAAAAAAAACCACGCCCCACAAACACGTATGAGCTGGCAAGGCCAATCAACCCGCTGGTGCCCGCTCTCACGCCCAACAATCTTTATCTGAAATTCAACAACCAATTAGATCGTCAATTAGTGAAGGTGTACGTTCTAGTTTCTGCCGTGGAATCCTTCAAACAAGTTTGTTGCAGTAAGAATTGTCGAAGCCACTTCCACAATCAGAATGCCACTTGATGCCATACCTAGACAAATTTAATCTTCCAACACCACCATTGACGTCGGAAAAAAAATCTCGTTGTCGAACAAAGGGACGAAGATTATTTATTGTAGACGATGCCATCACCAATGAAGAAGACGACTACCAAAACCCTAAATCAATCTAATGAAAACACTACTATTATTAAGAACATCACTCCTAGATCGGGTTTCCCATCCCTCCCGACACCGGCAAGGCCGGACGAAGGAGGGGGGACTGATACATGGTGGAGGCGGAGGTGGCTAGGTCTTTTTCAAAAGGAAGTGGCTGCGGCCCATATTATACTATTATTATTGCACATCAATCAGTAGAGCAATTATTATATTAGTTGAGTTCCTTGACAATATGTAAGGGCACATTGTAAAGTTTACAATCATAAAACCGTTGAAGAGAATCACACACATATATAAAGCTATATATAGAAAAAGTATTACATGGATCTTCTTTCTTGCATTTATTTATAGGGTTTTTATTATTTATGCCACCGGTTGTATCCCACTACTCAGTTTTGCCACTAGGACATTCAAGCGCTCAAAATGCCATAGCTTCGTTAGACACATGCTCAAAAATGCCACTGGACATCATTATTGTGACCTCAAATATCATTTGCCATGTTATAATGACATAAATACCTATGAACCAACATGCCGGCTCTCCCTCTATCTCACTACAGTAAAGTGTGGGGCCTACTTGATCCTAACAGCGTTTTTATTTTCCTGTAAAATTATTCGCTTGGTTACTCCTGGCAAGTGGGGACACACTTATTATTGTGAGATAGAGAGAACCGACATGTGGGTCTAGGCTTATTTTTGTCATGTAACATGGTCAACAAATTTGACATGAAAATAACAATGTTTAATGGCATTTTTGAGCAAACATTTAACGGAACAATGACATTTTTGAGATATCTAATGGCATGTTTGAGCAAGCATCTCATGGATCGATGACATTTTTGAGTAGTTGTAACTTCTAATGGCAAAACTGAGCAAGCTAGCTTGTAGACCGTTGGTAGTGCGCCGCCTCATGAACATGTTGGTAGTGCGCCGCCTCATATCATGTTTGTTTTGTGTGAACTCAATTGGCATCATGCTCTCAGGCATTTCATCGAACACCTCATGTGCATAGGAAGGGAGAAGAAAGTAGCACACACCTTCCATCTTCTGTGAGGAAAAAACTGAGAAGAGGGCGGGCATGGCGGGGGTATATACTCCCTCCGGTCCTTTTTAGTCCGCACATTAGCTTTGACTGAAGTCAAAGTTTGCTAAGTTTGACCAAATTTATATTAGAAAATATTAACATCTATAACATCTAATAAATATAATATGAAAATATATTTTGAGATGGATCTAATAATAAATGTGTTGTTATGTGAATGTTAATAATTTTTTGTATAAACTTGGTCAAAGTTGGATGAGATTGACTTCAGACAAATCTAATATGCAGAGTAAAAAGGACCGGAGGGAGTATATGCAAATTTGTAGTCCCAGTTGGTGTCTAAAACCGGGACTGAAGACAGACCTTCAGTCCCGGTTGGAGACACCAACCGGGACTAAAGGGGTTGCGCCCCTCCCATTCGAGTCGGGACTGGTGCCTGCTGAGCCTCGTCCGCCGTTCTAGCCGTTCGAATCTGGACTAATGCTCACATTAGTCCCGGTTCGTAACACGACCGAGACTATTGCTCCGATCCTACTAGAACCAAAGCCCTGTTTTCTACTAGTGTAAGCATATCCTACCAATCCCCATATTCATTCTCAAGTCTCCAAATCCACTTGCACAAAATACTAATGTTCTTGTCATCCAAAATTCCAAATTAGTAATCCCCAACTACTCTTGGTCTCTAGTTTGGCATACATCAAGCCATTTAACAAAATAATACATCCTAACCCCCTCTTTACCTTGCCAAAGCACACGAGCACAAAAGAAATCGATTCTTTTGCCCACTCCCTCCGGTATGCAGAAAAAATAATAAGTAAATGACTAGTGACGTTACTCAAACATTGATGTTGATCTTGTTCTCCCTGTTTTCTCTTTCCATGATAACCAAGAACCACCCACTACTTCATCCCCAATGGAACATCTCCTTCGTTTGCCCTCATGATGCGAGGACATGTCAGTGCCTTTCTACTACTATCCCAACCTACATGGCGTATTAGGACAAAAAATGCAGTAAAAATTAAGATCTCGACTATACTAAATAACGCTGAAAACCTGCAAACTAAGCCAGAAATAAGTGCCGAAAACAAAGCAAACATGAAGATACATAATTTAATCGAACTTGATAGATGAAATTCATGTTATAACTTGTATAATATCCTGAGCTACCACAAATAGCTTGTACAGTATCCTGAGCTGCCACACCGCCAACCCACTCCTCAATGCATGAGAGTCAACCCTTCCCCTCAAATCAAATGTGCCCCGTTCAAACTCCAATGCTCACCGTCTGAATATTTCGATGCCGAGACACATGAAAACACCAAGTGTATAGATGACAATAAGAGAATCAGGGACAAATCCTACATCTAGGATACAAAAATCAAGAAAGAAGTACCTTTTACTTTGTCTAAATGACGGTAATGTTCGTTGGGTTGCATCAGGACCATAAAAGTTAGATCACTGTTAATATTTTTAGATAGGAGATGTATAATCTTAAAAGGTACAAATAATAAATTAGCCTTAATAAAAACTATAGTAAATACATCTGCATCATATATGTAAGATTAAAGTGCTTAGACAAGACATGCATATGCGGGAGATGAGGTATTGCGTAGAAGTAACAATGTCAAAGGTGGACAACGACTTAGAACGACAACCTAGTTTGCGTCCTCCAACTCTTGCAACCATCCATACACAAATACTATTAATCAAGAAAAAAAACCATGCACCATGGACAAGTATGAGCTGGCAAGGCCAATAAACCCGCTGGTTACCACTCTCGCGCTAAACAATCTTTATCTGAAATTCAAGAACCAATTAGCTCGTCAATTATTGAAGGAGTCCTTTTTGAATTATTTTTTACAGATGGTGTACGTTCTAGTTCTGCCGACGAATCCTTCAAACACCTTTGTTGCAGTAAGAAGTGTCGAAACCACTTCCACAACCAGGATGCCACTTGATAGTCGTATGCAAACAAGCATGCATGGCTAGCTTGAGCTGAACCAGCGGTGGATTGGATATGCTGCTGCCTCCACTCCTCCACGCGTTGAGTGAATTGGATATGTGCGTTCAACTTGCAATGAGAACCATCAAAGCAGAGGAGGTTTGGGATGGTCGTGGCGACAATGTTGGAAGGAAGACGCGTAGTGGGCATCTAGAGTTAGGTAAGGTTAGAGAAGAGAAAAAAAATATGCATCAATAAAGCCATTAAATGGTCCCGAAAAAAGGCATTAAATGGAGTAATATGTATTAAATCTCATCAGCATATCATAAAAGAGATGGCACCACTACAAAAAAGACACATCTGTGACATTTTGGGCCGAACAATTTTTTTTTCTGTCATACATATGACACTTCTATGACGATAATTGTAACAAAACCCGGTATCATCATAGATGTGGTGGGCTCCTACTTCTATGACAAAAAATCATGACAGAAAATGGGCTTTTCGTCCTGGGCGGGCCGGAGACGCAGCTGCATGACATTCTTTGGGCCGTCCATGACGGAAAAAACCGTAGTAGAAGCGAGGGGAGGAAAATTTTGGAGAGTTCCCGGTTACGGTGGGAGGTCGGGGGCCGAGCGATGCGCGTTTCTCTCGTACACGTACGCGTGTGTGTGCGAGACGTTGGCTCTAACTGAACCCGAGCGAGGCGTTGGGCTCTAACTGAACCCGAGCGATTGCACTGCAGACTACGCGTTACTGAATCCGAGCGATCGATCGACGGCTGTTAACTGAACCCGATCGAGTGATTCCTTCGCTACTGCTGCTAACTGAAGCCGATCGATTGGATGAACAGTGAGCGTTGCGCGCGGGGGGGGGGGGGGGGTGGATGAACAGTGAGCGGTGGCGTTGCCTTTGGATGAACATGACCCCGTGGTGTGGAGGGCTGGCTGAACAGTAGACGGTGGAGGGGTACCCGTGAAGGGGTGGATGAACAGGACTCCGTGGTGTGGAGGGCAGGATGAACAGTAGATGGTGGAGGGGTGCCCGTGGAGGGGTGGTTGAACAGGACCCCGTGATGTGGAGGGTTGGATGAACAGTAGACGGTGGAGGGGTGGTTGAACAGTAGCCGGTGGAGTAGCACGCGGTGGAGCCTGGATGAACAGGAGCCCGTGGAGACTGGAGGAGGTCGACGGTGGATGAACAGTAGCTCGTGGAGGCTGGAGGGGGTCGACGGTGGAGATGAACAGTATCCCGTGGAATCCCGTTTTGTGGTACGCCACACCCCTCCCGATGAACAGGACCCCCGTTTCGACCGTAGCGCTTCAACACAAGTCCGTTTCCTCCGTTTTGCGGTACGCCACACCCCTCCCGATCAACAGTACCCCCATTTCGACCGTAGGAGGTCCGTTTCCTCCGTTTTGCGGTACGCCAGGCCTCGTTTCCATCGCCTCTTCCGTCCAAGCCCTCCCGATGAACACGACCGCGCATTCCGTTCCGACCCATGAACACGACGATGACGCTGTTTCTTCGTTCCGACCCAGCCATGTACACGAGCCCTCGCCGTACGTATGCGCGAGTAGGCGTTCGAGACCCCGCCCGTATGTACACATACGTGGCCGTATTTTCTTTCCTGCATCCTGGCCGCCTCTACTATGACACGTGCGCGCCTCTACATCCACCAGTATATATGTACGTACACGTTCGCGACCAGAATGACAACGCTACGTACGCTTCGACCAGGTGGGTCCCGACTGTCAGGCACTTCCTTGCCTGCGAAGATGTAGCTGGTGGCTCCCAGCAGTCAGGGGGGCGAATCGTTTTTTTTGCCCGGACACACTTCCTTGCGTGCGAAGGTGTAGCTAGTGGGTCCCAGCACTCAGGGGGAAAACGTTTTTTCGCGAAATACGGTGGCCCGTCCGGTGGGTCCCTGCTGTCAGGTGGAGGAATCATTATTTTCCGTGTAATAAGGAGGCAGTTCCTTGCTGCCGCCGTAGACCCAGCTGTTAGCCTCTCCACGTACAGTCCACGTCCGATGGAAGTCGTTCCTTGACCACGTTGACCACGCCGCGCCGAGAGCACCAGGGCGGTGGACGACGGCGAGGCCTAGGAAGGGGACGATGCGGAGCCGGTGAAGACACGGCAGTGGATACCCACGCGGAGAGGAGTATGAAGGTTCACTCGTTCGGCTGCGGTGTGAGGCTGCCGTCGCCGCAGGGCCTGGCCAGCGGTGGGAATAGTAGGGGGCGGTGAGGCCTTCGCGGCAGCACAACCGGCCACGGGAGGCAGGAGCAGGCGACACGACCAGCGCTGCTTTGGGCGGCTGGAGCAAGAAGACCAGAGGTTGAAGAAGCACTACGGCCGTTGGATGGACATCGTACGGTCACTGGAGCTAGAATCGTTCATATTGACTAAGTTGACAAAGCCCTTCGTCCCCGTCAACTTAGTAGGCCCACAAGTCAGCCTCCCACCAAGGTGGGTCCCAGCTAGTCGGGGGAGTATTTATTTTTTTGTGCATAATAAGGAGGCACTTTCGGTGGGTCCGAGCTGATAGCGGGGGGAACGTTTCGACTGTACGAGGCCTCGCCGTCGCCGGAGAATAACAGCAGGTGTGGGTGAGTAGAGGGATGGCTAGGCCAGCGATGGGAGTACAGTGGGGCGGTGAGGCCTGCGCGGCAGCAGAGCCGGCCGCGTTGAGGAGGGAGCAGGCAGTCCCGCTGGCGCCTGTTTGAGCGGCTGGAGCAGGAAGAGCAGAGATAGAGGAAGCACGACGGCCGCTGGATGGCCATCCAACAGTCACTGCTTGTGCGTCAACCTTTTTTTAGGAAAGCCTCAAATATGTGGGAAACAGCATACAACCCATCTGCCATTATTTCTAATAATTTACAGTCCATTTTCTAATTATTAAGGTTTTTTTGGAGCCCATATTCTTTTTGTTAGCATTACAGCCCATATTGTGGCCACGGTTAAAAAACTATACGAAATTTTGCATATTTCGGTGCGGTCCGAACTATTTTTAATCCTGAAATTTCGACTCACATTCAAACTGATTTAAAAAATAAATGTATATCAATATAAAATCCAACAAATTCTCAATGCATAAAAATTAATGTAATTTCAAATCTCGAAATGAAAAAAAAGATATTTGAAACTAATTGCCGGTTTGATGTGTTTAAAAAATGTATAACCCATTTCTCATTACTGATGGGCCATTTTCTCGGCCAGCCGAATGAAAGCTCTCCTCCTCGTCTTGAAAGATTTGCAGCCCAATAGGCCTGACAAAGCGACTTACTTGGTAAATCACAAAAAAACTGGGCTGTGGCCGTGGACCCAGCTGTCAGCCTCTCCACGTACAGTACTCTTCCGATGGAATGTTGTTGACCATGTTGACCACGCCGCGCCGAGAGCACCAAGGCTGTGGACGACGGCGAGGCCTAGGAAGAGGACGGCGTGGAGCCGGGGAAGATGCGGCAGTGGATGCCCATGCGGAGAGGAGTACGAGGGTTCACTGGTTTGGTTGCGGTGTGAGGCTGCCATCGCCGCAGGGCCTGGCTAGCGGTGGGAGTAGTAGGGGCGATGAGGCCTCATCGGCAACACAATCGGCCACTGGAGGCAGGAGCAGGCGGTCTCCCCGGCATTGCTTTGGGCGGCTGGTGCAAGAAGAGCAGCGATTGAAGAAGCAGCAGGACCATTCGATTCAAATCCAACGGTTACTGCTGCTAGAATCGTTTGTTGACTAAGTTGACAAGCCCTGCGTACGCGTCAACTTAGTAGGCCCACAGGTTAGCCTCCCAACCGGTGCGCCCCAGATGTCAGTGGGAGGAATCATTTTTTCACGTAATAAGGAGGCAGTTGATTGTGTGCGGCCAGGCCAGCGGAGGAAGTAGGGTGGGCCGGGGAAGCCTGCGTGGCATCACAGCGGGCCACAAGAGGAGGGAGCAGGCAGTCCCTCCGGTGCTAGTTTAGGCGGCTGGAGCAGGAAGATCAGAGATTAAAGAAGCACGTCGGCCGTTGGATGGACATCCAACACTAACTGCTGCTAGAATAGTGTGTTCACTGACAAAGCCTTTCGTAAACAAGTCAGCCTCGAAATCCATGGCGTGTATAGCCCATTTGCTATTATTTTTATATTTTTTACTCATTTTCTAATTCATATGGAATTTATTGCAGCCCATTTTCCATTTTTAGAATTGCGAGCCATTTTCTGGTCAGTACCAGGGTCAAAAAATTAACTAAATATGTGGGAATTTTTGAAAATTCGCAAATTTTTGCTGAGGAACGAAATATTCTTAATCCAAAAATTAATAGCCATAGTAAAACAAATTTAAAAATAAATTAGTACTATGTCATGTTAAATCTAATGAAATACATATAAGATATCAGTGAAGAACAAAAACAAAAAAAGAAACTTATATCCCATTTGCTATAATTTTTTTGGAATTTTCAACCCTTTTGATATTACTTTTAACAGACATTGACCATATTATTAAGCCAGGCCGGAATGCATCCCTCCTCGTCTTGAAAGATTTGCAGCCCAGTAATTCGGGGAAAACAAGTAGGCCTAGCTTGGGTATTCTTCAAAAAGAAATACTGGGCTAGCTATTTTCCCAAAGAACTGGTGCATGAGCATTTAGTTTTATTTATTTATTTACTTATTTATGTTTAGGGGACCATGAGCATGTACCTGGGCCGGATTCATGTGAGAGCCTCCCTTCCAGTTAATTATGGGCTTCTCTATTGGGCCTTCATCAGTGGGCTGCATGTTATCAACAAGTGGAAAATGTGTTCCGAGTTTCAAAAAAAATGTGTTCCGTACAATAAATAGTATGCGCTACGTATGGTACGGGGCACTAAAGGATCGAACCGTGCAACGACTTCCAAAATATTGTGTTTGTCGTTCTAACAACACATTTATTCAACCAACAGACAAAATATACTACTGATTGTACATTGAAAACAGCAACGGCAGCAACCAGGGCTGGGGGTGCAACAGAAGCAGTAAGCAGGCCAGAAGAATGAAGACGCAGCTCTCTCTTTCAAACCAAACATCAGCCATCATTACAAAAGGGCTACCAAAAAAGAACAAGTGTATGCATCAAACTAAATAAAGTTCCTACTACACCAAGTGTACGCATCTAACTAACTAGCTCAGTTAGACGTTACTATTTATTAAGCTGTGGAGATTGGCTGACGGCTTGAACCAGATGGGTGCCTGACAGGGGAAACTCCAGCCAGCAGGTCAAAGTCTGATACTTGCGACCCTCTCTCCTACTTTGGGCTGCAGAGTGTGGCGGCACATATCAGGGTATGGTGCATGCAGAGACGCATGGTACGCTGTGTACACACAGTTTTGCCTGATGAACGAAACCGCACTACCATCATGATCCTTGCCATCGGTTATCTCCTGGTTAATCGGATAATTCAGTCCGACAAACATAGAGCGTGTACCAAGGCTACTTACCAGCCTCCAGTCAAAAATTCCTGAAGGCCCAGAGAAGCTGGGATCCTGCTCAAAGACCTTGCACTGACTATGATTGTATTCCGCGAAACAACACGTCCGGTACGTGCGAACGATCATCAATCTTTCACCGTCGTCTGATCGAGCCAGGAACCACCTGCAACTGCCATGCCGCTTTTTTTTGAAAGGTTCTGAGATTAGGAAGGGTAGGGACACCAGGCGGCCTACAACATCATATCAAGTTGCAGTCAAATAAAAAAAGGGCTCTTGGTTTAGTTAATCTTTTTTTTGAAAGCTTGGGACAGTGGGGGCAGCCCCCATTGACTTTTGTATTACTATTCAAGACACAAGATTACATAGAATAGAGATTACATGGGGGCAGAAGGAGTTAAGATATCCCTATACATCAATGGTACAAGGCTATGCTGCTATAACTGATCAACTACCTGATCAACAAAAGGCACCAAGGCCTGTTTGATTCTGTGTCTCATCATACCGAAATCCAGTTTGAATCTCTGGGTCCATCCCTCGACGGTCGGCGCCATATTTCTGAACAGTTTATTATTGCGTTCTTTCCAGATGCTCCATGAGGCTATAATAAAGACTTCCATGAACATTGGTCTCCCCCACGTGGTTTTAGCTGCATGCAAAAGTTGCACCTAGTTGCCATGCAGAGGCCATGTGATCCCCAGCTTTCCCCAATATGCGCTACTAAAGTCACAGTGAAAGAACAAGTGTTCCATCGTTTCTTCGGGTGGGCGATCACACAGCAAGCAGGCATAGTTGTCATCTCTCAACTTCATATGTTTCCTCTTGAGCAAACCTCGAGTGTTCAGCCTATCCGCAAGGAGCAGCCATACAAAAACCTTCCACTTGTTGGTGCACTTTGATTTCCAGATCCATTTGAATGCCTCATCCGCTTCCATGTCCCGAAAACAATGAATAGAATTTGCTGGAGTTGAACTCCTCCGATCCCCAAATCAGGCGCCAGGCATCGTGCACCTCCGCGAGCTCCATTGAGGCCGGGGGGGCTTGAAGATCATCCAGCTCTTCTCTAGCTTGGACCGAGAGTGGGAGATGGAAGTTTTGGCCGAGCGTAGGCGACGTCAGGAGCACTTTGATAGATACATCCTCATGCCTGGTGAAGGAGAATAGTCGGGGGTGGCTATCAGCCAGAATGTCACCGTGCCAGGCATCTTTCCAGAACAAAGATGAGCTCCCATTCCCCACCTCAACCGAGGTAATTGCCCTGTAGGTTGGCGCCAGATTCATGACGTCCTTCCACCAGAACGATCCACACGGACCAGAAGCATGCGGGACCAGGCCTTCATAGTACGTGTTCCACATGAGATCAACCCATGGGATGTCCATGCGGTTATAGAACTTGTGTAGCTGTTTGAGCAGCAGGCCCTGATTTTGGATCTTTAGGTCGAGCACCCCGAGCCCACCCTTGTTCTTGGGCCTGCAAACTAGTTCCCAGGCTGCTAGAGAGACGGACTTCAGACCATCATCCGTGTTCTTTGCCCAAAGACAGTAACGCCGAAGTTTATCCAAATGCTCAAGTATTTTCGGGGGGATCCTGATGGAGCACATCGCATAGATTGCCAGGGAGGTGACCACCGAGTTCACTAGTGTAAGCTTCGAGCCAAGGTCAAGCAGAGAGGCTGCCGTAGAGAGTTTGCGCTCAACCGACGACACCAGCGGCATGAGGTCTGTGACAGTCGGCCTGGCTGTTCCCATGGGCAACCCTAGGTAAGAAAACGGCATGGATCCAACGGCGCAGCCAAAGACCTGCGCTAAGCGCGCGGTGGTGGCCGCTGCGGTGTTGACTGTAATGAGAGTTGATTTCTGAAAGTTTATGTGCAGCCCCACCGACGACGCATAATCTTGCAGGATGGACTTGATGGTTTTGGCTTGGATTTCCTCAGCAGGCAACACAAGGATTGTGTTGTCGGCGTACTGTATCACCGGATAATTCTCATCCCGAGTTGGGATTGGCAGATGGAGATTACCCACTCTATAAGAGTCATTGATGGCAGCTTGCAGCAGATCTGCAGCTAGCACAAAAATAAGTGGAGAGAGCGGGTCTCCTTGGCGCACCCCACGCAAGCAAAAAAATTGTCTGCCCGGCGTCCCGTTGAGTAAAACAGAGGATTTAGCCGTCCCGAATAAACATTTGATCCACCCAAGCCATCGATCGTCAAAACCCATGCACTTCATAATTTCCATCATCGGATCTTGTTCAATCGTGTCGAACGCTTTAGCGAAATCCAGTTTTAAGATCGCAATCTCACGCCCCGAGGCTTGACACTGATGAACGAATTCGTACGCCCACGCAACACAGTCTTGAATCGAGCGGCCTTTCAAAAAGCCATACTGATTTCTATGTACAATTTTGAGAACAACTCGTTGCAAACGGTTAGCGAGGAGCTTGGTCAGGATTTTAAGGCAGCAGTTCAGCAAGGTGATTGGTCGATAGTCGTTAGTAGTTTCTGGCGACTGAATTTTAGGGATGAGAGTTATAAAACCTGTATTCAGGCTCTCAAGGTCCAGTGTACCTGCATGAAACTCCGAGCACAGTCGATAGAAATCACCTCTAATGATGTGCCAGCACGATTTGATGAAGCTACCACTGAAACCGTCCGGGCCTGGAGCATGATCGGCCGGCATCTCTTTGATCACCTCGTCAATTTCCTTATGGGTGAAAGGGACAAATAGAGCTTGGAGGCCATCTACCTTCTTGATGATCCGAGCCAAATCAAATTTCATGTGGGTCTGGTGGGAGCACCCAAGTCTTTCCTTAAATGCCTGGAAAAGCACAGCCTCCTTGCCTACGTGATCATGTATGACTGAATCGTCCGACAGTTTGAGAGATGCAATGCTGTTTCTACGGCACCGTTCAGTGGCGGCCCTGTGAAAAAATTTCGTGTTACCGTCTCCAAATTTGAAATTTCGGACTGTGCAACGCTTCATCCAGTAAGCTTTCTTGCAGTCCAACAAGTGGAGAAGATGTTGTCTTAGGATCACTCTGAAATTGGTCTCAGGAGTGGACAATCACCTTTTCTCCTCTAAGCCATCAATCTCTAGGAGGGTTTTCTTGCAATTATCAATGAGCATCGAGAGTCTGGAGTTTTGCTTGCTCCACTGCTTGAGGTCGTACCGAAGTGTTTTGAGTTTCTTGCATAGCACTGCAGCTGCATTTGGGGCATAGCAACATTTGCCCCATGATCGTTTGACAACATCAAAAAACCCCGGTAGCTTGATCCAAAAGTCTTCAAAGCGGAAAAGTTTCGACTTGGGTATTTTGGATTGGATGCTGACATAGCAGGGCACGTGTTCGGACGTGGGTTTACCCAAGGGCATAACGACAGTGTTTGGATATTTCGTGGCCCAATTCACAGAGGTAAAATTCCAGTCAAGTTGTTCTAGCAACGGATCTATTTGCATATTACTCCAGGTGAAAGAACGGCCCTTGATCGGCAACTCAACTAATGACTGCCTTCTGATGAACTCATTAAAGAGTAACATATCGTTGGCATCACCCCCTCCCCTGTTTCGGTTATCTGGCGCACGGATAAAATTAAAATCACCGAGAATGAGCCAATCTTCACAGTTGGGGATATCAAGGTCAAACAGCCAGTTGGTGAAAATCGTCCGAGTCGGATCTACACATGGTCCATATATATTAACTAACGTCCATGAATCGTTAGATTGCGTCGAGGTGAGCCTAACGCCGAGCACAAAAGTTTTAGAGAAAATAGGAGTAGCAGTGAAAACCGAACTCATCCAGATAGTAATAAGACCACCTAAATTCCCAACAGAGGGCACAAATTCAAACATATCAAATTTTTTCGGACAGAACTTCTTAACAAAAGAAGCATCAAAAGAGTCGCGCTTAGTTTCTTGTAGACAGACTACTGAACACCCACTAATTTCTATAGCATTGCGGATCGCCAACTGTTTCTTTTCAGAGTTGATTCCGTGAACGTTCCAACAAAGTACATTCCACTCCTTATTCTGCGGCATCTTCCTAGTGTAGCGTCAGATCAGCCTCCCCTTGATCTCCCTCAAGGAGTTTCTGAGAACTCAGATCATCAGGTGGAATCCCACAGAGAGTAGTGCCAACAAATTGCAGCTGTGGAATAGGAATCGGGGGAGGTACCTGGTCACCTGTCGCGGGTGTGGCACTTGTCAGCAGATTGGCACAGGGAGCCATTGCCTTGGAAGAGCAGATGACAGAGGGCGCGCTCCGCTGCTTGAACCTAGAATGCCCCTTCTTCATGTCAGTGCACTGTGGAATTCTGAAGCCATCATATTTTGTGGAGCGAGAGCTGCGGCGCAGGGAAGTAGTATCAATAGGGGCCTTTTCCGCCGCGACCATCCTTCGAAGATACTTATTAGTGGACTCAACAACAGGCAGGGCAGGCACTGAAGTAGCAGGAGCTTCCACAAAAGTTTCAGACACCACCTCATCCCCCATCGAAGCAGAGGGGGGTTGTGGAGCATACCTATCCCAGATCTCCAGCGGGATGAAGACGGGCAGATCAAAGCAAACATTCAAAGGACGGCCAAAGCCAATGCTCACAGCATATCTACCTCTGGTAACTGCCTGAGTAACAGCTATATAAAATGTGAGAGGGTTGATCGGCAGGCACCCATGGCACAGAGTAGAAACAGAGGAGACTACAGGTCCCTCAATGCAGCGAGTGAACCGGCCCAGAGAAATCACCCAGAGAAATTGCAGGAAAGAGAAATCTTCCTCAACTCCCACCCTCATCATGTGAGATGTGCCGATAGCTCGAACGAAATGTGCTCCAGGCACTTCCCTGCCATGGATCAGAGCATCTGCAGCTTCCTCAACTTCAGAATATACAGACCATTCACTCTGCGGATCATCAGAGATGTTACTTTCCTGCTCCACTCCGTCCATGAGCGAGGGGCGAGTATATTGGAACAAAGTGCGAAAGCTGAATCCTCTGTATGGCGGGGGTGCTACCGGCCAAACACCCCACCCATCATTCTGCTGCTATTGGGGAGGAGCTTGTTGTTCCCAGGCCGCATCTATTTGCTGTTGCAGCATCTGCTGGTGATCAAGCAACCACTGCTGCGCTGCTGTCAGATAGGGTAACTCATAGGGATGTGGAGAAGCATTCATGGGAGGTGCCTCGTCCTCATTACCAACCAGTTCAGGAAGAACGTTTCTGTCATTGAGAACATACACCAGAACGGACCAGGATCTTCCCATGCCCGACAAGGTGCCAATGCGTTTGATCACCAAGCTGTGTGGAACTTGTGCAATGTTGCTGATAAGAACTCTAACAAGGACCCTCTCCTTATTCTGACCCGGCCTGTGCCAAAGATCTAACTTGCCAAAACAAGAAACAGCCTTGTTGATGTAATGGTCTGTCTGATAATCCATTGGGAATGCTAGAAACAGAACCCAAGCTACGTACTAAAAAGGGCATTGACGCATATTTTTTCAGCAAATGTTTAGTTAATCTTAAGAACAGCATGTTATGAGCATGAATATTTTTTAGCAAATGTTGACAGTAATATAAGCAAGCCATCATGATATCATAGGAAAGTAACATACTGCTATAACAGCCGTTTGTAGCGATGACTGGAGTAGGCCAGCAATATGTCCAGCCATAGAAGGAGTCGATAGCGTAAATGAAGCCCTTGTGCTCAATTGCATCAGAGAACCATGGAGGACGTATGATCCTGCGATGGACGTGCAGATTTATCCACTTACCGCAGTGACCTGTCAGATAGGCGAGACCGCGGTTGAAGAACACAATTAGCCTGAAGTCTTTATAATTCGCAGATCTTGTGGGCGCTTGGCAAATTACAACCTTGAGCAAATCAAACTTGGTATCATGTTGGCTACTGTAAGATTCCGAGTATTCTGGGCGGCGGTGCCAAAGCAGTGCAGTGTTAATCAAAGGAAGGGGGATCAATCACTGGGTGTAGACCTCCACGAGCATCCAGCTGCCGCGACCGTCGACGAGCACCATCCAAGACGTGTTCATGCCGACCCAGTACATACCGTTAATGTAGTTGAGGCTGACGGGGATCGGATCGCAGTCAAGGGGGTTGATGCTCGCCACCCTACGATCATTATGCTACGTGACACGCCATTTCTGAAGATCAGGCGGCATCAGCAAGCAAGGAGCTGGCTTAAAAAGCTCCGGCCTGAGGGCTTTGAGTAAACGGTACAGCCCCGACGAGCACGCGGCGAGCGGCATGGTACTGAGATTGTCCACACGCAAAACAATGAGCTTGATTACCTCTATGGGGAGCGAATTCCAGCCACTGTTTCGGCGGACGCTGCTCGGTTCTGCCATTGTTGTTGCTTGGGTTTCGGACGTGGGGGGAGGCATCTTAGCGGGGATGGAACATTGGACGAGATTATGTGCGGACAAAGATGGAGAAGCGAATATGTGCTGCGGGAAGTGGACAGGTGATGATGACTACAGCACGCCGTTTGACTTATGAGACACATACCAGTAGCGTAGGGTCATGTCAATGCTAGACAACCTGCTTGAGTGATCACAGTACTGGTACTCCCTGCAGTGCTATGCCCTAACTTGCTTGAGTAGAGTAGTAGAGTAGGACTCTGCTCTACTACTAGCACCGGAGGAGTAGTATATTCTAATCTAAAATAGTTACAAACTTCAATGCCCGAGCGTGGAACGACTACGAACCATGCTCAAAGACCGTGTCTACGTGGTGTTTGGACATGGGCGACAACCTCAACGCCAACGATGCTGATCCCGTTGCACCGTATGTGTTTCTGTCCTTCCTGTTTGAAATCATGGTAGAATTCATGTTTCTACTTTGTATCCTACTACTATGCTAGTCCACATTATTAGTTTCATCTCTGTTATAGCCGTCATGATTTATTTTGTGCTTATTCGGATTAAATCTCGTAGTAACTTGCTCATATATTCAACTGGCGCAACGTCCCCTACAGCCACTCCCGTTTCATGGACGGCCTGGTCGATGTTGGAATTTTGCTAGTAGGCCTTTATAAGGTGAGCTCTTCTACCACTTGTATGAGCATGAGAAGAGGAGACCTACACGTGTGGGCGGCGACACTGGCTACGCCGAGCATACTTGGACTCTGCGGAGCTGGGACTTTCCCGCCGATGTGGACATGGAAAACCCATGGTGTTATTTGGACTCCAATAATGTGCACGGGGACTCCAAGGAGGTTCACCTGGACATCTGCATTTTCAAGTTAAATGTTGATCATTAGTCTTCGCTCAATGTAATCTGCTGTCTAAGCATGTGGAGACTTCCATGCATGATCTTGCTCTATTGGAGTATCACGCATGAATAAAAGTGTATCCATTTATGGTTTAGTCTAGAATCTTCCATGTATGAATTTTTACTACAGTACTAGTGAAAGACTTATGATGAACCATTTCTTACATATCCTCTGCCACCTCCCAAGTCATCCTGATTTAATCCCTCCGTCTAGGTGTATAAGGGCATGGTTAATACTTAAATAGTATAGCCAACTGTTGGCTACAAGAAAGTGCCATGTCATCTGTAGCCAACATGTATAACAATGGATACTCAAAAACTAATTCTTGAAGATCATTTCCTGCAAAGCACAATAAGAGTTATTTCTTCACAAGTTTTGGATGCGGGTTGAACAGTTGAACGCTTTTGTTTGCAAAAGATACTTTTTATCTATTTCACCCGGATGTTTGTGAGCTCTAGAGATGAAATAATATCTGAACAAACCTATCCAAATGAACTAACCGAGGCATCTCCATCTTAATTTTCTCTTGCAAGTCGTGCGTGGTCCCTTCATCGTGAAAATGCTCTGGCCGTCACATTGATTTGCATGCATGGATAGCACCACCATATTTTCAAAGGAGGAGCGAGCTCTATATTTCAGCCAAGGCATGCATGATTTGAGGAATTATGGTTGGGCATGCATGTAGAAAAGGGAGGAGAGTAATTTGCATGCGAGGGATTAAAGGAAGAGAGGCCAGCGGCTAGGCATTCAAAGGAGGCTGCATGCAAGATTACACAGGATCCAGATACTAGTCCCAAAACTAGTTCCTCTTTTTGTGGACATGCCTTGGTACGAAAGATTGACAAGTTAGGCCCTGTAAAAATGGATGGAGGGAGTAGTAGTATGTGTAGAGGGCGGCGCTGCACGGGAGTCTCACCTCTCACCCCGCTCGTGGCACGGCAGTAAAGACGTCATATCACAAAACCCAACCACTCCCAATAATAAGTGGCCTGGTAAAATAAACGGACAAGCAACCATCACATCCCTCCGTCTTTTTTGCATTTCATCTCTCTGCATTTACTTTCTCCGGTTCATCCTGCACACTCGATCCCTAGCTACTACTCCTAGGCCAGTTCTTTTGGCGGCTTCCCCAGCTTTTCCCACAAGACTAGTCATAGTGGAGAGTAACAATAAGGCGCCTCACTCATTTATTTGGACTTCTAAACTACTATTCCGTCCTGGTTTATTCCTCACCATTGTAATTTGTGCTAAATTTTGACCAAAGATTTAACTGGTTTTTCCTCACCATTGTAATTTGTGCTAAATTTTGACCAAAAATTTGACACAGATTACAATGGGGACCAATAAACCAGGACGGAGGTAGTAGTTATGGGATTATTAATCTAGAAGCCTAAAAGAATGGCCCCTGGTACTCCTACTAGTAGTAGTACTCAAGTTGGAATTCCAATTGCACGGCACAACCTGTTAGGCAAAAAATTCGATACAGGGTGTAGGAAGCGGTTTGGGAATTTGCATGCCTTTCCAACCAGTGAGATACTCCGTACAAAGTATGACAGAGAAATAACCACAGAGAAGGAAGCTAAAAGTAAACAATCAAACGAGCATTTTTGCATTTGTTTTGCATTGAATCGTTTCACAAGCTTGACTAGTGCTGTTTTTCCACTTTTACAAAAAACGCATCGTAATGTTAAAACGTGCATTTGCACGTATATAAGTAATAGTAGTACTCCCTCCGTCTAGGTGTATAAGTTTTCCCTCCTTCTTGGTCATGGTGCACAACCGAAGATGACTTATTGACCTGGACGGAGGGAGTAGCATAGTCTGCAAGCATATATCGAGAGAGACGTGTAGTGTGATAGTATATAGTAAAGTTTGTGCTATATGCACGTACTTGCAAAATGCGTAAGAATACACAAGGTTTCCAAACTTTCCCTTTTACATACTTAATTAAGGACGCTAAAAATTCCTGAACGTTCGAGATTTATCATTTGCATCACAAAACTAATGAGATCGCCTTACGAAACAAAAATTATACTCCTCCTAAAAGCCACGACGCTCGCAGGAGCGCTTGCGGTGCACCACGAGTGCCCTGGTGTGGCCGTTTCCCGGCGCGCCGACACAACGCCTCTTCCTCAGCCTCGCAACTCGCGAGGTGCTGATTGGCAGCTTGCCGGCGGGCGAGCACGATCTCACCGGTGTGGTGATCCGGCGCCAACAGGTACTCCTCCTCGCTGGAAGCGTGCACCCGATCCACGTACCGCCAAGCGTAGATGAGGCGCTTGGGCCCGACTGCACTCAGGGCGTCGGCACGGGCGTCCTCCGCCACCCTCACGGCCCTCGCACGAGCCTTCTGCCAAAGAGCCAATTGCCTGACTCTCTCGGACGCGACATAGGCCTCCCAGGCAGCTTGTTCCGCGGTGCGCTTCTCTTCCTCGGCCTTCTTCTCCACCTCTATTTTGGCGTGCTCTGCCGGAGGCAAAGTCTCCCACAAGGCGACATCCATTTCTTTCCAAAGCTCCTCAAGGCTGGGGGCTCGGCGGGCGGCGCGGCGTTCTCCTCGTAGCGGGGAGCAGACGCGTCCTCCGGTGCGCATGCTGGCGAGATTGGGAACGCCGACGCGTCCACCTCGACGTGTCGCGGCAAGGAGCGGAACGCCGACGCGTCCTCCTCGACTAGTGGCAGCGAGGAACGGAACGGCGATGCGTCGCGTAGTGGTGAGGAGCGGAACACCGACGCGTCATCCTCGACTAGTGGCGGCGAGGAACGAAACGGCGACGCGTGACCGTCCGCGCGGTGCTGCGAGGGGCTCCTAGGGCTTGGGAGGGGCGATGCCATGGTGGTCGACGTGAGAGGGAGGGGGAGGAGATAGCGATGAACGTGAACGTGAGGGGTAGGAGATAGCGATGTCGTGGGAGGCACAGTATTTATAGCGAGCAATGGCACACCTACGTAAGATATGGACTGAGCTGCACTGACTTAACTGCAGGTCCAGTTGCGTCACTGACATGTGGGCCAGACCCATGTTGGGCCCATATGTCAGTGACCGAATGTACCTGCAGTTAAGTAACAGCTACCTGGGCATATTTGTTGGAGTAAATTACGGGGGAGCGAAGGGGTGGAAATATTGCTGGTCACAACGGATTGGACGAGCGTGGGGGGAGGAGAGTCATGCATGCAGATTTTTTCACACGGGGTGGAGTGGTGGGACCGCCGAAGGGAGAAGGAGAGTTTGGCAGGCATATTATTTCCACACATGGAGAGGAAAATATTTGGAGACGAACGAGCTTCCTGCAGGTATGGGGAACGGTGCATAATAAGTCATCTTGCATGCCGGGCTAGGTATAGTCTCAAGTCATTAAAAACAAGCATGCCCCACACATGTTCATATTTCAAGGTGCACTAAATTATTGCATGTGATGATTAAGGCTGGCCATAATGGTGGTATCTTAGCACACGGGAATAGCAAACATGCTGATGTGGCAAAGAATTAAAGAAGAGAGGGGGGTTAGAATAACTAGTGTTCATGCATGCATTGGTAAACACATTTTTTTGTGGAGAACGACAACACTAGTTGAGTACTTTTGCAGACTTCAAAAACTATTCCACAATGTGTCAACATTCACAATGTCAAATCAATATTTTTACACTCATTATAAAACGTAGTTCTTATACTCATTATAATCAGTACTCCCTCCGTCTAGGTGAGCAAGTCATCTTAGATTGTGCACTGTGACCAAGGAGGAGGGGAAAACGAGAGATCTTAATGTTTATTTGCTAATTAATAGCATTGCATGCAATGAACTAACCACTGCATGTCGTGTTTGGTAGTCTCAAGTCATTAAAAGCATGCACACCCACATCTCCTATTGGTTGATATGTCAAGAAACAAGAAACGAGGTAGAAGTTAATGCACCGCGCCTAAGTGTTTTGGGAATATTGTATCGAATGAGTGTACTGGTGTGGCTGGTTAATTAATATAAGGTGGTGTTAAAAAAAGTATAAATTTGGCCAAACACTTTGCAAACGGTTGACGGGAGTAAAATGGACGAGAGGGAGTATCATGCATGCGGAGTAGGCAAAAAAATTGCTTGTCTAAAAAAAGGCAAAAACATTGCTCATTTATAGCCGGTCGAAGTCTCCAAGGGCGCGACCGCGCGAGGGAGGCGAAGGTCGTGGGAGGCGCGACATTTGACGGAATTAAGTGAAGTTATATCCACGCGCCGGCATGGCGTGCGAACAGGCAGAAGCTATACCGTCAGGCCTACGATATGGGTCTAGTAGACATGACATCTAGTGGGTCCCGCATAGTTCTCGAGAACTCTTTGGGGGCTTGCAGCCATTTATCCATCGGGCAAGCCAGCAACCACACGCCGTTCGCACGCCCTACTCGTCCCCGTCTTCTACCTTACAACAGTTCGCTCCTAGTCGTCCCGTCCTTTCACATTAGTTCGCTCCCAGTTTTTTTTGCGGGGTACAACAGTTCAACTTCTCCTAACCCTCCTCCAAAATCCACCCTCATCCGGCCCCTGCCCAGCTCAAGGCCCGCACAATCTCTTTGTGAATACCCATTTCTCTCCTTAGGTTTGTTTTCTCTCAATATCTGACACACACACAAACACACAGACACACACACACACACACTCCCCCGAGCACACAATTCATCCCCCCGCCCTCTCTCTCTCTCTCTTGCACAAAATTACCAATCCCTCTCTCCCCCGCACAAAATTGTCAATCCCTCAACCCACGAGATCCTTCCCCTCTCGTCCATGTTTTTCCTGCTCTCTCATCAAACATGTTGTCTCTTCTCCTTCCACGTATACAGAATCCAGATGCACACGCATCTCATGTATATTACATGTATGCATCTTTCTCACAGACCTAACTTCTTCCTCTCTCTTTCTCTCTCTCTCTCTGCCTGTCTCGTTAGGTTTGATTCCTACTCTCTCGTCCACATACATACAATCTTTCCCGCCCTATCTGCTCCATCTTCAAAAGCTCTCTCTGCATGTTTCATTCACACATTGGGATATGTCAAAATGTTGCTTCTATAATGGCTGATGTAGAGTTATGGTTGTTCTTGTTGCATCCTACAAAGTAATAACTATGAAATGCATTTAGATTCTCGTTTGACTGGGATTATGTGAGTTTGAGCATGTTGTGAAGTACTATAGACCTTGTATACATCTTGGGATTCGACAATGATTGTAACTATTGAATTGTATAGACCATTACATTCGAAGTCAATAGCCTAATATATTTATTTCACAATTTCAACAAATGATTAGTTCACTACAAACTAAGAAAACAAATGTGTACTTCCTCCGTTTTTATTTAAGTCCGTGTATTAGCATTGGTCAAAGTCAAGTTTTGTAAACTCTCAGAAAGCTTATAACAAAAAATATTAACATATACAATAACAAATAAATACCATTAGATTCATTATTGAATGTACTTTCAAATCATACATATTTGTTATGGTAAATGTTTATATTTTTCTATAAACTTGGTCAAACTTTAGGAAGTTTGACTTCGGTCAAACCTAATATGCAGAGTTTACTACTACTACTCGCTAGTTGCTTAGCCGAATCACTCAACATGCCACACGGGGAGTCCAGTGTCACAAAATTTTGAGGTCGGCGGGAAAATCTCTCGCGACCCTGATTCGAGCAGTGGGAAGTTACCATCATAGCCTTCGAAACAGGCCTACAGATGACGCTTGGTAGGGGGCTGTTTTCGTAACTTCAGGTTCACCCTACCCAGCCAACCCCACCCCGACACCCAGAGTAGTACACCTGAATACTCCCTATTTTCTATCCCCACCGCAAAATAGACTTCTCCACGGCACCACAGCCTTCGTGCTCCTCCCCTTTACATCGGCGCACTCGTCCACCGCAGCGCATCTGCCTCATCGACGACCTCGTACGCCACACTGGAGCCGGTCCACCATCGTCGTCGTACACAGAGCCTCTTCCCCGACATCGTCTTCCACGGTCTCGGATCTGCTTCCCGGAAGCCGACGCCAAGCGCAGAAGTACCACCGCCATGGACAATGAACTGACTCCCGTTGCCGACCATGACTCACAGAGGCCGCCGCGACCATCGTTCTCCTCCTCGATTGGTAATGTGTGTATTGAATCACTTAGCAGTACATGTGCAGTTTCATACCTACCCTTCAAATTTCCTGGGTGCTATTGTTCCCGTAAAAGTAATTGGTTATAGCCTCCATTGTCCAACAGAATATCAGCTTGTAATTGTGCGTCGCTCCTATATCGCGCTGTGCTTGGGTAGGTTTTTCATCTGCAACCAGTAGTGTGGCAAATGATGGAAATGTTTTTAGAACTAGCAAAATGCCCATGCATTGCACGCATCAAGATGCATTTGTATGAGTAGCTTATCTTGTTGGAGATGCTCTAACATGGCAGACGAGTGCTTTAATGTTGCCCACAAGATGCACGAGTATTACTAGTAGTATATTTTTCTTGCCATGTTGAGATTTTAAAACCACGAGTGCGAACATGCAGAGGAGCAATGAAGACCAAACACTGGATATTCGGGACATCTTCAAGGAGCGTGGCAAGTTAAAGAGGAGCTGCACCGAACCTGTAAAATGAGCTTTGGTAAGTAACACCCTTTCAATTACTTTCGTGTAGCCTCGTGTTCTTCGATGTGTATATGTTGTAGTTTCTGTTTCTCTTAAGCGTGGTATTCTTCGATGTGTAATAAGAAGAGTCTTAATCGTCCTAATGCTTTCGTTTTAGCTTGATGTAGGAAGTGGGTGTTCTCACCTTGTAGTCTATTTTTATTTATTTTTTCCTTTTGAATTTACTTCTCTGAGTTCTGTTTATCTGGCTTCTAC
This sequence comes from Triticum urartu, assembly GCF_056163025.1. Taxonomy (NCBI): domain Eukaryota; kingdom Viridiplantae; phylum Streptophyta; class Magnoliopsida; order Poales; family Poaceae; genus Triticum; species Triticum urartu. The sequence continues at coordinate 34,915,986 of NC_141879.1, read as the reverse complement.
TAAATGGATCTAGGTTGCTCTGAGTATTGATCTAAAAAAGAAGTAACTTCATGTCAGGATGCAGTTCCTGCGAGGAGGGAAGTATGGTCGACCTCGAGATCATGTTTCCAAAATGAGGCTAGATTAGACACAAGGTGCCAGTTCCCTAATGATGCTGGATTAGACACAAGGTGCAAATTCCCAGATGATGCTGGATTACACACAAGCCAGGTGGAGTCGTCAGCTGTTCGTGTCCTCGTGGCATTAGTAAAGGCTGAAAGAAAGTGTGCAGCAGCACTTGAGAATGTAGCTGAGTTCCTGAAGAAGCGAAAAGAGCAATCAGATGCTCTCTTCACCCAAGCCAAAGAAGAGATGGAAGAAGCCAGAAATAAGCTAGCAGAGGCAGAGCAGGCTAGGCGTCTCCTGCTATCTAAAACTGTTGTCAATACAAAATTTCCTTCATAATAGCTAGGTTCAAATGTTTATCCAGTTAGCATGCCTGTTGTGATGTCCGTGCATCTACTGATGTGGCACAAAATGTTTTTTTCGGGTCATGTAATAACAACAATTACTTTCCAAACAATAACAGACGAAGCATTGGACATGGTATAGTTCACACGCAAGCCCGACATTCCAAGTTCAACTTCCACATCAAACTCATGTTCACAGATATCTGCACATTCATACATAATGTCCACAACCATGTTTCACTTCAAAGCCAAAAAAATGTGAGGAGAGTTATAAATAAAGAAAATCCTCTACTAGTTTCTGCTACCAGTGCGAGCACAAAAAGTCAAGACCATGCGTAAATTAATTATATTTTAGTCATTTTTTGTGTTCTAAAATGCTTGCCGGCTCGCGGAAGGACGTGTTGCCGGCACACGCGCGGATTCAATGAAGGCAGGCGGGGCAGTCTTAAGCTGGTTGCACGCGGCGAGGAGGCGTGCTCAGACGGGCCTACAGCGAGTGCGGCCCTCTTGGCTGGCGCGCCGGTTCAATGCCTGCGCTATGAGAGGTCGCGTCCGTGTCAGAGCAATCACTCCCTCCAGTCGTTTTTTGTTTGGGTATATCAAAATCTCGTTTTCCATTCACATTTTACAAGTAAAGTTCGTGGACAAACTTTGACTCAAAGTACGATGGGAACTAGTAAACCAGAATGGAGGTAGTAGTTTTTTTAATTGAAGAAGGGTTTCCCCTTCCGATTTTCATTAAAGAAAACCAGCATCTAAATCTAAACCATAGTATTTGCCCTAGAACTACCATGTTCAACATCTCGCAACATAAACCCATACAACCTCCATCGAAAAAAACAAACCATACAACCATACGCCAAGGAGGTACGTAGTACTATGAATTCCATTTTTCGCTCCATACCAATCGTTCTAAAAACTACTTACTACTTATAACGCGCCATTGAAAATTGGAACTCTTAACCCCGCTAAAAAACGATATTTTAAACGTGGCTACTCGATCTGTGGCAACTGGCGAGCCACCGCGCTCCAAGTCGTTCACCTGTGGTCCCGACCATCAACTCCTACAGATCAAATTATCACACGAGCTGACTATTCCTACAAAGGTGCTCCACCACGTACCTGGTACCCGCGAATGTAGCAATCGTGCCCCTAGGGTTTTAGAGTTTATTTGTTAACATCGCCTTTACGTAACACTCATGTGTGCGAGATAGCGAGAGGCCGACTGCGTGCGTGCGCCTCTTCTCTTCGTATATGTACTCCACCATTTGTCTGGTGTCCAAAAAATTATAATAACTACTAGCAATGTGCCAATGCATTGCCACACGATCAAAGTAGATTAATACAGTGGCGGAGCTAGATGCAGATTACGCCTAGGGCTGTGCTATGTTGAGTGATAAACTTCTATGATTTTCTATGCTTTGCATGAAGGAATTACAAAGGAAGTTGTTTCTAGGCCTGGGGCTATAGCCCTAGCTGCCCCAGGCCTGTCTCTGCCACTAGATTAATACATATTCACCTATTTGATAGAAAAAAGTCTAGCTTTGAAATACGTATATCACTAAAAATATGTTATGTTTCACTCAAAATATATTCCTTTGGCGGTTTTGATGAGATAAGGGAGGAATGTTGTTGGTTTCAAGATTCGAGAAGTGGTATATGTCTAATTTCTACTCTTACTAGCAAGATGCCCGTGCGTTGCACGGAACATCAGGATCTTGTGGGAGAAAAGGATGAACGAGGGAAGGCCTTATCTGCAAATGTGGTGAAGAGTGCAGGTAAATTGCCATATTTTCCTTCCTATCCGGCAGAGATAAATTAGACGACCTACATTGCAGGATGGCAGGCCCACCATCATCACCAACTCTATTTTTATCCCTACTCTTATAATAAGCATTGTCGGTGATGATCGTGTGCCTGCCATCCTGCAATATAGGTCGTCCGATCTATATCTGACGGATAGGAAGGAAACTATGGCAATTTTGCAAAAAGATACCCACACCCCTCTCCACATTTGCAAATAAGGCCTTCCCTCGTTCATCCTTTCCCCCCACAAGATAAACTACTCATACAAATGCATCTTGATGTTCCGTTCAACGCATGGGCATCTTGCTAGTTGTTGCAAAAAGCCCATGTGTGTGTGAGAGAGAGGGCGAGTGGAGGAGGACGGAGTGCATGTGTGACAAAGACACAAGGAGTGTGTGTGCGATAGGTATCAGCTTAAAATGAGGCGATAGTGTGTGTGTGCACGATCGAGAGGGCGTGTCTCAAGAAGGGAAGAAAAATCTACATAGATACAAGGAGCGGGAGAGAGACATGTATGCGATGGTGGAAGCACGAGTGTGCGGGTGTATAAACCTATCTAGAGGCTAGGTAGTCGATAAATGTTTGTGAGAGAAATACGAGTCGGGGTGCGAAAGCGAGAGTTTTGTGTGTGTGTGAGAGAGAGATGGTAGTCGGGAAGGGGAGTGGAAGCAGGAGTTGTGTGTGTGTGTGTCTGTGAGAGAGAGAGAGGAGATGGTAGTCGGGGTTGTCTGATCGGTAAACAAATGAATAATGTCAGTCTGGGATGGAGAAGAAAAGGAGACCACAACAAATGTTGTGTCTACAGGAGAGATAGAGAGAGTAATTTTAGTGGTATGAGTCATATATAAAGACATATAGGGTGTGTGAGAGAATCCCATAGAGAGAAAGACAAAGTGAAAGACGAGTGGAGACTGTGTGTTTGGCGGTGAAAAAGAAAGCTTAGGTACCGAGTGATACCAGAGAACAGTAGAGATGTGAGAGATAATGAAAACCGTGTAATGTATAATGATAGGGAGAGTGTGACACTTCTCAAGGGAGACCTCGAGAGACCATGTTTGCGAGGATAGGAGCAACATGAAGTGAGCGTGCGGGTGAGCTGGAGAAAAGAGAGTGATAGCTACCTGAAGGAGCATGCATGCGAGAGAGATGGGCGTGAAAGGAGTGAACAAAAAAGGGATTCAAATATTTGAATTCGAGATGATGATACATGTAATCCATACTCGAACCAAAATTGATCTATCAAACATGCATACTCATATGAATTCACGCACATCTATGTTATTTAATATGTAGATATTACTGATCCATACATTTTAGTAGAACATAATTAGGTTAAATTTTTTCGAATTCAACCTTAAGATTTCGAGATCGTTGTATTTGTAAATCATATTATACATATAAAGGAGCAGAATTCTTTGTTGTGCTTTTGAAAGTATATATAAAAAAATGATGTATATAGAATGTAATTCCAATTGAAAATGGATCCCGCCCGAAAAAAAAGAATACAAACGGGATTCGAATTGAGTTGGCATGGTAAACGTGCACTCTACAAAATTTGAACGAAGCGGGGAAAGTCGCAGTAACTGCCCGAAACCAGAATCTGCGAGATGGAAATCACTACTGCCTATCCCTGCCACGCAAAGCCTATATGCTGGATTTCTATAGGTTTCGATAGGGGTAGGTTTGTAATTTCACCCAAACGTGACGTAACCGCCTCTCACCCGGATTCATACACGGTGGGCGCCAAAACACAGTGTGTCCTCGGCCGAAATCGACTCCCTCCCCGATTCATATTCATACACGGTGGGCGCCAAAAACAAACTCTCGTCGGCAAATATTCAGTGTATGCGAGATTACCGTCCTATCCCCAACCGACTAGTGTTGCTGTGATGTAGTAGAAATTTGAAATGGGGGCTAAGTTTGTAAATTTCCTCGCATTTGAGACAAGCGCGCCCTGAATACATGGTTCCCCTCTTCCTCTCTACCTCCCTTTTCCCCATTCGTACTCCGTGGGTGCCAAAACACCCTCTCCACCCCACCCTCCTCCGTCCGCCACCCCATCCACCGCCGTCCTCCTCCACCATGCCGGAGCTGATACCCCGACGCCGCCGTCCATTACAAGAGATCGACCTCTCTCATCCACGGCTTCGGACCGGGATTCTTGCATCCCGTCCTCTCGCTTCATTCCCGCCGTCGTCCACCTTGCCGGCGCCGCTCCTACGACCGTCTCGTCCATCGCGCCCCGCCGCCACCGTCTACCCTCCTAGATCTGCTTCCACGCCATCGACAGCCATCGCTACCGCAGCACCGTCAAATTCTCAGCAGATGCGTACACGGCGCCGCACCAGAGGCGGTACTCTTTCGTATCTGCTCAACTTATTTATCGCAGCAAGAAAATAGATCGCCACTGCTTTACTCCGATTTCTTTTCTTGGTTGCGAAGTTGCCTTTGTCCGGTTTGCACCTTCAGATCCGCCATGGCACGCTCAACACCATACTCGCAATGCTCATGGTTTTCCCCTTTTATATTCCACACTAGTTAAATCACAGTAGACTAAATTTCAAAATTGGGTCAGTCGATTTTTCAAAGCTCGCCGGAGTTCGCCGGTGCGATCGAAGGGGCTGGGGTGGGGACGATGGTTGTGGGGGGCGGTGGTGGGGCCTCGTCGAACGAAGAAAACTCGACGCGGGTGGGGGTGGGGGTGGCGGAGGAACACAGGCGGTGGGGCCGGTGGTTCGGCCGGCGGCCGGTGCGGTGTTCTGTATGGGAAGCACAGTATGTTCCTTGTCAGGAAGGGGAGCAGGGACATCTACAGTCTAACAGCTGATAGAGCTGGCCTGTACGTGATCAATAGGCTTTCAATTACTAGCGGCAATACAACACCGTAATTTCCAGCCAGTTCCACTTTCCCGATTTATATATCCTGGTTATGGTGTACCATTGTTATGTACACTATGATCTGCCTAGTTGCTGTGTGCTCTTGTTATCATGGTTTGGCAATAAACTCTCTATACATTATATTATGAACCTATCATCTCCCAGCTGTCCTTACTTCTGGAGCCTATTTTTTTGTGTACTTGTGCCAGATTATATAAATGCACGCACCATATTACAACACACATGAGCTCTCTCATCAGAATCCAGTGATAGCACACAAGTGTTACAGGGGCGCCCCTATATTAGAATATCATCTGCATTACAAAGATAATCTCACAACTATTTATGTTTTCATGGTTCTCAGATATCATACGCAATTACAGTGAATATCAGAATCCGTGCGTCAGAAGAATATTGTGGAACATTGCAATGACTTACAAAATTGGCACCAAGGCATTGAGTGCCATTCTGGAAGCAATGAAACTCGTACGCTCCCCACCTGTTGATTCTTGTTCAGAATATCATCCTAATTACTATTCTAACCTCGAGAAGTCAAAGGCAGATGGCCTGTCTTGTTCACCCATCAAGGTTCCTGTTCTAATTTGGCAAGGTTTTATTGATTGCGCGTATCTTGCATATGTTGTCTTGCATTTCTTCTACTTTGTTGCACCGCCATCTGCTTAGTTTACTCATCATATATGTCGAGATGCCATGCCCATCCATTATCAATACATATTCCATCTGTCATCGTACCATGTTTTTCCACTCAAATGTTGTTCTGGTGCATCAGACATCAAAAAGGAAGAAGGTGATTGCCGAACCTGAAGGAGCACCAGCAAAGTCCTTGAAAAACGTGGTGGTGCCGGAGAAATCAGACAGCACCCCACTTATATTGGTTGTACAACCAGTGACACAAAACATAGGACCGACTCCAGCAGACTGTACCCATAATTCACTGGCCACACCACTAGCCCCACCACACAAGACCTGCACTCCAGCAAAAGGTATACCGATTTCATTTGCCATAGCACCAGCTGTACCACAGAAAAATCCCACTCCAGCAAAAAGTACAGCAAGTCCACCGGCCGAAGACCTATCCCAACTGCAGAGACGGCCAATTCCTGCAGATTGGAACCCCATTCCATTTATTCCCAGTTTAAAGAGACAATGCTTTCAATGTTGTTAGGGACTACGTGCATATATTCCCATCATGGGAAGATTATTGTGAAGACAAACACCATTTTCACATCTTCCTGTCCAACTTACGTGTAAGTGCTATTATTCATGGTTATTATTTTCCTGTTTTCTGCTGATTAAACACATCAATGATTTACATTACATTGTTGTAACTAGGCGAGGGTCAATCTAGATAGTCATGACGAGCAAAGCTTGCTTGTGCTTTTCAAGAAAGCATTGCATCAGTATCGGTGTTACCTGAGGAAATCACACTTTGATGGCAAGTCTATAAACGAATTTCCGGTGAAGTCTCCTGTGCTAAATTTAGAAGACATTGAATGGAAAAACCTTGTTATGCACTGGTCTCGTTCCCAGGATGAGGTACTGTCTATGAATCACATGACAATTTGAACTTCTACTTTTCTGCATGTGCCTTACGGATCTTTTTTGCAGGAAATCTGCTCGAAGAAGAACTCCGGTTTGACAAGAACGACAGGATATCGCAAATATGCTGCCCGCTGCTTTGCTCTTGTTAGTACCTGTTGTCCTGTATCACTGTACTTGCATACATACCTGGTTCATTATGTGACAGTAGTATGCATGATAGCTTGCTTATCAATTGTTCGCTCCAAATTATCTGATCTGTATGAATGGTTACATTAGTGTAGAATATATCCAATGCCAATGTTTTTTAGCTCTGCATTGCTCTTGTAAGTACATGCTATCCTTTATCAGTGTACTTATAATGACAGGTAGTTGTTCATGTACCATCACTCTGCAGCTTATTTTCCTTTGCCCTCCATTTTCTACACATCAGATCTATATTTACTCTTACCATAAGGTTGGTACTAAAGAAGTTTAGCTGCACATTTCTCTTGGCTGTACCTTTTGCATGTATCGCTGCACTGACATTTATAGCTACTTGGTTATGTAGCATCACTCTTCATCTTATCTTAAATATTCTCCATTTTTTCGTATATTATCACATCTATATTTACTCTTAACAAAATGTAGAATAAAGGCAATGATTTTGAAGAAGATTCTGTGGTAAACTTCTTGAATTGCCCCCCCCCATCAGCATGGACAAGGCCTTTATAGAGCCTGTCTTCACCAATAATGTAAGTTTGTCCATCTCAAGCCTTCAAACTTTGTTGTATATATTTGGTTAGGCATGACTGCAAAAGCTGTTTATTTTTGGTGTTTGCATCAAATTGCTTGTTTAAAGTTTATTATATGTAGTTCATAAACAAAAGTTCGTCCTTTCTCAATTTAAGTTTTTAGTTGTACAACCAAGTTCCTTCTTCATACCATGTAAATTAAACTATACAGAGCAAGTGATCTTCTTTTGCACTGCATGTATGCTTCTGTTCTTCATCTGTAATCCAGTGGTGTGGTGAACCTACCCACTACAGCACAATGTCATATTCTGCAATGTCTTAACTATGAACAATGTCATATCATTCTACTATTATTTAAACCGTCTCTTTGTTTGCCAATCTGAAATGGTATAAATTGACAGCACACTAACCATTGATACTTACGAGTTCTTGATCTGTAATCCAGTGGTGTCGTGAAGCTGTCAACTCCTTCACAATGCCATTTCCTGCCATGTCTTGACCTGAACAATACCATATTGTGTTAATGCAAATTTAAACTGTGTCACTTTATTCATCAGTAAGAAATGTGATGAATCGTCAGCACTGATACTTTTATGTGCAAAACCTGTCATCTGTCTGCTTGTTTATCTTTCAGAGTGAGGAAGATACAAGTGTTGAACAAGCACAGTCTCATCATCTTGCTCAGCTGCTTGCCTTGCAGCTCCCCAGCAGGGCTAACATTTCTTGAACTCTATTGAAGTGCTGTCGGTTTTGTATATTATTTTGTCGCCGTGTTTATTTGCACTGGTGGCGATCTTTGATGCCCAGTGTATGTAATATTCTATCTGCTTGTGCTTTGTTATCATAGTGGCGAACTTTGATGCCCAGTGGATGTAATATGCTGTAATTTCTTTATTGTATAGTCTAGGTTTTTTCTTATTCACGATGCTGCAGTTATTTTACTGTATATATATCCCGTATTCGCAGTAAACCGGCCAAACCGTAAAATTACGGTACATAATCGGGCCGTCATGCAATCACGATGTAGGTTGGGCCTGAAATGTGCCGATCAGCTCAAGAGTCGACAGCAGCCCGAAATGAACCCCAGCCCATGATTGTGCGAATCAAATCACGGGCTTTTAACAGGCCGAAAAATTGTCTCAGTCCTTATTTGTCCCAATCAGATATCGGCTGCGAGCAGGCCGGATGCAAACCGGGCCGTAGTTAGGCCCAACTATATGACGGGCTTTTAACAGGCTGAAATTAATATAGGGCCGAAATGTTAAACGGGCCCTTAACAGGCCAAAACTAATATCAGGCCGAATTACTAAGTGGGCCTTTAGCAAGTGGGCCCAAAAGCATAGTGTCTAGTTGACGGGCCAAATCTTATATGGGCCATATTTGATCCCAAAGCGTCTTAAAGGGCCGGACCTGATCTGGGCCGTAATTTGGCCCAGAACGTGGTAGGCCTTTAACGGGCCGGATCTCATATGGGCCACTATTATGCCCGGAGCGTGGCAGGCCACTAATGGACCGGATCAAATATGGGCCGGCATTTGGCCCAAAACATGGCAGGCAGTTAATGGGCCGGCCTACTAGGGTACTCAAAATATTGTGGGCCTACAGCTGGGCCGGCCCATTAATGTCGGCGAAATCTCGTGGGCCTTTAGCTGGGCCGGCCCATTATGATCCGCAAGAATCTTGTGGGCCTTTACCTGGGCCAGCCCATTATGGCACACAAAAATCTTATGGGCCTTTACCTAGGCCGACCCATTATGGCCCGCAAAATCTTGCGGGCCTTTAGTTGGGCCAGCCCATTATTGTCCGCAAAATCTCGTGGGCCTTTAGCTGGGCTGGCCCATTATGGTCCGCAAAATCTTGTGGGCCTTCAGTTGGGCCGACCCATTTAAACTTGATGGGCCGGTGCACGTGTCAACATATCATAGACGCGTCTCGCCCATTGGATGAGTTGACACGTGTCTCCTCCAGCCAATGATGATTTTACACATGGAAAATCCCCATTGGTCGTGGCTGTTAACGGGTTATCGGATCCAAAACCCGACCCGATAGCTTAACGGCGTTCCATTACGGTGGATGCCATGTGTCGGTCACCCTTGACGAAAGCACTTCTGTGACGCGTGATTTATTGTCATGGAAGTGGACACTTCCGTAATGATAATTTTGGTAATGTCATGGAAAACTTCTACGACAACACAGGTATGACTATCTTGATTCTGTCATAAATTTGTCATGGATGTACAGGCATGACAAAAAAAGTGACCTACTGTGACAAACACGTATCATCACGGAAGTGTATTTTTTTTGTAGTGCACGTATGCTGTTTTCACTTTATCATCCCATAGGATGATGATGTCTAAATAAACATAAATCTGATCTTGGGCTAACCTTTGAGGGCAAGGATATTGGACTTAAACACAGACTTGCATAAGGGAGTAGGATTACTACTAGTCATCGATTTAGTTTGGTACTGCCAAGTCTAGCAGCTATATATACTGTATATAATATACATGTAAGCACCTTTGTAAACTTTGTACTGTGAGTTGAGGCATTTGCTCCTATAAAGAATGTTGGAGTACACGCTTCCTGGTGGCTTCCCGGGCTGCCTCTGAGCAATCCATTTCCGGCTGCCGTGCTACGATAGCCTTTTGGAGGCAGTCTGGGCTGTCCAATCTAACCTGATGGCTCGGATCCGGGTGACCAGCCTCCGTGGTTCATGACGGGTGGACGATGGGGGCGCATGGGGCCACCGTCATGTGGCTTCCTATGTCGTTCCCATTCCCATGTGCGTTGGCCTAGTAGGATCCGTCCGTCGGCGGCTAAATTTCGTGTTTTGACCCTTTTCCCAAACCTATTCGAGATCTGATCCTAGTTTGAATTTTTTTTGAGATCTGACCCTTTTGCTACCCTTAGGGACCATGGCGGTAGGGTATAACAGCCTACCGCCAAGGACCCTGGCGGTAGGGTTGCATGCCCTACCGCCAAAATCCTCATAAGTATTGAACACAGTTCGTGCTCGTGCCTACCGCCAAGCACCTTGACGGTAGGGTTGTGAAGGCTACCGCCGGCACGTTTGGCGGTAGAGATGTTTCCTACCGCCAAAGCCCCTGGCGGTAGGCTGTTAGACCCTACCGCCATGGACTCTGCCGATAGCAAAAGGGTCAGACCTCGAAATTTTTTCAACCTAGGGTCAGATCTTGAATAGGTTTCAGAAAAGGGTCAAAACACAAAATTTTGCCGTCGGCATCCGCTGGCAACGCACCGAGCTAGTCCGGTTGCAACAGATAGTGCATGCATCATGTACACCTATGTCGGCTCGTGCGTAGGGCCGCCCTCTGGCTTGCAAGTGGGGGCATGCATCGCACCCGTGGGAACCGGCTGGCATGTGGGGCCAGTTAATTTGTCAGGTTTCGTTGGTAGTGCGCCGCCTCCGGCTACGCTGGCTCACGCATGGGGGCGGGCGTCACGCATTTGTGAGCAGCGACTTGGACAACAACCTAGTAGGTCTCTTCCAATACCTGCAAGTATCCAAAAACAAATACTACTCCCTCCATCCTATAATGTAAGACGTTTTTTGACTCTAGTGTAATGTCAAAAAACGTCTTATATTATGGGACGGAGGGAGTATTAATCAAGAAAAGAAAAAACCGTTTCGATGTGATGGACAAGACCCATCCGTTAGCTTAGCACTATGATCATTTAGTTTATTGCTATTGTTTTTTTCATGACTTATACATAATCCTCAGACTATGAGATTATGCAACTCCTGAATACCAGAGGAACACCTTGTGTGCTATCAAACATCACAACGTAACTGGGTGATTATAAAGATGCTCTACAGGTGTCTCCTATGGTGTTTGTTGAGTTGGCATAGATCGAGATTAGCATTTGTCACTCTGTGTATCAGAGAGGTATATCTGGGCCCTCTCGGTAATGCACATCACTATGAGCCTTGCAAGCAATGTGACTAATGAGTTAGTCACGGGATGATGCATTACATAACGAGTAAAGCGACTTGCCGGTAACGAGATTGAACTAGGTATGATGATACCGACAATCGAATCTCGGGCAAGTAACATACCGATGAGAAAGGCAACGACGTATGTTGTTATGCGGTTTGACTGATAAAGATCTTCGTAGAATATGTAGGAACCAATATGAGCATCTAGGTTCCGCTATTGGTTAGGTCTACATAGTTCTCGAACCCATAGGGTCCGTACGCTTAACGTTCGATGACGATATGTATTACGAGTTATGTGATTTGATGTACCGAAGGTTTTTCGGAGGCCCGGATGAGATCACGGACATGACGAGGAGTCTCGAAATGGTCGAGACATAAAGATTAATATATTGGAAGGTTACATTTGGACACTTGAATGGTTCGGGTCGTTTCGGATAAGTTTCGGAGTACCGGGGGTTACCGAAACCCCCGCCGGGAAGTTATTGGGCCTTATGGGCCTAGTGGTGGAAGAGAGGAGGCAGGCCAAGAGGTGGCGCACACCTCCCGTAGCCCAAACCGAATTGGACTAGGGCTAAGGGGGCCGGCCCCCCTTTCCTTCTCTTCTTCCTCTCCTTCCTTCTTCTCCTACTTGGACTAGGAAAGGGGAAACCTACTCCTACTACGAGTAGGAATCCCCCCTTGGGCGCACCCCTTGAGGCCGGTCCTCCTCCTCCTCCCCTCCTTTATATACGGGGGATGGGGGCACCTCATAGACACACAAGTTGATCTTTAGCCGTTGTGGTGCCCCCCTCCACAGTTTTCCACCTCGGTCATATTGTCGTAGTGCTTAGGCGAAGCCCTGCGTTGGTAACTTCATCATCACCGTCAACACGCCATCGTGCTGACGCAACTCACCCTCGGCCTCAACTGGATCAAGAGTACGAGGGACGTCAATGAGCTGAACGTGTGCAGATCGCGGAGGTGCCGTGCGTTCGGTACTTGATCGGTTGGATCGCGAAGACGTTCGACTACATCAACCGCGTTACTAAACGCCTCCGCTTTCGGTCTACGAGGATACATAGACACACTCTCCCCTCTCGTTGCTATGCATCTCCTAGATAGATCTTGCGTGACCGTAGGATTTTTTTTAAAATACTGCGTTCCCCAACACGGTGGGTGTTTCAAAATTGATAACCCTGCTTAGCAACATATTAATGAGATGTGTAGCAGTGATGAATGCTTCATCCCAAAACTTTAGTGGCATGGATGCATTAGCAAGGAGAAAGACCAACTTTGACAATATATCTATGCTTGCGTTCTGCAGAACCATTCTGTTGGTGCGCATGGGGACAAGAGACATGATGGGAAATTCCCAGTTTTTGAAAGAACGAGTTTAATTTTTCATACTCGCCACCCCAGTCCGATTGGACAGAGATTATTTTGCTAGAGAATTTTCGTTCAACAAGTGCTTGGAAATTTTGGAATACTTGAAACACATCAGATTTATGCTTGATAAGGTAGATCCAAGTATGCTTACTATAATCATCAATAAAGCTTACATAATAGTTGTGTCTCCCAACAGAAAGAGCTGCTTGCCCCATACATCAGAAAAAATAGTACTAATGGTTTGTAAGAAAACTAGTTGACACATGGTAAGGGAGTTGATGACTTTTTGCTCGTTGGCATGAATCACAATTGTTTTTCACTACTAGGCTCACCAGCAAAAGGGAGCTTATTTTTCCTAAGCACTCGTTGAACTATAGCAAAAGAAGGATGCCCTAATCGATCATGCCACCTTGCTGAAGATAATTTGGTGACACCAAGAACTTGTTTATTTGAACTCCTAAAGCGAGGAATCAATGGATAGAGCCCACCAACGCATCTACCTATGTAGAGGATTCTCCTTGTTGCCTGGTCCTTGATCAAAAAGTAGAAGGGGTGAAATTCAAGAAATACATGATTGGTTCGGGCATGAGGAGAATGTAAAATTCTTTTAAGATGGATGGGATGGCTAGGGGTTTGAAAAACTGAATGACCAACATGATCTATCCTCATACCTGATCCGTTTGCGCCATGGATTTCACCCTGCCCACGATACTCATCGCGGACTGTCAACTTCTCTAGTTCGCCGATGAGATGATCGGTTGCACCGCTGTCAACATACCAGTTTGTATCCACCCCATACTGGGTGGCAGCAACAACTTTTTCTTCAAGGGCATCATCATCAAAATGATACCAGCAGTCCTTGGCGCTGTGCCCGAACTTGCTGCATATCTGGCACTGGATGGGGTCGTCCCCCCTGTGGTTGTTGGCGGGTGGAGGACCACCGGGGCCTCCTAGACCTCCTGGCCCTCCAGGGGCACCAGAGCGAGCTCCCTTGGTGTTGGTGTAGTAGGGATGCCCGCCGCCGCCTTGTTTCTTCTTGTAGCCGCCGCCACCACCTTGCTTCTTCTAATCCCTCGGCTTTCCAAAGCCTCAAGATGGAGGTGGCCCACCATGCTGGGCAGAGTTTGCAGAGGACCTGAAGCCCACGCCTCCCGTGAGTATAGGTCATCGATGGTGATAGGCTCCGTCCGGGCGTCGAGGGCTGAGACTAGGGGGTTGTAGTCGAGGTCCAGCCCAGCCATGAGGAAGGAGATGAGCTCATCCTCTTGTAGAGGTCTCCCGGCAGCAGCAAGTTCATCAGCATATCCGCGCATCTGAGCAAAGTATGCCGACGCAGATTGATTGCCCTTTTGGGCACTGGACAGGGAAATCCGGAGATTATTAATGCGGGAACGAGATTGTGAAGCAAACATGTTACGGAGCTGAAAGAACATGCGGTGCCCCCATGTTTGGTTTTGGTAATTGATGACAATCTCTATGGACTAATGGTTGCCTTGAGTTATATTTGAAGGTTTTGTCCATAGGCTTTTCTTGGAGTACATGTGTTGGTTTCAAGGAGAGTTTGTGTCGACCAAGGTGCTATTCAAGGAATTACCTAAAGATTGGTCTTGTGAGAGGTTGATCAAGACTAAGTTAAAGAGTGAATCAAGATGATCAACCCACAAAGCGTAGAAGATGTACCGAGAGGGATCAAGTGATCCCATGGTATGGTAAGCATTGTCAATTACGCTTTGTGTACTAACCCATGGTCTTCGTGAGGGTTCTTTGTGGGGTTAGGTTGCGGTGTGCAAGTTCAAGTGGAGCACCACGAAGAGATCAAATGCTTGAAGCTTGTTGTCCTTTGTGGTGACAATGGACCTGTGAAGATGTGCGGAAGAGTAGCTCGCCCATAGTAGAGTATGGGGGAGCAATCAACTAGTCTTCATCGACTCAACACAATCAAGAAAGGTTGCGGTGCAAGTTCAAGTGGAGCATCACAAAGAGATCAAATGCTTGAAGCTTGCCGTCCATTGTGGTGACAATGGACTTGTGAAGATGTGCGGAAGAAAGGCTCACCCATAGTGGAGTATGGGGGAGCAATCAACTAGTCTTCATCGAGCCAACACAATCAAGAAGGGTGGTCCAACTTGAGGGAGTCTAGATCGTCATCATCTAGCTCAAGTGGACCATGTGCAAGGCAAAGGTTTGCCCTTGATAGGTTTTCTATTTTACCGGTCTCGTGATGGTAGTTGGGAGACCGGGTTATAGGATCGATTGCCATACTATCAAGGTGGGCTCTTAATGAGTAGCTTGATTGTATCGTTTGTTGAGAGCTCAAACCACTGCATCCTTGCATCATCTTTCTTGGTTCTTGTTTGGTTCTCTTTGTGAGTCTTAGAGCTTACGGTCATCTTGTTGACAAGCTTGAGTTCATCGAAAACGGAGTTCGCTTGCATCTTCTATGATGTTTTCGATGTTGGAGGTTTTGCCGGTTCTTCTCGGTTGAAGGTTTCACTCCTCTTTTTGTTAGGCATACCTCCCCTGCCTCTTCTTACTATAACCAGTCGCTGTTTTGATGCTACTCGTCGTCTTGTTTCCAACAAGCTTGAGTTTGCTCAATTCGGAGCTCATATGCAGAAGTTATGGCAGTTTTGGTTTTCTTGAGTGTGGTTTTTGTCAGGGTCCCAGCGGTAGTACCGTGGTACCCAGCGGTAGTACTGCTGAGGAGTCACAAGCGGCAGTACCGCTCCGCAGTGGTAGTACCGGTGGTGACTCCGCAACAGTACTACCGTTGGCTTACCAGGTCCCTACTGCGTCGATTCGAGGGGTCTTTTTCTGTGTCGGATTGTGCGGTACCTCGCTGCGGCAGTAGTGCGGCAGTACCGCTCCTTAGCGGCAGTACCGCCCTTCCTCCGCGGTAGTACCGCCCGGTTCCCTCTTTCCCTTTCTCCTTCGTTCTACGCGGCAGTACCGCCGAAGGGAGCGGTAGTACCGCTTAACCCAGCGGTAGTACCGCTGTCTCCTGCGGTACTACCGCCCCAAGGTTCATGTTTTGTTGCTCCTTTTCCCTGTTTCTTCTGCCTAAGCGGTAGTACCGCTCATGTGCGGGCTGAGCACATAACGGTTGGATTTTCCCCCTCCTTTATAAGGGGGTCTTCTTCCCCAATGAACCTTATCCTTTGAGCTCGTGTTCTTCCCCCATTGTTGACATTCTTCGAGCTTGCTAACTCTCAATCCCTCCATGGATTCTTGCTAGTTTTTGAGGGAAAAGAGAGAGGAGATCTAGATCCACATTTCTACCAATCACTTTCTCCTCTATGTGAGGAGAACCCCTTGGATCTAGATCTTGGAGTTCTTGGTGTTATCTTTCTTGTTCTTCCCCTCATTTTCCTCCCTAGAATTAGTTGCTTCGGTGGGATTTGAGAGAGAAGGACTTGGGCACTCCGTGTGCCCTGGCCATTGCATTTGGTGCATCGGTTTGAGTTCTCCACGTGATATGTGGAAGTTACAAGTTGAGAAGCTTATTACTCTTGGGTGCTTGGTACCCTTGAGCTTGTTCCTCTTGGATGCTTGAGCGCCCTAGACGGTTGTTGGTGTTCGGAGCTCAATCATTATGGTGCAAAGCTCCGGGCAAGCGTCGGGGTCTCCAATTAGGTTGTGGAGATCGCCCCGAGCAATTTGACGGGTACCGGTGATAGCCCCAAGGGTTGCCAAAGTGTACGGGTTCGGTGACCGCCCCCAAGGGTTGCCATTTGTACGGGTTCGGTGACCGCCCTCAAGGGTCCCTTAGTGGAATCACGGCATCTTGCATTGTGCGAGAGCGTGAGGAGATTACGATGGCCCTAGTGGATTCTTGGGGAGCATTGTGCCTCCACACCGCTCCAAACGGAGATTAGCATCCGCAAGGGTGTGAACTTCGGGATACATCGTCGTCTCCTCGTGCCTCGGTTATCTCTTACCCGAGCGCTTTACTTATGCACTTTACTTTGTGATAGCCATATTGTTTCTTGTCATATATCTTGCTATCACATAGTTGCTTATCTTTCTTAGCATAAGTTGTTGGTGCACATAGGTGAGCCTAGTTGTTTTAGGTTTTGTGCTTGGCAAATTAACCGCTAGGTTTATTCCGCATTTGTTCAAGCCTAAACCGTAATTATTTTAAAACGCCTATTTACCCCCCCTCTAGGCGACATCCACGATCTTTCAGCAGCGATGTCCAGAGAGCTCGTGCCGATGGAGACGACCGAGACCAGCACCTCCTTTGAGAGGTTGTTGATGATGTGGCCAAGGACCCGTTGGTCCTGCCGCACCCAAGCATCGTGCGCCGGATCGGGGACCGCTTGATCCTTTCCATCCTTGTCCTTCGCGACCATGAGCTTCTCTGGTTCGACGATGGTGCCGTCCAGATAGCCATAGAGCCCGGCACCAAGGAAGTGCGGGAGGATATGTGCCTTCCACAGCAGGTAGTTCTCGCGGGTGAGCTTCTCGCTGATTTGGGAACCAAGACCATAGAGAGTCGGGGGGTTGGAGGAGGACGACATGGTGGGAAGGACGGCAATCTAGGTTTTCTGGTTTCTGGACAAGGAGGAAGAGAAAGCTCTGATGACCATATAGGAAATCTATCGGAAGCATTCTACCCTCCACGAGAGAGGGCCGCAGGTATTTATTGATTGAGATGGGGATTATCCCATGTACGCATACATAATTTGGAGTACAAGAGATTAGGAGATAGAGATACAAAAGTTTAACTAGATGATAGTCTATCTCTAAGCTAACCAACTCCTCAACTGACTATATGCGCCGGCCTAGGCCTACATGAGATATCTTCAACATGAAGTTCAACAACCAATTAGCTCGTCAATTATTGAAGGTGTGCGTTCTAGTTTCTGCCGAGGAATCCTTCAAACACCTTTGTTGTAGTAAAAAGTGCGAAACCACCTCCACAATCAGAATGCTTCTTAATAGTCATATTACATTATTGCACATCAATAAGTAGAGTAATCATATCAGTTGAATTCCTTGATACTCCTGCGCGCTTGCAGGCCTCGGATTGTGCGCACATATCTTTCTTGGATCGCGTCCAAGGCGGAAGCGGCCCAGATTCCTGGGAGGGCCACTCCCACGCCGACGCGTCACCCGATAGCGGGCCTAGCGGGACCAGCCGCGCGGTCGGCTCCTCCTTGCGTCCCGCGCACATGCAACCTGGCAGCGGATCGTCTATGCCTGCAAGCCCTGTGGTTTCCCGGGCATCCAGTGGCAGGGGCCACACCAAGGTCCACTGGATCTTCTGCGCCAGTGTCCGATGGATCTTCTGCATCACCAACAGATTCAGTAGCAAGAGGCGGATCTTCTGCGCCAATGGATCCTGTTCTTGTACACATGCAACAAGAAGCTCCCTTGCGAGTTATGACCAGGTTACAAAAAGGTATACGTAATCCCAAAATACGAACTGATGGTACTATACGGTATGGCATGCTATGTATTTCAGGGGAACCAACGACACTGAATGATGCACTTGGTGACCCTAAATGGAAGAAAGCAATGGATGAGGAATATTCTGCATTTATGAGGAACAAAACTTGGCATCTTGTGCCTGATTAGAGAGGTAAAAATATTATTGATTGCAAGTGGGTGTATAGAATTAAAAATAAAGCAGATGGCTCCATTGACAGATATAAGGCACGTCTAGTTGCAAAGGGTTTTAAAAGCTGCAACTATAAGACTTGTGTTAGCTATTGCTGTGTCCAGGGGATGGAGCTTGAGACAGCTAGATGTATAGAACGCGTTTTTACATGGTGTTCTGGAAGAGGAGGTATTCATGAGACAACCACCAGGATATGAGAGTAAGAAAACACCACATTATGTGTGCAAGCTTGACAAAGCACTCTATGGCTTGAAACAAGCACCTAGAGCATGGTACTCCAGGTTGAGCTCACAGTTGAAATGTCTTGGTTTTATTGCTTCCAAAGCTGATACATCTTTGTTCATTTATAACAAGGGAAAAGTAGTTATCTTTGTTCTCATATATGTGGATGACATCATAGTTGCAAGTTCATCACAAAGTGCTACTAATGCTCTTCTGCATGATTTGAGCTCAGAGTTTGCCTTGAAAGATCTAGGTGATTTCACTTCTTTCTAGGCATTGAAGTTAAGATGACTCAAGATGGCATAGTACTAAAACAAGAGAAATATGTTACTGAGCTTCTATCTCGTACGGGGATGAAAAACTGCAAGCCTGTACCTACACCTTTGTCCTCCTCGGAGAAACTTTTAGCATATGAAGGTGAGCCACTTCATGAGGAAGATAGCACAAAGTATAGAAGTAATGTTGGAGCATTATAGTACTTGACTCTTACTCGCCCAGATATCTCATTTGCTGTTAACAAAGTTTGTCAATATCTGCATGCACCCACTACTGCACATTGGACAGCTATTAAGAGAACTGTAAGATATGTCAAACATACTATGGGAGTAGGACTGCATTTTAGACGCTCTAATTCTACTCTTGTGAGTGCATTCTCTGATGCTGATTGGGCAGGTTGCAGTGATGATAGAAAATCAACCGGAGGCTTTGCAGTGTTCTTTGGGCCTAATCTTGTTTCTTAAAGTGCTAGGAAACAAGCCACTGTATCAAGGTCAAGTACAGAGGCTGAGTATAAATCCTTAGCTAATGCCACTGCAGAAATCATTTGGATTGAATCACTACTGGATGAAATGGGGGTCAAGCAGAATCGCATCTCATGTTTATGGTGTGATAATTTGGGACCAACATACTTGTCTGCAAACCCAGTGTTTCATGCAAGAACCAAGCATATAGAGATTGATTTTCACTTTGTGCCTGAAAGGGTTGCAGCAAAGAAACTTGAGATACGGTTCATCCCTTCCAAAGATCAAGTGGCTGATGGGTTCACCAAGGCACTACCAGCAAAACCATTTGATGAGTTCAAGAGGAATCTAAACATAGAATAGTTGAGATTAAGGGAGGGTGTTAGAATTCATGTTTATCTCCGCATTGTAATCTCAACTCTATTCTATCTCTCTCCCTCGCGTAGCTGTTTAGGAGTCCTCCTTACAACCCAATCCTTGCGATCAGTTTCCTCTTCTTGTAAGCCACGGCAGGGCTGTTCTGCCTCGTTCAATATAAACCAACCCGGCTCCTCATCGAGGAGTAGGAACGCTTCCAAATCTAACAATGCAAGCATCCAGAAACAAATACTATTAATCAAGAAAAGAAAAAAACCACGCCTCATGAACACGTATGAGCTGGTGAGGCCAATCAACCCGCTGGTGACCGCTTTCATGCCCAACAATCTTTGTCTGAAGTTCAACAACCAATTAGCTCGTCAATTATTGAAGGAGTGCGTTCTAGTTTCTGCCGAGGAATCCTTCAAACACCTTTGTTGTAGTAAAAAGTGCGAAACCACCTCCACAATCAGAATGCTTCTTAATAGTCATATTACATTATTGCACATCAATAAGTAGAGTAATTATATCGGTTGAATTCCTTGACAATCTGTAAGGTTATATTATAAGGTTTACAATCATACAACCGTTGAACAAAATTACATGCATATATAAAACTATATAAAATTACATGCATATATAAGTATTACATCAATCTTCTTTCTTGCATTTATTTATACTCACAAACTAGCTCCATCCCAATGAGCAAGCTAGCTTGTAGACCCAGATATATATTAGGGGGCCAATCATGCATCACACGTACAAGTGGCCGTGGTTGGCCTGCAGCTTGCCACATCAGCACGCGCCACTGCGGAATCCCACGCTCCCGCTGCCGACGTCGTACAAAACCTCGTAGGTCTGCTGCTGCACGTTGCCGATGAATCCGATGGAGCCGTGGCCGCCAGGGGAGGCCGTGAAAGCCAGGCAGCCGTCCAGCATGATGGACGCCGGCTCGAGCTCCAAGGTGGCACCGCCTGCGAACACTAGGGACACCTTGGGGACATTGACCTCGGGGAAGCGGGTCAAGTCATAGCACGTGTCAAGGTTGCGTACGGGATCCGCAAGCGGGCCATACGCCGTCATGGCGCTCCTGAACGCTGCCCGCAGCGCTGCGTATGCCGACGGTGGCAGCTGCGTGACGACCGCCCCTGAGTCCATCACCGCACCACCGGCGAACGTAGCCGGCGGCACGTCGAGCCGCCTCCCGGCCACGGTGATTGCCTCCAGGCGGACGATGTAGAACGTCGGAGCGTGTTGGTTCTTGATCAGAGGCGTGCTCGTGAACTGCGACGAGTTCCCCACCGGCCCGCCCAGCGAGAGGAATCCATCGGAGCTCGGGTGCGGGACGCAGTAGGAGAAGGCGTTGCCGAAGGTCTCCGCGGTCTGCGCAAGGAGGGACCCAGCGCCGCCGCCGAGGGCCAGGACGCCGGCGGTCTGGTCACTGAAGGTGCCCCTCACGGCGTGGCTGCACCCGAACCGGAAGCCCTTGACCGCGATGGTGGGCGACAAGGTCAGCGTGTCGGTGACGTATGTCCCGGCGGTGGCCCTGCCGTCGCCGTAGTCGAGGATGTACTTGCATTGGTCGGAGCCGGCGGAGCAGCCACTGCTGTGGCTGCTACCGAGCTCCGTGCAGGCAGGGGAGCCGCAGGGGATAGGTGCGTACGTGCTGGAGTTGGCGGGGTCGTAGAGTTGGTCCTTCTGGAGGTGACACTGCGGGGCGGGGCACGGGAGGCACTGCACCCACGGAATGTCGCTGCTCGTGTCCACCACCACCGTTTGGCTCACCTTGGAGTACAAGTGTTCGCTGGTCCTTTCCATTGTCGTGGAGCTTGTCCCGCCGCTGCCCCCCAGCGTGCTTTTCGCAGTCATACTGCTGTCGATGTTGCTAGTTTTGGCTTCACGGGAGTGGATGACCGGCAGGCCATCGCCGGCCCTGCCGCCGGAGAGCTTCCTCCGGATTGAGCTGGTGCGTAGCTGGTCCCACAGGAGCATGCCGTCGACGACCGTAGTCGCCGCCGCCGACGAGCATGGGCCGTGCGGGCGGTTCATCGGTACCCACCTGACACCGTCGCCGGACGGCATTGTCACTGTTTGTCGACAGACGAAGGCGACAGGTTAACACGCATGCATATCCATCAATGAGCTCAATATTAAGCTAGCTACTATATGACGTACTTCCTCCGTTCGGAATTACTTGTCGCAGGAATGGATGTATCGGGAATTACTTATCGCAGGAATGGATGTATCTAGACATATTTCGAATACATCTATTTCTGCGACAAATAATTCCGAACGGAGCGAGTATGTACTAAATAACGTATGCATATGCATGCATGCAGTACCCTTAGATACTCACCCTTGTGTCCGGAGCAGACGGCGCCTTCTGCGATATGCTTTAGGGAGCTTGTTTTCACTGTCATGAAGTTGAGGAGCTGATGATGGTCACCCACACAAGAACCTACAGACAAGCTGACAAGAAGAAGCAATAGCAGCGGCATAGCGGAAATCGTCATGATTGTCGTGCTACTACGTGTGGCCTGGGATAGATCGATGGCCGCTTATGACTTGTGTTGGTCCTCCGCTCTCTAATCTCTCTCTATATATAGGAAAACTACGTACGCATGGACGGACCAAGCGGTAGCCATGCATGCACTGTTATACTACTATAAACTACTTCCTTCAACAAACAAAGGGCACGAATCACGTACCATTTCTTTTCTTTTCTTTTCTTTTCTGTTCTTTCTTAAGGAAGCTACCTTGCTAAAATGTTTTTCTAGGGGAAGCTAGCTAGAATTTTGGTACATGTACATTCGCCATGGAAATCAATTCATATGTATACATTTACACTTTTCTGTGGGAAAAATTGATATTTACATGTAGAACCATGGATGATGGAAATAAATACATTTAAATCTGCCTCTGCTGCTCCAGTTTTATTCCCTGCACCATCTGGAAGCACAAGGGGCTGTCGGTTTTCTCGACATTCCAAATCCCAGGAACGAGTGAATGTCCATGTAAAGTCCGCACTTCGAGCTATGAACACATACTCGATAAAGCTATTACCGTTTTCTGCAGGCCACTGATTAATTGGTCCATATGTTTATTTTGCTCAACACTACGAAATAACATAGAAATATATTGTTGAACATATACTAACCCTGAGTGACATCCAAAGTATAGAGCATATCTGTGTTAATCTAGCTCTAAATATAGAATTGACGTGCAAGTTCCATGCGAAGCCTAACATACGTAAAGAAAGCCTAAAGTAGTAGGCTAGCTAGCTGGGTTCTTCGGCTTCATGTATGAAATATCAATAAACTATTAACATTAGTTCCAGGAACAAAGAAACAGGGTCCCATCAGAGATACTACTGGCAATTCCTTGGCCTGTAAGAAAAGAACATTCGTAGAGAGATAAAAGAAGGAAAAATATCCATGATTTACAACCTTTTCTTTTCCTTTCCATGCTTTTAAATTGATTTGTGGGACGCATCGCAGCAGGTCATGTGTGGCCAATTGCATGAACCTTAGTCAATCTTGTTCAATCATGCATGCTTAATTGCATATCTTTCGGCTTTTGCATCATCTTTAATAGGGCACATTGGTTAGGTGAAAATGTTCCCAAAAATATGAGAACATCGACCCAACATCACAAATATGTCTACCTGGGAAAGAGAGGGTGTGGCGGTGATGACACGGAAGAATGTTTTTGAGGATATTTTTCTAGATTCTTCCCAATAGTACAATAGTTGCATGTGATTTCTTTGCTAGTGGAAAGTCACCAAATGCCATCGAACTGAATGCAGGGCACAGGTTTACGACGGTTCGGGCCCCCTTGCGTGGGTAGTAGCCATACTCCTTCCTTCCTTCATATATTAGATGGCACGTTCTGTGATTGGCGTAGAGACCAACTGCAGCCCGAAAGTTACTACTTGAAACATAAAATGAAAGCTAAGTGAACTAATTGAAAAGACCAAGCGCAGCGACCAGAACAAAAGACCAACTGCAGTGGACTATTTTTGTTGATTCTTCACAACAGTACAACAGTCACACATCGAATGAGCCCAGATGGAAGTGGTTCTGTCGGCTGTCTCTGTTGAGGAGCTTGACCAACTTGTGGCCGAGAGGACCATGCCGGCAGATCTGGCGCGCCGAGTGCCCGACGGCGAGGTCCTGTGGACCCCGGCCGCCGGCTAGCACGTGCTCCATAAATGATCACTACATAACGTAATGCATAGAAGAAGGCAAGATTAAGGTCTACTACATTCGCACCGATGATCAGCTAGTGAACATTCAAACCAAGACTTTGCATTGTTAATAGTTCTTGAAGATGTGAAGAAGGATTATCGTGCAAGCTGTGAAGCGACCACGTTGTGTTTAGAGGGTGATGTTGGAGTTAAACACAATTTATATGTAGCCGAGTAGGATTAGTACTAGACACCGATTTAGTTTGATACTTTTTTTTTGCTGGGACCAATTTAGTTTGATTCTGCCTAGAGACTAGCAGCTACATATACTCCCATGTTAGCCCTCATGTAAACTTTCTACCGTGAGTCGAAGCAATAGAAAGAAAAACACGAATTACATGTTCCTATGGCTATCTAAATCGATTCGAGTGCTCGTGTACGCACGTGTTGCTGTCCGGCTTGAAGTACTAGTTCACGTCCAGCGAAAGATTGATTAGGGATCGGGAAGTTAGCATTGTACTGCTGTGCCTCTCGGTGTAAAAGGTATTTTCCCGGGATCACACTAGTCTGCTTCATTCATCATCGTCGTCATAGTTCATCATCGCTGTTATCAGAAAGCACTTGCCGTCACGTCAGGACTAGTCCAACAAAGAAAAAACACTTAGAGCCTTCCAAAAAAGAAGAGTACAACTTTAAGAACCATATTCTAGACAGTGACGAACTACCTTTCTTCTTGAAAAATGTAATAGACCCTTCTTGCTTATATATCAGATTATGCCCGATTGCTAAACTATGATGTTCTGTATATTTTCAGCGGCTGTGGAAACAAATCCGTGGGAGGTAATGTTTTACAGCTATACTAAATTAATGCCCAGGCGTTCAGAAATTGAATGTAAACCAAGCTTGATTGAACAAAATATAAATAAGTGTAATCATATTCTTACTTGTCTAGAAAGCGGTTTTAGTCGACAGTGTTATTATCCTCTTGTGGTTCATGTGTTTAGTTCCCTCAAACACTAGTAATATTTTCTTCCACAAATACTAACCGTGACTGATAACCCTAACCCTGTGAATCACAGAATCAAAGACACGTCAATCTCTAAATCCTGTAAAAGGACATGTCCCCATGTTCGTAGTAGCATGCTTCTGGCGTACGCGATAAACCAATAAAGCTTGATACAATATCCTTGTCTCTATGTGTGTGTGGCAAACATATTGGTAGAATCCTGATAAGAGAACTAACAGTTCTAACATCGATGGGATGGTTGATGATTTCTGCAGGTTAATTGACAGCTCAAAATCTATCAAATGAAAACATGAATAAATCTGTTAGATGAAGATCCAATGGTTAAAATCACTTTCATCGAATTACAAAGTCATATGCACTCAATTCACGCCAATATCATACAAAGAAATGCCACGTCCACTTTATTTCGCTTTATCATCCTATTCCATGATGAGTCTAATTTAATAAAAAGCTGATATTGGGCTAACCTTTTAGAGCTAAGGAAAAACTCGCACAGCCTTCCAACAAAGAATACAAATTTCAGAATCACATTCTAGACAGGGATGGACGGCCTCCTGCATGCAAAAAGTAATTTACCCGGTTATGCGCGATTTCCGAACTATGATGTTCTACATATTTTAAGAGTTTGCTAAAAGTAAATTAATGTTGTAAGTGTTTAGAACTTGAACGTAAAAATGTTGGATGTAAAAAAGTAAGGCAAGTAATCAAATACTCAGTTTTCTAGAAAGCCGTTATATAATCGACAAAGTTATTACCGTTTCCTGTGGGCCACTGATTTCTTGGTCCATGTGTTTATTTTGCTCAACCCTAGGAAATAACATATAAATATTTTGTGGAACAAATACTAACCGTGAGTGACATCCAAAGTATAGAGCATCTATGTGCTAATCTATCTCTAAATGTAGAATTGAGGCGCAAGTTTCATGCAAAGACTAAGATACGTAAAGAAAGCCTAAAGTAGTAAGCTAGGTAGCTAGGTTCTTCTGCTTCATGTATAAAATGTCAATAAGCTATTAACGTTAGTACCAGGAACAAAGAAACATGGCCCCATCAGAGATACTACTGGCAATCCCATCAGGGCCTTTAAGAATAGAACATTCGAAGAGAGATAAAAGAAGGAAAAATATCGATGATTTACAACCTTTTCTTTTCTTTTCCATGCTTTCAAATTGATTTGTGGTACGCATCGCAGCAGATCATGTGTGGCCAATTGCAAGAAGCTTATTCAATCTTGTTCAATCATGCATGCATAATTGCATATCTTTCAGCCTTTGCGTGATCTGTAATAGGGCACATTATAGTGAGGTGTACAAGTGTGCTAGAGCTCAAGAGATGAAAATGTTCCCACAAATATATGACAATATCGACCAAACATCAAAGATATGTTTACCCGAGAAAAGGAGGGTGCGGCGGCGACGACGCACACTACACCACGAAGAAATATTATGGCAATCAACTGCCGGCAAAGGTTAAGAAACCAGGTCAGTTATACTGCCAGGAAAGCTTTAACTGCCGGGAATTATTTTATAGGGCGTGACAGGAGAATGTTGTTCAAGATATTTTGTAGATTCTTTGCAGCAGTATAATAGCACACATGATTTTTTTCGGTGGTGGAAAGTCACCACATGCCATCAAATGAACATAGGGCACAAGTTTACCACGGTTCAGGCCCCATTGTGTGGGTAGTAGCCATATACCTTCCGTCATTCATATATTAGATGACCCTCGGCGCCAATCGGCGTCAGAGCCCTCTTTAGTTCATTGCATAGTTCTTCCACTGGACTGCGCCGAATGCCTTCCGTGGGCGCGTTGCATGGGCCGGGTGCGTTGCATGGGGTGCATGCCAGCGGGCCAACCGTTGTGGAGCAGATGCCGACGCCCTCCCTTGCTGAAAGCCAGACACTAAGGCCTCGTTTGGTTGCAGCATGAGCATTCCCAGGGCAGCAAAACCCCAACGGGGGGATTTCCCTGGTAGGTGGGATTCCTCCTACCACCATGGGGGATATTTCCTTTGCCATTTGGTAACAGGTGGATGGGGAAAAACTGAATCGTTCTAGCATCTGAATCACATAGTAGATAATTTTTTTATTAATAAACATTAGAAAACAGGCCAATTCCACATGTAATTCCCAAAAAAGTCTAAACAAAAACCACAAAATAATTCTGCAAAATGCATAGGAATGTCCAGGACATTACGAATAATTCCAGAATTTGAAAATAATCAGAGGAAATCAATGAACTTGCAAATTGATAAATAATAATATATTGAGAATATCATCTCGACACACTTTTGAGAAAATCATCTAGAGGTGCATTTCTTAGGAAGTTAATACAGAAATCTTCCTCCTCTCATGTTATCATTACAAATAAGAACATCATTATTCAACAGGTTCTGAGTTTTAGAACAATGAGGCCAACGCCAATATGAACAAATAGATTTCAGGTACTAGAAACACGATAGTTGCGTGCTTGTCCTGGACCTTTACCCCAGTACCAAAAGTGCTAAATTATCAAAAACCATGTCCAGGACAACCACACTTCTGAAGATGCAAGTTGTAAGGGAATGTTGAGGATATCTCATCTTCCTCTACTCCACGTCAGCTGAGAACCGCAGCTCCACGCCAACTAAATTATAAGTATTTTTTTTTGGAAGTCAGCAACTGTTTCAGAATACAACAGTTTAGTAAATCATTCAATACCAGAACACAGTTTCATTGCACTGTTTTCAAGCATAAATAGATCAGCAAGAGATGGCAAGACTAGTGAAAAGGCTCACCATTTTGACTAGTACTCGACCAATACGCTTGATTCTATGTTGCATTTGAGAACAGTACATGACCATGGTTTATCCTATCTGAGCCCTTCTCTACTGGATGGAAAGAAAGGCACACATACAACTGTAGAAGGTTAATCGAGCATAGAAAAATGCAATTGGTTTATCCTATCACTGATCCACCTACCAGCTCGCTTATCCTTTTCAGATAAGAACTGTGAATAGATTGATGTAAGTTAACAAATAAAGCATTATTGGGCAGACATTTTCAGACTATAGGCAAGGTAGTTTTTCTTCATTGCAGAAGTAAAAGGTATATACTGTATAAAAATAAAGACAAAGAAAAAAGTATGTGTAATACATGCAGCAATAACATTGGCTGCAACAGCCTTAAAAACACATGGGCTAGAAAACGAGCCTTGGAAGATTAAATCATGAAGGCTCACTTGTGCTAATTTTAGTTAGGGAAAAACCCTTCACTCCACCAAACAGGATTACATAGTCTAGAAGTAGTTCGTTTCTTTGCAAAGATAAGACTATCTCGCAACACGAAGAATGACATAGTGTCACTTATCAGATTCAGACAAACCACAAATCATTATCAAGCAATGTTATTTTTAATCTGGACAGTCATTCCATATTTGCCAAAATAAATAAATTATGTACATCATGTATATTTTGAGCTTAAACTATAATTTCAGTGTAACAAATTTCATATGTATATACTAAAGCAAGAGACAATAATGATTACTATTTTGAGCTTAGACAATCATTGCAACAGATTCAGTAACAAATTGTCCTCCTCTGGTATTAACGCAGAGCAACATTAAAACAATCATTCATAGTTTGGGTCATAAGAATTTGGATTTTATACTCTACTAGCTAAACACAGATGCAAGATCCAGTAGTAGCTAAGGAATCAAGAGTCGAAAGAACAAACCAAACACCGTCCATCTGCATATACCAAAATAAGAATCACTTAGCAGATTATTCACATCTAGTCTTAACATAAAGTAACATTACAATAGCATAAGAATTGGATGAGGAATTTCTAGTGTACTAGCAAATATCAATTGACAGGGATTTAAACCAAACAAGGTATGAAGGTATTTCCCCTGGATGGCACATATGTGTCTTGGATGGAGCTGCTGGACACGCATCCTGTTTTTTTGTACAAAGTTGACTCAGGCCAAGAACCCGCCATCCGTAGATACTGATGCCCATACTTCAGATCTAATTGCTGAAATCAATTGCTACGAGGAAACATTGATGATACCCATTACTACAAATTGATCCCCTTCAATGCACCAATCTACATCAATCAGTTGTAGTCCAAGTTAAATTACTGCCCATATCCAAATGCTAGAATACTCACAGTAGGACCAAGCCTCAAAGCACAAACAAAGCAGGAGGATTTTTCAGTAATCCATCAGAAACAACGGCTTAAACTAAATAAATAGCAGCTACAAAAAAAGAGGTAAAGCTTGATTTTGAAGCAGTAGTATACAGATCTACTACCAATTAAAAGGAGGCGGTTTGCGCTCACTCGAGATTGCTGATGGTGGGCTTTAAGATGGCCGGTGCTCATGTTCTTGGATCTGGAACCCAACAAGTTCAAGCATCAGTTCATGCACCCTGAGTGCACGGATTGGAGAACAAAATATGAGGTGGAAGAGGAGGGGGTAACCTTAGTCGAAGTAGGTGTCTGCCGCTGCCGCCGCTGCCGCCGTCGCCGTTGCTAGATGGGTCAGCAGCTTCGAGGCGGAGGGTGATCCGGGGAAGGAGGAGGGTGACGGCCGTGGCCCATTGCCGCCGCTAACACTGGAGGAGCGGAGCGTGGATGCTGAGCACCGGGCGGAGGAGGTCGAGGGACGTCACTTCGGTCGCCGGCGGAAAAGCTCGGATGCGGAGGAGGATCTTGGTCGACGACGCTTGTCGGTCGCGAGAGAGCGAGCTGAGTCGAGGGTTTTCTCCCTGACCTATCGACACCGGGCGATCTATCCCCGGGATGGGCCGCGGAAAGGCCAGAGGTCTTTCCCCTCCGCGTGTCACCAAATGGCGCCGTCCACTCCCCTGGGCCAACTCAGCCCATGGTTCTCCCACCCAGGGAAATAACGGGGATCCCCCCGGGATCCCGCGAAACCAAACGAGGCCTAATGGTGCTCCCCACATGAACGAGTCTCGGGGAGGCTGGTCCCATGCTATCCCCGCGAAAGGACATGGTGCGCCCCGACAAATCGCTCCCCTGCGCTGGGCTGCCCCACATCCTATCCTTAGGCCAACTTCACCGCGCGACCCCAAACGGACGTCCGTTTTGTCCTGTTTTTGTCCCTTTGGGTAGGGATTTGGGATCGTGTCCGGGCCTGTCCTGGGATGCGGTGGCCGTGCGCCCACCGCGCGGACGCATCCTTTTGCCCCATCCTGTCCGCGTCTATTTTTAAAAAGGGACGTTTCAAATGCCAAGCCCCAGTTCACGACCCCAGTTCATCACGTCGGCAACAAAGCCAACGGCCTACACGACCATCGCCGGCAACACAGCCAACCTCCAAAATGAATAGTTGTCCTCGCCGGCAACACAGCCAGCGGCCGGCAACACAGCCGGCCTCCAAAGTGAATGTTTTTTTGCCGGCACACTGCCAGCGGCCCAGCGGGCGGGCGGCACCCATGCCAGCCTCCAAAAAGAACGGCCACGCCGATCGGACGACCTAGTTCAGGCCTTCGGCGTCGAGCATCTCCTTCTGCTTGGCCTCGAACCAGGCCCTCGTCTTGTCGCTCATCTTCGACAAGTCAACGCTCATGATCGCAAGGGCCACCTCCTTTGCTTTGGTGGCGGCATTGGTGGCCTCGATGTCGAGCTGCCTCTGCCTGGCCTTGACGTTGTCGGCCTCGATGTCGAGCTGCCTTTGCCGGGCGGCCTCTTCCATGTCGAGCTGCCTTTGTCGGGCCGCCTCCTCCATGTCTATCTTCCTCTTCTTGGCCGCCTCCTCCATCTCAAGCTTCTGTCTTTGGAGATCTAGGTATTGCTTCATTTGCTCGTCCTTGCTTTGCCGCTTCTTCTCGTCCCTCACATCCTTATGTGACATCATGCCATGAAAAGTCTCATGCGAGGCCATGGTTGAGGCGTCACGTATGTCGTCCACCTTGGAGTTGGTCTTGCCCCTCGGCCTCTTCAACGCCTCGCCATCCCCACCTCCGGCGAACTTGGTCGTTTTCTTGCCTCTCTTCCTTTGAAGTTCACGGTATTGATCCTTGAACTTAGGGAAATTGTTGATGAGCGTCCAACAATGCGTAAGAGTGAATGGCTTGTCATTGTGCTGGGCCTTGAATGCCTCCAAAGATTGAAATGCCTACACCACATGATCAACAACAAGTGAACATGCAAACATATACACGGCCGAAGTATCATGGCCATAGCAAGGAAAGGGCTAGAAAGAGAAGAGCATACCATGTCCCCAACGCCGAGACCACTCACGGGCCGTGCTTCAACGCTCTCAAATGCAGCACAATACTTGTTGCACTCTTGTTGGATGAACAACCATCTTTTTTGAATCGAACCGATGCCACGGTTGCTTGTAATTTGGTAGGGCTCAAACATCTTCCTTTCATGGAATGTTTTGTGGACTCTCGTCCAAAAAACAATGCCCTTTTGTTGCGCGTCGGTCCTTGGATCTTGGCTAATATCCATCCAACATTGACAAATCAACTTGTCCTCATCTTGTGTATATGAACCAGTGCGAATGCTCTTCCGCTTCTTTTGTGCTTCCGCTCTTTGGGTGAGCTCGTCTATGAACAATGGAGCGCCACTAATATCAACATCATTGGCTTCATCTTCACCTTCACCTTCAACATAGATGTCGTCGTCTTCATGCCACGAATCACCATGGTCGTAGTCAGCATGGTCGTAGGCCTCCTCATCGGGCACGTACTGGGCACGGCCATCCTGACTTTGGGTCTCCTCGGGGTCGTAGGCACGGCCATGCCCACCCTGGAAGATCACGTCCTCCATGTACTGGTTGTAGAAGGGGTTGTCCACCGTCGGCGTTGAGGTTGGCATTCCGTCAAACAACACGCGGGGGGCCGGCATGGTGCCTGTGAACGGTGCACGCGCCTGCTTTCTTTGCATCTCGACAGATGGCCGCCCGCCGCTGCTGGACCCAGGCGTGACGTTGAGGTCGATGACGGCCGCGGGGCGTGGTGTGGACGGCGCGAACAAGCCCACGTCCGGCGACGCCGAGAAACGGGTCTGGCCGTCGTGCCTGGGCGGAGGAAAGCCGGGCGACATGGGTGCGGCGCGCGACGTCGGCGACTGGCAGTGCGTAGGCCGAGCGACCGACGAGCCTGTGCTCGCCGGGCTGACGGCCGCTGCATGGAACCCCGCCGGACGGCCCATGCCAAGCATGAGGATGGCGTGCGTTTTGTTTTCGAGGTCCTCCTTCTCGTTGGCAGAGGCCTTGCGCCGCGTGGCCTCCAGCTCCTCGCGCTGGGCGGTGAACTTGGCCGCGACGGCATTGATCTTGACGGCCACTCTCCGTTCCCTCCTCTTCGCCGATTCCGCGTCCAACTTGGCGATCTCCTCCGGCGTGCACTCTGACCGCGGCTTCCTTGGCGCCTTCTTCTTCACCTTTGCGGTCGGGTCGACGGCCAGGCCGCCGGAACTCGGCGGGGCGTCAGCCATGGACGGGGGAGAGAGGGGGCGGCGGGAGGGACGTGGGAGGATTTGGGGGAAATGGTGCCAAATGGGCGTGGGGAGGGGGGGTTGGTTTCTCCCACCGACAGGCGGGCCAGGGGAGGTCAAGCGCGCGCGTCCCGCCCGTCCGCGCGTTGTCCGTTTCACCCCAAAACCGGCGCAACTTTGGGCCTGGGATGGGTCGAAAGCGAACACAAAGCGGACAAAAGTCCGTTTGTGCCCGCGCGCTGGGTCGTCTCGTTTGTCCCTTTTACCCCAAACGAACGGGGGCGGACAGGATAGGGTCGCGCGGTGGAGTTGGCCTTACCAGGTGACAACACATGATCGCTGTGGCCATCCTGAAGTTCCAGTTGCACAGAACCCACGAGAAGCCCCTGTGTCGGTTTGTCATTGGCTGGGAGAGCCGCGCCTTGGGATGCACCATCGCACTCTTCGACGGACATGCGCACGACCATTGACCCACCGTTGGGTTAGGTCCATCTAGGCAACGTAACTGATGGTGGGGTCTTAGGCATATTCCTTTTGATCTCCACCCCACCGAACGGCACGGACCGCTAGGCCAAGGGGCCATGCAACATGTCAGCCCGACAGCCAACGACCCCCACCATGCTTTCCACTGAGGAGAAACCCAATTGGCTGGTCAAGAGTGAACCTTCCTGAACTACAACAGGCCATCCATCGCTTTGGACGTCACCCAAAGTTGCCACGCAGCGGGAAGACGACGATCCCAGCTCTGAAGCAGCCGGTCCCACAACAAAATCTCTGCCATCTGCCTTGTCGGCGGCGCCGATGCCGACGAAGACACCGGCGAGCTGTCCCCTTTCTCCGAAGCTAGAAGTCCTCCACGACCAGGATGCCCCCCACCACGGCCAGAACAGCCATGCGCATTGTCATCGGTCGGGGGCAAACACCAAGGAGGAGGCGGGGGAGGGGGCGGCGGCGCCCCGCCCTCCACATCAACCTGGACCGGCAGTGCCAACCTTCGAATGGATATAGGGTACCAGAGGGCATCCGGGGCCCCTGGCATCGACGCACCCACCGGCTCCGGCACGAACAGGAAACTCAGTGAGGAATCTTGGACGGCGCCGCAGTCTTTAGCCACACCTGGAATACGGCCATGTCATGCCGGCGCGCATTGCGCTCCGCCACCTGAACCACAAAGCCAGAGCGTCCACACATGCGTCGGCACCCCACAAGCTCTAGAGGGACCAGGAACAGCAGCGTCATGCCGGTAGCCTGCGCCTGACACGTCCATGGACCAAGCGACAGTGAAAATCCTGACCCAGGGGCATACCCGCGCTACACCATTAACTGATGGATGAGCGGATGCTCGCAGATGATGAGGAAATCCTCAGGGAAGAACGGCCTAATGGACATGTCATCCGCGCACAGACCGAACTCAGCGTGCAGCGCAGTGGCAACATCCGCCAGATCCTCCCGTGGCCTGGTGCCAGTGATAGTTACCACAACCGCGCCCGCCAGATCAGCATCCATGCGACACAGATCCTCCGACTCCTCCAGGAAGAAGCAGTCATCCGGATCCAAGCCGAGATCGGCGGCCACAGCCTGCGTTGACTCCACCAGTCCATCGAACGGAACCGAGAAGGCTGGTCCCGCCACACTGCCCACCAACGACGACGTCCTCGCTACTTGGCACCACAACATTGCAAGGCGCACTGCTCCAAGGGGAGGGGGGCCGGGCGGCGGGGGAGGGAGAGCTGAGCCCGACCTAGGCAGGGAGGACCCCGGTGCCTGGAGTGGCGGGGACACCATCAAGTGTGGCGGGGCAGGGCCATCCTGCGGCGCAACCAAGGGGGAGGGGCGGTGGGGAGCGCGAGGCACTGAGGGGCAAGGTGCAATCCCTGGCGATGTGACCCTCACCGCCGTAGCGCACACACGCTGTTGATGTCATGAAGCTACGTCGGTTTTTCCCCCAAAGAGGAAGGGATGATGCAGCACAACGGTGGTAGATATTTCCCTTAGATATGAAACCAAGGTTATCGAACCAGTAGGAGAACCAAGCAACACAACGTAAATAGCCCCTGCACACAAATAACAATACCTCGCAACCCGACGTGTTAAAGGGGTTGTCAATCCCTTTCGGGTAACGGCGCCAGAAATGGCGTGTGGACGGGAGAAAGTTGTAAATATTGATAGATCAAAGACCAAATGAAATAAATTGCAGCAAGGTATTTTTGTATTTCTTGTTTAATAGATCTGAAAATAAAAGCAAATAAAAATAGATTGCAAAGGCAAATATATGAGACAGAAGACCCAGGGGCCGTAGGTTTCACTAGTGGCCTCTCTCGAGAAAAATAACAAACGGTGGGTGAACAAATTACTATTGGGCAATTGATAGAACCTCAAATAATTATGACGATATCCAGGCAATGATCATTACATAGGCATCACATCCAAGATTAGTAGACCGACTCCTGCCTGCATCTACTATTATTACTCCACACATCGACCGCTATCCAGCATGCATCTAGTGTATTAAGTTCATAGAAAAACAGAGTAATGCAATAAGAATGATGACATGATGTAGACGAGGTCCGTTTATCGACGGCGGTAGATATACAACCCTTATTTTTATCCTTAGTAGCAACGATACATACGTGTCGGTTCCCTTTCTATCACTGGATCAAGTACCGTAATATCGAACCCACTACTGGGCACCTCTTCCCATTGCAAGATAAATAGATCAAGTTGGCCAAACAAAACCTAAATATCGGAAAATAAATATGAGGCTATAAGAGATCATGCATAAAAGATATCAAAGAAACTCAAATACTTTCATGGATATAAAAAGATAGATCTGATCATAAACTCAAAGTTCATCGATCCCAACAAACACACCGCAAAAGAGTTACATCATATGGATCTCCAAGAGACCATTGTATTGAGAATCAAGAGAGAGAGAGAGAGAGAGAGATGAAGCCATCTAGCTACTAACTACGGACCAGAAGGTCTACAAAGAACTACTCACGCATCATCGGAGAGGCACCAATGGAAGTGGTGAGCCCCTCCGTGATGGTGTCTAGATTGGATCTGGTGGTTCTGGACTCTGCGGCGGATGGATGAATATTTCGTCGACTCTCCTAGGGTTTCTGGAATATTGGGGTATTTATAGAGCACAGAGGCGGTCCGAGGGGCACCCGAGGTGGGCGCACAACCCACCAGGACGTGCCTGGGCTTCCTGGCGCGCCTGGTGGGTTGCTTTGGGGAACGCAGTATTTCAAAAATTTTCCTATGACCACGCAAGATCTATCTAGGAGATGCATAGCAACGAGAGGGGGAGAATATGTCTACGTACCCTCATAGACCGAAAGTGGAAGCGTTGTGAAATGTGGTTGATGTAGTCGAACGTCTTCGCGACCCAACCGATCAAGTACCGAACACACGGCACCTCCGCGATCTGCACACGTTCAGCTCAGTGATGTCCCTCTTACTCTTGATCCAGTTGAGGCCAAGGGAGAGTTTTGTCAGCATGACGGCGTGATGATGGTGATGATGAAGTTACCGATGCAGAGCTTCGCCTAAGCACTACAATGATATGACCGAGGTGGAATTCTGTGGAGGGGGCACCGCACACGGCTAAAAAATCAACTTGTGTGTCTATGGTGTGCCCCCCTCACTACAGGAAACAGCTAGTTTGCCATCAGGCATGTACAGACGGCAAAGAAGGGAATACAGACGACAAAGAGTTTGCCGTCAGCAAGCTGACGACAAAGTCAGACAGCAAAGCTAAATCGGCAAAGAATACTTTGCCGTCAGCTTTTCATCGGGCAGACGGCAAAGCTTTTGCTGTCGGCCAACTACAGATTTGCCATCTGCCGCAAAACTAACAGGTGGCAAAGTATGCACTCTTTACCGTCAGGCAAAACATTTTATTTGTCGTCATCCGGACCAAAATACACACGGCGAAGATTGTATTTTATTTTAAAAAATACGTCAGTCAAATCGTTCACGGGGTGGCTGCTGCTTCGGTGGTCACCGGAGTTGCTAACTCTGGCAACTTCTGCCACTGCCGGAGGAGCTCCGGCGCTTGCGGCAGAGAGGAGGAGCACTACAAGAAATATGTCAACTTGTGACCAGCATTATTGGTCACTGAATGGTCACTGTTTTCAATTTGTGAAATTTTTGTGACCAAAAACATAAGGTTAAAAGCTGGCGGTCGTAAACTGACTATAGCGACCTTTCTTCTGGAATGGTCGTAGACGTTTATGACCAAAACACGTCTACTGTGGCGTTTTGGTCACTAGCAACCTCCCCAGGCCACGTAGGCATCCAGCGTGACAATCTAATGTGGCACAAGATTCAGCCCGGTCCAATTCGGTGTTTATATGGGCCGAGCCCATTAATTCGGCCCATTTATATTTTTTTCACTGCTAATTTTGGTGAACTACACGGGCCAAGCCCTACAATTCAGCCTTTTTATTTTCTGGGCCAAGGCCTTTTTGTACCAGCAGTTTTAGTTTTCTTTTTTTTATAAAATGGATCCATTAGTCAAACAAGTCCCACTTGTCAGGTTCTGATTAATGGGTCCCAGCTATTAGGCTCAGATTCTTCATATTTCAATTTGACATCATATTTGAATTTTATAGTAAGAAAATAACCAGTATTTAAATAGGCAAGCAGAAAACACACATAATAATTCAAATAACAATAGCCAGATTCACTACAAGCTCTACAAATGACACGTAATACAAGCACAACTTATACAATGCTTTACAAGCTCTACAAATGCAAAGCTCTACAGTACTTTACAAGCTCTCCAAGTAATGTTACAAACTCTACAAGTGTTTTCTTCTTCAGCATGGAGCTCCTTCGATAGAGATCAAATGCGGGACTCACTGGACGGCCATAGTCAGGACTGGGCTAACAGAGCGACTGCATGCCCTCAATGATCGCCCTGTTACATGAATCAGCTAAGAAGAATTAGAAAAACTGGAGTAAAATGGGGTACCAGCAATGGATAACAAGAACAACTCCAGATTATTAGCTGATTCATTATAGAATAATATAGAACAAGCTCCCAGTTTGGAGCGAACAGTTGATAAAATCATGCAACAGCAATGGAACAATCATGCACATAGTATAATAAAATGGATAGAACAATAACAAAAACAACTCCATATTACACACAAAGCTCTATCCATAGTACCAGCAATGGATAAAATCACGCACACAGTATAATTCTGACTATAATATAACCAGAGAACTAAAGATTCTACATACTTTGAAATCATCAACTAATAAATGAGAATGATCTAATTGTATGCAAACAATCTTTTTTTATTTGTTTATATTACTAAAACAGACATCTTCCTTTATGTGAAGAAGTCTGCTTCCTTCTTTAGTTAGTAGTAATCGTTCCATGCAAATCAACCGTGTGTGTATGCTTGAGCATGATCTGGAGATTACATGCATAGAGGAACAAAATCCTAAACAAAATAGCATCAAATAGCGGTGGGTGCTCTACCTATTTACCATACACAAGCAACACTTAACCGTAGCATGTGCATATACTTGTGTCACATTAGGGGGTTCAGAATGTACACAGTATATTGTAATAAAAAGGATTGGGAGCAGAGGGAGAGGGAGGTGGATATGGACGTGCTACCTGCTGCTGTGGTGGTGCCTCTTGGTGGTCGTGCTTGAGCTCCTCCTGATGCTGCGTGAATCCAAGTGGCTCTCAAGCAAAATCTCCAGCAAAACTACAATGCAACGAATAGTAAGTAACAGCAATGTCTGCGATGTCTGCAATGAACTTTTGAGCAGCTACAGCAACCAGCCTTGTTCCGCAGACCACAAAATTAGGAAATAGATTTAAAAACATGTCATTCATGTGGACCAATAATCACTGAGTTGGAGGGGAAACTGCAGTTTCTCTCAGGCTGGAACTACAACGTGCTAAAAAAACCCTAAGTGGTTCCATTCATGTGGAAGAATACAGCTCAGGTGCTAAACCTGAAAACAATATGATGTGCAGAAACTAGATTTAATTTAGTATTATAGGAACTTTAATTTTGTTCACAGGTTAATCCAACCCAATTAAAAATAGGCTAAATAGAATGGATAACTCCACCTTCTCTGTTAAGGCTGAAAAGAGATAAATCAACTTATTTGACCTTTTAAGTTTCATGATTTTTACTAGCTTCACAAACAATTGTTCTTACTAGTGGCAAATAGTACAAAATAGACGTACTGAAATTCATCTATTGATTGTGAGTAGTATGAAACCAACAACTTAACAGTTTCTCTGACTATCAGTTTAATAGTACCAAACAGAGAAACTGTTAACTATTTTTCAGACTACAGCAATTTCAGTAAAATCGCTGAGAATGTATCATGGTAGGATACAGAGCACAATTAATCCTTCAAGGGGAACCCCTACCAGGCAGCAAGTTAAGTATGCAGAGTACCATTATAAGATCAGCAGCGTGCTAAATTAGATAACCTCAAGCGAGTATATACACATAATAAGCCCAGCACTACATTATATCAACACTATTATACTACATTATATCAACACTATTATACTACATTATAAGATAAGCCCATCACTACATTATATCAACACTATTATACTACATTTTGAACTTGCAAGTATATACACATAATCTGACATCGAATCAATTAACCTCAAGCAGAAACAGGATAAGAAAACACCTTTCAGCTTTGAGACGAACGGACAAGGTCGACCTGGCGAAGAGGCCGAGCAGAACGAGCGGCTCGATGAAGTAGCCGATCCCGCGGTGCGCCCTCCAGTCATGTCCCGTCGACCTATCATAGTGCATATAGCCAGGAATAAGTGAAGCAAACAAGTCTATTCAGCCCAAATTTTGCAGCTATGACTTCATTTGCTAGCATTTTATTGCTCATTTAAACTATGTGCTTCTAGTAGAGATCATGTTGGGACACAAGAGACACTCCAATGCTTTTGATACATCGCCTTGGATCCAACTTAAGCGATCTAGGCCATATAGTTGAACTACTGGCTACCTAATCAGAACAAAGAAGTTAATCCAGATTAAGCTGAGATGCAGGACACACTCTGACCATCGATAGGTGGCCTCATATGCAACTCAAGCCAAATACCTATCTAAAGTACAGACTGCAGTGTTGTGGAACTAAAATGGCATGTTGATATACTTGCGGTAACACAGTTGCTGGCCGCAGATTGGCAAACACACCGAGCCCAACACGGATGTTGAGCAGCTCGGTCTCCTGTTTGAGATGCTTCTCATTGTTATCCCACTTATACCTGCAATGACAGCATCACATTCAATTACTGAAAGAAAATGCAGGTGCATATCACTAATTCTGACCAAAACAAATGTGGTTGCAGATCAGCATCTACTGGAAGTAGAAAATGTGGCTCAAGATACAAATCAAATGGAACAGAGAAGGGGGGCACCTTGACGAGTTCAATGGCGTGGTTAGAGCGGCGTCCTCCTGTCGGTGCGCGCTCCGTCGA
This sequence comes from Triticum urartu, assembly GCF_056163025.1. Taxonomy (NCBI): domain Eukaryota; kingdom Viridiplantae; phylum Streptophyta; class Magnoliopsida; order Poales; family Poaceae; genus Triticum; species Triticum urartu. The sequence goes on along the minus strand of NC_141879.1, from coordinate 34,876,139 downwards.
GCATGTCCGTCGCGGCACTCAGAGGGGAAGAAGGCACGAAGTGGCCACGGAACAGGAGGATCCTCGCCCGACGCGGATCCGTCGTTGACATCTCGAAGCCGTGCGCGTTGACGAGCAGCCACCCTTGGCGACGAGACGGTGGTGGTGCGCCAAGGGAAGAGAGTGGGGGAGGGGAAGAGGGTGTTGCGCCGCCCGGGGCGAGGGCATCGAGGGTGGGGACAGCACCGGTGGGGGAGACCGGAGACGGGCAGGGAGGTCGCCGGTGGCTGCCAGATCAGGGGAGGGTTAGGTGGAAATCCTAACCCTAGCATAGAGGAGGAGGGGGAACACCATGGTCGTGCCTGGACTAGTGGATATGGGGAAGGTGAGGGGAGGGGGATGGAGGAGACGAGGTCGACGGTGGGTGGCGTGGTGGTGGTGGGTGGGGATGGCGTCGGATCTGGAAGGCGGGGTGATGGTGGCGGCGCGATCTGGAAGGGGAGGAGGAGAGCCGAGCTGTAGGTGCAAGAGGACCGCAGGCTCCGGCGCGATCTTGGGGAGGGAGACCGCGGGCTCGGCGTCGCCGGGAGGTGGAGGAGCGTGGTGGCGGCGAGCGGCTTGAGCGTGCGCGATGAGGGGGGAGAAGGGGGTGGCGGCAATGGATATTGGGAGAAGGGGGCGGCGGCGATGGAGTGGGAGGGGATAGGGTTTGGGTGGTTGGGCTGCCCGGGGGTGGGAGGGGATAGGGTTCTTTTTCTTTCTCTTTTTTTTCTTTAGATAAATGGGATGGGTGGATGGATGGATGGATACCATGTCATCAATCCATGGCACAAACATTTCAACCAATGAGAACAAAGCATACGTAATTGTGTTTTTCTATGTGTTTCTATTATATTTTTTTCACAAGGGTGCATTTTGGAATGGCATAATTTGTTCAAATTATATCATACTTTGCACAAAGGTGCATCTTGGAATGGCAAACAATGTTTCCTAAAAAAATTACAATTTTTTGGACGAAAAATTCATTTTCCATTTTTTGAGTGCCCAAAATGAGTTTTTTTGTGAAGGACCTACCATATATTTGTTGTAAAAACGGACCGAATCATTTTTCTAAAATACTAGGACATATTTAATTCACAATTGACCAAATGGTTGAGTGTGAGAAGTTTTGATCCACCTCTCGTGAAAAGACAAATTCACGCCGATTCAGTTGGAAGCGGGTCAAATTTGAACTGCAGCTACCTCATAGTTTGCTATTTATTTTTTCCAAAAATCATTTCTAGGTACATAAGTATCTATTTAATCAGAGAAAAACCAAAAAAATTCCAAGATTCAACCACTAGCTAGGAACGGTCATTCCCGCCGTTTTGACCGCATTTTGAAACAGGCATAAAAAATTCAAAAAAATCAAAAAATTGGGAAACCTTCGCATTGTGTCATTATATGTGGCCAAGTTCCAAAGAAAAATAACAAACTTGTAATACGGCAATTATTTTAAAAAAGTGTTCTCAGAAACGAGCTATCTCGTATGGAGATCAATGGGTTTCAAGCCAAATGATCAATCTTATGGCCACATTCATGTCATAGTTTGTTCAAATGATCTCATATTGTGCACAAGGGTGCATATTGGAATGGCAAAAAATGTTCCCTAAGGAAGTTTCCATTTTCTTTGGACGAAAAAACCATTTTCCATTTTTCGAGTGCCCAGAAGGAGATTTTTTTGTGAAGGATCTCCCAAATAATTGTTGCAAAATTGGAGCAAATAAATTTTATAAAATACTAGGACATAATTAATGCACAATTGACCAAATGGTTGGGTGTAAAAAGTTTTGATCCACCTCTGGTGAAAAAGACAAATTCATGCCGATTCAGTAGGAAGCGGGTCAAATTTTAACTACAGCTGCCTCATAGTTTGCTATTTATTTTTTCCAAAAATAATTTCTAGGTACATAAGTATCTATTTGATCAGAGAAACACCAAAAAAATTCCAAGATTCAACCACTAGCGAGGAACAGTCATTCCCGTCGTTTTGACCATATTTTGAAAGGGGCATAAAAAATTCAAAAAAAATAAAAAAATTGGGAAACCTTCGCATTGTGTCACTATATGTGGCCAAGTTCCCAGGAAAAATAACAAACTTGTAATATGGCAATTATTTTAAAAAAGTGTTCTCAGAAACGAGCTATCACGTATGGAGATCAATGGCTTTCAAGCCAAATGATCAATCTTATGGCCACATTCATGGCATAGTTGTTCAAATGATCTCATATTGTGCACAAGGGTGCATATTGGAATGGCAAACAATGTTGCCTCAGGAAGTTTCCATTTTCTTTGGACGAAAATACCATTTTCCATTTTTCGGGTGCCCAAAAGGAGGTTTTTTTGTGAAGGACCTCCCAAATAATTGTTGCAAAATTGGACCAAATCAATTTTATAAAATACTAGGCCATATTTAATGCACAATTGACAAAATGGTTGGGTGTAAAAAGTTTTGATCCACCTCTGGTGAAAAAGACAAATTCCTGCCGATTTAGTAGGAAGCGGGTCAAATTTGAACTACAGCTGCCTCATAGTTTGCTATTTTTTTTTTCAAAAATCATTTATAGTTACATAAGTACCTATTTAATCATAAATACATGGTTTGGTGGCGATACGTCGAGGTTTTGGCGGTTGCCGAGGCCCCCAACTCTAGAGCGCGTAAACTCGCATGCCCGCCGCGTGGTCACCGCGTGACCGTGGCATTGCCATGTGTTCTGGGCAGCCTAGGCATGTTTAGTGGGTTGGGCACTCCCCAGGTAGGTGCTAGGAAGAAAATTACAACATAAGATTCTCACGAGGAGACCGATCGATGCTCAAACATGAATTAGCAGCCAAGTGTTTGATTAGCGGTACGGGAAATGTACATGGCTAATGTGTGTGAGTTTTGGCTGAGGATGGTCAGTTACTAAGAAGACCGTCTTCACAAATTTTCAGCTCAAAAGGAGGATCCTAGGTGGTACTTGCTTTGCAAACTACCACACTGGACATAAATACGAATGTTGAAGCTCGGCTCAAAATAATGAATAGATTGAGCTGGCATTTGGTGGAGGATGGTTATTTGGGCATAGGAAAGCACTGTAGAAAATGGATACTATTTGGACATGCCAAAGTGGTACTTCCTTCACAAACTGTTGTTCTGAACAGAATAGGAAAATGAATATTTTTGAATTATTTTTGAACTAGGTAAGGAAGGTTTTTACATATTTGACGAAGATATGACCCAAAGAATTTTTTTGGGAATTTTGGAAATGACAGAAATATAGGTTGCTTCACAACCTAGGGCAAGAACTGTCACATGGACATGACACATAGGCAAAACTGATGAGGTGGCGCCTAGTCATAGCAACCCACCACAATTTACAAGGCTGTGACCATCTATATTGGTCGTTAACAACTAGAAATAAGGCAGCAGACTAGCGCTGTTTGCTTTATGACCATTTCATGTAAGGAAATTACGACATTTCTGACCAAAATGGTCGCAATGGTTTAGGGTTTGGAGCCCCCCGAACAACTTTTAACCAATTGGTATGAAATGGTCATGGATCTATGCCCATTTCTTCCAGGGTCACTGACAGAAGGTCACTAGTTGACATATTTCTTGTAGTGGAGGCTAGGGAGCCGACGCGGTGAGGTCTGGCAAGGGGCGGCCATGGCGGGGTCCGGTCTCCAGTGAGGTCTAGTGAGGGACGGCCGCGGCGGGGTCCGGTGACTGACGGCTGCGGTGTAGTCCGGTGAGGGGCGGCCGTGGCGGGGTCTAGTGAGGGATGGCCGCGGCTGGGTCCAGCAAGGGGCGGAAAGAAAGAGGGTGGGGAGTCTCGAGTGCAACGGGGTCCGGCGAGAGGCAGCTACAGAGTAGTTCGGCGAGGGTCAGCTGCACGCGTACGAGGAGGCGCCCGTCTTTGGCGGCGGCGGTTGACGTGTCGCGCTGGTCGCCTGGCTGGCACGTGGTGCCCGCCAGCGCTGGTGCCCGCCTGGAAGAGGAGAGTCGGGGGAGGAGGTGAGACCTCGGGCGGGGCAGAGGCATGCGTGCCCGAGGGGGTGCGCGAGAGGCAGCAGACCGCGCCAGAGGCGCGCGACGGCGATGCGCCGGCAGCGCTGCGGAGGGAGCACGGGCGGGGGCCTCTCGGGGGGAGCACGGGCGCGGGCCTCTCGGTGGGATTTGTGGCTATCGTGGGTGAGAGGATGGGCGAGGTGGGTGGGGCCGTCCGGTTGCGTCGGTGGGTGGATAGAGAAAGAGAACGTGGGGAGAGAGAGAGGACGTGGGGGCGTGCGAGAGATGTGGGAGACAACGTGTGGTAAGGATCGTGCCACCTCATCGATCCAGGAGATCGATCCGCGAGATGTGTTTTTTCTTTGCCGTATGTGTTTTCAATTACAGACGACAAAGAGCATATTTTGCTGTCTGTAATATCTTTGCCGTCTGTGTTTTATATTATACATGGCGAAACATGCTCTTTGCCGTCTGTAACAAAAAATGCAGACGACAAGGATCTTTGCCGTTTGTGTTTTTCTTTGTAAACGGCAAAGTGAGCGATTTGTCGTCTGTGTTTTTTGCAGATGGCAAAGTGAGAGATTTACCGTCCGTGTTTTTTTGCAGACGACAAAGTCTATTTTACCATTTGTTTTTCTTTGCCGTCTACTGATGACGGCAAACCCTTTCTTTGCCGTCCGCCCGACGAAAAGCTGACGGCAAAGACGCCTCCTGACGGCAAATTAACTGTTTCCTGTAGTGCCTCCCCCGTATATAAAGGGGGGAGGAGGAGAGGGCCGGCTCTCATAGGGCGCGCCCAAGGAGGATAGTCCTACTTCGAGTAGGAGTAGGTTTCCCCCCTTCTTAGTTGGAGTAGGAGAATAAGGAAGAGGGAGAGGGAGAGAAGGAATGGGGGCCGGCCCCCACCCCAATTCGGATTAGGCTTGGGGGGGGCGCCCTCGAGCTGGCCACCTCCTCCTCTCTTCCACTAAGGCCCAATAAGGCCCATTGACTCCCCAGGGGGGTTCTGGTAACCTCCCCGTACTCCGGAAAATGCCCGAACTCATTCAAAACCATTCCGGTGTCCAAACATAGCTTTCTAAAATATCGATCTTTATGTCTCGACCATTTTGAGACTCCTCGTCATGTCCGTGATCACATCTGGGACTCCGAACTACCTTCAGTACATCAAAACACATAAACTCATAATACCGATCGTCATCGAACGTTAAGCGCGCGGACCCTACAGGTTCGAGAACTATGTAGACTAATGACCCACAAGTATAGGGGATCTATCGTAGTCCTTTCGATAAGTAAGAGTGTCGAACCCAACGAGGAGCAGAAGGAAATGATAAGTGGTTTTCAGCAAGGTATTCTCGGCAAGCACTGAAATTATAGGTAATAGATAGTTTTGTGATAAGATAATTTGTAACGAGCAACAAGTAACACAAGTAAATAAAGTGCCGCAAGGTGGCCCAATCCTTTTTGTAGCAAATGACAAGCATGGACAAACTCTTAAATAGAGAAAAGCGCTCCCGAGGACACATGGGAATTATCGTCAAGCTAGTTTTCATCACATTCATATGATTTGCGTTCGGTACTTTGATAATTTGGTATGTGGGTGGACCGGTGCTTGGGTACTGCCCTTACTTGGACAAGCATCCCACTTATGATTAAGCTCTACTGCAAGCATCCGCAACTACAACAAAAGTATTAAGGTAAACCTAACCATATCATGAAACATATGGATCCAAATCAGCCCCTTACGAAGCAACACATAAACTAGGGTTTAAACTTCTGTCACTCTAGCAACCCATCATCTACTTATTACTTCACAATGCCTTCCTCTAGGCCCAAATAATGGTGAAGTGTCATGTAGTCTACGTTCACATACACTACAAAAAAATACGCTTCCGTGATGATACGTGTTTGTCATAGTAGGTCGCTTTTTTGTCATGGATGTACATCCATGACAAATTTATGACAGAATCAAGATAGTCATACCTGTGCTGTCGTAGAAGTGTTCCATGACATTACCAAAATTATCATCACAGAAGTGTCCACTTCCATGATGATAAATCGCGCGTCACAGAAGTGTTTTCGTCATGGGTGACCGACACGTGGCATCCACCGTAACGGAACGCCGTTAAGCTATCGGGTCGGGTTTTGGATCCGATAACCCGTTAACAGCCCCGACCAATGGGAAATTTCTACGTGTAAAATTCTTATTGGCCGGACGAAACATGTGTCAACTCGTCAGTGGGTCAGATAGGCGCCTATGATACGTCGACACGTGGCACGGCACAACAGAGGCCCATTCTTGTGAAAAGGCCGGCCTGTTTGACTTGGTCAAAAGGTGGTGGGCGGCCATGGAAAGCCTGTTAACAGCCTATTCGCATATAGCCCATTTACAACCCGCTAACCCAAGGCCCGTTACGCCCTATCTGAATTAGGCCCAGTAGCGTCATCTAGGCCATCCAATATGATTCCAGCCCGTTTTCACTTCTGGCCCATGTATGGCCCATGACGTCTTTTGGCTCATATGAGGCCCTATGTAACTCTTGACCTATTAACGGCCCGTGGTGAAACTGACCCGTAATGAATAGTGTATCACTTTACACCCATTAACGGCCCGTGGTGAAACTGGCCCGTAATGAACAGTGTATCACTTTATACCCATTAACGGCCCGTTATTCCGTTGGGCCGTTTCCAGCCCATGTTATCTTTCGGCCTTCTCAGAGCCCATTTATTCTTGGGCTCATTTCCAGCATTCGTTTACTTACGACCCGTTACTATCATTTTCTGCTTGTGGGCCAAATTTAGCCCGTGGTTACAGTCGGCCCATTTGTGGTCCGTTAATACGTTGGGCCGTTTTCATAGCGTCATCAAATACGGCCTATTAAAGATGGCCCGTTACGGTCGGCCCATGAACGGACGATTCCATCTCTAGCCCGTTTACGGCCATAATGCGGCCTGTTATTGGTCCATGTTTGGCCAATCGATCATACGGCTCATTGATGATACGGCCCGTAGAAAGCCCATTGCTTCTACAGCCCGTAGAAGGCCTACTGTTTCTACGGCCCATAGAAGACCCATTGTTTCTAGGGCCCGTAGGAGGCCCAGTGTCACTACAGTAAATATTAGCCCATGGTTATTGTGACCTAGTTTAAAAAAAATAGGTTATTGCAGCCACTTGTTAACCGCGGAAAAAGAACTGCAATGACTACAAGCAAATAAATAAACAAGACAACAAGAAAATAAATAAGCAAGCAACTAATGCTAGGTTATCATGGATATTACACATATTACATCCACTGGGCACCAAAGTTCGCCACCAGTGCAAATCCTATATACATAAGAAGTTCATCCCCACTATCATATTTATCTTAACATGCAAGGTATCCACGTCAGCGTGTTCCTTCGCCGAAAGATACATACCTCTCTCTCCCTCACAAGTCGGAACCCATCGACCGCTCCTCCCCTACGAAAATCAATTTCGTGCAGCGGGCTGGGATCCCAACTCTCCGATAGTCGCTCCTCCTGCTGCATGACCGCTGATTAATGAGTGTGTTTCCAGTCGTGCTCCCCATCCCCAAGATTCATTCCATATTTTGCACGGCGGCTGGGATCCCAACTCTCCGTGAGTGCGCTCCTCTGGCTCCCCATCCCCTCAAAGATTTGTTCTAGATTGGTCCATCTGCTCCCGTAGAATGGCATCCAGAACTCTCCATCTTCTGCACGGCAATTAATCTCCCACTATCAATCCCCCTCTCCCTCGGCTGGATTTAGTTCTCCTCATCTACTAGTACGCCGATTCAGTTTTTATGGCGCACCGATTCCGCTTCTGCCCTGCTATATACTGTGGGTTCCCTGCGGTTGTTACCTCCCCAAGTTCAAGAGGCACCGCTAGAAGGAGCAGGTCAAGATGATTCCAGGTGATCCATTCTTGCTGCTACCCGTGTCCAATCTATTAGTCCCCTCAGTTCTTCGCATATCGGGGAGGGAGATTGACATGTGGCTTTTTGTTTGGGGGCATCTTGGAAGCAAATCTTCCTGATCCTTGGTTTTGGTTTTGAAGTCCCTGTTGTTAAAATCGATTGACTGTTGATGCGGTGCCTGCTGGTCGGGGAACATCTGCAGTTTTGGCCGGCACAACAACCTGTTTCAATCTCTTCTCCATATCAGGTTCTTCCTGACCCCCTCCCCCCAAATACTTCCTCTACTCTGTTTTTTTTACCATATATCCATTTTTTAGTGCCTACCTTGAGTATGTTCAGAGATGAGTAAAATATTGAATTATGAGTATGTTCATAATCTTTCTAAAGCAAAATCTTAAAATATGACATACAGTAGCATTGCCCTAGAGTCCTCTATCCTTTACAATGATGTTCAGAGGTAAATGTGATGCCAAATTCATGATTTCTCTTAGTTCCCTAATCTCTGGTCACTGTTACTTTATTTTGTCTGAAGGTCACTTTGACTATTTATGTACATCTGCTTCATCTTGAACCGGCTCATGATCCATACAATTACTGATTTTGTTGCGAGAATCTTTGATCTGTACTTCTATTATTATGTTTCCTGTACTTTGTGTAGAGTCTTTTCTTTGTGTGGATTATTCTTGCAATCTATGGTTATATTATTCTTACATTCATGTACTAAGGTCATCTCTCTATTGTATCAGCTACTCTATATCTCCTTCGTAGTAACCTATAACACATATATTTGATGCTGAAACTGGTGCAAGAAAAGATTGTAGCGTGAAGACTTGCCAAAGATGGTGTATTTTTTGGGTATGTATTGCATAGTAAACTGATTTGTATATATGGAATTTAGCTCCGGGTCATTGCAAGAGAAGTAAATTATATTTTTCAGGTTGGCACCTCTCTTTCTAAAATATACCAAGTTTACCGAAATTGATATTTTGAACATGTATATCTAAATTAGCATAATTTCCAGGTCTCCTATTTGGCCTCTAAGAATACTGATACGTCTCCGTCGTATCTATAATTTTTGATTGTTCCATGCCAATATTATTCAACTTTCATATACTTTTTGGCAATTTTTTTATATTATTTTTGGGACTAACATATTGATCCAGTGCCCAGTACTTTTTGGTTTCGCAGAATATCCATATCAAACGCAGTCCAAACGGGATAAAAACGGACGGAGCTTATTTTTGGAAAATATGGAAAATTCGGAAGGAAAATCAACGCGAACCAGTGCCCGAGGTGGTCACGAGGCAGGGGGCGCCCCCCCCTTAGGGCGCGCCCCTACCCTCGTGAGCCCACCGTAAGGCAGTTGATGCTCTTTTTTTGTTGTAAGAAAGCTAATATTCGTAAAAAATCACGGCGAAGGTTTCAGGCCAATCGGAGTTACGGATCTCCATATATACACGAAACGGTGAAACAAAGCCAGAACAGAACGCATAACCAGAGAGAAACAGAGAGATAGATCCAATCTCGGAGGGGCTCTCGCCCCTCCCATGCTATGGAGGCCAAGGACCAGAGGGGAAACCCTTCTCCCATCTAGGGAGGAGGTCAAGGAAGAAGAGGAAAAAGGGGACCCTCTCCCGCTCTCCTTCGGTGGCGCCGGAACACCGCCGTGGCCATCATCATCATCACCGCGATCTTCACCAACACCTCCGCCATCTTCACCAACATCTCCATCACCTTACCCCCTCTATCTACAGCGGTCCACTCTCCCGCAACCCGCTGTACCCTCTACTTGAACATGGTGCTTTATGCTTCATATCATTATTCAATGATTTGTTGCCATACTATGATGTATGAGTAGATTTTCGTTGTCCTATCAGTGGTTGATTAATTATTATGATTGATTTAATTTGCTTGTGGTTATGTTGCTGTCTTTTGGTGCCCATCATATGATTGTGCGCGTGGATCACACCCTAGGGTTAGTTGTATGTTGATATGACTATGTATTGGAGGGCAAGAGTGACAGAAGCTTCAACCTAGCATATAAATTGATGCATACGGGATTGAAGGGGGACCAATATATCTTAATGCTATGGTTGTGTTTTACCTTAGTGAACGTTAGTAGTTGCGGATGCTTGCTAATAGTTCCAATCATAAGTGCATAGAATTCCAAGTCAGGGATGACATGCTAGTAGTGGCCTCTCCCACGTAATACTTGCTATCGGTCTAGTAAGTAGTCAATTGCTTAAGGGACAATTTTGCAACTCCTACCACCACTTTTCCACACTCGCTATATTTAATTTAGTTGCTTCTTTACCTTAACATCCCCTAGTTTTATTTCCCTGCTCTTTACTTTCTTCCAAGCCTTTCCGAAAACACCTACAAAGTACTTCTAGTTTCATACTTGTTCTAGGTAAAGCGAACGTCAAGCGTGCGTAGAGTTGTATCGGTGGTCGATAGAACTTGAGGGAATATTTGTTCTACCTTTAGCTCCTCGTTGGGTTCGACACTCTTACTTATCGAAAATTGTTGCGATCCCCTATACTTGTGGGTTATCAAGACCATTTTCTGGCGCCGTTGCCTAGGAGCAATAGCATGGGGATGAATATTCTCGTGTGTGCTTGCTTGCTTTATCACTAAGTAATTTTTATTTTCTGTTCTTAGTTGTTTCTATCTTTAGTTATGGGTACGCAAAATACCAAAAAAATTAGTTGTACCTATTAACCAATGGTTGAAGAACGACTCAAAATCTATCACACTGTGGAAGCTTATTACTTGGATCATCTTCGATCCCTTTGTGCTCATGCTGAAACCCCAACTAGCTTAGTTGAGGGCAAATCTTCAGATGAGCATTATTTTTATGTGCGACACCGAATATCTGAAAAAGGGAAAACTTTATTGGATCAAATTCATCGTTTGCAATGCTATGCTTGGAATTTATGTGAAATATATGATTATACCTGTTGTTCTGAAGACCCTAAGAAACACCTTCCCTACCAATGTTTGTTTAGTGACAACGGAATCGTATCCTCTTATGCTAAGGGTGTTTATAGTTACTATGATGTTCAACAAATTGAAGAATTTGTTGCTTTTAAGGGTGCTTACGAAATTGCTTCTTTGATTGATAAGTATAATGCTACTCTTTACAAATCTGAAAATTTTGACATACTTAAATATTGTTATGATAATTATGCTTCTAATGCCTATGTTGAACCATATATTGATTACTACTCCGCTCTCCAAGAAGAGACTAATATATTGCAGGAGTCTATGGAAGAAGAAATTGATGAAACTGTGAGCTCATTGGATGAAAACGATGAGGAGGAGAGCGAAGAACAAAAGTAGGAAGAGCGGATTAGCTACCCGTGCCCACCTTCTAATGAGAGTAACTCTTCAACTCATACATTGTTTAATTTCCCTTCGTGCTTACCGAATGATGATTGCTATGATGATTGTTATGATCCCGTTGATTCTTTTGAAATATCCCTTTTTGATGATGCTTGCTATGTTTGTGGCCAAGATGCCAATATGAATTATGCTTATGGAGATGAACTTGCTATAATTCCTTATGTTAAACATGAAATTGTTGCTATTGCATCCACGCATGATAGTCCTATTATCTTTTTGAATTCTCCCGACTACACTATATCAGAGAAGTTTGCTCTTATTAAGGAATATATTGATGGGTTGCCTTTTACCGTTGCACATGATGATTTTGATGAATATAATATGCATGTGCTTGCTGCTCCTACTTGCAATTATTATGAGAGAGGAACTATATCTCCACCTCTCTATGTTTCCAATATGATAAAATTGCAAGAAACTGTTTATACTATGCATTGGCATTTACTTTGTGTGCATGAATTGTTCTTTTATGACATGCCTATGCATAGGAAGAGAGTTAGACTTCGTCATTGCATGATATATGTTACTTTGTGCTCACTACTAAATTACAAATCATTGTTAATTAAAATTGGCTTTGATATACCTTGGGATCCGGGTGGATCCATTACTTGAGCACTATATGCCTAGCTTAATGGCTTTAAAGAAAGCGCTGCCAGGGAGACAACCCGGAAGTTTTAGAGAGTCATTTATTTCTGTTGAGTGCTTTCACATAGTTTAAAAACAACAAAAATAAAGAGGGGAACCCAAAACCTTTTCAAAAAGGAAAGCGAAAGTGAGAAAGACAAGCATTGTTGAAGTGGGAGAGCTCCTTGAACTTTGTTCATGCTCACGGCAACTTTGTGAATCTTGATTACAAAAACTTTTCAATAAAAATAATTATCCCCTTGTACAATTCCATTTTATTATAAAAATAATGTGCCAAGGTTTGCCTTTAGGATGTTTGCATTTGCTTGATGGTTTGTACGGTGCAGGACAGAAACTTTGGCTGTAGTGCGCGATTTTACATTTTTTGCTGGAATGTCAAATGGTTCTGATTGTTTTTGCGCTGTCTTCATATACAAATTGTTTATTTTTACTAATTTTGGTAGAATTTTTCAAGTAACATAAGTATGGTGAATGTTCAGATTATTACAGACAGTTCTGTTTTAGACAGATTCTGTTTTTGATGCATAGTTTGCTTGTTTTGATGAAACTATCAATTTATATAAGTGGATTAAGCCATGAAAAAGTTATATTACAGTAGACACAATGCAAAAGCAAAATATGAATTGGTTTTCAACAGTACCTAGAGTAGTGATTTGCTTTATTATACTAACAGATCTTACCGAGTTTTCTGTTGGAGTTTTGTGTGGATGAAGTGTTCGATGAACGAGAAGGTGTCGATGTGAGAAGAAGGAAGAGAGGCAAGAGATCAAGCTTGGGGATGCAGGAGGCACCCCAAGTAAATATTCAAGGAGACTCAAGCGTCTAAGCTTGGGGATGCTGGGGAGGCATCCCCTCTTTCTTCAACAAATATCGGTATGTTTTCGGATTCGTTTCGTTCATGCGATATGTGCAAGTCTTGGAGCGTCTTTTGCATTTAGGTTTTTTATTTTTCTTTTTATGCACCATGCTGGTATGAGATAGTCCTTGGTTGATTTATAGAATGCTCTTTGCACTTTACTTATATTTTTTGAGTATGGCTTTATAGAATGCTTCATGTGCTTCACTTATAACATTTGAAGTTTGGACTGCCTGTTTCTCTTTACTTAGACAACCGCCATTGGCAGAATGCTCTTTTGCTTCACTCATATTTGTTAGAGCAGGGGCATATCTTTTGTAGAAAGAATTAAACTCTCTTTCTTCACTTATATCTATTTGGAGAGATGACATGAACTGGTCATTCACATGGTTAGTCATAAAATCATACATAAAACTTGTAGATCACTGAATATGATATGTTTGATTCCTTGCAATAGTTTTGCGATATAAAGATTGTGATATTAGAGTCATGCTAGTGTGTCATTGTGGATTTTAGAAATACTTGTGTTGAGGTTTGTGATTCAGGTAGCATGCACGTATGGTGAATCGTTATGTAACGAAGTCGGAGCATGATTTATTTATTGATTGTCTTCCTTATGAGTGGCGGTCGGGGACGAGCGATGGTCTTTTCCTACCAATCTATGCCCCTAGGAGCATGCACGTAGTACTTTGTTTCGATGACTAATAGATTTTTGCAATAAGTATGTGAGTTCTTTATGACTAATGTTGAGTCCATGGATTATACGTACTCTCACCCTTCCACGATTGCTAGCCTCTCTAGTACCGCGCAACTTTCGCCGGTACCATAAACCAACCATATACCTTCCTCAAAACAGCCACCATACCTACCTATCATGGCATTTCCATAGCCATTACGAGATATATTGCCATGCAACTTCCATCATCATCATATACATGACTTGATCATTCATTGTCATATTGCTTTGCATGATCGTAAGATAGCTAGCATGATGTTTTAATGGCTTGTCCATTTTTGAAATCATTGCTACGCTAGATCATTGCACATCCCGGTACACCGCCGGAGGCATTCATATAGAGTCATATCTTTGTTCTAGATATCGAGTTGTAATATTGAGTTGTAAGTAAATAAAAGTGTGATGATCATCATTATTAGAGCATTGCCCCAGTGAGGAAAGGATGATGGAAACTATGATTCCCCCACAAGTCGGGATGAGACTCCGGACTTTACAAAAAAAATAAAAGAGGCCAAAGAGAAGCCAAAATAAAAAAAGAGGCCAAAGAAGCCCACCAAAAAAAAAAATTAAAAAAATGAGAGAAAAAGAGAGAAGGGGCAGTGCTACTATCCTTTTTCCACACTTGTGCTTCAAAGTAGCACCATTTTCTTCATATAGAGAGTCTCTTGAGTTATCACTTTCATATACTAGTGGGAATTTTCATTATAGAACTTGGCTTGTATATTCCGATGATGGGCTTCCTCAAATGCCCGAGGTCTTCATGAGCAAGCAAGTTGGATGCACACCCACTTAGTTTCAGTTGGAGCTTTCATACACTTATAGCTCTAGTGCATTTGTTGCATGGAAATCCCTACTCACTCACATTGATATCTATTGATGGGCATCTCCATAGCCCATTGATACGCCTAGTTGATGTGAGACTATCTTCTCCTTTTTGTCTTCTCCACCATCATATTCTATTCCACCTATAGTGCTATGTCCATGGCTCACGCTCATGTATTGCGTGAAAGTTGAAAAGGTTTGAGAACGTCAAAAGTATGAAACAATTGCTTGGCTTGTCATCGGGGTTGTGCATGATGTGAATATTTTGTGTGGTGAAGATGGAGCATAGCCAGACTATATGATTTTGTAGGGATAACTTTCTTTGGCCATGTTATTTTGAAAATACATGATTGCTTTATTAGTATGCTTGAAGTATTATTGTCTTAATGTCAAAGGATGGACTATTGCTTTGAATCACTCGTGTCTTAATATTCATGCCATGATTAGACATATGATCAAGATTATGCTAGGTAGCATTCCACATCAAAAATTATCTTTTTATCATTTACCTACTCGAGGACGAGCAGGAATTAAGCTTCGGGATGCTGATACGTCTCCGTCGTATCTATAATTTTTGATTGTTCCATGCCAATATTATTCAACTTTCATATACTTTTTGGCAACTTTTTTATATTATTTTTGGGACTAACATATTGATCCAGTGCCCAGTGCCAGTTCCTGTCTGTTGCATGTTTTTGGTTTCGCAGAATATCCATATCAAACGGAGTCCAAACGGGATAAAAATGGACGGACCTTATTTTTGGAAAATATGGAAGACTCGGATGGAAAATCAACGCGAACCAGTGCCCGAGGTGGTCACGAGGCAGGGGGTGCACCCTCCCTTAGGGCGCGCCCCTACCCTCGTGAGCCCACTGTAAGGTGGTTGACGCTCTTCTTTTGCCGCAAGAAAGCTAATATTCGGAAAAAATCACGGCGAAGGTTTCAGGCCAATCGGAGTTACGGATCTCCATATATACACAAAACGGTGAAACAGAGCCAGAACAGAACGCAGAACGAGAGAGAAACAGAGAGATCGATCCAATCTCAGAGGGGCTCTCACCCCTCCCATGCCATGGAGGCCAAGGAACAGAGGGGAAACCCTTCTCCCATCTAGGGAGGAGGTCAAGGAAGAAGAGGAAGGGAGCCCCTCTCCCCCTCTCCTTCGGTGGCGCCGGAACGCCGCCGTGGCCATCATCATCATCACCGCGATCTTCACGAACACCTCCGCCATCTTCACCAACATCCCCATCACCTTCCCCCCTCTATCTACAGCGGTCCACTCTCCCGCAACCCGCGGTACCCTCTACTTGAACATGGTGCTTTATGCTTCATATTATTAACCAATGATTTGTTGCCATCCTATCATGTATGAGTAGATTTTCGTTGTCCTATCGGTGGTTGATGAATTACTATGATTGATTTAATTTGCTTGTGGTTATGTTGATGTCCTTTGGTGCCCATCATATGATTGCGCGCGTGGATCACACCCTAGGGTTAGTTGTATGTTGATAGGACTATGTATTGGAGGGCAAGAGTGACAGAAGCTTCATCCTAGCATAGATATTGATGCATACGGGAATGAAGGGGGACCAATACATCTTAATGCTATGGTTGGGTTTTACCTTAATGAACATTAGTAGTTGCGGATGCTTGCTAATAGTTCCAATCATAAGTGCATAGAATTCCAAGTCAGGGATGACATGTTAGCAGTGGCCTCTCCCACATAATACTTGCTATCGGTCTAGTAAAGTAGTCAATTGCTTAAGGGACAATTTCGCAGCTCCTACCACCACTTTTCCACACTCGCTATATTTACTTTAGTTGCTTCTTTACCTTAACAGCCCCTACTTTTATTTTCGTGCTCTTTACTTTCTTGCAAGCCTTTCCGAAAACACCTACAAAGTACTTCTAGTTTCATACTTGTTCTAGGTAAAGAGAACGTCAAGCATGCGTAGAGTTGTATCGGTGGTCGATAGAACTTGAGGGAATATTTGTTCTACCTTTAGCTCCTCGTTGGGTTCAACATTCTTACTTATTGAAAACTGTTGCGATCCCCTATACTTGTGGGTTATCAAATACACTTAATGATTTTTAAGTACCGTATAATGTATACTATATCCCTCCTCATAATACCTTACTTCATCTCATGTTGGTTTAAGTGCAGAAAAAGACCCTATCTCCCTGATTTCATATATATAACTCTGCTGCGTAATGTGGTTCCGATGTTTTAATTGCTCCATGGCATGCCTCCATAATGCTTTCTGAAATGGCAGGCTACCTTCTTTTCCCCATAACGGCTAATATATATTCCTGTTGCAAATTGTAATTCTTTCTCTAACCATACTGGTTGTACATTATTATAACATTGTAGACTGAATGAATGTGTCTGCAAGGGAATGGAAGCATTGATCATTTGCCAATACTATTTTCTTGCTGATGATTATTTTTGTTAATGTTCTACAAGATATTAGAAATGTTTTAGTCCCCAAAATCCTTAAAAGTATATACTGCAATGCTAACTTTCACATCAATTTGCACTGATGGAATCACAGTTTCCCGTTTTTCATTTTCATGGAAAAAATGAGTCATTGCTATTCTCAGTGATGAATTATTTGTTTAATAATCTCATATCTTCTTAATGATATTTCAAGAAATTTTGAGCTACTAATTCCCGCTGCAACGCGCGGGGAATCATCTAGAATAGGGAACAAAGCAGCATATCATATACACTGGCCGTCCAAATTGGCCACCAGTGCAAATAAATGCGGCAGCAAAACAAGAGCATAACTGAAACAACTTCACAAGAGCTCAAGAAACATTATCCTGAGTATCCACCATGCTGGCAATAAGCTTAGCAAGCTGATTAGCTTTGTCATGTTTGGCGCTAAAATCCTCCAACACTTGCTGTTGCACCAGAAAGTATGCATCTGAATGCTCCAAGGACTTCTGCAGTCCTTCCGCTTCTTTTCGCAGCACAGCTGATCGATGTCTTTCAGCTTGTAGTTGAGACTTAAGAAACCGAACTGATTCAGATAGTGAGTTTGAATAGCTTGTGCAAGCGGTAGTGGCCAGTAACTCCAACACTAAACCAAGACAGGATGTGTCACTATCCTGAACTTTATCTGCATTACTTCCTTTACCGTTGCTTAATAAGGCACTCTTCCCCAATATTCTGTCAGCATTCTAAAAGAAGAAACAATAGACACATAACAAGTTTAACATGTACTAGTATATGAAACTCATTTCGGTGAACCAGTTCATTAGTAAGGTGGACAGGATTAAACTACCAAGTCTTCTATTGCCAAGTACTAGTACATAATATAAGCATCAAACAAACATATATCTATGTCCTATGGTAGCAATGGAATCTTAAATTAGAACAATTGTTCTTCAGGTTTAGGCACATGTTCTACATGAACAGAGTACAGTAAGACGCAAGAATATAATACTTAAAATAGAAATGAGCTCATAGACCTTACCACATTCTTAGTTTGGGACTAGTACAGAACAAGGCGTTCCCAGTCATTGTCCAGTAAATGTCTCTTAGGAGAACGTAAGGGAATTTGATGAGTTTCTTTGCCGGTGAAGTACGTTTTCTTCAGGTAATTCCGATACTGCCACCAAGCATTCTTGAAGATAGCAGAGGTATTAGCATAGGTTACCTCATCCTGAGTTTCCAAATCGGTCCTTCTCTATAGAGAAAAATGGGAAAATTTGTTGTATTATAACCATCATGGAGGTAGGATGTATGGGGCGAAGCAAAGTAATTGCCATGAATAACATTACTTACACATAACTCCTGGACAAACACCTGCAATTGGCATTTTCCTTCATCTTCAGTATAATATTTCCAAGATGGGAAGATACACACATATGATTTAACAACATCAAATGCGATAGATGCTAAACTACGACTAGCTGGTTGTGCTTCCACTGGTAGAAAAAGGGCCTGTTGTCCCGGTTCGTAAGGGCCTTTAGTCCCGGTTCCTGAACCGGGACTAAAGTCGGTACTAATGCCCTGTCCCTTTAGTCCCGGTTCAATCCAGAACCGGGACTGATGGGCCTCCACATGGCCTATGCGCGGAGCCCAGGCAGGAGACCCTTTGGTCCCGGTTGGTGGCACCAACCGGGACCAATAGGCATCCAGGCGTCAGCATTTCTATGGCTGGGGTTTTTGTTCTTTTTTTGAAGGGGGGGGTTTAGGGGTTTTGGGGGGTTAATTTAGGTGTTTCATATATTGTGTTAGCTAGCTATAATTAATAGAGAGAAGTGTCCTCTCTTATGTCCATGATTGGTCGACGCTACGTACTATACATAAGTATAGAGAGGACTAGACACGCTAGCTAGCTAGTAAGCAAACGAAGGAAACAGAAGATCATCATGAACATATATGCATACAGAGAGAAGTGATATCGACCACCTCTCCTTCTCCGAGAGATTGGTCGAACAACAAGTTCTCGTATATCTATCCGACACTACCGGCTACATATATACAATAATTATCTCTTACAGATATAATCATACGGACTCATGGTCCACATAGTATTCTCCGTCTTCAGCGATCACGTGGTCAAGAAGGAATGCCGCCAATTCCTCTTGAATTGCTCGCATGCGAGCTGGTGCTAGGAGTTCATCCCGCTTCTGAAACATCTAATTTGAAGAAGGGGGTCAATACATATATATATGAATGAATGAAACTCAACACAAATGATGGTAATAAAATAAAATTGTGAATGTTGTTATTTACGTACTTCATATTGTTCGTCAGAGTACCTGCCCCGCTCACAGGTCGTGTGGCGGATGGACTCGCAGACGTAGTATCCACAGAAATCATTCCCTTGTTCCTGCCACAACCACTTTACAAGAAATAGAGGTCAATCAAACTGATAAGCAAGAATGCTAAATGGTATTGATGAAACTAGCGCTTGAATCACTAGGAGATGCGCGGAACATGCTAGTATAGTACTTACTTTCGGGTGTCTAAATTCCAGCTCCTTCGGCAGTCCTGGAACTTTTCTGGTGAATTTTCTCCAAACCCTGCCGGACAAAGAAAACAATTACTTGATATCAGGAAATGAACAAAGTTACTGATATGGTGGATAATGATCGATTTAACTTACTTCTTGAGGATTTCAGTCATGTCCGCATACTCCTGGGGATCTTTTCGTTTAGAGTCTGTCGTGGATTTGTCACGGAAGATGTCCTTAGTGTCAGGACTTAGTCAAGAGGCCAACGCATCTATGTGGTAGCTTGAGAGGGGTTGAGTGGGACGAGAGACGCAGGGCGGATCAACATGCAAGACAAGGATTTAGACAGCTTCGGGCCCCGGGAAACATCATCCGGTAATAGCCCTACATGCTGTTTGAGGCTAGGTCTCATTATCATCACGAGGGAGTCGCCGTAAACCGGCTCTCCTCTTTGTGTCTAGCCCTAAGATTGTTTCTTCTTGCTCGTCCCTCTTTGGGGAGCCCTACCCCTCCTTATATATGTTGAAGGGGCGGTTTACATGTGGAGTCCTATTAGGATTAGGACTAGTCTATCTCTAATACAAACCGGATACAAGTCCTGGTCTTAACTCCTTGTAAGGTAAATATTCCTCATGCCTCTCCTCTTAAACCGGCGCACAATAGTATGACCGGCCTTCATGAACCGCCCGTTGGGCCACCGGGTCTTGTCGCTCCTCTGACCCGCCTGCCGGATTACTAATGAATCGTAAACCGCCAGGTCCAAACGGGTCACCATTGAATCGTCAAGTCTCAGCCGGGTCTCAAGTAAACCGCCAAGTCCGGCCGGGTTATACTTCCAGCCGGTTTACGCCACGGGGTATATCCCTACATTAGCCCCTAGTTTAACTTGGATTTATCCATGTTAAACTGATCCTGTAAAATAAACACAAGAACAAATTTGACAGGTTGTGCTCCGGGTTAAGAATTCTTGTAGACCGGCTCCTGATCATCCTTAAGTCCTTGTCATTTCCTCCTTCTGATAAATCCGAGTCAACATACCAGCTTCATAATCAATTTGCCGACCTTGGTTTGTCACCGAGAAATATCGTGAAGAATGACTCCTTTGACTCAGCTCCCAAAGCGCCGGTTTAAGAAATATGGGTTTGAAAATACTTATCTGATATTCAACCGGTTTGAGGATGTAAAACTTGCCGGTTTAATATTACCAAAATAGCCGGTTTATAAATATTGATGGCGCCGGGTCATAATTGTTGTCGACACCGGGTCATGTAATTGATCTTCCTGATTTGCTCAAAACTGATAAAAAGAAGATGTTCCTCCTTTATATGCATAATACATGTAGCCCCCAAGTCTTAAGAGGAGAACATAGTGATAACTTAAGACTTGCTCCAATAAGTGTTTCAACCTTGAAGAAATCCGGTTTGTTCATCTCAATTATATAAACTGAATACTCCATATATGTAGCCCCCAAGTGCCGGGTTGTCATGTTTGCAGCAACCTGGGACTTGTAATTGCTTGATGCTCATAAAAACTTCAACCAGTGTAGCCCCCAAGGGCCGGGTTATTATGCAATAATGAGCAAGGACTTTGTAAATATAATCTTGTAAACTTTGAACAGCAACGTGTAGCCCCCAAAGGCCGGCTTAGTAAGATAATACTGAACCGTGACTTGATATATACACTTTAATGAAAATAACATATTATAATGTAGCTTCCATCGTAGGGCTTGAACCCACGTCCACAAGGTTAAGAGCTTTGTGCTTTACCAACTGAGCAATGGATTCTTCAATATTATGGACGAAAACTTGTGTACCTTGAATTGTTGACAGGAGCAATTGGTAGCCCCGAAGGGCTGGCTCATTATAATATGATGAGTCGGGTCTTCAATAAGACTAGTAAAAATGACTTTGCATTAGCCCCCAAGTGCCGGGTTGTAAGCCTGCAATGACTCGGGACTATTCCTTTCATTGTAGAATAAATCATATCCTTTGATAAAATAATAGCCATTGCGCTAAAGCAACTTTGAAAACTTAATAATACCGGTTATTAATAACCATAAAAATCCAGCCATGTTGGCTATTCAAGATAATATAATCCAGTATGAAAACCTTATTCATTCAATATCATAATGAAAATTCAGCCAAGTTTGGCTATTTGAATAATATGACCCAATGATTTATAAGCGCATGATTCCAATGGCGCAATCCAAATATATATACTGGCGACTTATAGTCCAAAGCCAGGCCGGTTTAACAAACCTGTTTCTGCATACAACAAGTTTAAAGTGTCCTGGTAGTTTACCGCCGGACGGGTCATAATGCCCAACACATAACCCGGGTTTATAACCAAGGCTGCACTTAAGAATAATCAAATATGAAATATATCATACCTGTGACATTGAATCACATTGTTGGTTTTACCAACTTTTTGTAGTAAGGGTGATAACCCAAATCTTGAGTAGTGATAACTCCTCCCATATTTGCCGGTTTGTAACAAAACCATACCGGGTTGTAATAAACACCGGATTATCCATATATAATACTGGCGACTTGTAGTCGAAACCAGACCGGGTCAATAAGTGCCGGATTATAACTGATCATCTACTGACTGTTGGGGAACGTTGTAGAAAACAAAAATTTTCCTACGGTTTCACCAAGATCCATCTATGAGTTCATCTAGCAACGAGTGATCGGATGCATCTACATACCTTTGTAGATCGCGAGCGGAAGCGTTCAAAGAACGGGGATGAGGTAGTCGAACACGACGTGATCCAAAGCACCGGAGATCATAGCACCGAACGGACGGCACCTCCGCGTTCAACACACGTACGGTCAGCGTAATGTCTCCTTCTTCTTGATCCAGCAAGAGGGAAGGAGAGGTTGAGGAAGATGGCTCCAGCAGCAGCACGACGGCGTGGTGATGATGGAGTTGCAGTACTCCGTCAGGGCTTCGCCAAGCGCTATGGAGGAGGAGGAGGTGTTGGAGAGGGAGAAGGAGGCAACCAAAGGCGTGGATCAAAAGCCCTCCTTCCCCCACTATATATAGGAGGGCCAAGGGGGGGGGCGCCGGCCCTAGGAGATCCAATCTCCTAGGGGGGCAGCGGCCAAGGGAGGTTTCCCTCCCCCACAAGGCACCTAGGAGGTGCCTTCCCCTCCTAGGACTCTTCCCCCTTGAAACCCTAGGCGCATGGGCCTCTTGGGACTGGTGCCCTTGGACCATGTAGGCCAAGGCGCACCCCCTACAGCCCGTATGGCCCCCCGGGACAGGTGGCCCCACCCGGTGGACCCCCGGGACCCTTCCGGTGGTCCCGGTACAATACCGATGACCCCGAAACTTGTCCCGATGCCCGAAATAGGACTTCCTATATATAAATCTTTACCTCCGGACCATTCCGGAACTCCTCGTGACGTCCGGGATCTCATCCGGGACTCCGAACAACATTCGGGTTACTACATATACATATCCCTACAACCCTAGCATCACCGAACCTTAAGTGTGTAGACCCTACGGGTTCGGGAGACATGTAGACATGACCGAGACGACTCTCCGGTCAATAACCAACAGTGGGATCTGGATACCCATGTTGGCTCCCACATACTCCACGATGATCTCATCGGATGAACCACGATGTCGAGGATTCAAGCAATCCCGTATGCAATTCCCTTTGTCAATCGATATGTTACTTGCCCGAGATTCAATCGTCGGTATCCCCATACCTCGTTCAATCTCGTTACCGGCAAGTCACTTTACTCATACCGTAATGCATGATCCCGTGACCAGACACTTGGTTACTTGAGCTCATAATGATGATGCATTACCGAGTGGGCCCAGTGATACCTCTCCGTCATACGGAGTGACAAATCCCAGTCTTGATCCGTGTCAACCCAACAGACACTTTCGGAGATACCCGTAGTATACCTTTATAGTCACCCAGTTACGTTGTGACGTTTGGTACACCCAAAGCACTCCTACAGTATCCGGGAGTTACACGATCTCATGGTCTAAGGAAAAAATACTTGACATTGGAAAAACTCTAGCAAACGAACTACACGATCTTTATGCTATGTTTAGGATTGGGTCTTGTCCATCACATCATTCTCCTAATGATGTGATCTCGTTATCAATGACATCCAATGTCCATAGTCAGGAAACCATGACTATCTGTTGATCAACGAGCTAGTCAACTAGAGGCTTACTAGGGACATGCTGGTGTCTGTTATTCACACATGTATTACGATTTCCGGATAACACAATTATAGCATGAATAAAGACAATTATCATGAACAAGGAAATATAATAATAATCCTTTTATTATTGCCTCTAGGGCATATTTCCAACAGTCTCCCACTTGCACTAGAGTCAATAATCTAGTTACATTGTGATGAATCGAACACCCATGGAATTTTGGTGTTGATCATGTTTTGCTCTAGGGAGATGTTTTGTCAACGAATCCGCTACATTCAGGTCCGTATGTACTTTACAAATCTCTATGTCTCCATCTTGAACATTTTCACGAATGGAGTTGAAGCGACGCTTGATGTGCCTTGTCTTCTTGTGAAACCCGGGCTCCTTGGCAAGAGTAATAGCTCCAGTGTTGTCACAGAAGAGCTTGATCGGCCCCGACGCATTGGGTATGACTCCTAGGTCGGTGATGAACTCCTTCACCCATATTGCATCATGTGCTGCCTCCGAGGCTGCCATGTACTCCGCTTCACATGTAGATCCCGCCACGACGCTCTGCTTGCAACTGCACCAGATTACTGCCCCACCATTCAAAATATACACGTATCCGGTTTGTGACTTAGAGTCATCCGGATCTGTGTCGAAGCTAGCGTCGACGTAACCCTTTACGACGAGCTCTTCGTCACCTCCATAAACGAGAAACATTTCCTTAGTCCTTTTCAGGTACTTCAGGATATTCTTGACCGCTGTCCAGTGTTCCTTGCCGGGATTACTTTGGTACCTACCTACCAAACTTACGGCAAGGTTTACATTAGGTCTGGTACACAGCATGGCATACATAATAGAACCTATGGCTAAGGCATAGGGGATGACGCTCATCTCTTCTATATCTTCTGCCGTGGTCGGACATTGAGCTAAGCTCAATTTCACACCTTGCAACACAGGCAAGAACCCCTTCTTAGACTGATCCATATTGAACTTCTTAAATATCTTATCAAGGTATGTGCTTTGTGAAAGACCTATGAGGCGTCTTGATCTATCTCTATAGATCTTGATGCCTAATATATAAGCAGCTTCACCAAGGTCCTTCATTGAAAAACTCTTATTCAAGTAGGCCTTGATGCTGTCCAAGAGTTCTATATCATTTCCCATCAAAAGTATGTCATCTACATATAGTATGAGAAATGCTACAGAGCTCCCACTCACTTTCTTGTAAACGCAGGCTTCTCCATAAGTCTACGTAAACCCAAACGCTTTGATCATCTCATCAAAGCGAATGTTCCAACTCCGAGATGCTTGCACCAGCCCATAAATCGAGCGTTGGAGCTTGCACACCTTGTTAGCATTCTTAGGATCGACAAAACCTTCCGGCTGCATCATATACAATTCTTCCTTAAGGAAACCATTAAGGAATGCCGTTTTGACGTCCATCTGCCATATTTCATAATCGTAGAATGCGGCAATTGCTAACATGATTCGGACGGACTTTAGCTTCGCTACCGGTGAGGAAGTCTCATCGTAGTCAACCCCTTGAACTTGTCGATAACCATTAGCGACAAGCCTAGCTTTATAGATGGTCACATTACCATCCGCGTCTGTCTTCTTCTTAAAGATCCATTTATTTTCTATGGCTCGCCGTTCAACGGGCAAGTCAGTCAAAGTCCATACTTTGTTTTCATACATGGATCCTATCTCGGATTTCATGGCTTCTAGCCATTTGTCGGAATCCGGGCCCGCCATCGCTTCTTCATAGTTCGAAGGTTCACCGTTGTCTAACAACATGATTTCCATGACAGGGTTGCCGTACCACTCTGGTGCGGAACGTGTCCTTGTGGACCTTCAAATTTCTGTAGGAGCTTGATCAGAAGTATCTTGATCATCATCAATAACTTCCTCTCTAGTTGGTGCAGGCACCTCAGGAACATTTTCTTTAGTTGTGCCATTTTCCGGTTCAAGAGGTAACACTTCATCAAGTTCTACTTTCCTCCCACTTACTTCTTTCGAGAGAAACTCTTTCTCTAGAAAGAATCCATTCTTGGCAACAAAGATCTTGCCTTCGGATCTAAGGTAGAAGGTATACCCAACAGTTTCTTTAGGGTATCCTATGAAGACGCATTTTTCCGACTTGGGTTCGAGCTTTTCAGGTTGAAGTTTCTTGACATAAGCATCGCATCACCAAACTTTTAGAAACGACAGCTTAGGTTTCTTCCCAAACCATAATTCAAACGGTGTCGTCTCAACGGATTTCGACGGAGCCCTATTTAAAGTGAATGTGGCAGTCTCTAAAGCATAGCCCCAAAAAGATAGCGGTAAATCGGTAAGAGACATCATAGATCGTACCATATCTAATAGAGTGCGATTACGACGTTCGGACACACCATTACGCTGAGGTGTTCCAGGCGGCGTTAGCTGTGAAACTATTCCACATTTTCTTAAGTGTGTGCCAAATTCGTGACTCAAGTATTCTCCTCCATGATCTGATCGTAGAAACTTGATTTTCCTGTCACGTTGATTCTCAACCTCACTCTGAAATTCCTTGAACTTTTCAAAGGTTTCAGACTTGTGTTTCATTAAGTAGATATACCCATATCTACTCAAATCATCAGTGAGGGTGAGAACATAACGATAGCCACCGCGAGCCTCAACACTCATTGGACCGCACACATCAGTATGTATGATTTCCAATAAGTTGGTTGCTCGCTCCATTGTTCCTGAGAACGGAGTCTTGGTCATCTTACCCATGAGGCATGGTTCGCACGTGTCAAATGATTCGTAATCAAGAGACTCTAAAAGTCCATCTGCATGGAGCTTCTTCATGCGTTTGACACCTATGTGACCAAGGCGGCAGTGCCACAAGTATGTGGGACTATCATTATCAACTTTACATCTTTTGGTACTCACACTATGAATATGTGTAGCATTACGCTCGAGATTCATTAAGAATAAACCATTCACCATAGGTGCATGACCATAAAACATATCTCTCATATAAATAGAACAACCATTATTCTCGGATTTAAATGAGTAGCCATCTCGAATTAAACGAGATCCCGATACAATGTTCATGCTCAAAGCTGGCACTAAATAACAATTATTAAGGTTTAAAACTAATCCCGAAGGTAAATATAGAGGTAGCGTGCCGACAGCGATCACATTGACCTTGGAACCATTCCCGACGCACATCGTCACCTCGTCCTTTGCCAGTCTCCGCTTATTCCGCAGCCCCTGCTTTGAGTTACAAATGTGAGCAAATGCACCGGTATCAAATACCCAGGAGCTACTATGGGTACTAGTAAGGTACACATCAATTACATGTATATCATATATACCTTTTGTTTTGCCGACCTTCTTGTCCGCTAAGTATTTGGGGCAGCTTCGCTTCCAGTGACCACTTCCCTTGCAATAAAAGCACTCAGTCTCGGGCTTGGGTCCATTCTTTGGCTTCTTCCCAGCAGCTTGCTTGCCAGGCGCGGCAACTCCTTTGCCGTCCTTCTTTAAGTTCTTTTTACCCTTGCCCTTCTTGAACTTAGTGGTTTTATTGACCATCAACACTTGATGTTCCTTCTTGACTTCTACCTCTGCTGATTTCAGCATTGCAAATACCTCAGGAACGGTCTTTTCCATCCCCTGCATATTGAAGTTCATCACAAAGCTCTTGTAGCTTGGTGGAAGCGACTGGAGGATTCTGTCAATGACCGCATCATCCGGGAGATTAACTCCCAGCTGAGTCAAGCGGTTATGTAACCCAGACATAGTGAGTATGTGCTCACTGACAGAACTATTTTCCTCCATCTTATAGCTAAAGAATTTGTCGGAGACTTCATATCTCTCGACCCGGGCATGAGCTTGAAAAACCATTTTCAGCTCTTCGAACATCTCATATGCTCCATGTCTCTCAAAACGCTTTTGGAGCCCCGGCTCTAAACTGTAAAGCATGCCGCACTGAACGAGGGAGTAGTCATCGGCACGTGTCTGCCAAGCGTTCATAACGTCTTGGTTTTGTGGGACGGGTGGATCACCTAGCGGTGCTTGTAGGACATAATCTTTCTTGGCAGCTATGAGGATGATCCTCAGGTTCCGGACCCAGTCCGTATAGTTGCTGCCATCGTCTTTCAGCTTGGTTTTCTCTAGGAACGCGTTGAAGTTGAGGACTACGTTGGCCATTTGATCTACAAGACATATTGTAAAGATTTTAGACTAAGTTCATGATAATAAAGTTCATCTAATCAAATTATTCAATGAACTCCCACTTAGATAGACATCCCTCTGCTAGTCATCTAAGTATAACATGATCCGAGTCAACTAGGCCATGTCCGATCATCACGTGAGACGGACTAGTCAACGTCGGTGAACATCTTCATGTTGATCGTATCTTCTATACGACTCATGCTCGACCTTTCGGTCTTCTGTGTTCCGAGGCCATGTCTATACACATGCTAGGCTCGTCAAGTCAACCTAAGTGTTTGCATGTGTAAATCTGTCTTACACCCGTTGTATGCGAACGTTTTGAATCAAACACCCGATCATCACGTGGTGCTTTGAAACAACAAACTGTCGCAACGGTGCACAGTTAGGGGGAACACTTTCTTGAAATTATTATGAGGGATCATCTTATTTACTACCGTCGTTCTAAGCAAACAAGATGCAAAACATGATAAACATCAAATGCAATCAAATAATAATAGTGACATGATATGGCCAATATCACATAGCTCCTTTGATCTCCATCTTGGGGCTCCATAATCATCTTGTCACCGGCATGACACCATGATCTCCATCATTGTGTCTCCATGAAGTTGCTCGCCAACTATTACTTCTACTACTATGGCTAACGCGTTTAGCAATAAAGTAAAGTAATTTACATGGCGTTTCTCAATGACACGCAGGTCATACAAAAATTAAAGACAACTCCTATGGCTCCTGCCGGTTGTCATACTCATCGACATGCAAGTCGTGATTCCTATTACAATAGCATGAACAACTCATACATCACATATATATCATTCATCATTCATCACAACTTTGGCCATATCATATCACAAAGCACTTGCTGCAAAAACAAGTTAGATGTCCTCTAATTGTTGTTGCAAGTTTTACGTGGCTGAAGTAGGGTTCTAGCAAGAACGTTTTCTTACCTACGTGAAAGCCACAACGTGATTTGTCAACTTCTATTTATCCTTCATAAGGACCCTTTTCATCGAATCCGCTCCAACTAAAGTAGGAGAGACAGACACCCACCAGCCACCTTATGCAACTAGTGCATGTTAGTCGATGGAACCGGTCTCACGTAAGCATACGTGTAAGGTTGGTCCGGGCCGCTTCATCCCACAATACCGTTGAAGCAAGATAAGACTAGTAGCGGCAAGAAAGTTGACAACATCTACGCCCACAACAAATTGTGTTCTACTCGCGCAAGAAGAACTACGCATAGACCTAGCTCATGATGCCACTGTTGGGGAACGTTGCAGAAAACAAAAAATTTCCTACGGTTTCACCAAGATCCATCTATGAGTTCATCTAGCAACGAGTGATCGGATGCATCTACATACCTTTGTAGATCGCGAGCGGAAGCGTTCAAAGAACGGGGATGAGGTAGTCGAACACGACGTGATCCAAATCACCGGAGATCCTAGCACCGAACGGACGGCACCTCCGTGTTCAACACACGTACGGTCAGCGTAACGTCTCCTTCTTCTTGATCCAGCAAGAGGGAAGGAGAGGTTGAGGAAGATGGCTCCAGCAGCAGCACGACGGCGTGGTGATGATGGAGCTGCAGTACTCCGTCAGGGCTTCGCCAAGCGCTATGGAGGAGGAGGAGGTGTTGGAGAGGGAGAAGGAGGCAACCAAAGGCGTGGATCAAAAGCCCTCCTTCCCCCACTATATATAGGAGGGCCAAGGGGGGGCGCCGGCCCTAGGAGATCCAATCTCCTAGGGGGGGGGGCGGCGGCCAAGGGAGGTTTCCCTCCCCCACAAGGCACCTAGGAGGTGCCTTCCCCTCCTAGGACTCTTCCCCCTTGAAACCCTAGGCGCATGGGCCTCTTGGGGCTGCTGCCCTTGGCCCATGTAGGCCAAGGCGCACCCCCTACAGCCCATGTGCCCCCCCGGGACAGGTGGCCCCACCCAGTGGACCCCCGGGACCCTTCCGGTGGTCCCGGTACAATACCGATGACCCCAAAACTTGTCCCGATGCCCGAAACAGGACTTCCTATATATAAATCTTTACCTACGGACCATTCTGGAACTCCTCGTGACATCCGGATCTCATCCGGGACTCCGAACAACATTCGGGTTACTGCATATACATATCCCTACAACCCTAGCGTCACGGAACCTTAAGTGTGTAGACCCTACGGGTTCGGGAGACATGTAGACATGACCGAGACGACTCTCCGGTCAATAACCAACAGTGGGATCTGGATACCCATGTTGGCTCCCACATACTCCACGATGATCTCATCGGATGAACCACGATGTCGAGGATTCAAGCAATCCCGTATGCAATTCCCTTTGTCAATCGATATGTTACTTGCCCGAGATTCGATCATCGGTATCCCCATACCTCGTTCAATCTCGTTACCGACAAGTCACTTTACTCGTACCGTAATGCATGATCCCGTGACCAGACACTTGGTTACTTTGAGCTCATAATGATGATGCATTACCGAGTGGGCCCAGTGATACCTCTCCGTCATACGGAGTGACAAATCCCAGTCTTGATCCGTGTCAACCCAACAGACACTTTCGGAGATACCCGTAGTATACCTTTATAGTCACCCAGTTACGTTGTGATGTTTGGTACACCCAAAGCACTCCTACGGTATCCGGGAGTTACACGATCTCATGGTCTAAGGAAAAATTACTTGACATTGGAAAAACTCTAGCAAACGAACTACACAATCTTTATGCTATGTTTAGGATTGGGTCTTGTCCATCACATCATTCTCCTAATGATGTGATCTCGTTATCAATGACATCCAATGTCCATAGTCAGGAAACCATGACTATCTGTTGATCAACGAGCTAGTCAACTAGAGGCTTACTAGGGACATGCTGGTGTCTGTTATTCACACATGTATTACGATTTCCGGATAACACAATTATAGCATGAATAAAGACAATTATCATGAACAAGGAAATATAATAATAATCCTTTTATTATTGCCTCTAGGGCATATTTCCAACACTGACAACTTATAGTTGAAAGCCGAGCCGGGTCAATGAACGCCGGTTTATCAAAAACATCATAAGCGCTATCAAAAAAGAGAAAAAACTTAGCAAAAAGCAAATGAAACCCTTGTAGTCGAGGCTTTTCACGGGCTGCCAGGCCCCAAATTCGAGGCTTTTCATGGGCTGCCAGGCCACTGAGTTAAACCATTTCACAAAGCCTTTTAAGATGGTCCTCAATCCTTAACCAATCATCGTTTTAACTTGACAAGTTCAGGGTCTTTATTTAGAGTAACTTGTCAAAGTTCGAAGGGTCATACCAGGTTTACCTGGGCAGAGTGACTTACTTAAATAGGCAGGCTAACCCGGGGTTTTATGTGTATACACCAGGCTTCCAAGCCATGGCTTGATAGCTTGTTACATGTGTAGATTCTTTGTTCATTTCGACAGCAAAGAATCCCCAAGTAACATTTTGAGCTGTGCTCAGCCGGTGCCTATGTTTGAGTTGTTGTTTTCCAACACTCTCTTTGGGCCCGGATTGATTTGGCTTTGAGTCGACCAAGAGGTGTGACTATGGTCCGGATGCGACCAAGCCCCCAAGTGATGTTGTGGCATTGCACCGATCAAGAGGTGTAGCTATGGTTCGGATACGACCAAGCCCCCAAGTGATGTTATATAACGCGTTGATAAGCTGAATCAAGTGGTAAACCGGACTCCACTTTATAAACAGAAGCCTCCACGTGATCAATAATATGATAAGCCAATATGGCAGGATACCCATGTTTAAACCGGGCATCATGGCAGCAGGTCCTCTTCGGCAACCCTTAATTTTTTGCAAGAGATAAATTCTTCTCGAACCGGGATTTTGAACCGGATATTGAGAGCTTCAAAGCTTTATGGGAGACATCTTTCCCTTGAACCGGATTCTAAACCGGAATCTTCATTTTTAGCTGGAAGCTTTAAGCTTGAACTTGCGAGAAATTAATTCTTTTTGAACTGGAAATTCTTAAACCGGATTTGAGAGCTTCAAAGCTTTGTAGGAGAACGGATTTTCCTTGAACCGGATTTTAAACCAGCATTCTTCATTTTGAACCGGAAATTTTCTGACGGCCTTTAAATTTTCATCCATATGATAGTAGCCTCCGTGACCGGGTTATCTTTCCCTCCAATGTCCTGGTGCACTTGAATTTGCTGAAACTGGCCAGACTTACTGCATCATATCATCGTAGCCCCCGAGTCTTAAGATGACTCAAGGAGTTGTCTTGAGATTCTCCGTACTTTGACCATAGCAGAAGGTATATATCATTGGTGTTGATAACGCGATGTAAATCCACAGAAGATTGAGGTGACTGCGGCGGGTTATAAATGATCCCGTATGAGCCGTGTCAGCAACTCGGCCAATGGTTCCTTCCAACTGGTTGTTTGAAGTTGACCAAACTGTAGTAGCAGCGATTTGTGCACATGTCCATTGATCCATCCAGTGCAGACGGCGGCTGAATGATAATTTGCCTCCAATGTATTGGAAGAAAAACCGGGCTACCCAAGCAGTGACTTGCTCACACTCAATAGACACCTCATGCAGACAGGTGCGGCCCGGTGTGTTGATGTAGACCAGACCGCAAGGGCGGTAGTGTAAGCACTTCCGTTGAGCACGGCAGTACGGATAAATGTAGTGGAAAATGACGATGCTATGCACTCCATATCCGTGATATAACTCCACTTCGGTGGTGAATAATTGTCCTGATGTATTTGGATGACAGATGATATCACCATATCTGCCATGAACATGAAACAGTTTGTCCTGCGTATAAAAATATATAAATCAAAGTAATTGTTCTTTTGATAAAAAACAATGTGTGCTAAATAAAATAAACTTTAGATGGATAGCACCTGATTTATTTTGGCGATAGATAATCTGCACGCAGACTGCCAGCATCAACTGATACATGTACCGTGTGTCCTCTCCTTTTCTCCATACTTTTGTTTGGATGTGAAGTAACAGTAGCTTTTTAGCTCCAGATAATAGGTATTTAGCGCCAAAGTATCCCCGTGTTTTTCTCTGACAAGATGCTAAAATATCATGCCCTGTCTCTTTCTGAATATAATTGTCCTTCTCTTCTTTTTGCATGAACAGCTAGTCTCCTTGCCACGTCACTTAGTTTGACTCAGTGTGTTGCTTGCGTCTTTTTTTTTTGTGAACATCAGCTCCTTTTACCTCCATTATTATGTGACTTAAACAGGTTCTTTAAGCACAAGGCCAAACCAGAAATTCAGCAGGCGGAACTGGCTGGGTAACCAAGGCGGGACGCGGTAACCCGGCGGAGGGGCCCGGCGATCTGTGGCATAAACGAGGCGGGTTACCGCTGCCGCAGCGTCACGCGGTTGCAACTTCAGATAGATGAAAGGCCGGGTCAGCGCAGCGAAGACAGAAGCTAAGGTCGCAGTAGCGGCTTAACCCGGCTGCAGACGGGGCGCACTGGCGATTTATAGCGACGGCGGCACGTGGTTGATGAAGTGCGAGCTCTTCCATCGCTGTCTTGGTGGCAACTAGTGACTCAAGCGAGGGCTGGGGCTCAGACGACAGCGGCTATAACTCACGTCCCGATCCTTTTACAAATCATGATCTTCAGACAAAGCTTCAGCAAATTTTGATCCCATGGACTACTACTTGACGTAGTACTTTTCCTTCCATCATTTCATTAGGAAGTAATAGCAAGTACGTATACTGCTACCTTGAGACTTGAAGCGCGAGCCCAGCAAGAGCGTGAGGCGGCAACGGCAGGTCACGGCGGCGGCAGCTCGACGCGCGACGAAGACGACCCCAGGCGCGGACGACGAAAGCGGATCAGGCGGCACGCCGGTTTGACGCGAGTGATACAGCCCAGGGCCGCAAGTTCGGGCGACTCAGCCGCTGCTTGAGGGGTTGATGAATCCGGCGAGGCAGGGCCGCACCGCAACGGCTCGGAGTCGGTTTGCAGAGAAACGGAGCGAGGGTGACTCGCAGGTCGGCGAGTTGAAGCAACTCGGCATGAAGCCCTCCCGGTGACTCAGAGCAAGGCTGAAGCTGCGACGGCGGAGGTCGGCCGGCTTGCGGGCGGACTCGGCCAGTAGGAACGACGGCGCCTCGGAGTAGGCGGCAGCAGGTCGGTCTGACTCAGACGGAGCAACAACGGATCGACCACGGCGGGTCAAGGCGAAGTAAGGGCGGCGACTCACGACGGCTGCGACGCACAGCAGAAGAAGACAAGGGCGCAAGTGCTGGTGGTAAACCGGTGCGCTTGGTGGCGGCTCATCCGGAACGGCGATTTGATACTGCAGCTTACGGCAGAAGAAGACACCCGAGGCGAGTCCAGGCGGCGGTTCACGGGTAGCCCTCGGCCAGGGCGGTTCAACAGCAGCAAGGCGGAGCGGCATAGGAGAAGGAGGAGCGGCCGGGCGGCTCAGCAGGACAGGTTTGTTTCCAATTAACTGGTATATCCAATTTTTTGAATGCCTCCTCGTGAGTACTAAACCGGCCACCAGTACCTAGTACTGGTTCTGATTTAATATTTGGAAGCAGTGCATGGTAATAGCAGCAAGGCAGTAGCCTCGAGATTTGAAGCGAATCCACCTATGTCGACTGCTGTGGATCCAAATTTCACACGCACCAGCTCTTGTGGCAAAACGGCGATTAAATAACGGAGTCGGTCTCGGTCTCGCCGGATTGTAATACTGGCTGTTTTGATGGAAATCAACCCTCCTCAACCGGACGGACAAACAGGCCGCGTGCGGCAACACGCACGGAACCCTAGCTTCTTTTGATCTCAAACCTTGTACTGCCAGCTCCAAAGTTAATCATGCTCTCGACCACCAAACAATGAACCTGCCGGATCTTCCTCAACTGACAAAATTGCGAGCCCGTTGATCCCTAGATGAAATCCCTCCAAGAACTCAACACCACCCTGCGCGAGCCTCACGGTGGGCGCCAACTGTCGTGGATTTGTCACGGCAGATGTCCTTAGTGTCAGGACTTAGTCGCGAGGCCAACGCTTCTATGTGGTAGCTGGAGAGGGGTTGAGTGGGACGAGAGACGCGGGGCGGATCAACACGCGAGACAAGGATTTAGACAGCTTCGGGCCCCGGGAAACATCATCCGGTAATAGCCCTACATGCTGTTTGAGGCTAGGTCTCATTATCATCACGAGGGAGTTGCCGTAAACCGGCTCTCCTCTTTGTGTCTAGCCCTTTCTTCTTGCTCGTCCCTCTTTGGGGAGTCCTGCCCCTCATTATATATGTTGAAGGGGCGGTTTACATGTGGAATCCTATTAGGATTAGGACTAGTCTATCTCTAATACAAACCGGATACAAGTCCTGGTCTTAACTCCTTGTAAGGTAAATATTCCTCATGCCTTTCCTCTTAAACCGGCCCACCATAATATGAACCGGCCTTCATGAACCGCCCGTTGGGCCACCGGGTCTTGTCGCTCCTCTGACCCGCCTGCCGGATTACCAATGAATCGTAAACCGCCAGGTCCAAACGGGTCACCAGTGAATCGTCAAGTCTCAGCCGGGTCTCAAGTAAACCGCCAAGTCCGGCCGGGTTATACTTCCGGCCGGTTTACGCCGCGGGGTATATCCCCGACAGAGTCCAAGATGGTTACTACTCCCTGCTCAAGCCTAATCTCTAGGAGAATATAGTGGAAACTGCACACGCATGCATAACTCATCAATTACATTACTATAACCTGGACTAATATATAAGGGAAACCGAATATGCACAAGACAGTAACACTCACTTGAAGTTGTAAGGAAAGAGTATTATATCTTTGTTTTCATTTTTTTGAATGATCGTAGCAAGTTGGCCTCGGTATCTTCGGGACGATGTTCAACCTCAGTTGCATCTATGAGATATGTGTTAACGAACCCAATATCACCGATTTGTCTTTTCTTCAATTCGGCGATCTTCAATCTGCATAATATAGTAAGGATAATTATAAATACATGCAATGAAAGAGATGAGCTATATAGAGAGACTTAATGACAGAAGTAGTAGTACTTACAGACAGTAGCAGATGATCGTTGTTTTATCGAGGGCCAATTGATTGAAAAACTGATAGAACTCCTCAAATGGAATAGGCAACATTTCAATTCCAACGAGGTCATGCTCCGGTTTAACTCTCGCATACAAAGTACTCCTCCCCCCAGACTCTCTGCAGATTTTCAAGTACCAATCATGTAATCTTCGCATCATCGTTGTTAAAGATTTTTCATCTTTGACGAGAGGCTTCCCGTACTCGTATCTGTGTATCTGCACCTCCATGGGATCATAATGTACATCGTAGGGCAGGTAATCGTCAACATTGCCATAACCGGGCACCATCCTCGGATCGACGATGTCGCTAGGCACCTTGAGCGGGGGGCACGATTGCTTCGCTTGTTCGCCGAGCTGGGCAATTTGTTTCCCAGCTGCTCGTCGTTCTTTCAGCCTTTGATCACTGACTGTACTTCCATACCGCTCCGCTTCGGCCCATGTCTTTGCAATAATGCGCTCATAGTTGCCTTTCGGCGGAGACTTGGGTGGTTTTGCCAGGGCAGCCAGAGTGCACTTCACTTTCACCGGATCTACCTTCTCCTCCGGAGGTGGATGTCTCTTTGCTTTCAACCCTTGAAACCAGTCATCCACTTCGGTTCGCACGATCTTCGCGTTCTCCTCCGGGGTCCTCTCGTATGGTAACTTCTGTGGACTCTTCAGAGAAGGACCGAATCTGTATGTCCTCCCGCCTCTGGTTGTTCTGCTAGACGCCGGACGAGCAGACGAAGCGGTTGTCTTCTTTACTTGCTTACGAGGCGGAGGAGAAGGACTACGACGTGCCGGAGTAGCTGCTGGAGCGGCGGCGGGTCTCTTCCGCCCTTGCTGACGAGGCGGAGAAGGAGGAGGCTGGCTGCTCGGGCGCGCCGGCGCATGTGGAGTGCCGCCACGCGCCAGAGAAGGAGCCGGCCGAGGGCCTTGAT
Organism: Triticum urartu; assembly: GCF_056163025.1. NCBI lineage: Eukaryota > Viridiplantae > Streptophyta > Magnoliopsida > Poales > Poaceae > Triticum > Triticum urartu. The sequence goes on along the minus strand of NC_141879.1, from coordinate 34,839,448 downwards.
CGTCACTCGCCGGAGGAGGAGGCGGTGGAGGAGGCGGAGTGCCTTGACTCGCCGGAGGAGGAGGAGGAGGCGGAGGCGTCCAGTTCGGAAGGTTGATGAGCTCCTTCCGCCATAGGCATGGAGTCTTCAGAGCAGACCCCAGCCGAGTCTCCCCTTCACCGGTAGGGTGGTCAAGCTGGAGGTCCTCAAATCCCTCCGTTATTTCATCCACCATCACCCTAGCATATCCTTCTGGAATCGGCCGGCAGTGAAAAGTTGCGCTGGGTTCAGTAGGATAAACAGAGCCAACAGCCGCCTTGACCTTCAAATTCATCCATTGCGTCATAAGGTGGCAATTTTGAGACTCTGTGATAGCATCCACGGGATAGCTGGCAGGAGCCGTCAAGGCATGCTCCGGCTGAAGCAGCTCGGTGGAAGCCACGCTGCTTCTGCACTGAGATGGCGGTGTAGCTTCGGGGGAAGCTTCGGCAGTACGTTTGCTGCGATTTGCTTCTCGTTCCTCTATCGCGTCTACCCTTGCTTGCAGCACCTGCATTTGGGTCTGCTGCACTTTTTTCCTCCTCTCATGGGATTTGTAACCGCCTGCGTCCGGAAACCCAACCTTCCACGGAATGGAGCCTGGCATGCCTCGTGTTCGTCCAGGGTGCTCAGGATTCCTGAGGGCCATTGTGAGCTCATCGTTCTCTCTGTCTGAAAAGAACTTCCCTTGCTGCGCTGCTTCGATATACTGCTTAAGCTTCCTGACTGGTATGTCCATTTGATCGTTCGTCCAAATGCACTTCCCTGTTACAGGGTCCAAGGTTCCGCCAGCCCCGAAGAACCAAGTCCGGCAACGGTCTGGCCAGCTAATTGTCTCTGGTTCGATCTCTTTATCAACCAGATCATTCTCAGTCTTGGCCCACTTAGGCCGGGCTACGAGGTAGCAACCTGACCCCGTGCGATGGTGAAGCTTCTTCTTTGCAGCATTTTGCTTGTTTGTCGCCGACATCTTCTTACTCTTTTCCGATGTCTTGTGGGCCACAAATGCGGGCCAGTGATCTCTGATCTTCTCATATCTGCCCTTGAATTCTGGTGTCCCATTATTTTCGACAAACTTATTCAGCTCTTTCTTCCACCTCCTGAATAGTTCTGCCATCCTCTTAAGAGCAAAAGACTTGATTAATTGCTCTTTAACTGGGTTCTCTGGATTATCCTCTGGCAGTAGGGTGAAATTTGACTTCAGCGCAGTCCAAAGATCATTTTTCTGCATATCATTGACATAAGACACCTCAGGGTCTTCTGTAGCCGGCTTAAACCATTGCTGGATGCTTATCGGGATCTTGTCCCTAACCAGAACCCCGCACTGAGCAACAAATGCGTTCTTTGTTCGGATGGGTTCAATCGGTTGGCCGTCGGGCGCGATTGCTATGATCTCAAACTTTTCATCCGAGCTCAACTTTTTCTTCGGGCCTCGTCTCTTTACCGAAGTTGTGCTCGATCCGGAGGGCTAGAAAAAAGAACAAAGACTTAATTAATATGTGTACATACCAAAACAATGAATGCATCAATCAGCTAGTCAGCACAGGCTTAACTAATATATATACCTGGCCGGACTCGGTTCGGTCACCGGAGCCGTCATCACGGTCTCCTTCTTGCACCGGCATTGGGTCACCGGAGCCGTCCTCATGTTCTTCTTCTTGCACTGGCATTAGGTCACCGTAGCCAGCTTCTTCACCCTCTCCTTCCAGACCATCGGTATCATTGAGAAACAACGAGACGGCATCACTTCCTTCTGCAATTATGTCCCTCAACAACGCTTCTTTTGCTTCGTCTCGGGCGGTGTCCATAGTTTCTACAAATATTTACAACATGGCAATTATTATTCAAACATGACAGATGGATATATTAGTGCCAAACGTAGAACTAGCTACCTAATCATAGTAAGGAATCATATATATTAATTAGTGGCCTCGACGCTGCTTCTCTAGGGTTTGGGGTGGCCTCGACAACGCTTCAAGGGTTTGGGGTGGCCTCGAAAACGCTTCAAGGAGGGGGTAATATCGACCCCCCCCCCCACGTGTTGAAGCTATCGGGAGGGGGTATATATCGACAACGACGACACTACATCTATATGTCCCTCGACGACCCTCGTTCCCGATAAAAAAAGAGGAAGAAGAAGAAAAAAAGAGGAGAAGAAAGAATAGAGGAGAAGAACTCCTCTATTATTTCTTCTCCTCTTTTTCTTCTTCTTCCTCTTCTTTTTTTATCCTCTTCTTCCTCTCATGTTCGAGAGTATCGCCGAGGGGTCGGGAGGTTGCCTAGTGTCAAAGGATTCAACAAAACCATGTCTTCATCATTAGGCGAAAGTAACAGGTGCATGATGGTACGAAGTTCTCCAAAGTTATTTTGGAACGGAGTCCTAGATAGGATAATTCGCTTTTTGGTACAAAGTTCAGCAAGAACCTTCCAAATATCGTTATTTGGAAGGCCTTTGTTGAAATTCATACAAAAAGGCAAATTATCCTATTCGGGACACCATTCCAAAATAACTTTGGAGGACTTCGTCATGCCCTGGTTACTTCCGGCTAATGATGAAGCCATGGATTTCTCCAATACTTTGACACTAGGAAATCTCTCTCTCGACCCCTCGGCGATCCTCGACCCCTCGAACCCTCGACGACCCTGGAACCCTCGACCCCTCGGCGATCCTCTTCTTCCTCTCATGTTCGAGAGGATCGCCGAGGGGTCGGGAGGTTGCCTAGTGTCAAAGGATTCAACAAAACCATGTCTTCATCATTAGGCGAAAGTAACAGGTGCATGATGGTACGAAGCTCTCCAAAGTTATTTTGGAACGGAGTCCTAGATAGGATAATTCGCCTTTTGGTACAAAGTTCAGCAAGAACCTTCCAAATATCGCTATTTGGAAGGCCTTTGCTGAAATTCATACAAAAAGGCAAATTATCCTATCCGGGACACCATTCCAAAATAACTTTGGAGGACTTCGTCATGCCCTGGTTACTTCCGGCTAATGATGAAGCCATGGATTTCTTCAATACTTTGACACTAGGAAACCTCTCTCGACCCCTCGGCGATCCTCGACCCCTCGAACCCTCGACGACCTTGGAACCCTCGACCCCTAGACGACCCTGGAACCCTCGACCCTCGATCCCTCGACCCTCTACCCTAGTTCCCGACCCTCGACCCCTCGGCGATCCTCGACACCCTCGTTCCCGATAAAAATTAAGAAGAAGAAGAAGAAGAAGAAGAAGAAGAAAGAGGAGAAGAAGAAAGGAATAGCTAGAGGAGAAGATCGAAGAAAAAAAAAGAAGAAAAAAAGAGGAGAAGAAGAAAGGAATAGTGGAGAAGAAGAGAAAATAGAATATATATTCTATTTTCTCTTCTTCTCCACTATTCCTTTCTTCTTCTCCTCTTCTTTTTCTTCTTTTTTCTTCTTCTTATTTATTTCTCCTCTTCTTCCTCTCCTCTTCTTCTTTCTAAGTCATGCTTATATACACAGAGTATTGGTCCCGGTTCGTACCCCTCTCGACCCCTCGTCCCTCTCTCGACCCCTCGACGACCCTCGTCCCTGATAACATTGTTTTTCTCCCCTCGACCCCTCTCGACCTCTCGTCCCCCTCTCGACCCCTCATCATCATCTATCACCCCCTCGTTTTCTTTAGCATATATCCATGAACAAAAATAATAATTCATATATAGAAAAATGCTATATGAACATACATACATATGAGCATATACAGAGAGCATATACATAGCCAAATCCATATACAGAGAGCATATACATACATACGTACATATATATGAGCATATACATACATACATAGCCAAATCCAAATACATATGAGCATATACATACACATCTGAAAAAATTTATCGCACACAGAGAGCAGCGGCGGCGGCGATGGTCAGAGCGACAGGGATCGATGGGAAGCGGCGGGGAGCTCACTGGGGGCGCGACGGGGAGGAGGCCGGGGACGGGGAGGAGGCCGGCGACGGCGCGGGGGAGGCCGGCGACGCGGCGTGGGGCGACGGGGAGGGGGCCGGAGATGGCGCACGCAAAGACGAGGAGGAGGCCGGCGATGGCGCACGCAGCGACGGGGAGAAGGCCTACGGCGGCGCGGCGCGACGGCGACGGGGAGCGGGCGACGACGGGCTCGGGGCGGCGACAACGACGACGAACGGCCTGGCGGCGTCGGGGGCGAATGGGAGCGGTTGGCGAAGTTTTCACAAGTGCTACATTATATACCCAGAGCAATGGTCCCGGTTCATGGCACGAACCGTGACCAATGCACACCTATGGTCCCGGTTCGTGCCACCAACCGGGACCATAGGTCTCTTTTCAGCAGCCGAAAGGGCGGGAAGCAGAGGCCTATGGTCCCGGTTGGTGGCACCAACCGGGACTAAATGGGTGCATTGGTCCCTGTTTGTGCCACGAACTGTGACCAATACCCCCTTTAGTCCCGGTTGGTGCCAACAACCGGGACCAATGGCCTTGTGCTGCCCCGCGCCCAAAAGTTTAGTCCCACCTCGCTAGTTGAGAGGGCTCGGGAGTGGTTTATAAGCACTGCTGCGCCCACCCTCCCGAGCTCCTCTCAACTGCAGGCTTTTGGGCCTAATCTGTCACTGCAATGCCTGTGGGCCTACTGGGCCTGCTGCGGGCCTGAATCCTGGCCCATGGTAGGGTTTCTAGTCGTATTCAGGCCGTGGTGGCCCAGTAGGTGGCATTTTTTTGTTTTTTTTGCTTTGTTTATTTTTCTTTTGTTTTTTGCTTTATTTTTTAATTCTTTATGCTTTTAGTTTTAGAAAAATTATAAACTTTTTGTTAATGCCATTAGTTTTCAAATTTGAAAACACTTTTTTGTTTTTTTTCTTTGTTGCTTTATTTATTTTATTTTGTGATTAACTTTACTATAAAAATAGTTTTTTCCTGTTTTTTGATTTGTTTTTTGCATTATTTAATTTAATTTCTTTTGGTTTTTGCTTTAATTTTTAATTGTGTTTGCTTTTAGGTTAGCAAAATTATAAACTTTCTGTTAGTGCCATTAGTTTTAGAAAAATTATAAACTTTCTGTTAGTGCCATTAGTTTTCAAATTTGAAAACACTGTTTTAGTTTTTTTGTTTTCTTTGTTGCTTTCTTTATTTTATTTTGTGATTAACTTTACTATAAAAATAGTTTTTTCCTGTTTTTTTGATTTGTTTTTTGCATTATTTATTTTCTTTTGTTTTTTGCTTTAATTTTTAATTCTGTTTGCTTTTAGGTTAGCAAAATTATAAACTTTCTGTTAGTGCCATTAGTTTTAGAAAAATTATAAACTTTCTGTTAGTGCCATTAGTTTTCAAATTTGTAAACACTTTATTAGTTTTTTTGTTTTCTTTGTTGCTTTATTTATTTTATTTTGTGATTAACTTTACTATAAAAATAGTTTTTTCTTGTTTTTTTGATTTGTATTTTGCATTATTTATTTTCTTTTGTTTTTTGCTTTAATTTTTAATTCTGTTTGCTTTTAGGTTAGCAAAATTAAAAACTTTCTGTTAGTGCCATTAGTTTTAGAAAAATTATAAACTTTCTGTTAGTGCCATTAGTTTTCAAATTTGAAAACACTTTTTCAGTTTTTTTGTTTTCTTTGTTGCTTTATTTATTTTATTTTGAGATTAACTTTATTATAAAAATAGTTTTTTCCTGCTTTTTTGAATTTTTTGCATTATTTATTTTCTTTTGTTTTTTGCTTTAATTTTTAATTCTGTTTGCTTTTAGGTTAGCAAAATTATAAACTTTCTGCTAGTGCCATTAGTTTTAGAAAAATTATAAACTTTTTGTTAGTGCCATTAGTTTTCAAATTTGAATAGTTAAAATTTGAATTCTTTGAAAATTGTTTGCATCACAAGTTTGTGATTAACTTACTAAAAAAATGAGAATAGATGCGCTTATAGAGAAAACTTGATGCACTTCGTGTACAAAATGGACAATCACTTTCAAATGAACTCTGAAAAAGTTGAAAGTTGGGATGGTATCATAATTTCACCCACATAGCATGTGCATGTACAAAACGGATAATGGTAGCATGTTCGTGTGTTACAAAGTTGGCATGGTATCATCATAATAGTTGCGGGAGAAAGTCTTCACTTTTTCTTCGCTTGTGTCATTTGCTTATTGCGCCGTAACCATGGATAATCTTCATTGTTTATCAGGATGCTTGGGTCAGCCTTGACATTGAAGGGAGGAATTTCATGAAACTTTTCATAATCTTCAGACATGTCTGTCTTGCCGTCCACTCCCAGGATGTCCCTTTTTCCTGAAAGAACTATGTGGCGCTTTGGCTCATCGTATGATGTATTCGCTTCCTTATCTTTTCTTTTTCTCGGTTTGGTAGACATGTCCTTCACATAGATAACCTGTGCCACATCATTGGCTAGGACGAACGGTTCGACAGTGTACCCAAGATTTTTCAGATCCACTGTTGTCATTCCGTACTATGGGTCTACCTGTACCCCGCCGCCTAACAGATTGACCCATTTGCACTTAAACAAAGGGACCTTAAAATCAGGTCCGTAGTCAAGTTCCCATATGTCCACTATGTAACCATAATATGTGTCCTTTCCGATTTCGGTTGCTGCATCAAAGCGGACACCGCTGTTTTGGTTGGTGCTCTTTTGATCTTGGGAGATCGTGTAAAATGTATTCCCATTTATCTCGTATCCTTTGTAAGTCAATACAGTCAAAGATGGTCCCCTGGACAACAAGTACAACTCATCACAAACAGTGTTGTCACCTCTGAGACGTGTTTCCAACCAACTACTGAAAGTCCTGATGTGTTCACATGTAATCCAGTCGTCGCACCGCTCCGGGTGTTTGGAGCGCAGACTGTTCTTGTGTTCATCGACATATGGGGTCACCAAGGTAGAGTTCTGTAGAACTATGTAGTGTGCTTGACACCAAGAATATCCGTCCCTGCATATTATTGAGTCTCTTCCAAGAGTGCCTTTTCCAGTCAGTCTCCCCTCATACCGCGATTTAGGGAGACCTATCTTCTTAAGGCCAGGAATGAAGTCAACACAAAACCCGATAACATCCTCTGTTTGATGGCCCATGGAGATGCTTCCTTCTGGCCTAGCGCGGTCACGAACATATTTCTTTAGGACTCCCATGAACCTCTCAAAGGGGAACATATTGTGTAGAAATATGGGTCCCAGGATGAAAATCTTGTCGACAAGATGAACTTGGATGTGCGTCATGATATTGAAGAAGGATGGTGGGAACACCAGCTCGAAACTGAAAAGACATTGCGCCACATCACTCCTTAGCCTTGGTACGATTTCTGGATCGATCACCTTCTGAGAGATTGCATTGAGGAATGCACATAGCTTCACAATGGCTAATCAGACGTTTTCCGGTAGAAGCCCCCTCAATGCAACCGGAAGCAGTTGCGTCATAATCACGTGGCAGTCATGAGACTTTAGGTTCTGAAACTTTTTCTCTGGCATATTTATTATTCCCTTTTTATTCGACAAGAAGCCAGTCGTGACCTTCATACTGAGCAGGCATTCAAAGAAGATTTTTTTCTCTTCTTTCGTAAGAGCGTAGCTGGCAGGACCTTTATACTGCTTCGGAGGCATGCCGTCTTTTTCGTGCAAACGTTGTAGGTCCTCCCGTGCCTTAGGTGTATCTTTTGTCTTCCCATACACTCCCAAGAAGCCTAGCAGGTTCACGCAAAGGTTCTTCGTCACGTGCATCACGTCGATTGAGGAGTAGACCTCTAGGTCTTTCCAGTAGGGTAGGTCCCAAAATATAGATTTCTTCTTCCACATGGGTGCGTGTCCCTCAGCGTCATTCGGAACAGCTAGTCCACCGGGACCCTTTCCAAAGATTACGTAGTGTAAATTATTGACCATAGCAAGCACGTGATCACCGGTGCGCATGGCGGGCTTCTTCCGGTGATCTGTCTCGCCTTTGAAATGCTTGCCTTTCTTTCGACATTGATGGTTGGTCGGAAGAAATCGACGATAGCCCAGGTACACATTCTTCCTGCATTTGTCCAGGTTATACTTTCAGTGTCATCTAAACAGTGCGTGCATGCGTGGTATCCTTTGTTTGTCTGTCCTGAAAGGTTACTGAGAGCGGGCCAATCGTTGATGGTCACGAACAGCAATGCCTTAAGTTTAAATTCCTCCTGTCTGTGCTCATCCCACGTACGTACACCGTTTTCATTCCACAGCTGTAAAAGTTCTTCAACTAATGGCCTTAGGTACACATCAATTTCGTTGCTGGGTTGCTTAGGGCCTTGGATGAGAACTGGCATCATAATGAACTTCCGCTTCATGCACATCCAAGGAGGAAGGTTATACATACATAGAGTCACGTGCCAGGTGCTGTGATTGCTGCTCTGCTCCCCGAAAGGATTAATGCCATCCGCGCTTAAAGCAAACCATACATTCCTTGGGTCCTTTGCAAACTCATCCCAGTACTTTCTCTCGATTTTTCTCCACTGTGACCCGTCAGCGGGTGCTCTCAACTTCCCATCTTTCTTCCGGTTCTCACTATGCCATCGCATCAACTTGGCATGTTCTTCGTTTTTGAACAGGTGTTTCAACCGTGGTATTATAGGAGCATACCACATCACCTTCGCAGGAACCCTCTTCCTGGGGGGCTCGCAGTCAACATCACCAGGGTCATCTCGTCTGATCTTATACCGCAATGCACCGCATACCGGGCATGCGTTCAGATCCTTGTATTCACCGCGGTAGAGGATGCAGTCATTAGGGCATGCATGTATCTTCTCCACCTCCAATCCTAGAGGGCATACGACCTTCTTTGCTGCGTATGTACTGTCGGGCAATTCGTTATCCTTTGGAAGCTTCTTCTTCAATATTTTCAGTAGCTTCTCAAATCCTTTGTCAGCCACAGCATTCTCTGCCTTCCACTACAGCAATTCCAGTACGGTACCGAGCTTTGTGTTGCCATCTTCGCAATTGGGGTATAACCCTTTTTTGTGATCCTCTAACATGCGATCGAACTTCAGCTTCTCCTTTTGACTTTCGCATTGCGTCCTTGCATCGACAATGACCCGGCGGAGATCATCATCATCGGGCACATCGTCTGGTTCCTCTTGATCTTCAGCAGCTTCACCCGTTGCAGCATCATTGGGCACATCGTCTGGTTCCTCTTGATCTTCACCAGCTCCCCCCGTTGCAGCATCACCGTATTCAGGGGGCACATAGTTGTCATCGTAGTCTTCTTCTTCGCCGTCTTCCATCATAACCCCTATTTCTCTGTGCCTCGTCCAAACATTATAGTGTGGCATGAAACCCTTGTAAAGCAGGTGGGAGTGATGGATTTTCCGATTAGAGTAAGACCTTGTATTCCCACATTCAGTGCATGGACAACACATAAAACCATTCTGCTTTTTTGCCTCAGCCGCATTGAGAAACTCATGCACGCCCTTAATGTACTCGCGGGTGTGTCTGTCACCGTACATCCATTGCCGGTTCATCTGCGTGCATTATATATAATTAAGTGTCCAAATTAATAGAAGTTCATCATCACATTAAAACCAAAGTGCATACATAGTTCTCATCTAACAACATATAGCTCTCCAGAGCATCTAATTAATTAAACCATACATTGAAACTATGTAATACATTTCAATGCGAAAACAAATGCGATCATAATCGCAACCAAGGTAACAATTGATCCAATGGCATAATGATACCAAGCCTTGGTATGAATGGCATATTTTCTAATCTTTCTAGTCTTCAAGCGCATTGCATCCATCTTGATCTTGTGATCATCGACGACATCCGCAACATGCAACTCCAATATCATCTTCTCCTCCTCAATTTTTTTTATTTTTTCCTTCAACAAATTGTTTTCTTCTTCAACTAAATTTAACCTCTCGACAATAGGGTCGGTTGGCATTTCCGATTCACATACATCCTAGATAAATAAATCTATGTCACGTTGGTCGGCATAATTATCATAAACAATAAATGAACCAATAGTTATAAAGATAATATACATACCACATCTGAATCATAGACATGACGAGGGCTGACGGGGGCGGATACCAAAACCATCGCACTATATAAGATGCAATAATAAATGTAAGAAAATGATACAAGTATCTATCTAAACATACAAGTAAGAATATTTTTCCTTTCAAAAAGAAGATAAGAACAAGAGGCTTACCACGGTGGTTTCGGTGATGAGATCGGCGCGGGTGATCGACGGCGGTGAAGACGGGGACGGGGCGTGACGGACCGCTAAATCTAGACAAATCTCGAGGAAAATGGAGCTTGGAGGTCGAGCTTCAACAGGAGAAAGCTTAAGTAGTGTGGCTCGGGCATTCCATCGAACACCTCATGTGCATAGGAGGTGAGCTAGAGCACCACAAAGCCCTCTCCCCCTTGGCCAGAGAAAAACAGAGCACTGGGGTGCTCTGCTCGCGAGCGAGAGGTATATATAGGCACCTCATTGGTCCCGGTTGGTGACATGAGCCGGGACTAAAGGGGAGCCTTTGGTCCCGGTTCAAGCTACGAACCGGGACCAATGGTGGTGGTCCAGGAGCGAGGCCCATTGGTCCCGGTTCATCCCACCAACCGGGACCAAAAGGTCCAGATGAACCGGGACCAATTCCCACATTGGTCCCGGTTCTGGACTGAACCGGGACTAATGGGCTGACCCGGCCTGGACCAAAGCCCTGTTTTCTACTAGTGTTCATCCACAGGAACACTACTAGGAAAAGGGCTACTAATGGCGCACCAGTTTTGCCTACTAATGGCGCATCACTGGTGCGCCATTAGTATCACGCCACTAGTATTTTTACTAATGGCGCACCACTGGTGCGCCATTAGTATATGCCATGGTGCGCCATTAGTATAGGCCACGGTGTGCCATTAGTATAGGCCACTGGTGCGCCATTAGTATAGGCCACTGGTGCGCCATTAGTATTTTTGAATTTTGAAGGCGGGAAAATAGTAGTGGCGGACCGTCTAACCCCCACCGTGCGCCATTGCTATTTTTGAATTTTGAATTTGGATCTGGATCGTGATTTTTTTCCCATTTTTTGCTCGTTTTTTGGCACGATATTATTTCAAAGTTTGTTCCTGTTTTTGGATCTTGTACGTTCTTTTGCCGTGTTCTTTTTCCAGAGAGGATTTCGCCGGAGAGGAGGAGGAGGAGGTCACCGGAGAGGCGCTCGCCTACATCGCCGGAGAGGAGGAGGAGGAGTTCGCCGGAGAGGAGGAGGAGAAGGTCGCCGGAGAGGAGTTCACCGGAGCATCGGAGAGGAGGAAGGAGAAACCATGAGGGGATGGGAGGAGAGGAGGGAGGAGGAGCTCACCGGAGAGGAGGGAGGAGGAGCTCACCGGAGAGGAGGGAGGAGGAGCTCACCGGAGAGGAGGGAGGAGGAGCTCACCGGAGAGGAGGGAGGAGGAGCTCACCGGAGAGGAGGGAGGAGGAGCTCACCGGAGAGGAGGGAGGAGAAACCGTGAGGGGAGGGGAAGGGAGGAGAGGAGGGAGGAGGAGGTCGCCGGAGAGGAGGAGGAGGAGGAGGTCGCCGGAGAGGAGGAGGGTAGTATGGTGGAGGAGAGAAGGGAAGATGGAGTGGATGAGAGGAGGAGATGGAGTGGAGGAGAGGTGGAGTGTTGGAGAAGAATGAAGAGGTAAGGAGGAGAGGACCACGCCCAGCCATATATACGGCATAGTAATGGCGCACCGCGGGCAGGTGCGCCATTACTAACTTTTTTTGATTTATTTTGAATTTTGAAGGCGGGAAGATACTAATGGCGCACATTGGGCAGGTGCGCCATTAGTAACTTTTTTTTTAAACTTTTTTTGAATTTTGAAGGCGGGAAGATACTAATGGCGCACCATGGGCAGGTGCGCCATTAGTAACTTTTTTTATTTTTTGACTTATTTTGAATTTTGAAGGCAGGAAGATAGTAATGGCGCACCATGGGTAGGTGCGCCATTAGTAAGTTTGAATTTTTTTTGCCTCTCCAGATCTTAAAAGCCCCATATCTTTTTTTCTGTTAGGTTTTTGCCTCTCCAGATCTTAAAAGCCCCATATCCGGATGTAACTTTTTGAGTAGATGATTTTTCATATAAAAAACTTTTTCATCCGAGTTCGTACGCAAAAGTTATGCCCATTTTACAAATTCTCGAGAGATTTCGCAAATAAAGTCGAAATTCATATTTGTAAATTTTCACAACAACTAGACTACATATCACATGGGAAACTTATTTTCTTTTATTTTTTTGACATTTCCATCATTTTTTTATTTTTTTAAAACTGAAAAGGCGGTCCACGAGGGGGGGGGGTGCGTTCAGTGGAAGTGGTGGCCAAGTTACTAATGGCGCACCGTGGCATGGTGCGCCATTACTAGTTCAACTACTAGTAATGGCGCACCACTCCCACGGTGCGCCATTAGTAGTTTTGAATTTTTTTTTACTAATGGCGCACCGTGGATGTGGTGCGCCATTAGTATTTGGACACTAATGGCGCACCAACACATGGTGCGCCATTAGTATATAGTAATGGCGCACCACATGTCTGGTGCGCCATTAGTGTCAATTCCATCTATAGCCCTTTTCCTAGTAGTGGAATAGGCGTACTAACTGGTGGAGTTGGGGTTCGCCGTGATAGTACTGGTCCTTTGGGCACTGGAGCTGCCTTACTAACTGCTCTTGTTTGGGAGCTCTGTGGTGGAGATGGTGCTGTGTCAACAGGAACTGGGTTACTATCGGCTGGGGTTGGGGTTAGATTGGGTGAAGCTGGTTCTCTGTCCATCATAGTAGGGGTACAATCTGCGAGAGTTTGGGTTATGTGTGGTAGGGCTGGTTCTTGTGCATGTACAACCGGGGTGCTATCTCCACCAAGAGGTAGCACTGTTTTATTTGAAGACCGTGTTTTTAGTCCGCTAGATACTGGCATCACCCGCTCCAAGTCAAATGGCTGATAAACAGGAAACATAGTTGAATGTACAAACATTGTATGAGAGACAGATGCAATAGATAGTGTGGAAAAAAGAGGGCATGAAATAGTTGACATGTATATTGTTTAACTAAAACGGATAGCATGACATAATTTCACATATATGATGTCTATCTAAACTGGATAGCATAGCATAACATAATTCAAAGATATGATGAATAACTAAACAGGATCGCATGACATAATTCACATACATGTAATCTAAGTAATGAGGATCGCATCATTTAATTCACATATGTGATTTATATGCTAAACAGAGGGCATTCGTTATGATGTCTGAACTAAGAACACGGTGTTGAATATTGTGTATATGATGTCTAAACTATGCAATGTAAGACACCGTATGCATGATATGAGTAGTATAACCGTGCCAAGTTAGAGCATACACCTCAGTGGGGGAATAGGACCGGTCATCTGTCTCTGAATCCATCTCTGAGGAGCTATCGGGACCCAACAAGAGATCTGCTTCGACAGGTAGCACTGTCTGTTCTGAAGGCCTTGTTTTCACTCCAGATTTTTCCATCTCCCACCCAAATGGCTGATTCACAGGAAGAGTAGTTTAATGTACAAACATTGTTGACAAATGGAAATGTAATGAAGAGAAGGACGGGCAAGATATCATTCAAATATATGATGCCTGGTTAAACAGGATGGCATTGCACATTTCACATATATTATGGCTGGCTAAAAGACATGAGACTGCATAATTCCCATATATGATATAGAAACTAAACGGGTGGCATTACAGAACATGTCTAAACTAAGCAGATGACATATATGATGTCAAAAGTAGACACTGCAAGGCAACATATGCATGATATGACTAACATCATCATGCCAAGGTAGAGCAAACACCTTGGGGGGTAAATAGGAGTGGTCAGCGGCGTTCGAATCCGCCTCAGAACAGATATCTTCCTCTGGATTACAATCTGGAGAGGGGTGGGGAGGGTTTGCCATTGAACCCACCATGGAGCGATGTCTGCATGACATTGTATTGCCACGCAAAACTCTTCTCTTTTTCTCTACATGTTCAGCATGACTATGTACAATATCTGACATGCATACGAAAAAATATGGTGAGATTATGTAAGGAGAGCATGCAGAAATTTAGAGTGATGGTAACAACCAGTGGATCGATGTTTTTCCATTGAACCAAAATAGCCCTAATGGATCGACGTGAATGTATAGTAATAAGTGATGCAACAAGTGTACAACCTCTTTGCCGTAGCCGTGTCGACCTCAGCATCATTGGGTTGGTCGCTGAAGCAGTTGAGGCAGAGGTGGCTGTCGGAGGTGTGGAGGAAGATCTGAGGAATCTGTAGACGGCGTCCAGGACACTGCTCTGTTGTGATGGATCATTCTATCGTTGGAGCAGCTTCGGTGAGCCGTAAGACGTGAAGGCTGAAGCAGCACAAGACAGACATCGTCAATCTCAAGTGGGATTCTAATAGCATCTCCAATAGATGATGTAAAATGGATGTAAAATTAACATCACCAAAAACCACCTGACTACAACAGATGAGGTAAAAACTGTTGACTCCGAACTGAACTGTTGAAACTGAAATTTACTGTGGAATCTGAATTCTACTGTCAAAACTGAATGCAATGGTAGCAGAGAGGCACTTGACATGTAGTTTAGGGAGGGCTTGCAGTTCATCTTCAACCTGCACCCCCCTGAGCCGCCAGCCACCACCGGCCGAACCGCCGGCCCCAGCGCCGCCTCGCCGCCCCGAAACAACTCGCCACCGCCGCCCCGGCCAGCCCTGTAGGCCCCCCGCCCCCACCCTGAACCCTAAGATAGATAGTGGGGTGCCTCTCCGGCGAGCCCCCGTCCCCGCTGCGGGTGGTTCTTCCTTAACTCCGGCGAGCCCCCCAACCCCTGAAAATCGACTGACCCAAAAGTCGATTCATTCGACTCAAGTGTGGCTTAATTGGAGCAGAGCAGCAGCACGAGCGAGGGGGAGAGCAGCAGCAGCTGGGCGAGCGAGCGATCGAGCGAGAGCCGAGCAGCAGCAGCAGATCCGGCTGCTATGGACGCCGCCACCCAAGGGGCCTCGCACTGGGGGAGAGCCTTCGTGGAGATGTCACCCACGGCGCCGGCTTCAAGGTAGCCGCTCCATGGGGGTGCGTGATGGAGCACCGTCGGCGCCGGGAGGTCGAGTTAAGGAGAAGGTGCGATGCGATGAGTGTAAAACCTCTTTGGTGGCGCCGATTAGGCCTCGGTTTCGTCCGAGGAGTCGGTGAGGATGCTGCGGTTCCGGTGGAGCAGGTTAAGGCGGCGCTGTGGGGATGGAGCAGCCGTGATAGACAAGGCGATTGTCGGTGTCAAAACTGGCGGATCTCGGGTAGGGGGTCCCGAACTGTGCGTCTAAGGCAGATGGTAACAGGAGGCAGGGGACACAATGTTTTACCCAGGTTCGGGCCCTCTTATTGAAGGTAAAACCCTACGTCCTTCTTGATTAATATTGATGATATGGGTAATACTAGAGTAGATCTACCACGAGATCAGAGAGGCTAAACCCTAGAAGCTAGCCTATGGTATGATTGTATGTTGTCCTACGGACTAAAACCCTCCGGTTTATATAGACACCGGAGAGGTTAGGGTTACACAAGGTCGGTTACAAAGGAGGAGATACACATATCCGTATTGCCTAGCTTGCCTTCCACGCCAAGTAGAGTCCCATCCGGACACGAGACGAAGTCTTCAATCCTGTATCTTCATAGTCTAACAGTCCGGCCAATGGAGATAGTCCCGCTGTCCGGAGACCCCCTAATCCAGGACTCCCACAGTGATCGTCGGAGCAGCTCCTTGGAGGTGGAAGACGGGGCTGCTGAACCGGCGGGACGGCGAGATGGACGACGGATCCTCATCCGGGGATGTGGACGAGGGACGTCGAGCTATTGCGGTCGACGACGCCGTCGGGGAAGATGCTCCGGCTGGGCAGCGGTGACGTGGCAGACGGAGGAGGGTGGGGTTTCGCGGCTGGAGCGGAGAGGTTATGGCGGCCTGGGTTTTCGAATGGCGAAAAGGGGGCGATGGGAGGGGGTGAAGCATGACTTAGGAACGCGCTTGTTCAAAATGTAGGGTGTGTTACAAAAGTACCCCCCACCGATTTGAACTAGCGGCCCTTTCGGCTCAGGGTTAGAAGGAGGATTTCGCCTATCGGGATTTGGCAGCTGGAGGGAGTTTTCGCACGCGTTGTAATTTCTGGATAGCAAGGCGTGGGTTGTGAAGGCGCCAGTTTTGGGAGCACGATATCTGAATTTTCGGGATATAACAAGACGCAGGTTGAATTTTAGGGACAAGCCTAACGTGTAGTAATATTGTACTTATACGTACCAAATCAATTCGCACTTCCCTCAACCAAAAAGAAAATGAAAAAAATAAAACTATTCACACCACACAAAGAGAGAGTCTTGCCCCATTTTACTATACAAATGCTATTCAAAGCTACTCCCTCCTTCCATCTATATAGGGCCTAATGCGTTTTTCGATGCTAACTTTGACCAAACATTAGAGCAATGATATATGAAATGCAACTTACACAAAGCACACCGTTAAATTCGTTTGTGAAAGGTTCTTTCAATGATATATTTTTCACATTGTGCATGTCATGTACTATTAATCTTGTCAATAGTCAAAGGCGGTCTTAAAAATCTCATTACGCCCTATATAGATGGAAGGAGGGAGTATGAATCCCTGTTATGTCCGATTAAATTTTTTCGCTTGCTGTATAATGCATGTAACCTACTCATACCAACATTTTAGTGCATTCCAAATGTCTATACTACCGCTGCAATTCGAACTAAATTTGAATTCGTTTCTCTATTTCAATAAGAATCTACAATCATGATTGTTGCCAACTTCAACCATCATAGTTTCCTTGCTATCCGCCAGATATAAATCAGACGGCCTATAATGTAGGATGGCAGGCACACCATTATCAACAACTCTGTTTTTTTATAAGAGTAGAGATAAAATATATTAAATGTAGTATACCATGTTCATAACCACACCATGTGTGTCACCGTTATATATATTCACACATCCGTCGGTTTGAAACACTATGATAAATTCTTCAAATATCTGAATTCGCTTTTTATAATGAAGTATATATGATCTCTATTCGTCTTTTACACCCACACAACCCTTTAATCTTTGTAGCTAGCACTAACTTTCTCTCGTGCATGCACACGCCCGCATCCCTCTCACACTCCCTCAGCATTCTCTAGCTCCATCGCGCAAATTCGTCTTTTCACTTTAGGTCGTTCACCGACGGTGTGTGTAGGCCCCCTAGCTCCTTCTTTACGGCACACATCGATCGATATGCCTCTCTAGCCAGGTGTGCCTAGCACAAACACAAGCTTCCTCTCTTCTCTTGTCACCGTCCATGCCTCACTCCCACCACTCTTTTCATCGTTCTCGTACTCGCACACTCCTCCCCCTTGATATACTATGCCTCTCGTACCACCTCCTACATGCATCCCTCTCTCTCTATCCTTCTCCTCGTGCCTCATTTGCTTCTAACACACACATGCATGTATACCGATCGATCTCCCAACATATACCTAGATCGACTTTAACTACCCCCCCATCGATTGACGTACCTCACAAGTTATGTCTCTCCTTTCTCTTAATAAGGGAGATTGATCTTCCTATGTAGTTACGTCTTCTTACCACAGCCACATCGTCCCCCCTCATCTTTCGTGCATGCCTCCTGACCCGTCTCTCACACGCACGTGCACAGACAACAAGCAGCCATCTCCTCTCTTATTGATATTGCGGGCTTGCCCTCCGTTTGGCTAGCAAGCCTATTCCACCATTTGTTAGAAGCAACTCCACTACCACCCCTCCAACACTCTAGCTCTGTCTCTCTCCCAACCTTATTCATCTCCTGCACATATGCATGGATGCCGATCGATCTCCCTTAATACATGAGGCAGATCGATCTCCTTAATACATGAGGTAGGCCTCTCTCCTCCTCCACACATATACCAGCCATTGTACCTCTATAGTTAATTGGGCCTCCCTCTCCCCCCACCACACACCGATAGTCGAGCGCTGCAGGTAGGTATCCATGCCACAGAGACAAACTGCACATGTCCCATCTCACGTTCCAATAGGCCAGCCACTCTATATCTTTGACGTGGGCACACACAAATTCGATGGCACTCTTTATCGATCGCGCGCGCACACACACACATCATCCCTCTCTTCGATTCTATGGACACCTCAAGCCGATGATACCTCCACTCTCTTCTCATGGATCGCCCCCTCTATATATATGTTATATCCAGGACTCTATTTCAAACACATTGCATATGTTAAATATTTTGATTGACCCCCCCCCACAAAAAAACTCTCAAAAAAACTCTCAAGAACCCACTCTCTTCTCTAGGTTTGTATCTCTCTCACACAACCCCACGTAGGTGGTGTACGTATACAAGAAGAGAATAGGTGCACCGTGTACGTACTCACGCTTCGTGCCCAGCCACACCCGCGAGGGTACACGGTGGAGCTCATTTCTTTACGAAATGGCAGCCCACGTGCTAATTTGAACGCCTGTAGCGGTTGTTTACCTAGGGAGGTCGTGTACCACGCGTGCACGAAACAAAGTTTGACTTGATGCGTTGCCGTGTTATTTTTAAATAAAGTTATAGCGCTCAATGGAACGTACACAAAATATAAAACGATTTTTATGGAGGAAAAGGTAGTCCGCTCTTCAGAGTATCTCACACAAGGCTCCGGTGGCCTCTCTCTCTCACCGTTGGTCACTGATCCGGCCGCATCCCATCCGCCGGGGGAAAGGGAGTGCGGTGGCCTCTCTCTCTCTCTCACCGTTGGTCACTGATCCGGCCGCTTCCCGTCCGTCGGGGGAAAGGGAGTGCGGTGGCCTCTCTCTCTCTCACCGTTGGTCACTGATCCGGCTACATCCCGTCCGCCAGGGGAAAGGGAGGAAGTGCATCGTTTCTCCATTCGATGGCGCCGAGGCAGCACGTCCCGATCTACGGTACACGCCGTTCTCTCTGACCAAGCTCCGGCACGGCAGGGCCTACGCCACCTGCTCATAGATTCCGCCCGCCGCCGCTCACCTAGTTACATCCCGACGACCTCTAGGTATCCCCTCCGGCCTTGCTCCACTGCCCGTTTTCCCACGTCGCTGCATGTGGATCTTCCATAGTTCTTTGCCCAAAACGTAGCTCGTCCGGTGTACTTTCCATATTGCATTCTTGTCCTCACGCCGTTTTAGACAAACACAACCGTGTTGTTATCTTCCTTTAGGACAAGGAATATGCTACTTTTTTGTCGTCGCATGTGTCATCACCTGTTATTGGCCAGTAATTGTTTCCTTTCTACCTCTTTTTTGCAAACAGCGCTATCCATTTCACCTCGTTTCTATTGCGACCTTTTGGTGAACTGCACAAATCACTTTTTTCTTAAGAGTGTTTTGTGCAGTTGTACTAAAATGTCACACGGGCAACGTCTCTACATTTCAGTGTGACTGCACAAAGGGAGATTGGTTTTTCTCTATCCTCCTCATCCAACTCCGAGCCTAATCTTCTCCAACTAGTTAGTCTTAAGAGAGACTGCAAAGGTGACTGGCTTCTATTTGTGTGTTTATTGTTTCATCAGCAGTCCTCTATTATCGTAATCACACTTGATATCTTTGGAACAGGGATGCTCAGCTCTATTTTAGTGGAACTGCACAAAATGATCGGAATGTTGCATGCTCCAGACAGCTACTTTTTTTCCCAACATGCCTTGTTGATTTAGACAGAGCTGGGGGGATATTGCTGCCAATGAAAGCATGGATCAATTTTAATTTAACACCTTCTCACAACTTTGTCTTCAGTTGTGATGTAATTATTAGCTCTCATCTGCTAATAATTGACATGCATTAGCAAGGAAGTTAGTTTTTTATTGTTTCCGAAAGAGCATCGATGGCAAGACACGCGAAACAAAAGCTGAAAGCTCACACCATTGTACAATTTCATGTTGCTGGAAAATTATTTGTATAGTATGTCAATTATGTAAACAAATGATGGAAGCTTGATAGCATTGCGAGAAGCCTCTTCATCATCCGGGTCCATGTGCCATGCACAAAATTATACTCCTTCGTTCCTAAATATTTATCTTTTTACAAATTTCAAATAGGCATATTTTAGAGTGTAGATTCACTCATTTTGCTTCATATGTGTACTCCCTCCGTTCCTAAATATTCTATTCGTCTTAACAGAGATTTCAACAAGTGACTACATACGGAGCAAAATGAGTGAATCTACACTCTAAAATATGTCTATATACATCCGTATGTTCCAGTCCATTTGGAATCTCTAAAAAGACAAATATTTGAGTAGTCATTCGTTGAAATCTCTAGAAAGACAAATACTCCGGAGTATATTTAAGAACCGAGGGGGTAGTGCACAACCGTATGGGAGACTCAGCCCGGTCATTGCGCCGCATTAATAATGAGTAATGAGCGGTCAAATCATAAGCCCCACCTTTCCTACTGTAAGTTGCTCTGAAGAAGCAACCATCAACACGCTCTTCTTTGAATCTGCTCATACTACTCCATCCGTCACTGTTTATACAGCGCGCTTCAGAAAAAAGAAATAAAATCTGTGGGACCAAGGCGACTAGAGATCGGCCTGAAAAATAGCATTGGTAGTTATAACACTACGTCTATTAATAGAGGGAATAATGCGCATACACATGCATGCAGTGCTTCCACCCCGGGTACACACATGCATGCACTCTGAAGTAGTACAGTACACGGAGAGAAAATTGTGGACTTGATTGCGGTTACCAAGCCCTAATTAATTGAGCATCAAACCAAACGCGTCTAAAGTCTCTCTAGTGGTGGAAATGCATTGAGAGAAATGCATCATAATGAAGTGCGCCCTGTAAACACATGTGACGGAGGGTGGAGTAGTATGAAGGTGCAAAACCAAGTACACGTACTACTGCGCTTGGCTCTTCGCCCCTTCGTGAAGTCGAACAATGATGGTACTCCGCATGTTGGGTACTACAATGTATGCCTCTGACAATCTGACACCGAATGGACTGATGCATGCCCACCGAGGGTAGGTTGCTTTAGTCAAAAGGCTTAAGCAAGCTTCACCTTGTCCTGCAAGCTTCTCCTTGTTCTATGAGTTGACGGGACACACCAAAAAGTAGTGCTAGTCCATACTCCCTCCTTTCCGGTTAATATGGCTTAATCTTTTTTCCGGGTAAATGAGAGAGCTTTATTCATATATAAGCATTCTTAGGACGATCAGCCAAGACACTGGTCACTAGGAAGCGAGGTACCCCGCAAAAAAAGAAGTAGGAAGCGAGGTGTTTCATCAAGCCAGCTCTCGGCCACATTCAAAGTGCAACAAGCATGGTTCGCAGGAAGATGCGCCGCAAGGTTTGCTGACCTGTTTACATGCTGAATAACAAAAAAAGAGGAAATATTACTGAGCGCTACTATTAGTAACAGGATATGAGCCAGAATTAAGCAAGAATTGTGGCGGGTGTTCCATGCAATCAACTTCCATTGTCACATGCGAGAACCCTCGAAGAGAACCAAATGTGTTGAAGATTGCTTTATCACATTTTAAAATTATAATAAGAGTGCAGACGCTCCTCCATCCGGTTCCTAGTACTAGTATAGTACGTACCTTTATGGACTATAGTAGTAGTACTAGTAAACTTTGCTCTTGGCTGTTCGGGAAGTCGAACATTAATAGCACTAGTAGTACAGTGTATGCTTCTGGCAATCTGACACCGAATTAACTGTTGTACGTCCACCGCCTGAGCGAGGGAGAGCTTGCATTAGTCAAAAGTTTCTCCTTGTCCTGCGAGCCACCGCACGCAAGCTTCTCCCGTCCTGCAACCTTCTCCTCGTTCGGCAAGTTGATGGGACACAGCAAAGTAATGCTAGTCCATGATGCCTCCTCTCCGGTTAATATGGCTTAATTTCACACGAGATAAATACACTGTCTGTCACTGTATATTTGTAAAAATACGGTCAGTGGACTTCATAATAAGCTCATTGCGCTCAATATATATATTTTTCGGTGTTCATACGGTCACTAGATCACCCTGACTGAGTATGTGTGTGCATGCACGTGTAGGTTGAGCACTTGAGCGTGACCGTTTGTGTTCCGTCATGTGCTCGGACATGCATGCATTAGGGCGTCGCGCGCGTTTTTGCGTCCATGTGTACGTGTGACTGTTGCATACATGTAGGGGGAGTACGTGTAGGGGCCACTAAGGAGCAGTCAAATCACACAGTAAGTTAGTCGGAAGAAGCAACCATCATTTCACTCTTGAATGACACGTACGCAATATAAAATGGTTGATATAGAGAGAAAAAGAAAACCACTATATATACACTAGCAGGAGCCTAAGCTACAAGCCTGCTTGCTTAGGTTGCTCTCTTCACAAGCATAGAACGACGGGCCTGATCCCGCAGCTGGGGGAAGGGAACAATGTTCTGCGTACACGCGGTCGACATCGGCGAGGGAGAAAACCGACAGTCGGTGCGTCCCAATCGGGGGTCACCGCGGTATGGGCCGATGCCGCGTCCCAACCGCCCTTCTAGCTACAACCTAACGTCCCAGGTAGTCCATCTTCCTTTTGGAGCCGACTTGCTCCACTGCCGTAGCTCCATCTCCATGTCGATCTTTCTCTACTTCTACCGGCTTCTACTTGTGATGAGTTTATGTCTCATGAAATAGTGCCAGTACTATTATTCTAATCACACTTCTTCAATATCTTTGCCATCAGGGATGCTCGGGTCGATTTTAGTGGAACTGCACAAAAGCATCGTATGATCCGAGGGTGCCAGCCGTCTTTCCTTCGACAGGTTCTACCTAGCCAGGAAATTAAATCATGTTTAGGGTTTAGGGTTTAAGTCGTAGTGACCCCATCAGTAGTTTTTCTATCGTACACGCTCTCACAACTTTTTCTTTAGTTGTGAAGTAAATATTGGCTATGATCTGTGAATCATTGAGATGCATCAGCATGCGTGTTAGTTTTCCTTTGTATTTGATGGAATGTTGTAACGGGGAAACCTTGGAATAGGAATGAAAATGGAGTGGAAAAGTTTCCATTTTTCCAAAGAAAAAATGGAAACGGAGAGAAACCAACGTTTCGTTTCGTTGGATCGCGCCATCGAGCAAAACCAACGTTTAAATCACGTCTGTCGTGTTTGTGTCTCACCCTCCTCCACGGCTCGACCCCACATGGTCGCTCGGCATGCCACTCACCGCAAACCGAGTAGTATACCATAACTTTCCCGCCTGCTTGTTGATGGATCACGCCATGGAGTACTAGCACTACTGGAAGAGATTGCCGAGTTGGGGGAGGACAGCTAGCTGTATCACGGACTCCCAAGAACTTACTACTGGAAGAGATCACGCATGTTGTAGCCGGCTATTGCGACCTTTGAACACGGAGCAGCCGCGTGCACCCGGAAGCGGCACAGGCGACGCTCTCTCGGCCGGTGCGCCGCTTCAATGCCGGCGCTAGTGAGAGGTCGCGTCCGCTCTGATCGGGCATGAATGTGGCTGACCGTTTCGGGCGGGAAGCACGTGCGGGTGATGAAGAGGGTTCGGGTTGGTCAGGGCCGGCCGTGGCAGTGGTCCGGACGTGTGCAAACAAGAGATGTTGTACGTTAATATTGCTGCGTATATAATTAACAACGTAAATAATGTGCCAGTTGGACAAATACGATTGGAGATGGAGATGGAAATGGAATTTTACATAAACACGGATATGCATGTCTATGTCTATGTGTGTGTGCGCGACGACTCTCGCGACCTGGAAGCAGGGGCGTGTTTTTGATCGAATTTTCTTTCTTGGTACGTTAGAAAATCAGTTTGTCTAATTCACATCTAGATGTTATTTAAGGATATCACATCTAAGCTCCCACAAGTATATATTGTAGCAACAAGAAACAAAAAAACTAGGAAAAGACCACAAACAGAGTGGACATCAACTTATATGTGACATAACTATGTCACATCTAGATGTGTCCTAGACAGACCCTTAAAAAATTATCTGCCAGTTTTCATTACTTTTTTTCGGGAACACGCGTATTCTATTTAAAACCACTGCTATGGAGAGATTTTTTTACTCCATTATAGCCTCTTGTTTGATAGAGTTTCTCACGTCTCGCTCTCTCACCCTCTCCATATCAAAACAAGATGACCGTGCCCACTCTATCTCCCTCCTCACCGGTGGTCACAGATCCGGCCAAATCCCGTACGCTGCGGGAGGTGAGGAGGTGCAGCATTGACGTTGTCGCCATCGGTGACGGAGGAAGCCGATGCGCACCGTCCTCTCGGAGCCAGCGCTGGCGCGGACGAAGAATCTCCGCGCCCTTGTTCGCTGCCATCGTGTGGGCAGATCCCGCTCGCCCGCCTAAACGACATCTCGCCCACTTGAGGTATAACTTCTTGTACTGGTCCAGCTCCCCAGGTTACTGCGTGCGGGTTTTCTTCTATGCGACTACTCCCCAGCTCCCCATGCATAGTAGCTAGGGTTCGTCGGCTGGTCCAACATCACCTACTAGTACTATTATAGAGGAAATGCCAATAGAAAAGTTGTCCTGATTTATGCCTCGGTGGAGGTATACATGTTGTTTCAACAAAAAGTACATGGTGGTTGTGCGGTCATTGTCCATATGGTCTATCACTGGTTAAATGAAGAAATGCTTTTTTTCTCGGGTATCCTGGTTTAGTTCCCATCAAGATAATTATGATGCTTCTGTTTGTTGGTTTACTTTTCATTAATGCTTATTGACAATTGAGATTTTGTTTCTAACCCTTTTTTATATTTTTGGAAACAGCGATGCGTGTCTCCATACCCGGGCATGTCTTCCTCAATTTTAGTGGAATTGCACAAAATTGGATGGCCATTGTTGTTCCGCCTCACTGTCCTCTGCCACGTGGTTCTTCCTTCCTCAAGCTTGATTACTGAGAAGAAACAGACCACAGTGAGGATTTGTCGAACTTCTTAGGTGCCTCACCCAAACTTGATGCCAAATGGATGATGCATCACCACGATGACCTATCGATGCTCATGGTTGCGCCTCATGGTTGCGTCGGCTGGTGAAGCTGATTGATTTTCGACGAAAAACAAGCTATCTTCCATCAATGCTCTTTGCTTGTTATGCACAAAGATGATATCCTTCGTCAGTTCACCTTGGTTGCATTGGAGACGCAGTCGTCTTGCACGTTGGTGCAATTTTCTCTAGGGTTTTACGACAGGTGGGCTCAAAATGTGGCTGGCTCACCTGTCATACAGCCAAAAGCAGGTGCAGTGAAGGCACTGGAGCTCAGTCCGTACTATAGTAGTATATATATAAGCGAGGGCCTCAACGCTTGTTCGCTAGGGTTTGCACTCTCCACACGCTCGCCGCACTACATATATGTTACATGCTGGAGGCTCAGCGTTCATTCGCTAGGGGTTGCTATATTCACAGTCTCTCACCCTCTCTTCACCAAATCTAAACAAGACTGCATTGGCCTCTTGTCTCACTCCCCCCTCACAGCTAGTGAAGGAGGCGTCCGTATCCCGTCGCACCGGGAAGGGGAGGAGGTGCAGCATTCACTCCATCGCCTTCGGCGAGGGAGGCAATCCACTGCCGGCTGCGCTATTCTAGCTGCATGTCTGGGCAGATCCAGCCTCCCGCCGCACGCCTTGCCATATCCCGACAACCCTAAGGTATAAGTTTCTTTGAAACCGTCGTTGCTCTAGCTGCATGTGGATCTTTTTCGATCTCTAGTCGAATCTAGGTCTTGGTTCAAAGAGGAAAGAAGGGTGCGGTGGGCTGGAGCAAGAATCTAGGACGTGGTTCAATGAGGAAAGGAGGGGCGGAAACTAGTATAGACTGGCTGTCCAGCCACTTTGTAGGTCGAAAAGGGAAAAAGGGGGTAACCCAGTACGCACATCTGTAAGGAACCAATCTCTCTGTTGAAAAGGGAAAGAAACTGGGGGGTCGGGTAGTTTGTGCACGACTAGATTTGCTGCCCTCACAAAAGAAGAAGGTTCAAAGAGAACAAATATGGGACCAGCGCATATATGCTGCTTGGCTACATACTCTGCATCACCCATTTATACGTGTGGACGCACATGGTGCTCGCATGTCCCATGCAGCTATTTTGCTGTTGTTAATCTCAGAATTAACTACTGATCTGTTTTAAAAGAATTTCTCTGTTAATTTGAATCAATGCAACCGTTTTAGAAATGCTACTATCCTATACTTTGTTTTCCATCAAGATAAGGTAGATGCTTCTTTTTGTGGCTGCATGTTTCATCCTCCTTTATTGGCAAGTAATTGTTTTCTTTTTTGCCTCTTAAAACAGGGATATCTATTCAACTTGTTGCTATAGAAAACTTAAATGTCACGCCGGCAACTTTGCTTGATTTCAGTGCAACTGCACAAAACATGATTGGATTTCCTATTCGTGTTGGTAGATTCGTATTTTATGTTGGTCGTCTCATGAAAGGTCAGTACAGGCCTTCATCCACATGATTGTGCAGTGTGCTTTGAGATGCTGTGCTACTTGTATTGGTACTGTTTTAAATAAATGATGAATTGAATCTATTGTATTGCTGTCTTTTCCCATTAAGTAGTGAGCAAAAATGGGGCCAACCCAGACATGATGCTTGCTGCTTTGTTACAACAAATTCAGCATCACCCCCTTTATAAGCTAGTAATTGATGCCACTCTCAGAATTAACTACTCAATCTTATTTCAAAACTGCAACACTTGTTAGGGATTGGTGGGATTACCATTTTTGTGGCCGCATGTTTCATCCTCCTTTATTAGCCGGTAATTGATTCCTTTTTTGCCTCTGTTTATATAGGGATATCTATTCAACTTGTTGCTATTGTGACATTTTGCTTTGCTACGCGAAACACTTTGCTTGATTTCAGTGCAACTGCACAAAACGAGATTGGATTTCCTATTCGTGTTGGCAGATTCGTACGTGATCTTGTGTGCGTCATGACAGGTTGGTACTTGCCTTCATCCACATGATCATGCAGTGTGTTTTGAGATAATGTGCTACTTGTATTGGTACTGTTTTAAATAAACGATGAATTGAAGCTATTGTATTGCTGTCTTTTCCCATTAAGTAGTGAACAAAAATGGGACCAACCCAGACATGATGCTTGTTGCTTTGTTACAACAAATTCAGCATCACTCCCTTTATAAGCCAGTAATTGATGCCACTCTCAGAATTTACTAGTGAATCTTATTTCAAAACTGCAACACTTGTTAGGGATTGGCAGGATTACCATTTTTGTGGCCGCATGTTTCATCCTCCTTTATTAGCTAGTAATTGATTCCTTTTTTTGCCTCTGTTTATACATGGATATCTATTCAACTTGTTGCTATTGCGACATTTTGCTTCGCTACGCGAAACACTTTTCTTGATTTCAGTGCAACTGCACAAAACAAGATTGGATTTCCTATTCTTGTTGGCAGATTCGTATTTTATGATTGTCGGTCTCATGAAAGGTCAGTACAGGCCTTCATCCACAGGATTGTGCAGTGTGCTTTGAGATGTTGTGCTACTTGTATTGGTACTGTTTTAAATAAATGTTGAATTGAAGCTATTGTATTGCTGTCTTTTCCCATTAAGTAGTGAACAAAAATGGAACCAACCCAGACATGATGCTTGTTGCTTTGTTACAACAAACTCTGCATCACCCCCATTATAGGTAGATGGAAGCACATACTGTTGTTGTGCCCACTCTACCCTGGAACTGAATCTTAGTTCAAAACTGCAAACACTTGTTAGGGATCGGCAGGAGTACCATTTCTGTTAGGGATCGGCCGGAGTACATGTTTAAGAAATGTATTGTTCAGATAATGTCTTTGTTATTATATATCAGTTACAGACATACAGTGTTTTACAAATGGTACTATCCTGCTTTGTAGTTCTTTCTACATGTTTAACCAAGGTATTGTTAAGATAATGTCTCTGTTAAAAAGAGTCAGTCACATTGTTTTAGGAATGATACTTTTCTGCTTTTTTGTTCTTTATACATCTTGAAACAAGGCATTGTTAAGATAATGTCTCAGTTAATATGAATGAATCACACTGATTGAGAATTGCTTCTCTCCTGCTTTGTTTCCCATTAAGATAAGGTAGATCAGTAGATGTTTTTCTTCTGGGAGTACAAGTCATCAACCATTATTTCTCAGTAATTGTTTCCCTCATACCTTTTGTTGCTTACAGGGATATCAAAATTAAAGCTCGGTTTTATTCCGACTTCGATTTTAGTTCAACTGCACAAAAGGAGCCAATGTGTCCAAGGCAAACTGCTGCATTACTGGGTCCATTTGGTCGTTCCACTTTGCAGAAAGAAGTAGTCATTGTTTGCGCTACATTACAGAAGGAATGACCGAGAAGCTTTACAGAGTATTAGGCCTTCCACTATGTAGGCCAAAAGAGGTTCCAATTTCACCTTTTCTTAGTTTGACACCGAATCCCTCCATTGCTACACCCGGTGCCATAAATATTAGACACCGGTGACATGACTAGTCTGCGGAGACCATTGGAAATTTAACAACACATGGAGTGCCCTGGGCAAGAAGTGCCCAAACAAGTACAAGAAGCGACAAGACTCCACGATCATATGCATTACATATTTTGAATGGGAAAAGCTTGTCAAAGTTTAATCATTGATGTTAGCAAGAAGCGACAGGACTCCACGATCATAGGCATTACATATTTTGAATGGGAAAAGCTTGTCAAAGTTTAATCATTGATGTTAGCAAGAAGACGTTAGTTTAATATGTTGGAATTGGAAAACCTTTTCAAAATTTGCTCATTGATGTTAGCCAGAAGACATGCATTTGATATTTTTGAGTGGGACGCCCTTGCTGTGAGCAGCATCGAGTGTTTTTTCCTATTCCTGTGTTTAGTTTAGAAGTAAATAGTTACTCCGCTGAGATATTCCTGTGTAAGAGTTTGTTCTGAATATTGTCTATGTAATGCCAGGCCGTGTTTGATTGCAAAGTTGAGCTTGGAATGTTGTGGCATGCAGCATCACGAGCTGTTCACCGTGCCTCCTGAGAATAATGCTTCGTATTGTTTTGCATGTCGATCTAATGCTAGTGATTTGCTTGTTAATAAGATCATCCTCTTCTGTTGTTTCCATGCTTAAGAAGTTCATCGTCTGATGTTTCATTCATATCCTATACGACAAGTCGGGTAGGTTAGACGTGAAACCATATGATCTTCCGACCAACTCATGATATTAGGTCGTGATTGGATCATCGTTTTCCAACCAAAACCGCTTGTAAAACTGACGCTTGTAAATTAAAGAATATGGTCTCGGGCGAAGGCGCTTGGTTGGTCGATTTCGACTAGTAAAATATCGGAAGTACTTGACACACGATAAAAATGCTGAATGACACTCAAACGATTAATTGTTAATCCAGCCATTAGCTGCTGTTTCAGTTTTGCCAATGGATGGCATGATACGCACGTCGTGCATGTATCGTCTGGTAATGTCGTCCATATAGCAGTGCTCTAAAAATACACCGGTCTCTCAAATTACACGCGTAACCCGCCGGTTTTACTTACGGACCTCGAGCCCTCGGTTTCATTACGCCTGTATTTTACACGTTGTTTTCGATGACGAGTAAATTACACTTGTATGTTAATACAGGTTTGAAATAAACCATAGCTCCCAAGCGCGGCCTTACCGTTTCATGCCATCTCAGTTTCTCGAAGGTGCTCATAGGTGTCTGATGATCCTGGCTTCCTGAATGAGTAGCGGGCGCTGTATCAGACCATCCGTAGGGCCCGCGAGGCCCACTCCGTTGTCCTTCGAGTTGTTGCGCTCGCCGTGGCACTGAGCATTGTTAACATCGTCAACGAACGTGAGGATTCAGGAGATGACTTTATTTTGAATGGATGACACTAGGGCCATAGCCGTACATACGCAAGTGCCTCCTTATTATGTACAACTATATTTTTTTTTGCTTTCTCCTGGTTTCCTGACATCACGGTCCCACACCATTGTCAACATATGTAGTCAATATAAACGAGAGAATTTCACAAGGTGCGGCCGACAGCTAGGACCAAGCAGCTCGAGCAGTATTTGTGTTTTTGAGGCGTGAGCACTGCAGAGTTTTTCTTGGCGATGATCTCGTTGTTGTTCAGAGGAGAGCAGGGTATTAACTGGGCGGGCTGTGGCCCGTCTAGCCCAGGCCAGATATCCAGCCCAGATACTAATTTTTTCAAGATGAAAATGGCTACCCCAGCTATACGTCTTTTTGAGGAATACCCAGGCAAAGTGAACTTGTTATTCTCCACCCCGCTGGGCTGCAAATCTTTCCTAGGAGGGATGCATTAGGCTTAACAGGAAAATGGGCTTTAAAAAATAATAAATGGGATGTAATTATAAAAACTGGGCAGTAACTATAAAAAATGCACCAAACACGAAATTAGTTTATAAAATATTATTTATGGATTTTGAAAATCTTAAATTTTCATTGTTGCGCGCGCAATGTTTCGTTGGATTTTTACGTAATACAAATTTATATTTAATTTGACTAAAAATTTCGGGATAAAAATATTTCGGAGCCCATCAAAATGAGGGAAATTTTATTGAATTCTGTCTTCAACGGTTGGTTGAAATGATTAATCATTGTCCTAGCTAGAAAATGGGCTGTACTTTTAAAAAACTGTAAATGGGCTGTTGTAAATTCCATTAGAATTACAAAATGGGTTGTACATTCTTACAAAATGCAAATTGGCTATAAGTTCTCTGCCACACACTTGTGGGCCTACTAAGTGACGCGTCCCCTAAAAAAATAAGTTGACGCGTATGCAAGGCTTTGCCAACTTATTATAGTCAACACACGTACGGTTCTAGCAGCAGTGGCCGTTGGATGTCTATCCAACGGATGTCGTGCTTCTTCTTCAATCTCGGATATTCTTAGCTTCGGCCGCCCAAAAAATGATTCCTCTCCCTGACATCTGGGGCGCACTGTTTCGGAGGCTGACCTGTGGGCCTACTAAGTTGGAGCGTACCAAGGGCTTTGTCAACTTAGTCAATAATAAACGTTTCTAGCTTCAATGACTGTACGATGTCCATCCAACGGCCGTAGTGCTTCTTCAACCTCTGGTCTTCTTGGTCCAGCCGCCCAAAGCAGTGCCGGTCGTGCCGCCTACTCCGGCCTCCCGTGGCTGGCTGTGCTGCCACGGAGGCCTCACCGCCCCCATACTACTCCCACCGCTGGCCAGGCCATCCCTCCACTCACCCACACCCCCTGTTATTCTGCGGCGACGACATCCTCACACCGCATCCGAACCAGTGAACCCTCATACCCCTCTCCGCGCGGGCTTCCGCTGCTGCGTCTTCCTCAGCTCCGCGTCGTCCCCTTCCTAGGCCTCGCCGTCATCCAGACCACCGCCTTGGTGCTCTCGGCGCGGCGTGGTCAACGTGGTCAACGACCGACTTCCATCGGAAGAGTACTGTACGTGGAGAGGCTGATAGCTGGGTCCATGCGGCCACAAGGAAGTGCCTCCTTATTACGCGCAAAATAATTATTCCTGCACCTTATAACAGGGACCCACCGGACGGGCCACCTTATTTCGCGAAAAAATGTTTCCCCCCTGACTGCTCGGACCCACCGTACGGGCCAGCGTATTTCGCGAAAAAAACGTTCCCCCCGCTGTGAGCTCGGACCCACCGGAAGTGCCTCCTTATTACGCACAAAAAAATGAATACCCCCTGCTAGCTGGGACCCACCATGGTAGGAGGCTGACTTGTGGGCCTACTAAGTTGACTGGGACGGGGGCCTTTGTCAACTTTAGTCAATATGAACGGTTCTAGCTCCAGTGACCGTACGATGTCCATCCAACAGCCGTAGTGCTTCTTCAACCTCTGGTCTTCTTGCTCCAGCCGCCCAAAGCCGCACCGGTCGTGCCGCATGCTCCTGCCTCCCATGGCCGGTTGTGCTGCCGCGGAGGCCTCACCGCCCCCTACTATTCCCACCGCTGGCCAGGCCCTGCGGCGACGGCAGCCTCACACCGTAGCCGAACCAGTGAACCCTCGTACTCCTCTCCGCACAGGCTTCCACTGCCGCGTCTTCCCTGGCTCCCCATCGTCCCCTTCCTAGGCCTCGCCGTCGTCCACTACCCTGGTGCTCTAAGCGCGGCGTGGTCAACGTGGTCAAGGAACGACTTCCATCGAACGTGGACTGTACGTGGAGAGGCTGACACCTGGGTCCACGTCCGCAGCAAGGAAGTGCCTCCTTATTACGTGCAAAATAATTATTCCTCCACCTGACAGCGGGGACCACCAGACGGGCCACCGTATTTCACGAAAAAAACGTTTCCCTCCTGACTGCTGGGACCCACTAGCTACACCTTCGGACGCAAGGAAGTGCGTCCGGGCAAAACAAAAGAAAACGATTCGCCCCCTCACTACTAGGGAAAAGCCCAGCAACAGCGCGGGTTTTGGGCCTATTAGCAGCGCGGGGGCCGGCAGTACTAATAAGGCGCTACAGCTAACGTATAGCAGCAGCGCGGGTGCCACCCGCGCTACAACTACATCCGTTAGTAGTAGCGTGGGTAAGAACCCGCGCTACTACTAACCCGCGGAATTTTTTTTGAATTTTTTGCGCGAATTTTCAAATTTCTGAATTATTTTAACCTCTAATCTCTAATCACCCTCATCACTGCTCAATTTAATCTCTAATCACCCCTCATCATTCCAAATCATCTAACTAGCTACACCTTCGGACGCAAGGAAGTGCGTCCGGGCAAAACAAAAGAAAACGATTTGCCCCCTCACTACTAGGGAAAAGCCTAGCAGCAGCGCGGGTTTTGGGCCTATTAGCAGCGCGGGGGCCAGCGCTAGTAATAAGGCTCTACAGCGAACGTATAGCAGCAGCGCGGGTGCCACCCGCGCTACTACTACATCCGTTAGTAGTAGCGTGGGTAAAAACCCGCGCTACTACTAACTCGTGGAAATTTTTTCGAATTTTTTGCGCGAATTTTCAAATTTCTGAATTATTTTAACCTCTAATCTCTAATCACCCTCATCACTGCTCAATTTAATCTCTAATCACCCCTCATCATTCCAAATCATCTAACTTCCCGGACGGTCACCCATCCTCTGACTGCTCCAGCCTGAGCACGCTTAACTTCCGGGTTCTATTCTCCCTCGATTCCAAGTCTGCACTTGTTGTTTTCCTGACAACAGTAAGATGTCAATCCTATTCACCCTCGGGAGTTTTGCTTGAGCATGAAGTCACACATTTCGCTGT
Source organism: Triticum urartu (assembly GCF_056163025.1). Classification (NCBI taxonomy): domain Eukaryota; kingdom Viridiplantae; phylum Streptophyta; class Magnoliopsida; order Poales; family Poaceae; genus Triticum; species Triticum urartu. Next base: position 34,806,167 of record NC_141879.1, on the reverse strand, counting down.
TTGAGTTTAAAACTATTGTTCTAAAAAACAATAATTATTTAGTAACACTAATATTTGACCAAAATTCCAAAAACTGAAATAATTAGTTAGTAACACTAATATTCTTGAATAATTATTTAGTAACACTAATACTTCTTGAATAAGTAGTTTGACCATAGTTTGACCAGATTTGACCAAAATTAAAAAAACTGAAATTTGAGCATAACTTTTTTGCCTTTTACAATTTGAGGATTCTAAAAATTTGCAAACAGGCCGTAGGCGGTCTCCATCGTATGCGGATTTTTGTGCTGAACATTTTTATATATTATACGTTTTTTTCTCACATCGTATGCAAAAGTTATAGCCGTTTTACATTTTCCCTACACTTTTTGCAAAACATGTCCAAATTTAAGTTTTTAAATTTTCCTAACTAGTAGATGTAGTAACATAACTACATCTCGAAGGATTTTTGTCGGTGTACTAGAGTAGGGGTACCCTAGTATCCCGAACTTGTGCACGGGCAGTCGCAGCATCCCGCGGCAAGGCTTGCCGGGTGACCGCCAAGATCCTCCGTGGCTCCTTTGGAGCCATTCAAGAACAAAGTGTCCAAGTCAAGAAGACAAGACCCCGGCATCTTTGGCGCGCCAGGTAGGGGGCGTCGAAGTTGTGTGAACCAGATCCGGCGTTCTCGCGAGCTAGATCTTCATCAACATGCCGCCGAAGAAGAAAGTTTCGGAGGCAGCTGCTCCGTCCGCGTCGAGCCAGCCACCGCCGGAGCAACCGGTTGGTGGGGCAGGCACCGGCGGAAGGACACGCGTCGACAAGGGAACTCACGGTGCTGCCAGGTCCCAGGACAAGGCTGCGCTGCCCATGGGCGGCGTAGCCGGCTCCCACAATGACCGGGCGCACTCCAAGACCTCGGTGTCCGTGCATGCACCGCGCCCATCTCAGGAGGCGCGGGACCGGCAGCGTCATGGTACTCACGGTACCATGCGTTCGCTAGATCAAGATCGAGCTGGTGGATCTCGGAGCGCTCAGGACCACCATGCTCGTCAACCTGCTGGCGCGAGCGAGACACGGTTGCCTGGACAAGATACTGCTCCTTCTAACGTAGTTAGAAGTCCGAGCATATCCCGCTCCTCGCACCGTTCGCCACCGCCACCCGCCACCGCAGCAGAAGCTTTGGCGCGAGCTCAGCTGGTCCTAGACTACCCTCCAGCGGCGGACAAGATCGACGACTGGAGGGCCACTATCCAGAGTCTCATCGGCTTCGCCAACGGCGACACTCCACGGCAGCCGAGCACGTCTCAGCCGCGGCAAGCCAGCCAGGCACGAGCCAGAGACGACAAGACTGGTGGGCGTGCAACTACTGTGCACTCTCCACCCCGAAGGCCAAGATCGCCGACTCGCCGGGTCCACCTCGACAGCGACTCCACCGCGTCGTCAGATCCGCGAGCTCCTCGCGATCAGTGCCAAGTTCTTCAAGAATGACAACAAGAAGACGCTCGTACTCGCATCAAGCGCCGGAGAGAAGCGCGGCGTCAATAAGACCAGCGCGCTGGGCCCTCTGTTGACATGCATGCGCCAAGGGAACCAGGCGACTTGCCATACGCGGTAGGTTGCCCTGCGTTCACTCGTGAGCTGCGGCAAGTCCAGTGGCCCAGTACGAAGAATTTAAAACCAGATGTACCAGAGAAGTACGATGGCAAGTCGCATCCGTTGGAGTTCCTCAGCATCTACACCATCGCGGTGCAGGCTGCTGGGGGGCGGGACGACAAGATCCTTGCCAACTACTTCCCGTTGGTGCTCAAGCCCAACGTCAGGTCCTGGCTCATGCATTTGCCGGACAACTCCATATCCTCCTGGGCTGATCTATGCCATCAGTTTGTCAGCGCCTTTACAGGCGGCCACAAACCTCATGGCCAAGAGAGTGATCTTCATCTGCTCGTCCAGAAGGAAGGAGAGCCCCTGCGCAAGTATATTCAGAGGTTCAGCCGTGTACAGTACAACATCCCAGACGTCCACCCCACCGCGGTCATCAGCGCGTTTCATCAGAACGTGCGTAACCGCAGGATGCGGGAGGAGATGGCGATGTGCAGGATCAGAGACGTCAGTGAGCTATATGCCCTGGCCGACAAGTGTGCACGCGCTAAGGAAGGGAGGAGACTCCGCGGAGAGAAGACGGGAGCAGAAGGATCTGACAGTGACGATATTGCCCCGGCAAAGAAGAACCGGCGGCGGAACAGGAAGAAGAACGGCAAAGAGGTGCGAGTCGCTGAGCAGCCCGGCAACGAAGGTGGCGCCAAGAAGGCCAAAGTTGGTAGCTCCGGCAAGGAGATTGCCGCGTGCGCCAACTGCCAGGCTGTGGCTGCCGCCGACAAGCATGACGGCTCCGACAAGCAATACTGCAAGATTCACCGCACCAAGGTCCATGACCTCCAGAGCTGCAAAAAGGTTGAGCAGCTTGTCCAGCAGCAAAAGGCTGAGTATGAGCGGTGAGACAAGGAGAGGGCCCAAGGTGGCGCTGCAGAATCTGGCAAGAAGCGCGCCGGCCGAGGAGGACGCCGCGGTAAGGCAAAGCAGCGGCAAGGAGACAGACCTCCCCGTGGCCGCGACAACAAGGAAGACGACGATGACGACGAAGACATGGATGATGTTGAGAGCAGTGAGCAGGAGTTTCAGAAAGCCACAGAGGTCTTGTGCGTTGACGGTGGTGCTTCTCTGCATACCTCGCACCGCCAACTCAAACAGTGGGTGCGGGAAGTTAATGCAGCAGAACCACCTATCGAATCACGCACGCTTCTGAAGTGGTCCAGCACGCCTATCATCTTCGACATTGAGGATCACCCTGATCGCACAACTGCGGTCGGGTGTTTGCCGATGTTGGTATCACCAACTATCCGCAACCTCAAAGTCACCAAGATGCTAGTTGACGGCGGGGCCGGCTTAAACCTGATCTCCTCCGCTATACTCCAAAAACTTCAAATCCCTGACAGCGAGCTCGAAGAGACCGGCACATTCCAAGGAATCAATCCGGGAAGGAGCAAGCCGAAGGGGAAGGTCACGCTGCCGATAACATTTGGCAGCGAGCTAAACTTCAGGACTGAGAAGGTCACATTCGACGTTGCCGATATTCCATTGCCTTACAATGGGATACTTGGTCGTCCAGCACTCGCCAAGTTCATGGAAGCCTCTCACTACGCATATAACATGCTGAAGATGCCTGGCCCGATAAGCGTCATTTCTGTCCCCGGCGACAAGAAGGATGCTCTTATCTGTGCCGACAAGATCTACCGGGAAGCAGCAGCCACGGCAGATCACAATCCACTTGCCGCTGAAGCTCCCGGGGGGAAGAAGACCAAGTCCGGCAAGAGTTCTGATGCCCACTCCGGCAAGCGCACCTCTTCGGAGTGCTGCGCCGCCGTCGAGGACGCACCATCGAGCTCCACCGGCAAGTGCAAGAAGACGATGGCAGCTCCGCCAGAGACGAAGAAGGTATCCGCCAAGGAGGACGGCACTGGTGGTACCTTCACCATCAGTGCCACGCTCGACCCTAAATAGGAAAGCGCACTCGTTGCTTTCCTGCGGGCGAATGTCGACGTGTTTGCATGGCAGCCGTCTGACATCCCCGGTGTTCCCAGGAAAGTGATTGAGCACCACCTTGCCGTTTGTCCCCATGCGCGGCCCGTCAAGCAGAAAGTCAGGAAGCAGGCAGTGGAGCGCCAAGAATTCATTGCAGAAGAGATCAAGAAACTGGAAGCAGCAAGCCTTGTCAGAGGAGTGCTCCATCCCACGTGGTTGGCCAATCCTGTAGTCGTGCGCAAGGCAAACGGGAAATGGAGACTTTGTATCAATTTTACCGATGTTAACAAAGCTTGTCCCAAAGACCCATTTCCTTTGCCGCGCATTGACCAGATTGTTGACTCCACAGCCGGATGTGATTTGCTTTCATTTCTTGACGCATACTCAGGATATCATCAGATCTTCATGGCAGAAGAGGATGAGGAGAAGACCGCATTTATTACTCCATGTGGCACGTACTATTTCGTACGGATGCCTTTTTGATTAAAAAATGCTGGTTCGACATTTGCAAGAGTAGTCCATGTTGCTCTTGAGCCACAAATACACAGAAATGTGGAAGCCTACATGGATGATATAGTGGTCAAGAGCAAGGACAGAGCAACCCTGATTCAAGATTTAGACGAGACCTTTGCAAATCTGCGCAAGATCAGCCTCAAGCTCAACCCAGAGAAGTGTGTGTTTGGAGTTCCCTCCGGCAAGCTTCTCGGGTTCTTCATGTCTCAGCGGGAAATTGAAGCCAATCCCGACAAGATCAAGGCCATTGAGCAGATTGAAGCACCAAAGCGCGTCAAGGATGTACAGAAACTTGCCGGTTGCGTGGCTGCTCTCAGCAGGTTTATCTCTCGGTCTGCTGAGCGCGCCCTGCCGTTTTTCAAATTATTGAAAAAGGCAGGTCCAATGAAATGGACTCCGGAAGCGGAGGCTGCGCTGCAAGACCTGAAGAGATACCTGTCCTCCCCTCCAATACTTGTCGCACCTAGGCCACAAGAGAAGTTGCTGCTGTACATAGCGGCAACCAATCAAGTGGTTAGTGCTGCGTTAGTAGCAGAGAGGGAGGCAGATGATGAGCCAGCAACCGCAGCAAGCGCATCCAGCGACAAGCTCTGGTCCCGACAAAGATGGATCTGCGCAGATACACGACAAGATACACAAGAAGATGGTGCAGCGCCCAGTTTACTTTGTCAGTTCCCTTCTGCAGGGCGCTAGGTCAAGGTACTCTGGTGTGCAGAAATTGCTTTTCGGCTTCTCATGGCCTCGAGAAAGCTGCGCCATTACTTCCAATCACATGAGATCACAGTTGTCACTCGCTTTCCGCTGAAGAGGATACTGCAGAATCCAGAAGCGACAGGCAGGATTGTTGAGTGGGCACTGGAACTGTCAAGCTTTGGCCTCAAGTTTGAAAGCACTTCAACTATCCAGAGTAGAGCATTGGCAGAATTCATAGCAGAATGGACGCCAACACCAGATGAAGAAATTCCAGAAACGAGCATCCCCGACAAAGAAGCAAGCTAAGAGTGGCTAATGTACTTTGATGGTGCCTTTTCGCTGCAAGGCGCCGGCGCTGGCGTGCTGCTTGTCGCACCCACCGGAGAGCACCTCAAGTACGTAGTCCAGATGCACTTTCCCAAGGAGCAAGCAACAAACAATACTGCAGAGTATGAAGGCTTGCTTGCCGGTCTCAGGATCGCGGCAGACCTTGGGATCAAGAAGCTCATTGTCAGGGGTGACTCACAGCTTGTCGTCCGCCAAGTAAACAAGAGTTATCAGAGTCCGTTGATGGAAGCTTACGTCGATGAAGTGAGAAAACTAGAAGAACACTTTGACGGCCTACAAATGGAGCATGTTCCAAGAGCTCAGAATGCCATTGCAGATGGCCTGTCAAAGTGTGCCGCACTTAAGTTACCTGTGGAACCAGGGATCTTTGGGCTCAAGCTGACTCAGCCGTCCGTAACGCCATCAACTGGACAGAGCAAGAAGAGGAAGTTGGTTTCTGGTGACTATTTGCCGGCAGAGCTTCCCGAAGCCGCCGCCAAGAAGGTCCCCAAGATCAACGCCAAGAGTGCTGAGGAGCTCCCGACAAGTTTTGCTCCGGAAGACCCTAGGGTTTGTTCCGTTGAAGCAGGAGCTCCCGACAAGTTTTGCTCCGGCAAGCTTGCCGGGGAACGTCACGCTCTGGCAGAGCCGCAGGTTCTTGCCGTAGAAGCGAATATTCCCGCAGCAGTCTCCAAGATCAACACCAAGAGAGCTAAGGAACAAGATGCTCCGGCAAGCCCTAGGGTTTGTTCCGTTGAAGCAGAAGCTCCCGACAAGATTTCCTCCGGCAAGCTTGTCGGGGAACGTCAAGCTCCGGCAGAGCCGCAGGTTCTTGCCATGGAAGCTGATGTTCCTGCAGCAGCAGATTTGCCTTTAGTCCTTGTTGTCGAGCCACAAGCTCCAGCATGGGCACAGCAGATTGTCCATTTCCTTCAGACAGGAGGACTTCCCGAAGAGCAAGAAGAAGCGGAGAGTGTAGCCCGGCAGTCAAGTATGTACCAGTTTGTCGACAAGACACTGTACAGAAGAAGACTCAACGGTGTGAAATTGAAGTGTATTCCCCGGGAAGATGGACAAAAGCTGTTGGTAGAAATACATGGAGGCATATGTGGTCACCACATTGGCGCAAGAGCACTTGTCGGTAAAGCTTTCCGGCAAGGTTTCTTCTGGCCAACAGCCCTCCAGGATGCAATTGCACAAGTAACCAAGTGTGAAGCGTGTCAGTTTCATTCCAAGCAGATACACCAACCAGCTCAAGCTCTCTAGACGATCCTTTTATCCTGGCCATTTTCGGTCTGGGGGCTCGACATCCTCGGCCCCTTTCCCCGAGCTGTCGGGGGCTTTGAGTACTTGTACGTTGCAATCGACAAGTTCACAAAGTGGCCGGAAGTGGAACCAGTGAGGAAGGTGACAGCACAGTCAGCAGTCAAGTTCTTCAGGTCGATTGTTTGCCGCTTCGGGATCCCTAACAGGATAATCACCGACAACGGCACGCAATTTACGAGCTGCACCTTCACGCAGTACGCCATGGTCTGCTTCGCTTCTGTTGCTCACCCGAGAAGCATCGGTCAAGCGGAGAGGGCAAATGCTGAAGTGCTGCGCGGGCTCAAGACCAGAACTTTCGACAGGCTGCACAAGTGCGGAAGAAACTGGATCGAGGAGCTGCCGGTGGTTCTTTGGTCGATCAGAACGACGCCAAATCGAGCCACTGGACAGACACCTTTTGCTCTAGTCTATGGAGCAGAGGCAGTTATCCCCACGGAACTCGTATACGGGTCACCTCGAGTGCTCGCTTATGATGAGCTCGAGCAAGAGCGGCTGCAACAAGATGACGCGCTGCTCCTTGAGGAAGACCGTCTTCAGGCTGCTGTGCGAGCTGCTCGCTACCAGCAAGCTTTGCGCCGCTACCATAGCCGCAAAGTTAACACCAGAAGTCTCGAGGAAGACGACCTTGTTCTTCGGCGCGTTCAGTCCGCCAAGAATTCCAACAAGTTGACGCCGAAGTGGGAAGGCCCTTACCGGGTGAAACGAGTCACTAGGCCTGGCGCTGTCCGCCTTGAGACCGAAGATGGCATTCCGGTGAGCAACTCCTGGAACATTGAGCATCTTCGTAAGTTTTACCCGTAAGGCGCGGTTGTCGGAACCTGTTCCGGCAACCACCTTTTGTACAAGTCTTGCCGCTGTTGCATGTAATCCTTTGTACAAAGCCGGGCGCAGATCCCGTGCATAAGTAAAGCTCATGTGCTCCGCACATTTTGTCAATTTTATGCTTTCTATTTTCTGGCATATATGATCTGACACTTTGTGCAGCACCTACTCCACGGTAAGCAATAACGAGCCGTAAAGCTCCATATCTGTATTGTCTCTTCTTCCTTTTGAAAGCAAGGTTCCCCTCGCCCACAAGTTTGCCGGGGGGAATGGAGAAGACGATGGATGGTATGGGCCAGGCGTCGTTCAAGAAAGTTTCGCCTTGCCAGGAAGCAAACAACAGAAAAGCTAAGTTGCCAAAGTTTGAGCAATCAAATTTTTTAAAATTTTAAGTTATCTCCCTTGAACGACCACACTTTGTATGGGAAACCTGTGCGCGGAGGAACCAACTCACAGCTAGTTGCGCCCCTACTTTGTTTCGAGTCCGCTCAACAACTTAAGTGAGCTGCTAGCGCCCTTACTTTGCTTCGAGTCCGCTCAGCAACTTAAGTGAGCCGCTAGCGCCCTTACTTTGTTTCGAGTTCGCTCAGCAACTTAAGTGAGCTGCAACTAGTTGCGACAAGGTTTCTTGCCGGTAGCGGCACCGCCAGCAGGCTGCTGACGTTCCGCACTCAGCGCTCGCGGCTCAGGTGCCTGCACCGGCAAGTTTCCTAAAAGCGTAGGGCAAAAACATACAAAGGGAGGAATCAAGTAAAGGGAGTAACGTTGCAATCATTGCCCACAATCAAGTTACATTACAAAGATAGCTTGTCGCAACTCTAACAGATTGTTTTTGTGACATGATGGGCAGCGACAAGAAAAGAGGAAATGAGCGGCCTAATCTACGCGATCGCCTTCGACCCGCTTGATCCCGCTCACCTTGTCCACAATAGGTGCGACAAGGGCCTTGAGCTCTTCCAGATTAGCTTCTGGCGGCAAGGACCTGAGGATGTTGGTGAGGCGGAGGCCCGGATTGCGGAAGGCCACCTTCATCAACACTTTCTCGAGGGCTCCTGCGCAGATCTCGCGCGACTCGTCAGCTAGTTGCTTGGGGATCCTCTCTCGGAGTCGCTGAAGGGCCGTCGCCACGCCCTTGAAGAATAGGACGAGCTTGGCGCTGGGCTGGAGGTTGTCGTCGGAGGGATACCCAAGATCTTCCATCCCCAGCTGCGCCAGCTCCTTGTCGATATCTGTGGCGGCGGTCACCAGACTCTCCGTCCAGTGCGTCACAGTCTCCCTGAAGGTGTTCTGAGTGGTGGCAGCGCTCTCCAGCAGCGCCTTGTCGGCCTTGATTTCCTCCTCCAAGGCCGCCTCCCGCTTCTTGGCGCTGTCCAGAGTCTTGGTCAAAGTGGTTAGCTTCAACTCAAGATCCACGTTGGAGGCCTTGGCGACGCTGAGCTCCTTGCCCTTCTCGGAGAGATCGGCCTCCAGCCGCGCCACCTTCGTCTTCAACTCCTCCTTGGCGGCCTCGGCGGCGGCGGCAACGTCCTCCGCTTGCTTGAGGGCTCTGCCAAGCTTCTCCTCGCGCGAGGCAAGCTCCTCCTCGTGGGCGTCGAGATTGACCTTCCGCTGCGCCAGCTCGCCCTCTTCCGCGGCTAGCTTCACAGCGGCAAGTCGCTGGCGCTCTTCGGCTTCAGCCTTCTCGAGGAGAAAGACCTTCCGCGCTTCAGCGAGCTGCTCCCGCTCCTCCGCCAGGGATCAGAGGGCTTCCCGGTGGAAACCCCCGAGCTCTTCCGCGCGCTTTTCAATGTCTGCTCCCGCCCTCGCAACAAGCGCCTCGCGAGACTCCAGCTTGGCTTGTCGCGCGCGGTAGAGCGACATCAACCTGCGTAGCAGCCGCTCTTCTTCGGGCTCGTTGCTGCTGCTGCTTGGCGCGTCGACCAGCTTCAGCCCCGCGGAGGCGAGCACTTCTCCGTCGAAGAGCTCCCCCTCGACCGGCGCTCTGGAGCTTGATGCCCAGGGAAGATTGATGAAGACGTCGTCGGTGGCCTTCAAATAAATGCTCGGCTGGGGCTCCTTGGAACTTGGCGCTGCGGCTTCGGCGGATGGGTCGGCGGTCGGCGTAGCGCCTGGCGCTCCTGCGGCCTCTGGGCCGTCAGTACGATCGCCAGATTCCTCGCCAGTTGCTGCGGCGTCAGCCTTGGCGGCCTCTGCGCCGGTGGCGTCTCCAGCACCGGCTGCTTCATCGGCGGCGACCTCTGTCTCCATCTGCTCCGCAGCGGATGGATCTGACGGCCGGAAAAGGGGAGAAGAGTCAAACAGAATCCAGCAGAAACCCATAAAGATCAAGAAAAGAAGGATCCAAGAGAAGTTTTGAAGCAAGGGGAGTACCTGCACCAAGCTCTACGGTCGTGGTCTCCGTCGTCGGGGGGCCGCTGGCGCCGTCCCTTGCCGGAGAACCCTCCCTTGCCGGAGACTTCTCCCTCACCGGGAAGCCTTCCCTTGCCGGAGAATTCTCCCTTGTCGGGGGATTCTCCCTTGGCTCCTGGTGGGGCTGCTCGGCTCCTACACATGTCAACAAGCAGATATCAGCAAAGACAAGTACCCATGCGCGCCTCGCCCCGGAAAATAATTCACACACTTACGCTGGGGGCTGCCATGGAGGAAAGTCGCCGGCTCCGGCAAGGTTGTCTCGGGCGCGCCACCTGTTGTCGCAGTGGGCTCGTCCTCGATGATGATCACCGGGGCCTTAGCTCTCTTTGCCGCTCTCTGGGCCAGAGTCCTAAAGAGGAACAGATTCAGGTAAAAGCAAGTGAGGAACAAGACCAACAGCAAGAGTTGAAGAAATGCAAGTACAACACGAGAAGCTAACTCTTCTTCTTCTTCCTCGTCGGAGCTTAACGCGGAGAAGTCGAAGCCTGGCGCGCGCCCGGCGCGAGGAGGCGGAGGAGAAGCTTCCCTTGGCCGCTTGGCGGGAGCAGTGGCGGCGGTCTGAGACGACCCCGCTCCGGCTGTCGGCGCGGCGTGAGTAGCGGCAGGGACTGAAGCGGTGGTCCGGCTAGACTCCGCTCCAGTTGCCGTCGTAGCATGAGGCGCTCCCGCGGCAACGGTGTTTGCCGTGGTCGAGCGTGTCACGCGGCGTGGCGACTGTTGGCCCGCTTGCATCACCAACCTTGCGGAGACGCCTTCTTCGTGGGGATGGAGGCTCTGCTTCTGGTGGGCTGTCTGAAGACGAGGTGGAAGAAGAGTCGATTTGCAACGAGCCGCTCGTGTCCTTGGCGGGCTCGCTCGGCTCGGCGTCTTGCCCGGCAAGCCCCTTCTTGCCGGCGGGCTCCCCTCGCTCGGTACGGCTTGCCGCTTCTGTTGCATCGGCCTCCTCCACAGTGAACCCGAACTCGCCCGCGGCTGCGGCTGCCGCTGCCTCCTCCAGCCTAGTGGCGATGAGCGCCATCTCCGCATCCGTGGTGTCACGGGTGAGGCCGTCCTTCTCGTCAAGGCGGATTGGCACTTCCACCAAGTCGTCGAAGAATTGCTGCACGACCTCGTCTGCAGGCTCCTGCCAAGTTGGCACAATCTCGTGCGATTTGCACTCCGGCATCATTGCACGGATGCGGTCGAGCGCGGAATTGTTGCACAAAGGCACGACGCCCCCCGGCAACCTGAACACCTCGGGATGCTGGGGGTCATATTTGAACAGCTCCTGCAGCATCGCGTTGAGCTCCAGGACTGTGAAGTTGTAATTGAGGCCTGGCCGCAGCCTCATGATGTCTGCCGCGTTCTTGAACTCCCAAGTGGGCCTCCCCCGTTCCTGCAGGGGGGCGATGCGGCGGCGAAGGAAGTCTGCGCCAACAGCGCCAACAGTAAGCCCGGCAAGCCTCAGGCGCAGGATCCTGGTGACGGCAATCTTCAGCCTGGCGTCCTCCGGATCCATGTCACTCCAATCGCTGCGGCGTGCTACTGGGGTTCGGCGTCGGACAGTAAATGGCTGCGGGCTCTCCTCGTCAATCCAGCACCAATCAGCTCTCCACTCCTCCCACTTGCCGCGGAATTCTCCCTCCAGATAAGTCTCTTTCTTGCCGGGCCTTGAGATCCAGGCAATCCCGCCGGATAGAGGCTCTCCTCTCTCTACGCGGGGTATGAAAAAGTGGTGGAAGAGGGCTACGTTGGGAAGGACTCCGACAAAGTTTTCGCAGAGGTGTGCGAAAACTGCCATTTTCAGGACGGCGTTGGGGGTGAAGTCAAGGAGATGGAATCCATAGGTGTTCATGATGTCGCAGAAGAAATCAGAGAAGGGCGTGCAGAGCCCGCAATAGAAGAACAATGCGAAGAAGGGGTACCCATTCGGAGCCTTCTTCCAAGCGGCGGCGGGGAGAACCTTTGTGCGCGGATGCGCGCGCGTCTCCGCCGGCCAGAACCATAGTAGTTCTCCCTCAGCTCCTTCGCGCCGAGCTTGGGGGGGAAAACGGACCGCTCCTTCCGCAGCGCCGCGAGCCGCTGCGCCTCGGTCGTCTTCATGGTCTTCCCCTTGTCGGCTTTTGGAGCCATGGCGGAAGTAGTGGAGGAGGTCGATGGCGTTGGTGGTGCTAGTGGCGATGGGGGGTGGAGCGCTGCTCTCACTCTCAGCTTTGGGGAGGCAAGGGAGCGGCGGAGATTCCTGAGATTGGGAACGGCAACGGGCGAGTGGGCCAACTGCCCCCGTTTCCCCTGCTTATAAAGGGGGGAGGGGGCGGACGTTCCGCATTTACGAATAAAGAAACCCCCACGACCTCTCCCACGACACCGCATTCAACGCGTGCCGTTCGGGGAGGGCGCGGTGGATACGGAGTGAGATACGGCGTAACCTAGGCCGCGCGTGCCCGTGCCCTGTTTTGGGCCTGGCCCAACAGCGCTCGGCACCGTGTATGGCCCAGGCCCGGGGGCTCTTGTCGGTGTACTAGAGTAGGGGTACCCTAGTATCCCGAACTTGTGCACGGGCAAGGATGCCGGGGTGCTGATCCACGGGCACCTATGGGACCGGCGGGCCGGGTCCCTTTCGGTTCGGCGGGGGCGGAGATCGTGCAAAGAGCAAATCGAGGCAAAGCACGCGAGCGATTTACCCAGGTTCGGGCCGCACGGATGCGTAAAACCCTACTCCTGCTTTGTGGTTTTGTATTGATTTCTAGCTCGGGAGCGCGAATGTTCGAACTGGCTAACCCCCCTCTACGTTGCACACAGGCCTCCTTTTATATGCTCAAGAGGCTACCGACAGGTGGCAACGGAGGTAAAGGGCAAAAATGGAAAGATGCTGTGGTAGGCACAGCTACCTGCTACAGTGTATCATACCTAACCCTGACGGCAGGGGACAAGGGTCTTAAATGCCCGTCTGTGTCGCCTAAACATTGCGAAAAGGGACCGCCAGGGACGCCACCGTTCGCCACGATGGTGATCTTGTCAGCGCCGCTTGCCACCGCACGTCCCTAGCTGCACAGCCTTCCGCCACATACGCCTGGAAGGGCCCCAGAGCGACACGTTGGTGGATGTGCTGGAGCGCGGGCGCGGAGAGGTGGCTTGCCGCGGCAAGCGCCTTGCCGCGGTCGTTGTCTTGTCGCGTCCGGGAGCTTGTCGCTCACCGGGTCTTGCCGGAACACGTGGTGCGCCGCGGCAAGTTCCTTGAAATGCCTTAAGTGGTCTTCCCGGCAAGCTCCTCTTGCCGGGGTCTTGTCTTCTTGACTTGGACACTTTGTTCTTGAATGGCTCCAAAGGAACCACGGAGGATCTTGGCGGTCACCCGGCAAGCCTTGCCGCGGGATGCTGCGACTGCCCGTGCACAAGTTCGGGATACTAGGGTACCCCTACTCTAGTACACCGACAGGAGCCCCCGGGCCTGGGCCATAGAATTTTAATTTTTGAAACATTTTGATATATTATACGTTTTTTTCTAACATCGTATGCAAAAGTTATAGCCGTTTTACATTTTCCCTACACTTTTTGCAAAACATGTCCAAACTTAAGTTTTTAAATTTTCCTAACTAGTATATGTAGTAACATAATTACATCTCGAAGGATTTTAATTTTTGAAGTTTTTATCATTTTCTATTGCTTTTTACAATACCGAAAAGGCGATCCACCGGGGGGGGGGGGTAGAGTTTTAAAATGGGACCTTTAGTAGTAGCGAGGGATTTTACCCCTCGCTACTACTATGGCATGTCCCGGAGGGGCACGGTTGAGGCCCCTTAGTAGTAGCGAGGGGTAAAAACTTAGTAGTAGCACGGGTTTATAACCCTCGCTACTACTATGGCATGGCCCAGGGGCACGGTAGAGACCGCTTAGTAGTAGCGAGGGGTAAAAACCAGCGCTACTGCTATCAACTTAGTAGTAGCCAGGGTTAAAAACCCGTGCTACTACTATGGCATGTCCCGGGGGGCACGGTAGAGACCGCTTAGTAGTAGCGAGGGTAAAAAACCAGCGCTACTTCTATCAACTTAGTAGTAGCGAGGGTTAAAAACCCGCGCTACTGCTACTTAGCAGCAGCGCCTGATTTTAAAGCGCGCTGCTGGTAAGATTCTGTGTATAGGCTTTTCCCTAGTAGTGCCTTGACTGCTGGGACCCACCAGCTACATCTTCGCACGCAAGGAAGTGCCTGACAGTCGGGACCTACCTGGTCGAAGCGTACGTAGAGTTGTCATTCTGGTCGCGAACGTGTACGTACATATATACTGGTCGATGTAGAGGCGCGCACGTGTCGTAGTAGAGGCGCGCACATAGCATGTACACGTACGTACAGCGGTCAGGGTGCAAGAAAGAAAATACGGCCACGTATGTGTACATACGGGTGGGGTCTCGAACGCCTACTCGCGCATACGTACGACGAGGGCTCGTGTACAAGGCTGGGTCGGAACGGAGAAACAACGTCGTCGTCGTGTTCATGGGGAGGCAACGGAATGTGTCATGTTCATGGGGAGGCAACGAAATGCGTCGTGTTCATGGGGAGGCAACGGAATGCGTTGTGTTCATCGGGAGGGCTTGGACGGAACAGGCGATGGAAACGAGGCCTGGCGTACCACAGAATGGAGGAAACGGCCTTGTGTTCAACCGGCCACGTTCGAAACGGGATCCTGTTCATCGGGAGGGGTGTGGCGTACCGCAAAACGGAGGAAACAGACCTCCTACGGTCGAAACGAGGGTCCTGTTGATCGGGAGGGTGTGGCATACCGCAAAACGGAGGAAACGGACCTCCTACGGTTGAAACGGGGGTCCTGTTGATCGGGAGGGGTGTGGCGTACCGCAAAATGGAGGAAACTGACTTGTGTTGGAGCGCTACGGTCGAAACGGGGGTCCTGTTTACCGGGAGGGGTGTGGCGTACCGCAAAACGGGACACCACGGTATACTGTTCATCTCCACCGTCGACCTCCTCCAGCCTCCATGGGCTCCTGTTCATCCAGTCTCCACGGGCTCCTGTTCATCCAGCCTCCACCGCGCGTTACTCCACCGGCTACTGTTCAACCACCCCTCCACCGTCTACTGTTCATCCAGCCCTCCACACCACGGGGTCCTGTTCATCCACCCCTCCACGGGCACCCCTCCACCGTCTACTGTTCATCCAGCCCTCCACACCACGGGGTCCTGTTCAACCATCCCTCCACGGGCACCCCTCCACCGTCTACTGTTCATCCAGCCCTCCACACCACTTGGTCCTGTTCATCACCCCTCCACGGGCACCCCTCCACCGTCTACTGTTCATCCAGCCCTCCACACCACTTGGTCCTGTTCATCACCCCTCCACGGGCACCCCTCCACCATCTACTGTTCATCCAGCCCTCCACCACACCACGGGGTCCTGTTCATCCAGAGGCAACGCCACCGCTCACTGTTCATCCAACCCTCCCTGCAACGCTCACTGTTCATCCCATCGATCGGATTCAGTTAGCAGCAGTAGCGAAGGAATCGCTCGATCGGGTTCAGTTAACAGCCATCGATCGATCGCTCGGGTTCAGTAACGCGTAGCCTGCAGTGCAATCTCTCGGGTTCAGTTAGAGCCAACGCCTCGCACACACGTGCGTACGTGTACGAGAGAAACGCGCATCGCTCGGCCCCCGACCTCCCACCATAACCGGGAACTCCCCGAAATTTTCCTCCCCCTCGCTTCTACCATAGTTTTTTCCGTCATGGACGGCCCAAAGAATGTCATGCAGCTGCGTCTTTGGCCTGCCCAGGAGGAAAACCCATTTTCTGTCATGATTTTTTGTTATAGAAGTAGGATCCCACCACATCTATGATGATACCGGGTTTTGTCACAATTATCGTCATAGAAGTGTCATATGTATGACAGAAATTTTTTTCATTCGGCCCAAAATGTCACGGATGTTTGTTTTTTTTGTAGTGATAACACCACTAGAGGAGAGATAACATACATCTCATCAAAATATCGAACGAATACCAAATTCACATGACTACTAATAGCAGAACTTCTCCTATGTCCTCACGAACAAACGTAACTACTCACAAAGCATATTCATGTTCATATTCAGAGGGGTATTAATATGCATATAGGATCTGAACATATGATCTTCACCAAATAAACTAACTAGCATAAACTACAAGGAGTAATCAACACTACTAGCAACCCACGGGTACCAATCCCAGACTTAGAGACAAGAATTGGATACAAGAGATGAACTAGGGTTTGAGAGGAGACGGTGCTGGTGAAGATGTTGATGGAGATTGACCCCCTCCCAGTGAGAGGATCGTTGGTGATGACGATGGCGATGATTTCCCCCTCCTAGAGGGAAGTTTCCCCGGCAGAATATCTACGCCAGAGCCCTAGATTGATTCCGCCAAGGTTCTGCCTAGTGGCGGCGGAGTCTCATCCCGAAAGCTTGCTTATCATTTTTTTCTCATCGAAGGACTCCATATAGCAGAAGATGGGCATCGGAGGGCCACCAGGTGGCCCACGAGGCAGGGGGCGCACCCAGGGGGTAAGGCTGGCCCCCACCCTCGTGGCCAGGGTGTGGCCTCCCTCTGGAACTTCTTGCGCTCAATATTTTTTATATATTCTAAAAATGACTTCCATGATGTTTCAGGACTTTTGGAGCTGTGTACTATAGGTCTCTAATATTTGCTCCTTTTCCAGCCCAGAATCCCAGCTGCCGGCATTCTCCCTCTTTATGTAAACCATGTAAAATAAAAGAGAAAAGGCATAAGTATTGTGACATAATGTGTAATAACATCCCATAATGCAATAAATATCAATATAAAAGCATGATGCAAAATGGACATATCAACTCCCCCAAGCTTAGACCTCGCTTGTCCTCAAGCGAAAGCCCAAATCGAAAAATATGTCCACATGTTTAGAGATAGAGGTGTCGATAAAAATAAAATACGTACATGAGGGCATTATGATCATTCTTAAAACAACAACTTATATAATTCTTGTCATATGATCTCTTATGCTAGAGTAACAATTCAATCACAATTTCAAGTATGAATCACAAACTTCATTGAAAACTAACAAACTATAATCTCAGTCATTGGAGCAATTGCAATTTATCATAACATAGGAAAGAGTCAATATAAGAGCTTTTCAGCAAGTAAACATACTCAACTATCATATAGTCTTCCACAATTGCTAACACTCACGCAATACTTATGGGTATGGAGTTTTAATCGGACACAGAGAAAGATAGGGGCTTACAGTTTTGCCTCCCAACGTTTTACCTCAAGGGTAATGTCAACAATAATAGTTCATGAAAATTCACATCCAATTATCCATATATACTAGGATCTTTCCAACATGTTGTGCTTGCCAAAAGATAAAATGTAAAAAGGAAGGGTGAAGATCACCATGACTCTTATGCAAGGTAGGAGATAAAAGAAAAAGATAGGCCCTTCACAGAGGGATGTAGAGGTTGTCATGCATTTTTATGGTTGGATGCATAAAATCTTAATGCGAAAGAACGTCACTTTATATTGCCACTTGTGATATGGACCTTTATTATGCAGTCCGTCGCTTTTATTCCTTCCATATCATACGATCGTATAAAGCTTATTTTCTCCCACACTAATAAGTCATACATATTTAGAGGGCAATTTTTATTGCTTGCACCGATGACAACTTACTTGAGGGATCTTACTCAATCCATAGGTAGGTATGGTGGACACTCATGGCAAAACTGGTTTAAGGGTGTTTGGAAGCACAAGTAGTATCTCTACTTGGTGCAAAGAATTTGGCTAGCGTGAGGGGGAAAAGCAAGCTCAATCATGTTGGATGATCCTTGACAATATAATTTATCTCAGATGTAAGAAAACATAACCCATTACGTTGTCTTCCTTGTCCAACGTCAACTCTTTAGCATGTCATATTTTAATGAGTGCTCACAATCATAAAAGATGTCCAAGATAGTGTATTTATATGTGAAGACCTCTCTTTCTTTATTACTTCCTATTAATTGCAACGATGACCGAAACTATGTTTGTCAACTCTCAACAACTTTTATTCATCATACTCTTTCTATGTGAGCTCATTACTCTCCATAAGATCCATATGATCTCTTTGTTTCTTTTTATTTCTTCTCTTTTCTTTTATTCACTCAAGATTATGGCAAAATAATCAAGTCCTTGACTCAACACTAATCTTTATTATATATAGCTCACGGACTCGATTACATAGAAGGATCATAAAGCAAAACTCACAACTAGATCATACTAAAAAGTTTTATTCTACTAGATCAAAATATTATCAAAAGGATCGAACTAAGGAAAACGGTAAAGATAGAAGTGATGGTGATACGATACCGGGGCACTCCCCCAAGCTTGGCAGTTGCCAAGTGGAGTGCCCATACCAGATACTCAGTTCTTCTTTGTTTGTGAATAAGGTGGAGTTGTTGATGATGGATAGTCGCACATCGAGCGTAGGACGTCCTCCAACTTGCGGATAATGCCCTTGAGTGCGATGATATGCTCCTTCAACAAAATATTTTCACGTGTGACATACTTGTTTTGTATACGGGATAACTCAATCATCTTGAAAGCCTCGATCTCAGTTGGGGTAAGAAGATTGTGATCAATTTGAAGGATGTCTTCTGCTGCCTAGGGTCAGATCTTTAATAGGTTTCAGAAAAGGGTCAAAACATTAAATTTTGCCGTCGGCATCCGCTGGCAATGCGCCGAGCTGGTCCGATCACAACAGATAGTGCGTGCGTCATGTACACCTATGCCGGCTCATGCGTAGGGCCGACCTCTGGCTTGCAGGTGGGGGCATGCATCGCACCCGTGGGAACCGTCTGGCACATGTGGCCAGTTAATTTGTTAGGTTTCGTTGGTAGTCCGCCGCCTCTGGTTGCGCTGGCTCACGCATGGGGGCGGGCGTCACACATTTGTGAGCAGCGACTTGGACAACAACCTAGTAGTTCTCTTCCAACACCTGCAAGTATCCAAAAACAAATACTACTCCCTCCGTCCTATAATGTAAGACGTTTTTTGACTCTAGTGTAATGTCAAAAAATGTCTTATATTATGGGACGGAGGGAGTATTAATCAAGAAAAGAAAAAACCGTTTAGATGTGATGGACAAGACCTATCTATTAGCTTAGCAGTATGATCATTTAGTTTATTGCTATTATTTTTTTCATGACTTATACATGGTCCTCAGACTATGAGATTATGCTAGTCCGAAATACCGCAGGAACACCTTGTGTCCTATCAAACGTCACAACGTAACTGGGTGATTATAAAGATGCTCTATAGGTGTCTCCGATGGTGTTTGTTGAGTTGGCATAGATAGAGATTAGCATTTGTCACTCTGTGTATCGGAGAGGTATATCTGGCCCCTCTCGGTAATGCACATCACTATGAGCGTTGCAAGCAATGTGACTAATGAGTTAGTCACGGGATGAGCATTACGGAACGAGTAAAGAGACTTGCCGGTAACAAGATTGAACTAGGTATGATGATACTGATGATCGAATCTCGGGCAAGTAACATACCGATGACAAAGGCAACAACGTATGTTGTTATGCGGTTTGACCGATAAAGATCTTCGTAGAATATGTAGGAACCAATATGAGCATCTAGGTTCCGCTATTGGTTATTGATCGGAGATGAGTCTCGGTCATGTCTACATAGTTCTCGAATCCGTAGGGTCCGTATGCTTAACGTTCGATGACGATATGTGTTATGAGTTATGTGATTTGATGTACCGAAGGTTTTTCGGAGTCCCGGATGAGATGATGGACATGACGAGGAGTCTCGAAATGGTCGAGACATAAAGATTCATATATTGGAAGGTTACATTTGGACACTGGGATGGTTCGGGTTGTTTCGGATAATTTTCGGAGTACCGGGGGTTACCGAAACCCCCGTCAGGAAGTTATTGGGCCTTATGGGCCTAGTGGTGGAAGAGAGGAGGTAGGACAAGAGGTGGCGCGCACCTCCCGTAGCCCAAACCGAATTGGACTAGGGCTAAGGGGGCCGGCCCCCCTTTCCTTCTCTTCTTCCTCTCCTTCCTTCTTCTCCTACTTGGACTAGGAAAGGGGAAACCTACTCCTACTAGGAGTAGGAATCCCCCCCTTGGGCGCGCCCCTTGAGGCTGGTCCTCCTCCTCCTCCCCTCCTTTATATACGGGGGAGGGGGGCACCTCATAGACACACAAGTTGATCTTTAACCGTTGCGGTGCCCCCTCCACAATTTTCCACCTTGGTCATATTGTCGTAGTGCTTAGGCGAATCCTTGCGTTGGTAACTTCATCATAACCATCAACACACCATCATGCTGACGCAACTCACCCTCGGCCTCAACTGGATCAAGAGTACGAGGGACCTCACCGAGCTGAACGTGTGCAGATCACGGAGGTGTTGTGCGTTCGGTACATGATCGGTTGGATCGCGAAGACGTTCGACTATATCAACCGCGTTACTAAACGCCTCCGCTTTCGGTCTACGAGGATACGTGGACACACTCTCCCCTCTCGTTGCTATGCATCTGCTAGATAAATCTTGCGTGATCATATGATTTTTTTTAAAATACTGCGTTCCCCAACACGGTGGGTGTTTCAAAATTGATAACCCTGCTTAGCAACATATTAATGAGATGTGTAGCAGTGATGAATGCTTCATCCCAAAACTTCGATGGAATGGATGCATTAGCAAGGAGAAATACCAACTTTGACAATATGTCCATGCTTGCGTTCTGCAGAGCCATTCTGTTGGTGCGCATGGGGACAAGAGACATGATGGGAAATTCCCAGTTTTTGAAAGAACGAGTTTAATTTTTCATACTCGCCACCCCAGTCCGATTGGACAGAGATTATTTTGCTAGAGAATTTTCGTTCAACAAGTGCTTGGAAATTTTGGAATACTTGAAACACATCAGATTTATGCTTGATAAGGTAGATCGAAGTATGCTTACTATAATCATCAATAAAGTTTACATAATACTTGTGTCTCCCAACAGAAAGAGCTGCTTGCCCCATACATCAGAAAAAAATAGTTCTAATGCTTTGGAAGAAACACTAGTTGACACAGGGTAAGGGAGTTGATGACTTTTTGCTCGTTGACATGAATCACAATTTTTTTTCACTACTAGGCTCACCAACAAAAGGGAGCTTATTTTTCCTAAGCACTCGTTGAACTATAGCAAAAGAAGGATGCCCAAATCGATCGTGCCACCTTGCCGAAGATAATTTGGTGAGACCAAGAACTTGTTTATTTGAACTCCTAAAGCGAGGAATCAATGGATAGAGCCCGCCAACGCATCTACATATGTAGAGGATTCTCCTCGTTGCCTGGTCCTTGATTGAAAAGTAGAAGGGGTGAAATTCAAGAAATACTTGATTTTCCAAGGCAATACGATGTACAGAAAGAAGATTGGTTTGGGAATGAGGATAATGTAAAATTCTTTTAAGATGGATGGGACGGCTAGGGGTTTGAAAAACTGAATTACCAACATTATCTATCCTCATACTTGATCCGTTTGCGCCATGGATTTCACCCTGCCCATGATACTTGTCGCGGACTGTCAACTTCTCTAGTTCGCCGATGAGATGACCGGTTGCACCGCTGTCAACATACCACTTTGTATCCACCCCATACTGGGTGGCAGCAACAACTTTTTATTCAAGGGCATCATCATCAAAATGATACCAGCAGTCCTTGGCGCTATGCCCGAACTTGATGCATATCTGGCACTGGATGGGGTCGTTCCCCTTGTGGTTGTTGGCGGGTGGAGGACTACCGGGGCCTCCTAGACCTCCTGGCCCTCCAGGGGCACCAGAGCGAGCTCCCTTGGTGTTGATGTAGTAGGGATGCCCACCGCCACCTTGTTTCTTCTTGTAGCCGCCGCCACCACCTTGCTTCTTCTGATCCCTCAGCTTTCCAAAGCCTCGAGATGGAGGTGGCCCACCATGCTGGGCAAAGTTCGCACAGGACTTGAAGCCCACGCCTCCCGTGAGCAGCGACACCCACTGATCGAAGTTGTAGACCTGTGAGTACAGGTCATCGACGGTGATAGGCTCCGTCCGGGCGTCGAGGGCTGAGATAAGGGGGTTGTAGTCGAGGTCCAGCCCAGCCAGGAGGAAGGAGATGAGCTCAGCCTCTTGCAGAGGTCTCCCGGTAGCAGCAAGTTCATCAGCATATCTACGCATCCGAGCAAAGTATGCCGACGCTGATTGCCCTTTTGGGCACTGGACAGGGAAATCCAGAGATTATTAATGCGGTAATGAGATTGTGAAGCAAACATGTTACGCATCGATGTCCAGAGAGCTCACGCCAATGGAGACGACCGAGACCAGCACCTCCTTCGAGAGATTGTTGATGATGTGGCCAAGGACCTGTTGGTCCTGCCGCACCCAAGCATCATGCGCCAGATTGGGGACCGCTTGATCCTTTCCATCCTTGTCCTTCGCGACAATGAGCTTCTCTGGTTCGACGATAGTGTCGTCCAGATAGCCATAGAGCCCGGCACCAAGGAAGTGCTCGAGGATATGTGCCTTCCACAGCAGGTAGTTCTCGGGGGTGAGCTTCTCGCTGATTTGGGAACCAAGACCAGAGAGAGTCGGGGGGTTGGAGGAGGACGACATGGTGGGAAGGACGGCAATCTAGGTTTTCTGGTTTTTGGACGAGAAGGAAGAGAAAGCTCTGATGACCATATAGGAAATATATCGGAAGCGTTCTACCCTCCACGAGAGAGGGCCACGGGTATTTATTGATTGAGATGAGGCTTATCCCATGTAGGCATACATAACTTGGAGTACAAGAGATTAGGAGATAGAGATACAAAAGTTTAATTAGATGATAGTCTATCTCTAAGCTAACCAACTCCTCAACTAACTATATGCGCCGGCCTGGGCCTACATGAGATATCTTCAACATGAAGTTCAACAACCAATTATCTCGTCAATTATTGAAGGTGCGCGTTCTAGTTTCTGCCGAGGAATCCTTCAATCAGCTTTGTTGTAGTAAGAAGTGTGAAACCACCTCCACAGTCAGAATGCTTCTTAATAGTCATATTACATTATTGCATATCAATAAGTAGAGTAATCA
The DNA here is from genome assembly GCF_056163025.1 of Triticum urartu. Classification (NCBI taxonomy): domain Eukaryota; kingdom Viridiplantae; phylum Streptophyta; class Magnoliopsida; order Poales; family Poaceae; genus Triticum; species Triticum urartu. The sequence goes on along the minus strand of NC_141879.1, from coordinate 34,783,433 downwards.
TATCAGTTGAATTCCTTGGTACTCCTGCGCTCTTGTAGGCCTCGGATCATGCACACAGATCTTTCTTGGATCGCGTACAAGGCGGCAGCGGCCGAGATTCCTGGGAGGGCCACTCCCACGCCGATGCGTCACCCGACAGTGGGCCCAGTGGGACCAGTCGCGTGGTCGGCTCCTCCTCGCGTCCCGCGCGCATGCAACCTGGCAGCAGATCGTCTATGCCTGCAAGCCTTGTGGTTTCCTGGGCGTCCAGTGGCAGGGGGCCACACCAAGGTCCACTGGATCTTCTGCGCCGGTGTCCGATGGATCTTCTGCATCACCAGCAGATTCAGTAGCAAGAGGCGGATCTTCTGCGCTAATGGATCCTGTTCCTGTACACATGCAACAAGAAGCTCCCTTGCGAGTTATGACCAGGTTACAAAAAGGTATCCATAATCCCAAAATATGAACTGATGGTACTATACGGTATGGCATGCTATGTATTTCAGGGGAACCAATGCCACTGAATGATGCACTTGGTGACCCTAAAAGGAAGAAAGCAATGGATGAGGAATATTCTGCACTTATGAGGAACAAAACTTGGCATCTTGTGCCTGATCAGAGAGGTAAAAATATTATTGATTGCAAGTGGGTGTATAGAATTAAAAAGAAAGCAGATGGCTCCATTGACAAATATAAGGCACGTCTAGTTGCAAAGGGCTTTAAACAACGCTATGGCATAGACTATGAGGATACCTTTAGTCCGGTTGTAAAAGCTGCAACTATAAGATTTGTGTTAGCTATTGCTGTATCCAAGGGATGGAGCTTGAGATAGCTAGATGTACAGAACGCGTTTTTACATGGTGTTCTGGAAGAGGACGTATTCATGAGACAACCACCAGGATATGAGAGTAAGAAAACACCACATTATGTGTGCAAGCTTGACAAAGCACTCTATAGCTTGAAACAAGCACCTAAAGCATGGTACTCCAGGTTGAGCTCTCAATTGAAATGTCTTGGTTTTAGTGCTTCCAAAGCTGATACATCTTTGTTCATTTATAACAAGGGAAAAGTAGTTATCTTTGTTCTCATATATGTGGATGCATCATAGTTGCAAGTTCATCACAAAGTGCTACTAATGCCATTCTGCATGATTTGAGCTCAGAGTTTGCCTTGAAAGATCTAGGTGATTTGCTGTAGCAACCCGACCTCAAACGGTCAAGCCTCTGTGTATCCGTGCCATCCCAGGATCGGTATGCTGGCACACATAGTACATCAATGTATATATCAAAGTTCAATCACATGTATAAATAACGTAAAACTGATATATACCTCATAAATCTCAGCGGAAACAATCGAATGGGTGCGGAGTCCCATCAACGCCAACGGCAAGTTGAATGTAGACCGTAACCCTACAACGTAATTCTTACTCGTCGTAGAAATTCCTGCAACATAAGACGTTGCAGCCCTGTAGGTCAGTACATTGAATGTATTGGTAAGTCACATCATAAGAATAATGAACCTATTTGTACATGCAATTTGGCTGGTGGAAAGCCCTAAGTTTAGTTTTTGCATAAAGCTAGTTTTTCCCTAGAATAAAAGATATTAGTCTATTACTACAGTATAGCATAGGATGAGTTGGCAAACCCAACTCAATCCATTCCCAAAGTTTCATTTAAAACCCAACTATTTAATTAAGAGTGATGAGATCTCCCAGCATTTCCACTACTAGATTCTCAAGTTGTCCGTAACCGGTGACACGGCTAATCGATTAGGTTTTAACACTCTGCAGAGGTTTGCGCACTTTTCCCCACAAGACTCGATCGCCTCCCCTAGAGTTCTCGCACTGCCTGGCGTTTGAGAACAGGATGACCAAGACATAGTCTTTCGAAAATGTGCCCCCTTAACCCACGGATAGGCCGGTACACCTACATCATTCTACATCTACTAGCCCATCCCGGAAGGGGTCACACTAACTACTCAACTAAGCCAGAGTCCATATTGGCTTGTGGCTCCACACATAAGCTTCTAGACATGAGAATACGATTCATCTCTTTGAGCCTGAGCGGCCAACCACTAGTGGTGCACCACCATGGATTAACCATGCATGCTCCCACTGTACTTGGCCACCATTCAAACCAAATACCGCCCAGGTAGTTCATTTACAAGTCTTAGTCCTGATTACTACTTTGTCACTCATGTCTCGCCATGTTCGCTTCCCAAACCACGTCTACATTTAGCGAGGCAAAAATAAACTTAGACGGTGGTGACAAGGATGTATAGATCATACCTACCTCAAATGAACTACTAGGTAACGGCATAGCCATCTGGCAACAATAAATCCTACCATGCAATCCTACCACAAAAGGACTAAGTGCATAATATAAACATAGGTAATTGGAAAAATGGTCAAATGTGAACTTGCCTGGTAATAGTTGATGAAGATTATACCACTCTCAGAAATTTACTTCATAGAACTATTCGTCACTCTCAGCAATCGTTTCAGAGAACCAAGAAGAACATGCAAAGCACAAAGTCTCAGAAAAACCAAATGAACATTCAACACAGTTAACTAGCATAGAAATATCCTAAGTGCAAAACAACTTGTGACATGGGGTTCAAAACTGTGATGTGTACTAAAGTGCATGCATGGCATAAAAGTAAAACTATCATAGACAGATTCTAGTTGTCTGAAAAGTATTGTGACAAGGTCCAGGTGGTAGGGTTTGGCTACGATAACACGTTGCAAAAAGAATCACACCAATCGGAGCTACGGTATAAGAGATATGGCAGTTGAAGTTTGAATTCAAATCTGAATAAAGTTCAAATTTGAATTTGGCCAAAAGTTTTCAAAGTTGGTTCTCTGGATAGAACTATTCGAGACGAACATTTTGCCACTGGTTTCGTCGAATTTGGAGTTACGGTTAAAAAGATACAACCATTCGAAGTTTAAGGGCTAAATTGAAAACTCAGGGACTTGACTGTGAAAGTTTTATTCATGACCAGGTCCCTGGCCACGTGGCGGCTTCCGGGTGACTGAGCAGCGTTCGCGGCTCAGGCTAAACGGTGGACGGCCACTGAATAAATAAAACGACTACCGTGGCTAAATAAAAAGAAAACTGGAGACCGGTTTTTTACTAAACCGCACGGTTTAATAAAACCATGGTTACCCGATCTAATACAACAACAACAACAACAAAAATGAGCGAGGATCAGCGGCTCATAGCGAGCGAGGACGGCGAACAGGGGTGGCGCCGCTGGCGTCAGGCGGCGGACGGCAGACAGGGCGGCGTCTCCGGTGGTCCTCAGCGGCGACGAAGGGGTCGGGGAGGTCAGGCGCGGCATGGGCGGCGTGCTGGTGGGGTCGGTGGGCGGTGGGGTGGCCAGTGACGAGTGGAGGGAGGCGGTGGACTCCGGTGCTCCGGCGAGAGCGCGACATGTCGGGGCGGCGTCTCTGGTACGACCTAGGCGGCAAAACTTTGTCAATCAGATGCGCCTCGACGCGGGGAGTCAATTGACAAAGAAGAACGGCGTCGAGGAAGTCTTACGAATCGCGGAACGGACCGACGAGGTAGCTCCGGCGGGCAAGATCCAAACGACAAAGGCGGCGGCTGTGAGTGGCGTGGATCGTTGCGGAGTGGCAGAATCGAACGAGATGAGTCAGGGGAATTTATAGGTGCGAGAAGAGGCTGCGGAGACTGCGGATGAGCTCTATCCCGAGCAGAGCTGCCGGCAGTTGCGGGCGGAACACGCGTGCCCTATCTGAACGGGAGGAGCGGGAGGTTAGGGACGGAGGGTTGCGGGCCCCACTGGCTGCGGCAGTGGGAGAGAGCGAGCGAGGGAAGAGGGGCGCGGGCGAGCGAGGCGTAAGGCCTGGGGCGGCCTGGGGCGCTGCTGGGCCGGCTCGGTGCGCTGGCTGCCTCTGGGGCCAAAGGCCCTGGACCGGCTGGCGGGCGCGTGTTTTTTTTTTGCAGAAACAAAAACTTCAACATAGGAAAATAACTAAAAAAAATTACGTCGGAATATTATATACCAAAATGCTCAGAAAAATAGCAGCAATAAGATGAATTAATTTTCAAGTTCAACTAAATTCCATAAAAATTCATAAAATTCAAACAGTGCTACTATTGCATTTAAAATCAATAAAAATCATTTTAAAATAGCAAAATGATTTCAGATATATTTCTCCTAATTTTCTATTGAAGGGAATCATTTTACCCTTATTCCCATCTATTTATTTTTAGGGGAAAAATAATTTGAATTAAAACTAAATAACTCCCAAGAGGATTTGAAATTTGGAATTTCAAACAACTTCAAATGGAAAAATGAGTTTCAAATAACTTCAAAGTGATTTCAAATTATTCCTTTGAAACTTCCAACTCTCTTCCATCGATTTGAAGAAGTCATTTTATCTTCCCTCATGAAAAACCTCATGGTGGTCGACAATTACTGGTTCCTCCTACAGGAAATGGGTCTGGGTTGAACCTCACCGCATAAGCTACGATTGGCAATAGATGCCTGTACAGGGTTTCCATCATCCTGCCATTCTAAGGCTTTTGGCTTGTCGTGTCGACACTCTTCTAGGGTTTTAAGGCTCTTTGATTTTCTATCAATCATATGATAGCTCATGATAGAAGTCTCCGGTATGGGGGCCAATCCATGTCGTACTTGAATCATTACCACATACGCAGATAGTGAATCACGCATTCTAGCCCTTGGGCATCCTCACAAGCATTGCAGAACTTCTCTTCTCCACGAACTGGGTTCGGATAAATCCATTGGTTCTACAAGCCAAAGAAAACCTCTATCGTTTATTCACAACTCATGGGTTTATGTAACTTCCTATGAAACGTATGCTGATGAAATCATGGCTTCTTTCAGAATTATTTTCTTCAACAAGATTGTGCTTGTTTCCTTATCAAATCCTGGGTCCTGTGGGTTATGGCCCACTTCAACACTTGTATATCTTTAACTCATCCTTGGAGTTACTATTGTTCCATATTCCAACATTACATCTCCTTTAAATCCAATAGTACTTCATTCCTTCATACTCTTGGGGTAACCATCATAACTAAAACCAAACTCCAACTCATTTGTCCAAACTTCACTCTATGGAATACATTTCCTTTTCCATTGGTCAAGTGTTCACACAGAGAGGTACCGCCAAAAAAATGCACTGGTTCATCCATAATTCTCTTCATATCAAATCCTTTATTACATCCTTAACCACTACTCAAAACTCCAATTTCAAAAGTACTCTATTACAAAAAGCTGCCATCCACATAGTTTGGTATGGTCAAGCATTACTTCCATCTTTATTCATTTGCCCTTCTTGAAGATAATTTAGTCCCACTGGAATTGTACAATGTGGTCCTTGAAATCATCGACCTTTTGCTTCATCATGGTGGCCATGAGCTTCATCTCCATCATCTCTGCATGCACCTCCCTCGGGTATTCCTGAGTATAACGAAGTCTGGCTTCAAGTATTTCTCCAATCTGACGTATGGCTTCTGTAGCAGCTTCACGAACAGAGTCGAAGAATGTTGCTCGGGGTACTCGAGAAATGAAAAAGTATTGCCCCATAGTCTTTGGGCAAACTCCCTTCACACGGTGGAGGTGTACCTCCACATACCAAAGTTCAACTCCATTCTCCATGAAAGGATAACCCTTGTAGACTGCATCTCCTTCAATATGAATATGCTTCATCATGTCCTTGAGGATCTTTGGGTAGTCCTGATCACTAGTTAGGGTCATGATCGTTTCCGGGCCATTGAGAAAAGACTCGTAAAGGGTTGCCATCTACAAGTATAAGATAGAAGGGGTACTCAGGATAATGCATGTATTTCCTTGGGTGAAATGTGGTTTTTTTAGTGAAGGTTTTGGGGTCAGCTTGTCCATGGGTTCAAGGTTTATGTCTGGGTGACATAGTGAGAGAGGCACTCACAATCAACAAACAACTCATAACATTTCATATGAGATTCCAAACACCTCAATTTTTATTGCTTCACGACCTATTACAATTTCCATTCGGTAACTCAACTGAACACCTGCTACATCTTGAGCTAGCGTTGGTTTTCCCCGAAGACGAAGGGATGATGCAGCAGAGTAGCGTAAGTATTTCCCTCAGTTTTTGAGAACCAAGGTATCAATCCAGTAGGAGCCCACGCTCAAGTCCCTCGTACCTGCACAAAGCGATAGCTACTCGCAACCAACGCGATTAGGGGTTGTCAAGCCCTTCACGGTCACTTACGAGAATGAGATCTGATAGATATACTATTTTTGGTAGTTTTGGTATAAAGATGCAAAGTAAAAAGTAAAAACAAAGCAAGATTTAAAGTGATGGAGATTGATATGATGAGAATAGACCCGGGGCCATAGGTTTCACTAGTGGCTTCTCTCAAGAGCATAAGTATTCTACGGTGGGAGAACAAATTAACGTTGAGCAATTGACAGAATTGAGCATAGTTATGAGAATATCTAGGCATGATCATGTATATAGGCATCACGTCCGTGACAAGTAGATCGAAATGATTCTGCATCTACTACTATTACTCCACTCATCGACCGCTATCCTGCATGCATCTAGAGTATTAAGTTAAAAACAGAGTAACGCCTTAAGCAAGATGACATGATGTATAGAGATAAATTCATGCAATATGAAATAAACCCCATCTTGTTATCCTCGATGGCAACGATATAATACGTGCCTTGCTGCCCCTTCTGTCACTGGGTAAGGACACCGCAAGATCGAACCCAAAGCTAAGCACTTCTCCCATGGCAAGAACTACCAATCTAGTTGGCCAAACCAAATGGACAATTCGAAGAGACTTGCATAGATAACCAATCATACATAAAAGAATTCAGAGAAGATTCAAATATTATTCATAGATAGACATGATCATAAACCCACAATTTATCGGTCTCAACAAACACACCGCAAAAAGAAGATTACATCGAATAGATCTCCACAAGAGAGGGGGAGAACTTTGTATTGAGATTCAAAGAGAGAGAAGAAGCCATCTAGCTACTAACTATGGACCCGAAGGTCTGAGGTAAACAACTCACACTTCATCGGAGGGGCTAGGATGATGTAGAAGCCCTCCGTGATGACGGCCCTCTTCTAGCGGAGCTCCGGAACAGGCCCCAAGATGGGATCTCTTCTGATACAGAAAGTTGCGGCGGTGGAATTAGGTTTTTGGCTCCTCTTCTGATCGTTTGGGGGTACATGTGTATATATAGGAGGAAGAAGTACGCCGGAGGAGCAACGAGGGGCCCACGACGCAGGGGGCGCGCCCTAGGGGGGCGCCCCCCACCCTCGTGACCGCCTCTTTTGTTCCTTAGAGAAGGGTCCAAGTCTCATGGATCACGTTCGGTGAGAAAATCACGTTCCTGAAGATTTTATTCCGTTTGGACTCCGTTTGATATTCCGTTTATCCGAAACACTGAAATAGGCAAAAAACAGTAATTCTGGCCTAGGCCTCCTGTTAATAGGTTAGTCCCAAAAATAATATAAAAGTGGAAAATAAAGCCCAATATAGTCCAAACAGTAGATAATATAGCATGGAGCAATCAAAAATTATAGATACGTTGGAGACATATCAACACCCCCCACGAAAATAAAAGTGCGTTCCACATTTATTACATGCTTTATTCCAATATCAAGATCTCAACTACTCTGCTCAAGCTTTACTCGGGTCTGAACATTCTCTGACAAAATGTCCTACTCCTTTGCAGCGTAAACAAATGGCGTCAGACAAATCCAGGGGTTCCTGGTGGTTATCTTGGCTCCTTGGGTTCTTGGCTTCCTTTGTGGGCAGTTACTAGAATAATGACCTAAATCCTTGCACCTGTAACAAGTGATATGACTCAGGTCCTTTTCTGCAGAAACTGGGTTGTTCTGGGGATACATGCTCTTTCTCTTCCTCGACTTCTTCGTTCCGATCAATTCTTCTATCTCTTGTCGATCAAACCCCACTTATTCTATCGGGAAGTCTCCCAGATACTCTTGGTTTTCCTTCACGCAATATTGTGAGAAATGTCCTTCTTCTCCACATGCATAGCAAGCATTGGAGTAAAATCTGTTTAGGCTTTCTCCATCAGGGTCGTCAACATCTTCTTTCATCACCAATTTTCTTAAACTTTACGTGAGGGCTTCTTTCACTTCTTCCTTATGGTTCTTGGTAATTTCTTGTACCCTGGGGTAAATATGACACTGGGCAGGGTAGTGCGTAGTTCCTTCACACAAGAAACAAGTAACCTGCCTAGTTGGGCACTCTTCCGCTGGGTGATTTCCTTCATAATGAGGGCATCCATCCTTGTGTTCTTCATGGGTGTGTCCTATTTCTCCACATCTCTTGCAGGCACAAGGTTTCTTCATCGGTTTATCACCGTGCTTCCGGATAAGACGGGATCCCAACATAGTCTTCTTCAATTCCTCCCAAGTTTTTGCTCCATTACATCCTTGTATGGCTTGATGCATTTTCCACCATGTTGTAGCACTTTTTGTAAAGTATTGAAGAGCATATTGAACCTCATACTTCCTTGCAACCAAATTGCTCTCGAAGTGACTCTCCATGTTTTGAATCCATAACTCTGCCTCTAACTGAGTGATCGGTCCAGAGAATACAAGTCCATCTTCATTCATCATCTATTGGGTCCAAGGGTTTTGGGATGAGATAAGAGGGATAGAGAGAGATACACACAATATAAACAATATAGTTTTGAAAAGAAGTTTTATTTGTTGCTATCGGAAAACACACACCAAATATGACAGCTCACAAATCATCGCATCTAACGTGAGTACACAACAAGGGTTTGGTCTTCTAAAGGTCATATAAATCTTGGAATTCTTCAGTGTCTTCAAATTCTTCGAGTCTTCGACTGTCGTAGCATTAACTGTTCTAATGCATGATGAAATCCTCTTTACTTTGAAGTGGCCATCAGTTGGCCGATATCTTGCCCTTCTCGGAGTGGTCTCATCAGTTGATCCTCCGCGTGGTGAAAGGGAAAAGGGATATTGCCTACCTATTTGGGGTAAAAGGAAAGATTTGATAAAGCTCAGAAAAGAAGAGAGGTAAAGGATCTTTTTGAAAATAAACTTTTAGAGAAATCTTTTCCTAAGGGCTTTCCAGTTTCTAGGGTCACGTCCTACAGTCTACATGTGCTCTAATACCATCTCTGTAGCGACCCGAGCTCAAACTGTCAAGCCTCTGTGTATCCGTGCCATCCCTGGATCGGTATGCTGGCACAAACAGTACATCAATGTATATATCAAAGTTCAATCAAATGTATAAATAACGTAAAACTGATATATAGCTCATAAATCTTAGCGGAAACAATCGAACGAGTGTGGAGTCCCATCAACGCCAACGACAAGTTGAGTGTAGACCATAACCCTACAACGTAATTCTTACTCGTCATAGAAATTCCTGCAACATAAGACGTTGCAGCCCTATAGGTCAGTACATTGAATGTACTGGCAAGTCACATCATAAGAATAATGAACCTATTTGTACATGCAATTTGGCTGGTGGAAAGCTCTAAGTTTAGTTTTTGCATAAAGCTAGTTTTTCCCTAGAATAAAAGATATTAGTGTATCACTACAGTATAGCATAGGATGAGTTGGCAAACCCAACTCAATCCATTCTCAATGTTTCATTTAAAACCCAACTGTTTAATTAAGAGTGATGAGATCTCCCAGCATTTCCACTACTAGATGCTCAAGTTGTCCGTAACCGGGGACACGGCTAATCGATTAGGTTTTAACACTCTACAGAGGTTGCAAAGGCAACTTTGCCTCCTACCGCCCCCATTCACGCTTCAGCTTCCGCCTCGAGAACCCAACGGGCCACATCCCGTCCAGTCCCATCGCCACAGTCTAACACTTTGCTGCAGCTTGCGCCATTGCAGTTGCATCCCATCTCCGCACCACCGTCCTCCACTCTGATCCCTTCCACCACAATGGCGAACTACCCACTGAACCCTGTGCCTTTCCTCTCGCCGGGTTTCGCCGCTTAGCCAGGGCCGTCCGATCGTCTTGTGCGCAGTGGCATGGTCGTTGGCCCGATTGCTCCACTCAGCCATGAGTTTCTTGGCCATTGCAGAAGCCAGTGAGTATGTGCCCCTGCATCGCCGGGCCACCGTCGGCCATTGGATCACAACTCTGCTTCAAGAATCACAGCTTTTTACTACAGAGGTCAGTGATCACCCCCTTGGTGTTGGGATTTTCGGTTTTGTGGATTCCTTTATGAGAGATAATGCTGTCAACACACCGCTTGAGCTTGAAGATGAAGATCTGTTGATCACCTTCGTTTCGCACAATGCGGCTCTTAATCGTAGAGCTGCACCGTTTGGGCTTGTGATTTGGATTATGTTCTTCGACTTTTCGTATGACTACCAAATGGACTATTACATCACTAAGGCCTTGGGTGGATTTGGTTCCTTAGTTTCCTGGTATAATCCGCGTCAGGACCGCAGATTCATCCTTCTGAAAGTCAGAGTACTTAGTCAGCTGGGTGGTGCGCGCGACAGTTGGACAGTAGTAGTGACCATCCATCGCAGCAACGACTGGAATAGCCTCCTCCCTGATGTACCTGCTGGACCTGAGGAAATGCCACCCCTGATGGCAACCCACATCCATAGTTTGGCCCTGAACTCACTGCAGAACAGTTATATCAGCAGCAAGTTCACAATTGGCTCGTTCAGAATGGTGCCCCCGTAGCTGGCAACAATGAGGCTCAACAAGTGGATGACAACACTGGCTGGGGCACTTGGGAGGCGCCCGCTGCTCCTCCACTCCCGCAAATGCCGCCCCATTTGGTGAACTACCAAGCCTGGCTTGTTGCGCAGTGTCTGACTGTGCAACATGGGTTAGTCCCAGAAAACAATGTCACTGATAATGCTCACCAAGCTTGGAATGATTCGATCACCCAGTCTGACAGTTCAAGCTCGACCCAGTCTGACATTCTCATCCCGGGTGATCCAGCTATACAGGTGTCTGACAGTGCAAGCTCTGAATCTCTTAACATCACACTAGAGATCAATGATCAAGGTGTCAGATTTTGTTTATCTGCTCAAGGAGATGAGATCCTTTCCAGGCTGCTGAATGACCCAATCCCACGCCTGAATCTTAACACATTCATCTTCCAAGCTGTTAGCCCAATGCTTGCAACTTTTGGACCTTGGAGAGAGGGGTTTGGTCTGAGAACAAACCAGGTTCAGTTGTCTATCTTGATCACACAGGATTCTACTGGTCTGACCTTTTCCCAGCAATCAAGCTCTACTTCTGCTTTGGCTGCCTCCGCTGTGATCATTGAGGACCTATCTGAACATGCTAGTGTGGAAAACGCCATTGAGCCCGCCATGCCGCCCAACACTGAAGACGCCCCAATGGACACAGAACAAGTTGTGCACATTCCACCTTCAGAACCTTCTGTGATCTCGGAGGCAACTGCTTCTATGGCCACCACTGGCCCGCGCCCCCGTAGGACCAGGGCTGCTGCCCCTATCTCCACAACTGAAGTGCGCCGCAGTCTCCGCTCCAGCATGTACGATGGGTTCAAGGTTCCTCCCCTCTCTGACAGTCACAAGAAAAATTCCAAAGTTAAGCCCCGTGTCATCCCGTCTATTGGCACATCGGCATCTGCTGCTACTTCTGCTGGTGAGGTCCCGCCCCCAACTCCTATAGTTAGTCTGCAATCCATTGGAGTTAACAGATGTGCTATACCTGCTACTGAACTTTCTGAAGAAGCCCTGCTTGCTGAAACTTCTGCCGTGCCCAAATCATCTGCCTCTTCGATTGACAGTGATGACTAGGGAGAGGATCTCTCTCACACCTCTGCTTAATATTGGAGTTCTATATGACGTCGTTGAGCTGCTGGAATGTGCTCTCATGGAATATTCGTGGGCTCAATTCTAAGAAGAAGCGACTGGCTCTGAATAATGCTATCTCTACCAGTGGTTTTGCTATCCTTTGTCTTCAGGAGACTAAGATGCCTTAGGTTACTTTTGCTTCTATTAAAACTTGTTGTCCTAGACAATTTGATCGTTTTGCTTTTGTCCCTTCGCGCGGCGCCTCTGGGGGTTACTTACAATCTGGAAAAGCTCGGTTTTCTCTGGTTCAGTACTCTCGTCTGATCCATTTGCGCTAGCCATCGAGTTCGTTAGCACACAATCCTCTCAACGTTGGACGTTAGTTAACGTGTACGGGCCTTGCACTGGTACAGACAGGGATGTTTTCACGCAATGGTTGTACGATGTTCAAATACCCCGTAACCAAGACTGGTTACTTTTGGGCGACTTTAACTACATGAGAGCTCCGGACAATCGTAATAAACCTGGGGGTAACATTCACGACATGATTACGTTCAATGACATCATTCGTCAGCAGCAACTCATTGAGCTTCCGGTGAAAGGTAGAACCTACACTTGGAGCAATATGCAGACCGATCCTCTCCTTGAACAGATTGACTGGTTCTTCACATCCTTGCATTGGACTAACGCATATCCTAAGACGCTCGTTAAACCCCTTGGCAAGCCCGTTTTTGATCACACCCCTTGCGTTGTCACCATAGAGACCAAAATCCCCCGATCCAAGCTCTTTCGTTTTGAATCTTACTGGACCTTACACCCAGGGTTTATGGACATAGTTAGAGAGGTTTGGGAACGGCCAGTTAGGAACGCAAATGCTGCCACAATCCTTTGCCGAAAATTCAAAGCTCTTTGACACGCTCTCAAAATCTGGAGTAAGAATATTTCTCGTCTATCAGTGGCCATCACGAACTTTAACAATGTCCTGGCAGACTTAGACGAGCTGGAGAAAAAATGAATCCTTTCAATTCCAGAAATGAACTTCAGACGTATCCTAAAGTCACACTTGCTGAGACTGCTCAAATATCAAAAACTTTATTGGAAGAAGCGTTGTACTATTCGTTGGATCAAGTTTGGCGATGAAAACTCCAAATTTTTCCAAGCAGTGGCCACGGAACGTTATCGACAAAACAATATCTCCTCACTCAAGCTTCAGGATGGCACATTGGTTGACAATCATCCTGCAAAAGACGCCCTCTTGTTTCAAACTTCCAAACATTATCCCCCGCGCTACAAATCTTGACCAACTTACCACTCCTTTTTCACATGAGGAAATCGATAATGTGGTCAAAGATATGCCTCCGGACCGCGCACCTGGCCTAGATGGCTTTAGTGGGGCGTTTTTGAAAGCCCGCTGGCCCATCATTCGACATGACTTTTACACCCTATGTGATCAGTTCTATGAAGGTACGTTAGATGTCACTAGTATCAATGATGGTCTTATCACACTTATACCTAAGACCAACTCTCCAGAAACAGTCAATGATTTCAGACCCATTACATTGCTCAACTGCTGCCTCAAGTTGATTACCAAACTGCTAGCAGACAGACTTCAACGTGTCATTCTCACCCTCATTCACCGGAATCAGTATGGGTTCATTAAAGGGCGTACTATACAGGATTGTCTGGCATGGGCTTATCAATATCTTTATCAATGTCAAAACTCAGGCCGGCCAATCATTATTCTTAAACTTGATTTCTCCAAAGCATTCGATACCATCGTGCATGAACCGATGATTTGCATTATGCAACAGATGGGTTTCAATGACAGGTGGATCTCCTGGACCAAGTGCCTCTTCTCCTCGGGTCGCTCGTCCGTCCTTCTTAATGGGGTCCCAGGCCGAAAGTTCCTTTGTCGATGCGGTGTGCGGCAAGGTGATCCTCTGTCCTCCCTCATTTTCGTCCTGGCAGCTGAACTACTTCAAGCCGCGGTCAATGATGCTTATCGACGTGGACATATTAGCCTGCCTTTTCCATGCAATGGGATAAATGATTACCCAGTGATCCAATATGCGGACGACACCCTCCTTGTCTTGCCTGCTTGCCCACAACAGGTTTCCCGTGTCAAGGACATTCTCTCTGACTATGCATCCTCTATTGGCCTCAAAATTAACTTTCACAAGTCGACGCTCATACCAATCAACCTGGACGCAAGTGCAACCTCCAGCCTTGCTACCGTTTTCGGCTGCACTATAGGTACAATGCCTTTCACCTACCTTGGCCTGCCACTTGGCACTACAAGACCAACCATTCAAGAATTCATGCCTCTAGTTTGCAAAATGGAGTGTCGTCTCACTACCACGATCGCTATGATGTCCTATGGGGGCTGCCTCTCCTGGCTCAATGCATCGGTCACATCCCTTCTGGTGTTTGACATGTGCACGCTCAAGTTCCCTCCGAATCTAATTGAAATTCTTGACAAGATTAGAAGGAGATGTCTCTGGACAAAGAAAACCGACCAAGGTGACAAATGTAATTCGCTTGCAGCTTCGGAACTGGTGTGCAAGCCCAAGTGTAAAGGTGGGTTAGGAGTGATCAACATTAAAATCCACAACGAAGCCCTCCTGCTGAAACTTCTCCACAAGTTCTATAATAAACTGGACGTACCATGGGTTACTATGCTTTGGGAAAATCGGTATGCTAACCAGGTGCCTCATGCGGTTGATCTAGTGAGTTCTTTCTGGTGGAAAGACATTCTCAAATTAATGCCCATCTACCGAGGGATCACTCGTGTCCAAGTAGTTGATGGCTCGACTACGCTGCTTTGGAAAGACTTGTAGTCAAATGATGTGCTACAAACATTGCAATCGCGTGCCTTTTCATTTGCTCTACAGGAAGACATGACGGTCGCTGACTTCTGGGCCAACACTGAACTGCATGAAACCTTTCACCTACCGCTGTCTGCTCGTGCGCTCAACGAGGTGCGAGATGTCCAACATGCAGCATTCCGCATACACCCACCCACAACAATATCTGATGTTTGGCTCTATGCTTGGGGGATAGCTGAGTACAAGCCAAAAGAATACTATAACAACTTCTCCCGTGATGCAATAGCTCATCCCATCTTCCCGCTCCTTTGGAAATCAAATTGTACGATGAAAATCAAAGTATTTGGATGGTTGCTGCTGCACGACAGGTTGAACACACGTGACATGCTGAGAAGAAGACATTATGACATTGGGAATCACTTCACATGTCTCCTTTGTGGGAAAAATACAGATGAGACTCTCGAGCATATGATCTTCACCTGCCAGTTCAGCGAAAGGTGTTGGGCCAAGATAGGTGTTCACTGGATTGATTTTCAAAATAGGTTTGATGCGTTGCAAAACGCACAACCCAACTGGCCCAATCCTTTCTTCATTGAAGCATTTTTCACTGCTGCCTGGAGTTTGTGGAAGGAAAGAAACAATAAACACTTCAGAGGTGTAACCCCAAGCACTGCATCTTGGTTCCATCGATTCAAAGAGGACTTGGGACTTTTGCAACATAGAGTTCAGGGTACATGTAGAGCTGCCCTGCTTTCATACTGTGGCACACTTAGCTGAGACATACTGTGTTTTATTCTTCCCTCTTTAAATACTTAGAGACAAGTGTATAGCAGTGACCATGGTGTAGTTGCCCCACCCCTGGTGGTTCCACCAGGAGTGGAGCTAGATGTGTGTGAGTGGTATGTCTATGTAAACACCCCATTTATATAGATATGAGAAAATATACAGTGGGAGTTCTCTCCCACTGTCAAGTTAAAAAAACACTCTACAGAGGTTTGCGCACTTTTCCCCACAAGACTCGATCACCTCCCCTGGAGTTCTCGCACTGCCTGGCGTTTGAGAACAGGATGACCGAGACATAGTCTTTCAAAAATGTCACCCATTAACCCATGGATAGGTCGGTACACCTACATCATTCTACATCTACTAGACCATCGCGGAAAGGGTCACACTAACTACTCAACTAAGCCAGAGCCCATATTGGCTTGTGGCTGCACACTTAAGCTTCTAGACATGAGAATACGATTGATCTCTTTGAGCCTAAGCGGCCAACCACTAGTGGTGCACCACCATGGATTAACCATGCATGCTCCCACTGTACTTCGCCACCATTCAAACCAAATACCGCCCAGGTAGTTCATTTACAAGTCTTGGTCCTGATTACTACTTTGTCACTCATGTCTCGCCATGTTCGCTTCCCAAACCATGTCTACATTTAGCGCGGCAAAAATAAACTTACACGGTTGTGACAAGGATGTATAGATCAAACCTACCTCAAATGAACAACTAGGTAACGGCATAGCCATCTGGCAACAATAAATCCTACCATGCAATACTACCACAAAAGGACTAAGTGCATAATATAAACATAGGTAATTGGAAAAATGGTCAAATGTGAACTTGCCTGGTAATAGTTGATGAAGATTATATCGCTCTCAGAAATTTACTTAATAGAACTATTCTTCACTCTCTGATGGAAATCTATAAAGTCAAACATTGCACTCACATAAGCAATCGTTTCAGAGAACCAAGAAGAACATGCAAAGCACAAAGTCTCAGAAAAACCAAATGAATATTCAACACAGTTAACTAGCATGGAAATATCATAAGTGCAAAACAACATGTGACATGGGGTTCAAAACTGTGATGTGTACTAAAGTCCATACATGGCATAATAGTAAAACTATCATAGACAGATTGTGACAAGGTCTAGGTGGTAGGGTTTGGCTACGATGACACGTTGCAAAAAGAATCACACCAATCGGAGCTACGGTTTAAGAGATATGGCCATTTGATGTTTGAATTCAAATCTGAATAAAGTTCAAGTTTGAATTTGGCCAAAAGTTTCCAAAGTTGGTTCTCCTGATAAAACTATTCGACACGAACATTTTGCCGCTGGTTTCGTCGAATTTGCAGTTACGGTTAAAAAGATATAACCATTCGAAGTTTAGAGGCTAAACTGAAATCTCAGGGACTTAATTGTGAAAGTTTTATTCGTGACCAGGTCCCTGGCCACGTGGCGGCTTCCGGGTGACTGAGAAGCTTTCGCGGCTCAGGCTAAACGGCAGACGGCCACTGAATAAATAAAACGGCTACCGCGGCTAAATAAAAAGAAAACCGGAGACCGGTTTTTTTACTAAACTGCACGATTTAATAAAACCACGGTTACCCGATCTAATACAACAACAACAACAACAACAACAACAAAAATGACTGAGGGTCAGCGGCTCACAGCGAGCGAGGACGGCGAACAGGGGCGGCGGCGCTGGCGTCAGGCGGCGGACGGCGGACACGACGGCGTCTCCGGCGGTCCTCAGCGGGCAACGGCGACGAAGGGGTCGAGGAGGTCGGGCGCGGCGTGGGCGGCGTGCTGGTGGGGTCGGCGGGCGGTGGGGTGGCCAGCGATGAGCAGAGGGAGGCGGCGGAGCTCCGGTGCTCCGGCGAGAGCGCGGCGCGTCGGTGCGTCGTCTCTGGTACGACCAAGGCGGCAAAATTTTGTCAATCAGATGCGCCTCGACGCGGGGAGTCAATTGACAAAGAAGAACGGGTCGTGGCAGTCCTACGGATGGGGGAACGGACCGGCCAGGTAGCTCCGGCGGGCGAGATCCAAACGACGAAGGCGGTGGCTGTGAGTGGCGTGGGTCATTGCGGAGTGGCAGAATCGAACGAGGGGAGTCGGAGGAATTTATAGGCGCGAGAAGAGGCTGCGGAGACTGGGGATGAGCTCTATCCTGAGCGAAGCAGCCGGCAGTTCCGGGCGGCACACGCGTGCTCTATCTCAACGGGAGGAGCAGGAGGTTAGGGACGAAGGGTTGCGGGCCCCACTGGCAGCGGCGGTGGGAGAGAGCGAGCGAGGGAAGAGGGGCGTGGGCGAGCGAGGCATAAGGCCTCGGGCGGCCTGGGGCGCTGCTGGGCCGGCTTGGTGTGCGGGCTGGCTCTTGGGCCGTAGACCGTGGGCCGGCTGGCGGGCGCGTGTTTTTTTTTTGCAGAAAAAAAACTTCAACATAGGAAAATAACTAAAAAATTACGTAGGAATATTATATACCAAAATGCTAAGAAAAATAGCAGCAATAAGATGAATTATTTTTCAAGTTCAACTAAATTCCATAAATATTCATAAAAGTCAAACAGTGCTACTATTGCATTTAAAATCAGTAAAAATCATTTTTAAAATAGCAAAATGATTTCAAATATATTTTCTCCTAATTTTCTATTGAAGGGAATCATTTTACCCTTATTTCCATCTATTTATTTTTAGGATAAAAATAATTTGAATTAAAACTAAATAACTCCCAAGAGGATTTGATATCTGGAATTTCAAACAACTTCAAATGGAAAAATGACTTTCAAATAACTTCAAAGTGTCTTCAAATTATTCTTTGAAACTTCCAACTCTCTTCCTTTAATTTGAAGAAGTCATTTTATCTTCCCTCATGAACTCATTGAATTGCTTAGAGCATCTCCGGCCGCACCCCCAACAGGCCCCCAGGCCACTTTTTCGCCGCCGGCGCCAAAAAAAATGCCCCACTCGCGCCCCCAGGACGCCGAAAATCGCCGGTTCGGCCCCTTTTTCCGCTCGGCGGTCACAGGCCAAACCCGGCGCACTAGGGGAAATTGGGAGCTCCGGCGCAAGGGAAAAGCGCGGCTAGCCCACACTGGCAGGGGAAAAGTCAAGGTTTTCTTCCCCGACTCGCCTCCCACCCCCCGCGCCCTCGGCCGCCACTAGCTATATCCTGGCGCCTGCCGCCGGCCTTCACCGCTAGATAGCCATTCCCCGCCAGAAAAATAGCAGAGCTTCGCCGCGGTAGCCCCTCCAACAGTAGCTGGCCGTTTCCGGCCGCGGAGGGGCAGTTTAGCAGCGGGTACACGCCCGCCGGGCGCAAGGTGTTCGGCGATTTGCCTGCCTCGGCGATGGACTCGGATGACGAGGAAGCGCTCGCCGCGCTGCTGGAGGAGGAAGCCGAGGCCGACGTCCATGAAGAAGAGCATCTCATGTTGCTCGCTGCCCTCGCCCAGCTGCTGGCGAGCAATGAAAAGCTGCAGCGAGGTGGCTCGGCGCCGGGGCGGGTGAAAGCAATGAACCAGCATCGTCTCGAAGGCTACTGCATGCTCTACTCCGACTACTTCGCCGATGCTCCACTTCACGGCGAGAAAACATTTCGGCGCCGTTATCGGATGAGCCGAAAGCTCTTCCTCAGGATTGTGAATTCCATCCAGGAGTTCGACAACTACTTCAAGTGCAAGATGGATTGCACCGGCGCCCTTGGATTCACCTCCATTCAGAACTGCATGACAGCGATGAGGATGCTTGCATACAGAGCTCCCAGTGATTCACTCGACGACTATGGGTGCATGGCCGAGTCCACCAGCATAGAGTGTTTCTACAAGTTCTGTCGGACAGTGGTGGCCGTGTTTGGACCGCAGTACTGGAGAACACCCAATGCGGAAGACACTTCTCGGATCCTAGCACAGAATGCAGCAAGAGGATTTCCTGGGATGCTTGGAAGCGTCGACTGCATGCATTGGAAATGGAAGAATTGCCCATTTGCTTGGCAGGGGATGTACAAAGGCACCAAAGACGGTTGCAGTGTGGTACTTGAGGCGGTGGCCACACAGGATCTCTGGATTTGGCACTCCTTCTTTGGTATGCCAGGAACTCACAATGACATCAACGTGCTGCAGTGCTCTCCTGTCTTTGCCAAGCTTGTTGAAGGTCATTCTCCTCCGGTGAACTTCGAGATCAATGGGCGGCACTACAACAAGGGGTACTATCTAGCTGATGGCATCTATCCGAGATGGTCGACATTTGTGAAGACGATCTCAAACCCTATGCCAGGAGGCAAGAACGCCTGGTTTGCGAAGGTTCAGGAGGCTTGCAGGAAGGATGTCGAGAGGGCATTTGGTGTGCTCCAATCTCGATTTGCTGTTGTCCGGTACCCCGCTCAGACCTGGTCGAAAGATCAAATGTGGGAGATTATGACTTGCTGTGTCATCTTGCACAACATGATCATCGAGAGCGAGCAAGAAGACCCAGTGTTTGACACTGAACCAGACTACAGGCAGGGTCCTCTAGCCGAAGTTGATCACCAGCTATCGGCAACCTGGACTGCCTATCTCAGTATGCGTCAGGAGATCCGAGACCCACAGGTGCATCATCAAGTGCAGCAAGATCTGATAGAGCATCTATGGAGGCTCAAGGGCGACATCGGGCGCGACATGTGATGGAATATGAGTTTTTATTTGTTGCACTATATAAATTGTATTGAACTATTTGTTGTTGTACTATTTTGTTGAAGTATTTGATATTTCTGTGATGAAATATGTGATAAAAAAATTTATGTGCATAATTGAACGCCGAACAATGGCAAACCATGCCGAATATGGGCCTATTGTCGCCCATATGGGCCCTTTATAAGCCAAAATGGGGATGATAAGTGGGCCAATATCGGCGCCTGGGGGCAACGACTGGGCACGAAACCGCTCCCAGCGCCGATTGTATCGCCGGCTCGCCCCCAAGGGGCGATTTTTATGCGTCCTGGGGGGGCGAACGGCTGGAGATGCTCTTAAAGTTTCTAAATTCGAAATGTTTCAAATGGAATTCAAATCATTTTCAAACCCCTTTTTTCATTTCTTTAAATGGAAGAAGGCATAGTATCTTCACTCTAGGGTTTTGTGATGAAATGAATTTGAATTCAGGAAGATCAAAATGCAAGATGAAAAGTTTTGGGAAAGTCCTTTTATTCCCTCTCATTCAACTTTCAAAAAGTTTTCAATTTCCAATCATTTTCACACAATCAATCACACAACAAACAAACAATCATAATTAATTATTTAACATAACATTCCAAATTTTAGAATTTTGGGATGTTACATTTGCACTTCTTTCTAGGCATTGATGTTAAGAAGACTCAAGATGGCATAGTACTAAAACAAGAGAAATATGTTACTAAGCTTCTATGTCGTATGGGGATGAAAAACTGCAAGCCTGTACCTACACCTTTGTCCTCCTCAGAGAAACTTTCAGCATATGAAGGTGAGCCACTTCACGAGGAAGATAACACAAATTATAGAAGTATTGTTGGAGCATTACAGTACTTGACTCTTACTCGCCCAGATATCTCATTTGCTGTTAACAAAGTTTGTCAATATCTGCATGCACCCACTACTGCACATTGGACAGCTATTAAGAGAATTGTAAGATATGTCAAACATACTATGGGAGTAGGACTGCATTTCAGACGCTCTAATTCTAGTATTGTGAGTGCATTCTCTGATGCTGATTGGGCAGATTGCAGTGATGATAGAAAATCAACCCGGAGGCTTTGAAGTGTTCTTTGGGCCTAATCTTGTTTCTTGGAGTGCTAGGAAACAAGCCACTGTATCAAGGTCAAGTACAGAGGCTGAGTATAAATCCTTAGCTAATGCCACTGCAGAAATCATTTAGATTGAATCACTACTGGATGAAATGGGGGGCAAGCAGAATCGCATCTCATGTTTATGGTGTGATAATTTGGGACCAACATACTTGTCTGCAAACCCAGTGTTTCATGCAAGAACCAAGCATATAGAGATTGATTTTCACTTTGTGCCTGAAAGGGTTGTAGCAAAGAAACTTGAGATATGGTTCATCCCTTCCAAAGATCAAGTGGCTGATGGGTTCACCAAGGCACTACCAGCAAAACCATTTGAAGAGTTCAAGAGGAATCTAAACATAGAATAGTTGAGATTAAGGGAGGGTGTTAGAGTTCACGTTTATCTCCGCATTGTAATCTCAACTCTATTCTATCTCTCTCCCTCGCGTAGCTGTTTAGGAGTCCTCCTTACAACCGAATCCTTGCGATCAGTTTCCTCTTCTTGTAAGCCACGGCAGGGCTGTTCTGCCTCGTTCAATATAAACCAACGCGGCTCCTCATCGAGGAGTAGGAACGCTTCCAAATCTTACAATGCAAGCATCCAGAAACAAATACTATTAATCAAGAAAAGAAAAAAACCACGCCTCATGAACACGTATGAGCTGGTGAGGCCAATCAACCCGCTGGTGACCGCTTTCATGCCCAACAATCTTTGTCTGAAGTTCAACAACCAATTAGCTCGTCAATTATTGAAGGAGTGCGTTCTAGTTTCTGCCGAGGAATCCTTCAAACACCTTTGTTGTAGTAAAAAGTGCGAAACCACCTCCACAATCAGAATGCTTCTTAATAGTCATATTACATTATTGCACATCAATAAGTAGAGTAATTATATCGGTTGAATTCCTTGACAATGTGTAAGGTTATATTATAAGGTTTACAATCATACAACCGTTGAACAAAATTACATGCATATATAGAACTATATAAAATTACATGCATATATAAGTATTACATCAATCTTCTTTCTTGCATTTATTTATACTCACAAACTAGCTCCATCCCAATGAGCAAGCTAGCTTGTAGACCCCAGATATATATTAGGGGGCCAATCATGCATCACACGTACAACTGGCCGTGGTTGTCCTGCAGCTTGCCACATCAGCACGCGCCACTGCGGAATCCCACGCTCCCGCTGCCGACGTCGTACAAAACCTCGTAGGTCTGCTGCTGCACGTTGCCGATGAATCCGATGGAGCCGTGGCTGCCAGGGGAGGCCGTGAAAGCCAGGCAGCCGTCCAGCATGATGGACGCCGGCTCGAGCTCCAAGGTGGCATAGCCTGCGAACACTAGGGACACCTTGGGGACATTGACCTCGAGGAAGCGGGTCAAGTCATAGCACATGTCAAGGTTGCGTACGGGATCCGCAAGCGGGCCATACGCCGTCATGGCGCTCCTGAACGCTGCCCGCAGCGCTGCGTATGCCGACGGTGGCAGCTGCGTGACGACCGCCCCTGAGTCCATCACCGCACCACCGGCGAATGTAGCCGGCGGCATGTCGAGCTGCCTCCCGGCCACGGTGATTGCCTCTAGGCGGACGATGTAGAAGGTCGGAGCGTGTTGGTTCTTGATCAGAGGCGTGCTCGCGAACTGCGACGATTTCCCCACCGGCCCGCCCAGCGAGAGGAATCCATCGGAGCTCGGGTGCGGGACACAGTAGGAGAAGGCGTTGCCGAAGGTCTCCGCGGTCTGCGCAAGGAGGGACCCGGCGCCGCCGCCGAGGGCCAGGACGCCGGCGGTCTGGTCACTGAAGGTGCCCCTCACGGCGTGGCTGCACCCGATCCGGAAGCCCTTGACCGCGATGGTGGGCGACAAGTTCAGCGTGTCGCTGATGTATGTCCCGGCGGTGACCCTGTCGTCGCCGTAGTCGAGGATATACTTGCATTGGTCGGAGCCGGCGGAGCAACCACTGCTGTGGCTGCTACCGAGCTCCGTGCAGGCAGGGGAGCCGCAGGGGATAGGTGCGTACGTGCTGGAGTTGGCGGGGTCGTAGAGTTGGTCCTTCTGGAGGTGACACTCGTCTGGTAATGTCGTCCATATAGCAGTGCTCATAAAATACACTGGTCTCTCAAATTACACGCGTAACCCGCCGGTTTTACTTATGGACCTCGGGCCCTCGGTTTCATTACGCCTATATTTTACGCGTTGTTTTCGATGACGAGTAAATTACACTTGTATGTTAATACAGGTTTGAAATAAACCAGAGCTCCCAAGCGCGGCCTTACCGTTTCATGCCGTCTCAGTTTCTCGAAGGTGCTCATAGGTGTCCGATGATCCTGGCTTCCTGAATGAGTAGCGGGCGCTGTATCAGACCATCCGTAGGGCCCGCGAGGCCCTCTCCGTTGTCCTTCGAGTTGTTGCGCTCGCCGTGGCGCCGAGCATTGTTAACATCGTCAACGAACATGAGGATTCAGGAGATGACTTTACTTTGACTGGATGACACTAGGGACCCACTAGGGCCATAGCCGTACGTACGCAAGTGCCTCCTTATTATGTACAACTATATGTTTTTTGCTTTCTCCTGGTTTCCTGACATCACGGTCCCACACCATTGTCAACCTATGTAGTCAATATAAACGAGAGAATTGCACAAGGTGCGGCCGACAGCTGGGACCAAGCAGCTCAAGCAGTATTTGTCTTTTTGAAGCGTGAGCACTGCAGAGTTTTTCTTGGCGATGATTTCGTTGTTGTTCAGAGGAGAGCAGGGTATTAACTGGGCGGGTTGTGTCCCGTCTAGCCCAGGCCAGACATCCAGCCCAGATACTAATTTTTTCAAGATGAAAATGGCTAGCCCAACTATACGTCTTTTTGAGGAATACCGAGGCAAAGTGAACTTGTTATTCTCCACCCCGCTGGGCTGCAAATCTTTCCTAGGAGGGATACATTAGGCTTAACAGGAAAATGGGCTTTAAAAAATAATAAATGGGATGTAATTATAAAAACTAGGCAGTAACTATAAAAAATGCACCAAACACGAAATTAGTTTATAAAATATTATTTATGGATTTTGAAAATCTTAAATTTTCATTGTTGCGCGCGCAATGTTTCATTGGATTTTTACCTAATACAAATTTATATTTAATCTGACTAAAAATTTCAGGATAAAAATATTTTGGAGCCCATCAAAATGTGGGAAATTTTGTTGAATTCGGTCTTCAACGGTTGGTTGAAATTATTAATCATTTTCCTAGCTAGAAAATGGGCTGTACTTTTAACAAACTGTAAATGGGCTGTTGTAAATTCCATTAGAATTCCAAAATGGGCTGTACATTCTTACAAAACGCAAATGGGCTATAAGTTCTCTGCCACACACTTGTGGGCCTACTAAGTGACGTGTCCCCTAAAAAAATAAGTTGACGCGTATGCAAGGCTTTGCCAACTTATTATAGTCAAGACACGGTTCTAGCAGCAGTGGCCGTTGGATGTCTATCCAACGGATGTCGTGCTTCTTCTTCAATCTCGGATATTCTTAGCTTCGGCCGCCCAAAAAATGATTCCTCTCCTTGACATCTGGGGCACACTGTTTCGGAGGCTGACCTGTGGGCCTACTAAGTTGGAGCGTACCAAGGGCTTTGTCAACTTAGTCAATAATAAACGTTTCTAGCTTCAATGACCGTACGATGTCCATCCAACGGCCTTAGTGCTTCTTCAACCTCTGGTCTTCTTGGTCCAGCCGCCTAAAGCAGTGCCGGTCGTGCCACCTGCTCCTGCCTCGCGTGGCCGGCTGTGCTGCCGCGGAGGCCTCACCGCCCCCATACAACCCCCACCGCTGGCCAGGCCATCCCTCCACTCACCCACACCCCCTGTTATTCTGCGGCGACGGCAGCCTCACACCGCAGCCGAACCAGTGAACCCTCGTACTCCTCTCCGCGCGGGCTTCCGCTGCTGCGTCTTCCCCGGCTCCACGTCGTCCCCTTCCTAGGCCTCGCCATCGTCCAGACCACCGCCCTAGTGCTCTCGGCGCGGCGTGGTCAACGTGGTTAACGACCGACTTCCATCGGAAGAGTACTGTACGTGGAGAGGCTGACAGCTGGGTCAATGCAGCCGCAAGGAAGTGCCTCCTTATTACGCGCAAAATAATTATTCCTCCACCTTACAACAGGGACCGACCGGACGGGCCACCTTATTTTGCGAAAAAACGTTTCCCCCCTGACTGCTCAGACCCACCGTACGGGCCAGCGTATTTCGCGAAAAAAACGTCCCCCCCGCTATCAGCTCGGACCCACCGGAAGTGCCTCCTTATTACACACAAAAAAATGAATACCCCCCTGCTAGCTGGGACCCACCATGGTGGGAGGCTGACTTGTGGGCCTACTAAGTTGACTGGGACGGGGGCCTTTGTCAACTTTAATCAATATGAACGATTCTAGCTCCAGTGACTGTACGATGTCCATCCAACAGCCGTAGTGCTTCTTCAACCTCTGGTCTTCTTGCTCCAGCCGCCCAAAGTTGCGCCGGTCGTGCCGCATGCTCCTGCCTCCCATGGTCGGCTGTGCTGCTGCGGACGCCTCACCGCCCCCTACTATTCCCACCGCTGGCCAGGCCCTGCGGTGACGGCAGCCTCACACCGTAGCCGAACCAGTGAACCCTCGTACTCCTCTCCGCACAGGCTTCCACTGCCGCGTCTTCCCTAGCTCCTCGTCGTCCCCTTCCTAGGCCTCGCCGTCGTCCACTGCCCTGGTGCTCTCGGTGCAGCGTGGTCAACGTGGTCAAGGAACGACTTCCATCGGACGTGGACTGTACGTGGAGTGGCTGACACCTGGGTCCACGGCCGCAGCAAGGAAGTGCCTCCTTATTATGTGCAAAATAATTATTCCTCCACCTAACAGCGGGGACCACCAGACGGGCCACCGTATTTCACGAAAAAAACGTTTCCCCCCTGACTGCTGGGACCCACCAGCTACACCTTCGGACGCAAGGAAGTGCGTCCGGGCAAAACAAAATAAAACAATTCCCCCCCTCACTACTAGGGAAGAGCCTAGCAGCAGCGCGGGTTTTGGGCCTATTAGTAGCGCGGGGGCCGGCGCTACTAATAAGGCGCTACAGCTAACGTATAGCAGCAGCGCGGGTGCCACCCGCGCTACTACTACGTCCGTTAGTAGTAGTGTGGTTAAAAACCCATGCTACTACTAACCCGCGGAATTTTTTTTCGAATTTTTTGCGCGAATTTTCAAATTTCTGAATTATTTTAACCTCTAATATCTAATCACCCTCATCGCTGCTCAATTTTATCTCTAATCACCCCTCATCATTCCAAATCATCTAACTTCCCGGACGGTCACCCATCCTCTCACCACTCCAGCCTGAGCACGCTTAACTTCCGGGTTCTATTCTCCCTCGATTCCAGGTCTGCACTTGTTGTTTTCCTGACAATAGTAAGATGTCAATCCTATTAACCCTCGGGAGTTTAGCTTGAGCATGAAGTCACACATTTTGCTGTTTGAGTTTAAAACAATTGTTCTAAAAAACAATAATTATTTAGTAACACTAATATTTCTTGAATAAGGAGTTTGACCACATTTTGACCAAAGTTTGACCACAGTTTGACCAGATTTGACCAAAATTCCAAAAACTGAAATAATTATTTAGTAACACTAATACTTCTTGAATTAGTTTGACCACAGTTTGACCAGATTTGACCAAAATTAAAAAAACTGAAATTTGAGCATAAATTTTTTTCCTTTTAGAATTTGAGGATTCTAAAAATTTGCAAATAGGCCGTAGCTGTCTACATCGTATGCAGATTTTCGTGCTAAACATTTTGATATATTATACGTTTTTTTCTGACATTGTATGCAAAAGTTATAGCCGTTTTACATTTCCCCTACACTTTTTGCAAAACATGTCCAAATTTAAGTTTTTAAATTTTCCTAACTAGTAGATGTAGTAACATAACTACATCTCAAAGGATTTTAATTTTTGAAACATTTTGATATATTATACGTTTTTTTCTAACATCGTATGCAAAAGTTATAGCCGTTTTACATTTTCCCGACACTTTTTGCAAAACATGTCCAAATTTAAGTTTTTAAATTTTCCTAACTAGTAGATGTAGTAACATAACTAAATCTAGAAGGATTTTAATTTTTGAAGTTTTTATCATTTTCTTTTGCTTTTTACAAAACCGAAAAGGCGATCCAGGGGGGTAGAGTTTCAAAATGGCACCTTTAGTAGTAGCGAGGGATTTTACCCCTCGCTACTACTATGGCATGTCCCGGAGGGGCACGGTTGAGACCTCTTAGTAGTAGTGAGGGGTAAAAACTTAGTAGTAGCACGGGTTTATAACCCTCGCTACTACTATGGCATGGCCCAGGGGCACGGTAGAGACAGCTTAGTAGTAGCGAGGGGTAAAAACCAACGCTATTGCTATCAACTTAGGAGTAGCGAGGGTTAAAACCCCGCGCTACTACTATGGCATGTCCCGGGGGGCACGGTAGTGACTGCTTAGTAGTAGCGAGGCTAAAAAACCAGCGCTACTGCTATCAACTTAGTAGTAGCGAGGGTTAAAAACCTGCGCTACTGCTACTTAGCAGCAGCGCCTGATTTTAAAGCGCGCTGCTGGTAAGATTCTGTGTATAGGCTTGTCCCTAGTAGTGCCTTGACTGCTGGGACCCACCAGCTACATCTTCGCATGCAAGGAAGTGCCTGGCAGTCGGGACCTACCTGGTCGAAGCGTACGTAGCGTTGTCATTCTGGTCGCGAACGTGTACGTACATATATACTGGTCGATGTAGAGGCGCGCATGTGTCGTAGTAGAGGCGCGCACGTAGCATGTACACGTATGTACAGCGGTCAGGGTGCAAGAAAGAAAATACGGCCACGTATGTGTACATACGGGCGGGGTCTCGAATGCCTACTCGCGCATACGTACGACGAGGGCTCATGTACAAGGCTGGGTCGGAACTGAGAAACAGCGTCGTCGTCGTGTTCATGGGGAGGCAACGAAATGTGTCGTGTTCATGGGGAGGCAACAAAATGCGTCGTGTTCATGGGGAGGCAACGGAATGCGTTGTGTTCATCGGGAGGGCTTGGACGGAATAGGCGATGGAAACGAGGCCTGGCGTACCGCAGAATGGATGAAACGGCCTTGTGTTCGACTGGCCATGTTCGAAACGGGATCATGTTCATCGGGAGGGGTGTGGCGTACCGCAAAACGGAGGAAACGGACCTCCTACGGTTGAAACGGGGGTCCTGTTGATCGGGAGGGGTGTGGCGTACCGCAAAATGGAGGAAACTGACTTGTGTTGGAGCGCTACGGTCGAAACGGGGGTCCTGTTTACTGGGAGGGGTGTGGCGTACCGCAAAACGGGACTCCACGGGATACTGTTCATCTCCACCGTCGACCTCCTCCAGCCTCCACGGGCTCCTGTTCATCCAGCCTCCACCGCGCGTTACTCCACCGGCTACTGTTCAACCACCCCTCCACCGTCTACTGTTCATCCAGCCCTCCACACCACGGGGTCCAGTTCAACCACCCCTCCACGGGCACCCCTCCACCGTCTACAGTTCATCCAGCCCTCCACACCACGGAGTCCTGTTCAACCACCCCTCCAGGGGCACCCCTCCACCTTCTACTGTTCATCCAGCCCTCCACACCACTTGGTCATGTTCATCCACCCCTCCACGGGCACCCCTCCACTGTCTACTGTTCATCCAGCCCTCCACCACACCACGGGGTCCTGTTCATCCAGAGGCAACGCCACCGCTCACTGTTCATCCAACCCCCCCCCCCCCCCCCCGCAACGCTCATTGTTCATCCCATCGATCGGATTCAATTAGCAGCAGTAGCGAAGGAATCGCTCGATCGGGTTCAGTTAACAGCCATCGATCGATCGCTCGGGTTCAATAATGCGTAGCCTGCAGTGCAATCGCTCGGGTTCAGTTAGAGCCAACGCCTCGC
This sequence comes from Triticum urartu, assembly GCF_056163025.1. NCBI lineage: Eukaryota > Viridiplantae > Streptophyta > Magnoliopsida > Poales > Poaceae > Triticum > Triticum urartu. The sequence continues at coordinate 34,754,292 of NC_141879.1, read as the reverse complement.
ACACACGTGCGTACGTGTACGAGAGAAACGCGCATCGCTCGGCCCCCGACCTCCCACCGTAACCGGGAACTCCCCGAAATTTTCCTCCCCCTCGCTTCTACCACGGTTTTTTCCGTCATGGACGGCCCAAAGAATGTCATGCAGCTGCGTCTCCGGCCCGCCCCGGACGAAAAGCCCATTTTCTGTCATGATTTTTTGTCATAGAAGTAGGATCCCATCACATCTATGATGATACCGGGTTTTGTCACAATTATCGTCATAGAAGTGTCATATGTATGACAGAAAAAATATCGTTCGGCCCAAAATGTCACGGATGTGTCTTTTTTTGTAGTGATAACACCACTAGAGGAGAGATAACATACATCTCATCAAAATATCGAACGAATACCAAATTCACATGACTACTAATAGCAGGACTTCTCCTATGTCCTCAGGAACAAACGTAACTACTCACAAAGCATATTCATGTTCATAACCAGAGGGATATTAATATGCATATAGGATCTGAACATATGATCTTCCACCAAATAAACCAACTAGCATAAACTACAAGGAGTAATCAACACTACTCGCAACCCACGGGTACCAATCCCAGACTTAGAGATTGACCCCCTCCCAATGAGAAGATCATTGGTGATGACGATGGCGATGATTTCCCCCTCCCAGAGGGAAGTTTCCCCGGCAGAATAGCTACGCCAGAGCCCTAGATTGGTTCCGCCAAGGTTCCGCCTAGTGGTGGCGGAGTCTCATCCCGAAAGCTTGCTTATCATTTTTTTCTCATCGAAGGACTCCATATAGCAGAAGATGGGCATCGGAGGGCCACCAGGTGGCCCACGAGGCAGGGGGCGCACCCAGGGGGGTAGGGCTGGCCCCCACCCTCGTGGCCAGGGTGTGGGCCCCCTCTGGAACTTCTTGCGCTCAATATTTTTTATATATTCTAAAAATGACTTCCGTGAAGTTTCAGGACTTTTGGAGCTGTGTACTATAGGTCTCTAATATTTGCTCCTTTTCCAGCCCAGAATCCCAGCTGCCGACATTCTCCCTCTTTATGTAAACCATGTAAAATAAGAGAGAATAGGCATAAGTATTGTGACATAATGTGTAATAACAGCCCATAATGCAATAAATATGGATATAAAAGCATGATGCAAAATGGACATATCAACTCCCCCAAGCTTAGACCTCGCTTGTCCTCAAGCGAAAGCCGAAATCGAAAAATATGTCCACATGTTTAGAGATAGAGGTGTCGATAAAAATAAAATACGTACATGAGGGCATTATGATCATTCTTAAAACAACAACTTATATAATTCTTGTCATATGATCTCTTATGCTAGAGTAACAATTCAATCACAATTTCAAGTATGAAACACAAACTTCATTGAAAACTAACAAACTATAATCTCAGTCATTGGAGCAATTGCAATTTATCATAACATAGGAAAGAGTCAATATAAGAGCTTTTCAGCAAGTACACATACTCAACTATCATATAGTCTTCCACAATTGCTAACACTCACGCAATACTTATGGGTATGGAGTTTTAATCGGACACAAAGAAAGATAGGGGCTTATAGTTTTGCCTCCCAACGTTTTACCTCAAGGGTAATGTCAACAATAATAGTTCATGAAAATTCACATCCAATTAGCCAGATATACCAGGATCTTTCCAACATGTTGTGCTTGCCAAAAGATAAAATGTACAAAGGAAGGGTGAAGATCACCATGACTCTTATGCAAGGTAGGAGATAAAAGAAAAAGATAGGCCCTTCACAGAGGGATGTAGAGGTTGTCATGCATTTTTATGGTTGGATGCACAAAATCTTAATGCGAAAGAACATCACTTTATATTGCCACTTGTGATATGGACCTTTATTATGCAGTCCGCCGCTTTTATTTCTTCCATATCATACGATCGTATAAAGCTTATTTTCTCCCACACTAATAAGTCATACATATTTAGAGGGCAATTTTTATTACTTGCACTGATGACAACTTACTTGAGGGATCTTACTCAATCCATAGGTAGGTATGGTGGACACTCATGGAAAAATTGGTTTAGGGGTGTTTGGAAGCACAAGTAGTATCTCTACTTGGTGCAAAGAATTTGGCTAGCATGAGGGGGAAAAGCAAGCTCAATCATGTTGGATGATCCATGACAATATAATTTATCTCAGATGTAAGAAAACATAACCCATTACGTTGTCTTCCTTGTCCAACGTCAACTCTTTAGCATGTCATATTTTAATGAGTGCTCACAATCATAAAAGATGTCCAAGATAGTGTATTTATATGTGAAGACCTCTCTTTCTTTATTACTTCCTATTAATTGCAACGATGACCGAAACTATGTTTGTCAACTCTCAACAACTTTTATTCATCATACTCTTTCTATGTGAGCTCATTACTCTCCATAAGATCCATATGATCTCTTTGTTTCTTTTTATTTCTTCTCTTTTCTTTTATTCACTCAAGATTATGGCAAAATAATCAAGTCCTTGACTCAACACTAATCTTTATTATATATAGCTCACGGACTCGATTACATAGAAGGATCATAAAGCAAAACTCACAACTAGATCATACTAAGAAGTTTTATTCTACTAGATCAAAATATTATCAAAAGGAACGAACTAAGGAAAACGGTAAAGATAGAAGTGATGGTGATACGATACCGGGGCACTCCCCCAAGCTTGGCAGTTGCCAAGTGGAGTGCCCATACCAGATACTCAGTTCTTCTTTGTTTATGAAGAAGGTGGAGTTGTTGATGATGGATAGTCGCACATCGAGCGTAGGAGGTCCTCCAACTTGCGGATAATGCCCTTGAGTGCGATGATATGCTCCTTCAACAAAATATTTTCACGTGTGACATACTTGTTTTGTATACGGGATAACTCAATCATCTTGAAAGCCTCGGTCTCAGTTGGGGTAAGAAGATTGTGATCAATTTGAAGGATGTCTTCTGCTGCCTAGGGTCAGATCTTTAATAGGTTTCAGAAAAGGGTCAAAACACGAAATTTTGCCGTCGGCATCCGCTGGCAATGCGCCGAGCTGGTCCGGTCGCAACAGATAGTGCGTGCATCATGTACACCTATGCCGGCTCGTCCGTAGGGCCGCCCTCTGGCTTGCAAGTGGGGGCATGCATCGCACCCGTGGGAACCGGCTGGCACGTGTGGCCAGTTAATTTGTTAGGTTTCGTTGTTAGTGCGCCGCCTTCGGCTGCGCTGGCTCACACGTGGGGGCGGGCGTCACACATTTGTGAGCAGTGACTTGGACAACAACCTAGTAGTTCTCTTCCAACACCTGCAAGCATCCAAAAACAAATACTACTCCCTCCGTCCTATAATGTAAGACGTTTTTTGACTCTAGTGTAATGTCAAAAAATGTCTTATATTATGGGACGGAGGGAGTATTAATCAAGAAAAGAAAAAACCATTTAGATGTGATGGACAAGACCTATCCGTTAGCTTAGCAGTATGATCATTTAGTTTATTGCTATTATTTTTTCATGACTTATACATGGTCCTCAGACTATGAGATTATGCAAGTCCCGAATACCGGAGGAACACCTTGTGTCCTATCAAACGTCACAACGTAACTGGGTGATTATAAAGATGCTCTACAGGTGTCTCCGATGGTGTTTGTTGAGTTGGCATAGATAGAGATTAGCATTTGTCACTCTGTGTATCGGAGATGTATATCTGGGCCCTCTCGGTAATGCACATCACTATGAGCGTTGCAAGCAATGTGACTAATGAGTTAGTCACGGGATGAGCATTACGGAACGAGTAAAGAGACTTGCCGGTAACGAGATTGAACTAGGTATGATGATACCGACGATCGAATCTCGGGCAAGTAACATACCGATGACAAAGGCAACAATGTACGTTGTTATGCGGTTTGACTGATAAAGATCTTCGTAGAATATGTAGGAACCAATATGAGCAACTAGGTTCCGCTATTGGTTATTGATCGGAGATGAGTCTCGGTCATGTCTACATAGTTCTCGAACCCGCAGGGTCCGTACGCTTAACGTTCGATGATGATATGTATTATGAGTCCCGGATGAGATGATGGACATGACGAGGAGTCTCGAAATTGTCGAGACATAAAGATTCATATATTGGAAGGTTACATTTGGACACTGGGATGGTTCGGGTCATTTCGGATAAGTTTCGGAGTACTGGGGGTTACCGAAACCCCCGTCGGGAAGTTATTGGGCCTTATGGGCCTAGTGGTGGAAGAGAGGAGGTAGGCCAAGAGGTGGCGCGCGCCTCCCGTAGCCCAAACCGAATTGGACTAGGGCTAAGGGGGGCGGGCCCCCTTTCCTTCTCTTCTTCCTCTCCTTCCTTCTTCTCCTACTTGGACTAGGAAAGGGGAAACCTACTCCTACTAGGAGTAGGAATCCCCCCCTTGGGAGCGCCCCTTGAGGCCGGCCCTCCTCCTCCTCCCCTCCTTTATATATGGGGGAGGGGGACACCTCATAGACACAAGAGTTGATCTTTAACCGTTGCGGTGCCCCCCTCCACAGTTTTCCACCTCGGTCATATTGTCGTAGTGCTTAGGCGAATCCTTGCGTTGGTAACTTCATCATAACCATCAACACACCATCATGCTGACGCAACTCACCCTCGGCCTCAACTGGATCAAGAGTACGAGGGACGTCACCGAGCTGAACGTGTGCAGATCGCGGAGGTGTTGTGCGTTTGGTACTTGATCGGTTGGATCGCAAAGACGTTCGACTACATCAACCGCATTACTAAATGCCTCCGCTTTCGGTCTACGAGGATACGTGGACACACTATCCCCTCTCCTTGCTATGCATCTCCTAGATAAATCTTGCGTGATCGTAGGAATTTTTTTTAAATACTGCGTTCCCCAACACGGTGGGTGTTTCAAAATTGATAACCCTGCTTAGCAACATATTAATGAGATGTGTAGCAGTGATGAATGCTTCATCCCAAAACTTCGATGGCATGGATGCATTAGCAAGGAGAAAGACCAACTTTGACAATATGTCTATGCTTGCGTTCTGCAGAACCATTCTGTTGGTGCGCATGGGGACAAGAGACATGATGGGAAATTCCCAGTTTTTGAAAGAACGAGTTTAATTTTTCATACTCGCCACCCCAGTCCGATTGGACAGAGATTATTTTGCTAGAGAATTTTCGTTCAACAAGTGCTTGGAAATTTTGGAATACTTGAAACACATCAGATTTATGCTTGATAAGGTAGATCCAAGTATGCTTACTATAATCATCAATAAAGTTTACATAATACTTGTGTCTCCCAACAGAAAGAGCTGCTTGCCCCATACATCAGAAAAAAATAGTTCTAATGGTTTGGAAGAAACGCTAGTTGACACTGGGGAAGGGTGTTGATGACTTTTTTCTCGTTGACATGAATCACAATTTTTTTCACTACTAGGCTCACCAACAAAAGGGAGCTTATTTTTCCTAAGCACTCGTTGAACTATAGCAAAAGAAGGATGCCCAAATCGATCGTGCCACCTTGCCGAAGATAATTTGGTGAGACCAAGAACTTGTTTATTTGAACTCCTAAAGCGAGGAATCAATGGATAGAGCCCACCAATGCATCTACATATGTAGAGGATTCTCCTCGTTGCCTTGTCCTTGATCGAAAAGTAGAAGGGGTGAAATTCAAGAAATACTTGATTTTCCAAGGCAATATGATTTACAGAAAGAAGATTGGTTTGGGCATGAGGATAATGTAAAATTCTTTTAAGATGGATGGGACGGTTAGGGGTTTGAAAAACTGAATGACCAACATGATCTATCCTCATACCTGATCCGTTTGCGCCATGGATTTCGCCCTGCCCACGATACTTGTCGCGGGCTGTAAACTTCTCTAGTTCGCCGATGAGATGACCGGTTGCATCGCTGTCAACATACCACTTTGTATCCACCCCATACTGGGTGGCAGCAACAACTTTTTATTCAAGGGCATCATCATCAAAATGATACCAGCAGTCCTTGGTGCTGTGCCCGAACTTGATGCATATCTGGCACTGGATGGGGTCGTTCCCCTTGTGGTTGTTGGCGGGTGGAGGACCATCGGGGCCTCCTAGACCTCCTGGCCCTCCAGGGGCACCAGAGCGAGCTCCCTTGGTGTTGATGTAGTAGGGATGCCCACCGCCACCTTGTTTCTTCTTGTAGCCGCCGCCACCACCTTGCTTCTTCTGATCCCTCGGCTTTCCAAAGCCTCGAGATGGAGGTGGCCCACCATGCTGGGCAGAGTTTGCAGAGGACTTGAAGCCCATGCCTCCCGTGAGCAGCGACACCCGCTGATCAAAGTTGTAGACCTGTGAGTACAAGTCATCGATGGTGATAGGATCCGTCCGGTCGTCGAGGGCTGAGATAAGGGGGTTGTAGTCGAGGTCCAGCCCAGCCAGGAGGAAGGAGGTGAGCTCATCCTCTTGCAGAGGTCTCCCGGTAGCAGCAAGTTCATCAGCATATCTGCGCATCCGAGCAAAGTATGCCAACGCTGATTGCCCTTTTGGGCACTGGACAGGGAAATCCGGATATTATTAATGCGGTAATGAGATTGTGAAGCAAACATGTTACGCATCGATGTCCAGAGAGCTCACGCCAATGGAGACGACCGAGACCAGCACCTCCATCGAGAGATTGTTGATGATGTGGCCAAGGACCTGTTGGTCCTGCCGCACCCAAGCATCATGCGCCGGATTGGGGACCGCTTGATCCTTTCCATCCTTGTCCTTCGCGACCATGAGCTTCTCTGGTTCGACGATGTTGTCGTCTAGATAGCCATAGAGCCCGGCACCAAGGAAGTGCTGGAGGATATGTGCCTTCCACAGCAGGTAGTTCTCAGCGGTGAGCTTCTCACTGATTTGGTAACCAAGACCAGAGAGAGTCGGGGGGTTGGAGGAGGACGACATGGTGGGAAGGATGGCAATCTAGGTTTTCTGGTTTTTGGACGAGAAGAGAAAGCTCTGATGACCATATAGGAAATATATCGGAAGCGTTCTACCCTCCACGAGAGAGGGCCGCGGGTATTTATTGATTGAGATGAGGCTTATCCCATGTACGCATACATAACTTGGAGTACAAGAGATTAGGAGATAGAGATACAAAAGTTTAATTAGATGATAGTCTATCTCTAAGCTAACCAACTCCTCAACTAACTATATGCGCCGGCCTGGGCCTACATGAGATATCTTCAACATGAAGTTCAACAACCAATTAGCTCGTCAATTATTGAAGGTGTGCGTTCTAGTTTCTGCCGAGGAATCCTTCAATCACCTTTGTTGTAGTAAGAAGTGTGAAACCACCTCCACAGTTAGAATGCTTCTTAATAGTCATATTACATTATTGCACATCAATAAGTAGAGTAATCATATCAGTTGAATTCCTTGGTACTCCTGCGCTCTTGCAGGCCTCAGATCGTGCGCACAGATCTTTCTTGGATCGCGTACAAGGTGGCAGCGGCCCAGATTCCTGGGAGGGCCACTCCCACGCCGACGCGTCACCCGATAGTGGGCCCAGTGGGACCAGTCGCGCGGTCGGCTCCTCCTCGCGTCCCGCGCACATGCAACCTGGCAGCGGATCGTCTATGCCTGGAAGCCCTGTGGTTTCCTGGGCGTCCAGTGGCAGGGGGGCCACACCAAGGTCCAGTGGATCTTCTGCGCCAGTGTCCGATGGATCTTCTGCATCACCAGCAGATTCAGTAGCAAGAGGTGGATCTTCTGCGCCAATGGATCTTGTTCCTGTACACATGCAACAAGAAGCTCCCTTGCGAGTTATGACCAGGTTACAAAAAGGTATCCATAATCCCAAAATACAAACTGATGGTACTATACGGTATGGCATGCTATGTATTTCAGGGGAAGCAATGACACTGAATGATGCACTTGGTGACCCTAAATGGAAGAAAGCAATGGATGAGGAATATTCTGCACTTATGAGGAACAAAACTTGGCATCTTGTGCCTGATAAGAGAGGTAAAAATATTATTGATTGCAAGTGGGTGTATAGAATTAAAAAGAAAGCAGATGGCTCCATTGACAGATATAAGGCACGTCTAGTTGCAAAGGGCTTTAAACAACGCTATGGCATAGACTATGAGGATACCTTCAGTCCGGTTGTAAAAGCTGCAACTATAAGATTTGTGTTAGCTATTGCTGTATCCAAGGGATCGAGCTTGAGATAGCTAGATGTACAGAATGCGTTTTTACATGGTGTTCTGGAAGAGGAGGTATTCATGAGACAACCACCAGGATATGAGAGTAAGAAAACACCACATTATGTGTGAAGCTTGACAAAGCACTCTATAGCTTGAAACAAGCACCTAAAGCATGGTACTCCAGGTTGAGCTCTCAATTGAAATGTCTTGGTTTTAGTGCTTCCAAGCTGATACATCTTTGTTCATTTATAACAAGGGAAAAGTAGTTATCTTTGTTCTCATATATGTGGATGCATCATAGTTGCAAGTTCATCACAAAGTGCTACTAATGCCATTCTGCATGATTTGATCTCAGAGTTTGCCTTGAAAGATCTAGCTGATTTGCTGTAGCAACCCGACCTCAAACGGTCAAGCCTCTGTGTATCCGTGCCATCCCTGGATCGGTATGCTGGCACACACAGTACATCAATGTATATATCAAAGTTCAATCACATGTATAAATAACGTAAAACTGATATATACCTCATAAATCTCAGCGAAAACAATCGAATGGGCGCAGAGTCCCATCAACGCCAATGGCAAGTTGAGTGTAGACCGTAACCCTACCACGTAATTCTTACTCGTCTTAGAAATTCCTGCAACATAAGACGTTGCAGCCCTGTAGGTCAGTACATTGAATGTACTGGTAATTCACATCATAAGAATAATGAACCTATTTGTACATGCAATTTGGCTGGTGGAAAGCCCTAAGTTTAGTTTTTGCATAAAGCTAGTTTTTCCCTAGAATAAAAGATATTAGTCTATCACTATAGTATAGCATAGGATGAGTTGGCAAACCCAACTCAATCCATTCCCAAAGTTTCATTTAAAACCCAACTGTTTAATTAAGAGTGATGAGATCTCCCAGCATTTCCACTACTAGATTCTCAAGTTGTCCGTAACCGGTGACACGGCTAATCGATTAGATTTTAACACTCTGCAGAGGTTTGCGCACTTTTCCCCACAAGACTCGATCGCCTCCCCTGGAGTTCTCGCACTGCCTGGCGTTTGAGAACAGGATGACCGAGACATAGTCTTTCTAAAATGTTCCCCCTTAACCCAGGGATAGGCCGGTACACCTACATCATTCTACATCTGCTAGCCCATCCCGGAAGGGGTCACACTAACTACTCAACTAAGCCAGAGCCCATATTGGCTTGTGGCTGCACACATAAGCTTCTAGACATGAGAATACGATTCATCTCTTTGAGCCTGAGCGGCCAACCACTAGTGGTGCACCACCATGGATTAACCATGCATGCTCCCACTGTACTTCGCCACCATTCAAACCAAATACCGCCCAGGTAGTTCATTTACAAGTCTTGGTCTTGATTACTACTTTGTCACTCATGTCTCGCCATGTTCGCTTCCCAAACCACGTCTACATTTAGCGAGGCAAAAATAAACTTACACGGTGGTGACAAGGATGTATAGATCATACCTACCTCAAATGAACTACTAGGTAACGGCATAGCCATCTGGTAACAATAAATCCTACCATGCAATCCTACCACAAAAGGACTAAGTGCATAATATAAACATAGGTAATTGGAAAAATGGTCAAATGTGAACTTGCCTGGTAATAGTTGATGAAGATTATACCACTCTCAGAAATTTACTTCATAGAACTATTCGTCACTCTCAGCAATCGTTTCAGAGAACCAAGAAGAACATGCAAAGCACAAAGTCTCAGAAAAACCAAATGAACATTCAACACAGTTAACTAGCATGGAAATATCCTAAGTGCAAAACAACTTGTGACATGGGGTTCAAAACTATGATGTGTACTAAAGTGCATGCATGGCATAATAGTAAAACTATCATAGACAGATTCTAGTTGTGTGAAAAGTACTGTGACAAGGTCCAAGTGGTAGGGTTTGGCTATGATGACACGTTGCAAAAAGAATCACACCAATCGGAGCTACGGTTTAAGAGATATGGCCAGTTGAAGTTTGAATTCAAATCTGAATAAAGTTCAAATTTGAATTTGGCCAAAAGTTTTCAAAGTTGGTTCTCTGGATAAAACTAATCAAGACGAACATCTTGCCACTGGTTTCGTCGAATTTCGAGCTACGGTTAAAAAGATACAACCATTCGAAGTTTAGGGGCTAAATTGGAAACTCAGGGACTTGACTATGAAAGTTTTATTCACGACTAGGTCCCTGGCCACGTGGCGGCTTCCGGGTGGCTGAGCAGCGTTCGCGGCTCAGGCTAAACGGCGGACGGCCACTGAATAAATAAAACGGCTACCGTGGCTAAATAAAAAGACAACCGGAGACCGGTTTTTTACTAAACCGCACGGTTTAATAAAACCACGGTTACCCGATCTAATACAACAACAACAACAAAAAATGAGCGAGGATCAGCGGCTCATAGCGAGCGAGGACGGCGAACAGGTGCGGTGCCGCTGGCGTCAGGCGGCGGACGGCGGACAGGGCGGCGTCTCTGGTGGTCCTCAGCGGCGACGAAGGGGTCGGGGAGGTCAGGCACGGCGTGGACGGCGTGCTGGTGGGGTCGGCGGGCGGTGGGGTGGCCAGCGACGAGCGGAGGGTGGCGGCGGAGCTCCGGTGCTTCGGCAAGAGCACGGCGCGTCGGGGCGACGTCTCTGGTACGACCTAGGCGGCAAATTTTTGTCAATCAGATGCGCCTCGACGCGGGGAGTCAATTGACAAAGAAGAACGGGGTCGAGGAAGTCTTACGGACGATGGAACGGACCGGCAAGGTAGCTCCGGCGGGCAAGATCCAAACGACGAAGGCGGCGGCTGTGAGCGGCGTGGATCCTTGCGGAATTGCAGAATCGAACGAGGGGAGTCGGGGGAATTTATAGGCGCAAGAAGAGGCTGCGGAGACTGCGGATGAGCTCTATCCCGAGCGGAGCTGCCGGCAGTTGCGGGCAGCACGCGCGTGCCCTATCTAAACGGGAGGAGCGGGAGGTTAGGGACGGAGGGTTGCGGGCCCCACTGGCAGCGGCAGTGGGAGAGAGCGAGCGAGGGAAGAGGGGCGCGGGCGAGCGAGGCGTAAGGCCTGGGGCGGCCTGGGGCGCTGCTGGGCCGGCTCGGTACGCTGGCTGGCTCTTGGGCCGAAGGCCCTGGGCCGGCTGGCGGGCGCATGTTTTTTTTTGTAGAAACAAAAACTTCAACATAGGAAAATAACTAAAAAAATTACGTAGGAATATTATATACCAAAATGCTCAGAAAAATAGCAGCAATAAGATGAATTATTTTTCAAGTTCAACTAAATTCCATAAAAATTCATAAAATTCAAACAGTGCTACTATTGCATTTAAAATCAATAAAAATCATTTTTAAAATAGCAAAATGATTTCAGATATATTTCTCCTAATTTTCTATTGAAGGGAATCAATTTACCCTTATTCCCATCTATTTATTTTTAGGGGAAAAATAATTTGAATTAAAACTAAATAACTCCCAAGAGGATTAGAAATTTGGAATTTCAAACAACTTCAAATGGAAAAATGAGTTTCAAATAACTTCAAAGTGACTTCAAATTATTCCTTTGAAACTTCCAACTCTCTTCCATCGATCTGAAGAAGTCATTTTATCTTCCCTCATGTACTCATTGAGTTGCTTAAAGTTTCTAAATTTAAAATTTTTCAAATGGAATTCAAATCATTTTCAAACCCCTTTTTTCATTTCTTTAAATGGAAGAAGTTATATTATCTTCACTCTAGGGTTTTATGATGAAATGAATTTGAATTCAGGAAGATCAAAATGCAAGATGAAAAGTTTCGGGAAAGTCCTTTTATTCCCTCTCATTCTACTTTCAAAAAGTTTTCAATTTCCAATCATTTTCACACAATCAATCACACAACAAACAAACAATCATAATTAATTATTTAACATAACATTCCAAATTTTAGAATTTTGGGATGTTACAAACTACCACCCTTAAAATGAATATCGTCCTCGAGATTCGAAGAGGCTAGAGAGAATGTTAGGTTTGGGGGTTCTCCTTGAAAATCCATTCATCAACACAAGAAATGGGGTGCTACCACCCTTAGAAGCATGGTTACAGTTCCAATAAAACTCATGAACTCCATCCTTTGCGTTGACGGTGTCGGTCTTCTCATATTCTCTGAGATAACCCCTTCACTTTTGCTCTTCTGGTAAGGGCATGGCCTTTTCCTCAATATCAGGATTCCTTGCATCAAAATAGGATCCTTCTGAGACTTGACAGGTCTGGCGCCAATGCTAAACAACTATCGAAAACCTCATGGTGGTCGACAATTTCTGGTTCCTCCTACAGGAAATGGGTCTGGGTTGAACCTCACCGCATAACCTACGGTTGGCAATAGGTGCCTGTACAGGGTTTCCATCATCCTGCCATTCTAAGGCTTTTGGCTTGTCGTGTCGACACTCTTCTAGGGTTTTAAGGCTCTCTGATTTTCTATCAATCATATGATAGCTCATGATAGAAGTCTCCGGTATGGGGGCCAATCCATGTCGTACTTGAATCATTACCACATACGCAGATAGTGAATCACGCATTCTAGCCCTTGGGCATCCTCACAAGCATTGCAGAACTTCTCTTCTCCACGAACTGGGTTCGGATAAATCCATTGGTTCTGCAAGCCAAAGAAAACCTCTATCGTTTATTCACAACTCCTGGGTTTATGTAACCTCCTATGAAACGTATGCTGATGAAATCATGGCTTCTTTCAGAATTATTTTCTTCAACAAGATTGTGCTTGTTTCCTTATCAAATCCTGGGTCCTGTGGGTTATGGCCCACTTCAACACTTGTATATCTTTAACTCATCCTTGGAGTTACTATTGTTCCATATTCCAACATTACATCTCCTTTAAATCCAATAGTACTTCATTCCTTCATACTCTTGGGGTAACCATCATAACTAAAACCAAACTCCAACTCATTTGTCCAAACTTCACTCTATGGAATACATTTCCTTTTCCATTGGTCAAGTGTTCGCACAGACAGGTATCGCCAAAAAATGCACTGGTTCATCCATAATTCTCTTCATATCAAATCCTTTATTACATCCTTAACCACTACTCAAAACTCAAATTTCAAAAGTACTCTATTACAAAAAGCTGCCATCCACATAGTTTGCTATGGTCAAGCATTACTTCCATCTTTATTCATTTGCCCTTCTTGAAGATAATTTAGTCCCACTGGAATTGTACAATGTGGTCCTTGAAATCATCGACCTTTTGCTTCATCATGGTGGCCATGAGCTTCATCTCCATCATCTCTGCATGCACCTCCCTCGGGTATTCCTGAGTATAACGAAGTCTGGCTTCAAGTATTTCTCCAATCTGACGTATGGCTTCCATAGCAGTTTCACGAACAGAGTCGAAGAATGTTGCTCGGGGTACTCGAGAAATGAAAAAGTATTGCCCCATACTCTTTGGGAAAACTCCCTTCACACGGTGGAGGTGTACCTCCACGTACCAAAGTTCAACTCCATTCTCCATGAAAGGATAACCCTTGTAGACTGCATCTCCTTCAAGATGAATATGCTTCATCATGTCCTTGAGGATCTTTGGGTAATCCTGATCACTAGTTAAGGTCATGATCGTTTCTGGGCCCTTGAGAAAAGACTCGTAAAGGGTTGCCATCTGCAGGTATAAGATAGAAGGGGTACTTAGGATAATGCATGTATTTCCTTGGGTGAAATGTCCTTTTTTAGTGAAGGTTTTGGGGTCAGCTTGTCCATGGGTTCAAGGTTTATGTCTGGGTGACATAGTGAGAGAGGCACTCACAATCAACAAACAACTCATAACATTTCATATGAGATTCCAAACACCTCAATTTTTATTGCTTCATGAGCTATTACAATTTCCATTCGGTAACTCAACTCAACACCTGCTACATCTTGAGCTAGCGTTGGTTTTCCCCGAAGACGAAGGATGATGCAGCAGAGTAGCGTAAGTATTTCCCTCAGTTTTTGAGAACCAAGGTATCAATCCAGTAGGAGCCCACGCTCAAGTCCCTCGTACCTACACAAAGCGATAGCTACTCGCAACCAACGCGATTAGGGGTTGTCAAGCCCTTCACGGTCACTTACGAGAATGAGATCTGATAGATATAATATTTTTGGTATTTTTGGTATAAAGATGCAAATTAAAAAGTAAAAGCAAAGTAAAAACAAAGCAAGATTTAAAGTGATGGAGATTGATATGATGAGAATAGACCCGGGGGCCATAGGTTTCACTAGTGGCTTCTCTCAAGAGCATAAGTATTCTACGGTGGGTGAACAAATTACTATTGAGCAATTGACAGAATTGAGCATAGTTATGAGAATATCTAGGCATGATCATGTATATAGGCATCACGTCCGTGACATGTAGATCGAAACGATTCTGCATCTACTACTATTACTCCACTCATCGACCGCTATCCAGCATGCATCTAGAGTATTAAGTTAAAAACAGAGTAACGCCTTAAGCAAGATGACATGATGTAGAGAGATAAATTCATGCAATATGAAATAAACCCCATCTTGTTATCCTCGATGGCAACGATACAATACGTGCCTTGCTGCCCCTTCTGTCACTAGGTAAGGACACCGCAAGATCGAACCCAAAGCTAAGCAGTTCTCCCATGGCAAGAACTACCAATCTAGTTGGCCAAACCAAACGGACAATTCGAAGAGAGTTGCATAGATAACCAATCATACATAAAAGAATTCAGAGAAGATTCAAATATTATTCATAGATAGACTTGATCATAAACCCACAATTCATCGGTCTCAACAAACACACCGCAAAAAGAAGATTACATCGAATAGATCTCCACAAGAGAGGGGGAGAACTTTGTATTGAGATTCAAAGAGAGAGAAGAAGCCATCTAGCTACTAACTATGGACCCGAAGGTCTGAGGTAAACAACTCACACTTCATCGGAGGGGCTAGGATGATGTAGAAGCCCTCCGTGATGACGGCCCTCTTCTGGCAGAGCTCCGGAACAGGCCCCAAGATGGGATCTCTTCTGATACAGAAAGTTGCGGCGGTGGAATTAGGTTTTTGGCTCCTCTTCTGATCGTTTGGGGGTACATGTGTATATATAGGAGGAAGAAGTACGCCGGAGGAGCAACGAGGGGCCCACGAGGCAGGGGGCGCGCCCTAGGAGGGGCACCCCCCACCCTCGTGACCGCCTCTTTTGTTCCTTAGAGCAAGGTCCAAGTCTCATGGATCACGTTCGGTGAGAAAATCACGTTCCCGAAGATTTTATTCCGTTTGGACTCCGTTTGATATTCCGTTTATCCGAAACACTGAAATAGGCAAAAAAACAGTAATTCTGGGCTGGGCCTCCGGTTAATAGGTTAGTCCCAAAAATAATATAAAAGTGGAAAATAAAGCCCAATATAGTCCAAAACAGTAGATAATATAGCATGGAGCAATCAAAAATTATAGATACGTTGGAGACGTATCAACACCCCCCACGAAAATAAAAGTGCGTTCCACATTTATTACATGCTTTATTCCAATATCAAGATCTCAACTACTCTGCTCAAGCTTTCCTCGGGTCTGAACATTCTCTGACAAAATGTCCTACTCCTTTGCAGCGTAAACAAATGGCGTCAGACAAATCCAGGGGTTCCTGGTGGTTATCTTGGCTCCTTGGGTTCTTGGCTTCCTTGGTGGGCATTTGCTAGAATAATGAGCTAAATCCTTGCAGCTGTAACAAGTGATATGACTCAGGTCCTTTTCTGTAGAAACTGGGTTGTTCTGGGGATACATGCTCTTTCTCTTCCTCGACTTCTTCGTTCCGATCAATTCTTCTATCTCTTGTCGATCAAACCCCACTTCTTCTATCGAGAAGTCTCCCAGATACTCTTGGTTTTCCTTCACGCAATATTGTGAGAAATGTCCTTCTTCTCCACATGCATAGCAAGCATTGGAGTAAAATCTGTTTAGGCTTTCTCCATCAGGGTCGTCAACATCTTCTTTCATCACCAGTTTTCTTAAACTTTCCCTGAGGGCTTCTTTCACTTCTTCCTTCTGGTTCTTGGTAATTTCTTGTACCCTGGGGTAAATATGACACTGGGCAGGGTAGTGCGTAGTTCCTTCACACAAGAAACAAGTAACCTGCCTAGTTGGGCACTCTTCTGCTGGGTGATTTCCTTCATAATGAGGGCATCCATCCTTGTGTTCTTCATGGGTGTGTCCTATTTCTGCACATATCTTGCAGGCACAAGGTTTCTTCATCAGTTTATCACCGTGCTTCCGGATAAGACGGGATCCCAACAGAGTCTTCTTCAATTCCTCCCAAGTTTTTGCTCCATTACATCCTTGTATGGCTTGATGCATTTTCCACCATGTTGTAGCACTTTTTGTAAAGTATTGAAGAGCATATTGAACCTCATACTTCCTTGCAACCAAATTGCTCTCGAAGTGACTCTCCATGTTTTGAATCCATAGCTCTTCCTCTAACCGAGTGATCGGTCCAGAGAATACAAGTCCATCTTCATTCATCATCTATTGGGTCCAAGGGTTTTGGGATGAGATAAGAGGGATAGAGAAAGATACACACAATACAAACAATATAGTTTTGAAAATAAGTTTTATTTGTTGCATCGGAAAACACACACCAAATATGACAGCTCACAAATCATCGCATCTAACGTGAGTACACAACAAGGGTTTGGTCTTCTAAAGGTCATATAAATCTTGGAATTCTTCAGTGTCTTCAAATTCTTCGAGTCTTCGACTGTCGTAGCATTAACTGTTCTAATGCATGATGAAATCCTCTTTACTTTGAAGTGGCCATCAGTTGGCCGATATCTTGCCCTTCTCGGAGTGGTCTCATCAGTTGATCCTCCGCGTGGTGAAAGGGAAAAGGGATATTGCCTACCTATTTGGGGTAAAAGGAAAGATTTGATAAAGCTCAGAAATGAAGAGAGGTAAAGGATCTTTTTGAAAATAAACTTTTAGAGAAATCTTTTCCTAAGGGCTTTCCAGTTTCTAGGGTCACGTCCTATAGTCAACATGTGCTCTGATACCATCTCTGTAGCGACCCGAGCTCAAACTGTCAAGCCTCTGTGTATCCGGGCCATCCCTGGATCGATATGCTGGCACACACAGTACATCAATGTATATATCAAAGTTCAATCAAATGTATAAATAACGCAAAACTGATATATACCTCATAAATCTCAGTGGAAACAATCGAACGGGTGTGGAGTCCCATCAACGCCAACGGCAAGTTGAGTGTACACGATAACCCTACAACATAATTCTTACTCGTCGTAGAAATTCCTGCAACATAAGACGTTGCAGCCCTATAGGTCAGTACATTGAATGTACTGGCAAGTCACATCATAAGAATAATGAACCTATTTGTACATGCAATTTGGCTGGTGGAAAGCTCTAAGTTTAGTTTTTGCATAAAGCTAGTTTTTCTCTAGAATAAAAGATATTAGTCTATCACTACAGTATAGCATAGTATGAGTTGGCAAACACAACTCAATCCATTCCCAATGTTTCATTTAAAACCCAACTGTTTAATTAAGAGTGATGAGATCTCCCATCATTTCCACTACTAGATGCTCAAGTTGTCCGTAACCGGGGACACGGCTAATCGATTAGGTTTTAACTCTCAACAGAGGTTGCAAAGGCAACTTTGCCTCCTACCCCCCATTCACGCTTCAGCTTCCTCCTCGAGAACCCAACGGGCCACATCCCGTCCAGTCCCATCGCCACAGTCTGACGCTTTGCTGCAGCTTGCGCCATTGCAGTTACATCCCATCACTGCACCACCGTCCTCCCCTCTGATCCCTTCCACCACAATGGCGAACTACCCACTAAACCCTGTGCCTTTCCTCCCGCCAGGTTTTGCGGGTGAGCCAGGGCCGGCCGATCATCTTGTGCACAGCGGCATGGTCGTTGGCTCGATTGCTCCACTCAGCCATGAGTTCCTGGCCATTGCAGAAGCCAGTGAGTATGTGCCCCTGCATCGCCGGGCCACCGTCCGCCATCGGATCACAACTCTGTTTCAAGAATCACAGCTTTTTACTACAGAGGTCAGTGATCACCCCCTTGGTGTTGGGATTTTCAGTTTTGTGGATTCCTTTATGAGAGATAATGTTGTCAACACACCGCTTGAGCTTGAAGATGAAGATCTGTTGATCACCTTCGTTTCGCACAATGCGGCTCTTAATCGTAGAGCTGCACCGTTTGGGCCTGAGATTTGGATTATGTTCTTCGGCTTTCCGTATGACTACCAAATGGACTATTACATCACTAAGGCCTTGGGTGGATATGGTTCCTTAGTTTCCTGGTATAATCCGCGTCAGGACCGCAGATTCATCCTTCTAAAAGTCAGAGTACTTAGTCTGCGCCTCATCCCCAAGAGCTTTGTGGTATGGCAGCTGGGTGGTGCGCACGACAGTTGGACAGTAGTAGTGACCATCCGTCGCAGCAACGACTGGAATGGCCTCCTCCCTGATGTACCTGCTGCACCTGAGGAAATGCCACCCCCCGATGGCAACCCACATCCACAGTTTGGCCCTGAACTCACTTCAGAACAGTTATATCAGCAGCAAGTTCACAATTGGCTCATTCAGAATGGTGCACCCGCAGCTGGCAACAATGAGGCTCAACAAGTGGATGACAACACTGGATGGGGCACTTGGGAGGCGCCCGCTGCTCCTCCACTCCCGCAAATGCCGCTCCATTTGGTGAACTACCAAGCCTGGCTTGCTGCGCAGGGTCTGACTCTGCAACATGGGTTAGTCCCTGAAAACAATGTCACTGATAATGCTCTCCAAGCTTGGAATGATTCGATCACCCAGTCTGACAGTTCAAGCTCGACCCAGTCTGACATTCTCATCCCGGCTGATCCAGCTATACAGCTGTCTGACAGTGCAAGCTTTGAATCTCTTAACATCACACTGGAGATCAATGATCAAGGTCTCAGATTTGGTTTATCTGCTCAAGGAGATGAGATCCTTTCCAGGCTGCTGAATGACCCAATCCCACGCCTGAATCTTAACACATTCATCTTCCAAGCTGTTAGCCCAATGCTTGCAACTTTTGGACCTTGGAGAGAGGGGTTTGGTCTGAGAACAAACCAGGTTCAGTTGTCTGTCTTGATCACACAGGATTCTACTAGTCTGACCTTTTCCTAGCAATCAAGCTCTACTTCTGCTTTGGCTGCCTCCGCTGTGATCATTGAGGACCTATCTGAACATGCTAGTGTGGAAAACGCCATTGAGCCCGCCATGCCGCCCAACACTTAAGACGCCCCAATGGACACAGAACAAGTTGTGCACATTCCACCTTCAGAACCTTCTGTGATCTCAGAGGCAACTGCTTCTATGGCCACCACTGGCCCGCGCCCCCGTAGGACCAGGGCTGCTGCCCCTATCTCCACAACTGAAGTGCGTCGCAGTCTGCGCTCCAACACGTATGATGCGGTCAAGGTTCCTCCCCTCTCTGACAGTCGCAAGAACAATTCCAAAGTTAAGCCCCGTGTCATCCCGTCTATTGGCACATCAGCATCTGCTGCTACTTCTGCTGGTGAGGTCCCGCCCCCAACTCCTATAGTTACTCTACAATCCATTGGAGTTAACAGATGTGCTATACCTGCTACTGAACTTTCTGAAGAAGCCCTGCTTGCTGAAACTGCTGTCGTGCCCGAATATTCTGCCTCTTCGATTGACAGTGATGACCAGGGAGAGGATCTCTCTCACACCTCTGCTTAATATTGGAGTTCTATATGACGTCGTTGAGCTGCTGGAATGTGCTCTCATGGAATATCCGTGGGCTCAATTCTGAGAAGAAGCGACTGGCTCTGAGTAATGCTATCTCTACCAGTGGTTTTGCTATCACTTGTCTTCAGGAGACTAAGATGCCTGAGGTTACTTTTGCTTCTATTAAAACTTGCTGTCCTAGACAATTTGATCGTTTTGCTTTTGTCCCTTCGCGCGGCGCCTCTGGGGTTACTTACAATCTGGAAAAGCTCGGTTTTCTCTGGTTCAGTACTCTCATCTGATCCATTTGTGCTAGCCATCGAGTTCGTTAGCACGCAATCCTCTCAACATTGGACGTTAGTTAACGTGTACGGGCCTTGCACTGGTACAGACAGGGATGTTTTCACGCAATGGTTGTACGATGTTCAAATACCCCGTAACCAAGACTGGTTACTTTTGGGCGACTTTAACTACATGAGAGCTCCAGACAATCATAATAAACCTGGGGGTAACATTCACGACATGATTACGTTCAATGACATCATTCGTCAGCAGCAACTGATTGAGCTTCCGGTAAAAGGTAGAACCTACACTTGGAGCAATATGCAGACCGATCCTTTGCTTGAACAGATTGACTGGTTCTTCACATCCTTGCATTGGAGTAACACATATCCTAAGATGCTCGTTAAACCCCTTGGCAAGCCCGTTTCTGATCACATCCCTTGCGTTGTCACCATAGAGACCAAAATCCCCCGATCCAAGCTCTTTCGTTTTGAATCCTACTGGACCTTACACCCAGGGTTTATGGACATAGTTAGAGAGGTTTGGGAATGGCCAGTTTGGAACGCAAATGCTGCCACAATCCCTTGCCGAAAATTCAAAGCTCTTCGACACGCTCTCAAAATCTGGAGTAAGAATATTTCTCGTCTATTAGTGGCCATCACGAACTGTAACCATGTCCTGGCAGAATAAACGAATCCTTTCAATTCCAGAAATGAACTTCAAACGTATCCTAAAGTCACACTTGCTGAGACTGCTCAAATATCAAAAACTTTATTGGAAGAAGCGTTGTACTATTCGTTGGATCAAGTTTGGCGATGAAAACTCCAAATTTTTCCAAGCAGTGGCCAGGGAACGTTATCGACAAAACAATATCTCCTCACTCAAGCTTGAGGATGGCACATTGGTCGACAATCATCCTGCAAAAGAGGCCCTCTTGTTTCAAACTTACAAAAACCGCCTGGGTACGGTCTCCCCTTCAGACATGAAATTTGATCTTCCAAACATTATCCCCTGCGCTACAAATCTTGACCAACTTACCACGCCTTTTTCACATGAGGAAATCGATAATGTGGTCAAAGGTATGCCTCCGGACCACGCACCTGGCCCAGATGGCTTTAGTGGGGCGTTTTTGAAAGCCTGCTGGCCCATCATTCGACATGACTTTTACACCCTATGTGATCAGTTCTATGAAGGTACGTTAGATGTCACAAGTATCAATGATGGTCTTATCACACTTATACCTAAGACTAACTCTCCAGAAACAGTCAATGATTTCAGACTCATTACATTGCTCAACTGCTGCCTCAAGTTGATTACCAAACTGCTAGCAGACAGACTTCAACTTGTCATTCTCACCCTCATTCACCGGAATCAGTATGGGTTCATTAAAGGGCATACTATACAGAATTGTCTGGCATGAGATTATCAATATCTTTATCACTGTCAAAACTTGGGCCGGCCAATCATTATTCTTAAACTTGATTTCGCCAAAGCATTCGATACCATCACGCATGAACCAATGATTTGCATTATGCAGCAGATGGGTTTCAATGACAAGTGGATCTCCTGGATCAAGTGCCTCTTCTCCTCGGGTCGCTCGTCCAAACTTCTTAATGGGGTCCCAGGCCGACAGTTCCTTTGTCGATGCGGTGTGCGGCAAGGTGATCCTCTGTCCCCCCTCATTTTCGTCCTGGCAGCTGAACTACTTCAAGCCACGGCAATGATGCTTATCGACGTGGAGATATCAGCCTGCCTTTTCCATGCAATGGGCAAAATGATTACCCAGTGATCCAATATGCGGACGGCACCCTCCTTGTCTTGCCTGCTTGCCCACAACAGGCTGCCCGTGTCAAGAACATTCTCTCTGACTATGCATCCTCTATTGGCCTCAAAATTAACTTTCACAAGTCGACGCTCATACCAATCAACCTGGACGCAAGTGCAACCTCTAGCCTTGCTGCCATTTTTGGCTGCACTGTAGGTACAATGCCTTTCACCTACCTTGGCCTGCCACTTGGCACTACAAGACCAACCATTCAAGAATTCATGCCTCTAGTTTGCAAAATGGAGCATCGTCTCACTGCCACGATCGCTATGATGACCTATGGGGGCCGCCTCTCCTGGCTCAATGCATCGGTCACATCCCTTCTGGTGTTTGCCATGTGCACGCTCAAGTTCCCTCCGAATCTAATTGAAATTCTTGACAAGATTAGAAGGAGATGTCTCTGGACAAAGAAAACCGACCAAGGTGACAAATGTAATTCGCTTGCAGCTTGGGAACTAGTGTGCAAGCCCAAGTGTAAAGGTGGGTTAGGAGTGATCAACATTACAATCTACAACGAAGCCCTCCTGCTAAAATTTCTCCACAAGTTCTATAACAAACTGGACGTACCATGGGTCACTATGCTTTGGGATAATCAGTATGCTAACCAGGTGCCTCATGCGGTTGATCTAGTCGGTTCTTTCTGGTGGAAAGACATTCTCAAATTAATGCCCATCTACCGAGGGATCACTCGTGTCCAAGTAGTTGATGGCTCGACTACGCTGCTCTGGAAAGACTTGTGGTCAAATGATGTGCTACAAACATCGCACCCGCGTGCCTTTTCATTTGCTCTGCAGGAAGACATGACGGTCGCTGACTTCTGGGCCAACACTGAACTGCATGAAACCTTTCACCTACCGCTATCTGCTCGTGCGCTCAACGAGGTGCAAGATGTCCAACATGCAGCATTCCGCATACACCCATCCACAACAATATCTGATGTTTGGCTCTATGCTTGGGGGACAGCTGGGTACAAGCCAAAAGACTACTATAACAACTTCTCCCGTGATGCAACAGCTCATCCCATCTTCCCGCTCCTTTGGAAATCAAACTGTATGATGAAAATCAAAGTATTTGGATGGTTGCTGCTGCACGACAGGTTGAACACATGTGACATGCTGAGAAGAAGACACTATGACATTGGGAATGACATCACATGTCTCCTTTGTGGGCAAAATGCAGATGAGACTCTCGAGCATATGATCTTCACCTGCCAGTTCAGCGAAAGGTGTTGGGCCAAGATAGGTGTTCACTGGATTGATTTTCAAAATAGGTTTGATGCGTTGCAAAACGCACAACCCAACTGGCCCAATCCTTTCTTCATTGAAGCATTTTTCACTACTACCTGGAGTTTGTGGAAGGAAAGAAACAATAAACACTTCAGAGGTGTAACCCCAAGCATTGCATCTTGGTTCCATCGATTCAAAGAGAACTTGGGACTTCTGCAACATAGAGTTCAGGGTACACGTAGAGCTGCCCTGCTTTCATACTGTGGCACACTTAGCTGAGACATACTGTGTTTTATTCTTCCCTCTTTAAATACTTAGAGACAAGTGTATAGCAGTGACCATGGTGTAGTTGCCCCACCCCTGGTGGTTCCACCAAGAGTGGAGCTGGATGTGTGTGAGTGGTATGTCTATGTAAACACCCCATTTATATAGATATGTGAAAATATACAGTGGGAGTTCTCTCCCACTGTCAAGTTCAAAAAAAACACTCTACAGAGGTTTGCGCACTTTTCCCCACAAGACTCGATCGCCTCCCCTGGAGTTCTCGCACTGCCTGGCGTTTGAGAACAGGATGACCGAGACATACTCTTTCAAAAATGTCACCCCTTAACCCATGGATAGGCCGGTACACCTACATCATTCTACATCTGCTAGCCCATCCCGGAAGGGGTCACACTAACTACTCAACTAAGCCAGAGCCCATATTGGCTTGTGGCTGCACACATAAGCTTCTAGACATGAGAATACGATTCATCTCTTTGAGCCTGAGCGGCCAACCACTAGTGGTGCACCACCATGGATTAACCATGCATGCTCCCACTGTACTTCACCACCATTCAAACCAAATACCGCCCAGGTAGTTCATTTACAAGTCTTGGTCTTGATTACTACTTTGTCACTCATGTCTCGCCATGTTCGCTTCCCAAACCACGTCTACATTTAGCGAGGCAAAAATAAACTTACACGGTGGTGACAAGGATGTATAGATCATACCTACCTCAAATGAACTACTAGGTAACGGCATAGCCATCTGGTAACAATAAATCCTACCATGCAATCCTACCACAAAAGGACTAAGTGCATAATATAAACATAGGTAATTGGAAAAATGGTCAAATGTGAACTTGCCTGGTAATAATTGATGAAGATTATACCACTCTCAGAAATTTACTTCATAGAACTATTCGTCACTCTCAGCAATCGTTTCAGAGAACCAAGAAGAACATGCAAAGCACAAAGTCTCAGAAAAACCAAATGAACATTCAACACAGTTAACTAGCATGGAAATATCCTAAGTGCAAAACAACTTGTGACATGGGGTTCAAAACTATGATGTGTACTAAAGTGCATGCATGGCATAATAGTAAAACTATCATAGACAGATTCTAGTTGTGTGAAAAGTATTGTGACAAGGTCCAGGTGGTAGGGTTTGGCTATGATGACACGTTGCAAAAAGAATCACACCAATCGGAGCTACGGTTTAAGAGATATGGCCAGTTGAAGTTTGAATTCAAATCTGAATAAATTTCATATTTGAATTTGGCCAAAAGTTTTCAAAGTTGGTTCTCTGGATAAAACTAATCGAGGCGAACATCTTGCCACTGGTTTCGTCGAATTTGGAGCTACGGTTAAAAAGATACAACCATTCGAAGTTTAGGGGCTAAATTGAAAACTCAGGGACTTGACTATGAAAGTTTTATTCACGACTAGGTCCCTGGCCACGTGGCGGCTTCCGGGTGGCTGAGCAGCGTTCGCGGCTCAGGCTAAACGGCGGACGGCCACTGAATAAATAAAACGGCTACCGTGGCTAAATAAAAAGACAACCGGAGACCGGTTTTTTACTAAACCGCACGGTTTAATAAAACCACGGTTACCCGATCTAATACAACAACAACAACAAAAAATGAGCGAGGATCAGCGGCTCATAGCGAGCGAGGACGGCGAACAGGTGTGGTGCCGTTGGCGTCAGGCGGCGGACGGCGGACAGGGCGGCGTCTCTGGTGGTCCTCAGCGGCGACGAAGGGGTCGGGGAGGTCAGGCGCGGCGTGGGCGGGGTGCTGGTGGGGTCGGCGGGCGGTGGGGTGGCCAGCGACGAGCGGAGGGTGGCGGCGGAGCTCCGGTGCTTCGGCAAGAGCACGGCGCGTCGGGGCGACGTCTCTGGTACGACCTAGGCGGCAAATTTTTGTCAATCAGATGCGCCTCGATGCGGGGAGTCAATTGACAAAGAAGAACGGGGTCGAGGAAGTCTTACGGACGATGGAACGGACCGGCGAGGTAGCTCTGGCGGGCAAGATCCAAACGACGAAGGCGGCGGCTGTGAGCGGCGTGGATCCTTGCGGAATGGCAGAATCGAACGAGGGGAGTCGTGGGAATTTATAGGCTCAAGAAGAGGCTGCGGAGACTGCGGATGAGCTCTATCCCGAGCGGAGCTGCCGGCAGTTGCGGGCAGCACGCGCGTGCCCTATCTGAACGGGAGGAGCGGGAGGTTAGGGACGGAGGGTTGCGGGCCCCACTGGCAGCGGTAGTGGGAGAGAGCGAGCGAGGGAAGAGGGGCGCGCGCGAGCGAGGCGTAAGGCCTCGGGCGGCCTGGGGCGCTGCTGGGCCGGCTCGGTACGCTGGCTGGCTCTTGGGCCGAAGGCCCTGGGCCGGCTGGCGGGCGCATGTTTTTTTTTGCAGAAACAAAAACTTCAACATAGGAAAATAACTAAAAAATTTACGTAGGAATATTATATACCAAAATGCTCAGAAAAATAGCAGCAATAAGATGAATTATTTTTCAAGTTCAACTAAATTCCATAAAAATTCATAAAATTCAAACAGTGCTACTATTGCATTTAAAATCAATAAAAATCATTTTTAAAATAGCAAAATGATTTCAGATATATTTCTCCTAATTTTCTATTGAAGGGAATCAATTTACCCTTATTCCCATCTATTTATTTTTAGGGGAAAAATAATTTGAATTAAAACTAAATAACTCCCAAGAGGATTAGAAATTTGGAATTTCAAACAACCTCAAATGGAAAAATGAGTTTCAAATAACTTCAAAGTGACTTCAAATTATTCCTTTGAAACTTCCAACTCTCTTCCATCGATCTGAAGAAGTCATTTTATCTTCCCTCATGTACTCATTGAGTTGCTTAAAGTTTCTAAATTTAAAATTTTTCAAATGGAATTCAAATCATTTTCAAACCCCTTTTTTCATTTCTTTAAATGGAAGAAGTTATATTATCTTCACTCTAGGGTTTTATGATGAAATGAATTTGAATTCAGGAAGATCAAAATGCAAGATGAAAAGTTTCGGGAAAGTCCTTTTATTCCCTCTCATTCTACTTTCAAAAAGTTTTCAATTTCCAATCATTTTCACACAATCAATCACACAACAAACAAACAATCATAATTAATTATTTAACATAACATTCCAAATTTTAGAATTTTGGGATGTTACAAACTACCACCCTTAAAATGAATATCGTCCTCGAGATTCGAAGAGGCTAGAGAGAATGTTAGGTTTGGGGGTTCTCCTTGAAAATCCATTCATCAACACAAGAAATGGGGTGCTACCACCCTTAGAAGCATGGTTACAGTTCCAATAAAACTCATGAACTCCATCCTTTGCGTTGACGGTGTCGGTCTTCTCATATTCTCTGAGATAACCCCTTCACTTTTGCTCTTCTGGTAAGGGCATGGCCTTTTCCTCAATATCAGGATTCCTTGCATCAAAATAGGATCCTTCTGAGACTTGACAGGTCTGGCGCCAATGCTAAACAACTATCGAAAACCTCATGGTGGTCGACAATTTCTGGTTCCTCCTACAGGAAATGGGTCTGGGTTGAACCTCACCGCATAACCTACGGTTGGCAATAGGTGCCTGTACAGGGTTTCCATCATCCTGCCATTCTAAGGCTTTTGGCTTGTCGTGTCGACACTCTTCTAGGGTTTTAAGGCTCTCTGATTTTCTATCAATCATATGATAGCTCATGATAGAAGTCTCCGGTATGGGGGCCAATCCATGTCGTACTTGAATCATTACCACATACGCAGATAGTGAATCACGCATTCTAGCCCTTGGGCATCCTCACAAGCATTGCAGAACTTCTCTTCTCCACGAACTGGGTTCGGATAAATCCATTGGTTCTGCAAGCCAAAGAAAACCTCTATCGTTTATTCACAACTCCTGGGTTTATGTAACCTCCTATGAAACGTATGCTGATGAAATCATGGCTTCTTTCAGAATTATTTTCTTCAACAAGATTGTGCTTGTTTCCTTATCAAATCCTGGGTCCTGTGGGTTATGGCCCACTTCAACACTTGTATATCTTTAACTCATCCTTGGAGTTACTATTGTTCCATATTCCAACATTACATCTCCTTTAAATCCAATAGTACTTCATTCCTTCATACTCTTGGGGTAACCATCATAACTAAAACCAAACTCCAACTCATTTGTCCAAACTTCACTCTATGGAATACATTTCCTTTTCCATTGGTCAAGTGTTCGCACAGACAGGTATCGCCAAAAAATGCACTGGTTCATCCATAATTCTCTTCATATCAAATCCTTTATTACATCCTTAACCACTACTCAAAACTCAAATTTCAAAAGTACTCTATTACAAAAAGCTGCCATCCACATAGTTTGCTATGGTCAAGCATTACTTCCATCTTTATTCATTTGCCCTTCTTGAAGATAATTTAGTCCCACTGGAATTGTACAATGTGGTCCTTGAAATCATCGACCTTTTGCTTCATCATGGTGGCCATGAGCTTCATCTCCATCATCTCTGCATGCACCTCCCTCGGGTATTCCTGAGTATAACGAAGTCTGGCTTCAAGTATTTCTCCAATCTGACGTATGGCTTCCATAGCAGTTTCACGAACAGAGTCGAAGAATGTTGCTCGGGGTACTCGAGAAATGAAAAAGTATTGCCCCATACTCTTTGGGAAAACTCCCTTCACACGGTGGAGGTGTACCTCCACGTACCAAAGTTCAACTCCATTCTCCATGAAAGGATAACCCTTGTAGACTGCATCTCCTTCAAGATGAATATGCTTCATCATGTCCTTGAGGATCTTTGGGTAATCCTGATCACTAGTTAGGGTCATGATCGTTTCTGGGCCCTTGAGAAAAGACTCGTAAAGGGTTGCCATCTGCAGGTATAAGATAGAAGGGGTACTTAGGATAATGCATGTATTTCCTTGGGTGAAATGTCGTTTTTTTAGTGAAGGTTTTGGGGTCAGCTTGTCCATGGGGTCAAGGTTTATGTCTGGGTGACATAGTGAGAGAGGCACTCACAATCAAAAAACAACTCATAACATTTCATATGAGATTCCAAACACCTCAATTTTTATTGCTTCATGAGCTATTACAATTTCCATTCGGTAACTCAACTGAACACCTGCTACATCTTGAGCTAGCGTTGGTTTTCCCCGAAGACGAAGGGATGATGCAGCAGAGTAGCGTAAGTATTTCCCTCAGTTTTTGAGAACCAAGGTATCAATCCAGTAGGAGCCCACGCTCAAGTCCCTCGTACCTGCACAAAGCGATAGCTACTCGCAACCAACGCGATTAGGGGTTGTCAAGCCCTTCACGGTCACTTACGAGAATGAGATCTGATAGATATAATATTTTTGGTATTTTTGGTATAAAGATGCAAATTAAAAAGTAAAAGCAAAGTAAAAACAAAGCAAGATTTAAAGTGATGGAGATTGATATGATGAGAATAGACCCGGGGGCCATAGGTTTCACTAGTGGCTTCTCTCAAGAGCATAAGTATTCTACGGTGGGTGAACAAATTACTATTGAGCAATTGACATAATTGAGCATAGTTATGAGAATATCTAGGCATGATCATGTATATACGCATCACGTCCGTGACATGTAGATCGAAACGATTCTGCATCTACTACTATTACTCCACTCATCGACCGCTATCCAGCATGCATCTAGAGTATTAAGTTAAAAACAGAGTAACGCCTTAAGCAAGATGACACGATGTAGAGAGATAAATTCATGCAATATGAAATAAACCCCATCTTGTTATCCTCGATGGCAACGATACAATACGTGCCTTGCTGCCCCTTCTGTCACTAGGTAAGGACACCGCAAGATCGAACCCAAAGCTAAGCACTTCTCCCATGGCAAGAACTACCAATCTAGTTGGCCAAACCAAACGGACAATTCGAAGAGAGTTGCATAGATAACCAATCATACATAAAAGAATTCAGAGAAGATTCAAATATTATTCATAGATAGACTTGATCATAAACCCACAATTCATCGGTCTCAACAAACACACCGCGAAAAGAAGATTACATCGAATAGATCTCCACAAGAGAGGGGGAGAACTTTGTATTGAGATTCAAAGAGAGAGAAGAAGCCATCTAGCTACTAACTATGGACCCGAAGGTCTGAGGTAAACAACTCACACTTCATCGGAGGGGCTAGGATGATGTAGAAGCCCTCCGTGATGACGGCCATCTTCTGGCAGAGCTCCGGAACAGGCCCCAAGATGGGATCTCTTCTGATACAGAAAGTTGCGGCGGTGGAATTAGGTTTTTGGCTCCTCTTCTGATCGTTTGGGGGTACATGTGTATATATAGGAGGAAGAAGTACGCCGGAGGAGCAACGAGGGGCCCACGAGGCAGGGGGGCGCGCCCTAGGGGGGGCACCCCCCACCCTCGTGACCGCCTCTTTTGTTCCTTAGAGCAAGGTCCAAGTCTCATGGATCACGTTCGGTGAGAAAATCACGTTCCCGAAGATTTTATTCCATTTGGACTCCGTTTGATATTCCGTTTATCCAAAACACTGAAATAGGCAAAAAAACAGTAATTCTGGGCTGGGCCTCCGGTTAATAGGTTAGTCCCAAAAATAATATAAAAGTGGAAAATAAAGCCCAATATAGTCCAAAACAGTAGATAATATAGCATGGAGCAATCAAAAATTATAGATACGTTGGAGACGTATCAACACCCCCCACAAAAATAAAAGTGCGTTCCACATTTATTACATGCTTTATTCCAATATCAAGATCTCAACTACTCTGCTCAAGCTTTCCTCGGGTCTGAACATTCTCTGACAAAATGTCCTACTCCTTTGCAGCGTAAACAAATGGCGTCAGACAAATCCAGGGGTTCCTGGTGGTTATCTTGGCTCCTTGGGTTCTTGGCTTCCTTGGTGGGCATTTGCTAGAATAATGAGCTAAATCCTTGCAGCTGTAACAAGTGATATGACTCAGGTCCTTTTCTGCAGAAACTGGGTTGTTCTGGGGATACATGCTCTTTCTCTTCCTCGACTTCTTCGTTCCGATCAATTCTTCTATCTCTTGTCGATCAAACCCCACTTCTTCTATCGGGAAGTCTCCCAGATACTCTTGGTTTTCCTTCACGCAATATTGTGAGAAATGTCCTTCTTCTCCACATGCATAGCAAGCATTGGAGTAAAATCTGTTTAGGCTTTCTCCATCAGGGTCGTCAACATCTTCTTTCATCACCAGTTTTCTTAAACTTTCCCTGAGGGCTTCTTTCACTTCTTCCTTCTGGTTCTTGGTAATTTCTTGTACCCTGGGGTAAATATGACACTGGGCAGGGTAGTGCGTAGTTCCTTCACACAAGAAACAAGTAACCTGCCTAGTTGGGCACTCTTCTGCTGGGTGATTTCCTTCATAATGAGGGCATCCATCCTTGTGTTCTTCATGGGTGTGTCCTATTTCTGCACATATCTTGCAGGCACAAGGTTTCTTCATCAGTTTATCACCGTGCTTCCGGATAAGACGGGATCCCAACAGAGTCTTCTTCAATTCCTCCCAAGTTTTTGCTCCATTACATCCTTGTATGGCTTGATGCATTTTCCACCATGTTGTAGCACTTTTTGTAAAGTATTGAAGAGCATATTGAACCTCATACTTCCTTGCAACCAAATTGCTCTCGAAGTGACTCTCCATGTTTTGAATCCATAGCTCTTCCTCTAACCGAGTGATCGGTCCAGAGAATACAAGTCCATCTTCATTCATCATCTATTGGGTCCAAGGGTTTTGGGATGAGATAAGAGGGATAGAGAAAGATACACACAATACAAACAATATAGTTTTGAAAATAAGTTTTATTTGTTGCATCGGAAAACACACACCAAATATGACAGCTCACAAATCATCGCATCTAACGTGAGTACACAACAAGGGTTTGGTCTTCTAAAGGTCATATAAATCTTGGAATTCTTCAGTGTCTTCAAATTCTTCGAGTCTTCGACTGTCGTAGCATTAACTGTTCTAATGCATGATGAAATCCTCTTTACTTTGAAGTGGCCATCAGTTGGCCGATATCTTGCCCTTCTCGGAGTGGTCTCATCAGTTGATCCTCCGCGTGGTGAAAGGGAAAAGGGATATTGCCTACCTATTTGGGGTAAAAGGAAAGATTTGATAAAGCTCAGAAATGAAGAGAGGTAAAGGATCTTTTTGAAAATAAACTTTTAGAGAAATCTTTTCCTAAGGGCTTTCCAGTTTCTAGGGTCACGTCCTATAGTCAACATGTGCTCTGATACCATCTCTGTAGCGACCCGAGCTCAAACTGTCAAGCCTCTGTGTATCCGGGCCATCCCTGGATCGATATGCTGGCACACACAGTACATCAATGTATATATCAAAGTTCAATCAAATGTATAAATAACGCAAAACTGATATATACCTCATAAATCTCAGTGGAAACAATCGAACGGGTGTGGAGTCCCATCAACGCCAACGGCAAGTTGAGTGTACACGATAACCCTACAACATAATTCTTACTCGTCGTAGAAATTCCTGCAACATAAGACGTTGCAGCCCTATAGGTCAGTACATTGAATGTACTGGCAAGTCACATCATAAGAATAATGAACCTATTTGTACATGCAATTTGGCTGGTGGAAAGCTCTAAGTTTAGTTTTTGCATAAAGCTAGTTTTTCTCTAGAATAAAAGATATTAGTCTATCACTACAGTATAGCATAGTATGAGTTGGCAAACACAACTCAATCCATTCCCAATGTTTCATTTAAAACCCAACTGTTTAATTAAGAGTGATGAGATCTCCCATCATTTCCACTACTAGATGCTCAAGTTGTCCGTAACCGGGGACACGGCTAATCGATTAGGTTTTAACTCTCAACAGAGGTTGCAAAGGCAACTTTGCCTCCTACCCCCCATTCACGCTTCAGCTTCCTCCTCGAGAACCCAACGGGCCACATCCCGTCCAGTCCCATCGCCACAGTCTAACGCTTTGCTGCAGCTTGCGCCATTGCAGTTACATCCCATCACTGCACCACCGTCCTCCCCTCTGATCCCTTCCACCACAATGGCGAACTACCCACTAAACCCTGTGCCTTTCCTCCCGCCAGGTTTTGCGGGTGAGCCAGGGCCGGCCGATCATCTTGTGCACAGCGGCATGGTCGTTGGCTCGATTGCTCCACTCAGCCATGAGTTCCTGGCCATTGCAGAAGCCAGTGAGTATGTGCCCCTGCATCGCCGGGCCACCGTCCGCCATCGGATCACAACTCTGTTTCAAGAATCACAGCTTTTTACTACAGAGGTCAGTGATCACCCCCTTGGTGTTGGGATTTTCAGTTTTGTGGATTCCTTTATGAGAGATAATGTTGTCAACACACCGCTTGAGCTTGAAGATGAAGATCTGTTGATCACCTTCGTTTCGCACAATGCGGCTCTTAATCGTAGAGCTGCACCGTTTGGGCCTGAGATTTGGATTATGTTCTTCGGCTTTCCGTATGACTACCAAATGGACTATTACATCACTAAGGCCTTGGGTGGATATGGTTCCTTAGTTTCCTGGTATAATCCGCGTCAGGACCGCAGATTCATCCTTCTAAAAGTCAGAGTACTTAGTCTGCGCCTCATCCCCAAGAGCTTTGTGGTATGGCAGCTGGGTGGTGCACACGACAGTTGGACAGTAGTAGTGACCATCCGTCGCAGCAACGACTGGAATGGCCTCCTCCCTGATGTACCTGCTGCACCTGAGGAAATGCCACCCCCCGATGGCAACCCACATCCACAGTTTGGCCCTGAACTCACTTCAGAACAGTTATATCAGCAGCAAGTTCACAATTGGCTCATTCAGAATGGTGCACCCGCAGCTGGCAACAATGAGGCTCAACAAGTGGATGACAACACTGGATGGGGCACTTGGGAGGCGCCCGCTGCTCCTCCACTCCCGCAAATGCCGCTCCATTTGGTGAACTACCAAGCCTGGCTTGCTGCGCAGGGTCTGACTCTGCAACATGGGTTAGTCCCTGAAAACAATGTCACTGATAATGCTCTCCAAGCTTGGAATGATTCGATCACCCAGTCTGACAGTTCAAGCTCGACCCAGTCTGACATTCTCATCCCGGCTGATCCAGCTATACAGCTGTCTGACAGTGCAAGCTTTGAATCTCTTAACATCACACTGGAGATCAATGATCAAGGTCTCAGATTTGGTTTATCTGCTCAAGGAGATGAGATCCTTTCCAGGCTGCTGAATGACCCAATCCCACGCCTGAATCTTAACACATTCATCTTCCAAGCTGTTAGCCCAATGCTTGCAACTTTTGGACCTTGGAGAGAGGGGTTTGGTCTGAGAACAAACCAGGTTCAGTTGTCTGTCTTGATCACACAGGATTCTACTAGTCTGACCTTTTCCTAGCAATCAAGCTCTACTTCTGCTTTGGCTGCCTCCGCTGTGATCATTGAGGACCTATCTGAACATGCTAGTGTGGAAAACGCCATTGAGCCCGCCATGCCGCCCAACACTTAAGACGCCCCAATGGACACAGAACAAGTTGTGCACATTCCACCTTCAGAACCTTCTGTGATCTCAGAGGCAACTGCTTCTATGGCCACCACTGGCCCGCGCCCCCGTAGGACCAGGGCTGCTGCCCCTATCTCCACAACTGAAGTGCGTCGCAGTCTGCGCTCCAACACGTATGATGCGGTCAAGGTTCCTCCCCTCTCTGACAGTCGCAAGAACAATTCCAAAGTTAAGCCCCGTGTCATCCCGTCTATTGGCACATCAGCATCTGCTGCTACTTCTGCTGGTGAGGTCCCGCCCCCAACTCCTATAGTTACTCTACAATCCATTGGAGTTAACAGATGTGCTATACCTGCTACTGAACTTTCTGAAGAAGCCCTGCTTGCTGAAACTGCTGTCGTGCCCGAATATTCTGCCTCTTCGATTGACAGTGATGACCAGGGAGAGGATCTCTCTCACACCTCTGCTTAATATTGGAGTTCTATATGACGTCGTTGAGCTGCTGGAATGTGCTCTCATGGAATATCCGTGGGCTCAATTCTGAGAAGAAGCGACTGGCTCTGAGTAATGCTATCTCTACCAGTGGTTTTGCTATCACTTGTCTTCAGGAGACTAAGATGCCTGAGGTTACTTTTGCTTCTATTAAAACTTGCTGTCCTAGACAATTTGATCGTTTTGCTTTTGTCCCTTCGCGCGGCGCCTCTGGGGGTTACTTACAATCTGGAAAAGCTCGGTTTTCTCTGGTTCAGTACTCTCATCTGATCCATTTGTGCTAGCCATCGAGTTCGTTAGCACGCAATCCTCTCAACATTGGACGTTAGTTAACGTGTACGGGCCTTGCACTGGTACAGACAGGGATGTTTTCACGCAATGGTTGTACGATGTTCAAATACCCCGTAACCAAGACTGGTTACTTTTGGGCGACTTTAACTACATGAGAGCTCCAGACAATCATAATAAACCTGGGGGTAACATTCACGACATGATTACGTTCAATGACATCATTCGTCAGCAGCAACTGATTGAGCTTCCGGTAAAAGGTAGAACCTACACTTGGAGCAATATGCAGACCGATCCTTTGCTTGAACAGATTGACTGGTTCTTCACATCCTTGCATTGGAGTAACACATATCCTAAGATGCTCGTTAAACCCCTTGGCAAGCCCGTTTCTGATCACATCCCTTGCGTTGTCACCATAGAGACCAAAATCCCCCGATCCAAGCTCTTTCGTTTTGAATCCTACTGGACCTTACACCCAGGGTTTATGGACATAGTTAGAGAGGTTTGGGAATGGCCAGTTTGGAACGCAAATGCTGCCACAATCCCTTGCCGAAAATTCAAAGCTCTTCGACACGCTCTCAAAATCTGGAGTAAGAATATTTCTCGTCTATTAGTGGCCATCACGAACTGTAACCATGTCCTGGCAGAATAAACGAATCCTTTCAATTCCAGAAATGAACTTCAAACGTATCCTAAAGTCACACTTGCTGAGACTGCTCAAATATCAAAAACTTTATTGGAAGAAGCGTTGTACTATTCGTTGGATCAAGTTTGGCGATGAAAACTCCAAATTTTTCCAAGCAGTGGCCAGGGAACGTTATCGACAAAACAATATCTCCTCACTCAAGCTTGAGGATGGCACATTGGTCGACAATCATCCTGCAAAAGAGGCCCTCTTGTTTCAAACTTACAAAAACCGCCTGGGTACGGTCTCCCCTTCAGACATGAAATTTGATCTTCCAAACATTATCCCCTGCGCTACAAATCTTGACCAACTTACCACGCCTTTTTCACATGAGGAAATCGATAATGTGGTCAAAGGTATGCCTCCGGACCACGCACCTGGCCCAGATGGCTTTAGTGGGGCGTTTTTGAAAGCCTGCTGGCCCATCATTCGACATGACTTTTACACCCTATGTGATCAGTTCTATGAAGGTACGTTAGATGTCACAAGTATCAATGATGGTCTTATCACACTTATACCTAAGACTAACTCTCCAGAAACAGTCAATGATTTCAGACTCATTACATTGCTCAACTGCTGCCTCAAGTTGATTACCAAACTGCTAGCAGACAGACTTCAACTTGTCATTCTCACCCTCATTCACCGGAATCAGTATGGGTTCATTAAAGGGCATACTATACAGAATTGTCTGGCATGAGATTATCAATATCTTTATCACTGTCAAAACTTGGGCCGGCCAATCATTATTCTTAAACTTGATTTCGCCAAAGCATTCGATACCATCACGCATGAACCAATGATTTGCATTATGCAGCAGATGGGTTTCAATGACAAGTGGATCTCCTGGATCAAGTGCCTCTTCTCCTCGGGTCGCTCGTCCAAACTTCTTAATGGGGTCCCAGGCCGACAGTTCCTTTGTCGATGCGGTGTGCGGCAAGGTGATCCTCTGTCCCCCCTCATTTTCGTCCTGGCAGCTGAACTACTTCAAGCCACGGCAATGATGCTTATCGACGTGGAGATATCAGCCTGCCTTTTCCATGCAATGGGCAAAATGATTACCCAGTGATCCAATATGCGGACGGCACCCTCCTTGTCTTGCCTGCTTGCCCACAACAGGCTGCCCGTGTCAAGAACATTCTCTCTGACTATGCATCCTCTATTGGCCTCAAAATTAACTTTCACAAGTCGACGCTCATACCAATCAACCTGGACGCAAGTGCAACCTCTAGCCTTG
This sequence comes from Triticum urartu, assembly GCF_056163025.1. Classification (NCBI taxonomy): domain Eukaryota; kingdom Viridiplantae; phylum Streptophyta; class Magnoliopsida; order Poales; family Poaceae; genus Triticum; species Triticum urartu. The sequence goes on along the minus strand of NC_141879.1, from coordinate 34,717,612 downwards.
CTGCCATTTTTGGCTGCACTGTAGGTACAATGCCTTTCACCTACCTTGGCCTGCCACTTGGCACTACAAGACCAACCATTCAAGAATTCATGCCTCTAGTTTGCAAAATGGAGCATCGTCTCACTGCCACGATCGCTATGATGACCTATGGGGGCCGCCTCTCCTGGCTCAATGCATCGGTCACATCCCTTCTGGTGTTTGCCATGTGCACGCTCAAGTTCCCTCCGAATCTAATTGAAATTCTTGACAAGATTAGAAGGAGATGTCTCTGGACAAAGAAAACCGACCAAGGTGACAAATGTAATTCGCTTGCAGCTTGGGAACTAGTGTGCAAGCCCAAGTGTAAAGGTGGGTTAGGAGTGATCAACATTACAATCTACAACGAAGCCCTCCTGCTAAAATTTCTCCACAAGTTCTATAACAAACTGGACGTACCATGGGTCACTATGCTTTGGGATAATCAGTATGCTAACCAGGTGCCTCATGCGGTTGATCTAGTCGGTTCTTTCTGGTGGAAAGACATTCTCAAATTAATGCCCATCTACCGAGGGATCACTCGTGTCCAAGTAGTTGATGGCTCGACTACGCTGCTCTGGAAAGACTTGTGGTCAAATGATGTGCTACAAACATCGCACCCGCGTGCCTTTTCATTTGCTCTGCAGGAAGACATGACGGTCGCTGACTTCTGGGCCAACACTGAACTGCATGAAACCTTTCACCTACCGCTATCTGCTCGTGCGCTCAACGAGGTGCAAGATGTCCAACATGCAGCATTCCGCATACACCCATCCACAACAATATCTGATGTTTGGCTCTATGCTTGGGGGACAGCTGGGTACAAGCCAAAAGACTACTATAACAACTTCTCCCGTGATGCAACAGCTCATCCCATCTTCCCGCTCCTTTGGAAATCAAACTGTATGATGAAAATCAAAGTATTTGGATGGTTGCTGCTGCACGACAGGTTGAACACATGTGACATGCTGAGAAGAAGACACTATGACATTGGGAATGACATCACATGTCTCCTTTGTGGGCAAAATGCAGATGAGACTCTCGAGCATATGATCTTCACCTGCCAGTTCAGCGAAAGGTGTTGGGCCAAGATAGGTGTTCACTGGATTGATTTTCAAAATAGGTTTGATGCGTTGCAAAACGCACAACCCAACTGGCCCAATCCTTTCTTCATTGAAGCATTTTTCACTACTACCTGGAGTTTGTGGAAGGAAAGAAACAATAAACACTTCAGAGGTGTAACCCCAAGCATTGCATCTTGGTTCCATCGATTCAAAGAGAACTTGGGACTTCTGCAACATAGAGTTCAGGGTACACGTAGAGCTGCCCTGCTTTCATACTGTGGCACACTTAGCTGAGACATACTGTGTTTTATTCTTCCCTCTTTAAATACTTAGAGACAAGTGTATAGCAGTGACCATGGTGTAGTTGCCCCACCCCTGGTGGTTCCACCAAGAGTGGAGCTGGATGTGTGTGAGTGGTATGTCTATGTAAACACCCCATTTATATAGATATGTGAAAATATACAGTGGGAGTTCTCTCCCACTGTCAAGTTCAAAAAAAACACTCTACAGAGGTTTGCGCACTTTTCCCCACAAGACTCGATCGCCTCCCCTGGAGTTCTCGCACTGCCTGGCGTTTGAGAACAGGATGACCGAGACATACTCTTTCAAAAATGTCACCCCTTAACCCATGGATAGGCCGGTACACCTACATCATTCTACATCTGCTAGCCCATCCCGGAAGGGGTCACACTAACTACTCAACTAAGCCAGAGCCCATATTGGCTTGTGGCTGCACACATAAGCTTCTAGACATGAGAATACGATTCATCTCTTTGAGCCTGAGCGGCCAACCACTAGTGGTGCACCACCATGGATTAACCATGCATGCTCCCACTGTACTTCACCACCATTCAAACCAAATACCGCCCAGGTAGTTCATTTACAAGTCTTGGTCTTGATTACTACTTTGTCACTCATGTCTCGCCATGTTCGCTTCCCAAACCACGTCTACATTTAGCGAGGCAAAAATAAACTTACACGGTGGTGACAAGGATGTATAGATCATACCTACCTCAAATGAACTACTAGGTAACGGCATAGCCATCTGGTAACAATAAATCCTACCATGCAATCCTACCACAAAAGGACTAAGTGCATAATATAAACATAGGTAATTGGAAAAATGGTCAAATGTGAACTTGCCTGGTAATAATTGATGAAGATTATACCACTCTCAGAAATTTACTTCATAGAACTATTCGTCACTCTCAGCAATCGTTTCAGAGAACCAAGAAGAACATGCAAAGCACAAAGTCTCAGAAAAACCAAATGAACATTCAACACAGTTAACTAGCATGGAAATATCCTAAGTGCAAAACAACTTGTGACATGGGGTTCAAAACTATGATGTGTACTAAAGTGCATGCATGGCATAATAGTAAAACTATCATAGACAGATTCTAGTTGTGTGAAAAGTATTGTGACAAGGTCCAGGTGGTAGGGTTTGGCTATGATGACACGTTGCAAAAAGAATCACACCAATCGGAGCTACGGTTTAAGAGATATGGCCAGTTGAAGTTTGAATTCAAATCTGAATAAATTTCATATTTGAATTTGGCCAAAAGTTTTCAAAGTTGGTTCTCTGGATAAAACAAATCGAGGCGAACATCTTGCCACTGGTTTCGTCGAATTTGGAGCTACGGTTAAAAAGATACAACCATTCGAAGTTTAGGGGCTAAATTGAAAACTCAGGGACTTGACTATGAAAGTTTTATTCACGACTAGGTCCCTGGCCACGTGGCGGCTTCCGGGTGGCTGAGCAGCGTTCGCGGCTCAGGCTAAACGGCGGACGGCCACTGAATAAATAAAACGGCTACCGTGGCTAAATAAAAAGACAACCGGAGACCGGTTTTTTACTAAACCGCACGGTTTAATAAAACCACGGTTACCCGATCTAATACAACAACAACAACAAAAAATGAGCGAGGATCAGCGGCTCATAGCGAGCGAGGACGGCGAACAGGTGCGGTGCCGTTGGTGTCAGGCGGCGGACGGCGGACAGGGCGGCGTCTCTGGTGGTCCTCAGCGGCGACGAAGGGGTCGGGGAGGTCAGGCGCGGCGTGGGCGGGGTGCTGGTGGGGTCGGCGGGCGGTGGGGTGGCCAGCGACGAGCGGAGGGTGGCGGCGGAGCTCCGGTGCTTCGGCAAGAGCACGGCGCGTCGGGGCGACGTCTCTGGTACGACCTAGGCGGCAAATTTTTGTCAATCAGATGCGCCTCGATGCGGGGAGTCAATTGACAAAGAAGAACGGGGTCGAGGAAGTCTTACGGACGATGGAACGGACCGGCGAGGTAGCTCTGGCGGGCAAGATCCAAACGACGAAGGCGGCGGCTGTGAGCGGCGTGGATCCTTGCGGAATGGCAGAATCGAACGAGGGGAGTCGTGGGAATTTATAGGCTCAAGAAGAGGCTGCGGAGACTGCGGATGAGCTCTATCCCGAGCGGAGCTGCCGGCAGTTGCGGGCAGCACGCGCGTGCCCTATCTGAACGGGAGGAGCGGGAGGTTAGGGACGGAGGGTTGCGGGCCCCACTGGCAGCGGTAGTGGGAGAGAGCGAGCGAGGGAAGAGGGGCGCGCGCGAGCGAGGCGTAAGGCCTCGGGCGGCCTGGGGCGCTGCTGGGCCGGCTCGGTACGCTGGCTGGCTCTTGGGCCGAAGGCCCTGGGCCGGCTGGCGGGCGCATGTTTTTTTTTGCAGAAACAAAAACTTCAACATAGGAAAATAACTAAAAAATTTACGTAGGAATATTATATACCAAAATGCTCAGAAAAATAGCAGCAATAAGATGAATTATTTTTCAAGTTCAACTAAATTCCATAAAAATTCATAAAATTCAAACAGTGCTACTATTGCATTTAAAATCAATAAAAATCATTTTTAAAATAGCAAAATGATTTCAGATATATTTCTCCTAATTTTCTATTGAAGGGAATCAATTTACCCTTATTCCCATCTATTTAATTTTAGGGGAAAAATAATTTGAATTAAAACTAAATAACTCCCAAGAGGATTAGAAATTTGGAATTTCAAACAACCTCAAATGGAAAAATGAGTTTCAAATAACTTCAAAGTGACTTCAAATTATTCCTTTGAAACTTCCAACTCTCTTCCATCGATCTGAAGAAGTCATTTTATCTTCCCTCATGTACTCATTGAGTTGCTTAAAGTTTCTAAATTTAAAATTTTTCAAATGGAATTCAAATCATTTTCAAACCCCTTTTTTCATTTCTTTAAATGGAAGAAGTTATATTATCTTCACTCTAGGGTTTTATGATGAAATGAATTTGAATTCAGGAAGATCAAAATGCAAGATGAAAAGTTTCGGGAAAGTCCTTTTATTCCCTCTCATTCTACTTTCAAAAAGTTTTCAATTTCCAATCATTTTCACACAATCAATCACACAACAAACAAACAATCATAATTAATTATTTAACATAACATTCCAAATTTTAGAATTTTGGGATGTTACAAACTACCACCCTTAAAATGAATATCGTCCTCGAGATTCGAAGAGGCTAGAGAGAATGTTAGGTTTGGGGGTTCTCCTTGAAAATCCATTCATCAACACAAGAAATGGGGTGCTACCACCCTTAGAAGCATGGTTACAGTTCCAATAAAACTCATGAACTCCATCCTTTGCGTTGACGGTGTCGGTCTTCTCATATTCTCTGAGATAACCCCTTCACTTTTGCTCTTCTGGTAAGGGCATGGCCTTTTCCTCAATATCAGGATTCCTTGCATCAAAATAGGATCCTTCTGAGACTTGACAGGTCTGGCGCCAATGCTAAACAACTATCGAAAACCTCATGGTGGTCGACAATTTCTGGTTCCTCCTACAGGAAATGGGTCTGGGTTGAACCTCACCGCATAACCTACGGTTGGCAATAGGTGCCTGTACAGGGTTTCCATCATCCTGCCATTCTAAGGCTTTTGGCTTGTCGTGTCGACACTCTTCTAGGGTTTTAAGGCTCTCTGATTTTCTATCAATCATATGATAGCTCATGATAGAAGTCTCCGGTATGGGGGCCAATCCATGTCGTACTTGAATCATTACCACATACGCAGATAGTGAATCACGCATTCTAGCCCTTGGGCATCCTCACAAGCATTGCAGAACTTCTCTTCTCCACGAACTGGGTTCGGATAAATCCATTGGTTCTGCAAGCCAAAGAAAACCTCTATCGTTTATTCACAACTCCTGGGTTTATGTAACCTCCTATGAAACGTATGCTGATGAAATCATGGCTTCTTTCAGAATTATTTTCTTCAACAAGATTGTGCTTGTTTCCTTATCAAATCCTGGGTCCTGTGGGTTATGGCCCACTTCAACACTTGTATATCTTTAACTCATCCTTGGAGTTACTATTGTTCCATATTCCAACATTACATCTCCTTTAAATCCAATAGTACTTCATTCCTTCATACTCTTGGGGTAACCATCATAACTAAAACCAAACTCCAACTCATTTGTCCAAACTTCACTCTATGGAATACATTTCCTTTTCCATTGGTCAAGTGTTCGCACAGACAGGTATCGCCAAAAAATGCACTGGTTCATCCATAATTCTCTTCATATCAAATCCTTTATTACATCCTTAACCACTACTCAAAACTCAAATTTCAAAAGTACTCTATTACAAAAAGCTGCCATCCACATAGTTTGCTATGGTCAAGCATTACTTCCATCTTTATTCATTTGCCCTTCTTGAAGATAATTTAGTCCCACTGGAATTGTACAATGTGGTCCTTGAAATCATCGACCTTTTGCTTCATCATGGTGGCCATGAGCTTCATCTCCATCATCTCTGCATGCACCTCCCTCGGGTATTCCTGAGTATAACGAAGTCTGGCTTCAAGTATTTCTCCAATCTGACGTATGGCTTCCATAGCAGTTTCACGAACAGAGTCGAAGAATGTTGCTCGGGGTACTCGAGAAATGAAAAAGTATTGCCCCATACTCTTTGGGAAAACTCCCTTCACACGGTGGAGGTGTACCTCCACGTACCAAAGTTCAACTCCATTCTCCATGAAAGGATAACCCTTGTAGACTGCATCTCCTTCAAGATGAATATGCTTCATCATGTCCTTGAGGATCTTTGGGTAATCCTGATCACTAGTTAGGGTCATGATCGTTTCTGGGCCCTTGAGAAAAGACTCGTAAAGGGTTGCCATCTGCAGGTATAAGATAGAAGGGGTACTTAGGATAATGCATGTATTTCCTTGGGTGAAATGTCGTTTTTTTAGTGAAGGTTTTGGGGTCAGCTTGTCCATGGGTTCAAGGTTTATGTCTGGGTGACATAGTGAGAGAGGCACTCACAATCAAAAAACAACTCATAACATTTCATATGAGATTCCAAACACCTCAATTTTTATTGCTTCATGAGCTATTACAATTTCCATTCGGTAACTCAACTGAACACCTGCTACATCTTGAGCTAGCGTTGGTTTTCCCCGAAGACGAAGGGATGATGCAGCAGAGTAGCGTAAGTATTTCCCTCAGTTTTTGAGAACCAAGGTATCAATCCAGTAGGAGCCCACGCTCAAGTCCCTCGTACCTGCACAAAGCGATAGCTACTCGCAACCAACGCGATTAGGGGTTGTCAAGCCCTTCACGGTCACTTACGAGAATGAGATCTGATAGATATAATATTTTTGGTATTTTTGGTATAAAGATGCAAATTAAAAAGTAAAAGCAAAGTAAAAACAAAGCAAGATTTAAAGTGATGGAGATTGATATGATGAGAATAGACCCGGGGGCCATAGGTTTCACTAGTGGCTTCTCTCAAGAGCATAAGTATTCTACGGTGGGTGAACAAATTACTATTGAGCAATTGACATAATTGAGCATAGTTATGAGAATATCTAGGCATGATCATGTATATACGCATCACGTCCGTGACATGTAGATCGAAACGATTCTGCATCTACTACTATTACTCCACTCATCGACCGCTATCCAGCATGCATCTAGAGTATTAAGTTAAAAACAGAGTAACGCCTTAAGCAAGATGACATGATGTAGAGAGATAAATTCATGCAATATGAAATAAACCCCATCTTGTTATCCTCGATGGCAACGATACAATACGTGCCTTGCTGCCCCTTCTGTCACTAGGTAAGGACACCGCAAGATCGAACCCAAAGCTAAGCACTTCTCCCATGGCAAGAACTACCAATCTAGTTGGCCAAACCAAACGGACAATTCGAAGAGAGTTGCATAGATAACCAATCATACATAAAAGAATTCAGAGAAGATTCAAATATTATTCATAGATAGACTTGATCATAAACCCACAATTCATCGGTCTCAACAAACACACCGCGAAAAGAAGATTACATCGAATAGATCTCCACAAGAGAGGGGGAGAACTTTGTATTGAGATTCAAAGAGAGAGAAGAAGCCATCTAGCTACTAACTATGGACCCGAAGGTCTGAGGTAAACAACTCACACTTCATCGGAGGGGCTAGGATGATGTAGAAGCCCTCCGTGATGACGGCCATCTTCTGGCAGAGCTCCGGAACAGGCCCCAAGATGGGATCTCTTCTGATACAGAAAGTTGCGGCGGTGGAATTAGGTTTTTGGCTCCTCTTCTGATCGTTTGGGGGTACATGTGTATATATAGGAGGAAGAAGTACGCCGGAGGAGCAACGAGGGGCCCACGAGGCAGGGGGGCGCGCCCTAGGGGGGGCACCCCCCACCCTCGTGACCGCCTCTTTTGTTCCTTAGAGCAAGGTCCAAGTCTCATGGATCACGTTCGGTGAGAAAATCACGTTCCCGAAGATTTTATTCCATTTGGACTCCGTTTGATATTCCGTTTATCCAAAACACTGAAATAGGCAAAAAAACAGTAATTCTGGGCTGGGCCTCCGGTTAATAGGTTAGTCCCAAAAATAATATAAAAGTGGAAAATAAAGCCCAATATAGTCCAAAACAGTAGATAATATAGCATGGAGCAATCAAAAATTATAGATACGTTGGAGACGTATCAACACCCCCCACAAAAATAAAAGTGCGTTCCACATTTATTACATGCTTTATTCCAATATCAAGATCTCAACTACTCTGCTCAAGCTTTCCTCGGGTCTGAACATTCTCTGACAAAATGTCCTACTCCTTTGCAGCGTAAACAAATGGCGTCAGACAAATCCAGGGGTTCCTGGTGGTTATCTTGGCTCCTTGGGTTCTTGGCTTCCTTGGTGGGCATTTGCTAGAATAATGAGCTAAATCCTTGCAGCTGTAACAAGTGATATGACTCAGGTCCTTTTCTGCAGAAACTGGGTTGTTCTGGGGATACATGCTCTTTCTCTTCCTCGACTTCTTCGTTCCGATCAATTCTTCTATCTCTTGTCGATCAAACCCCACTTCTTCTATCGGGAAGTCTCCCAGATACTCTTGGTTTTCCTTCACGCAATATTGTGAGAAATGTCCTTCTTCTCCACATGCATAGCAAGCATTGGAGTAAAATCTGTTTAGGCTTTCTCCATCAGGGTCGTCAACATCTTCTTTCATCACCAGTTTTCTTAAACTTTCCCTGAGGGCTTCTTTCACTTCTTCCTTCTGGTTCTTGGTAATTTCTTGTACCCTGGGGTAAATATGACACTGGGCAGGGTAGTGCGTAGTTCCTTCACACAAGAAACAAGTAACCTGCCTAGTTGGGCACTCTTCTGCTGGGTGATTTCCTTCATAATGAGGGCATCCATCCTTGTGTTCTTCATGGGTGTGTCCTATTTCTGCACATATCTTGCAGGCACAAGGTTTCTTCATCAGTTTATCACCGTGCTTCCGGATAAGACGGGATCCCAACAGAGTCTTCTTCAATTCCTCCCAAGTTTTTGCTCCATTACATCCTTGTATGGCTTGATGCATTTTCCACCATGTTGTAGCACTTTTTGTAAAGTATTGAAGAGCATATTGAACCTCATACTTCCTTGCAACCAAATTGCTCTCGAAGTGACTCTCCATGTTTTGAATCCATAGCTCTTCCTCTAACCGAGTGATCGGTCCAGAGAATACAAGTCCATCTTCATTCATCATCTATTGGGTCCAAGGGTTTTGGGATGAGATAAGAGGGATAGAGAAAGATACACACAATACAAACAATATAGTTTTGAAAATAAGTTTTATTTGTTGCATCGGAAAACACACACCAAATATGACAGCTCACAAATCATCGCATCTAACGTGAGTACACAACAAGGGTTTGGTCTTCTAAAGGTCATATAAATCTTGGAATTCTTCAGTGTCTTCAAATTCTTCGAGTCTTCGACTGTCGTAGCATTAACTGTTCTAATGCATGATGAAATCCTCTTTACTTTGAAGTGGCCATCAGTTGGCCGATATCTTGCCCTTCTCGGAGTGGTCTCATCAGTTGATCCTCCGCGTGGTGAAAGGGAAAAGGGATATTGCCTACCTATTTGGGGTAAAAGGAAAGATTTGATAAAGCTCAGAAATGAAGAGAGGTAAAGGATCTTTTTGAAAATAAACTTTTAGAGAAATCTTTTCCTAAGGGCTTTCCAGTTTCTAGGGTCACGTCCTATAGTCAACATGTGCTCTGATACCATCTCTGTAGCGACCCGAGCTCAAACTGTCAAGCCTCTGTGTATCCGGGCCATCCCTGGATCGATATGCTGGCACACACAGTACATCAATGTATATATCAAAGTTCAATCAAATGTATAAATAACGCAAAACTGATATATACCTCATAAATCTCAGTGGAAACAATCGAACGGGTGTGGAGTCCCATCAACGCCAACGGCAAGTTGAGTGTACACGATAACCCTACAACATAATTCTTACTCGTCGTAGAAATTCCTGCAACATAAGACGTTGCAGCCCTATAGGTCAGTACATTGAATGTACTGGCAAGTCACATCATAAGAATAATGAACCTATTTGTACATGCAATTTGGCTGGTGGAAAGCTCTAAGTTTAGTTTTTGCATAAAGCTAGTTTTTCTCTAGAATAAAAGATATTAGTCTATCACTACAGTATAGCATAGTATGAGTTGGCAAACACAACTCAATCCATTCCCAATGTTTCATTTAAAACCCAACTGTTTAATTAAGAGTGATGAGATCTCCCATCATTTCCACTACTAGATGCTCAAGTTGTCCGTAACCGGGGACACGGCTAATCGATTAGGTTTTAACTCTCAACAGAGGTTGCAAAGGCAACTTTGCCTCCTACCCCCCATTCACGCTTCAGCTTCCTCCTCGAGAACCCAACGGGCCACATCCCGTCCAGTCCCATCGCCACAGTCTGACGCTTTGCTGCAGCTTGCGCCATTGCAGTTACATCCCATCACTGCACCACCGTCCTCCCCTCTGATCCCTTCCACCACAATGGCGAACTACCCACTAAACCCTGTGCCTTTCCTCCCGCCAGGTTTTGCGGGTGAGCCAGGGCCGGCCGATCATCTTGTGCACAGCGGCATGGTCGTTGGCTCGATTGCTCCACTCAGCCATGAGTTCCTGGCCATTGCAGAAGCCAGTGAGTATGTGCCCCTGCATCGCCGGGCCACCGTCCGCCATCGGATCACAACTCTGTTTCAAGAATCACAGCTTTTTACTACAGAGGTCAGTGATCACCCCCTTGGTGTTGGGATTTTCAGTTTTGTGGATTCCTTTATGAGAGATAATGTTGTCAACACACCGCTTGAGCTTGAAGATGAAGATCTGTTGATCACCTTCGTTTCGCACAATGCGGCTCTTAATCGTAGAGCTGCACCGTTTGGGCCTGAGATTTGGATTATGTTCTTCGGCTTTCCGTATGACTACCAAATGGACTATTACATCACTAAGGCCTTGGGTGGATATGGTTCCTTAGTTTCCTGGTATAATCCGCGTCAGGACCGCAGATTCATCCTTCTAAAAGTCAGAGTACTTAGTCTGCGCCTCATCCCCAAGAGCTTTGTGGTATGGCAGCTGGGTGGTGCGCACGACAGTTGGACAGTAGTAGTGACCATCCGTCGCAGCAACGACTGGAATGGCCTCCTCCCTGATGTACCTGCTGCACCTGAGGAAATGCCACCCCCCGATGGCAACCCACATCCACAGTTTGGCCCTGAACTCACTGCAGAACAGTTATATCAGCAGCAAGTTCACAATTGGCTCATTCAGAATGGTGCACCCGCAGCTGGCAACAATGAGGCTCAACAAGTGGATGACAACACTGGATGGGGCACTTGGGAGGCGCCCGCTGCTCCTCCACTCCCGCAAATGCCGCTCCATTTGGTGAACTACCAAGCCTGGCTTGCTGCGCAGGGTCTGACTGTGCAACCTGGGTTAGTCCCTGAAAACAATGTCACTGATAATGCTCTCCAAGCTTGGAATGATTCGATCACCCAGTCTGACAGTTCAAGCTCGACCCAGTCTGACATTCTCATCCCGACTGATCCAGCTATACAGCTGTCTGACAGTGCAAGCTTTGAATCTCTTAACATCACACTGGAGATCAATGATCAAGGTGTCAGATTTGGTTTATCTGCTCAAGGAGATGAGATCCTTTCCAGGCTGCTGAATGACCCAATCCCACGCCTGAATCTTAACACATTCATCTTCCAAGCTGTTAGCCCAATGCTTGCAACTTTTGGACCTTGGAGAGAGGGGTTTGGTCTGAGAACAAACCAGGTTCAGTTGTCTGTCTTGATCACACAGGATTCTACTAGTCTGACCTTTTCCTAGCAATCAAGCTCTACTTCTGCTTTGGCTGCCTCCGCTGTGATCATTGAGGACCTATCTGAACATGCTAGTGTGGAAAACGCCATTGAGCCCGCCATGCCGCCCAACACTGAAGACGCCCCAATGGACACAGAACAAGTTGTGCACATTCCACCTTCAGAACCTTCTGTGATCTCAGAGGCAACTGCTTCTATGGCCACCACTGGCCCGCGCCCCCGTAGGACCAGGGCTGCTGCCCCTATCTCCACAACTGAAGTGCGCCGCAGTCTCCGCTCCAACACGTATGATGGGGTCAAGGTTCCTCCCCTCTCTGACAGTCGCAAGAACAATTCCAAAGTTAAACCCCGTGTCATCCCGTCTATTGGCACATCAGCATCTGCTGCTACTTCTGCTGGTGAGGTCCCGCCCCCAACTCCTATAGTTACTCTACAATCCATTGGAGTTAACAGATGTGCTATACCTGCTACTGAACTTTCTGAAGAAGCCCTGCTTGCTGAAACTGCTGCCGTGCCCGAATCTTCTGCCTCTTCGATTGACAGTGATGACCAGGGAGAGGATCTCTCTCACACCTCTGCTTAATATTGGAGTTCTATATGACGTCGTTGAGCTGCTGGAATGTGCTCTCATGGAATATCCGTGGGCTCAATTCTGAGAAGAAGCGACTGGCTCTGAATAATGCTATCTCTACCAGTGGTTTTGCTATCGCTTGTCCTCAGGAGACTAAGATGCCTGAGGTTACTTTTGCTTCTATTAAAACTTGCTGTCCTAGACAATTTGATCGTTTTGCTTTTGTCCCTTCGCGCGGCGCCTCTGGGGGGTTACTTACAATCTGGAAAAGCTCGGTTTTCTCTGGTTCAGTACTCTCGTCTGATCCATTTGCGCTAGCCATCGAGTTCGTTAGCACGCAATCCTCTCAACATTGGACGTTAGTTAACGTGTACGGGCCTTGCACTGGTACAGACAGGGATGTTTTCACGCAATGGTTGTACGATGTTCAAATACCCCGTAACCAAGACTGGTTACTTTTGGGCGACTTTAACTACATGAGAGCTCCAGACAATCATAATAAACCTGGGGGTAACATTCACGACATGATTACGTTCAATGACATCATTCGTCAGCAGCAACTGATTGAGCTTCCGGTAAAAGGTAGAACCTACACTTGGAGCAATATGCAGACCGATCCTTTGCTTGAACAGATTGACAGGTTCTTCACATCCTTGCATTGGAGTAACGCATATCCTAAGATGCTCGTTAAACCCCTTGGCAAGCCCGTTTCTGATCACATCCCTTGCGTTGTCACCATAGAGACCAAAATCCCCCGATCCAAGCTCTTTCGTTTTGAATCCTACTGGACCTTACACCCAGGGTTTATGGACATAGTTAGAGAGGTTTGGGAATGGCCAGTTAGGAACGCAAATGCTGCCACAATCCTTTGCTGAAAATTCAAAGCTCTTCGACACGCTCTCAAAATCTGGAGTAAGAATATTTCTCGTCTATTAGTGGCCATCACGAACTGTAACCATGTCCTGGCAGAATAAACGAATCCTTTCAATTCCAAAAATGAACTTCAAACGTATCCTAAAGTCACACTTGCTGAGACTGCTCAAATATCAAAAACTTTATTGGAAGAAGCGTTGTACTATTCGTTGGATCAAGTTTGGCGATGAAAACTCCAAGTTTTTCCAAGCAGTGGCCAGGGAACGTTATCGACAAAACAATATCTCCTCACTCAAGCTTGAGGATGGCACATTGGTCGACAATCATCCTGCAAAAGAGGCCCTCTTGTTTCAAACTTACAAAAACCGCCTGGGTACGGTCTCCCCTTCAGACATGAAATTTGATCTTCCAAACATTATCCCCCGCGCTACAAATCTTGACCAACTTACCACGCCTTTTTCACATGAGGAAATCGATAATGTGGTCAAAGGTATGCCTCCGGACCACGCACCTGGCCCAGATGGCTTTAGTGGGGCGTTTTTGAAAGCCTGCTGGCCCATCATTCGACATGACTTTTACACCCTATGTGATCAGTTCTATGAAGGTACGTTAGATGTCACAAGTATCAATGATGGTCTTATCACACTTATACCTAAGACTAACTCTCCAGAAACAGTCAATGATTTCAGACTCATTACATTGCTCAACTGCTGCCTCAAGTTGATTACCAAACTGCTAGCAGACAGACTTCAACTTGTCATTCTCACCCTCATTCACCGGAATCAGTATGGGTTCATTAAAGGGCATACTATACAGAATTGTTTGGCATGAGATTATCAATATCTTTATCACTGTCAAAACTTGGGCCGGCCAATCATTATTCTTAAACTTGATTTCGCCAAAGCATTCGATACCATCACGCATGAACCAATGATTTGCATTATGCAGCAGATGGGTTTCAATGACAAGTGGATCTCCTGGATCAAGTGCCTCTTCTCCTCGGGTCGCTCGTCCAAACTTCTTAATGGGGTCCCAGGCCGACAGTTCCTTTGTCGATGCGGTGTGCGGCAAGGTGATCCTCTGTCCCCCCTCATTTTCGTCCTGGCAGCTGAACTACTTCAAGCCACGGCAATGATGCTTATCGACGTGGAGATATCAGCCTGCCTTTTCCATGCAATGGGCAAAATGATTACCCAGTGATCCAATATGCGGACGACACCCTCCTTGTCTTGCCTGCTTGCCCACAACAGGCTGCCCGTGTCAAGAACATTCTCTCTGACTATGCATCCTCTATTGGCCTCAAAATTAACTTTCACAAGTCGACGCTCATACCAATCAACCTGGACGCAAGTGCAACCTCTAGCCTTGCTGCCATTTTTGGCTGCACTATAGGTACAATGCCTTTCACCTACCTTGGCCTGCCACTTGGCACTACAAGACCAACCATTCAAGAATTCATGCCTCTAGTTTGCAAAATGGAGCATCGTCTCACTGCCACGATCGCTATGATGTCCTATGGGGGCCGCCTCTCCTGGCTCAATGCATCGGTCACATCCCTTCTGGTGTTTGCCATGTGCACGCTCAAGTTCCCTCCGAATCTAATTGAAATTCTTGACAAGATTAGAAGGAGATGTCTCTGGACAAAGAAAACCGACCAAGGTGACAAATGTAATTCGCTTGCAGCTTGGGAACTAGTGTGCAAGCCCAAGTGTAAAGGTGGGTTAGGAGTGATCAACATTACAATCTACAACGAAGCCCTCCTGCTAAAATTTCTCCACAAGTTCTATAACAAACTGGACGTACCATGGGTTACTATGCTTTGGGATAATCAGTATGCTAACCAGGTGCCTCATGCGGTTGATCTAGTCGGTTCTTTCTGGTGGAAAGACATTCTCAAATTAACGCCCATCTACCGAGGGATCACTCGTGTCCAAGTAGTTGATGGCTCGACTACGCTGCTCTGGAAAGACTTGTGGTCAAATGATGTGCTACAAACATCGCACCCGCGTGCCTTTTCATTTGCTCTGCAGGAAGACATGACGGTCGCTGACTTCTGGGCCAACACTGAACTGCATGAAACCTTTCACCTACCGCTATCTGCTCGTGCGCTCAACGAGGTGCAAGATGTCCAACATGCAGCATTCCGCATACACCCATCCACAACAATATCTGATGTTTGGCTCTATGCTTGGGGGACAGCTGGGTACAAGCCAAAAGACTACTATAACAACTTCTCCCGTGATGCAACAGCTCATCCCATCTTCCCGCTCCTTTGGAAATCAAACTGTATGATGAAAATCAAAGTATTTGGATGGTTGCTGCTGCACGACAGGTTGAACACATGTGACATGCTGAGAAGAAGACACTATGACATTGGGAATGACATCACATGTCTCCTTTGTGGGCAAAATGCAGATGAGACTCTCGAGCATATGATCTTCACCTGCCAGTTCAGCGAAAGGTGTTGGGCCAAGATAGGTGTTCACTGGATTGATTTTCAAAATAGGTTTGATGCGTTGCAAAACGCACAACCCAACTGGCCCAATCCTTTCTTCATTGAAGCATTTTTCACTACTACCTGGAGTTTGTGGAAGGAAAGAAACAATAAACACTTCAGAGGTGTAACCCCAAGCATTGCATCTTGGTTCCATCGATTCAAAGAGGACTTGGGACTTCTGCAACATAGAGTTCAGGGTACACGTAGAGCTGCCCTGCTTTCATACTGTGGCACACTTAGCTGAGACATACTGTGTTTTATTCTTCCCTCTTTAAATACTTAGAGACAAGTGTATAGCAGTGACCATGGTGTAGTTGCCCCACCCCTGGTGGTTCCACCAAGAGTGGAGCTGGATGTGTGTGAGTGGTATGTCTATGTAAACACCCCATTTATATAGATATGTGAAAATATACAGTGGGAGTTCTCTCCCACTGTCAAGTTCAAAAAAAACACTCTACAGAGGTTTGCGCACTTTTCCCCACAAGACTCGATCGCCTCCCCTGGAGTTCTCGCACTGCCTAGCGTTTGAGAACAGGATGACCGAGACATACTCTTTCAAAAATGTCACCCCTTAACCCATGGATAGGCCGGTACACCTACATCATTCTACATCTGCTAGCCCATCCCGGAAGGGGTCACACTAACTACTCAACTAAGCTAGAGCCCATATTGGTTTGTGGCTGCACACTTAAGCTTCTAGACATGAGAATACTATTGATCTCTTTGAGCCTAAGCGGCCAACCACTAGTGGTGCACCACCATGGATTAACCATGCATGCTCCCACTGTACTTCGCCACCATTCAAACAAAATACCTCCCAGGTAGTTCATTTACAAGTCTTGGTCCTGATTACTACTTTGTCACTCATGTCTCGCCATGTTCGCTTCCCAAACCACGTCTACATTTAGTGAGGCAAAAATAAACTTACACGGTGGTGACAAGGATGTATAGATCATACCTACCTCAAATGAACTACTAGGTAACGGCATAGCCATCTGGTAACAATAAATCCTACCATGCAATCCTACCACAAAAGGACTAAGTGCATAATATAAACATAGGTAATTGGAAAAATGGTCAAATGTGAACTTGCCTGGTAATAGTTGATGAAGATTATATCGCTCTCAGAAATTTATTTAATAGAACTTTTCTTCACTCTTCGATGAAAATCTATAAAGTCAAAGATTGCACTCACATAAGCAATCGTTTCAGAGAACCAAGAAGAACATGCAAAGCACAAAGTCTCAGAAAAACCAAATGAATATTCAACACAGTTAACTAGCATGGAAATATCCTATGTGCAAAACAACTTGTGACATGGGGTTCAAAACTGTGATGTGTACTAAAGTCCATACATGGCATAATAGTAAAACTATCATAGACAGATTGTGACAAGGTCTAGGTGGTAGGGTTTGGCTACGATGACACGTTGCAAAAAGAATCACACCAATCGGAGCTACGGTTTAAGAGATATGGCCAGTTGAAGTTTGAATTCAAATCTGAATAAAGTTCAAATTTGAATTTGTCCAAAAGTTTTCAAAGTTGGTTCTCTGGATAAAACTATTCGACATGAACATTTTGCTGCTGGTTTCGTCGAATTTGCAGTTACGGTTAAAAAGATACAACCATTCGAAGTTCAGGGGCTAAACTGAAATCTAAGGGTCTTAATTGTGAAAGTTTTATTCGTGACCAGGTCCCTGGCCACGTGGCGGCTTCCGGGTGGCTGAGAAGCGTTCGCGGCTCAGGCTAAACGGCGGACGGCCACTGAATAAATAAAACGGCTACCGCGGCTAAATAAAAAGAAAACCGGAGACCGGTTTTTTACTAAACTGCACTGTTTAATAAAACCACGGTTACCCGATCTAATACAACAACAACAAAAATGACTGAGGGTCAGCGGCTCACAGCGAGCGAGGACGGCGAACAGGGGCGGCAGCGCTAGCGTCAGGCGGCGGACGGCGGACACGGGGGCGTCTCCGGCGGTCCTCAGTGGGCAGCGGCGACGAAGGGGTCGGGGAGGTCGGTCGCGGCGTGGGCGGCGTGCTGGTGGGGTCGGCGGGCGGTGGGGTGGCCAGCGACGAGCGGAGGGAGGCGGCGGAGCTCCGGTGCTCCGGCGAGAGCGCGGCGCGTCGGGGCGTCGTCTCTGGTATGACCAAGGCGGCAAATTTTTGTCAATCAGATGCGCCTTGACGCGGCGAGTCAATTGACAAAGAAGAACGGGTCGAGGCAGTCTTACGGACGGGGGAACGGACCGGCCAGGTAGCTCCGGCGGGCGAGATCCAAACGACGAAGGCGGCGGCTGTGAGTGGCGTGGGTCGTTGCAGAGTGGCAAAATCGAACGAGGGGAGTCGGGGGAATTTATAGGCGCGAGAAGAGGCTGCGGACACTGGGGATGAGCTCTATCCCGAGCAGAGCAGTCGGCAGTTGCGGGCGGCACACGCGTGCTCTATATCAACGTGCTCTATATCAACGGGAGGAGCGGGAGGTTAGGGACGAAGGGTTGCGGGCCCCACTAGCAGCGGCGGTGGGAGAGAGCGAGCGAGGGAAGAGGGGCCTGGGAGAACGAGGCAAGAGGCCTCGAGCGGCCTGGGGCGCTGCTGGGCCGGCTTGGTGTGCTGGCTGGCTCTTGGGCCGAAGACCCTGGGCCGGCTGGCGGGCGCGTGTTTTTTTTTGCAGAAACAAAACCTTCAACATAGGAAGATAACTAAAAAAATTACGTAGGAATATTATATACCAAAATGCTCAGAAAAATAGCAGCAATAAGATGAATTATTTTTCAAGTTCAACTAAATTCCATAAAAATTCATAAAAGTCAAATAGTGCTACTATTGCATTTAAAATCAATAAAAATCGTTTTTAAAATAGCAAAATGATTTCAAATATATTTTCTCCTAATTTTCTATTGAAGGGAATCATTTTACCCTTATTTCCATCTATTTATTTTTTGGAGAAAAATAATTTGAATTAAACCTAAATAACTCCCAAGAGGATTTGAAATTTGGAATTTCAAACAACTTCAAATGGAAAAATGAGTTTCAAATAACTTCAAAGTGTCTTCAAATTATTCCTTTGAAACTTCCAACTCTCTTCCTTTGATTTGAAGAAGTCATTTTATCTTCCCTCATGAACTCATTGAATTGCTTAGAGCATCTCCGGCCGCGCCCCCAACAGGCCCCCCAGGCCACTTTTTCGCCGCCGGCGCCAAAAAAATTCCCCACTCGCGCCCCCAGGACGCCGAAAATCGCCGGTTCGGCCCTTTTTTCCGCTCGGCGGTCACAGGCCAAACCCGGCGCACTAGGGGCAATTGGGAGCCCCGGCGCAAGGGAAAAGCGCGGCTGGCCCACACCAGCAGGGGAAAAGTTAAGGTTTTCTTCCTCGACTCGCCTCCCACCCCCGCGCCCTCGGCCGCCACTAGCTATATCCTGACGCCGCCTGCCGCCCTTCACCGCTAGATAGCCATTCCCCGCTGAAAAAATAGCAGAGCTTCGCCGCGGCAGCCCCTCCAACAGCAGCTGGGCGTTTCCGGCCGCGGAGGGGCAGTTTAGCGGCGGGTACACGCCCACCGGGCGCAAGGTGTTCGGCGATTTGCCTGCCTCGGCGATGGACTCGGATGATGAGGAAGCGCTCGCCGCGCTGTTGGAGGAGGAAGCCGAGGCCGATGTCCAGGAAGAAGAGCATCTCATGTTGCTCGCCGCCCTCGCCCAGCTGCTGGCGAGCAATGAAAAGCCGCAGCGAGGTGGCTCGGCGCCGGGGCGGGTGAAAGCAATGAACCGGCATCGTCTCGAAGGCTACTGCATGCTCTACTCCGACTACTTCGCCGATGCTCCACTTCACGGCGAGAAAACATTTCGGCGCGGTTATCGGATGAGCCGAAAGCTCTTCCTCAGGATTGTGAATTCCATCCGGGAGTTCGACAACTACTTCAAGTGCAAGATGGATTGCACCGGCGCCCTTGGATTCACCTCCATTCAGAAGTGCACGACAGCGATGAGGATGCTTGCATACGGAGCTCCCGGTGATTCACTCGACGACTATGGGCACATGGCCGAGTCCACCAGCATAGAGTGTTTCTACAAGTTCTTTCGGACAATGGTGGCCGTGTTTGGACCGCAATACTTGAGAACACCCAATGCGGAAGACACTTCTCGGATCCTAGCACGGAATGCAGCAAGAGGATTTCCTGGGATGCTTGGAAGAGTCGACTGCATGCATTGGAAATGGAAGAATTGCCCATTTGCTTGGCAGGGGATGTACAAAGGCGCCAAAGACGGTTGCAGTGTGGTACTTGAGGCGGTGGCCACACAGGACCTCTGCATTTGTCACTCCTTCTTTGGTATGCCAGGAACTCACAATGACATCAACGTGCTGCAGTGCTCTCCTGTCTTTGCCAAGCTTGTTGAAGGTCATTCTCCTCCGGTGAACTTCGAGATCAATGGGCGGCACTACAACAAGGGGTACTATCTAGCTGATGGCATCTATCCGAGATGGTCGACATTTGTGAAGACGATCTCAAACCCTGTGCCAGGAGGCAAGAACGGCTGGTTTGCGAAGGTTCAGGAGGCTTACAGGAAGGATGTCGAGAGGGCATTTGGTATGCTCCAATCTCGATTTGCTGTTGTCCGGTACCCCGCTCAGACCTGGTCGAAAGATCAAATGTGGGAGATTATGACTTGCTGTGTCATCTTGCACAACATGATCATCGAGAACGAGCAAGAAGACCCAGTGTTTGACACTGAACCATACTACAGGCAGGGTCCTCTAGCCAAAGTTGATCACCAGCTACCGGCAACCTGGACTGCCTATCTCAGTATGCGTCAGGAGATCCGAGACCCACAGGTGCATCATCAAGTGTAGCAAGATCTGATAGAGCATCTATGGAGGCTCAAGGGTGACGTCGGGCGCGACGTGTGATGGAATATGAGTTTTTATTTCTTCAACTATATAAATTGTATTGAACTATTTGTTGTTGTACTATTTTGTTGAAGTATTTGATATTTCTGTGATGAAATATGTGATAAAAAATTTATGTGCATAATTGAACGCCGAACAACGGCAAACCACGCGGAATATGGGCCTATTGTCGCCCATATGGGCCCTTTATTCGCCGAAATGGGATAAGTGGGCCAATATCGACGCCTGGGGGCGACGACTGGGCGCGAAACCGCTCCCAGCGCCGATTGTATCGCCGGCTCGCCCCCTGGGGGCGATTTTTATGCGTCCTGGGGGGCGAACGGCTGGAGATGCTCTTAAAGTTTCTAAATTCGAAATGTTTCAAATGGAATTCAAATCATTTTCAAACCCCTTTTTTAATTTCTTTAAATGGAAGAAGTCATATTATCTTCACTCTAGGGTTTTGTGATGAAATGAATTTGAATTCAGGAAGATCAAAATGCAAGATGAAAAGTTTCGAGAAAGTCCTTTTTTTCCCTCTCATTCAACTTTCAAAAAGTTTTCAATTTCCAATCATTTTCACACAATCAATCACACAACAAACAAACAATCATAATTAATTATTTAATATAACATTCCAAAATTTAGAATTTTGGGATGTTACATTTGCACTTCTTTCTAGGCATTGAAGTTAAGATGACTCAAGATGGCATGGTACTAAAACAAGAGAAATATGTTACCAAGCTTCTATCTCGTATGGGGATGAAAAACTGCAAACCTGTACCTACACATTGTCCTCCTCGGAGAAACTTTCAGCATATGAAGGTGAGCCACTTTATGAGGAAGATAGCACAAAGTATAGAAGTACTGTTGGAGCATTACAGTACTTGACTCTTACTCGCCCAGATATCTCATTTGCTGTTAACAAAGTTTGTCAATATCTGCATGCACCCACTACTGCACATTGGACAGCTATTAAGAGAACTGTAAGATATGTCAAACATACTATGGGAGTAGGACTGCATTTTAGACGCTCTAATTCTACTCTTGTGAGTGCATTCTCTGATGCTGATTGGGCAGGTTGCAGTGATGATAGAAAATCAACCGGAGGCTTTGCAGTGTTCTTTGGGCCTAATCTTGTTTCTTAAAGTGGTAGGAAACAAGCCACTGTATCAAGTTCAAATACAGAGGCTGAGTATAAATCCTTAGCTAATGCCACTGCAGAAATCATTTGGATTGAATCACTACTGGATGAAATGGGGGTCAAGCAGAATCGCATCTCATGTTTATGGTGTGATAATTTGGGACCAACATACTTGTCTGCAAACCCAGTGTTTCATGCAAGAACCAAGCATATAGAGATTGATTTTCACTTTGTGCCTGAAAGGGTTGCAGCAAAGAAACTTGAGATACGGTTCATCCCTTCCAAAGATCAAGTGGCTGATGGGTTCACCAAGGCACTACCAACAAAACCATTTGATGAGTTCAAGAGGAATCTAAACATAGAATAGTTGAGATTAAGGGAGGGTGTTAGAATTCATGTTTATCTCCGCATTGTAATCTCAACTCTATTCTATCTCTCTCCCTCGCGTAGCTGTTTAGGAGTCCTCCTTACAACCCAATCCTTGCGATCAGTTTCCTCTTCTTGTAAGCCACGGCAGGGCTGTTCTGCCTCGTTCAATATAAACCAACCCGGCTCCTCATCGAGGAGTAGGAACGCTTCCAAATCTAACAATGCAAGCATCCAGAAACAAATACTATTAATCAAGAAAAGAAAAAAACCACGCCTCATGAACACGTATGAGCTGGTGAGGCCAATCAACCCGCTGGTGACCGCTTTCATGCCCAACAATCTTTGTCTGAAGTTCAACAACCAATTAGCTCGTCAATTATTGAAGGAGTGCGTTCTAGTTTCTGCCGAGGAATCCTTCAAACACCTTTGTTGTAGTAAAAAGTGCGAAACCACCTCCACAATCAGAATGCTTCTTAATAGTCATATTACATTATTGCACATCAATAAGTAGAGTAATTATATCGGTTGAATTCCTTGACAATCTGTAAGGTTATATTATAAGGTTTACAATCATACAACCGTTGAACAAAATTACATGCATATATAAAACTATATAAAATTACATGCATATATAAGTATTACATCAATCTTCTTTCTTGCATTTATTTATACTCACAAACTAGCTCCATCCCAATGAGCAAGCTAGCTTGTAGACCCAGATATATATTAGGGGGCCAATCATGCATCACACGTACAAGTGGCCGTGGTTGGCCTGCAGCTTGCCACATCAGCACGCGCCACTGCGGAATCCCACGCTCCCGCTGCCGACGTCGTACAAAACCTCGTAGGTCTGCTGCTGCACGTTGCCGATGAATCCGATGGAGCCGTGGCCGCCAGGGGAGGCCGTGAAAGCCAGGCAGCCGTCCAGCATGATGGACGCCGGCTCGAGCTCCAAGGTGGCACCGCCTGCGAACACTAGGGACACCTTGGGGACATTGACCTCGGGGAAGCGGGTCAAGTCATAGCACGTGTCAAGGTTGCGTACGGGATCCGCAAGCGGGCCATACGCCGTCATGGCGCTCCTGAACGCTGCCCGCAGCGCTGCGTATGCCGACGGTGGCAGCTGCGTGACGACCGCCCCTGAGTCCATCACCGCACCACCGGCGAACGTAGCCGGCGGCACGTCGAGCCGCCTCCCGGCCACGGTGATTGCCTCCAGGCGGACGATGTAGAACGTCGGAGCGTGTTGGTTCTTGATCAGAGGCGTGCTCGTGAACTGCGACGAGTTCCCCACCGGCCCGCCCAGCGAGAGGAATCCATCGGAGCTCGGGTGCGGGACGCAGTAGGAGAAGGCGTTGCCGAAGGTCTCCGCGGTCTGCGCAAGGAGGGACCCAGCGCCGCCGCCGAGGGCCAGGACGCCGGCGGTCTGGTCACTGAAGGTGCCCCTCACGGCGTGGCTGCACCCGAACCGGAAGCCCTTGACCGCGATGGTGGGCGACAAGGTCAGCGTGTCGGTGACGTATGTCCCGGCGGTGGCCCTGCCGTCGCCGTAGTCGAGGATGTACTTGCATTGGTCGGAGCCGGCGGAGCAGCCACTGCTGTGGCTGCTACCGAGCTCCGTGCAGGCAGGGGAGCCGCAGGGGATAGGTGCGTACGTGCTGGAGTTGGCGGGGTCGTAGAGTTGGTCCTTCTGGAGGTGACACTGCGGGGCGGGGCACGGGAGGCACTGCACCCACGGAATGTCGCTGCTCGTGTCCACCACCACCGTTTGGCTCACCTTGGAGTACAAGTGTTCGCTGGTCCTTTCCATTGTCGTGGAGCTTGTCCCGCCGCTGCCCCCCAGCGTGCTTTTCGCAGTCATACTGCTGTCGATGTTGCTAGTTTTGGCTTCACGGGAGTGGATGACCGGCAGGCCATCGCCGGCCCTGCCGCCGGAGAGCTTCCTCCGGATTGAGCTGGTGCGTAGCTGGTCCCACAGGAGCATGCCGTCGACGACCGTAGTCGCCGCCGCCGACGAGCATGGGCCGTGCGGGCGGTTCATCGGTACCCACCTGACACCGTCGCCGGACGGCATTGTCACTGTTTGTCGACAGACGAAGGCGACAGGTTAACACGCATGCATATCCATCAATGAGCTCAATATTAAGCTAGCTACTATATGACGTACTTCCTCCGTTCGGAATTACTTGTCGCAGGAATGGATGTATCGGGAATTACTTATCGCAGGAATGGATGTATCTAGACATATTTCGAATACATCTATTTCTGCGACAAATAATTCCGAACGGAGCGAGTATGTACTAAATAACGTATGCATATGCATGCATGCAGTACCCTTAGATACTCACCCTTGTGTCCGGAGCAGACGGCGCCTTCTGCGATATGCTTTAGGGAGCTTGTTTTCACTGTCATGAAGTTGAGGAGCTGATGATGGTCACCCACACAAGAACCTACAGACAAGCTGACAAGAAGAAGCAATAGCAGCGGCATAGCGGAAATCGTCATGATTGTTGTGCTACTACGTGTGGCCTGGGATAGATCGATGGCCGCTTATGACTTGTGTTGGTCCTCCGCTCTCTAATCTCTCTCTATATATAGGAAAACTACGTACGCATGGACGGACCAAGCGGTAGCCATGCATGCACTGTTATACTACTATAAACTACTTCCTTCAACAAACAAAGGGCACGAATCACGTACCATTTCTTTTCTTTTCTTTTCTTTTCTGTTCTTTCTTAAGGAAGCTACCTTGCTAAAATGTTTTTCTAGGGGAAGCTAGCTAGAATTTTGGTACATGTACATTCGCCATGGAAATCAATTCATATGTATACATTTACACTTTTCTGTGGGAAAAATTGATATTTACATGTAGAACCATGGATGATGGAAATAAATACATTTAAATCTGCCTCTGCTGCTCCAGTTTTATTCCCTGCACCATCTGGAAGCACAAGGGGCTGTCGGTTTTCTCGACATTCCAAATCCCAGGAACGAGTGAATGTCTTCACAAACACCTCGTCTCGAACCCTAACCCTATATATGCATTACACGATTAAACACGCGTTGGTCTGTAAATCCTATAAAAGAACATGTGCACTTGTTCCTAGTGGCACGCTTGTGGCGTACGTGATAAACCAACAAAGCTTGATACATACCCTTGTCGCTTATGTGTGTGTGACAAACATATTGGCCGAATCCTGATAATAAGATAACTAATAGTTCTAACATCGATGGGATGGTTGATGCATGATTTCTGCAGTTTAATTGGCAGCTCAAAATCTATTAAAAGAAAACATGAATACATCCGTTAATTAGATGAAGATCCAATGGTCAAAATCACCGTTGTTGAATTGCTATATAATATGCACTAAATTCACGCCAATATCATACAAAGAAATTTCACGTCCACTTTATTTCTCTTTATCATCCTATACCATCATGATGTCTAAATAATAAAAATCTGATATTGGGCTAACCTTTTAGAGCTAAGGAAAAACTCTCACAGGCTTCCAACAAAGAATACAACTTTCAGAATCACATTCTAGACAGGGATGGACTGGCTCCTGTACGGAAAACGTAATAGATATTTTCCTGCTTATTTACCCGATTAGGCAGGATTGCCGAACTAAGATGTTCTATGTATTTTAAGAGGTTGTGAAAACAAATCCGTGCTATGTAATTTGTTGACAACTAACTAAAGCAAGTAAAAATGTTTGATGTACAAAAAATATAGCAAGTAACCAAATACTCAGTTTTCTAGAAAGCAGTTATACCGTTTTCTGCAGGCCACTGTTTTCTTGGTCCATGTGTTTATTTTGATCAATACTGGGAAATAACATATAAATATTTCGTTGAACATATACTAACCGTGAGTGACATCCAAAGCGTAGAGCATCTCTTTGCTAATATGTCTCTAAATATAGAATTGAGGCACAAGTTCCATGATTAGACTAAGATACATAAAGAAAGGCTAAAGTAGTAAGCTAGCTAGCTAGGTTCTTCTGCTTTATGTATAAATATCAATAAACTATTAACATTAGTACCGGGAACAAAGAAACAAGGTCCCATCAGAGATACTACTCGCAATCCCATCAGGGCCTTTAAGAATAGAACAATGGTAGGGAGATAAAAGAAGGAAAAATATCGATGATTTACAACCTTTTCTTTTTCTTTTTCATGCTTGATTTGTGGGATGTATCTCAGCAGATCGTATGTGACCAATTGCCATAAGCTTAGTCACTCTTTCAATCATGCGTGCATAATTGCGTATCTTTCGGCCTTTGGGTGATCTGCAATAGGGCACATTAGTTAGGTGTATAAGTGTGCTAGAGCTCAAGAGATGAAAATGTTCCCAAAAATATGATAACATCGACCAACCATCACAAATATGTCTACCCAAGAGAAAGTGGGCATGGCCGCGACGACACGGGAGAATGTTGTTGAGGATATTTTTGTAGATTCTTCACAATAGTACAATAGTCGCATGTGATTTATTCGGTAGTGGAGAGTCACCACATGCCATTGAAAGAACACGGGGCACAAGTTTACTACAGTTCGGGCCCCCTTGCGTGGGTAGTAGCCATAACCCTTCCTTAACTCATATATTAGATGACCCGTTACACCATTGGTGTAGAGAATAACTGCAGCCCAAAAGTTAACTATTTGATACATAAAATGAAAGTTATGTGAACTAATTAAAAAGACCAAGCGCAGCGATCGGCACAAAAGACTAACTGTAGTGAACTATTTTTGTAGATTCTTCACAACAGTACAGCAGCCACGGGTAGTAACCATATTCCTTCCTTCGTTGATACACTAGTCCACTGCCGCGGCGGAGCATAGAATGAAAGGACCATCGGCGCCGGCGACAGGAAGAAAAAGCCAGGGGCGGCGAACGCTCTCACAAGGAAGTGGTCTTGTCGGCTGTCCCTGTTGTGGAACTTGACCAGTTTGTGGCTGAGAGGTCCATGGTGGCAGATCTGTCGCGCTGAGTGCCCGACGGCAAGTTTCCACGGACCCCGGCCGCCGGTGGACAGGTACTCCACAAATGATCACTGCATAACGGAATGCACGGAAGACGGTAAGATTAATGTCTACTATATTTGCACCGATAATCAGCTATCGGACATCCTAAGCAATGCTTTTGTATTGTGAGTAGTTCTTGAAGACGTGAAGTAGAATTGTGGTTCAAGCTGTGAAGTGACCACGTCGTGCTTAGAGGGTGATGCTGCAGTTAAACACAACTTACATGTAGCCGAGTAGGATTAGTACTAGTCACTGATTTAGTATGATTTTTTTTTGCAGGGACCAATTTAGTTTGATATTCCCTTCGTTCCCAAATATTTGTCTTTCTAGAGATTTCAACAAATAACTACATACGGAGCAAAATGAGTGAATCTATAATATAAAATATGTCTACATGCATCCGTACGTTGTGTCCATTTGAAAATGCCTAGAAAGACAAGTTTTGGGAATGGAGGGAGTATTTCCTAGAGACTAGCAGCTATATATACATGTAAGCACTGCTGTAAAGTTTGTACCGTGAGTCGAAGCAATGAACAATACCCGCAAAAAATAGTAGCAATAGAAAGAAAAACATGAATGACATGTTCCTATAATAGAGGAGAGACAAGGAAGTCATCATAAGGGGACACAGACACCGCCCTAGATGCTGACCCATCAGAGACACAGTTACTGATGGTGTAACGAAGAAGATAAGGAAAACAGAAGACTTTAAATTCAGTCTAGTACACCAACCAACTCATCCAAAAGTCTGACTGATGGAGAAAGACTGCCAATATATTTAACCCCCCCTCCCCCCCCCACCCACCACGTCTAGACTTATTTAGTCTTCCGACGTGGGATTTATGTAGGTAGAAAATTTCTTTTTTAATTACTGCATAGGCACGGTTTTGAACTTTAAACCTCTTAAATCGGATGCCGTATTGAATTCATACACCATCTAACTCATTCAAAAGTCTGAACAGATGAAGAAAGACAGGCAAATTTCAACAACTATGACTATTGTTGCGTGTCCCTGTCCGGCTAGAAGTACTAGTGCATAACAGTACTAGTTCACGTCCAGCAAACGATCGATTAGGGATCGGAAGTTAGCTTTGTACCGCTGTGCCACTCGGTGTAAAAGGTATTTTGCCAGGATCACACTAGTCTGCTTCGTTCATCATTGTCGTCATAGTTCATCGTCGCTGTTGTCAGAAAGCACTTACCGCCAGGACTTGTCCAACGAAGAAAAGAACACTTAGAGCAACTCCAACGGATCGACCCAAATGAATGACGCTTCTGTCCATTTTTTGTCCGTTTGGATCGGCCGCCCACCAGTTGTCCGTCTAATTTTTCATTTGAGTCGGTAGTGCACCCAATGCGCCGGCTCATTCCATGAATGCACGCGTTGTAGATCATGCCAGCGGCCATGTCGTCGTCCTGGTTTTGGCGCTCCAGCGCGCGGGAAAGGTTCGCGCGCGCGGACGAAAATCGGGCTAGCGCGCGCTGGTTTTGGCGCTCCAGCGCGCGGGAAAGGTTCGCGCGTGCCGCGGCCGGCACTCGTTATAAGAAGGCGCTCCCTCCACACTTTGTCCGTCGCCCACTCGTCGCCTCACTAGCCTCGCCGCCTCTGCGCCACGATGTTTATTCGCCGCCTGGGCGCATCAGATTTTCGCGGAGTCCGTGAGCGCCGCTCCGATGCCTTCTCCTCCGAGATCTGTTTTGGCGATAAACGCCTTATCTTCGGCACCTTCGACACCGCAGAGGAGGCGGCCCGCGCGCACGACGTGGCGGCCTAGCGCCTCCTGAGGCCTCGTGGGGAGATGAATTTTCCTGACGTGTCGAGCCAGCGGGCGCAGGATCTAGCGTCTCTCCTGCGGCTTTTCACCGATAAGGATCGTTATGTCCACCGGAGGCAGCAGTGTCGCCTCGCCATCGCCGAGATGGACGTGGAAGCCATGGTGGTGTGGCGCGACCGCTTCCCGCAGGACATCGTCGACGAGCGCCAGTTCTACAAGCAAAGGAGGACGGAGAGGGAGGCGAGGAGGACGGAGCGAGCCGCCTATCGGGAGGACAAGCGTGCGCGGAAGCAAGCCGCTCAATTGAAACTGAAGCTACCCGAAACATCGGGGTGGTACTTCGAGGATGAGTTGTATGCTGACGCCTACATTCATACGTCGGAGGAGGACATTACCGAGTCAGAGTCGGAAAGCGACGCCGAGTAGTTAGTCTTTTCTTTTATCTGTGTACGCTAGAATTATCTATGTATTCTTGTTCTATCGGAAAAAATGGCTGGCGGCGTTGGCGACGAAGCAGGCGGCGACGGTGTGCTGTTGGATGTGGAGAGGCCAATGTGCCACCGACCAATGGGCCCGGGAAGGAGAGAGGGCGAGCGCGCGTGCGTCCGCGCTGACGCAAATCCGGCTCAAAAATGGGCCAGGAATGGGTCGGCAGACGAACAAAATCGGACGCGCATCCGTTTAGGTCGGTGCATTGGGTCAGCTTTTGTGTCAGCGCCGACCCAAACGAAAGACGGCGGACGAAATGGGTCACTCCATTGAAGTTGCTCTTAGGGCCATCCAAAAAGAAGAGTACAATTTTAAGAACCACATTCTAGACAGTGACGGACTACCTACTTCCTGAAAAATGTAACAGATCCTCCTTGCATATATATATATCAGATTATGCCCAGTTGCGAAACTATGATATTTTGTATATTTTGACCGGCTGTGGAAACAAATCCGTGGGAGGTAATTGATTTGACAACAAACTAAATTAATGACCCAGGCGTTTAGAAACAAATCCGTGAATGTAAAGCTTGATTGTACAAAATATAAATAAGTGTAATCATACACTGACTTGTCTAGAAAGCAGTTTTAGTCGACAGAATTATTATCGATTCTTGCGGGCCACCGATTTCGTGGTTCATTTGGTTAGTTCCCTCAAACACTTGAAATATTTTCTTGCACATATACTAACCGTGACTGATAGCCAAAGCATAAAGCACCTGTCTGTTCAGGTATCTCTACATTTATATAATTGACACGCAAGTTCCATGTATATATATATATATATAGAAAGTCTATTAGTAATCCAGGATGAAAAATTATTTATTTCTCATCCGGGTCGAACGGCCGCACCCAACCAAAAACCTTGGCTCCATCGCAATCGCTCTACATGGCTCAAGCCGCACCGCTGTCCGGTCAAGTTTTTTTTTTTCTCAAGGCGACGGTTAACCCACTCTTTCCGTCGATCAAAAGTAAAAAAAAATGAATGGATAACCCCGGCATTTTGGATCTAAGCGGCGAGCAGTTTTTCGGAGGCGAGCGGCGGGAGGTTTCGACGGCGAGCTGCCGCTGGACACGGATGCGTGTGGCACTGGTGGTGCCCCGTTTGCCGGAGGCAGCACCGAGGCGAGCGGCCGGTGCTGCAAGAGGCTTCACGGTGGGTGGCGGCCTCTTCGGCGGCGACAGTGTGGCGACCCGCCTCCATCCCCCTCTCCCTTCCTTGCCTGTGGCGATGGACGAGGACCATGGCCCGACCTCCTTCTCCATAACCCGCACCCGCGCTCCCCTATTTTCGCCGCTGGACTCTCGTCCCCACGGCGGCGGCGGCCCCTGCCTCCACTCCACGCTCCTCTTCTCTTCGTCGCGCACGGCGGCATAAGGAGGGGTTCTGATGGGAGCAAGGCTTGCGACCCCTCCGTCACAACTGCTCCGGGGCCCGGACAAAGCCGAGGCCGTCTCTGTGAACTCTCCAGCGAGCTGACTATTGCCCTCCTCCATCTAAGATGCAATCATGCAAGGTAGCAGCAGCAACACAGGTTCCATGGCCTCTGTCGCATAGCTGCCACCCAAAGCCGTCCCCAGGTTCTCTCTCTCTCGATGCTTCTCTGTATCTTCTTATTAGTCACTTTGCTACTGCCATTTAGATTAATTAGCATATTATATAGGAAGAGAAGTGTGCACCAAGCCTCATCAGTGAAGCGATAAAGAATTGCAATCATATCTGACTACCTTAGATATTTACTTACTTGCTAGGTTCATGCTTTGGCTGTGCTTTCTTGTATAAGGTTGTTCCCAGTAAGGAAACATCTACTGTATATTCAGGATCTAGGAGAATGTTTTCTCACTCAAGTTCAGGTTGGGTTGTTGATTAAATATCAGGTTGCTGAGGCGGGGGTACACAGACCCAGGGGGGCCTTCTAACTCCCTCCTTTAATCTCCTATTGCTCTCCCCATCATTTGCCAAACATGCGGTATATGAGGTGCTCTGTTTGATGATAGCCTGAACCCTGAAGCAAAACCAGAACCATTGGTATTCCGAATTGTTAGGAGTGTTGTTTGAATGCTCTTCGGTTTATTAGTCCCAAATTTTGGTTTGCATCAGCCGCTTCAGGAGATGGCCATGGTGCGCCACAAAATTAGCTTGATCTTAAGATAGTACGAGTAGGCATACTCCCTAGCTCCTAGTGTAGCAGGCTGTACTATGCAGCTACCTAATTGGAATTCGGAACTATTGTCTTCCGTTGTTCCAACAAATCGGGGATTCAGTATAAAGCTTATGGGTGTTTTTCTGTATTCGAGTTTGCTCTCCTTAGTACAGGGATAGCTTTGCCTCCAAAATATAGAGTGATAACTTTACAAACCAATGAAAAAAAATTGTTTGCTCAAAGTTCCACCATTGTCCTGTTCAAACTGTAATATTTAGATGAAATGAATCGTGATCTAAGAGTTCAGTTCGGATTTAAGGCGTGGAGAAAAATAATAATCAAGTAGTCTTATGACCATCACCGTGTTCACTTTGTTTTGGTTTCAGCTAGCCTGATGTCTCTGTGTAAATATTGAATTAGCTACTTGAAACTTTCTTCACAACATGAAAATTTATGAAGGGCTACCAGGTCATCTATAATTGGATTAAGGAAATGCTGAGTTAGCTCGAACAGTCTCCGCATAGATTACTGGATAAATAAGAAATTGTATGAAGTAATAACTTCAAAAAGGAAATCCTAGTGCACTTTTACTTATCACTTGCTATGACCATAGTAATACAATCAGTATCGCCCCCTCTCCATCAATTTATGAGTATGTGTCTTATTCTCCCATCCAATATATCTGCTCGAATTATGTGTTTATTTACTGTTTTCATATAGAAGTTCTGTTCTTGTATAATATTTTAACATCACTGGCAATCATTGTTAGGGTACGGTGGTGGTTGGCATTCTGTTTGATGCGGGCTGCATCTACTCCCACAACAACGGTCAGCAACTAGGTGTTCACCATCGGAGTTCTTCAGTATCGCCCCCTCTCCGTCATGTATGTGTAGTTTACTCTCCCATGCCAAGTATCTGCTTGAATTAAGTTAGATTCAGTAAGAAAATATGTTAGCTAAACTTGGATGGATTGTGTCCCCAAGTGCAGAGCTGAAACATTATGTATTTTATTTCGGTCTCGTCCTCAAATATATTTGTTTTGGGCATAGCTATCGCACAAGCTTAGTACTCTGGCTGTCATAATTTCTTTTGCGTAGTTTGTATGTGCTTAGTCAGATATCTTATTGGTTTTATTCATAGACAGTCATTTATTGAACCATCAAACAGGGCACCTCATCTATGGCCTGTTTGATGGTGGCCTGAAGAAAAACAAGAACCATTGGTATTCGGATTGGTTAGGAGTGTGGCTCGATTCCTCTTCATTTTAATAGTCCCAAATTTGATTGCATCAGCCGCTTCAGGAGATGTTCATGTGCGCCACAAAATTAACTTGATCTGACGATAGTACGAGGCTACCTGCTGGCTACTCTGTAGCTCCTAGTCTAGCTGGCTGGACTATGCAGCTATTTAATTGGCGTTCAGAACTAGTGCCTTTGGTAGTTCCAGCAAATTGGGGATTCAGTAGCGCTCTTCCGTTTTCGAGTTTGCTCTCGTTAGTACAGGGATAGCATTGCCTCCAAAATATATATTGATAGCTCCACAACCGAAGAAAAAAAAATAGGCTGAAGGTTCTACAATTGTCCTGTCCAAACTGTAATATTTAGATAACATGAATTCTGATCCCAGAGTTCAGTTTTGATTTTCAGGAGTGGGAAATAACTGTAATATCTGCTTGAATTAAGTTAGATTCTATAAGAAATATACTCCCTCCGTTCCGAATTACTCGTCGCAGAAATGGATGTATCTAGATGTATTTTAGTTCTAGATACATCCATTTCTGCGACGAGTAATTTGGAACGGAGGGAGTAGTTTCCTGAATTTGGATGGATTACGTCCCCAAATGCAGAGCTGAAGCATTTTGTATACTATTTTGATCTCGTCCCTGAATGTATGGCGTTTTGGGCATAGCTCTCCGACAAGCTTAGTACTCAGACTGTCATATTTTCTTTTCCCCACTTGTATGTGCTTAGTCAGAGTTTTTTCTTGTTTTTGTTCATAAATAGTGTCATTTCTAATTTAACTTTACTCGACATGTAGATGTCAATTCATAGTTTATGACTATGGTTATACATTCATATTACTTTGCGCCCATCTCCTTATAGTAAGAAAATGCTATTGTTTCCATCCTCCATTGATTACGGGAGGAAGAGTGTTCAGCATTGTCATATACCACACGCGTAATGTCTTAAAAAGCTTGATACAGTGCATGATTGAGAGGGGGGGTGGGGGGTGGGGTGGAGTATTAGTGCCATTTCACAGAACCAAACCTACCCTAGGGCCCTTTATAAACTCTTTTGTAAACTCTCTAGTTTAGAGCTCCTTCTCTTTGCGGTTACTCTATAACCTTTTCCTCAGTCATGGGGAGAGAAGGAATAGGCTGAGACTCCAGCATTTAATTGTAAATTGTTATTCATGAGTTAATACATGTCAGTAGGATTGTACGAATCTTTCCTACTGTCTTTGATGGTTCAAAAAAAAAAGGTTCGATTTCTCAATAAATGAAACTGTATATTTAGGTGACCGGAAAGAGTAGGTTTTGTCCCCAAAAAACAATCTTTAGTGACTTCTGGCTTCCTGGGATGGTTTATTTTGACTACTAGCTTGTTTTAATCTAGACTAGATAGACTGATGGCATGCATCTCCATTACTGATTGAAATTCCCGGCTACAGACTAGTTTGTATGATTCCTTTTCTTATGTTCCTTGAAAAAGAAAATGTTGTGTACAAATTTGGTTATGAGTTTAAATCATCATGTCAAGCTTTTAGCTCATAATCTTACAGATTTTTTATTAGTATACGGAGAGGAAATCAGAAGTTTAAGGTTCCCTTTGTTCTTGTATAATCTGCTCATTTTGACCATTTGCATATTTATATTAGTTTTTGCTCTGTTTGGTTTACTGCTTCATTCACATAATCCACGAATGTTATATGTTCTTGCGTGTTGGCGCCTTGGCGGCCTCTACCTGTTTGTTGGTATGCTTCTGACAGCGGAGTATGTTCTTTCTGGTGTCTATTCAAGTGGATGACTGCTAATATACAAGGGATAGAATGTACAGTATTTTATTTCAAACTGAAGTGGATTTCTGGAACATGTCTTCTTATTTTATTGTTTGGCGGGTGCAAGTGATGTTAGATTCAAATTTTGGGACCTTCCTTTACAGTAGCAAAATTCAGGATTGGCGAGAAGAAAAGTGAACATAGAGGCTTCAGATCTATTAATAGGATACGATGTTGCTTCCAACCCATGGATATGAATGTTCCAGTCGCTGGAGAGATTGTTGGACAGATGAAATTGATGAGAAATCTTTGCCCCCCCCTGCAAATTATGCAGCTTGAACACCAAGCTCAAACCTGTACAATGGCACTGGAGTTGCGCCTCCAAATCTCTTTGCATCTTGATGTAATTAGCCCAGTAGTATTCAGTTCTGTAGTAATGATTTGTGATTTTTCCTGCTGCTGGTTACCGAGTGCCAAGTGGCATTTAGTTTCTCCAAAGGAATTTCATTTGTACTCGTATGGATGATTTTTATTACGTGAGATATTTTGTGGAATCATCAGTTCTTTTTCTACATGTAATATATTTATTTGGCTTTGTTATTCCTGGGCCATGTCGTTATTCCATGCAGTATGATTTAAAGGCCACCAGGTTGGGCCTGATTATCACCTTTTAGAGAGGTTCCAATAATGTGTACGTTGGCTACAGATTTTTCTTACGTCATGGTTGTCCAAATGCCTCCTGTACAGATTTTTCTCGTGCCATGGACGTCCAAATGCCTCATGTATGCTATTTTATACGGGTCATAAAATTACTTAAGAGAAAATACAATATAGGAATGCAGGCTTCTTATCATACAAAGAAAATTATGAACACCTCCCCATTCATTGCCGTAAGATTACAGCACTATCTTTCGTTTTTATAGCATGATTTTGGTGCACGTTTCATGGACATGACGTAACGGCCATGTTCGGTAATACTCCGCTCCTTCGCCAGGGAGCGGAGCGGGCGGATCGCCCATTTGGCTGCTCGCCCAAATTACACAAGATGCCGCTCCGCTCCTGCAGTGGAGTTAGGAGTGGAGAGTTTCCGAACGGCCCCTTACAAGCATGCATTCCGTAAGATTACGTGTCTCTCTTTGTGCGATGAGAGACCGGTCTCTTTTCTCCCCACTGTAATCTTATTTCAAATATTTTCTTTCTTACGCTTTCAAGTCTTGCCGGTGAGATTGGACTGGGGTGAGAAATAAGAATTCTTCATCCTGGGTGACGAATAGCGCGACATATATATATATATATATATATATATATATATATATATATATATATATATATATATATATATACTAATTGGAGGCACCATTGAAGCCTCCACGTTAACCGTGGAAAAAAGATAATATTAGCTTTTAGATCATAATTATGCGGCTAAGATTACATGGTAGGAAAAGAGTCCTATTTGTATAGGTACATGTCGATCTTCCCGCAAAAAAAAAAAGCCGTATGTGATCTGGAAAAATACACAGCCGTACGTGAATAGATCAGCTGCTCAACCTCTACCTTCCAAAAGCCTTACGTGATGCTCCAAAAGATATAGTACAATACTAAATTTATTATACCCCGGTCTCCCCCTATTTCTCCAGTAAGAATAATCAACGTACGTGAAGCTCTGTAGAAAAATAATCAACGTTCAGCAGCTGTGTACAGTTTGGAATCCAAACTCTACTCGGTCTATTTAAAAAGTCAACATACAACACTTCAAAAAGCATCGTGAAGCAATGGTGTACGCTTTGATTTAATAAATATGCGCAGATCTCTGTACCCACGGCTGACTTTCTAGAAAAAAATATTATTATCAAAGCAAATTTTTATGTTAAAAATGAGAAATATTATATATGAGTCTTGATATATGTTAACTACTCAAAATGAATCCCTGCAAAAAACACTGAAAAGGTAAAAACGAAAATTACAATGTTACTTCAATTTTTGTAACGATATTTTACAAATGCACATAACCTCTCCAGGCAAAAATAACATCTATTACACTACACACAAAATGTTGCGACCTTAGTTTGCACGTTTTGACTGCTACAAAGAAAAATTATAGTAAATCATAACAATATTAAATTGCTCCTCTACAATAAATATAAAATAGAAATAAAATAACTAATATTACAGTATATAAATGATTTCACTAACCTAAGTACATCACAAAATTCAAGTCGAAGAGGAGCACCATCTATGTCCGCAGTAGGAACTTCCGAAGGCATTCAGAATTAGCCGATGCCGAGCAGAGCTACAACTGGATTTAAACTAGGAATCTAAAAAGTTGAGCATGATATATAGATACAACGAGATATAAAGCAACACATTAAGTGGGACGTATAGGTTCATATGACGGGTCAAAGAAAATCCATTGTCTCCATCTACAATAGGACCTTCGAAAGGCGTTCTGGAGTTGGCCTATTCGGTAGAACAAGAAGTGGATCTAATCATGCAAAGTAAGAAATCTAACCATGATGGATGTACAATGTGCACGGCTCAAGTCGAAGACGATCCATTCTTTGCGTCTACACTAAGAGATTCGGAAGGTGTTATAAAATTGGCTGCCCACATGCAAAACAAAGAAGTAGATCTTACTATGCAAATGAAAAAGCTGACTAGCATGAATGGATATAAAAACTATATATAAATGGAATTCTAATAAGAGATATTATGTTCATTTTATTCAAAAAGCAGTAATCTCCGACAATAGAAAGATTATTTTTTTCCTCAGAAGAACTTAACATTCTCTGTATCATAGAGTTCAACCACATTTATATTTATATAAACAAAAGTTATGTTTCTTTGTGGTCTGTCCAATGTGGGATAAACTTTGATAACAATTTCCAAAATTGGAAGGCATTCTTTTAAAATGCCAACAAATTCATTGATATGTGTACCCACAAAAATGGAAACAATAGCTATGTTTGTCTCCACAATAAGATGATGAAATAACTGTAAAACCATCATCACCTAATAACTACTTAATCACATTATTTATTTAAAATTATACATACACTAGTAGAAAACAGGGCTTTGGTCACAGCTCAATATACATATTAGTCCCGGTTGCATTACGAACCGGGACTAATCTGAGCATTAGTCCCGGTTCAAATGAGACCTTTAGTCCTGGTTTGAGACACGAACCGGGACTATAGGGTGCGATGCCCTTTAGTCCCGGTTCATATCTCAAACCGGGACTAAAGGGCTCGTGTCTCAAACTACCCCCCCCCCCCCCCCCCCGTGTATCGCCATTTTAGTTAAAAACAAAAGAAAATGATAAAAACTTCAAAAAATAAAATCCTTCGAGATGTAGTTATATTACTACATCTACTAGTTAGGAAAATTTAAAAACTTCAATTTGGACATGTTTTGCAAAAAAAGTGTTACGAAAAAGTAAAACGGCTATAACTTTTGCATACGATGTCGGAAAAAATGTATAATATATCAAAATGTTCGGCACGAAAATCCGCATCCGATTTTGACCGCTGTAGGCCGTTTTGCAAAATTTTAGAATCCTAAAATTCAAAAAGGGAAAAAGTTATGCTCAAATTTCAGTTTTTTTAAATTTTGGTTAAATCTGGTCAAACTACTTATTCAAGAAGTATTAGTGTGACTAAATAATTATTCAAGAATATTAGTGTTACTAAATAATTATTTCAGTTTTTTAAAACTTTGGTCAAATCTGGTCAAACAATGGTCAAACTACTTATTCAAGAAATATTAGTGTTACTAAATAATTATTGTTTTTAGAATTATAGTTTCAAACTCAATCAGTGAAATGTGTGACTTCATGTTCAAGCTAAACTCCTGAGGGTTAATAGGATTGACATCTTACTATTGTCAGGAAAACAACAAGTGCAGACATGGAAAACGAGGGGGAATAGAACCCAGAAGTTAAGCGTGCTCAGGCTGGAGTAGTGAGAGGATGAGTGACCGGCCGGGAAGTTAGTTGATTTGGAATGATGAGGGGAGATTAGAGGTTAATTAAGTAGTGATGAGGGGTGATTAGAGATTAAATTGTAAAATAATTCAGAAATTTGAAAATCGGGAAAAAATAAAAAAATTCAAAAAAACAATTCGTAAAATTTGCTTTAGTCCCAGACAGCAGCCATGTGGAGGGTCTTTAGTCCCGGTTCATACCAGAACCAGGACTAAAGGGGCGGGCCTTTAGTACCGACCCTTTAGTCCCAGTTTCAAAACCGGGACAAATGGATCTTTTTCTACTAGTGATAGTAAATGTTGTAAATATGCTAGAACCGGGACAAATGGACCTTTTTCTACTAGTGATAGTAAATGTTGTAAATATGCTAGCCCGTGCATATGCACGGGTTGATGACTAGTAAACTAATAATATGAGTACCACAAATAAAGAAACAGCCCCGCCAAAAAGGAACCAAAAAAAAAGGTTCCCATCATAGATGGTTACTGCCATTTAAGAAAGAATTCTTATAGAGAGAAAACGGATATATTTTTGATGATGCACAACCTTTTCTATTGTTTTATTCTCCATGGGTCAAACATTGATATGTGGGCGTCTTGCACATCACACAAAATCGTGCATGGCGAATCGCAAGAAGTTTAGTCAATCATGAGACCATACAAAAAATGAGAGTTGGAAGGAGATGACTTACATAGAGTCAAAGTTTGTCTCTTCAAATATTTTGCTCTAAGCATATCCTACCAATCCCCATATTCATTCTCTAGTGTCCAAATCAACTTGCACAAAAGACTAATGTTCTTGTCATCCAAAAATGTAACCGTCAACTCCCCTTGGTCTCTAGTTTGGCATACATCAAACCATTGAACATATAAAGGATGAGTGGGGTGCTAGGCACAACCACTGCATCCACGTCAGCAATGAATAGTCTTGCGTCCCGCACATGAGCGACCCGAGGCGTCCGCGCATGAGCGAGCCGAGCGAGCGAGAGAGCCGAGCAAGAGCCTGTGAGGCGTGGCCAAACTTGAGTCCCCCACCCCCCAGGTGTCGCCATGCCCCCATTCTCCCCTTCTCTGCGAACCAGCTGTTGCTCCTCCTCCGTCCTCCTCTCGCACCTCTCCTCCCTCCCTCCCTCCTCGTGCACGCTCGCCTCCGGCCACCTACGCCACCAGGCCTCCTCTATCTCCTCTCCATCTCCCTCTCCTCTCCCTCTCCTATCCATCTCCCTCTCCTCTCCTCCCTCCTCCATGCGCCCAGTGCCCGCGTGCTTGCCTCCCGCACCAGAGGAGCGAGCCGTTGCAGAGGAGAGGGAAGACGATGCTGGACGGCTCATCTCTGTTGGGGAACGTAACATGCAATTTCAAAAAAATTCCTACGATCACGCAAGATCTATCGAGGAGATGCATAACAACGAGAGGGGAGAGTGTGTCCACGTACCCTCGTAGACCGAAAGCGGAAGCGTTAGATTAACGCGGTTGATGTAGTCGGACGTCTTCACGATCCAAATTATCCAAGTACCGAACGTACGGCACCTCCGTGTTCAGCACACATTCAGCTCGATGACGTCCCTCGAAATCTTGATCCAGTAGAGGGTCGAGGGAGAGTTCCTTCAGCACGACGGCGTGACGATGGTGATGGTGATGTGATCCGCCCAAGGCTTCGCCTAAGCACTACGACAATATTACCGGAGGAGTAAACTGTGGAGGGGGGACACCACACACGTCTAAGAGAAATCTTGGTGTCCTTTGGGGTGCCCCCCCCCGCCCCCGTATATAAAGGGGGGAGGAGGAGGCCGGCGGCCAGGAGGGGCGTGCCAAGGGGGAAGTCCTACTTGGACTCCTAGTCCAAGTAAGATTCGCCCCACCCCCCCTTTTCCTTTCTCCATGGATGGAATAGGAAGGAGAGGGAGAGGGAAAGGGAAAGGGGGCCCCTCCCCTTGTCCAATTCGGATTGGGCAAGGGGGGCGCGCGCCACCTCCCATTTAGCCCTCCTCTCTCTCTCTCTACTAAGGCCCACTAAGGCCCATTATTCCCCCGGGGGGTTCCGGTAACCCCTCGGTACTCCGGTAAAATATCCGAATCACTCGGAACCATTTAGATGCCTGAATATAACCTTCCAATATATGAATCTTTACCTCTCGACCATTTCGAGACTCCTCATCATGTCCATGATCTTATCCGGGACTCCGAACAAACTTCGGTCACCAAAACACATAACTCATAATACAAATCGTCATCGAACGTTAAGCTTGCGGACCCTACGGGTTCAAGAACTATGTAGACATGACCGAGACACATCTCTGGTCAATAACCAATAGCGGAACCTGGATGCTCATATTGGCTCATACATATTCTACGAAGATCTTTATTGGGAAAACCGTATAACAACATACGTCATTCCCTTTGTCATCGGTATGTTAGTTGCCCGAGATTCGATCGTCGGTATCAACATACCTAGTTCAATCTCGTTACCGGCAAGTCTCTTTACTCGTTCTGTAATGCATCATCCTGTAACTAACTCATTAGTTACATTGCTTGCAAGGCTTATAGTGATGTGCATTACCGAGAGGGCCCAGAGATACCTCTCCGATACTCGGAGTGACAAATCCTAATCTCAATCTATGCCAACTCAGCAAACACATTCAGAGACACCTGTAGAATATCTTTATAATCACCTAGTTATGT
This sequence comes from Triticum urartu, assembly GCF_056163025.1. Classification (NCBI taxonomy): domain Eukaryota; kingdom Viridiplantae; phylum Streptophyta; class Magnoliopsida; order Poales; family Poaceae; genus Triticum; species Triticum urartu. Next base: position 34,676,425 of record NC_141879.1, on the reverse strand, counting down.
TGTGACGTTTGATAGCACACAAGGTGTTCCTCCGGTATTCGGGAGTTGCATAATCTCATAGTCATAGGAATATGTACAAGTCATGAAGAAAGCAATAGCAATAAAACTAAACGATCATTATGCTAAGCTAACGGATGGGTCTTGTCCATCACATCATTCTCTAATAATGTGATCCCGTTCATCAAATGACAACACATGTCTATGGTCAGGAAACATAACCATCTTTGATTAACGAGCTAGTCAAGTAGAGGCATACTAGGGACACTCTGTTTTGTCTATGTATTCACACATGTACTAAGTTTCCGGTTAATACAATTCTAGTATGAATAATAAACATTTATCATGATATAAGGAAATGTAAATAACAACTTTATTATTGCCTCTAGGGCATATTTCCTTCAGTCTCCCACTTGCCCTAGAATCAATAATCTAGATTACATAGTAATGATTCTAACACCCATGGAGTCTTAATCACCGGGTCTGCAACATTTAGATCTGTATGTATTTTGCAAATCTCTATGTCTCCCTCCTTGACTTGATCGCGGATGGAATTGAAGAGTCTCTTGATGTGTTTGGTTCTCTTGTGAAATCTGGATTCCTTCGCCAAGGCAATTGCTCCAGTATTGTCACAAAAGATTTTCATTGGACCCGATGCACTAGGTATTACACCTAGATCGGATATGCACTCCTTCATTTGCTGCTTCCGAAGCAGCTATGTACTCTGCTTCACACATAGATCCCGCCACGACGCTCTGCTTGGAACCGCACCAACTTACAGCTCCACCATTCAATATAAATACGTATCCGGTTTGTGACTTAGAGTCATCCGGATCAGTGTCAAAGCTTGCATTGACGTAACGATTTACGATAAGCTCTTTGTCTCCCCCATAAATGAGAAACATATCTTTGTCCTTTTTAGGTATTTCAGGATGTTCTTGACCGCTGTCCAGTGATCCACTCCAAGATTACTTTGGTACCTCCGTACTAAACTTATAGCAAGGCACACATCAGGTCTGGTACACAGCATTGCATGCATGATAGAACCTATGGCTTAGGCCTAGGAAATGGCTTTCATTTTCTCTCTATCTTCTGCAGTGGTCAGGCATTGAGTATGACTCAACTTCACACCTTTTAACACAGGCAAGAACCCTTTCTTTGACTGGTCCATTTTGAACTTCTTCAAAACTTTATCAAGGTATGTGCTTTGTGAAAGTCCAATTACGTGTCTTGATCTATCATTATAGATCTTGATGCCCAATATGTAAGAAGTTTCACCGAGGTCTTTCATTGAAAAATTCTTATTCAAGTATTCTTTTATGCTATCCAGAAATTATGTATTATTTCCAATAATCAATATGTCATCCACATATAATATTAGAAATGCTACAGAGCTCCCACTCACTTTCTTCTAAATACAGGCTTCTCCAAAAGTCTGTATAAAACCATATGCTGTGATCACACTATCAAATCGTATATTCCAACTTCGAGAGGCTTGCACCAGTCCATAAATGGATCGCTGGAGCTTGCACAGTTTGTTAGCACCTTTAGTATCGACAAAACCTTCTGGTTGCATCATATACAACTCTTTTTTAAGATATCCATTAAGGAATGCAGTTTTGACATCCATTTGCCAAATTTCATAATCATAAAATGCGGCAATTGCTAACATGATTCGGATAGACTTAAGCATTGCTATGGGTGAGAAAGTCTCGTAGTTAACTCCTTGAACTTGTCGAAAACCTTTTGCAACAAGTCGATCTTTGCAGACAGTAACATTACCGTTGGCATCAGTCTCCTTCTTGAAAATCCATTTATTCACTATGGCTTGCCGATCATTGGGCAAGTCAACCAAAGTCCACACTTTGTTCTCATACATGGATCCCATCTCAGATTTCATGGCCTCAAGCCATTTCATGGAATCTGGGCTCATCATCGCTTCCTCATAGTTCGTAGGTTCGTCATGATCAAGTAACATGACCTCCAGAACAGGATTACCGTACCACTTTGGTGTGGATCGTACTCTGGTTGAGCTACGAGGTTCAGTGGTAACTTGATCTGGAACTGGTGTAGGAATCACTGGAACTGGTTTCTGTGATGAACTACTTTCCAATTCCGGAGAAGGTACAATTACCTCATCAAGTTCTACTTTCCTCCCACTCACTTCTTTCGAGAGAAACTCCTTCTCTAGAAAGGATCCATTCTTAGCAACAAATATCTTGCCTTCGGATCTGTGATAGAAGGTGTACCCAACAATTTACTTTGGGTACCCTATGAAGACACATTTCTCCGATTTGGGTTCGAGCTTATCAGGTTGAAGATTTTTCACATAAGCATCGCAACCTCAAACTTTAAGAAACGACAACTTAGGTTTCTTGCTAAACCACATATCATAAGGTGTCATCTCAACGGATTTAGATGGTGCCCTATTTAACGTGAATGCAACCGTCTCTAAAGCATAACGCCAAAACGATAGCGGTAAATCAGCAAGAGACATCATAGATCGCATCATATCTAATAAAGTACGGTTATGACTTTCGGACACACCATTACGCTGCGGTGTTCCAGGTGGCGGGAGTTGCGAAACTATTCCACATTGTTTCAAATGAAGACCAAACTCATAATTCAAATATTCACCTCCATGATCAGATTGTAGAAACTTTATTTTCTTGTTACGATGATTTTCCACTTCACTCTGAAATTCTTTGAACTTTTCAAATGTTTCAGACTTATGTTTAATTAAGTAGATATGCCCATATCTGCTCAAATCATCTATGAAGGTCAAAAAAATGATGATACCCGCCGCGAACCTCAACACTCATCGGACCGCATACATCAGTATGTATTATTTCCAATAAGTCAGTTGCTTGCTCCATTGTTCCGGAGAACGGAGTCTTAGTCATCTTGCCCATGAGGCATGGTTCGCAAGCATCAAGTGATTCCAAAACCCCATCAGCATGGAGTTTCTTCATGCGCTTTACACCAATATGACCTAAACGGCAGTGCCACAAATAAGTTGCACTATCATTATTAACTTTGCATTTTTTGGCTTCAATATTATGAATATGTGTATCACTACAATCGAGATTCAACAAAAATAGACCACTCACCAAGGGTGCATGACCATAAAAGATATTACTCATATAAACAGAACAACCATTATTCTCTGATTTAAATGAATAACCATCTCGCATCAAACAAGATCTAGATATACTGTTCATGCTCAAGGCTGGCACCAAATAACAATTATTTGGGTCTAAAACTAATCCCGATGGTAGATGTAGGGGTAGCATGCCGACGGTGATCACATCGACTTTGGAACCATTTCACACACGCATCGTCACCTCGTCCTTAGCCAATCTTCATTTAATCCGTAGCCCTTGTTTTGAGTTGCAAATATGAGCAATAGAACCAGTATCAAATACCCAGACGCTACTATGAGCATTAGTAAGGTACACATCAATAACATGTATATCAAATATACCTTTCACTTTGCCATCCTTCTTATCTGCCAAATACTTGGGGAAGTTCTGCTTTCAGTGACCAGTCCCTTTGCAGTAGAAGCACTCAGTTTCAGGCTTAGGTCCAGACTTGGGCTTCTTCCCTTGAGCAGCAACTTGCTTGCTATTTTTCTTGAAGTTCCCCTTCTTCCCTTTGCCCTTTTTCTTGAAACTAGTGGTCTTGTTAACCACCAACACTTGATGCTCCTTCTTGATTTCTACCTCCGTAGCCTTTAGCATTGCGAAGAGCTCGGGAATTGTCTTTTACATCCCTTGCATATTATTGTTCATCATGAAACCTTTATAACTTGGTGGAAGTGACTGAATATCTCTATCAATGACACTATCATCAGGAATATTAACTCCCAGCTGAGTCAAGTAGTTATGGTACCCAGACATTCTGAGTATGTGTTCACTGACAGAACTATTCTCCTCCATCTTGCAGCTATAGAACTTGTTGGAGACTTCATATCTCTCAACTCAGGCATTTACTTGAAATATTAACTGCAACTCCTGGAACATCTCATATGATACATGACGTTCGAAACGTTGTTGAAGTCCCGATTCTAAGCCATAAAGCATGGCACATTGAACTATCGAGTAGTCATCAACACGCGACTGTCAGGCATTCACAATGTCCATAGTTGTTGGAGGGGGTGGCACACCTAGCGGTGGTTCAAGGACGTAATTCTTCTGTGCAGCAATGAGGATAATCCTCAAGTTACGGACCTAGTCCGTGTAGTTGCTACCATCATCTTTCAACTTAGCTTTCTCTAGGAGCGCATTAAAATTCAAGGGAACGGGAGCACGTGCCATTGATCTACAACAACATAGATATGCGAAAACTATCAGGTACTAAGTTCATGATAAATTAAAGTTCAATTAATCATATTACTTAAGAACTCCCACTTAGATAGACATCCCTCTAGTCATCTAAATGATCACGTGATCCATATCAACTAAACCATGTCCGATCATCACGTGAGATGGAGTAGTTTTCAATGGTGAACATCACTATGTTGATCATATCTACTATATGATTCATGTTCGACCTTTCGGTCTCAGTGTTCCGAGGCCATATCTGCATATGCTAGGCTCGTCCAGTTTAACCCGAGTATTCTGCATGTGCAAAACTGGCTTGCACCCATTGTATGTGAACGTAGAGCTTATCACACCCGATCATCACGTGGTGTCTCGGCACAACGAACTGTAGCAACGGTGCATACTCAGGGAGAAAACTTGTACCTTGAAATTTAGTGAGGGATCATCTTATAATGCTACCGCCGTACTAAGCAAAATAAGATGCATAAAGGATAAATATCACATGCAATCAAAATATGTGACATGATATTGCCATCATCATCTTGTGCCATTGATCTCCATCTCAAAAGCACCGTCATGATCTCCATCGTCACCGGCTTGACACCTTGATCTCCATCGTAGCGTCGTTGTCGTCTCGCCAACTATTGCTTCTACGACTATCGCTACCGCTTAGTGATAAAGTAAAGAAATTACATGTCGATTGCATTTCATACAATAAAGCGACAACCATAAGGCTCCTGCCAGTTGCCGATAACTTTTACAAAACATGATCATCTCATACAACAATTTATATCTCAACACGTCTTGACCATATCACATCACAACATGCCTTGCAAAAAGAAGTTAGACGTCCTCTACTTTGTTCCTGCAAGTTTTACGTGGATGCTACGGGCTTCTAGCAAGAACCGTTCTTACCTACGCATCAAAACCACAACGATTTTTTAACCTTCAATAAGGACCGGCCGTAGTCAAACTCGATTCAACTAAAGTTGGAGAAACAGACACCCGCTAGCCACCTGTGTGCAAAGCACGTCGGTAGAACCAGTCTCATGAACGCGGTCATGTAATGTCGGTCTGGGCCGCTTCATCCAATAATACCGCCGAATCAAAGTAAGATGTTGGTGGTAAGTAGTATGACTATTATCGTGCACAACTCTTTGTGTTCTACCCGTGCATATCATCTACACATAAACCTGGCTATGATACCATTGTTGGGGAACGTAGCAAGCAATTTCAAAAAAATTCCTATGATCAAGCAAGATCTATCTAGGAGATGCATAGCAATGAGGGGGTGAGAGGGGAGACTGTGTCCACGTACCCTTGTAGAACAAAAGCGGAAGTGTTAGATTAACGCGGTTGATGTAGTCGAATGTCTTGACGATCCGACTGATCCAAGTACCGAACGTATGACACCTCCATGTTCAGCACACGTTCAGCTCGATGACGTCCCTCGAACTCTTGATCCAGTAGAGGGTCGAGGGAGAGTTCCATCAGCACGACGGCGTGGCGACGGTGATGGTGATGTGATCCGCGCAGGGCTTCTCCTAAGCACTACGACAATATGAACGGAGGAGGAAATTGTGGAGGGGGGGTACCGCACACGACTAAGAGGAATCTTGGTGTCCTTTGGGGTGCCCCCCGCCCCCGTATATAAAGGGGGAGGAGGAGGCCAGCGGCTAGGAGGGGCGCGCCAAGGGGGGAGTCCTACTTGGACTCCTAGCTCAAGTAGGATTCACCCCCCCCCCCCCCCCCCCCGCGCGCCTTTTCCTTTCTCAACCGGAGGGAATAGGAAGGAGAGGGAGAGGGTAAGGGAAAGGGGGGTTCCCCCTCCCCTTGTCCAATTCAGATTGGGCAAGGGGCGCGCGCACCACCTCTCGTGCGGCCCTCCTCTCTCTTCACTAATGCCCACTAAGGCCCATTATTCCCCCGGAGGGTTCCGGTAACCCCTCGGTACTCCCGTAAAATATTCGAATCACTTGGAACCATTCCGATGTCCGAATATAACCTTCCAATATATGAATATTTATCTCTCGACCATTTCGAGACTCCTCGTCATGTCTGTGATCTCATTCGGGACTCCGAGCAAACTTCGGTCACCAAAACACATAATTCATAATACAAATCGTCATCGAACGTTAAGCGTACGGACCCTACGGATTCGAGAACTATGTAGACATGACCAAGACACATCTCCGGTCAATAACCAATACTGGAACCTAGATGCTCATATTGGCTTATACATATTCTATGAAGATATTTATCGGTCAAACCGCATAACAACATATGTCATTCCCTTTGTCATCGGTATGTTACTTGCCCGAGATTCGATCGTCGGTATCAACATACCTAGTTCAATCTCGTTACCAGCAAGTCTCTTTACTCGTTCTGTAATGCATCATCCCGTAACTAACTCATTAGTTACATTGCTTTCAAGGCTTATAGTGATATGGATTACCGAGAGGGCCCAGAGATACCTCTCCGATACTCGGAGTGACAAATTCTAATCTCGATCTATGCCAACTCAACAAACACCTTCGGAGACCCGTGTAGAGCATCTTCATAATCACCCAGTTATGTTGTGACGTTTGATAGCACACAATGTGTTCCTACGGTATTCGGGAGTTGCATAATCTCATAGTTAGAGGAATATGTATAAGTCATGAAGAAAGCAATAGAAATAAAACTAAACGATCATTATGCTAAGCTAATGGATGGGTCTTGTCCATCACATCATTCTCTAATGATATGATCCCGTTCATCAAATGACAACACATGTCTATGGTCAGGAAACATAACCATCGTTGATTAACGAGCTAGTGAAGTAGAGGCATGCTACCTCTTGAGCATGCGTTGGTTTTCCCTTGAAGAGGAAAGGGTGATGCAGCAAAGCAGCGTAAGTATTTCCCTCAGTTTTTGAGAACCAAGGTATCAATCCAGTAGGAGACCATGCGCGAGTCACCTCATGATACGTCTCCAACGTATCTATAATTTTTGATTATTCCATGCTATATTATATTCTGTTTTGGACATTACTGGGCTTTATTATACACTTTTATATTATTTTTGGGACTAACCTATTAACCGGAGGCCCAGCCCAGAATTGCTGTTTTTTGGCCTATTTTAGGGTTTCGCGGAAAAAGAATATCAAACGGAGTCCAAACGGAATGAAACCTTCGGGAACGTGATTTTCGGAACGAACATGATCCAGAGGACTTGGACCCTACGTCAAGACATCAACCAGGAGGCCATGAGGTGGGGGCGCGCCCTCCACCCTCGTGGGCCCCTTGTTGCTCCACCGATGTACTCCTTCCTCCTATATATACCTACGTACCCCCAAACTACCAGATACGGAGCCAAAACCCTAATTCCACCGCCGTAACTTTCTGTGTCCACGAGATCCCATCTTGGGGCCTGTTCTGGAGCTCCGCCGGAGGGGGCATCGATTACGGAGGGCTTCTACATCAACACCATAGCCTCTCCGATGAAGTGTGAGTAGTTTACCTCAGATCTATGTGTCCATAGTTATTAGCTAGATGACTTCTTCTCTCTTTTTGGATCTCAATACAAAGTTCTCCCCCTCTCTTGTGGAGATCTATTCGATGTAATCTTCTTTTGCGGTGTGTATGTTGAGACCGATGAATTGTGGGTTTATGATCAAGTTTATCTATGAACAATATTTGAATCTTCTCTGAATTCTTTTATGTATGATTGGTTATCTTTGCAAGTCTCTTTGAATTATCAGTTTGGTTTGTCCTACTAGATTGATCTTTCTTGCAATGGGAGAAGTGCTTAGCTTTGGGTTCAATCTTGCAGTGTCCTTTCCCAGTGACAGTAGGGGCAGCAAGGCACGTATTGTATTGTTGCCATCGAGGATAACAAGATGGGGTTTATTTCATATTGCTTGAGTTTATCCCTCTACATCATGTCATCTTGCTTAAAGCGTTACTCTGTTCTCTTGAACTTAATACTCTAGATGCATGCTGGATAGCGGTCGATGTGTGGGGTAATAGTAGTAGATGTAGGCAGGAGTCGGTCTACTTGTCTTGGACGTGATGCCTATATACATGATCATACCTAGATATTCTCATAACTATGCTCAATTCTGTCAATTGTTCAACAGTAATTTGTTTACCCGCCGTGAATACTTATGCTCTCGAGAGAAGCCACTAGTGAAACCTATGGCCCCCGGGTCTATCTTATATCATATTAATCTTCCAATACTTATTTATTTTTATTGTCTCTTATTTTACTTTGCATCTTTATCATAAAAATACCAAAAATATTATCTTATCATATCTATAAGATCTCACTCTCGTAAGTGACCGTGTAGGGATTGACAACCCCTTATCGCGTTGGTTGCGAGGATTTATTTGTTTGTGTAGGTACGAGGGACTCATGCGTGGCCTCCTACTGGATTGATACCTTGGTTCTCAAAAAATGAGGGAAATACTTACGCTACTTTGCTGGACCACCCTTTCCTCTTCAAGGGAAAACCAATGCAAGTGCTCAAGAGGTAGCAAGGACTTCTGGTGCCGTTGTCGGGGAGGTTGCTACCTCTTGAGCACTGCGTTGGATTTCCTTGAGGAGGAAAGGATGATGCAGCAAAGTAGCGTAATTATTTCCCTCAGTTTTTGAGAACCAAGGTATCAATCCAGTAGAAGGCTCCGTGGGAGTCCCTTGTACCTACACAAAACAAATAACTCCTCGCAACCAACGCGATAAGGGGTTGTCATTCCCTTCACGGTCATTTACAAGAGTGAGATCTGATAGATATGATAAGATAATATTTTTCGTATTTTTATGATAAAGATGCAAAGTAAAATAAAAGCAAAGTAAAAAGCAAAGGAAGATTTATATGATGAAGATAGACCCGGGGGCCATAGGTTTCACTAGTGGCTTCTCTCAAGAGCATAAGTATTTTACGGTGGGTGAACGAATTACTGTTGAGCAATTGACAAAATTGAGCATAGTTATGAGAATATCTAGGTATGATCATGTATATAGGCATCATGTCCGAGACAAGTAGACCGACTCCTGCCTGCATCTAGAGTATTAAGTTCATGAAAAGAGAGTAACGCCTTAAGCAAGATGACATGATGTAGAGGGATAAATTCATGCAATATGATAAAAAAACCATCTTCTTATCCTTGATGGGAACAATACAATACGTGCCTTGCTCCCCCTACTGTCATTGGGAAAGGACACCGCAAGATTGAACCCAAAGCTAAGCACTTCTCCCATTGCAAGAAAGATCAATCTAGTAGGCCAAACCAAACTGATAATTCGAAGAGACTGGCAAAGATAACCAATCATACATAAAAGAATTTAGAGAAGATTCAAATATTGTTCATAGATAATCTTGATCATAAACCCAGAATTCATCGGTCTCAACAAACGCACCGCAAAAAGAAGATTACATCCAATAGATCTCCACAAGAGAGGGGGAGAACATTGTATTGAGATCCAAAAAGAGAGAAGAAGTCATCTAGCTAATAACTATGGACCCGAAGGTCTGAGGTAAACTACTCACACTTCATCGGAGAGGCTATGGTGTTGATGTTGAAGCCCTCCGTGATGGATGCCCCATCCGGCGGAGCTCCGGAACAGGCCCCAAGATGGGACCTCGTGGATACAGAAGGTTGCGTCGGTGGAATTATGTTTTTGGCTCCGTACCTGATCGTTTGGGGGTACGTAGGTATATATAGGTGGAAGGAGTACGTCGGTGGAGCAACAGGGGGCCCACGAGGGTGGAGGGCGCGCCTGGGGGGGGGGGGGGTAGGCGCGCCCCCCCTACCTCGTGGCCTCCTGTTGGGGAACATAGTAATTTCAAAAAATTTCCTACGCACACGCAAGATCATGGTGATGCATAGCAACAAGAGGGGAGAGTGTTGTCCACGTACCCTCGTAGACCGAAAGAGGAAGCGTTATAACAACGCGGTTGATGTAGTCGTACGTCTTCACGGCCCGACCGATCAAGCACCGAATCTACGGCACCTCCGAGTTCCAGCACACGTTCATCTCGATGATGATCCCCGGACTCCGATCTAGCAAAGTGTCGGGGAAGAGTTCCGTCAGCATGACGGCGTGGTGACGATCTTGATGTTCTACCATCGCAGGGAGGCACCACACATGGCTAAGAGATCTCAAGGATCAATTGTTGTCTCTAGGGGTGCCCCCTGCCCCCATATATAAAGGAGCAAGGGGGAGGGGCGGCCGGCCAGGAGGAGGCGCTCCAGGGAGGAGTCCTACTCCTACCGGGAGTAGGACTCCCTCCTTTTCCTTGTCCAAGTAGGAGAGGGGGAAGGAAGGGAGAGAGGAGAGGAAGGAAAGGGGGGACGCCGCCCCTCCCTCCTTGTCCAATTCGGACTAGAGGGAGAGGGGGCACGCGGCCTGCCTTGGCCGCCCCTCCTCTTCTCCACTTTAGGCCCATGAGGCCCATTAACCCCCGGGGGGGTTCCGGTAACCCCCCGATACTCCGGTTTTATCCGAAACTTCCCCGGAACACTTCCGGTGTCCGAATATAGTCGTCCAATATATCAATCTTTATGTATCGACCATTTCGAGACTCCTCGTCATGTCTGTGATCATATCCGGGAGTCCGAACCAACTTCGGTACATCAAAACTAATAAACTCATAATATAACTGTCATCGAAACCTTAAGCGTGCGGACCCTACGGGTTCGAGAACAATGTAGACATGACCGAGACACGTCTCCGGTCAATAACCAATAGCGGAACCTGGATGCTCATATTGGCTCCCACATATTCTACGAAGATCTTTTATCGGTCAGACAGCATAACAACATACGTTGTTCCCTTTGTCATCGGTATGTTACTTGCCCGAGATTCGATCGTCGGTATCTCAATACCTAGTTCAATCTCGTTGCCGGCAAGTCTCTTTACTCGTTCCATAATACATCATCTCACAACTAACTCATTAGTTGCATTGCTTGCAAGGGTTAGGTGATGTGCATTACCGAGAGGGCCCAGAGATACCTCTCCGACAATCGGAGTGACAAATCATAATCTCGAAATACGCCAACCCAACATGTACCTTTGGAGACACCTGTAGAGCACCTTTATAATCACCCAGTTACGTTGTGACGTTTGGTAGCACACAAAGTGTTCCTCCGGCAAACGGGAGTTGCATAATCTCATAGTCATAGGAACATGTATAAGTCATGAAGAAAGCAATAGCAACATACTAAACGATCGGGTGCTAAGCTAATGGAATGGGTCATGTCAATCACATCATTCTCCTAATAATGTGATCCCGTTAATCACATGGCAACACATGTCTATGGTTAGGAAACATAACCATCTTTGATTAATGAGCTAGTCAAGTAGAGGCATACTAGTGACGTTTAGTTTGTCTATGTATTCACACAAGTATTATGTTTCCAGATAATACAATTCTAGCATGAATAATAAACATTTATCATGATATAAGGAAATAAAATAATAACATTATTATTGCCTCTAGGGCATATTTCCTTCAGTCTCCCACTTGCACTAGAGTCAATAATCTAGATTACACAATAATGATTCTAACACCCATGGAGCTTTGGTGCTGATCATGTTTTGCTCGTGGAAGAGGCTTAGTCAATGGGTCTGCAACATTCAGATCCGTATGTATCTTGCAAATCTCTATGTCTCGCACCTGGACTAGATCCCGGATGGAATTGAAGCGTCTCTTGATGTGCTTGGCTCTCTTGTGAAATCTGGATTCCTTTGCCAAGGAAATTGCACCAGTATTGTCACAAAAGATTTTCATTGGACCCGATGCACTAGGTATGACACCTAGATCGGATATGAACTCCTTCATCCAGACTCCTTCGTTTGCTGCTTCCGAAGCAGCTATGTACTCCGCTTCACATGTAGATCCCGCCACAACGCTTTGTTTAGAACTGCACCAACTAACAGCTCCACCGTTTAATGTAAACACGTATCCGGTTTGCAATTTAGAATCGTTCGGATCAGTGTCAAAGCTTGCATCAATGTAACCATTTATGATGAGCACTTTGTCACCTCCATATATGAGAAACATATCCTTAGTCCTTTTCAGGTATTTCAGGATGTTTTTGACCGCTGTCCAGTGATCCACTCCTGGATTACTTTGGTACCTCCCTGCTAGACTTATAGCAAGACACACATCAGGTCTGGTACACAGCATTGCATACATGATAGAGCCTATGGCTGAAGCATAGGGAACATCTTTAATTTTCTCTCTATCTTCTGCATTGGTCGGGCATTGAGTCTTACTCAATTTCACACCTTGTAACACAGGCAAGAATCCTTTCTTTGCTTGATCCATTTTGAACTTCTTCAAAACTTTGTCAAGGTATGTGCTTTGTGAAAGTCCAATTAAGCGTCTTGATCTATCTCTATAGATTTTAATGCCCAATATGTAAGCAGCTTCACCGAGGTCTTTCATTGAAAAACTCTTATTCAAGTATCCCTTTATGCTATCCAGAAATTCTATATCATTTCCTATTAGTAATATGTCATCTACATATAATATCATAAATGCTACAGAGCTCCCACTCACTTTCTTGTAAATACAGGCTTCTCCAAAAGTATGTACAAAACCAAATGCTTTGATCACACTATCAAAGCGTTTATTCCAACTCCGAGAGGCTTGCACCAGTCCATAAATGGATCGCTGGAGCTTGCACACTTTGTTAGCTCCCTTTGGATCGACAAAACCTTCCGGCTGCATCATATACAACTCTTCTTCCAGAAATCCATTCAGGAATGCAGTTTTGACGTCCATCTGCCAAATTTCATAATCATAAAATGCGGCAATTGCTAACATGATTCGGACAGACTTAAGTATCACTACGGATGAGAAGGTCTCATCATAGTCAATCCCTTGAACTTGTCGAAAACCTTTTGCGACAAGTCGAGCTTTGTAGACAATAATATTACCATCAGCGTCAGTCTTCTTCTTGAAGATCCATTTATTCTCAATTGCTTGCCGATCATTGGGCAAGTCAACCAAAGTCCATACTTTGTTCTCATACATGGATCCCATCTCAGATTTCATGGCTTCAAGCCATTTTGCGGAATCTGGGCTCACCATCGCTTCTTCATAGTTCGTAGGTTGATCATGATCTAGTAGCATGACTTCCAGAACAGGATTACCGTACCACTCTCGTGCGGATCTTACTCTGGTTGATCTACGAGGTTCGGTAGTAACTTGTTCTGAAGTTTCATGATCATTATCATTAGCTTCCTCACTAATTGGTGTAGGTATCACAGAAACCGGTTTCTGCGATGTACTACTTTCCAATAAGGGAGCAGGTACAGTTACCTCATCAAGTTCTACTTTCCTCCCACTCACTTCTTTCGAGAGAAACTCCTTCTCTAGAAAGGATCCATTTTTAGCGACGAATGTCTTGCCTTCGGATCTGTGATAGAAGGTGTACCCAACAGTCTCCTTTGGGTATCCTATGAAGACACATTTCTCCGATTTGGGTTCGAGCTTATCAGGTTGAAGTTTTTTCACATAAGCATCGCAGCCCCAAACTTTTAGAAACGACAACTTTGGTTTCTTGACAAACCACAGTTCATAAGGCGTCGTCTCAACGGATTTTGATGGTGCCCTATTTAACGTGAATGTGGCTGTCTCTAGAGCATAACCCCAAAACGATAGCGGTAAATCTGTAAGAGACATCATAGATCGCACCATATCAAGTAAAGTACGATTACGACGTTCGGACACACCATTACGCTGTGGTGTTCCGGGTGGCGTGAGTTGCGAAACTATTCCGCTTTGTTTCAAATGTAGACTAAACTCGTAACTCAAATATTCTCCTCCACGATCAGATCGTAGAAACTTTATTTTCTTGTTACGATGATTTTCAACTTCACTCTGAAATTCTTTGAACTTTTCAAATGTTTCAGACTTATGTTTCATTAAGTAGATATACCCATATCTGCTTAAATCATCTGTGAAGGTGAGAAAATAACAATATCCGCCACGAGCTTCAACATTCATTGGACCACATACATCTATATGTATGATTTCCAACAAATCTGTTGCTCTCTCCATAGTACCGGAGAACGGTGTTTTAGTCATCTTGCCCATGAGGCACGGTTTGCAAGTACCAAGTGATTCATAATCAAGTGATTCCAAAAGTCCATCAGTATGTTGTTTCTTCATGTGTTTTACACCGATATGACCTAAACGGCAGTGCCACAAATAAGTTGCACTATCATTATCAACTCTACATCTTTTGGTTTCAACATTATGAATATGTGTATCACTACTATCGAGATTCATCAAAAATAGACCACTCTTCAAGGGTGCATGACCATAAAAGATATTACTCATATAAATAGAACAGCCATTATTCTCTGATTTAAATGAATAACCGTCTCGCATCAAATAAGATCCAGATATAATGTTGATGCTCAACGCTGGCACCAAATAACAATTATTTAGGTCTAATACTAATCCCGATGGTAGATGTAGATGTAGCGTGCCGACCGCGATCACATCGACTTTGGAACCATTTCCCACGCGCATCGTCACCTCGTCCTTCGCCAGTGTTCGCTTAATCCGTAGTCCCTGTTTCGAGTTGCAAATATTAGCAACAGAACCAGTATCAAATACCCAGGTGCTACTGCAAGCTCTAGTAAGGTACACATCAATAACATGTATATCACATATACCTTTGTTCACCTTGCCATCCTTCTTATCCGCCAAATACTTCGGGCAGTTCCGCTTCCAGTGACCAGTCTGCTTGCAGTAGAAGCACTCGGTTTCAGGCTTAGGTCCAGATTTGGGTTTCTTCTCTTGAGCAGCAACTTGCTTGCTGTTCTTCTTGAAGTTCCCCTTCTTCTTACCTTTGCCCTTTTCTTGAAACTAGTGGTCTTGTTGACCATCAACACTTGATGCTCCTTCTTGATTTCTTGATTTCTACCTCCGCAGCTTTCAGCATTGCGAAGAGCTCGGGAATCGTCTTATTCATCCCTTGCATATTATAGTTCATCACAAAGCTCTTGTAGCTAGGTGGCAGTGATTGGAGAATTCTGTCAATGACGCAATCATCTGGAAGATTAACTCCTAATTGAATCAAGTGATTATTATACCCAAACATTTTGAGTATATGCTCACTGACAGAACTGTTCTCCTCCATCTTGCAGCTATAGAACTTATTGGAGACTTCATATCTCTCAATCCGGGCATTTGCTTGAAATATTAACTTCAACTCCTGGAACATCTCATATGCTCCATGACGTTCAAAACGTCGTTGAAGTCCCGATTCTAAGCCGTAAAGCATGGCACACTGAACTATCGAGTAGTCATCAGCTTTGCTCTGCCAGACGTTCATAACATCTGGTGTTGCTCCAGCAGCAGGCCTGGCACCCAGCGGTGCTTCCAGGACGTAATTCTTCGGTGCAGCAATGAGGATAATCCTCAAGTTACAGACCCATTCTGTGTAATTGCTACCATCATCTTTCAACTTTGCTTTCTCAAGGAACGCATTAAAATTCAACGGAACAACAGCACGGGCCATCTATCCACAATCAAACATAAACAAGCAAGATACTATCAGGTACTAAGTTCATGATAAATTTAAGTTCAATTAATCATATTACTTAAGAACTCCCACTTAGAAAGACATCCCTCTAATCTTCTAAGTGATTACGCGTGATCCAAATCAACTAAACCATAACCGATCATCACGTGAAATGGAGTAGTTTTCAATGGTGAACATTGCTATGTTGATCATATCTACTATATGATTCACGCTCGACCTTTCGGTCTCAGTGTTCTGAGGCCATATCTGCATATGCTAGGCTCGTCAAGTTTAACCTGAGTATTCTGCATGTGCAAAAACTGGCTTGCACCCATTGTAGATGGACGTAGAGCTTATCACACCCGATCATCACGTGGTGTCTGGGCATGACAAACTTTGGCAATGGTGCATACTCAGGGAGAACACTTTTATCTTGAAATTTAGTGAGAGATCATCTTATAATGCTACCGTCAATCAAAGCAATATAAGATGCATAAAAGATAAACATCACATGCAATCAATATAAGTGATATGATATGGCCATCATCTTCTTGTACTTGTGATCTCCATCTCCGAAGTATCGTCATGATCACCATCGTCACCGGCGCGACACCTTGATCTCCATCGTTGCATCATTGTCGTATCGCCAATCTTATGCTTCCACGACTATCGTATGGCTCCTACCAGTTGGCTCCTACCAGTAGAGCATCTTGTACTTAGTGATAAAGTAGAGCATTACAGCGCGATTGCATTGCATACAATAAAGCGACAACCATATGGCTCCTACCAGTTGCCGATAACTCGGTTACAAAACATGATCATCTCATACAATAAAATTTAGCATCATGTCTTGACCATATCACATCACAACATGCCCTGCAAAAACAAGTTAGACGTCCTCTACTTTGTCTGTTGCAAGTTTTACGTGGCTGCTACGGGCTTAAGCAAGAACCAATCTTACCTACGCATCAAAACCACAACGATAGTTTGTCAAGTTGGTGCTGTTTTAACCTTCGCGAGGACCAGGCGTAGCCACACTTGGTTCAACTGAAGTTGGAGAAACAGACACCCGCCAGCCACCTGTGTGCAAAGCACGTCGGTAGAACCAGTCTCGCGTAAGCGTACGCGTAATGTCGGTCCGGGCCGCTTCATCCAACAATACCGCCGAACCAAAGTATGACATGCTGGTAAGCAGTATGACTTATATCGCCCACAACTCACTTGTGTTCTACTCGTGCATATAACATCAACACATAAAACCTAGGCTCGGATGCCACTGTTGGGGAACGTAGTAATTTCAAAAAAATTCCTACGCACACGCAAGATCATGGTGATGCATAGCAACGAGGGGGGAGAGTGTTGTCCACGTACCCTCGTAGACCGAAGGCGGAAGCGTTATAACAACGCGGTTGATGTAGTCGTACGTCTTCACGGCCCGACCGATCAAGCACCGAAACTACGGCACCTCCGAGTTCTAGCACACGTTCAGCTCGATGACGATCCCCGGACTCCGATCCAGCAAAGTGTCGGGGAAGAGTTCTGTCAGCATGACGGCGTGGTGACGATCTTGATGTTCTACCATCGCAGGGCTTCGCCTAAGCACCGCTACAATATTATTAAGGATTATATTGGAGGGGGGCACCGCTCACGGCTAAGAGATCTCAAGGATCAATTGTTGTCTCTAGAGGTGCCCCCCTGCCCCCTATATAAAGGAGCAAGGGGGAGGGGCGGCCGGCCAGGAGGAGGCGCGCCAGGGAGGAGTCCTACAACTACCGGGAGTAGGACTCCCTCCTTTTCCTTGTCCAAGTAGGAGAGGGGGGAGGAAGGGAGAGAGGAGAGGAAGGAAAGGGGGGCGCCGCCCCTCCCTCCTTGTCCAATTCGGACTAGAGGGAGAGGGGGCGCGCGGCCTGCCTTGGCCGCCCCTCCTCTTCTCCACTTTAGGCCCATGAGGCCCATTAACTCCCGGGGGGGTTCCGGTAACCCCCGGTACTCCGGTTTTATTCGAAACTTCCCCGGAACACTTCCGGTGTCCGAATATAGTCGTCCAATATATCAATCTTTATGTCTCGACCATTTTGAGACTCCTCGTCATGTTCGTGATCATATCCGGGACTCCGAACTAACTTCGATACATCAAAACTAATAAACTCATAATATAACTGTCATCGAAACCTTAAGCGTGCGGACCCTACGGGTTCGAGAACAATGTAGACATGACCGAGACACGTCTACGGTCAATAACCAATAGCGGAACCTGGATGCTCATATTGGCTCCCACATATTCTACGAAGATCTTTTATCGGTCAGACCGCATAACAACATACGTTGTTCCCTTTGTCATCGGTATGTTACGTGCCCGAGATTCGATCGTCGGTATATCAATACCTAGTTCAATCTCGTTGCCGGCAAGTGTCTTTACTCGTTCCGTAATACATCATCTTGCAACTAACTCATTAGTTGCATTGCTTGCAAGGCTTAGGTGATGTGCATTACCGAGAGGGCCCAGTGATACCTCTTCGACAATTGGAGTGACAAATCCTAATCTCGAAATATGCCAACCCAACATGTACCTTTGGAGACACCTGTACAGCACCTTTATAATCACCCAGTTACGTTGTGACGTTTGGTAGCACACAAAGTGTTCCTCCGGCAAACGGGAGTTGCATAATCTCATAGTCATAGGAACATGTATAAGTCATGAAGAAAGCAATAGCAACATACTAAACGATCGGGTGCTAAGCTAATGGAATGGGTCATGTCAATCACATCATTCTCCTAATAATGTGATCCCGTTAATCAAATGACAACACATGTCTATGGTTAGGAAACTTAACCATCTTTGATTAATGAGCTAGTCAAGTAGAGGCATACTAGTGATGTTTAGTTTGTCTATGTATTCACACAAGTATTATGTTTCCAGATAATACAATTCTAGCATGAATAATAAACATTTATCATGATATAAGGAAATAAAATAATAACATTATTATTGCCTCTAGGGCATATTTCCTTCACCTCCATGTTAGTTGCTTGACGTAGGGTCCAAGTCTCCTGGATCATTTTCAGTGAGAAGATCATGTTCCCGAAGGTTTCATTCCTTTTGGACTCCATTTGATATTCCTTTTCTTCGAAACCCTAAAATAGGCAAAAAAACAGCAATCTGGGCTGGGCCTCCGGTTAATAGGTTAGTCCCAAAAATAATATAAAAGTGGATAATAAAGCCCAATAATGTCCAAAACAGTAGATAATATAGCATGGAGCAATCAAGAATTATAGATATGTTGGAGACGTATCAAGCATCCCCAAGCTTAATTCCTGCTCGTCCTCAAGTAGGTAAATGATAAAAACATAATTTTTGATGTGGAATGCTACTTGGCATAATTTCAATGTAATTCTTCTTAATTGTGGCATGAATATTCAGATCCGAAAGATTCAAGATAAAAGTTCAATATTGACATTAAAACAATAATACTTCAAGCATACTAATAAAGCAATCATGTCTTCTCAAAATAACATGGCCAAAGAAAGTTATCCCTACAAAATCATATAGTATGGCTATGCTCTATCTTCACCACACAAAGTACTGCGTTGGATTTCCTTGAAGAGGAAAGGACGATGCAGCAAAGTAGCATAAGTATTTCCCACAGTTTTTGAGAACCAAGGTATCAATCCAGTAGGAGGCTCCGCGCGAGTCCCTTGTACCTGCACAAAACAAATAACTCCTCGCAACCAACGCGATAAGGGTTGGCAATCCCTTCACGGTCACTTACGAGAGTGAGATCTGATAGATATGATAGATAATATTTTTGGTATTTTTATGATAAAGATGCAAAGTAAAATAAAACCAAAGTAAAAAAGCAAAGGAAGATTAATATGATGAAGATAGACCCGGGGGCCATAGGTTTCACTAGTGGCTTCTCTCAAGAGCATAAGTATTTTACGGTGGGTGAACGAATTACTGTTGAGCAATTGACAAAAATTGAGCATAGTTATGAGAATATCTAGGAACGATCATGTACATAGGAATCACGTCCGAGACAAGTAGACCGACTCCTGCCTGCATCTACTACTATTACTCCACTCATCGACCGCTATCCAGCATGCATCTAGAGTATTAAGTTCATGAAAAGAGAGTAACGCCTTAAGCAAGATGACATGATGTAGAGGGATAAATTCATGCAATATGATAAAAAACCCATCTTGTTATCCTCGATGGCAACAATACAATACGTGCCTTGGCCCCTACTGTCACTGGGAAAGGACACCGCAAGATTGAACCCAAAGCTAAGCACTTCTCCCATTGCAAGAAAGATCAATCTAGTAGGCCAAACCAAACTGATAATTTGAAAAGACTTGCAAAGATAACCAATCATACATAAAAGAATTCAGAGAAGATTCAAATATTGTTCATAGATAATCTTGATCATAAACCCACAATTCATCGGTCTCAACAAACGCACCGCAAAAAGAAGATTACATCGAATAGATCTCCACAAGAGAGGGGGAGAACATTGTATTGAGATCCAAAAAGAGAGAAGAAGTCATCTAGCTAATAACTATGGACCCGAAGGTCTGAGGTAAACTACTCACACTTCATCGAAGAGGCCATGGTGTTGATGTAGAAGCCCTCCGTGATGGATGCCCCCTCCGACGGAGCTCCGGAACAGGCCCCAAGATGGGATCTCGTGGATACAGAAGGTTGCGGTGGTGGAATTAGGTTTTTGGCTCCGTATCTGATCGTTTGGGGGTACATAGGTATATATAGGTGGAAGGAGTACGTCGGTGGAGCAACAGGGGGCCCACGAGGGTGGAGGGCGCGCCTGGGGGGGGGGGGGTAGGCGCGCCCCCTACCTCGTGGCCTCCCTGTTAGTTGCTTGACGTAGGGTCCAAGTCTCCTGGATCATGTTCGGTGAGAAAATCATGTCCCCGAAGGTTTCATTCCGTTTGGACTCCGTTTGATATTCCTTTTCTTCGAAACCCTAAAATAGGCAAAAAACAACAATCTAGGTTGGGCCTCCGGTTAATAGGTTAGTCCCAAAAATAATATAAAAGTGGATAATAAAGCCCAATAATGTCCAAAATAGTAGATAATATAGCACGGAGCAATAAAAAATTATAGATATGTTGGAGACATATCAAGCATCCCCAAGCTTAATTCCTGCTCGTCCTTGAGTAGGTAAATGATAAAAACAGAATTTTTGATGTGGAATGCTACTTGACATAATTCCAATGTAATTCTTCTTAATTGTGGCATGAATATTCAGATCCAAAAGATTCAAGATAAAAGTTTAATATTGACATAAAAACAATAATACTTCAAGCATACTAATAAGCAATCATGTCTTCTCAAAATAACATGGCCAAAGAAAGTTATCCCTACAAAATCATATAGTCTGGCCATGCTCTATCTTCACCACACAAAGTATTTAAATCATGCACAACCCCGATGACAAGCCAAGCAATTGTTTCATACTTTTGACATTCTCAAACCTTTTCAATCTTCACGCAATACATGAGCGTGAGCCATGGATATAGCACTATATGTGGAATAGAATGATGGTTGTGGAGAAGACAAAAAGGGAGAAGATAGTCTCACATCAACTAGGCGTATCAACGGGCTATGGAGATGCCCATCAATAGATATCAATGTGAGTGAGTAAAACCAAACTATTCCGAATCATGTGCCATGTTATGTTAGCATACAATCCAAAATCCCT
Source organism: Triticum urartu (assembly GCF_056163025.1). NCBI lineage: Eukaryota > Viridiplantae > Streptophyta > Magnoliopsida > Poales > Poaceae > Triticum > Triticum urartu. The sequence goes on along the minus strand of NC_141879.1, from coordinate 34,654,861 downwards.
AAAACCAAACTATTCCGGTTCGAGGACTATTGGATCAAGCAGCCAGGCTTCTTTGATGTGGTTCAGCGATCATGGAATAAAAAGTGCTACGCCCCAAACTCAGCTATGGTTTTGTGCAAAAAACTCAAAACACTGCGGTATGATCTAAAGCAGTGGAACAAGAAAATCTCAAAGCTGTCTGTGCTGATAGAGAACTGCAACAATATCCTCTTGGAGATTGATGGCCTTGAGGATCGGCGGCGCCTGTCTGTCCCTGAAGCAAACTTTAGAAACATCCTCAAAGCTCATCTATTGCATTTACTGGAATGCAAAAAAGCATATTGGAAGAAGCGATGTACCGTCAGACACTTCAAGTTTGGAGATGGCAACACCAAATTCTTCCATAGAGTTGCGACCGAGCGCTTCCACCGAAACAACATTGCCTCACTGCGCCTGTCGGATGACACTGTTGTTTATGATCATGTGGGCAAAGAGGCTGTTCTTCTCCAAACTTACAAGGAAAGGCTGGGGCGCTCTAGTCCTACCAACATGAAGTTTGATCTGAATCGCATCATCAAGAAGGTGGATGGACTGCAGGTTTTATCTGAGCCCTTTACTAGGGAGGAAATTGATCAAGTGGTCAAGGAGATGCCGTCGGATCGTGCCCCTGGACCGGATGGTTTTAGTGGCAGCTTCATTAAGGCATGCTGGCATATCATTAAGGAGGAGTTCTATAGATTATGCTTCAATTTTCATGCAGGTACGCTAGACCTGGAAAGTTTGAACTCTGGATTCATTACCCTCATCCCAAAGACGCAATCACCGGAGACAGCGGATGATTACCGCCCTATAACACTTTTAAACTGTTGTCTAAAGCTGCTGACAAAACTCTTGGCCAATCGGCTACAAAAAGTGGTTCTTAAGGTTATCCACCGTAACCAGTACGGATTCCTGAGGGGTAGGTCCATCCAAGATTGTGTGGCGTGGGCTTATGAATTCATACACCAGTGCCAAAACTCAAATCACAAGATTGCCATCCTCAAGCTTGACTTCGCGAAAGCCTTCGACACGATTGAACATGCTCCAATGATACAGATTATGGAATGCATGGGTTTTGACGCCCGTTGGCTTGGGTGGATCCGCTGCTTATTCTCCACCGCCAAATCCTCCATACTGCTTAACGGGACTCCTGGTAGGCAGTTCTTCTGCAAGAGAGGTGTGCGTCAAGGTGACCCACTGTCCCCGCTCATCTTTGTCTTGGCGGCTGATCTCCTCCAAGCGGCCATCAATGACGCTTTTCGTAGCGGGCAGATTCGGTTGCCGCTGCCGACCGTGGAGGATGATTATCCAGTGATCTAGTATGCGAACGACACTATTCTGGTGATGCCAACTGATCAAATGCAAGCGGGGACGATCAAGACCATCCTGCAAGACTATGCCTCCTCCATAGGGCTGCGTATCAACTTTCAGAAATCGACGCTGATGACTGTTAATACGGCGGATGATGTAACAAATAGGTTGGCAGAGGTTTTTGGCTGCAAAGTTGGTGAGATGCCGTTCACATACCTTGGCATGCCGATGGGTACGGCCAGGCCGACGGTGGCTGACCTAATGCCACTGGTTACATCAGTCGAACGCAGACTATCCACTGCCGCCTCGCTTCTGGACCTGGGGTCAAAACTAACGCTGGTCAATTCCGTGATCACATCCCTGGCGATCTATGCTATGTGCTCCATCAAGCTGCCTCCGAAGATCGTGGAACATCTTGATAAGCTTAGGCGCTATTATCTCTGGGCCAAGAACACAGAAGATGGCCACAAAGCATTGTCCTTGGCAGCGTGGGGACTGGTCTGCCGCCCCAAAGAGAAAGGTGGGCTGGGGGTTATCGACCTTCAGACTCAGAATCAAGCCCTGCTGCTTAAGTAGTTGCACAAATTTTACAACCGCCGAGACGTGTCGTGGGTTAACCTGGTTTGGTCTACGTACTACGAGGGGGTGGTACCACACGCAATTGAACCTCGCGGATCGTTCTGGTGGCGTGACATTCTCCAACTCGCTCCAGCTTACAGAGGGGTCACTACGGTGGAGGTGGGAGACGGGAGCACGGTTCTCTTTTGGGAAGACTTGTGGCATGACAGGATAATCTGTGATAGCCACCCCAGGCTTTTCTCTTTCGCAGTGCACGAAGATGTCTCGGTCCAAGCCTTGCTAGCTGCGCCGACTCTCGGACAAAACTTCCAACTACCACTCTCCCCGCAGGCCAGCGACGAGCTGCGGGACCTTCAAGGAGGCCTGGCCTCAACGGAATTGTCTGAGGCTGCTGACGTTTGGAGATGTGTTTGGGGATCAGGAGAGTTTGCCTCCAAAAAGTACTATGAGCATTGCTTCCGGGAGGTGGTGGCCGATGATGCGTTCAAATGGATCTGGAAGTCAAAATGCACTAATAAGTGGAGGGTTTTTGCATGGCTGCTCCTAGCGGACAGGTTAAACACCAGGAACATGTTGAAAAGGAGAGGGATGAGGCTGCGGGATGACCTATATACTTGCCTCTTCTGTGACAACCCACCTGAAGAGACGGTGGAGCATCTTTTCTTCGAATGTGCCTTCAGTAAGATTTGCTGGAGAAAGCTGGGAATCGAATGGGCGCATGGTAGGAACAGGCTTCAGTATGTGCATGAGGCAAAGGACAGATGGTCAGGGCCCATGTTTATGGAAGTCTTTGTTATAGCGGCTTGGAGCATGTGGAAGGAGCGTAATAACAAACACTTTCGAGGTGTGTTGCCTACGGTTGATGGTTGGCTCCTAAGATTCAAAAACGACTTTGGTATGATGAGACATAGAGTCAAAGGGGCCTTGGTGCTGTTTGTAGATAGTTTTGTTGCTTCCATCTAACTTGTAAAAGTTTGCTTTCCTTCTGTCTGTACCCTTAGCACACTTCTCCCTCTAGTGGAAATCTTATAACCATCATGTAACCACAGAGTGGATGTAGATTGTAAGTTGTGTTGGTTGAAGTAATATAAAGTCAGTGGGGGGCTGCCTTCACTGTCCTAAGTTTTCAAAAAAAATGTGAGTGAGTACGGATTGCCATGCAACGGATGCACTAGAGCTATAAGTATACGAAAGCTCAAAAAGAAACTAAGTGGGTGTGCATCCAACTTGCTTGCTCATGAAGACCTAGGGCATTTTGAGGAAGCCCATCATTGGAATATACAAGCCAAGTTCTATAATGAAAAAATCCCACTAGTATATGATAGTGACAAAATGAGAGACTCTCTATAATGAATATCATGGTTCTACTTTGAAGCACAAGTGTGGTAAAGGATAGTAACATTGTCCCTTCTCTCTTTTTCTCTCATTTTTTTATTTGGGCCTTTTCTCCCTTTTTATGGCCACTTTTCTCTCTTTTTTTCGTCCGGAGTCTCATCCCGACTTGTGGGGGAATCATAGTCTCCATCATCCTTTCCTCACTGGGACAATGCTCTAATAATGATGATCATCACACTTTTATTTTCTTACAACTCAACAATTACAACTCGATACTTAGAACAAAATATGACTCTATATGAATGCCTCCGGCGGTGTACCTGGATATGCAATGAATCAAGAGTGACATGTATGAAAGAATTATGAATGGTGTCTTTGCCACAAATACGATGTCAACTACATGATCATGCTAAGCAATATGACAATGATGGAGTGTGTCATAATAAACGGAACGGTGGAAAGTTGCATGGCAATATATCTCGGAATGGCTATGGAAATGCCATAATAGGTAGGTATGGTGGCTGTTTTGAGGAAGGTATATGGTGGGTGTATGATACTGGCGAAAGGTGCGCGGTATTAGAGAGGCTAGCAATGGTGGAAGGAAGAAAAGTGCGTATAATCCATGGACTCAACATTAGTCATAAAGAACTCATATACTTATTGCAAAAATCTACAAGTTAAAAAAGCAAAGTATTACGCGCATGCCCCTAGGGGGATAGATTGATAGAAATATTGGACTCCGTTTGATATTATGTTTCTCTGAAACACTGAAATAGGCAAAAACAACAATTCTAGGCTGGGCCTCCGGTTAATAGGTTAGTCCCAAAAATAATATAAAAGTGGAAAATAAAGCCCAATATAGTCCAAAACAGTAGATAATATAGCATGGAGCAATCAAAAATTATAGATACGTTGGAGACGTATCAAGACATAATTGCTTAGTTAGTATGCTTGAAGTATTATTATTTCTATGTCAATATTAAACTTTTGTCTTTAATCTTTCGGATCTGAATATTCATGCCACAATTAAGAGAATTATATTGAAATTATGCCAAGTAGCATTCCACATCAAAAATTATGTTTTTATCATTTACTTACTCGAGGATGAGCAGGAATTAAGCTTGGGGATGCTTGATACGTCTCCAACGTATCTATAATTTTTGATTGTTCCATGCTATATTATATTCTGTTTTGGACATTATTGGGCTTTACTATACACTTTTATATTATTTTTGGGACAAACCTATAACCGAAGGCCCAACCCAGAATTGCTATTTTTTGCCTATTATAGGGTTTCGTAGAAAAAGAATATCAAACGGAGTCCAAACGGAATGAAACCCAAAGCAAGGATCGAGCACCGCAAGATTGAACACAAAGCTAAGCACTTTTCCCATTGTAAGAAAGATCAATCTAGTAGGCCAAACCAAACTGATAATTCGAAGAGACTTGCAAAGATAACCAATCATACATAAAAGAATTCAGAGAAGATTCAAATATTGTTCATAGATAATCTTGATCATAAACCCATAATTCATCAGATCTCGGAAAACACACCGCAAAAGAAGATTACATTGAATAGATCTCCAAGAGAATCGAGGAGAATTTTGTATTGAGATCCAAAGAGAGAGAAGAAGCCATCTAGCTAATAACTATGGACCCGAAGGTCTGAGGTAAACTACTCACACATCATCGGAGGGGCCATGGAGTTGATGTAGAGGCCCTCCGTGATCAATGCCCGCTCCGGCGGAGCTCCGAAAAAGGCCCCAAGATGGGATCTCTTGGGTACATAAGGTTGCGGCAGTGGAAATAGGGTTTCGTGGTGCTCCTAGATGTTTTTGGGGTACATAGGTATATATAGGAGGAAGAAGTAGGTCGGTGGATCCACGAGGGGCTCACGAGGGGGGAGGGTGCGCCCAGGGGGGTAGGCATGCCGCCTGCCTCGTGGCCACCTCGTTGGTTGCTTGACGTCCACTCCAAGTCCTCTGGATCACGTTTGTTCCAAAAATCACGCTCCCGAAGGTTTCATTCTGTTTGGACTCCGTTTGATATTCCTTTCTGCGAAACACTGGTATAGGCAAAAAAAACAGCAATTTGCACTGGGCCTTAGGTTAATAGGTTAGTCCCAAAAATAATATAAAAGTGTAAAATAAAGCCCATTAACATCTAAAACAGATAATATAATAGCATGGAACAATCAAAAATTATAGATACGTTGGAGACGTATCAAGGCATACTAGGGACATTTTGTTTTGTCTTTGTATTCACACATGTACTAAGTTTCCGGTCAATGCAATTCTAGCATGAATAATAAAAATTTATCATGATATAAGGAAATATAAATAACAACTTTATTATTGCCTCTAGGGCATATTTCCTTCAATCTCCACCCTAATCCATCCGCCACAGACTCCACCGCGCGGGGGCAGTGGCCGTTTGCGCTCATCAAGGGGGAGAGGGGCATGCACCTCCTGGTTCAGGTGCTTGTTCAGTTGCCATGGTTGATTTTCTTGGTTGCCTTGGATTTGGTTAGGGGTCTCACACTGGATTTCATTGCAGGCCCGTTGTGTCTGTCGTTTGTTCTGTTCGCCGAGGCGTCGGTCGGCTTGCCACATGCTGCTGCATATAGGTTGCAAGGTTTCTAGATGGTGAGTTGTTCCTTGCCTTCATATCTATGTGTGGATCCATTATTTTTCTGGCCGTGTTTTCTGCTTGGATCCGGTTAAAAAAATTGGATGCACAAGCCTGGATATGTTTGGATCTCTTTGGTGCTATGAAGTGGGCTTAGTGAATGTGTCTTGCCACCAAGATGGGCAACTATGTGCATGATGATTTCCTTCCCGTGTGAGTGTCGGTCAGTTGATGTAACAATGGAATAATAGCATATAACTGGATAATGGTTGGGTCACAAACTCACAAATGTTTGATGGTAGTTTAACTTGTCAGTTCTAAGTACTGCCAACTTCAAGTCTGATGAAATTGCAATTTTGGGATATGCAGACGAATCCGATATAGATGGTCAATGGAATTTCCAGGATGGTACTTTCAAGCAGTTCTAGAACTTCCTCAGACCTCCATTGCTTTTAGGCCTGATGTTTTCCCCCTTGTCTTCGATCGCATCACACCAGAAGGAGGTGATTTCGTCCCCTCTATGGCAAATTGTCCATCGAGTTTTTAAGTACTTTCACTAATATGTTTTCTGCAAGTTGTTGGTATGTTATCAGATATATTTTCTTTATTCGTTGAATCCCTGAATCCTTGTTGTTTGTTGAGAACCCAAGGGAAATAGAAAACTTTTTCTCTACCATAAGGACTACACAAGTTGTACGTACCCTGTCACCTTCAATCAACATTTGGAGATTAGTTAACCATTATTTAATAATTGTGACAATCAGAAGCTAACACTTGGACTGTATTTCTTGCCATGATGGGTTTGGCAAATGGCAGAGAAAATACCCACCTGTTCTCTTTAGATGTTTAAGTAATATGTGCCTACACCAGATAACAGATAGCAAATTGTGATCAATATGCAATATGTGAGGAGACATATTTGCAGAAAAGATGTCCATAGGGATCATATGCTATTTGTAAAACATATGATGTTTGATTCTATAGCCCATTGAGAAGTTGTTTTCACTAATTAATTTTTGCTTGTACAGATGTTTACCTGATGTGGCAAATTGTCAACGTGCACCTTGATTGTAGTTTCCTATTCTTACCTTTGAATCAAAATGCCAGCTTCAGAACTATTACTTTTGTTTTCTGTTAATTGTAATTTTGGCATTGTTTTTTGGTTTGCATATTTTATCACTTCAAACGTATGGATGTTGCATAGTCTTTAGTTTAACGGTTATGAAAAGATCTTGTGCTTGTACTTTCTGCTGATAAGCTTCCAAGAATTCAAGAACAAGTTACTGGAACCTGGCCTGGTTGACCGTATAGGTGTTTAAAATAAATTAGTGTCGAAGGTCTACATCAGGACTTCGCCACAGACGAATGACCAAAGCCAAAATGTTATACACAAATTATGACCGTTGATGTTCCAGGCAAACAGGATCCCAGCCAATACAGGCATTTCTTAAATATTGGAAGTATGTTGAGTCATGAAGAAAAGTGGAAGCCCGGTAAAATTTGGGTATAGATTCACATGATTATGTTCCACTAACTTATGTTGCGGGAGTAAATTGGTTCCAAGTGATGAGATTTGACCCAACAACGTTCCTTGTTGGACATTCCAAAATGGACAGAAATGTTCTGGGAAGGGTAGATGTGGCGTCTTCTACATTGGAAAAGCAACAGTAACAAAGATGGACAGAAATTCCAAAAATAAGGTTAGTTCTTTTTTGTTCCATATCATTCTCTTTACCATTCCTTTTGGTACTATACTCCAAAAAAGAGGCAATAAAAAAATTTAGGTCTATTGAAAAGTAATTCGGGAGCTCGCAGAGTCCTCATTTTTCAGACTTGCAGTAGAATTCGCTTTTGGTTTACATGATATTGACTGTATCTCCCTGACAATTCCTGCTCTTCGGTTGGTGCAGGTGTTTTTTTTATGGATGTAGCTGGTTGCGATGAAGCTAAACAAGAAATAATGCTGTCACTTATTACCTTTGTCCTTCAAATTTGAGTATAGACCTGCGACATAATGTATATTTGTGTCTCATTGCTCCAGCATGGTCAATAAAGATATGTTGACCCAGGAAATGTGGGTTTATCACAGGTTCTACTGTATACGTTGATATATGAAATATGACATTTCCGGTTATATGTTATCACTTATTACCCCTGTCCTTCACATTTGAGTATAGGCCTGCGAAATAATGATGTATTTTTGTGTTGATTCGTCTGTTTTCCTTCATGTTCTGGTTCTAAGGTACCAGGTCAGACCCAGAGTTATTTATAAAAAAGTGCTATGCAATGTACCAATATTTTCTACGGAAATTGGCAATGGCTCCTAGGTGCATATGCACCCATTGTCTACGCAATACATGAGTGCGAGCTATGGATATAGCATTATAGGTGGAATAGAATATGATGGTGGGGGTTGTGTGGAGAAGACAAAAAAAAGTGTCACATTGACGAGCCTAATCAATGAGCTATGGAGATACCCATCAATTGATGTCAATATAAGGAGTATGGATTGTCATGCAATAAATGCACTAGAGCTATAAGTGAATGAAAGATCAAAAGAAAATTAAGTGGATGTGCATCCAACTTGCTTGCTCATGAAAACCTAGGGCAATTTGAGAAAGCCCATCATTGAAAGTCACATTTGACAATATTTGGGCTTTAGGCGAACAACTATTTTTCTTCCTTAAATATAACTTTATAAGGGATATGCTAGAGATGCTCTACGGTAGAGAATGTCCTAGCACGCTCTAAGAAGTCATTTGTTAACATGGTACAATTGTAGATGCTCCTATACACGCACACATTCATCTCTATAAAACACGCACGTAAACACGTCATGAGATTCATGAAGTCACCATAAGCGCCATAGTCGATGGGAAAGTCTCCTTTCACAGAACGAACATTGTTGAAAAGTCTGACACAAATCTAGAAAAGTGCGCGCACCAATGCCAACTTTATTGCTTAAACTATGATGGGTTGGTTCCACCACAAGAAATCTGATCATCAAAGCTAAGCTCAGTTCGACGCTCTAATGAGTCAAATGGTGCTTCACCTCATAAAACGACTTCTAGAGTCTAGACTACTAATCTCTCCCTATCTCTCCCTAATAATAAAGTACAGATTGACTTTGTCGGGTTCACCGTCACAATACGCTTTCTTCTCATGTTATAATACACTTTTACGATTTGTATAGACAAAATCATAATATAAACGAGATGATACTAATCTTATGTTGCACGATTGTTCAAAAAAATATCGTACGTCGACAGTGGCTGGCTTCTTCGCTTGATCCGTTTATGGCACATCCTCAGCTGGGCCTGTCTAGCCCCATGGGCGGGCTACACCCACACACAAAAGACAGCCCATTAATCCTAACGCTGGTGCCGTGTGCTGCTCCTATACGGTGCAATCATCGTATTGGATTAGTACCAGATTAGGCTAGCTTATGTACTATATATACTAGTATACATGTACGTACAAATGTACACATTGACTTCCCTCGTCCGATTGGTGCATTGCACAACAACCAGCTCAAAACTCCGTCCCAAATCCCTCTGCGATGACGCGATTAGTACGCGCTACCGATGCTTATGGACCGGCTGCCAAGGCGGCTGAGACAGCCAGCTACATGCATGGATGGACGACAACAGCAGCAAGCATGTGGATTTTTCCAGCATTGACATCTGTGGATGGTTCTAGAGAACAACAGTAGCTTGGCTGGTACTGATTATCTGTCGATGGTTTCGGAGAACAACAGTAGCTTCGCTGGTACTATAGCTAGAACTGTAGCAGTGAGTCCGAGCACTTCCAATCATTGGATGGACTCTATCAATGGTTCAGGTTGCTTCTTGGTCATGAGATTTAAAATTTCAAAACTGGTACACTATATAGTAGTATAGATACTACTACCGCCGCTGTCGGCCAGAAGGTTTCCCTGGACAAGCTTCCATCCCGTCACCAACCAGGCCAGCCACCAACACCTCCGAGCACGGACGCCGGAGATCTAGAGCAGCCGATGAAGAGAACCGCATGCTATGATAGTCCGCCTCAGATCTGACGAAAGGGGCACCGGGAACCACCTGACGCCACAACCGTCGTCCACTGAGACCTTCTGCCCAAGCAGCCAAGGAAATCTGGCCGACCGATCCGACAAACGCCCACCACCGGCAGAAGGACGCCGCCCTGCCACGTCCCATGTCGCCGACTGCCGAGTGAAGAGAAATGAACCTTGCCAGCACTGGCGTGGGCCGAGCTTTGCCTGGCCGCACCCTCTGGTGGCGGCAAGGGAGAGGGGAGAGAGAATTGTTGTTGAACTACTAGAATTTTTATGACCTGTTGTAACGCACGGGCATATTTGCTAGTAATTCTCAAATAAGTTAAACACTTGTTGTGAACTGCAATATTACTCAGATGACTTAATGCGTTTCTCTTCATGTTTCGTCGCCCGTGGCGACGGGCGGGTTGATAATAATTCAAAACCACACTTGACTTCGATCTCACAGCTTACTTTCATTCAAATGACGAGGCGTCTAATTTACTCATCACCACAACTGCACAACACGTGCAGAGGCACAGCTAGCTAGGGCGGCACCTTATCGCAAGGCGCGTCGCCTGCAGACAGGTGGAGCGGCGGGACGCCGATGGTGACCGGAAAGCAGCGGAACGCGGTGACGCCGCCGTGACTGTAGGTGAACCCGGAGATCTGGGTCTGGAGGATGCCACGAAGGTGCACGGCAGCCTCTTTGATCTCCTGGCCTGCAGACGTCGTCCCATTCCTGCTGCGAGGACGCATCCTCTCGGCGAACTCGCTGGGTACCTCATCCGGCACCACGAGGTCCCCCCTCACCAGCGTCTGCCGCGCCGTTGTCGGCCCCACCACGATGCCGTGGATGGTGCCATTCGGAACGCTCAACCAGGTGATCGCCTTGCCGCTCCTGTCGAGGAGGCTCATGTTGACGTTGCTATACTGGACGCCGACGCGGCCGCTTGGGTTGTACGACAGCAGGTTCAGAGAGATGCTCACTGTAACCGGTGCCGGCGGCAAGCCCTTCACGGACACGGAGACGGACGAATTGGCGACTTCGATGGTGATCGGCTCAGAGCGGAGGGACACGGTGACAGCCCTGGCAATGACCGCCACGGTGACCGCGGTCACCAGGGCTGCCGCCGTGTACCGGGCCACATCGATCAACCACCGGACTCTTGTGTCCTCGCCGTCGTCGTTGCTGTCGCCGTTACTATCACCCATGAATTGGAGATTGGATGTATTCTTGTAGTCGTGCATAGAGTGGCTATTGCTTAATCGGCCGGACTTGCTAGCTATTCCATGGATGGATGGATGCATATATATTGATATGATAGCAGGTGCCTTGCTACATAGTATACACATGTTAAAGTGAAACTTGCACTAGCCAGTTATTTAGAGTCGGATGGAAGCAACCTCAAGGTGCAAGCTATCTCCAGAAAAGGAAAAGGATTGCCTAAGATTCGACACTCCGTTTATCCATGTAAACTAGTACTACTTTGCTTTGGCTAATTTTTTCCTCGGCCACTTTACTTTGGTTGACCTAAACACCCTACTATATCCAGTCTCACCCCCCCCCCCCCCCCCCCCCGACTTTTAAAAAGACAAAATTGTGTCTACTAAGCTCAAATATATCCCATATGCTGCTGTTGTGGTCACTACTAAGGAAATGACTCATGGTAAAAAAAAACTAAGGAAATGGCTATGCGTGATGGACTGATATTCACAAACTCCTTAGGTTTCCCCGTGGGAAAGTTGAGTCCGATTATTTGATTGTTGTAGACAACTGTACTGGACATACAAGATTATAGTATGTTACTGCAGCAATCATTGCGGAATGTGTGGATATGGCTTTGTTGATTAGGAAGGTCATTTTTAAACGGCGGATGTGATAGCTAATTACGGTTGTTGTAGTAAGTCTTCTTTTAGTTAGACGGATGAACCACGGCCCAGGGGTATCTGATTTCCAGACTCGTGGATGATGTAATGCTTGTTTAAATTCAATAGAGATAGCCATGATGGCCATTCCTCAAAAGAAAAGCTCAAATAATCTGAAGAAAGTCATGATGTCAATTACCAAGCATATGCCTGCAAATATTGGCCACAAAAATATAAGTATTTACGATGTGTGCAAAAATTAAAAGTAAACATGTTACTTTTCTTGCAGATTGGTTACAAAAAAATGGTTATATTTTTAAAAACACACTCTACGGCTAGTCCTGTGTACGAACCTGGCTAGCTAGTGATGCAGTGCAGGTGCAGCTAATTAAACTTGTGAGTCGAGCTATATATTCCGTTTCCATAGATTTGTCTACAATTCATACCGTAACGTGCCCACATGTGTGAAAGCTAAAGTGAAAGTTGTACTTAGACTCTCGGAGGAAGCTACCTCGAGCGTACTTAATTACTAGTATTTAGATGGAAGATATCTTGAGAAAAAGACGAGCGTCTAGCTAACTCGTACTCGTTTGAACAAAAGTCTAACTATGAATGCTAATATTAGGACCTTGATCCAGCGGTAACATCATAGAAATCGTGTGCAAATATCTAGAATTTTCACAGGCCAAAGACCTTGAAGTGACAAGGCAACTCAGAGTTGCATATATCGAGATATGATCATAGGAATTTTGGGCTTTCGGCATGTAAAAACATGCTAGAGCACTTTTGCGATTATTACTTGTAGCTCACGCTTCTGCCTGTTGCAAAGATAGTTGTAGCAAAATGTAAAAAGAAATGTATTCTCCATATCGATCGCTTTACCCTCCGAGGCCGAGGGGATATGATATATCGATCTATGCCTAGCTTGTCAGTCATAACTCCTAATATGCTCATAGCTAACCAACACTAGCGCAAGGTGGAGAAGCTAGCTAGCAATGGCGAAAGCCCCAGTTCATCCTCGCGGATGGAGAACTAAGCGCTATATCCTCGCCGCCCTCATGGTAACCCTTGCCGTGACCGCCGTCGTCATCGCCGTCTCCGCGGTCCTCAGACCCGCGAGGATTGTCTTCTCCGTCACTGGCGCCGTCGCCGGCAAGCTCGACCGTAAAAGCAAGACGAGGCAGCTGAACCTCACCCTCTCCGCCAACAACACCAGCCACCGCGCCGGGGTGAAGTACAGCAGCGTCATCGTGTACCTGCAGTTCAAGTCCAACGGCACGGAGTACAAACTGGGGGCCGGGCCCGCATCGCCGCCCTGGCACTGGCAGCCGCCGGGGGCTACGGTGAGCATGAGCCAGTCGGGTACCCTGTTCGGCACGGCCTTAGACATAGGCCCCTCCGGCAGGGCTCCGGCGATCGGCGTGCTGGTGCTGGCCGTGGTGAAGTACAGGGTCGGGCCGGCTGCCTACACGAGGCCTTACGACGTCAGGGTGGTGTGCGACGCCGTCGATTACGTCGGCGATCGGAATATTAGCTTTCCTATAGCCTGTAATGCCTGACATGTCAATGCACGTACTAGCTGCTACTTCGATGGGTGCATTATGTCTTTGCGCTTCTTCTTTTCTCTCTCTTTGCATCGTGTCTAGCAGGTTAATTAGATGATTGTTATTAACATGTGGGGTGGTGGTGGGTCGAGTGCTCAGCTTGTGGGATGTCGCTGTTCCATTTTCTGTTTCTTGTGGTGTTGCAAAACAAACTATCTTAATGAATATGCATTGTTATTAGCATTCATGGTCTTGGTAATTCTTTTACTATCGTGTGGATTTGCATTAACTAATCCATGGTGAAATACATGCTACATGCTACTGCGTGGCACATTTGGTGTCAACTAACATGTACTTGATGATGATTCCTTGAACTGCTCGATGTTTATGTTTATGTTTTACTTTGTCAATTTCATCTTTACTTGGATGTGCATTCATGTATGAACACTGACTCAACGATGGCACGCCCCAACCTAAAAGTAGAACAGCTCGCGGTGCCACATATCTCCAAGTAAAACAAAAAGACAAGATGATTCAGCTGCTTTCCCCTATAATACAAAAACATTATCACAAAATACTCTTGCTGTGTGCAATGCCGGACATGCACCTATGCAACCTATTGTTACCTTGCACAACCTAGAGCGCTCTCTGGATTAAAATTCAAACGATAATTGTCGGCCTCTCAACCATCTAAATCATACCAGCCGTCTACATCTGTCCCACTCCTGAAGTCTTCATCAGCACCTCTCCTTCCTTCCAAGTTCGATGTGTTCAATTAGGTTAACCCTTACTCAGCCACAGGGTCGTATTTATGGGGTAGTAGCTCCATTCTATTTTTGAAACAAAAACAATAAGGCAAGCCCGTACTGCAAATATTATTGCCTAATAAGAGTATGTACAAAAGGTAAAAATAAATAAAAGAGAATAAGGGAACAAAATAGGAAGGCTGCAAAGGGTGCAACCGAATGGTGAATATCAATCCAAGTTGTTAAGCTTAAAGAATTCGTTTGCTTGGCTGTGTGCTTCACTAAAAATGGTGTAGGAAAGCTGGGTGGGGGCGGCGCCGTCGCCGGCTTGCTGCAGCGGGGCGGCAGCGGCTTTGCGGGCCTGAGATGGGCCCGGCCGGGCCTGGGTGGCCTGGTGTGCCACTGCGGCCGCGTCCGGTTGGCACCCGCGACAATGCTGGAGGCAGAGGCCTCCCGCACGATGGTGGAGGAGGTGGTTCCCTTCGACGCGGCTCAAGTGATGCCCCTCCCAATTTCTGGCGCTCCTCTCTCCATCCTTAGGCCTCGTGATGGCGGTCTAAATGAGGCGACATAGATGACTTCAAGACCGTAGTGGCGTATGCTGGTGGGTGGCTGTCTGGCTGGTTGGCTTCGGATCAGGCGGATAGTGGTGGTTGGGATGCGGGAGAAATCCCTGGCGGTTCTTCCGGCGCCGACGCGGTGTCGCCTGCGGGTGTCGCCTTTCCTTCCTGATGGGCGTAGGTGTTACCCATCCTCCACTCCTCTCCACGTGCCGGGGAAACCCTAGAACATGTCCAGGCAGCAGTGTCGTCGACGTCGCATCCCTTCTTCGAGGTTCTGCTTGGTACGCGGCGATTTGGAACCTTGGTGTGCGGCGGGACGAATCCAGATGGCGCAGCAGTTGCAGATCATCTGTGCTTTGTCGAGTTGCCGTTGTTGGCATTTTGTTCTTCTTTCTTTCTCTTTCGGACTTGATGTGTTGTGCGCCCCAGCATTTATCGTGTGATCGGTGGAAGCGGGGGGGGAACCCTTTTTCGGTAGGTTAACATGTTTCTCCATGATTGAAGTGTCAGCCGCTCATTTTTTTTAAACAAACCATTTCTCAAAACCCAGATATTTCAGCAACCCTTGATGAGGACATTTCACAATGTAGATGGAATTTCTCAAACCATCTTCAATGATTTATTCTGTGGTTGTGCTACTGTCGGTCTTACTATCAGTCCACCATTATATTACAACGATCTTCTACCTGTGCTCTTTCTTAGCACGGCACTCCACATGTTAGCACGTCACTCCACATGTTAGTTGCTCACCACACGTGCGCATGGCCAACAAATGTGATCACCACAAAAGCTATTGGTCGCCGCACATAGATGCACGCTGTTCTGCTTTAGTAATTAGTTTTATGCAAAATAAAGCAACCTTTTCCATAAATATACTCCAAGGGCATTGATTCTTAGTCCTCATCTTGGGTAAACGCAATACGGGTGTGTTAGAAAACGTACTAGTGTAGTACACCCTAGTAAATAACACAGGAACCAGGACGGAACAAACCCATGAGTACTCCCAACTCAACTCATGTCTTTTGATGTTCTTAACTTTGAAGCGAAAATTCTTTGCTCTTCTTTTGGAGAAAAGAAGAAAAGAGAGTGTGTGTAGGCACGTAGGAATGTACCTTCTAGCCAGTAGAAATGGAAAGGCACGCGGAGAACAAATTTCAACAAAGCCATGAGAACACTCCCAACTGAACTTTTGTCTTTTGATGTTAATTTTTTAAATAAAAGATTGCAGGAGAGAGAAGAAAGGGATCGACACCCCTCCATTTTTATTAGTTACTGCAACCACTAGGACAGTTACAAGACCCAATGCAATGACGCTAGCTGTACTAGAACGTTTTTTTAATTTTAGAACAAAATTTGAAAAGGGAACATTTTTTGATATTTACGAACATTTTTCTAAAACACAAACATGTTTTGAAAAAATATATGGAAAAACAAAAATAAATAGAAAAAAGGAAAAATGACAAATAAAAAAGACAAGGCAAACTAGAAAAAAGGACAGAGAAGGCAAAAAAGACAGGAAAAAAAGAAAAAGGAAACAAAAAAAGAAAAAAATGGCTGATGTTTTTTTAGCAAAGGTAACTAGGCTTTATTCATCAATGTCAATCATTACAGGAATTACAAGGGTATCATGGGGATGCTCCAACCAAATCTGCCTTTGGGAAGGAAGGTTAACCCCTAGCCCAGCTAACTTATGAGCCTCATAATTCGAAGCTCTACATTCGTAAACAAAAGAACATGAAGTAAAAGATTTCTCCTGCTGTTTAATCTCTCTAACGATAGTTCCTTCGAAACATCCTGAAGCTTCATGCATGTGATTGGCCACTTCCTTACAATCAGAGGCAATGTAAGGATGACTCAATCCAAGATCATTCCCCAGATTTAGAGCCTCTCTACAAGCGATTGCCTCCAGAAACAGTAGGGTATGTTAAGCTATGTATGGTCAGAATCGAAGAACCCATATGTGTGGCATCCCTGTCACGGCAAATCGCCGCTGCTGATCACAGGTTATGATCAATGGAGATACCCGCATACACATTTAGCTTCTGCCTCCAATGGGAAGCATCAAGAAAAAATGGCGTATGTGGTGCTACGCTAATGAAATGCTGGGCCACTGAATTCTCCCAATTTGTCCATCGCTCGGGGTGGATCCTTCGTTCGTCGTAGATTCGTTGGGCCTAAAAAATTGTAA
The DNA here is from genome assembly GCF_056163025.1 of Triticum urartu. Lineage (NCBI taxonomy): Eukaryota > Viridiplantae > Streptophyta > Magnoliopsida > Poales > Poaceae > Triticum > Triticum urartu. The sequence continues at coordinate 34,638,047 of NC_141879.1, read as the reverse complement.
ATAGTAAATGCTGCCTCAGGGAGGTGCCCAACTGAGCTAGATAGGCAGTGTACATATATACGCTTGGTCTTCCTATTAAATAATACCACCTCACCCACATCCAGCCAACTCCAGCTTTTGGTACCTTGGTACCATAAATTCAGTAAGCCGATTCGGGAAGCACTAAGCACAAGTTAACGAAGGAAGAGAATGTGCCAAATAAGCACATACGTATGGGATTCAGAGATTGTGGGATTTGAGACACCTGATTAAATAGGTCATTCATGTGGGGGCGTATTATGATTGTGGGATTTGAGAGACCAATTAAATTGGTCATAAGCACTAAAACTGGATTCGTACCGAAAAATATTTAAAAAGGAGGATGCAGATCTTAGAATTTAAAGCCATTTTTTAAGAAATTAAAGGTAGACTTTGGACATCCCCATTAATTGGATCATTTAGCAATCATGGGAGAAACAAAAATTCAGGGGTGTGAGATCAGAAACAAGAGATGGTAGCTTAGGTCAGTGAACAGAAATATATTGTACATTTTTTAATATACATATAATACTCTTTTTCATTTTTATTTCGAGATGAGAGTAGATTGTATCTTATTTTTGGTTGGAGCACCCGAACAGCACTAAGTGGCCCGCCAGCATAAATATCAGACAGGAAGAGTATAACATAAGCCTCGATGACCTGCATGGAACCTAGGACCTAAGTGTTTCTTATCAGCGGTGCTATGGCTCGTTTCACGATTAATGCATGGGTGATATGCACGCATTTTTTGTAGAGCTTGGTGTGCGCCTACCTGCAGGCTGCTGGCACCATCAAGATGTCATTGTGTTGCACTGAGGAAAACTTTGTCGTTGTATTGTGCTGATGAAAACTTTGGTGGACATTTTGTCTCCCCTTGCGACGCAGTGGGCACATTAATAGTTAGAATTTAAATGTTAACATGTGTACTTCTAAATGTTAGGGTCCATACTAATCAAATATCACAGAAAACTACAGCCTAACATTGGAAGCTAGATTTAAAATTTATGTATCGATCAAATATCATGTAAATGACATATATGGCCCTTCCAAAAATGCCATAATAATCAATTGCCGACAAATTAAAGATGATACTTACACATTGGATATTTTATTTAGCACAACCATTGTTGTTTGTTATAGAACTGTATTGTTACATATCACATAATGTGGATAAGCATGAAACCATAAATTTAGTTCTCAGACACTAAAAAAAAGACGATGCCCTAGCATTTGCGAGGGGCATGCCACTATGCTAGGTGGGGAAAAGGATAAAGACTGCATGGGAAAATGCACGAACGTACTGCATCCTAGTATAGAAAACGAAAGAAACAAGGAGAACAGATCCTTAGAACTTCCCACTCAACTCTTCTCTTTTGATGTACTTTACTTTCTGTGTGTGTGTGGGTGGGTGGGTGGGGAGGGGGCACGTGGTAGGGATGTTCCTTCTAGGCAGTAGAAAACCGAAGACATGAGGACTAGAACAAACTTCGACAGAAACAATAAGAACACACAACTCCACTTTTTCTTTTGATATTTTTAATATCTAAAAGAAATGGAATTCAGGAGTGGGAAGCAAGGGATCGACATTCCTCCCTTTGTATTAGTTATTAATTAAATCAGTACAAAACAGAAGACATCATGACCAGAACAAACTTCAACTAAAACAATGAGAAGTAGCAACACAACTTTTTTTTCTTTGGATATTTTTAATATATCTAAAAGAAAAGGAATTCAGAAGTGGGAAGCAAGGGATCGACACTCTCTAGTTATTAATTAAACCATGCACTAAGAGCATCCCCAGTAGAAAATGTAGATGCAAAAATAACTACTTTTTGCATCTTCGAGGCCCAAAAATACATCTCCAACAGATGGTTTAGATGCAAAAAAAAAAAAAAACATCTCCGCCCCGGAGATGTAAACTACAACATCTCGTGGTCCAAATTTGCAGCAACACCTACAAGAAGAGATGAAAAACGCGACTGGCTGCCAACTGCCCAATTGCCATTCCTTTTCCTTCCGCGCGACTAGCCGCCACCCGACTGACTCTGCCGCCGGTGAAATCCACACCAAATCGATGCCGCCGCCCCCGCCCGACGGCTGCTGGGCCCGCCGCGACTGCACTCCCCTCCCCCCATCCCCCGCCGCCTGCCTCGCCAACCCGCAGCCGCCGATTCACTTTCGGCCACCGCCAAATCGAAGATTCTCCGGCGGCCGCGGGCCTGCCGCGACTTCGCCCCCCGTTTCCCGCCGCCTGCCTCGCCGGCCTGCCACCTGCCCGATCCTCTTTCTGTCGACGGCCGATTATAGGCAGCTCCGGCGCCGCCCAGTGCTGCCGCAACCGCTTTGGCGTCCTCTCGACCTCCCCTACCCATTCTTCTCCGCCTCCGGCCGATTCCGGCCAACCCCGCCGGCCCCGGCGAGCTGCAGCAGGAGTGTGACCCGACCCGCAGCGGGAGCACACGAGCTTTGACAGTTTCGATAGTTTCGACAGTGCACTAGTTTTACATCTTCAAATACATCATCTGTTGGAGTTAGAGTTTTACATCACAAATATACATCATCTATTGGAGTTAGCTCTTTTTTGAGATGTAAAAAGCACTTTTTAATGATGTAAATTATAAAACACCTAATTTTACATCTTCAAATTTGCATCATTTATTGGAGATGCTCTAAGGGCACTCCCAAGTCCGAGTGTAATTGTCCTCTATAGTTTTGTTAAACACAACGCACAAGTACCCTCCCATGCAAAACCCTCCCATGATATCTTAAAGAACGAAAATCAAAACACAACGTACAAGTAATACTCACGTGGTCACGAGTGCAAAACCCTCCCATGCACGCCATGCTGATCCTGTCTTATTCTTCTCAGGTTTGTTTATGTCTTTTCTGGCAGGGTACGTATATATAGAGCAAAATCACCCTGACCATTCACTCACGGAAATTCAAGTCAAGTAGCTAGCTAACGGCCTAAAACCTGTACGTGGCCATGGCGTACTTCAACGATAGTAGTAAAGTGTTGATGTGCCCGGGTCACACCGACATCGCACCCTACGTCGCCAACCTGACCTCCTCCTACTCCGACAAGAGCAACGAGTCCTCCGTGGTGGCCACCTCCGTCTTCATGCTCGTCCTCGCCGCCGTCTTCTTCAACCTCAACCTCTTCAGCCGCATCTCCAACACCAGCGCCGTCCTCAACCCCACCGCCCGCCTCATCCTCACCTCCGCGGTCTCCCTCTTCCTCCCCGTCATGTCCTACCTCTTTTCCGAGGCCAAAAACACCCCCGATGCCGCCGGCGCCGGCAAGGTCGAAGAGGACCTCCCGGTGCGGGCTCGGCTCATCCTCACGTGGATGCTTCTCGCGGAGCTCCTCCGCAAGAACGTGGAGGCCATCCCGACCACCGCGGCGATGCAGAAGGGCTACTCTATCATCATCGCCAACGCCAACGCCGTCGCTTGGCTTGGATACCTCGTCTTCTTCAACCTCAAGGGAGCCGGCCGGGTGGCGGTGTTCGGCATCCTCTGGCTGCTCTGCGCCGCCAAGTTCGTGCAGAGGGTCGCCTTCACCGAGATAGGGAAGCGTTCTTTCGCCTATGGCAAGAATGCTCGCCTCCTCTCCTCCTACATGGCTGAAATGGTAAAACGCCCGCCACATGTCCAGACGCCCACTCCGTCGCAGAGGTTGGAGATGTGCAACTACGTGGTCATGGGAGAAGAAAATCTTATGCTGAAACCCGGCTCGCATGGCTACGAGCTCGACCTCGACCGGCTCACCGCCACCTACGGCGACCACATCGGTGACCACATCGTCACCGTGGGGAAAATATGGGCACTCCCGCAGCAAGAGAAGAAACCGAGGCTCAAGAGGCTCAAAAGGCTGTGCCTCTCCTTTGCGCTCTTCAAGCAACTCCGGCCTAGGTTCGAGCTCCTGCGGGCCGCCACCAAGGAAGAAACCGACCACTGCCGGGACCTCATCTTCCAAGGCCTGTGCAGCTACGATCACACTGACCTCGAAGTCGAACCTGGGGTGGCACTGTTCCAGGTGCTCAAGGACGAGATCAGCTTCCTGAGCGAGTACTACCACTCCGTCCACCCGGTGGTGCTCGCCAGCCCCTACTTCTTCGTCATCAACTACATCACCTTCCCCGTCGTGGTCTTCGGCCTCTGCGTCATGACCGTCGCCCTCGCCGGCGACGGCGACATGCCCGAGGCCATCGCCAGCATCGGGCGGGACAACTACGCCATATCCTCCGGCATATTCACGCTCACCAAGTGCCTCTGGAGGAACTTCTTCCACACACCGGCGGCCTTCTTCGTCATCGTCGACATCTCCATCACCTACCTCCTCTTCATCGCCTTCGTCTACGAGCAAGTGTCCGAGTACATGGTCTTCGTCTTCTCTAACTGGTTCATGGTGTCGCTGCTGTGCAACTACGCCGCACGGCCACGCTGGCGCGACAGCACGACCTACCGTGGTATTCTCCGCCGCATGTCCTGGATCAGTAACAAGCTGAGCCACCCCAGCCGTATCACCTTGAAGCAGTTCTCCGTGCTCAGGGTTAGCTGGCTCTCCATGACGCTGCCCACCACCTTCCTGCCAAGACAAGCAAAGAGCTCCATAATGGAACGCTTTCGCTTGGCGGCGTACGGCCATGACGGTAGCCCCGCCCCTCCTAGCAACGGCCAGTACGTGATAGACCATTGGCGGCGGCATACAGACTTGTCATGCTTCTGCGAGAGTAAGAGCGTGGTCGAGGTCATCCTCATCTGGCACATTGCTACCACCATCTTGGAGATAGAGTATCCAGGACGGCACAAAGCAGAGACCTCTTCGAGGCTGGTGGCCACGAGGCTGTCCAAGTACTGTGCTTACCTCGTGGTCATCCACCCAGAGCTGCTACCGGATGACCGTGAAGGCACGGAGCGCGTGTTGGAGGACATGAAGAGGGATCTCAAGGTGGCCGTCGGGGGTTGGTGGGCTTACTACACCGCGCCCGAGAGGGAACGGTACAACAAGATGATGGGGGCGCCCTTGCCGGACTGCCCGGCCGACAACATCCATAATGTGGTTCACAAGGGAACAAAGCTGGGGAGGAAACTAATGGAAGATTGCCGGAGAGATGAACGGCCCGTTTGGGAACTACTGGCCGACCTTTGGGTGGAGCTCCTTGTGTACATCGCGCCATCCGGTCGTGATGAGCACGTGAAGGGGCAGGAGGAGGCACTGGTGCTAGGCGGCGAGCTGGTCACCCTCGTCTGGGCGTTGGCCACGCACACCGGCGTAACCCGGCCACCGCCGACGTCGGTGGTAGTAGAGGATGTCGAAGGGGCGTCACGTCCTTCTATATTGGCCTAGCTACCTCGACGTACGCCCATCCTTGTGTACTTTACGTCATCTATCTAATATCTTATGAAAGGCATGTGCCTTCATCTTGTCTGATTTTTGAACTTTTGAATACCAATTTCCTGTACTATAACATTTCGTTGAGTGTAACATGAATCACAGCAAACGATTTGCCGATCAATTGGATTTTGTCCCCCTAGGCGTACTTTCGAAAAAAAAGATGTGGTTACGTGGGGCACGCAAAGCAACACGATACGCCAAACGAGCTGGTCGGATGCTCGATCGTTTGTGGAGCAAACCTCTATCACGAATTTAACTGGCTGTGAAAAGTTTTATGTTGTCATATTGCCCAGGGCCTGAACTTGAAAGAATACAATATAGGCTACACTAGACTACTGGAGTACACGTACGGGTGTTTTTTGCCATGTAAATCAGAAATCACTGTATTTGACCACAGGATTATCACTAGATGCACAGAACCGAAAGTACATATCATGCAGCACGTGGTGATGTGAGACGTGTCCTCTTTCTCGTTTCTTCTCTTCCCTTGTGTTCTGTTTGAGACAGGCGACAGAGCAGGTGTCTCGGGCCCGGCCCGATCCCGTATCTTCGCCGCCGGCGACGCCGGTCGGAGAGGAGATGGGGGAGGAGCTCGGAGCGCCGCTGTAGATAGTAGATGTAGCCTAGCTGTTTCCTTGGTGGAGTTTGGCCTCGTGCCGGAGTTTGGCGTCATGCCGATCGGGACCTTGCAGCCGGCGCGCCTGAGCCGGCGCGCGGTGGTTTCCCGAGGGGCACCTCATGGTGGTGGTGATTGGTTCGCTGCTGCTGGTCGGAATCAAGCCTGAGTCCTCGGAAATAAGCTCGATGACCTCCCTGGTGTGCAGGAATCCCCTATGCTCGCCTTCGTCGACGGCAGTCACCATGGTGGTGGGCAAGCCGATGAAGAAAGGCATCAAATTGGTTCTTGCGACCGGTCCCAGAGCGCATCATCGACGGTGTTTGTGTTTCGGCGCTCCCGGCGGTTAGCCGGTTTGAGCTCTTACATACTAATGAGCTTGGACCCAGCCAAAAAAATTAAGACCGTGTAAAAGGCCAAAACTGAAACCATGTTTTCATTGATGTAAACACTAGAATAAGGCTGCGTTTGGCAGCAAAGTTTTTTCATTGTTTTCTGAGAATACTGCGGTTTCTGAAAAAGACCAGGTTTTGAATACTTTGCTGCGTTTGGCATAAAAAAAACCAAAGTATTGTAAACCACGGTATGCTAGAAACCAACGTATTTTTGCAGTATCCGGAAAAGAGGTCCCGACCTCTTTTTTTTTTAAACAGAACAGAGAGAAATCATCGGGGAGATCACGATGACGTTGCCGTCTATGTCGAGATAAGAATCCCAGCTGCGATCCCATCCTATTTTCCCTCTTTCTGTTATGGTAAACTTCTGGTTATAGCCAATCTCATCCTATTTACGAGTAGTAGGTCTCTCAGGTTTTTCTTCTAGCTGGCGTCCCGTGCGAGTCTTGTCTCTTCTCTGCAGCGCCATGAGCGAATCAAGCTCTCCACCACGGAAAAAAGGTATGAGCTCGTCTATGCCCTACAATTTTCGTTCTTAAATTATCTGTCCAGTCTGACCGTAACACTGCCGCAGGAGCTAGCATATAGATTAGAGATCATACGGCCAGATGGGATCACGGCACTGATTAGTTTCATGTGATCTTGCACGCTTCTCCTTGATTCAGGTTATAGATGCAGCAGATTATAGATGCTAGCTAGCTAGCCGATTCGGTATGAATGGCGCACGTACACACACAAAGAATTTAGGACCGGCTGGAGCTACAGGCACGTATATAGACATATAATGGCAACACCCTCCTAAGATTAATTCAATCTAGTTGACTGCTCCTACGATGGTATTACTTCAATCTAGTTGACTAATTAACTGAAGTTGTCATACGCTCTTGATAAATAATGTACCTCCTATTTAAATTAATCCAGCCATTGAAAGCCAGCTGATCGATCTGTTTCTTGCGCCTGTGTAGTTTGCATAGTAGTATACAAATCTGACCCTACATGCAAACATGGTCCATTTTACTGAGCATGTAACTAGACTCCTGTTGAGTTGGTACATCATCTTTTGTTTACTGACACATCTTATTATCTTGTTGTAATTATCAGTAAATCTTTATCTAACTATAATGAACGCTTGCAGGGCCAAAAGAGGACAGAGCTACATGGAGTAATGGTCGCACTGGTTTTTTTGTGTCAATGATGAAAGAGTATGCAGATGTGGGAAGGTACCGTGGCCAAAATGGGTGGACCAAGGAAGGATGGCAAGCTATGAAAAACCGCCTTAATGAGAGGCCTCCTGGAGCTAATTTCACTGTTCAACAGCTGAAAGATAGAGAGCAAAGGCTGAAGAAGGAACTTAATGTTGTCAAGACTATTGTAGAAAAGAGTGGTTTTGGTTGGGATCCTTGTTGGAAATATGCCCTAGAGGCAATAATAAATTAGTTATTATTATATTTCCTTGTTCATGATAATCGTCTATTATCCATGCTAGAATTGTATTGATAGGAAACTCAGATACATGTGTGGATACATAGACAACACCATGTCCCTAGTAAGCCTCTAGTTGACTAGCTCGTTGATCAATAGATGGTTACGGTTTCCTGACCATGGACATTGGATGTCGTTGATGACGGAATCACATCATTAGGAGAATGATGTGATGGACAAGACCCAATCCTAAGCCTAGCACAAGATCGTGTAGTTCGTATGCTAAAGTTTTTCTAATGTCAAGTATCATTTCCTTAGACCATGAGATTGTGCAACTCCCGGATACCGTAGGAATGCTTTGGATGTACCAAACGTCACAACGTAACTGGGTGGCTAGCACAATGTGACCAAGGAGTTGATCACGGGGTGATGTGTTACGGAACGAGTAAAGAGACTTGCCGGTAACGAGATTGAACGAGGTATCGGGATACCGACGATCGAATCTCGGGCAAGTATCGTACCGATAGACAAAGGCAATTGTATACGGGATTGATTAAATCCTCGACATCGTGGTTCATCCGATGAGATCATCATGGAACATGTGGGAGCCAACATGGGTATCCAGATCCCGCTGTTGGTTATTGACCGGAGAGTCATCTCGGTCATGTTTGCGTGTCTCCCGAACCCGTAGGGTCTACACACTTAAGGTTCAGTGACGCTAGGGTTGTAGAGATATTAGTATGCGGTAACCCGAAAGTTGTTCGGAGTCCCGGATGAGATCCCAGACGTCACGAGGAGTTCCAGAATGGTCCGGAGGTGAAGATTTATATATAGGAAGTCCAGTTTCGGCCATCGGGAAAGTTTCGGGGGTAATCGGTATTGTACCGGGACCACCGGAAGGGTCCCGGGGGTCCACCGGGTAGGGCCACCTATCCCGGAGGGCCCCATGGGCTGAAGTGGGAGGAGAACCAGCCCCTGGTGGGCTGGTGCGCCCCCCATGGGCCTCCCCTTACGCCTAGGGTTGGAAACCCTAGGGGTGGGGGCGCCCCACCTGACTTGGGGGGCAAGTCCCCCCCCCTTGGCCGCCGCTCTCCCTTGGAGGTTGGATCTCCTAGGTCCGGCGCCCCCCTAGGGGTCCTACATATAGTGGGGGGGAGGGCAGCCGCACCCAAGCCCTTAGCACCTCCCTCTCCCTCCGTGACACCTCTCCATCTCGTTGGTGCTTGGCGAAGCCCTGCCGAGATCCCGCTACTTCCACCACCACGCCGTCGTGCTGCTGGATCTCCATCAACCTCTCCTCTCCCCTTGCTGGATCAAGAAGGAGGAGACGTCTTCCCAACCGTACGTGTGTTGAACGCGGAGGTGTCGTCCGTTCGGGCTTGGTCATCGGTGATTTGGATCACGACGAGTACGACTCCATCAACCCCGTTCTCTTGAATGCTTCCGCTTAGCGATCTTCAAGGGTATGAAGATGCACTCCCTCTCTCTCGTTTCTAGATGACTCCATAGATTGATCTTGGTGATGCATAGAAAATTCGAAAATTCTGCTACGTTCCCTAACAGTTGCATCATGAGCTAGGTCTATGCGTAGATTCTATGCACGAGTAGAACACAAAGCAGTTGTGGGCGATGATTTGTTCAATTTGCTTACCATTACTAGTCTTATCTTGATCCGGCGGCATTGTGGGATGAAGCGGCCCGGAGCGACCTTACATGTACGGTTACGTGAGACTGGTTCCACCAACTGACATGCACTTGATGCATAAGGTGGCTGGCGGGTGTCTGTCTCTCCCACTTTAGTCGGATCGGATTCAATGAAAAGGGTCCTTATGAAGGGTAAATAGCAATTGGCATATCACCGTTGTGGTTTTGCGTAGGTAAGAAACGTTCTTGCTAGAAACCCATAGCAGCCACGTAAAACATGCAACAACAATTACGTCTAACTTGTTTTTGCAGGGTATGCTATGTGATGTGATATGGCCAAAAGGATGTGATGAATGATATATGTGATGTATGAGATTGATCATGTTCTTGTAATAGGAATCACGACTTGCATGTCGATGAGTATGACAACCGGCAGGAGCCATAGGAGTTGTCTTAATTTATTTATGACCTGCATGTCAATGAAAACGCCATGTAATTACTTTACTTTATTGCTAACCGTTAGCCATAGTAGTAGAAGTAATAGTTGGCGAGGCAACTTCATGAAGACACGATGATGGAGATCATGATGATGGAGATCATGGTGTCATGCCGGTGATGAATGTGATCATGCCGCGCCTCGAAGATGGAGATCAAAAGGCGCAAGATGATATTGGCCATATCATGTCACTTTATGATTTGCATGTGATGTTTGTCATGTTTACATCTTATTTGCTTAGAACGACGGTAGCATAAATAAGATGATCCCTCGCTGAAATTTCAAGAAAAGTGTTCCCCCTAACTGTGCACCGTTGCGAAGGTTCGTTGTTTCGAAGCACCACGTGATGATCGGGTGTGATAGATTCTAACGTTCGCATACAACGGGTGTAAGCCAGATTTACACATGCGAAACACTTAGGTTGACTTGACGAGCCTAGCATGTACAGACATGGCCTCGGAACACGGAAGACCGAAAGGTCGAACATGAGTCGTATAGTGGATACGATCAACATGAAGATTTTCACCGTGTTGGGGATCGTAGCAGAAATTCAAAATTTTCTACGCATCACCAAGATCAATCTATGGAGTAATCTAGCAACGAGGGGAAGGAGAGTGCACCTACATACCCTTGTAGATCGCTAAGAGGAAGCGTTCAAGTGAACGGGGTTGATGGAGTCGTACTCGTCATGATTCAAATCACCGGAGATCCTAGTGCCGAACGGACGGCACCTCCGCGTTCAACACACGTGCAGCCCGGTGACGTCTCCCATGCCTTGATCCAGCAAGGGGAGAGGGAGAGGTTGGGGAAGACTCCGTCCAGCAGCAGCACGACGGCGTGGTGGTGGTGGAGGAGCGTGGCAATCCTGCAGGGCTTCGCCCAGCACCGCGGGAGAGGAGGAGGGAGAGAGGCAGGGCTGCGCCATGGAGAGGTCAAAACTCATGTGTTGGCAGCCCCAAAGTCCTCAAGTATATATAGGGGAGAGGGAGGGGGTGCACCCCCTTTAGGGTTTCCACCCCAAGGGGTGCGGCAGCCCCAAACCCATCTAGGGTGGCGGCCAAAGGGGGGGAGAGGGGGAAACTTGCCCCCCAAGCTAGGTGGAGGCGCCCCCTCCCCAAACCCTAGGCACCTTGGGCCCTTGTGGGGGGGTGCACCAGCCCACCTGGGGCTGGTCCCCTCCCACACTTGGCCCATGCAGCCCTCCGGGGCTTGTGGCCCCACTTGGTGGACCACCGGGACCCTCCCGGTGGTCCAGGTACATTACCGATAAAACCCGAAACTTTTCCGGCGACCAAAACAGGACTTCCCATATATAATTCTTTACCTCCGGACCATTCCGGAACTCGTCATAACATCCGGGATCTCATCCGGGACTCCGAACAACATTCGGTAACCACATACAAACTTCCTTTATAACCCTAGCGTCATCGAACCTTAAGTGTGTAGACCCTACGGGTTCAGGAACCATGTAGACATGACCGAGACAACTCTCGGTCAATAACCAACAGCGGGATCTGGATACCCATGTTGGCTCCCACATGTTCCACGATGATCTCATCGGATGAACCAAGATGTCAAGGATTCAATCAATCCCGTATACAATTCCCTTTGTCCATCGGTATGATACTTGCCCGAGATTCGATCGTCGGTATCCCGATACCTTGTTCAATCTCGTTACCGGCAAGTCTCTTTACTCGTTCTGTAACACATCATCCCGTGATCAACTCCTTGATCACATTGTGCACATTATGATGATGTCCTACCGAGTGGGCCCAGAGATACCTCTCCGTTTACATGGAGTGACAAATCCCAGTCTCGATTCGTGCCAACCCAACAGACACTTTTGGAGATACCTGTAGTGTACCTTTATAGCCACCAAGTTACGTTGTGACGTTTGGCACACCCAAAGCACTCCTACGGTATCCGGGAGTTGCACAATCTCATGGTCTAAGGAAATGATACTTGACATTAGAAAAGCTTTAGCAAACGAACTACACAATCTTGTGCTAGGCTTAGGATTGGGTCTTGTCCATCACATCATTCTCCTAATGATGTGATCCCGTTATCAACGACATCCAATGTCCATGGTTAGGAAACCGTAACCATCTATTGATCAACGAGCTAGTCAACTAGAGGCTTACTAGGGACATGGTGTTGTCTATGTATCCACACATGTATCTGAGTTTCCTATCAATACAATTCTAGCATGGATAATAAACGATTATCATGAACAATGAAATATAATAATAATAATAACTAATTTATTATTGCCTCTAGGGCATATTTCCAACAGTCTCCCACTTGCACTAGAGTCAATAATCTAGTTCACATCGCCATTTTATTAACACTCATAGGTCACATCGCCATGTGACCAACATCCAAGAGTCTACTAGACTCAATGATCTAGTTCACATCACTATGTGATAAACACTCAAAGAGTTCTGGGGTTGATCATGTTATGCTTGTGAGAGAGGTTGTAGTCAACGGGTCTTGCCATATTCAGATCCCTATGTATTTCGCAAAACTTTATGTCATATCGTAGATGCTGCTACCACGTTCCACTTGGAGCTATTCCAAATTATTGCTCCATTATACGTATCCGGTATCTCTACTCAGAGCTATCCGGATAGGTGTTAATCTTGCATCGACGTAACTCTTTACGTCGAACTCTTTATCACCTCCATAACCGAGAAACATTTCCTTATTCCTCTAAGGACAATTTTGACCGCTATCTGGTGATCCTGTCCTAGATCACCTTTGTACCATCTTGCCAGACATGTGGCAAGGCACACATCAGGTGCGGTACTCAGCATGTCATACCGTATAGAGCCTATGACAAGAGCATAGGGGACGACCTTCGTCCTTCCTCTTTCTTCTGCCGTGGTCAAGCTTTGAGTCTTACTCAACTTCACACCTTATAACTCAGGTAAGAACCCCTTCTTTGACTGATCTATTTTGAACTCCTTCAAAAACATGTCAAGGTGTGCGTTCTTTGAAAGTATCATCAGGCGTCTTGATCTATCTCTATAGATCTTGATGCCCAGTATGTAAGCAGCTTTATCCAGGTCTTCCTTTGAAAAAATACTCTTTAAACAACCATTTATGCTTTCCAGAAATTCTACATTATTTCGGATCAACAATATGACATCCACATATACTTATCAGAAATGTTGTAGTGCTCCCATTCACTTTCTTGTAAATACAAGTTTCTAGCAAACATTGTATAAACCTAAAATCTTTGATCACTCCATCAAAGCATATATTCCGATTCCGAGATGCTTGCTCTAGTCCATAGAAGGATCGCTGGAGCCAACATACCTTTTAGCATCCTTAGGATCGACAAAACCTTTTATTGTATCACATACAACTTTTTCTTATGAAAACTGGTAAGAAAACTTGCTTTGACATCCATCTGTTGGATTTCATAATCGAAAAATACAACTAATGCTAACATGATTCCGATGGACTTAAGCATCGCTACGGGTGAGAAATTCTCATCGTAGTCAACTCCTTGAACTTGTGAGAAGACTCTTTCCCACAAGTCGAGCTTCATAGACGGTAACATTATCGCCCACGTCCGTCTTCTTCTTTAAGATCCATTTATCTCAATGGTTTGCCGATCATCGGGCAAGTCCACCAAAGTCCATACTTTGTTCTGATATATGGATCCTATCTCGGATTTCATGGCTTCTAACCATTTGTCGGAATACGGGCCCACCATCGCTTCTCCATAGCTCGTAGGTTCATTGTTGTCTAACAACATGATATCTAAGACAGGATTACTGTACCACTTAGGAGTAGTACATATCCTTGTCGACCTACGAGGTTCGATAGCAACTTGATCCGAAGCTTCATGATCACTATCATTAACTTCCTATTCAACAGACGTAGGTGCCACAGAAAACATCTTTCTGTGTTGCATCATTCTCTGGTTGAAATAAAGGTTCGACAACCTCATCAAGTTCTATCTTCCTCCCACTCAATTCTTTCGAAAGAAACTGCTTCTCGAGAAAGGACCCGTTCTCAGCGACAAAAAAATTTCCCTCGGATCTGAGATAGAAGGTATACCCAACTGTCACCTTTGGGTATCCTATGAAGATGTGTTTGTCCGCTTTGGGTTCGAGCTTCTCTGGCTGAAGCCTTAAGCATTGCGGCCCCAAATATTAAGAAACGACAACTTTGGTTTCTTGCCAAACCAATGTTCATATGACGTCGTCTCAATGGACTTAGATGGTGTCCTATCTAAAGTGAATGCAGCTGTCTCTAACGCATAACCTCAAAATGAAAACGGTAGATTGGTAAGAGACATCATAGATCGCACCATATCTCATAGGGTTTGATTACGACGTCCGGACACACCATTACCTTGTGGTGTTCCAGGTGGCTTCAACTGTGAAACAATTCCACAATGTCTTAAGTGATTGCCAAACTCATAACTCAGAAAATCCCCTTTTGATCAGATCGTAGGAACATGATCTTATTGTTATGATGATTCTTAACTTCACTCTGAAATCGCTTGAACTTTTCAAACGTTTCAGACTTGTGCTTCATTAAGTAGATATACCTATATCTACCCAAATCGTCAGTGAAGATGAGAAAATAGCGATATCCACCGCACGCTTCAATTCTCATTGGATCACACGCATCAGCATGCATGATTTCCAACAAGTCACTTGCCCGTTTCATTGTACCTGAAAACGGGGTCTTAGTCATCCTGCCCATGAGGCATGGCTCGCATGTGTCAAGTGATTCAAAATCAAGTGACTCCAAACGTCCATCGACATGGAGTTTCTTCATGCATCTTACGCCAATATGACCTAAGCGGCAATGCCACAAGAAAGTGGTACTATCATTATTAACTCTACATCCTTTGGCGTGAACATGTGTATTACCACGACCGAGATTCAATGAACCATTCACATAGGGTGCATGACCATGAAAGGTATTATTCATGTAAACAGAATAACCATTATTCTCTAATTTAAATGAATAACCGTATTGCAATGAACATGATCTAATCATATTCATGCTTAACGTAGACACCTGATAACATTTATCTAGGTTCAATACTAATCCCGAAGGTAGATGGAGCGTGCGATGGTGATCTCATCAACTTTGGAAACACTTCCAACACACATCATCACCTCGCCCTTAGCTAGTCTCCGTTTAGTCCGTAGCTTTTGCTTCAAGTCACCAATAATAGCAACTGAACCGGTATCCAATACCCAGGTGCTACTAGGAGTACTAGTGAGGTACACATTAATAACACGTATATACTTTGTTGAAGTTGCCAGCCTTCTTATCTACCATACATTTGGGGTAATTCCGCTACCAGTGACCGTTCCCCTTACAATAGAAGCACTTAGTCTCGGGTTTGGGTTCAACCTTGGGTTCCTTCACTGGAGCGGCAACTGGTTTGCCATCCATGAAGTTTCCCTTCTAGCCCTTGCCCTTCTTGAAACCAGTGGTCTTGTTAAACCATCAACACTTGATGCTCCTTCTTGATTTCTACCTTTTGCAGTCTTAAGCACCGCAAACAGCTCCGGGATCAATTCCATCCCTTGCATGTCATAGTTCATCACGAAGATCTAGTAGCTTAGTGATAGTGGCTAGAGAACTCTATCAATCACTATCTTATCTGGAAGTTTAACTCCCACTTGATTTAAGTGATTGTAGCACCCAGACATTCTGAGCACATGCTCACTAGTTGAGCTATTCTCCTCCATCTTGTTGGCTAAAGAACTTGTCAGAGGTCTCACACCTCTCAACACGGGCATGAGCCTGAAATCCCAATTTCAGCTCTTGGAACATCTCATATGTTCTTTGGCGTTCAAAACGTCATTGGAATCCCGATTCTAAGCCGTAAAGTATGGTGCACTAAACTATCAAGTAGTCATCAGGATGTGTCTGTCAGGTGTTCACAACATCCACAGACGACGTTGTAGGGGTTTGCACATCGAGCGGTGCATCAAAGACGTAAGCCTTCTGTGTAGCAGTGAGGACACTCCTCGGACTACGGACCTAGTCCGCATCATTGCTTACAATATCTTTCAACTTGGTCTTTCTCTAGGAACGTATTGAAATAGGGAGCTACAACGTGAGCTATTCATCTACAACATATTTGCAAACACAATTTAGACTATGTTCATGATGATTGAGTTCATCTAATCAAATTATTTAATGAACTCCCACTCAGATAGACATCCCTCTAGTCATCTAAGTGAAACATGATCCGAATCGACTAGGCCCTGTCCGATCATCACGTGAGACGGACTAGTCATCAATGGTGAACATCTCATGTTGATCGTATCTTCTATACGACTCATGTTCGACCTTTCGGTCTTCCGTGTTCCGAGGCCATGTCTGTACATGCTAGGCTCGTCAAGTCAACCTAAGTGTATTGCGTGTGTAAATCTGGCTTACACCCGTTGTATTCGAACGTTAGAATCTATCACACCCGATCATCACGTGGTGCTTCGAAACAACGAACCTTCGCAACGGTGCACAGTTAGGTGGAACTCTTTCTTGAAATTATTGCGAGGGATCATCTTATTTAAGCTACCATCGTTCTAAGCAAATAAGATGTAAAACATGATAAACATCACATGCAATCAAATAGTGACATGATATGGCCAATATCGGTTTGCTCCTTTTGATCTCCATCTTCGGGGCTCCATGATCATCGTTGTCACCGGCATGGCACCATGATCTTCATCATCGTGTCTTCTTGAAGTTGTCTCGTCATCTATTACTTCTACTACTATGGCTAACGCTTTAGCAATAAAGTAAAGTAATTACATGACGTTTATGTTAACACGCAGGTCATAAATAACTTAAGACAACTCCTATGGCTCCTGCCGGTTGTCATACTCATCGACATGCAAGTCGTGATTCCTATTACAAGAACATGATCAATCTCATACATCACATATATCATTCATCACATCCTTTTGGCCATATCACATCACACGGCACATGCTACAAAAACAAGTTAGACGTCCTCTAATTGTTGTTGCAAGTTTTTACGTGGCTGCTATAGGTTTCTAGCAAGAACATTTCTTACCTACGCCAAAACCACAACGTGATATGCCAATTTCTATTTACCCTTCATAAGGACCCTTTTCATCGAATCCGATCCGACTAAAGTGGGAGAGACAGACACCCGCTAGCCACCTTATGCAACTAGTGCATGTCAGTCGGTGGAACCAGTCTCACGTAAGAGTACGTGTAAGGTCGGTCCGGGCCGCTTCATCCCACGATGCCGCCGAATCAAGATAAGACTAGTAACGGCAAACAAATTGACAAAATCGACGCCCACAACAACTTGTGTTCTACTCGTGCATAGAAACTACGCATAGACCTAGCTCATGATGCCACTGCTGGGGATCGTAGCAGAAATTCAAAATTTTCTACGCATCACCAAGATCAATCTATGGAGTAATCTAGCAACGAGGGGAAGGAGAGTGCATCTACATACCCTTGTAGATCGCTAAGCGGAAGCGTTCAAGTGAACGGGGTTGATGGAGTCGTACTCGTCGTGATTCAAATCACCGGAGATCCTAGTGCCGAACGGACGGCACCTCCGCGTTCAACACACGTGCAGCCCGGTGACGTCTCCCATGCCTTGATCCAGCAAGGGGAGAGGGAGAGGTTGGGGAAGACTCCGTCCAGCAGCAGCACGACGGCGTGGTGGTGGTGGAGGAGCGTGGCAATCCTGCAGGGCTTCGCCAAGCACCGCGGGAGAGGAGGAGGGAGAGAGGCAGGGCTGCGCCATGGAGAGGTCAAAACTCATGTGTTGGCAGCCCCAAAGTCCTCAAGTATATATAGGGGAGAGGGAGGGGGGTGCGCCTCCTTTAGGGTTTCCACCCCAAGGGGTGCGGCAGCCCCAAACCCATCTAGGGTGGCAGCCAAAGGGGGGGAGAGGGGGAAACTTGCCCCCCAAGCTAGGTGGAGGCGCCCCCTCCCCAAACCCTAGGCACCTTGGGCCCTTGTGGGGGGGCGCACCAGCCCACCTGGGGCTGGTCCCCTCCCACACTTGGCCCATGCAGCCCTCCGGGGCTTGTGGCCTCACTTGGTGGACCACCGGGACCCTCCCGGTGGTCCCGGTACATTACCGATAAAACCCGAAACTTTTCCGGCGACCAAAACAGGACTTCCCATATATAATTCTTTACCTCCGGACCATTCCGGAACTCCTCGTAACATCCGGGATCTCATCCGGGACTCCTAACAACATTCGGTAACCACATACAAACTTCCTTTATAACCCTAGCGTCATCGAACCTTAAGTGTGTAGACCCTACGGGTTCGGGAACCATGCAGACATGACCGAGACAACTCTCCGGTCAATAACCAACAGCGGGATCTGGATACCCATGTTGGCTCCCACATGTTCCACGATGATCTCATCGGATGAACCACGATGTCATGGATTCAATCAATCCCGTATACAATTCCCTTTGTCCATCGGTATGATACTTGCCCGAGATTCGATCGTCGGTATCCTGATACCTTGTTCAATCTCGTTACCGGCAAGTCTCTTTACTCGTTCTGTAACACATCATCCCATGATCAACTCCTTGATCACATTGTGCACATTATGATGATGTCCTACCGAGTGGGCCCAGAGATACCTCTCCGTTTACATGGAGTGACAAATCCCAGTCTCGATTCGTTCCAACCCAACAGACACTTTTGGAGATACCTGTAGTGTACCTTTATAGCCACCAAGTTACGTTGTGACGTTTGGCACACCCAAAGCACTCCTACGGTATCCGGGAGTTGCACAATCTCATGGTCTAAGGAAATGATAATTGACATTAGAAAAGCCTTAGCAAACGAACTACACGATCTTGTGCTAGGCTTAGGATTGGGTCTTGTCCATCACATCATTCTCCTAATGATGTGATCCCGTTATCAACGACATCCAATGTCCATGGTTAGGAAACCGTAACCATCTATTGATCAACGAGCTAGTCAACTAGAGGCTTACTAGGGACATGGTGTTGTCTATGTATCCACACATGTATCTGAGTTTCCTATCAATACAATTCTAGCATGGATAATAAACGATTATCATGAACAATGAAATATAATAATAATAATAACTAATTTATTATTGCCTCTAGGGCATATTTCCAACACACCGATGATGACTTGTCCGTCTCACGTGATGATCGGACACGACCTAGTTGACTCGGATCATGTATCACTTAGATGACTAGAGGGATGTCTATCTAAGTGGGAGTTCATTGAATAATTTGATTAGATGAACTTAATTATCATGAACATAGTCAAAAGGTCTTTGCAAATTATGTCGTAGCTCACGCTTTGGTTCTACTGTTTTAGATATGTTCCTAGAGAAAATTTAGTTGAGAGTTGACAGTAGCAATTATGCGGACTGGGTCCGTGAACTGAGGATTGTCCTCGTTGCTGCACAGAAGGGCTATGTCCTTAATGCACCGCTCAGTGCGTTGAACCTCGAGCGTCGTCTGTAGATGTTGGGAAACATCTGACATACACGTTTTGATGACTACGTGATAGTTCAGTGCGTAATACTAACGGTTTAGAATTGTGGCACTAAAGACGTTTTTGAAACATCGCAGAACATATGAGATGTTCCAAAGACTGAAATTGGGATTTCAGACTAGTGCCCACGTCAAGAGGTATGAGACCTCTGACAAGTTTCTTAAGCCTGCAAACTAAGGGAGAAAAGCTCAATCGTTGAGCATGTGCTCAGATTGTCTGAGTACTACAATCGCTTGAATCTAGTGGGAGTTAATCTTCCATATGAAATAGTGATGATTCTCCATAGTCACTGCCACCAAGCTATTGGAGCTTCGTGATGAACTATAACATATCAGGGATAGACATGATGATCCTTGAGCAACTCGCGATGTTTGACACCGTGAAAGTAGAAATCAAGTAGGAGCATCAATTGTTGATGGTTAAACCACTAGTTTCAAGAAGGGCAAGGGAAAGAATGGATACTTCATGAGACGGCAAATCAGTTGCTGCTCTAGTGAAGAAACCCAAGGTTGAACCAAACCCGAGACTAAGTGCTTCTGTAATGAGGGAACGGCCACTGAAGCCGAACTACCCTAGATACTTGGTAGATGAGAAGCCTGGCAAGGTCGACAGAAGTATTTTGGAAATACGTTATATTAATGTGTACTTTACTAGCTAGTACTCCCAGTAGCACCAGGGTATTAAAATACCGGTTCAGTTGCTAAGTGTTAGTAACTCGAAATAAAAGGCTACGGAATAAAAAGAGACTAGCTGAAGGTGAGATGACGATATGTGTTGGAAGTGTTTCCAAGGTTGATGTGATCAAGCATCGCATGCTCCCTCTACCATCGAGATTGGTGTTAAACCTAAATAATTGTTATTTGGTGTTTGCGTTGAGCATAGACATGATTGGATTATGTTTATCGCAATACGGTTATTCATTTAAAGAGAATAATGGTTACTCTGCTTATTTGAATAATACCTTCAATGGTCTTGCACCTAAAATGAATGGTTTATTGAATCTCGATCGTAGTGATACACATGTTCATGCCAAAAGATATAAGATAGTAATGATAGTACCACATACTTGTGGCGCTGCCATTTGAGTCATGTTGGTATAAAACGCATGAAGAAGCTCCAGTTGATGGATCTTTGGACTCACTCGTTTTTGAAAAGATTGAGACATGTGAACCATGTCTATTGGTAGATATGCATGAAGAAACTCCATACAGATGGATCATTTGGACTCACTTGATTGTGAATCACTTGAGACATGCAAATCATACCACATGGGCAAGATGACTGAAAGGCCTCGTTTTCAGTAAGATGGAACAAGAAAGCAACTTGTTGGAAGTAATACATTTTGATGTGTGCAGTCCAATGAGTGCTGAGGCACGCAGTGGATATCGTTATGTTCTTACTTCACAGATGATTTGAGTAGATGCTAAGTATATTTACTTGATGAAACACAAGTCTGAATTATTGAAAGGTTTAAGTAATTTCAGAGTGAAGTTGAAGATCGTCGTGACAAGATGATAAAATGTCTATGATATGATCATAGAGATGAATATCTGAGTTACGAATTTGGCACACAATTAAGACATTGTGGAAATTGTTTCACAACTAATACCGCCTTGACCACCATAGTGTGATGGTGTGTCCGAACATCACAACTGCACCCTATTGGATATGGTGCATACCATGATGTCTCTGATCAAGTTTCCACTATCGTTTATGGGTTAGGCATTAGGGACAACCGCACTCACTTTAAATAGGGCACCACACAATTTCGTTGAGACGACACCGTGTGAACTATGGTTTAGAGAAACCTAAGGTGTCGTTTCTTAAAAGTTTGGGGCCGATGCTTATGTGAAAAGGTTTCAGGCTAATAAGCTCGAAACCAAAGCGGATGAATGCATCTTCATAGAATACCCAAAACAGTTGGGTGTACCTCCTATTTCAGATCCGAAAGCAAAAGTGATTGTTCTAGAAACGGGTCTTTTCTCGAGGAAAAGTTTCTCTCGAAAGAATTGAGTGGGAGGATGGTGGAGACTTGATGATGTTATTGAACCGTCACTTCAACTAGTGTGTAGCAGGGCACAAAAAGTTGTTCCTGTGGCACCTACACCAATTGAAGTGGAAGATTGTGATAGTGATCATGAAACTTCGGATCAAGTCACTATCAAACCTCATAGGTCAACAAGTATGTGTACTGCATCAGAGTGGTATGTAATCCTGTCTTGGAAGTCATGTTGCTAGACAACAATGAACCTACGAGCTATGGAGAAGCGATGGTGGGCCCGGATTCCGACGAATGGCTTGAGGACATAAAATCCGAGAGAGGATCCATGTATAAAACAAAGTATAGACTTTGAAAAGAACTACTTGATGGTCGTAAGGCTGTTGGGTGCAGATGGATTTTAAAAGGAAGACGGACAATGATGGCAAGTGTCACCATTAAGAAAGCTCGACTTGTCGTTAAGATGTTTCCCGACAAGTTCAAGGAGTTGACTACGATGAGACTTTCTCACTCGTAGCGATGCTAAGAGTCTATTAGAATTATGTGAGCAGTTACTGCATTATTTATGAAATCTTGCAGATAGGATGTCTAAACATTGTTTCCTCGACGTTTTTCTTGAGGAAAGGTTGTATGTGATGCAACTAGAAGGTTTTGTCAATCCTGAAAGATGCTAACAAGTATGCAAAGCTCCAGCAATCCTTCTAAGGACTGGAGTAAGCATCTCGGAATTGGAATGTACGCTTTGATGAGATGATCAAAGATTTTGGGTTTATACAAAGTTTATGAGAAACTTGTATTTCCAAAGAAGTGAGTGGGAGCACTATAGAATTTTTGATGAGTATATGTTGTTAACATATTGTTGATCAGAAATGATGTAGAATTTCTGCAAAGCATGCAGGGTTATTTGAAAAGTTATTTTCAATGGAAAACCTGGATTAAGCTACTTGAACATTGAGCATCAAGATCTATAAGGATAGATCAAAAATGCTTAATGGTACTTCCAAATGAATACATACCGTGATAAGATTTTGAAGTAGTTCAAAATAGATCGGCAAAGAAGGAGTTCTTGGCTGTGTTATAAGGTATGGGTATTGAGTAAGACTCAAGACCTGACCACGGCAGAATAGAGAGAATGGACGAAGGTCGTCCCCTATACTTTAGACATAGGCTCTACAGTATGCTATGTTGTGTACCGCACCTGAAGCGTGCTAAGCCTTGAGTCAGTCAAGGGGTACAAGTGTGATCTAGGAATGGATCACAGGACAACGGTCAAGGTTATCCTTAGTAACTAGTGGACTAAGGAATTTTCTCGATTATGGAGGTGGTAAAAGAGTTCATCGTAATGGGTTACACCGATGCAATCTTTGACACTAATCTGGATGATTCTAAGTAGTAAACCGGATTCGTATAGTAGAACAGTTATTTGGAATAGCTCCAAATAGAGCGTGGTAGTTGCATCTACAAGATGACATAGAGATTTGTAAAGCACGCACGGATCTGAAAGGTTCAGACCCGTTGACTATAACATCTCTCACAAGCATAACATGATCAAACCCAGAACTCATTGAGTGTTAATCACATGGTAATGTGAACTAGATTATTGACTCTAGTAAACTCTTTGGGTGTTAGTCACATGGGGATGTGACTGTTGGAAATATGCCCTAGAGGCAATAATAAAATGGTTATTATTATATTTCTTTGTTCATGATAATTGTCTATTGTTCATGCTATAATTGTGTTATCCGGAAATCGTAATACATGTGTGAATACATAAACCACAACACGTCCCTAGTGAGCCTCTAGTTGACTAGCTCATTGATCAAAAGATAGTCATGGTTTCCTGACTATGGACAATGGATGTCATTGATAACGGGATCACATCATTAGGAGAATGATGTGATGGACAAGAACCAATCCTAAGCATAGCTCAAAGATCGTGTAGTTCGTTTGCTATAACTTTTCTGAATGTCAAGTATCATTTCCTTAGACCATGAGATTGTGCAACTCCCGGATACCGTAGGAGTGCTTTAGGTGTGCCAAATGTCACAACATAACTGGGTGAATATAAAGGTACACTACAGGTATCTCCGAAAGTGTCTGTTGGGTTGGCACGAATCGAGACTGGGATTTGTCACTCCGTGTAAACGGAGAGGTATCTCTGGGCCCACTCGGTAGGACATCATCATAATGTGCACAATGTGACCAAGGAGTTGATCACGGGGTGATGTGTTACGGTACGAGTAAAGTGACTTGCCGGTAACGAGATTGAACGAGGTATTGGGATACCGGCGATCGAGTCTCGGGCAAGTAACGTACCGATTAACAAAGGGAATTGTATACGGGATTGACTGAATCATCGACATCGTGGTTCATCCGATGAGATCATCGAGGAGCATGTGGGATCCAACATGGTATCCATATCCCGCTGTTGGTTATTGACCGGAGAGTCGTCTCGGTCATGTCTGCGTGTCTCACGAACCCGTAGGGTCTACACACTTAAGGTTCGGTGATGCTAGGGTTGTTGAGATATTAGCATACGGTAACCCGAAAGTTGTTCGGAGTCCCGGATGAGATCCCGGACGTCACGAGGAGGTTCGGAATGGTCCAGAGGTGAAGATTTATATATAGGAAGTCAAATTTCGGCCATCGGGAAGGTTTCGGTGGTAATCGGTATTGTACCGGGACCACCGGAAGGGTCCCGGGGGTCCACCGGGTGGGGCCACCTATCCCGGAGGGCCCCATGGGCTGAAGTGGGAGGGGAACCAGCCCCTAGTGGGCTGGTGCGCCCCCCATGGGCCTCCCCTGCGCTTAGGGTTGGAAACCCTAGGGGTGGGGGCGCCCCACTTGGCTTGGGGGGCACTCCACCCCCCTTGGCCGCCGCCCCCCCTTGGAGATTCAATATCCTAGGGCCGGCGCCCCCCTAGGGGTCCTATATATAGTGGGAGGGAGGGAGGGCAGCCGCACCCTAGCCCCTGGCGCCTCCCTCTCCCTCTCGTGACACTCCTCCCTCTCCCTGAGCTTGGCGAAGCCCTGCCGAGATCACCGTTGCTTCCACCACCACGCCGTCGTGCTGCTGGATCTCCATCAACCTATCCTTCCCCCTTGCTGGATCAAGTTGGAGGAGACGTCTTCCCAACCATACGTGTGTTGAACGCGGAGGTGCCGTCCATTCGTCGCTAGGTCATCGGTGATTTGGATCACGACGAGTACGACTCCATCAACCCCGTTCTCTTGAACGCTTCCGCGCGCGATCTACAAGGGTATGTAGATGCACTCCTCTCTCCCTCGTTGCTAGCTGACTCCATAGATTGATCTTGGTGATGCGTAGAAAATTTTAAAATTCTGCTACGTTCCCCAATAGTGACCTTGAGTGTTAATCACATAGCGATGTGAACTGGATTATTGACTCTAGTGCAAGTGGGAGACTGTTGGAAATATGCCCTAGAGGCAATAATAAATTAGTTATTATTCTATTTCCTTGTTCATGATAATTGTTTATTATCCATGCTAGAATTGTATTGATAGGAAACTTAGATACATGCGTGGATACATAGACAACACCATGTCCCTAGTAAGCCTCTAGTTGACTAGCTCATTGATCAATAGATGGTTACGGTTTCCTGACCATGGACATTGGATGCCATTGATGACAGAATCACATCATTAGGAGAATGATGTGATGGACAAGACCCAATCCTAAGCCGAGCATAAGATCGTGTAGTTCGTATGCTAAAGCTTTTCTAATGCCAAGTATCATTTCCTTAGACCATGAGATTGTGCAACTCCCGGATACCGTAGGAATGCTTTGGATGTACCAAATGTCACAACGTAACTGGGTGGCTATAAAGGTGCACTGCGGGTATCTCCGAAAGTGAATGTTGGGTTGGCAGAAATCGAGACTGGGATTTGTCACTCCGTGTAACGGAGAGGTATATCTGGGCCCACTCGGTAGGACATCATCATAATGTGCACAATGTGACCAAGGAGTTGATCACGGGATGATGTGTTATGGAACGAGCAAAGATACTTGCCGGTAACGAGATTGAATCTCGTTGTATCGGGATACCGACGATCGAATCTCGGGCAAGTATCGTACCGATAGACAAAGGGAATTGTATACGAGATTGATTAAATCCTTGACATCGTGGTTCATCTGATGAGATTATCGTGGAACATGTCGGAGCCAACATGGGTATCCAGATCCCGCTATTGGTTATTGACCGGAGAGTCGTCTCGGTCATGTCTGCGTGTCTCCCGAACCCGTAGGGTCTACACACTTAAGGTTCGGTGATGCTAGTGTTGTAGAGATATTAGTATGTGGTAACCCGAAAGTTGTTCGGAGTCCCGGATGAGATCCCGGACGTCACGAGGAGTTCCGGAATGGTCCGGATGTGAAGATTTATATATAGGAAGTCCAGTTTCGGCCATCGGGAAAGTTTCAGGGGTAATCGGTATTGTACCGGGACCACCAGAAGGGTCACGGGGGTCCATCGGGTAGGGCCACTTATCTCGGAGGGCCCCATGGGCTGAAGTGGGAGGGGAACCAGCCCCTGGTGGGCTGGTGCACCCCCCATGGGCCTCCCCCTGCGCCTAGGGTTGGAAACCCTAGGGGTGGGGGCGCCCCACCTAACTTGGGGGGCAAGTCCCCCCCCCCTTGGCCGCCGCCCCCCTTGGAGATTGGATCTCCTAGGGCCAGCGCCCCCCTAGGTGTCCTAAATATAGTGGGGGAGGGAGGGCAGCCGCACCCAAGCCCTTGGCACCTCCCTCTCCCTCCGTGACACCTCTCCATCTCGTTGGTGCTTGGCGAAGCCCTGCCGAGATCCCGCTACTTCCACCACCACGGCGTCGTGCTGCTGGATCTCCATCAACCTCTCCTCTCCCCTTGCTGGATCAAGAAGGAGGAGACGTCTTCCCAACCGTACGTGTGTTGAACGCGGAGGTGCTGTTCGTTCGGCGCTTGGTCATCGGTGATTTGGATCACGACGAGTACGACTCCATCAACCCCGTTCTCTTGAACGCTTCCGCTTAGCGATCTTCAAGGGTATGAAGATGCACTCCCTCTCTCTCGTTGCTAGATGACTCCATAGATTGATCTTGGTGATGCGTAGAAAATTCGAAAATTCTGCTACGTTCCCTAACAATCCTCATAACAAAGTGCCAACGGCTATAGATGAAAAATGGGCAGAGCTATCAAGCGAACAGCGCAAGTGGAGATACAAACAATTCCCCTATTATGATGTTTTATATGAAATTTACAAAGGTATTTTTCTGACGATGATAAAAAATATAAATTGCTCATGTCATATTATGTATTACTTACATCATTTCTACACTGGTCAAATGGCAGAAGGAAAGCATTGCAAAAGGACAACCGATGGTAATGAAGAGAGGTACAATAATGTGTCCCATTTTCCTGAACATGGAAGTTGTACTGATGATGTTTTGAGGGCTGCTGGTATGAATTCTCCTGACGCAACACTATCTGCTCCAGGATCAACAATGCCAGAATATGGTTTTTTTTAGAAAATGAGGAATACCCCCGGCCTCTGCATCTGGACGATGCACACGGCCAATTTATTAATTATTAACACAAGACCTTACAAAGTCGTACAACAGTAAGACCAAAGCCACCATCTTCGCAACCTCTGTCGCTACTCCTATCTAACTAATGAAGGGGCGCTGATGGTCTGGGCCTAATACCAAACAGACCTCACAGCCAAACCTAACATCTAAGACCTGAGGTCCCACCCAGGACGCCTGCCGGGTATGGGCACCCACCAGTCCAGCGTGCTCCTCAACCAGGACGCCTACCGGGTATGAGGCCGCCACAGCCACCTGCTACATATCCATCTTCAGAGCTGTACTGTTGCATCGGCCTTGCCCGGTCTCGCTGCCGCCGACGCCACCATGACGCAAGACAGCGTCGACCTCCTACGCGTGTCCGCCACCACACATCTGACGCCAAGCCTCCGCTGCTCCATGCCGCCAAGAGCCGCTGCCAAGAATATGTAGAACGAAACACCGCTCCACCAAAAGGGAGGCAGCGCACCCCCACCCCTCACCTGCAGACCCTTCCATCTGATCCCAATGTCCTTGGTGTCGCCTCCAGGAAGGTTACGGTGCACGGGGCGCCGCCGACGCCCAATCCACATCGGATCTTGGGCTTTCACCCGGACATGGGTCGGAGTGGAGAGATGGTGCCCTCAGCAGCGCCCCCAAGGAGGAAAGCGGCGCCAAAAAACGGCATCGCCGCTGCCGGCCAGCCAAGGCGGCCAAGGTTTCTCCCGGACACCGATCTACTCCACCAGAACACACCGGAGTTGGATCCGGCAAGATCCAAACCGAACCGGGGACTGGGAAGGGATGCATGGAAGGGAAGGGGGCAGTACCTCCAGATCTGGCACGCCTGCGGCTCACCGTCCTCACGGTCGAACCCTCAGGCACGCCGCATGCCACGTCAGCAGGGTCCGCCGCCCTGGATCCGATGGCCTCCGCGAAGAAGCGCCGAAGACCCCGCCGCCACCTTCCCCGGTGCCCGCGCGGGCTTTCCCGACGTTCGCCTCCGGTGGCGGCGAGGGGGTGGGGGAGGTGGGGGAGGCGGCAGGGGAAAACCCTAGACTCCCCCGAGTCGCCCTAGGGGCGACGCGAGGGACAGGAGGGACGGGAGGCAGAGATATAAAGGGGGATGATGTTGACCTATTATATGGTGGATATACATAACCTCTAGGGAGTTATCCAATTCATGCTTCAGCAGTAGAAGATTTAACGAGTGTGGGTTCACCTCAAAGGAAGAGGCTTCGGAATTCTAAAGGATCTGATGACGGAAGTGAGAAAGGTAAGGGAAAAAAGGAAAGGACAATATGTTGGCCAACTTGGTTTCTGTGAGGGAGGAAGAAATGCAAACTTATAAAGAAATGAAGACGAAGCAAATTGATAGCTACAAGGAAATCAAGATGGCACAAATGGAAAGGAATGATCCGAAAAATGATCCATATGGCATGCCAAACTGCATTCACAAACTTGAATTTGGGACTCACACCAAATGATCAACACAAGATGATCAACCATCTCAAAACAGATATGCTAAACCGTCAAACATGCATGGAAGTGGAGGATGATGTTCTATCCGTGATTATCAAAGAAGTCGTTGCCCCGCGGGTCTGAAGGATACTGAAGTAGGATAAATTTTATTTAATCGTTACCATTCCATTTATTCATCATTATGTTCCATGAATTAGGATCATGTATCTTTCTATTCTGAATAAGGGAAGCACAATAACTCTGTTGAATTTTATTTATTTATTCCTCCCGCACAATGCTGATATTTATTTTAATCATGACACATCCAAAGTACCAAAAAAATATAGTAAGAACAAATGAATTTATTTTATTCTTGACACTTTTCAACAAAAAACAAAAAATGAAAACAAATGAACTTCAAGCAGTATTTCTTCTATTCCGCCTGAGATAGTCTTGGTAGTCGTTCCACATCGCATCGGCTATTTCATCCCTTTTTGTGATACCTAGTGCACGCCGCTCATTGAGAGAATGTATATCATTTGTATATTGCTTATCTCCACTTGGAACATCAATTATTTTTATTGGATCAATCTCCGATTCAACTTGGTCCAACCATTGTTGGCCGCCCTCATTATTGGAAATAAAGTTGTGAAGAGCACAACATGCTATCGCTATTTCTGCTTGGGAGTCGATGGGGTATTGCGAGGCACACTTCAGTATGGGAAAACGCTTCTTCAGTACTCCAATGATACGCTCAACATGATTACGAAGTTGTGCATGCCTCGGATTGAATAGCTCTCGAGAGTTTTGTGGGCGCTGATTGCATTTTGCTTGCTCCACCAAATGGTACCTTACATTGCGATAAGGGGCGATGGAGTTAGGCGTATTCGCATAACCCGCATCCACCAAATAAAACTTTCCTTCAGGGACATAGAAATTATTTTGAAGAGCATCTTGTAGCACTCGAGCATCAGAAGCTGAACCTTCCCATCCGCTACTGACATGAACGAAATGATTATCAAAATCACATGCCACCATGACATTTTGTGACAATGTTCCTTTTCTGTTACGATATGGATCTTGGTCTTTTGGAGATATGCTAATTGGAATATGTGTCCCATCTATTGCTCCAGTACAATCCTATAAAAAAATTAAGATGAGAAATTTGTATCTATATTTTTGTATAACATTGAATGATTACAATGTAAATTATAATACCTTGAAATACGGCATAAATTTTGTATTGCTTGCAACTTTCAAAGGAACATTAACTGGAGGCAATTGTACTACACTTCCAGACAATATCATGAGTGCATTCAATACAATATTGAAGTAGCGACTTATAGTTTCACCACTGTGCTGAAATTGCCCTTGGAGTGTACGATTGGTTGCATTCTTGGAAACGGCATATAGAAATATGCCTACCTGTTCCTCCACCGAGACAAAATTTGTATCTTTTAGATGGCATCTCTCTCGAAGGCAGTGGACCAAATTACGAAAAATGTACTTCTCCATCCGAAAATCTCGTTTGCATCTCAACTCATGACCCTCTAGAACTTCTCGCACATACCGATCTCCCCTAAGGATGGATGTATGAATACGTCTGTGACTGGCCGAGCTTCTATCACTAGCATACAAAGCTTGGATGATGGCCAATTCATCATCTTCTCTACGTTTGCGCGTCAAAAAATTACCCAACATTCTGATTGACAATATATCACACCTACAAAAATGTGCATATGACATCTCAGGTATACAGTAGATCCCCAAACAAAAATGATTGATACTAGAACGTACCTGCTACCTTGCCGTAGATCACAATCGTAAAGCAGGAACAACTTGTTGTGTGAAGACTAGAATATCTTGTAGTTGTGTGTTCCTTTGAAGCGGGATATATATAGGTGGATTAGTTGAAGCTTTCAATGCCAGCAGCCCATGCAAAGGCCATGCGTGGTGAAGGATGGACATATTCTAGATCAGCTGACGCGCATGTAGGTGCATCAGAGATAGTCATATTCTACAGATCCTGGTATCTAGCTAGATCGAGTCGGACGTGTGCATGGCGACTGCATGCAGCCAGCCGCCGTTAACAGCCGCTAATTACTCGGTCATCCACTCCAAATACTTGGGTCAAAACTTTGATAAGACAGCACCAGCCAAACACATGTAAAACTGAGAAAAACTTTGCTATACAAAAACTGTAGTATTCCTTGGCCATCCAGGAGAATACTCTGGTTTTCAATTACCACAGTTTAAAAAATACTTTGCTGCCAAACTAGGCCGCCAAATTGTCCATCTTTGACAAGACAACTTGAAATTTTATTAAATTTATATAGCAAAATTTGGTACACTGTACTACAAATAATTGATTTCAATCTGATTTTAATGCCCATCAATCAATGATCATTCATTTTGGACAATTTTTGAAAAAGATTTGAAGTTGATGAGAAGGGTCGTACCACGGAGGCATAGAGGAAGTCATGCATCGTTAGGTCCATGGTGGCTCCTTGTGATGGTGTTTCCCCTCATCCACATTATGCTGGCTAAAACAATGATCATGTTGATAATTATCTTCAGCAGGATTAGGATAGTTCTCTTGGCTAGGTTGCAGATCATTTGCGTTTGCATCATGTTCACATGGCTGACAGCTTGAACCAATTGGCATAAAAAATATGAATTGATTCATCTCTCTTCATCTTCATGTCTACACAAACACAATTAGAGAATTGAAATTTTCTAATTAGTTTTCCTTGTATGTAGTTCTACGATAACATTTATAAGACACAAACTCATCTAATCTTAAAAATAATAAACTAACTCTTTTTCCTCGCTTGGTCGCTTTCGGCCGGCCGGAATGTGCCTGTGGATCTACATGACCGCGCTTGCCTGTCTGCCTACAAGGCGGAGGTGGCAGCGGCAGCGGCAGTGGTGGCGGTGGAGGCAGCAAGGTTTTTCCGATCGCAAGAACTTGCAGATTCGAAACAAACGACGAGAGAAAACTACCGTGTACCTGGGTCCTCTTTCGCGGTGGGTTGTTTTTCTTTTCTTTTTCTTCTCCTAATATTTGGGCCTTAGACCTGCTACACTACGTGCATATACATGGGCTTTGACCTGCTACAGTACGTCATGTATACATGGGCTTTCACTAGGTGTAGCCCCCCCCCCCCCCCCTAGGCGGGCCAAGTGGTGCCGTCCCCGGCGCCGGCAAGTTTGCAGCCGCTCTTGAGCAATTTGGACCCGATTGCCTTTCTCTTCAGTTTTATGGGGTCCTTTCTGCATATTTCAGGGACTGCTCTGTAATTTCGAGTTTGTTCTGTGTCCTTCAGGTTGTACTGTACAGCAATATCTAATATAGTTTGGGGGTCCTTGGGACCCTACCGGCCTACCCTGGTTCAAAAAAAAAATGTAGCACGTGGTGAACATGTTTCATGTAGGAGTACTAATTTATCCTTCTCATGGTTCCCTCGTGTGGGTCATCCCTACTGGTCTCAATTGCAGTGCCACCAATGTATCTACACATACAGTGAGTAACATCGCGCATGGATTGCTCGATCTCGTTGGATGACTTGGTCGTGGGAGATGTCCGCGCAAACAAGGTTTATAAGATTGCTCGTCTTATGTTGAGAAAGTTAGAGACGCCTATTAGGGTCTTAAATCATGGTTATTAGGTTAGCGACGTGTGGTATGTTTTTTCTCTCGCTACAACGCACGTGCTTTTTAACTATTTTCAAAATAATTTAGGGAATCAATCAATATATCCTAATCTCTACATTCTCCTATATTTTTTGTTTTGCTCCCGAGACCATGCATAGACCAATTGTTCTAGGGTAATTTTCTATTAATATACAAAAGAATATAAATAAAAAGTAACAGAAAAAAATACATCAGCCAATTCCTTTTCCAGGCTACATTGGAAAACGGAGTAAAAACACTCTATCTGGTTCACAAATAGGCTGTGCACCAATTCTAACTTTATTGCCTGTATAATTAGCCGTGTCATAGGCTTTCTTCAAAGCTTCTAGCAGGACGCATTCTCTATGGTAATTTTCTATTAGTATATATATGTTCAAAAGAATATAAAGAGTAACAGAAAAAAGACATCAGCCAATTCCTTTTCTTGGCATCATTGGAAAAAGGAGCAAAATCATGCTATCCTGTTCACGGATAGGTTGTGCATCAATTCTAATCTTTATTACCTGTATAAATTTGTCGGGTCACGGGCTTTCCTCAAAGCTTCTAGCAGGTCGCACAACCAAACCGACATCGAATCCCGGAGACGAATTTATCACCTTAATCATGAAGCATCGACAAGCTCCTTTTTAAAGCATCGATCTATATTATCTCCAATGGAAAGAGCGGACCTGTCTTGGCTGTCAAGTATGAGATGTTGTTTTTTTTTTAGCATCAGTATAGACACAAGCGCTTATATACACGCGCATACACTCATCTCTATGAACGCACACACGCATACCCTATCCCTATGAGCATCTTCGAGAGACTGAGCCGACATATCATCTTAAGATTTACGAAGTCACCGTAGGCGCCTCGTCGTCGACAGGAACGTCTCCTCCCACTGAAAGCGCATCGCCGGAAATCCTGAAATAAATCCAGAAATAATGCGAGCACCAGGATTTGAACCCTGATGGGTTGGGGATACCAATGTCCACCTAAGCAACTCAACCACAGGTTGATTCGCAAGTATGAGATGTTTTTTATGTGCCTTTCGTACGCATTATCGTCAAAATCTTTATCGTGCACCAGATAAACGAGCCCATGGCACAGAACTGGCAAAGCATACCGGCAAAGCAAAAACGAAAGCGGCGGCGGCTCGGATCAGATGTGGATTACGTGGGTCGTGGGCACGCAAAGCAACACGATGCCAGACGAGCTGGTCGGATGCTCGATTGATCGTGCCATTAGTACAGGAAACCTCTCTTTCTTGAGTGGTTCCATCACGGTTTGTGCGTAGTGCCGATGGGGCAAGATCCCTTACGGTTAGTTACGATTGAATAGATTCTTTGACAATCCTAAAAGAAAGATTCTTTGACATATTTCAATTTTTTTGCGAGAAACTTCTGATCTACTCAGTTTTAATCACGGCAGTACAACGAATATCAGAAATAATAAAAATTCCATCCACATCCGTAGACCATAATTATCTGTGCATTGCAATGGGCCTTAAATATTGAAAGATGTCATCACAAGGAGCTAAAAATATTGAAACAGTTTATAAATCACAACTTCGTTGCAAATGCATTTGAAACTTTGTATGTAAATGTTTGCATGCAACAGCACTAGTGAGATCTAATGGAGGGAGGTAAAAAAATAGTGCTCCCTCTGTCCTGAATTAGTTGACTCATACTATATTTTTCTTGATACAGATGTATAGACACAATGTTATGTTTGATACGTCCGTATCTAGACAAATATAAGTCAATTATTTTTGGAATAGGACGGAGGTTTGCATTTCTTTCTCTGGATAATATTTCCGTCTGCCCTGGCAATAAGTGCCAAGCTTGAGTGCTAAAGAAATTAGCATGCAAGGTTAGCTGCCTAAATCACATTGACTCTCTGCCACTTGTCGAGGATGAACGATGTGTGCGTAGCTACCAGCGTAGACATGAACTTAATATCTACGCATGACAATATATTGAAAGATAAATCGCTAGTCATCGCTTCAGTGCTTGTAGTCATCGCTAGCTAGGTGGTCTATAAATCTGGATGTAATTTTTATTATTTCTAGTGTTCGTTGTACTGCCATGATTGGAGATTAATAGATCGACAGTTTCCCGCAAAAAAAGAGTAGGAATAACATTGCTCACTTCATGTCAGAACCATGAATAGTGTACATTGTATGATCAATCCTCCTCTCTATACATTTTGTAAGGACTAAGGATAATCAACTTTATTGCCATGTAGAGTGTTTTTAGTTGTTCTTGCAAATTCTTGTTTGAAATTAAAGGCAACAATGTCACATAACATGGATGCAGAAATATAAGATTAAAAAAAGATATGGAGAAATAGTGTTGGAATTATTGACCTTTACCCTATTTTATCATTTTCAACAATTCCTAGAAAACCCAGAGGCCCATATTGCCCATACATGCTTGACAACGAGAGTGTGAGAAGGTTAGTCTCAACCAGCTAGTGGAGAGTGTGGTGGACAACATATAAGACGGGTTGTTACACACAACACTAAGAGTTTGAGAAGAGGACATATACACGCGTAATCCTCTTCCGCCGCCCGCCTTACCCATGCGACGTTTAGCGTGATGGATCTAGAATTTATGCCACATGTACACGTTGTCTTCTTCTTTTCATGCATGAAAATAAAAGTTGATACGATTTTTGCACAATGAAAAATGAAACTGAACAATTACTTGGTTGTTTCCCTTCGTCTCTGTTTTAGTGCTTCCCATAGACGCCACCACTTCATCTCCTATGTGTCTACCTCATTCCCGAGCCTTGAGCCACCTACCGCTTTCCCATCTCGCTTCTCAGCGTGCACCGCGACAAATTGAGACAACAGGCCTCTAAAACCATGCCTCTTGAGATCTTGTATGTTAGATGGGCGATTAGGTTTGTGGGGACCACTATTAGGAAAAGGGCTATAGATAGGATTGACACTAATGGCGCACCAGGGAAGTAGTGCGCCACTACTATATACTAATGGCACACCAGTTGGTGATGCGCCATTAGTGTGGAAGACACTAATGATGCGCCATTAGTGTGGAAGACACTAATGGCGCACCAGAAAATAGGTGCGCCATTAGTGATAATTTTTTTTCATTTTTACATACATACTAATGACGCATCCTACCGAAGTGCGCCATTACTAGTTCTAACTATTAATGGCGCACCAGACAGGGAGTGCGCCAGTACTGAATTTTTTTAATTCTTTTTTTGCAAAACTACTAATGGCACACCGCCTCACAGTGCGCCATTACTAGTTTAAACTACTAATGGCGCTCGCTCTAAAAGTGCGCCATTAGTATTTTTTTTTACTTTTCTGCAAAATTACTAATGGCGCACCACCTGCAAGTGCGCCATTAGTAACCAGGGTTACTAATGGCGCATTTGCAGGTGGTGCGCCATTAGTAACCTAGGATCCCAACAAGATATTTTGGACGGCCACACCTACCCACTCACTTTCCCCACTTCATTCCCTCCACCTCCTTCTCCAAGCTTTCGGCTGCCTCCTCCTCCTCACCTCTTTTCCACCATAAATTCATCAAAATTAAGTGGTGAAATTACCTTTTTTTGATAGGTAAGTAAGGGGAAAGCTATCTTCATGATGTAGATCTACTTTTTTTCTCCCTAGCTCGCTCCAACAACGTGCACATGCACTTTTTGTGGCCTAGCTAGATCTATGTATGTTTGTGGTGTTGCATGTGTTTGTGGTGTTGCATATATGTTTGTGTTTGCAGGTACCGGTATTTGAAATGCGATAGTTGCCAATATTTTGCCGGAATGTTGATTCATTTCCGTTTCGGCGAGAATTTTGGCACTATGCATTCTTTTTTGTCCTATTTTTAGGGAAGATCATGCCAAATTTTTTCTTGGTTCTAAAACATCGTTTTGCTCTACCCCGTGGGCGACCATGGTCCGCACGATGACCGAAGGCATCGTGAATAGGTTTTTGAGCTCCGCGAAGGCCGAGATGCTTCAAAAGAACGAGACGGAGATAAGATGTCCGTGTCGAAGATGCAAGCTGAAGAGCCTTATTGCGGACCCGGATTCCGGGAAGGTGCGGGACCACAGCCTCTTGCGTGGTTTCATGGATGGCTATTGGTGGCAAGGTGATGAAGATGACTATGAAGTCATCCATGGGGGCCGGGCAAGAAATGAGGAAGGGCAACAAGACAAGTACCACCGCGGCGAGGGCGGGCGAGAAGACGAAGAATCTCCAGGACATGATCACGACGGTGATACTGTACACAGTCATCATGTAGAAGATGTCATACATGATGATGAGGAAGATCAAGACGAAGGGCATGATCATGAAGATGAAGATGCCGGAGCAGACGACGATGGAGGCTGGGTGCAGGACCCTCATATTCAAGAGCTGCCTCTCAAGCAGATGGATAACGCAAGAGCTGCCGCCTGAGAGAAAGCCAAGCTGGATCAACTGGAGATAGACGCGGTTACTCCATTGTATGAAGGATGCTGGCCCGAGGATACCCGCTTGAAAGTAACGCTCATGGCTCTGGAGATGAAGGTAAAACACAAAATGACCGACGCATGCTTCGACGAGAACATGTCATTCTGGCACGAACGTCTTCCTAAGGGGAACAAGAGCCCGACCAGTCTTGAGGAGGCGAAGAAAATCGTGTGTCCTCTGGATTTACCGCACGTGAAATACCATGTGTGCATGAACAATTGCATCATTTATCGGGACAAGCACGCGGAGTCTACCATATATCCGGTGTGCGGCGTCACTCGATACATGATGAGGAAGAAAGCTCCTCGAAAATCGGTGTGGTACTTTCCGATCACCCCTCGTCTGCAGCGGTATTTCGCGGACCCTAAGATAGCAAAGCTCCTGCGTTGGCACGCGGATAGGGAGGAGAAGAAGCGGGAAGATGACGGAAATGATCTGGAGATAAATAAAAAGACAAGATGCTGAGTCACCCTAAGGATGCGAGCCAGTAGCAAGCGTTGAACTTCGAATACCCAGAATTTGGGAAGGATCCAAGGAACATCGTGCTGGGCGCGAGCATCGATGGAGTCAATCCGTTTGGCAGCCAAAGAAGTACACATAGCACCTGGCCTGTGTTTGTGTGGATGTACAACCTTCCCCCCTGGTTGTGCATGAAGAGAAAGTACATTCACATGAGTATGCTAATTGAAGGGCCGAAGCAACCAGGGAATGACATCAATCTGTATCTGGGGCTGCTGAAAGAGGAGCTAGACACGCTGTGGAAAACGCCAGCCAATACGTGGGACGCCGCAGAGAAAGAATATTTCCCTACGAGAGCCGCACTGCTCACGAAGGTGCACGACTATCTCGGTTACGGATATCTCGCGGGGCAGGTAGTCCACGGATTTTCTGGATGCGTAAGGTGCATGGATGACACAACGTATCGCTAGCTAGATAGAGATCCCGGGTCTTCGAAAACCGTGTTCATGGGACATCGAAGGTGGCTTCGCGATGATGACCCGTGGAGGAAACGCAAGGATCTGTTCGATGGTGAAACCGAACCCCGAAAACGCCCACGTACGAGGAGCGGCGAGGAAATAGACGAGCTGTTAAAAAATTGGAATGATTGCCCACTGCCGGGAAAGAAGCAAAAGGCGCCAGAGCCGGGAAAGAAGCGAAAGGCGCCAGAGCCGCTGCTGAAGGTATGGAAAACGAGGTCTGTTTTCTGGGACTTGCCGTACTAGAAGATCCACTGTGTGCCTCATAGCCTTGATGCCATGCATATCACGAAGAACGTGGGCGAGAGTCTGCTTGGTACCCTGCTCAACATGCCAGAGAGGACCAAAGATGGGCCAAAAGCAAGGGCAGACTTGAAATCAATGGGCATCAGGCAGGAGCTTCACGCTAATGATGATGATGATGATGATGATGAGGTGAAGCAGGACACAAAAACTCGTCGCAAAGGAAAAAAAGGCCAAGAAGACCGGAAGTGACTACCCTCCTGCGTGCTTCACTCTAAGTCAGGAGGAGATCGAGCAGTTTTTCACCTCCTCGTAGGAGTAAAACTTCCTTACGGTTATGCGGGGAAGATAAGCAGATACCTAGACCCAGCGAAGCAGAAGTTCAGCGGGATGAAGTCTCACGACTGTCACGTGCTGATGACGCAGATACTTCCAGTTGCAATCCGTGGGATCATGGACGCGCACGTCCGTGAAACGCTATTTGGCCTATGCAACTTTTTCGACGCCATCTCTCGGAAGTCGATTGGCGTGAGGCAACTCAAAAGGCTACAGGAAGAGATCATGGTGATACTATGCGAGCTTGAGATGTATTTCCCGCCCGCATTCTTCGACGTCATGGTGCATCTGCTGGTCCATATCATGGAGGATATCATCCAACTCGGGCCGATATTCCTGCACAACATGATGCCGTTCGAAAGGATGAACGGTGTCATCAAAGGATACGTTCGCAACATGTCACGTCCAGAGGGAAGTATAGCCAGGGGCTTTCTGACCAAAGAGTGCATCTCCTACTGCACGAATTATCTAGGCATCGAGAACCCCGTTGATCTGCCCGTCAACAGGCACCTCGGCAGGCTCGCTGGATGGGGTCACCGTGAGGGTCGCCGCGAAATGCATGTCGACTTCGAGGGTCGACTCGCCGACTTTGAAAGAGCAAACCTAGTCGCACTACAACACATAGACGTGGTCGGTCCTTGGGTGGTAGAGCACAAAACCTTTATTGAGAAGACGTACAATGACCGAGGCCAACAGAGGACGGACGGAGATATAAACAAAGAGCACAACGTATGTTTCATGCGTTGGTTCAAGCAGAAGCTTCTGTCGTACCCTTTACATGAGGATTCTTCCGCGGAAGAACAACTCATATTCACCTTCTCACAGGGCGCCGAGCACAACTTGATGACCTATGAGGCGTACGATATCAACGGCTACACATTCTACACCGAGGACAAGGACATGAAGAGCGATGGTTATCAGAACTCCGGGGTAACGGTGGAATCCTACACCGGTAACGACAAGGACAGATACTACGGAAGGATCAAGGAGATCTGGGAGCCGAGCTACGCTGGAGAGAAGGTCCCGATGTTCCGTGTCAGATGGGCCAAGAGCGTCCTAAAAGAAGACCGGTATTTTACCACCATGGTTATACCCGAAGCCAAATCCAAGACCGCGGGCGCAAACGTCACCGCGAAAAATGAGCCATGGGTACTGGCATCCCAAGTGGACCAATGCTTCTTCATTACCGACCCGTCAAAGCCCAGTCGTGTTGTCGTGAGGAGAGGCAAAAGGAAGATCATCAGAATGGATGGAGTAGCCAATGAAAAAGACTGGGACAAGTACGGCGACCCGAAGATCGAACATGACGACGACGATGAAGTAGCAGCACACACCACAAGAAGAAGCAGGACCACCCTACCTAAAGGACGTCCGTTCCACAGAAGAACTCCATTTGCAAAAAGAAGGGCAAGAAGATTGTGAACAGATAGCTAGCTAAGATATCGATTTTATTTAAATCGTAGTCTTCATTTCTCGATTGTATTTCATGGGCACTTTTTGATATCATGAATATTTTTAAATTTCACGGGCACTTTTTGAATTCATGAGGACACTCGATCTCGATCCCCCTCCACCGCCGCTGACGAGCACCCGGCCCCCCGCACCCTCCCCCGCTCCACCGCCGCCAACGGGCACCCCCCGCACCCTCCCCCGCTCCACCGCCGCCAACGGGCACCCCCCGCACCCTCCCCCGCTCCACCGCCGCCGCCGATGATATTTTCAAGTAACAAATTTGAATATATTTTTTAAAAAATTATTACTGTTTTTATAAAAAATATTATTGTTATGATTTAAACAAGTTTGAACATATTTAAACACAAATAAATATCAAACAGCATTTAAAATGCAAAAAAATATTGCGGAGCCTGGGAATCAAACCCAAGACCTCCTGGTGTGTGTGCTGCGTGCTGACCAGTCGGGCTAGTGGGCGGGTTCTGATGTGGATTGGGTTAGGTGCAATATAACCTGTGCTCGAACTGTAATAAAAAAAATTTCTAATGGCGCACCGCTGCGGGGTGCGCCATTGCTATCTAAAAAAAGATTTCTAATGGCGCACTGCTGCGGGATGCGCCATTGCTATCTAAAAAAAGATTTCTAATGGTGCACCGCTGCGGGGTGCGCCATTGCTATCTAAAAAAAAGCTTTTAATGGCGCACCGAGGTCTGGTGCGCCATTAGTAAGCTTCCCCCTAGCTATCTCCCTCTCCCTCGCCAGATCCCCTTCGACCCTCTCTCCCTCGCCATCAGATCCCCATCGATTGATCGACTCACCCCCAACCCAACCCCAGAAGCGAGCGAGCGACTGCCTAGGGTTTCGACCGCCGCCGTCGGCCGCGCCTCATCCTCCCGTCCGTCGCCTTCGCCGCTCCGTCGCCCCGTCGCTCTCGCCGCTCCGTCGCCCCATCGCCCTCGCCGCTCCGCCCCAACCAAGGTGCTCCCTCCACCCCGCCTGCCCCTGCCATCCTCCGCCACCGCCCCCTGCTCTCCTTCGACCGCGGCGAGCGAGGAACCGGATGAGCTCGGACCCCGACCCCGACCCCAACCCCTCCGGCGACCAGGTACCTCTCCTTCTTCCTCCTTCCTTCCTCTCTCCACCATTCCCCATTCCCTCCCTCCCCTCGACCGTGGCAGTCTATGGTTGCAAGATTGGGGAGGGCCTTCTCCTTCCTCCTTTTCCACTGCTGGTGGCAACATCCTCAACCCCCCGTCTTTTTTTTTTCATTTTTGTTAGTTTGATTATCTGTAAATTGATGTGCCATGACCCAGTAGAGGCACATCCGAATTTTGTGTTTAGTTTTCTCACCCCAAATTGCATCCCATGACCCAGTAGGCTAGTACAGATGACATGCCATGACCTAGTGCACTAGTAGAATTGTCATGGCAAATTTCACCACCATTCTGTACCATGGTATTTTTGTGATATGTAGTTTTTGATCTGGTTCAGAACTGGTAGGGGTATTCTAGGGCAATTTCCAATATGCAGTGAATGGCAAATTTAGATTCGTTCCACCACAATTTTTCCATTTTTTTAGGGAGAACCAAATTTTGCCGCGGCAAATTCATACGTTCTGCCATCACTACATATGAGTTCTTTCTTGCCATGTCGTAGTTGCCATCAAGTTTTACATTTCTGTCATAGTTTTGACGTGTCAATCGCATTATTTCTTCAAGCTGATGCATTGATTATGCCTTTGAGGCAGTTAGTTAACCTCTCACGTATGTTCATGCAGGGATATTATTCTTGGAAAAGCCACTGTTGGTGACGGAATAGAAAGATAAGCAGGTACCTATCTTCAGTCCCAACCTAACAGGGTAGTCCATGGATTCAAACTAGCTAAAGGAGATTCAAACTGCCGAACCTTTAGGTTAACAACTCAACACAAACCAATCCTTGAAAGCAAAAACTCAACACAAACCAAGTGCATTATTTTTGTGACTGTTTTCATGTTTGCAGAACCAATATTTTTGTGCCAACAATCAGTTTACTCCCTCATGCCAACAACCACTCATTTTTCAGTTAACTCCTTATAGTTCAGATCATATTTTGATTGTCAACAATAGTGGACTTTTAAGGCTTTTTTAGAGGCAATACTAGTGGATATTAGGCCTTTTTACAGGCAATAATAGTGGAATTTTAGGCTATTTTTGGAGGAGTGTGTTTCATGCTGTCCTACAGTGATGAATTAGTCAGAATTGTGTATGATTGTGCCTAAAGTAGATAATATAAAGATACAGACAAAATAATTAGGGGAGCATGTGTGAATCTAAAGTATATTGTCAACTTCCAACATTTGCTCTATTGTCCATGTGGTTGAAGCAATGAAGTTGAGTGTGTCATTCTTGAGCTGAAATAGAACTTGACAGCCTGTACAGTGAATATATGTAGTGAACAGAAATTGACAGGTTTTCTTGACTGAATTCAGTCCTGTACAGTGAATATATGCAGTCAATATACAATCATTGTAATTTTTGGGAGTAATTTTTGGTGTCAAATCACTCAAGCAGTAACTGAATTTTCAAACTGAACTTGACACAATACTATTCAGTTAATTTTCTTGGACAGTAGTATGTATGCTCATCACTTTATGTATGGTGTTATGCCCTATTATCTCTGTTCAGTTGACTAATGAAGCACTAGGCTCATCCATGGTACAAGTTCACCTATGAACACTTGAAATTAGTTAGGACATCCAGTACTGATAGATGTAAATTGTGTCCAGTAGGCTTTGAAGCACCGGTTTTTCCTGTTTCTAACTCTGAATTTGATATAAACCATACTGTTGGCACAAGTGGTCTTTTGTATATGTGTTGATGCTTTGTTAATATAAAGCTATAGATGATGTTGTGATGATGCTACTTGTGATCTTCTGAAATAACCCATTGGCGACTTCATTACGCGGGGATAATGATATTGCAGGTATCCCCAGAGGCCCTTGAGTTTGTCGGAATGTCGATTAACTTCCGTTCCGGCAAATTCGGGTACTCCATATGTCCTATTTTCAGCAAAGGTCATGCTGAAATTTTCCGTGAATTTTAGCATGACTTTGCTAAAAATAGGACATATGGGGTACTTGCGACTAATGCATGGGCCGGGGTATCTTAGTACTTAGTTAAGTAGGATCAACTGCCCCGCCATTCTTGCTACATAGGTGGCAATAGAGCCAAGTGATTAGGCCCAACCTAGGGTGCCTCGGCATCGATGAACCCTAAATGATGAAAACTTAACTTAGCATTTAGGGTGCCTCAGCGTCGACAAACCATAAATGATGAAACCTTGGCTTCTATAGGGTGCCTCGGTGTCGATGAGAACCTAAATGATGTACGCTTAGGCTTTTAGCGTGCCTCGGCGTCGACAAACCCTAAATGATAAAAGCTTAGCTTTTAGGATGCCTCGGTGTCGACAAACCCTAAATGATGAGACCATGATCTTGTTCCTTGACAATAACCAACTTTTTGGCCAAACTTTTTTCCTATTTAGAGCGAAACATGGCCCACAACGATGAGGCCGGCGGTTCGGGCGGCAAGCAATTCTGGGAGCTGTCCCAGGAGTTGGAGGA
Source organism: Triticum urartu (assembly GCF_056163025.1). NCBI lineage: Eukaryota > Viridiplantae > Streptophyta > Magnoliopsida > Poales > Poaceae > Triticum > Triticum urartu. Next base: position 34,594,735 of record NC_141879.1, on the reverse strand, counting down.
AGAACCTCACCGCTATGAGGACGCCGCGGAAGACACCGATCCTGACTACACAACCCCTAGTGGTGTCGGGGATGACACCACTGATGATGGTGCCGCGGATGCCACCACTGATGATGGCGGCGCACGCAGAGATGGCAGCCAACCGAAGAGGCAACGGAAGGACCGGCGCCCGAACGTGCTCGACACCGTCAGGGAGGAATTTACTGAAGTGAACTCCGACGGGCATCCGACGGCGCCCAAACACGTTGTCAAGGGGTACTCGATTCAGCTCAGGTGCATTCTCCGGAGCACCGCCTCGATCAACACCGAGAACCTAAGGCATAAGGACCGAGGGAATTTGCGTAGCCTCCTCTTCACGAAGCTGCACGAACGATACAAGTTCCCCGCTGAGTTCGCAAACACACGCCTCTCGGGTAATAAAGTGAACGGTGCCGCCCTCACGACGATGAGCACGGCCCTGTCTACTTGGAAAAGCACGGTGAAGGCAATGATTGACAAAAGTGATAGTTATGAGAAGATCAAGGCGAAATATCCTTTGATGAGCGAAGATGACTACAAGGAGTTCAAGATCAAGTGCGAGAGCCCCGCAACCTCCGAATCAAGTCAGTGGGGGAAAGAAATGCGGCAGTTGAACATAGGGGTCCACCAACTCGGTCCCGGCGGTTACAGAGTGGCGGAGCCTGTATGGGACAAGGAGGACGCGGAGCGTGCCGAGCAAGGCCTACCACCCCGCTTCGAGAAATACAGTGACAAGCAGGCCAGGAACTTTCTCAGGGCCCGGTACAAGGAGGACCCGGTAACAAAGGAGCTTACCACGGATCCGAAGACCAAGGAGCTTGAGCTTGTTCTGGTAAGGAATACACCCCTGCGTAATTAGCTCCATATGGTTGCATTCTAATTAATCCCCAATATTTCTAAATGGTTCAAGTTCCTTCCGCAGGACAAAGAAAGCAGTTGCGCGGGGTCGTCTCAGAGCTCCCCTTTCGACACCCCTTTGAATAGGGCATTGAACGTAATGAAAAATAGGGATAAGCTCAATAAGCCGACGTCAGCTGGTCGTGTGGCCGGCAAAGGCTTGTCCACAAAATGGTCGTCATACTATGGCGTTGGTGGGCGAAAGGAGAAAAAGACCAGCTCGGAAAGCCAGTCGCGCGAGGTTGAAGCACTCAAGGCGCAAGTGGCGCGGATTCCGGAGATGGTCCAAGAGCAAGTGCAACAACAACTGGGATCGACGCTTACCGGCATTATGCCTACCTTGATTCATGGGATAACGACGTGGATTGCGGGTGGCCAACAGGGGCCGCCCCCGATTCCCAGCTTCACGGCCAGCAACTCACACAATGCGCAGGCGGCGCCATTGGTGTCTCCGACGGCGCCGGTATTGGTGTCTATGGCGGCGGCGCCATTGGTGTCTCCGGCGGTGGCGGTATTGGTGTCTCCGACGCCGGCATTGGAGCTTAATGCACCCGGGTGTACGCCGGCCGGCACCTCGCCAGCAAGTGGCCCCTCCGTCAGTTGCACGCCCGCGGTTGGCAGTGCCTCGACATTAGCCGAGCTCGACGGCATCACGGTAACTAAGCCTCTCGGTCGAGGACTTCATCTCCTTGCCTTTGACTGGGCATCCCTTACGCCCTACATGTTTTCGTAGGGCGCCGCCAACGTTCCTTGCACTCTCCTGCACTTCGTGGGCGGCGAGTTGGTCGATGTCGCCAAGGGCAGAATCGTTCAACCAGGCAACCCCATGTTTCACGGTAATCCGATGCCACCCACAATGTATAGGGTTGAAGTGGTTCGGGTGCTGCCAGGCTGCGACGAGCTGTTACCTCCGATTCGACCCGCTGGGGCCGACGAAGAAGATGAGATGACCCTCAGCGCCTGCGTAAGCTGGCCCCTGCTTTGGCCAAAGAGCCATATTCGTTTGGAGGCGGAGGACACCACCCCACAGACAAGACCGCCAGTCGTTCCGGCGCCAAGCCATGGCAAGAACGCCGCAACGCTACCAGACATGCCGGACATCCCTATGGCACAGGATCCGGACATGCATATGGCACGGGATCCGGACGATGACGACAACGACGATGGTACATTTACCAACGTCGATAAGTACTTTGCCGAACATGGGTACGGTGACGAGTTCTGCGGGCCTCCTTCTCAACAACCCAAACAAGACGACCGCGATCTAGCTGGTACGACGGAGAAACCCAATTGATACAGGCGTCGTCTGGCGTTCAGTTCTCAGGAGACACCTCCAGCTGCCGCCTTCACCGAGCCTCAGATAGCGGAGGTGCCAAATATTATCAGCCCCAACATGCTCAAGAAGGCGGTCTATGAGCAGAACTCGGTCCCATTACAGCAGATCAAGAAGAAGGGCTGGAAACGACCGACTAAAAAGGCCGCCGGTGCGAGCCAGCCGGCACCGAGTACGATCCGTGCTCAGGACGGGCCACCTTCACCTAAGGATATCTCGAGGAGGGTGCATGTGGCGGGTAGGGCGATGCTACCGGCAAATATGCTCAGTGCTGCAACCGGTGCTATGCGGAGTCTGCACGACAGTGTTCTTTCTTTGGAGAAGCGGCGTCTCAGAGAGAATGATGTGGCATACCCGGTTTTCGTGGCCAAGGTGCCAGAGGGCAAGGGCTTTGTGGATGGCGCCATCGGGGGTACGATCGTCCTGCGGTTTGATGACATCTTTGCTATGTTCAACCTTCATCCGCTGCACTACACCTTCGTTCGGCTGTTTTCGCTGAGTATGGAGATGCGGATCATTAGAGACAAGACCCCGGACATCGTGATCGTTGACCCCTTCTACATGCGTGCCAAGCTCTTGAACAGCGCTGGGGACCGCCAAGTTGCGAGTTCACACCTCGAAGACGTCATTCTGGCAAACCCAGATAAGGATAACTTCCTTGTGCCTTACTTTCCCGAGTAAGTCATCCCTTAACCGCCCCGTAACATATGATTTCTTAGATTTTGATCATTCTTTTTTTTAACATTCCGTGTTCTGTGCAGTGACACACATTGCACACTCATCCTCTTAAGCCCGAAATATTCCATGGCCACGTATTTCGACCCGGACCGTAACTCCAAGATAGACTACACAAATATCAAGAAAGTTCTTGATGATGTTCTCCCTGGCTATGCCAAATCTGGAGGCACCTTCATCAGGGCAGTTCGTAAGTACGGCAAGCACGTGTTCGCCCACAATACGACGTTCTGCTGCGTCAAGCAGCCGCCTGGCGGTCAGAAGGATGCCTACTACACCCTCCATCACATGCGGGCGATCGTAAGGGACCATCATCACCTTCTGCTACCAAATAATCTCAAAGATTGGGCTGCGAGCTTGTCGGCAATCCAGGACGCGGACATCAGACAAGAATTCTTTCGCATCCAGTCGGAGTTTGCGGACATCATCCATCAAGATGTCCTTCATACCTCGGGGCAGTTCTTCCTCAGATATCAACCGTCCAACATTGAGATAGACGGAATGCTACAAATGCAGGCTGACAACGCCCGCGATTTCATGACCATCATGACAGACGGCGGCTTCATCCACGCTCCTGTCCATGAGTCGAGTCGAAAGTAGTGATGTGTAGTTCTGAAACATTGATTGGCTCATGTTGTAATTAAACTTTAATGAATTGTATGTCTCTTTGGTTTGGGCAGTCGTTCAACTTAGATGCAATCGATGCTATTTATTAGTAGGACCATGAATCGTGCTATTAATGTCTTGCTTTTCTCTTCCGATCCTTTTGTTGCATACTTATATATTGCTTATGTATGTATTGTCTGTTGTTTGGCTTGTGCATAGAGATGCCGTCGTATGTCGTGTACAAGGGTAAGGTTCCCGGAGTCTACGACGACTGGGAGGAGTGTCGGAGATAGGTTCACCGTTTCAGCGGTAACGGTTACAAAGGGTACACCACTAGGGCGGAGGCCGAATCTAGATACGCCCGTTATCTAGAGAGAGAGAGGAGGGAGCATTGGAGGAACCGGATGAAGACCAGTTTGATCGCGATGATGCTCATCGTGATGACCGCAGCTCTCTTCTATGTGACGGTAGTTTAGATGATTGATATCGACTTGTAATGTGAAGACAAACTCGATACTCGCGGTCTCTAGACTTGTAATGTTTTATCTTTGTTCGGTCTTTTGAATTCGGAGACTAATATGATGAATTGTATTCGAAGACTAATCTTCTATTGTATTCGATGAATCTGCTGTTGCTGTGTGCTACTGTCTATATTCTGTCAAATAATATATTTTGTAACCTGCGCAAAAATCAGAAAAGTAAAAAAAACCCAAATATTAATACTAATGGCGCATCACCACAAGGTGCGCCATTAGTATGCCAAAGGATACTAATGGCGCATCAATACAGAGTGCGCCATTAGTATGCCAAAGGATACTAATGGCGCATCAAGACAGAGTGCGCCATTAGTATGCCAAGTATACTAATGGCGCATCTATCCGCAGTGAGCCATGGTGTTATATACTAATGGCCCACTGGATGGTGCACCATTAGTATACCAGATACTAATGGCGCACCAGTGGTGCGCCATTAGTAAAAATTACTAGTGGCGTGCTACCAATGGCGCACCGGTTATGCGCCATTAGTAGGCAAAACTGGTGCGCCATTAGTAGGCCTTTTTCTAGTAGTGACGGGAAAAAAGCAAAAGGCGCCAGAGCCGGGAAAGAAGCGAAAGGCTCCAGAGCCGCTGCTGAAGGTATGGAAAACGAGGTTTGTTTTCTGGGACTTCCCGTACTGGAAGATCCACCGTGTGCCTCACAGCCTTGATGCCATGCATATCACGAAGAACGTGTGCGAGAGTCTGCTTGGTACCCTACTCAACATGCCAGAGAGGACCAAAGATGGGCCGAAAGCAAGGGCAGACTTGAAATCAATGGGCATCAGGCAGGAGCTTCACGCTAATGATGATGATGATGATGAGGCGAAGCAGGACACAGGAACTCGTCGCAAAGGCAAAAAGGCCAAGAAGACCGGAAGTGACTACCCTCCTGTGTGCTTCACTCTAAGTCAGGAGGAGATCGAGTAGTTTTTCACCTGCCTCGTAGGAGTAAAACTTCCTTACGGTTACGCAGGGAAGATAAGCAGATACCTAGACCCAGCGAAGCAGAAGTTCAACGGGATGAAGTCTCACGACTGCCACGTGCTGATGACGCAGATACTTCCAGTTGCAATCCGTGGGATCATGGACGCGCACGTCCGTGAAACGCTATTTGGCCTATGCAACTTTTTCGACGTCATCTCTCAGAAGTCGATTGGCGTGAGGCAACTCAGAAGGCTATAGGAAGAGATCATGGTGATACTATGCGAGCTTGAGATATACTTCCCGCCCGCATTCTTCGACGTTATGGTGCATCTGCTGGTCGATATCGTGGAGGATATCATCCAACTCGGGCCGACGTTCCTGCACAACATGATGCCGTTCGAAAGGATGAATGGTGTCATCAAAGGATACGTTCGCAACATGTCACGTCCAGAGGGAAGTATAGCCAGGGGCTTTCTGACCGAAGAGTGCATCTCCTACTGCACGAATTATCTAGGCATCGAGAACCCCGTTGGTCTGCCCGTCAACAGGCACCTCGGCAGGCTCGCTGGATGGGGTCACCGTGAGGGTCGCCGCGAAATGCGTGTCGACTTCGAGGGTCGACTCGCCGACTTTGAAAGAGCAAACCTAGTCGCGCTACAACACATAGATGTGGTCGATCCTTGGGTAGTAGAGCACAAAACCTTTATTGAGAAGACGTACAATGACCGAGGCCAACAGAGGACGGACGGAGATATAATCAAAGAGCACAACTCATGTTTCACGCGTTGGTTCAAGCAGAAGCTTCTGTAGTACCCTTTACATGAGGATTCTTCCGCGGAAGAACAACTCATATTCACCTTGTCACAGGGCGCCGAGCACAACTTGATGACCTATGAGGCGTACGATATCAACGGCCACACATTCTACACCGAGGACAAGGACATGAAGAGCGATGGTTATTAGAACTCCGGGGTAACGATGGAATCCTACACCGGTAACGACAAGGACAAATACTACGGAAGGATCGAGGAGATCTGGGAGCTGAGCTACGCTGGAGAGAAGGTCCCGATGTTCCGTGTCAGATGGGCCAAGAGCGTCCTAAAAGAAGACCGGTATTTCACCATCATGGTTATACCCGAAGCCAAATCCAAGACCGCGGGCGCAAACGTCACCGCAAAAAATGAGCCATGGGTACTGGCTTCCCAAGTGGACCAATGCTTCTTCATTACCGACCCGTCAAAGCCCAGTCGTGTTGTCGTGAGGAGAGGCAAAAGGAAGATCATCGGAATGGATGGAGTAGCCAATGAGTAAGACTTCGACAAGTACGGAAGATCATCGGAATGATGAAGACCAGTTTGATCGCGATGATGCTCATCATGATGACCGCAGCTCTCTTCTATGTGATGGTAGTTTAGATGATTGATATCGACTTGTAATGTGAAGACAAACTCGATACTCGCGGTCTTGAGACTTGTAGTGTTTTATCTTTGTTCGTTCTTTTGAATTCGGAGACTAATATGATGAATTGTATTCGGAGACTAATTTTCTATTGTATTCGATGAATCTGCTATTGCTGTGTGCTACTGTCTATATTCTGTCAAATAATATATTTTATAACCTGTGCAAAAATCAGAAAAGTAAAAAAAAACAAATATTCATACTAATGGCGCATCACCACAAGGTGTGCCATTAGTATGCCAAAGGATACTAATGGCGCATCAAGACAGAGTGCGCCATTAGTATGACAAAGCAGATGGTTACATATGGCCCCCGGGGGGCATACTAATGGCGCATGGTGTTACATACTAATGGCGTACTTTCTGATGCGCCATTAGCATACCAGATACTAGTGGTGCGCCATTAGTAAAAAATTCTAGTGGCGTGATACTAATGGTGCACCGGTAGTGCGCCATTAGTAGGCAAAACCGATACACCATTAGTAGACCTTTTCCTAGTAGTGGACTGCTCTTGTGCAACAGCTGGACTCTTCTCCAACGTGGCTACGCACTACTATTTTCCCAACGATTTCCGAAATAGATGACCTCCTCCACAACATGACACTCGGTGATGGTGCTGCGATTGGAAACGTCTCTTCTTTCACCCCGCCGTATATTTTCATATCCCCTCTCTTAGGGCTTGTCTCTCAATATTTCTTACAAGCAGTTGATCTACGCATGGTATCGCAATACCAGATTGCATGTCTAGTATGTTTGTTTGTTCGAACATCATGTTTAACCAGTTCATCATGATTTATCAATCGCATATCTAGATTTATTTCTATGAAAAATTGCTCCAATATTCAACAAATAGTATGGTCATCCATGATAATCTTTGCTGCAATTTGAACTGATATCCAGTCAACAATTTTTTTTTAAAAAGGGTCAAAGTATGATAGATGAGCATGAATATTTTATAATGTGTCATACATGGTGAACAATACTTGATCATTTCAGGATGATCATAGCGTACAACTCGAAGAAGTACTAAATGTAAAACAGTCCAGTAAATAAATATTAAGCTTCAGCTCACACAAAGATATAGCACACAAAATACTTGTCAAAATGGAGATACAGCAAACAAAACAAGGATCAAATGGGCTTATTTTGTCGGCCATAGGTCAAAGGCCAATATATAGATATGCCCCCAGTGCAGCTCAAACGGCGGTAGATAAATGGAGGCTCAAGCAGCTAGCCCATGGATCGAGCAAACAAGTCCGGTAGGTAGCTCAGCACGCGCCACCGCGGAACCCGACGGCGCTGCCGCCGACGTTGTAGAGGACCTCAATGGTTCGCTGCTGGACGTTGCCGATGATCCCGGTGGAGCCGTCTCCACCTCCGGTGGAGGCAAAAGCGAGGCAGCTGTTGAAGAGAATCCCGGACGGGTCGAGCTCCACGGCGGCGCCGCCGTTGCTCTGGCTGTCGAACACCAGCGCGACCTTCGGCAGCCTCACGGTGCGGACGCTGGTGAAGTCATAGCAGGTGTCGAGCTGGCCCTTGGGCGCGGCAACGCGGTACCCGCCCATTTGGGCCCTGAACGCGGCGCGGAGTGCGCTGTACGCCGTGGGCTGGAGGCGCGTGATGACGGTGCGGGAGTCCATCACCGCGCCCGCGGCGAAGACTGTGGGCGGCACCGCGAGTCGCTGCCCGGCTACAGTGATAGCTTGCAGGCGCACGAGGTAGAGCGACGGGGATAGCTTGCTCCTGAGCATGGGCGTTAGTATGTACCTGGAGGCGGCCACCCTCGGCACGCCGAGGACGAAGAAGCCACGGTGGCTCTCCGTCGGCGGGACGCAGTAGGAGAAGACGTTTCCGTGGGTCCCCTTTGTCTGCGACAACAGCGACTGCACGCCCCGGCCGAGCGCCATGATCCCGGCGGTCGTGTTGCTGAAGACGCCGGGGCGCTGCAGGGCGTGGCTGCACCCGAAGCGGAAGTTATTGACCACACCGGCCGGAGTAGGGGTGAGGGTCAGCACATCGGAGATGTAGGTGCCTGACGAGGCTGAGCCGTCGCGGTACTGAACGCGGTATTGGCACTGGCCGGAGTTGGGGCCGCCGGTGCAGCCGTTGGCGTAAGGGCCGAGCTGGCGACAGGTCGGGGAGGTGCAGGGGAAGGTGGCGGATGTAACGGAGTTTCTTGGGTCGTACAGGACGTCCGTCTGAGGGTGGCACTGCGGCTGCGGGCAGGGCGCACACTGCACCCACGGCACGTCACTCGCCGTGTCGATCACCATTCTTTGGGTCACGCCGGGCAGCCTCCCGCTCCCGCCGGTGGCTGCCAGATCAAGCCCAGACAACGACGATGGCGTAGCCGACTGCAATCAATCAATTAATTTCACGATCAACTGATAGTAGAGACAAAGTGCTTGAAATAACTCGTAAATTTTAATTGTGGTTTAGTGATGCTTTGAGGTCAAAGTCAAATCATCATCTCATCGATAAGACACTGCTTCATACTGTATTTATACATAATTACGCAAACTAATTAAAATTACACTAGCGTTTCTCTTAAGTTGCACATGAGTTGTAGCTCACCTGTCCTAGTCCGTTATTTGTGGAGGCGTCGGTAGACATCTGTTGGGTATTGGCTGGCTGAGACGGCGCCAAAGGCTGGGTGTCGCCGATGACCTTTTTCTGGATGTAGCTCGCGCGGTTCCGGTCCCACAGGAGCGCGTCAGGCACAGATGACGGCGGCGCCGTAGTTTCCCCCTCCGAGGAGCACGGGCCATAAGGACGGCTCAGCGGCATCCAGACGCCGCCGGTAAGGTTGCCGCTGGCGCCCGACGGCCTCACTGCATGAAAATCATTAACACATTACAGTTACGTACGTCTACATCAACAACGGGAGTATATATTAGTGATGGATTGATCTAGGCACCCCTGTGGCCTTGGCAGACGGGACTTGGCTCGAGCGAGCTAGTTTCCACGACGACATAGTAGCTGAGCTCGTCGTCGACGCCTGCTGCTGCGGCTGCATGGGCAGTGTCGACGGATGATGATGTAGGAGAGGAGCTAGAGCAGAGAAGCAGCAGCAGTAATGCCACGACGGGAGCCATTAATTGCTGGCTTGGCTAGGTTTGCTAGGGATACCAACTTGTGTGTGATGATGGATGCTTCGTTGCACATGCTCTAAGTCGTATTATATAGAATAGGCGATCGATAGGGCGGCTTACAACATTCCACCTGACCTTTGGCCCCATTACAAGTGGAGCATTTCTAATAAAAGCACTCTGCATGTGCGCTGCTACAAAGCTATTAGAAACGAGAGACGTTTTTTTTTTCAATAAAGGAAATATATTAATATCACGGAGATATCAATTATGTCAAGAAAAAAAACAATACGGATGCACACAGCCTAAACACAAGAGAAAAAACAAACCCACTACATCGATCAAATTCTTGTAGCTGCAGCACAAACCACCACCCAGACAACACACGAAATTCAAGTTCTCCACAAGGGACGCCTCCATGAAGGAAACAGTGCACAAGCGCCGTCATCGGTTGATCATAGATCTTAGGTTTTCACCCTTGAGAAAATCCGGGCTCTCAAAACAGTGCCGTCAATAAGGACACCGCCAGGCACAACCAACCAAGGCGAGACCTTGGGTTTTCACCCTGAAAGTTAAGATTCTGTACTCCACCTGTGCTGTCGCCCCCACTTGCCGATGTCGCTGCTATGAGTCACGAATCACCAAGGAAAGTCCTCATCGCCTCGAAGACTCGATCCACCATTACAAGGCCTCAGACCTCTGCCACCATGACGTCCTCCGTCACTATCTTCACCATGGATATCGAAATATATGTTCGATAATCTCAACAAACAATGCAACTTCGTGTCACACCCTCATCAAGCCACTCCGGCTGAAATAGGGGCGCACATAACCTAATCCCATCAATCCAGTAATCTACATGTGTCAAGCACCCAATGGTCATCTCCGACATGGGCCACCGACTTAGGAGATGATCAAATTAATGATGTTAGTATATACCTTGCATGATTCAGGATAAAAAGGTGCAAAAATACAGTAAGAGGGATGATATAGACATTGAAGAATTTGGTGTGACCGTAGTAGGTCCTTTGAAAGATTTATAGGGAGACAACATTTTGAATTTGGAAAAATGGTAGAATGGGCATTACAATTTATTGACTCTCCTATGGTATGATATAGAACCTCAAAATTTTTGTTGGGAAGAGATAATAAAACAAAAATCATGATTTAAAATTGGAGTCCAATTTCTTGCAATTGTTATTTGTGTCTTCTGCATGAGTTACGGAAGTATGAATTTTATTCAGATCATTATAGAGTGTTCTGTTTTAGATAGATTTTGTTTTCTATTGCATAGTTAGCTTGTTTTGATGATGCTATGGATTATATTGGGGGGTATAAGTCGTGGGGAAGTTAGACTATAGTAGGTAATATGCAAGATTAATTATGAATGAGTTTACCAAAGTAATTAAAGTTTATGATTCGTCTATTATACTAATGGATCTCACGAGGTTTCTGTTGAGTTTTGTGTGCTGAAGTTTTCAAGTTTTGGGTGAGATCATGATAGATGGAGGAATAAGGAGCAGCAATACCATAAGCTTAGGGATGCCCAAGTCACCCCAAGGTAATATTCAAGGAAGACCCAAGCGTCTATGCTTGGGGATGCTCCGGATGGCATCCCCTCTTTCGTCCACAATTCATCGGTGTGTTATTGGAGATACATTTTTATTCGTCACATGATATGAGTTTTACATGAAGCGTGTTGTCCCATAGTTTTCTTTTACTTGCTTATTAGTTTGCCACAACCATTGTTTGTTGGACACATGTTTTTAGAGGGACACGCATTCATTGTGATTTATTAGAATACTCTATGTGCTTGACTTATATCTTTTGAGCTAGGCAGTTGCACTTATACTTCACTCATATTTGTTAGAGCATGGTGGTGGTTATATTTTATAGAAATGATTGCACTCTCATGCTTCACTTAAATATTTTGGACAGTATTAAATAAGAAGTGGTAATGAGAACGGGTTGTAAGACTAGTCAAAAAAGGATAGGTATTTAAGATTGATATAATAAAAACTTTCATGGTGATCACTAATATGAAATGTATGTTTTAATTATATTGATTTTGTAATATGAAAGAGTATGAGTTCATGATCATTGGTTAGTAAGAATATCGATATTACAGCTTGTTATTAACTACTCATTTAAGTGTCTAACATGGTATGGTGGGGATGCTTGAAATTTTTTATGTCCGAAATGAATTCCTTGAGTGTTGTTATAACCAGAGGGTGCGTGATGGTTAACTCCTATGAAACTCCTCCCTAGGGGCGTGCGATTAGTATTTTTCTTCGAGGGCTAATAAACATTTGCAATAAGTATCACTACAGGAATCAGGCACTTTGCCGTCCGCCATGGCGGACGGCAAAGGCATACCTGGATGACGGCAAAGGACTTTGCCGTCCGTCAGCGGACGGCAACAGGTCCGACTGAATAGGCTACGATGAAGGCTTTTTTGCCATCAGCTGGCGGACGACAAAGATGAAATGGTCTTTGCCGTCAGCCGACTGACGGCAAATGTCCTGGATGGCACACGTGGCAGCTTACGGCCGTTAGGGGGCTAATGGTGCGCTTTGCCGTCCGCTGGCAGACGACAAAGACCATTGCACCTTTGTCATCAGCCAGCCGACGGCAAAGTAACCAAATAGGCCAGCCCCCAGCCCCCAGGTTGCATAGGTAGATGCCACGTGGCATCTTTGCCGTCTGGCTGATGGCAAAGCTCTTTGCCGTCCGCCAACTGACCGCAAAGAACCTGTATAGCCCCTGTTTTCTCTGTTTTTTCTTAAATTCATTCAATTTGAACACACAAGTTTCAACACACAAGTTTCAACGCACATATTTCACAGAAGACATATCCAACACACAAGTTTCATCATATATAGATACATAACCAACACATAGAACCATCCATAGATATTACAAAAGTTTCACATTGTTCATCCAACACCGTTATCCATCCATCCATATAACAAGTTCCATCCATGCAAGTTCATCGATACAAAATAAAAGCAGAAAGGGAAAAGAAGCAGTCCATCCATGCAAGCTTCCATGAATTAGATGAAATCTGCAAAATGGGAAACAAGAAAGTTAGAAGAAGACTAGAAGAAGAAGAAGAAGAAGAAGAAGAAAATGAAGAAGAAGAAGACTAGAAGAAGTAAGCGTACTTAGGTAAAATGGAGCTAACCTAGCTAATTATGCCATCTTTGAGTGAACTAAGCATATTATGCCATTTTTGATATGAAGCAACTAAGTATAGGTCTTTATTGAGCTAACCTAGGTAACTAAGCATATTAGAGCTAACTTAGAGCTAACTTAGGTCATTTTAGAGAAGAAGAAGAAGAAGAAGAAGAAGAAAAAGAAGAAGAATAGAAGAAGAAGAAGAAGAAGAAGAAGACTAGAAGAAGAAGAAGAAGGTTTTTACCCTTTTCCTCCTCATTCTTCTTCTTTTATTATTTCTTTTTCTTCTCTTTCTTCTTCTATTCTTTCTTTTTCTCCTCTTCCTTGTGTTTCTTCTTCTTATTCCTTATTTGTGTCATTTTAGAGCTTACATAGGTAATTATGTCATTTTTAGGCAACTAAGCTTATTATGTCAATTTGTAGGAAAATAAGGTAAGTATAGGTCATTTTTGTGCTAACATAAGTAATTTGGGAGCTAACCTAGCTAAAATGGACCATATTGGAGCTAACCTAGGTAAACTTGGTCATTTTGGAACTAACCTAGGTAAAATGGGTCATATTGGAGCTAACCTAGGTTAAATGGGTAATTTTGGAGCTAACTTAACTAATTATGCCATTTTTTACACAAGTAAGCCAAGTGTATGTCATTATTGAGCAAACCTAGGAAACTAAGAATATTAGAGATAACTTAGCATATTAGAGCTAACTTATGTCATTTCGGAGGAAACAAAGCTAAGTATATATAGATCATTTTGGAGATCTGGCATACCTGACATAGTTCACTCCTCCTCCTTCTTCTTCTTCTCCTTCTCCTTCCTCATCCTGATGCGCCAAGAGCGGCAAGGCGGTGGAGGCAGTGGGATGTAGTCTTCTAGCACAATTGGCATGGTCATGTCCCCCAGCTGTGGGATTGCCGGCGCCACCACCATCGCGAGGTCATTGTCAGGCACCACCACCATTGCGAGGCCATCTTCAGACATCACCATCGCTAGGTGATCCTCAGCCACCACCATCTCTTGCCCATCGTTAGCCACCACCATCGCTAGGTCACTGTCAGGCACCACCATCTGTTGCCCATCGTCAGCCTGCACCTCCTCATCCCCACTCTGCTCCTCTTCTTCCCCACTCCATTCCGGATCATCCTTGTTGCTGCTTTTGCTGCAGCCAGAGTCCCTGCTGCTTTGGCTGTAGCCAGAGCCGCTGCTGTTGCTCCCATTGCCTGACCAAATGTAACAATGACCATTAACAATCCATGTGAGACAAAGCCAAATGTAGAGGAAGAAGAGTCACAACGTACTGGCATCATCGTTGTCCTGGTAGTGCATGCGACACATAGTCGTGTTGAACACCTTCACGGTGAGCATGGCGTCGCCGTCATACCTGAAGAGAAGGAAGTACCCATGCTGCAAGTCATAGGCACGGTAGAACTGCTTCCAGCCATGACATAGGTACATGAGGCCATCCCTGATCACCAACTCCACGTCCCAATGCCTGCGAAGCCCGCTGCCGGCCTGTCACAGCTTCACATTCTTTGGCGGGTGGCCTTCCAGCATCTTCATAAAAGTGTCAGGCAGCCTCTGCAGTTTGGGACAGGGAGTGATGTAGCAAACAGCAGAGTTATCATAATGAGATGGGTGAAGGGGAGATCTCTCCTTTTATATACCTGCCTCCTAGAGGAACTCCCAAGTATGATACTGAAGAACTTGAAAGCATCCAACTCATACTCCGGTGTGGCAGAGCGGAGCCTGCGGTGGCGGCTTCCCCCCATCTCTGATAAGCAGCAGAAGAGACCAATTACTACCCTTACAACATTATCATACAACATTATAGCAGCAGAAGTTTTGAGCAGAAGATAATCAACTACACGAAGTTATCATTTCACATTCAAAAAGAAATGCACTGGTGGACATATGATGGCTCTAGGTTGACATACTAGAGCTGACCATAAGATTTAATAGTAGCACTAGTCGTCAACCCGTGCCTTCGCACGGGCTAGACAAAAAATGTTGACTTTAGTTGAATTTCATATAATAACTATTTTAAATTCTTTCGGTCAGCAACCTAGGCAACTAGCGGTATAAAAACATTTAACTAAAGATGATTTGCTTTGAGATCATGAGAAGAACCATGATACGAGGATCTAAGAGTGGTGGAGATTGACTGTAATAATAAAGCATGGTTTCTTGAGGGCCATGAAAATAAGAACAACATATACACGACTATGCCCGGTTTACTGTATTCACCCTGAACGAGACCATAACTCTTAACAGCTAAAAAAACTTGACATGGAAATATACTCTGAAATTTTGAAACAAGTCTGAAACTACTCAGAAATTGTTAATTTCTGAACCTATATGACAGCCACCAGGTCTTCTGTGTTTCTCACACTTATTACTACCGATGCGGATCTTCAACTAGAATCAAGAGGGAGCATTCAATTTGAAACAAAAAGAAAAACTTACTAGAACTTGTGCAGTGAACCCTTGCTTTGAAAACTAGAAACTTGACTGGCATTTTAGCAATGTTCAACAATAGGATTGAATTGTTGTAGCGCACTGATAGTTAAAGCTCGATGCATTCTTCTATTATATGTTATTCTCAAGCGCCATATTCTTCTAAGATATTGAGATAACCTAGGGCAGTGCCTTTTTATTGTGCTATCATTTTCGCATCATGGGAAGACAATACCAGGCAAATCAAAACTAACTAGAACTGTACATATGAACATAACACAAAGATCATAACAAATTTTGAACCCTAGGCGATGACAGTGACCAAATCAATGCATCAAAAGTGCAATCGGGGCACCATGAAGACCGGGCACACTTGAGGGCGAGGAGCGGTTGAGGTCGGGGTCGCCGGGGCGGCAGGGGCGGCGCGGCGACGGGGTTGGCGCGGGGTGGAGAGGGGGTCACCGTGGCGGCGCGGCGATGTGTGTGGCGCGGGGCGGCGGCAGCACGGGGGCGGGGTGGCCGGCGGCTCGGGCTCGGGGAGGAGAAAGGGGACAAAGAGAGTGGTCGGGCGTGGGCGTGTTTGATTTTTAGTTAGGGCATGGTTCTTTGCCGTCTTCTAGCAGACGACAAAGAGCCTACCTAACGGATATCAATTTAAGCACTTTCTTTGCCGTCCGCTAGCTGACGGCAAAGTTTCCGTTAGCTGCCCCTCACTATCGGCCCACCCTGCCTCTTTTCCATCAGCTAGCGGACGGCAAAGATTCTATGTTGTCAGCTAGCTGACGACTGATGTCTACTACACAACCTTCTTCTTGTAGACGTTGTTGGGCCTCCAAGTGCAGAGGTTTGTAGGACAGTAGCAAATTTCCCTCAAGTGGATGACCTAAGGTTTATCAATCCATAGGAGGCGTAGGATGAAGATGGTCTCTCTCAAGCAACGCTGCAACCAAATAACAAAGAGTCTCTTGTGTCCCCAACACACCCAATACAATGGTAAATTGTATAGGTGCAGTAGTTCGGCGAAGAGATGGTGATACAAGTGGTATATGGATAGTAGATAATGGTTTTTGTAATCTGAAATTATAAAAACAGCAAGGTAACTAATTATATAAGTAAGCGTAAACGGTATTGCAATGCGTTGAAACAAGGCCTAGGGTTCATACTTTCACTAGTGCAAATTCTCTCAACAATAATAACATAATTGGATCACATAACTATCCCTCAACATGCAACAAAGAGTCACTCCAAAGTCACTAATAGCGGAGACAAACGAAGAGATTATGGTAGGGTACGAAACCACCTCAAAGTTATTCTTTCCAATCAATCCGTTGGGCTATTGCTATAAGTGTCACAAACAGCCCTAGAGTTCATACTAGAATAACACCTTAAGACACAAATCAACCAAAACCCTAATGTCACCGAGATACTCCAATGTCACCTCAAGTATCCGTGGGTATGATTATACGATAAGCGTCACACAATCTCAGATTCATCTATTCAACCAACACATAGAACCTCAAAGAGTGCCCCAAAGTTTCTACCGGAGAATCACGACGAAAACGTGTGCCAACCCCTATGCATAGGTTTATGGGTAGAACCCGCAAATTGATCACCAAAACATACACCAAGCGAATCACGTGGTATCCCATTGTCATCACAGATACGCACGGCAAGACATACATCAAGTGTTCTCAAATCTTTAAAGACTCAATCCGATAAGATAACTTCAAAGGGGAACTCAATCCATTACAAGAGAGTAGAGGGGGGAGAAAACATAAGATCCAACTATAATAGCAAAGCTCGCGATACATCAAGATCGTGCCAAATCAAGAACACGAGAGAGAGAGAGAGAGAGATCAAACACATAGCTACTGGTACATACCCTCAGCCCCGAGGGAGCACTACTCCCTCCTCGTCATGGAGAGCACCGGGATGATGAAGATGGCCACCGGAGAGGGATTCCCTGTCTGGTAGGGTGCCGGAACGGGTCTAGATTGGTTTTCGGTGGATACGGAGGCTTCTGGCGGCGGAGCTCCCGATCTATTGTGCTCCCCGGTAATTTTAGGGTATATGGAGATATATAGGCGGAAGAAGTATGTCAGGGGGGCCACGAGGAGCCCACGAGGCTTGAGTGAAGGAAATATGCCCTAGAGGCAATAATAAAGTTATTATTTATTTCCTTATATCATGATAAATGTTTGTTATTCATGCTAGAATTGTATTATCCGGAAACATAATACTTGTGTGAATACATAGACAAATTAAACATCACTAGTGTGCCTCTACTTGACTAGCTCGTTAATCGAAGATGGTTATGTTTCCTAACCATAGACATGTGTTGTCATTTGATTACCGGGATCACATCACTAGGAGAATGATGTGATTGACATGACCCATTCCATTAGCTTAGCACCCGATTGTTTAGTATGTTGCTATTGCTTTCTTCATGACTTATACATGTTCCTATGACTATGAGATTATGCAAATCCCGTTTACCGGAGGAACACTTTGTGTGCTACCAAACGTCACGACGTAACTGGGTGATTATAAAGGAGCTCCACAGGTGTCTCCAAAGGTACATGTTGGGTTGGCGTATTTCGAGATTATGATTTGTCACTCCGATTGTCGGAGAGGTATCTCTGGGCCCTCTCGGTAATGCACATCACATAAGCCTTGCAAGCATTACAACTAATGAGTTAGTTGCAAGATGATGTATTACGAAACGAGTAAAGACACTTGCCGGTAACGAGATTGAACTAGGTATTGAGATACCGACGATCGAATCTCGGGCAAGTAACATACCGATGGCAAAGGGAACAACGTATGTTGTTATGCGGTCTGACCGATAAAGATCTTCGTAGAATATGTAGGAGCCAATATGAGCATCCAGGTTCCGCTATTGGTTATTGACCGGAGACATGTCTCGGTCATGTCTACATTGTTCTCGAACCCGTAGGGTCCGCACGCTTAACGTTACGATGGCAGTTTCATTATGAGTTTATATATTTTGATGTACCGAAGTTTGTTTGGAGTCCCGGATGTGATCACGGACATAACGAGGAGTCTCGAAATGGTCGAGACATAAAGATTGATATATTGGAAGCCTATGTTTGGACATCGGAAGTGTTCCGGGTGAAATAGGCATTTTACCGGAGTACCGGGAGGTTACCGGAACCCCCCGGTAACCTAATGGGCCTTAATTGGCCTAGAGGAGAAAGAGGAGAGGAGGCCTAGGGGCTGCCGCGCGCCCCTCCCCCCAAGTCCGAATTGGACAAGGAAGGGGGGCGGCGCCCCCACTTTCCTTTCTTCCCTCTCCTCCTCCCCCCCCCCCCCAAGTCCAAATCCAACTAGGGAAAGGGAGGGAGTCCTACTCCCGGTAGGAGTAGGACTCCTCCTGCGCGCCTCCTCCTAGAGCCGGCCGCACCTCCCCTTGCTCCTTTATATACGGGGGCAAGGGGGCACCTCTAGACACACAAGTTGATCCTCGTGATCGTTTTCTTAGCCGTGTGCGGTGCCCCCTTCCACCATAGTCCTCGATAATACTGTAGTGGTGCTTAGGTGAAGCCCTGCGACAGTAGAACATCAAGATCGTCACCACGCCGTCGTGCTGACGGAACTCTTCCCCGACACTTTGCTGGATCGGAGTCCGGGGATCGTCATCGAGCTGAACATGTGCTAAAACTCGGAGGTGCCGTAGTTTCAGTGCTTGATCGGTCGGCTGTGAAGACGTACGACTACATCAACCGCGTTGTCATAACGCTTCCGCTTTCGGTCTACGAGGGTACGTAGACAACACTCTCCCCTCTCATTGCTATGCATCACCACGATCTTGTGTGTGCGTAGGAATTTTTTTGAAATTACTATGTTACCCAAGATGGAGTGCGCGCCCAGGGGGGTGGGCGCGCCCCCTACCTCGTGGCTTCCTCGAAGCTCCCTTTACGTGCACTCCAAGTCTCCCGGGTTGCTTTCCTTCCAAAAATAAGTTCCGTGAAGTTTCAGGTCAATTGGACTCCTTTTGATTTTCCTTTTCTTCGAAACCCTAAAATAGGCAAAAAAACAGAAACTGGCTCTAGGCACTGTCTTAATAGGTTAGTCCCAAAAATCATATAAAATAGCATATAAATGCATATAAAACATCCAAGGTTGATAATATAATAGCATGGAACAATCAAAAATTATAGATACGTTGGAGACGTATTAGCATCCCCAAGCTTAATTCCTGCTCGTCCTCGAGTAGGTAAATGATAAAAACAGAATTTTTGATGTGGAATGCTACCTAACATATTTCTCTAAGTAATTCTATTTATTGTAGCATGAATGTTTAGATCCATGAGATTCAAGACAAAAGTTTAATATTGACATAAAAACAGTAATACTTCAAGCATACTAACTAAGCAATCATCTCTTCTCAAAATAACATGGCCAAAGAAAGCTATCCCTACAAAATCATATAGGCTGGCTATGCTCCATCTTCACCACACAAAATATTTAAATCATGCACAACCCCGATGACAAGCCAAGCAATTGTTTCATACTTTTGATGTTCTCAAACTTTTTCAATCTTCTTCACGCAATATATGAGTGTGAGCCATGGATATAGCACTATAGGTGGAATAGAATGGTGGTTGTGGAGAAGACAAAAAGGAGAAGATAGTCTCACATCAACTAGGTGTATCAACGGGCTATGGAGATGCCCATCAATAGATATCAATGTGAGTGAGTAGGGACTGCCATGCAACAGATGCACTAGAGCTATAAGTGTATGAAAGATCAAAAAGAAACTAAGTGGGTGTGCATCCAACTTGCTTGCTCATGAAGACCTAGGGCAACTTGAGGAAGCCCATCATTGAAATATACAAGCCAAGTTCTATAATGAAAAATTCCCACTAGTATATGAAAGTGACAACATAGGAGACTCTCTATCATGAAGATCATGGTGCTACTTTGAAGCACAAGTGTGGTAAAAGGATAGTAGCATTGCCCCTTCTCTCTTTTTCTCTCATTTTTTTATTTGGGCCTTCTCTTTTTTTATGGCCTTTTTTTATTTGGGCTTCTTTGGCCTCTTTTTTTTCGTCCGGAGTCTCATCCCGACTTGTGGGGGAATCATAGTCTCCATCATCCTTTCCTCACCGGGACAATGCTCTAATAATGATGATCATCACACTTTTATTTAATTACAACTCAAGAATTACAACTCGATACTTAGAACAAAATATGACTCTATATGAATGCCTCCGGCGGTGTACCGGGATGTGCAATGACTCATGAGTGACATGTATGAAAGAATTATGAACGGTGGCTTTGCCACAAATACGATGTCAACTACATGATCATGCAAAGCAATATGACAATGATGAAGCGTGTCATAATAAATGGAACGGTGGAAAGTTGCATGGCAATATATCTCGGAATGGCTATGGAAATGCCATAATAGGTAGGTATGGTGGCTGTTTTGAGGAAGGTAAATGGTGGGTTTATAGTACCGGCGAAAGTTGCGCGGTACTAGAGAGGCTAGCAATGGTGGAAGTGTTGGGGAACGTAGTAATTTCAAAAAAATTCCTACGCACACGCAAGATCATGGTGATGCATAGCAACGAGAGGGGAGAGTGTGATCTACGTACCCTTGTAGATCGTCAACGGAAGCATTAGCACAACGTGGTTGATGTAGTCGTACGTCTTCACGGCCCGACCGATCAAGCACCGAAACTACGACACCTCCGAGTTCTAGCACACGTTCAGCTCGATGACGATCCCCGGACTCCGATCCAGCAAAGTCTCGGGGAAGAGTTCCGTCAGCACGACGGCGTGGTGACGATCTTGATGTACTACCGTCGCAGGGCTTCACCTAAGCGCCGCTACAATATTATCGAGGACTATGGTGGAAGGGGGCACCGCACATGGCTAAAATTATGATCACATGGATCAACTTGTGTGTCTATGGGGTGCCCCTGCCCCCGTATATAAAGGATCAAGGGGGGGTGCGGCCGGCCAGGAGAGGGCGCCAGGAGGAGTCCTACTCCCTCCAGGAGCAGGATTCCCCCCTTTCCTAGTTGAAATAGGATTCGGGAAGGGGGAAAGAGGAGAGAGAGAAGGAAGGGGGGCGCCGGCCCCCTCTCCTTGTCCTATTCGGACTAGGGGGGAGGGGCGCGTGGCCCAGCCCTGGCCACCTCTCCTCTCTTCCACTAAAGCCCACAAAGGCCCATATGCCTCCCGGGGGGTTCCGGCAACCTCCCGGTACTCCGGTAAAATCCTGATTTCACCCGGAACACTTCCGATATCCAAATATAGGCTTCCAATATATCAATCTTTATGTCTCGACCATTTCGAGACTCCTCGTCATGTCCGTGATCACATCCGGGACTCCGAACAAACTTCGGTACATCAAAATGCATAAACTCATAAAATAACTGTCATCAAAACCTTAAGCATGCGGACCCTACGGGTTCGAGAACAATGTAGACATGACCGAGACACGTCTCCGGTCAATAACCAATAGCGGAACCTGGATGCTCATGTTGGCTCCTACATATTCTATGAAGATCTTTTATCGGTCAGACCGCATAACAACATACATTGTTCCCTTTGTCATCGGTATGTTACTTGCCCGAGATTCGATCATCGGTATCTCAATACCTATTTCAATCTCGTTATCGGCAAGTCTCTTTACTCGTTCCGTAATACATCATCTCACAACTAACTCATTAGTTGCAATGCTTGCAAGGCTTATGTGATGTGCATTACCGAGAGGGCCCAGAGATACCTCTCCGACAATCGGAGTGACAAATCCTAATCTTGAAATACGCCAACCCAGCATGTTCCTTTGGAGACACCTGTAGAGCTCCTTTATAATCACCCAGTTACGTTGTGACGTTTGGTAGCACACAAAGTGTTCCTCCGGTAAACGGGAGTTGCATAATCTCATAGTCATAGGAACATGTATAAGTCATGAAGAAAGCAATAGCAACATACTAAACGACCGGGTGCTAAGCTAATGGAATGGGTCATGTCAATCAGATCATTCACCTAATGATGTGATCCCGTTAATCAAATAACAACTCTTTGTCCATGGTGAGGAAACATAACCATCTTTGATTAACGAGCTAGTCAAGTAGAGGCATACTAGTGACACTCTGTTTGTCTATGTATTCACACATGTATTATGTTTCCGGTTAATACAATTCTAGCATGAATAATAAACATTTATCATGATATAAGGAAATAAATAATAACTTTATTATTGCCTCTAGGGCATATTTCCTTCAGGAAGGGTGAGAGTACGTATAATCCATGGACTCAACATTAGTCATAAAGAACTCACATACTTATTGCAAAAATCTATTAGTTATCGAAACAAAGTACTACGCGCATGCTCCTAGGGGGATAGATTGGTAGGAAAAGATCATCGCTCGTCCCCGACCGCCACTCATAAGGAAGACAATCGATAAATAAATCATGCTTCGACTTCATCACATAACGGTTCACCATACGTGCATGCTACGGGAATCACAAACTTCAACATAAGTATTTATCAAATTCACAACTACTCAACTATCATGACTCTAATATCACCATCTTCATATCTCAAAACAATCATCAAGTATCAAACTTCTCATAGTATTCAATGCACTTTATATGAAAGTTTTTGTTATATCCCTCTTGGATGCCCATCATATTAGGACTAGTTTCATAACCAAAGAAAATTACCATGCTGTTCTAAAATGCTCTCAAAATAATATAAGTGAAGCACTAGAGCAAATGACAACCTACTCCGAAAGATATAAGTGAAGATCAATGAGTAGTCGAATAATCATGCAAATATATGAAGTCTCTCTAACATTTAAGGATTTCAGATCTTGATACTTTATTCAAACAGCAAGCAAAACAAAATAAAATGACATCTAAGGATAGCAAACATCATGTGAAGAAGCAAAAACTTAGGATCAACCGATACTAACCGATAGTTGTTGAAGAAGAAAGGTGGGGTGCTAACCGGGGCATCCCCAAGCTTAGACTCTTGAGACTTCTTGAAATATTATCTTGGGGTGCCTTGGGCATCCCCAAGCTTTAGCTTTTGTGTCTTCTTAATTCCTCTCATATCACGGTCTCCCTAAATCTCAAAAGCTTCATCCACACAGAACTCAACAAGGACTCGTGAGATAAGTTAGTATAAACCATTGGAAAAACCTTATCATACTCTACTGTAGCAAATAACTAAAATTATTATTCAACATTGCATACTAAATTCCTCTGCATATGTAATAGTCCTATCGTCAAATAGAATCATTAAAGAAGCAAACATATGTAAACAATGCAAACATAACAGCAATCTGCCTAAACAGGACAGTCTGTAAAGAGTGCAACAAGATCCATACTTCCCTAACTCCAAAAATTATGAAAGAAAATTCACACTGTAGTAAATTTATCAGGGCTTAATATGCAAAAGGTTTCAACATTTTATCGCATTCTGACTTTTCTAGGGAATTATTGCAACAACGGTAAACTTTCTGTTTTCAAACAGCAATATGTGGACTTCTAACATAGGCATAGTAAAGGCTATCAATGCCACTTTTATTGAAATAAAATATGCAAAACATTGTTCTAAATAACATTGTTCTAAATAAATTGACACTCCAAGAAAAACACATATCATGTGGAGAATAAAAATATAGCTCCAAGTAAAGTTACCGATGAACGAAGACGAAAGAGGGGATGCCTTCCGGGGCATCCCCAAGCTTAGGATCTTGGCTATCCTTGAATATTACCTTGGGGTTCCTTGGGCATCCCCAAGCATAGGCTCTTTCCACTCCTTATTCCATAGTCCATCGAATCCTTACCCAAAACTTGAAAACTTCACAACACAAAACTTAACAGAAAACTCGTAAGCTCCCTTAGTATAAGAAAATAAATAACCACTTCAAGGTACTGTAATGAACTCATTATTTATTTATATTGGTGTTAAACCTACTGTATTCCAACATCTCTATGGTTTATAAACTCTTTTACTAGCCATAGATTCATTAAAATAAGCAAACAACACACGAAAAACAGAATCTGTCAAAAACAGAACAGTCTGTAGTAATATGTATCAAACATATACTTCTGGAACTCATAAAATTCTCAAATAAATTGCTGGACGTGAGGAATTTATCTATTAATCATCTGGAAAAAGAATTAACTAAATAGCACTCTCCAATAAACAATGGCAGCTAATCTCGTGAGTGCTAAAGTTTCTGTTTTTTACAGCAACATCAACAAGGCTTTCCCAAAGTCTTCCCAAAGGTTCTACTTGGTACAAACACTAATTAAAAGCATAAAACCACATATAAACAGAGGCTAGATGAATTATTTATTACTAAACAGGAACAAAAAGCAAGGAGCAAAAATAAATTTGGGTTGCCTCCCAACAAGCGCTGTCGTTTAACGCCCCTAGCTAGGAATGATGATTTCAATGATGCTCACATAAAAGATAGCAATTGAAACATAAAGAGAGCATCATGAAGAATATGAATAGCACATTTAAGCCTAACCCACTTCCTATGCATAGGGATTTTGTGAGCAAACAACTTGTGGGAACAAGAATCAACTTGCATAGGAAGGTAAAACAAGCATAACTCCAAAATTTTAAGCACATAGAGGGGAAACTTGATATTATTGCAATTCCTACAAGCATATGTTCCTCCCTCATAATAATTTTCAGTAGCATCATGAATCAATTCAACAATATAACCAGCACCTAAAGCATTCTTTTCATGATCTACAAGCATAGAAAATTTACTACTCTCCACATAAGCAAAATTCTTCTCATTTGGGATAGTGGGAGTATCATAAGAGACTTGAATATTACAAATTGTTTCCACATTAAAAGAGTAATGTTCGGAAAAGGGGTAACCATAATCATGACAAGTTTTATGAACATAATGACTACTTTTTATAGCATAAGTATCATCACAATAATCATCATAAGTAGGAGGCATGCTATCATCATTATAAATTTGCATATCAAAACTTGGGAGACTAAAAATATCATCTTCATTAAACGTAGCATCCCCAAGCTTGGGACAAACATTAATTGCAGCAAATATATTCTCAAAAACATCATCTTCATCAAACATAGCATCCCCAAGCTTGTGCCTTTTCATATCATAAGCATAATCACTCTCATAATTAATAGTATGGATAGCACCAATGGTATAGCAATTATCATATTCTTCCAAGCAAGTGCCAAAAAGATTTTCAAGATCATAAGAAGTATCATTATCTTCCACAATTATATTTTCATGACGCATAATAGTAATAGGAGCAGCATTATTTGGGGGAAATATCTTTTTACCTCTCTTCCTTTTTCTTTTCTTCTTTTTCACCACATCATGTGTGGGTTCAATCCTCTTTTTGGAGCTCCTTATTAGTGAGATTGGTTGAATGGGAGGCTCCTCCTTGTTACCTGATTCATCATAAGAAATAATAGGAGGGTATTGGGAAGTCTCTTCCCTTTTATTAGTATTCTCTTCATCTTCTATTTGTTTTCTTTTCTTTATGTAATTGGCAATATATGGATTTTCAATGCAATTCACCGCACAATACATATAAATTTATTCTAGATCAAAATGAAGAACTCTATCAAGGGAAAATTTTGGAATATCCTTAGTTATACGTTTTGTTTCTTCATAACCCAAGAGCAAACTAAGTTCATCATGATGTGCAAGGGAAATCATGTCATCACAATTTTTGGACACAATACGATCATGAAACAATTTGCATTGGGTACTGAAATGATCATGTTCATTGCAAAGTCCACAAGTACGGCTAAAAAAATTTAAATTTTCCACACAATCATCTAGCCTTTCTTGCAACAATTTAGTTTCTAAGTACTTATGCCTCATGTAGTATCTATCTTCCCTATTTGGTGTGTACTTACAAACCCAATGCACTCCACAAAAATTGACATGTTTATAGGAGACATTTTCATCATAACTAGTGCAATCATCATTAGTGTCATGGATATTCAAAGAATTCGTACTAACAAAATTGCAATCATGCTCATCATTCAAATATTTAGTGCCAAACATTTTATAGATTTCTTCTTCTAGCACTTGAGCACAATTATCTTTTCCATCATACTCACAAAAGATATTAAAAAGGTGAAGCGTATGAGACAAACTCAATTCCATTTGTTTCTGTAGCTTTCTTTTATAAACTAAACTAGTGATAAAACAAGAAACTAAAATACTCGATTGCAAGATCTAAAGATATACCTTCAAGCACTCACCTCCTGGGCAACGGCGCCAGAAAAGAGCTTGATGTCTACTACACAAGCTTCTTCTTGTAGACGTTGTTGGGCCTCCAAGTGCAGAGGTTTGTAGGACAGTAGCAAATTTCCCTCAAGTGGATGACCTAAGGTTTATCAATCCGTAGGAGGCGTAGGATGAAGATGGTCTCTCTCAAGCAACCCTGCAACCAAATAACAAAGAGTCTCTTGTGTCCCCAACACAACCAATACAATGGTAAATTATATAGGTGCACTAGTTCGGCGAAGAGATGGTGATACAAGTGCTATATGGATAGTAGATAATGGTTTTTGTAATATGAAATTATAAAAACAGCAAGGTAACTAATGATAAAAGTAAGCGTAAACGGTATTGCAATGCATTGAAACAAGGCCTAGGGTTCATACTTTCACTAGTGCAAGTTCTCTCAACAATAATAACATAATTGGATCACATAACTATCCCACAACATGCAACAAAGAGTCACTCCAAAGTCACTAATAGCGGAGAACAAACGAAGAGATTATGGTAGGGTATGAAACCACCTCAAAGTTATTCTTTCCAATCAATCTGTTGGGCTATTCCCATAAGTGTCACTGTCGGTGTCAAAACCGGCGGATCTCGGGTAGGGGGTCCCGAACTGTGCGTCTAGGATCGATGGTAATAGGCGGCAGGGGACACGATATTTACTCAGGTTCAGGCCCTCTTGATGGAGGTAATACCCTACGTCCTGCTTGATTGATACTGATGATATGAGTATTACAAGAGTTGATCTACCACGAGATCGTAGAGGCTAAAACCCTAGAAGCTAGCCTATGGTATGATTGTTGTATATGATCTATCGACTAGCCCGGCCTTGGTTTATATAATGCACCCGAGGCCTAGGATAACAAGAGTCCTAGCCGAATACGCCGGTGGGGAGGATTTCTTGTCTTGATCACCAAGTCTTGTGGAATCTTCCATGTATGCGGCAGCTGTCCCAACTGGCCCATCAGTATGTGGCCATGGGGGTCCTCGGCCCAATCTAACAGATCGGGAGATGACGTGGTGAGTACCCCCTAGTCCAGGACACTGTCAATAGCCCCCTGAACCGACCTTCAAGTTAGGGACGCTCCTCGATTCTTCTGAACTATTCTTCATCTTCGGTCGTCGGTCTTGAAAACTGGTTCAACAAATCTTCTCATCTTCGATCTTGAGGATCGCCGAAATGCATTCGACGAGTTTACACGTCGGGTATCCGAGGAGCCCCTTTAAGTTTCCGGCCTTTATCAATGCCTTATTATTTTTATGCCACACCTTGGGTTTGAAGTTGTTCCCGGGAGGCAGTGTCCTCTTGCGTCTGAGCTCTAACGCCGGACAGCATTCGAGGTATATTTTGCAGCCGAGCACCAATGCCGGACTACTTCCGAGCTCCAACGCCGAAATGTATCCGAGCTCCAATGCCGGACTGTGTCCAAGCTCCAATGCCAGACTATATCCAAGATGTCATAGATCATCTTGGTCCAAAAAAGTTGAAGGAGTTTAGCCGAGCTTAATGCCAGAAATGCCCTCTATGGAGCTAGCCACTAGCGCCCGAGCTTTATGCTGGACTGCTTCCAAGGTGGTGCACCACCCCGACCACGGGCTGATTTTTTGTGAATATTTTTAACCGGTGCAGTTTATTCTGTGCCAATGTATATCCAGTAGCCCTCAACGTGTGTATCAGTCTAAAACCCGAGATGCACCTGAAGGCAAGCATAAAACCCGCTGTTCCCAGTAGCCCCTGAGACTCAGGTCGATGCGCGAAATCGGCCTGAGGATCAACTCCTAGCTCGGCAGCATACATAGGAATAAAAAATGCAGTGTAATATAATAGAGATAATTGTGATCGGCGAACGGGCCCGTGAGAGAGGGTCGTGAGAAGTCGCCGCAATATACTAGCTTGATGCCGGATAGGTCCATATGGTACCTATTATTGTCCGAAGACGCGTATGCGCATAGTTCGGTCAAGCCGAACACTGAGCACATTGAATTCTCTGCATTGAATAAGCAATGCAGTAGCCCCCGAAACACTGGTCGGGTGGCAACACCAGATCAGGGGATCGATGTGCCCCTTTAATATTTGTAAATAATGAGCGGGAAGCCCAGTAGCCCCGAGCCTTAATGCGGGCACGGGTGGCCGAATTAAGGATCGATATCCATAGTAAAATCACAAATTATGTGTAATGACTCTATGTATCCAAGTACTTTACATCCTTAATGCTCGGATCCGCATTGTACAAAACTTTGTTGATTGACCATCGGCTTCCACCTCCTCGGCTAGTAGCCGTGGAGTGTTTATCCTACTTTATAAAGCCTTTATGAGGGTAAAGATTTACGACAAACAAGGCAATCTGGCCATACGGTTTTATAAGCAAAGGTATGCAGAGAGATATGTTATATTACTGTTTAACATAAGAAATGTCTTCCAAAGAAAATAGTCCCGCTATCGGTTCCTTTCTTTGGGTTGTCATGCTAAGCATGATCATAAAACCTCAGCTCGAATGTAAGAGCAAAATATCGAGGATTTAGTTTGGGAGGCCAGTTAATAGCCCCAGGTAGTGTTCGGCGACAGTCGAGGTCAAGTCGTAAAAACTTCGGCCATTGTTATGAATGGCCCGTCATTTAACACCGTCATCGGATCGCTGACTAGTTTATGCTTATTGTGACAATCAGTTTTTGGCTTTCTCGACTGAGGTGCTTAAACATGTGAACTGGAAGCACAATCGCAGTGGTTCTCCCTTTGCACACCTAGCCGAACAAAGCGGAACGTAGGAGGCAAGCGCAGGAGCCGGGCAACCCAACTATTGACCGAAGACACAATTCGAAACCAATGCATATATAGTGAGATCCGAGAATGTTTTTGACGAATCTATAAAGGTGTCCGGCATTGCACTGTGTGACTTGTGCTGGAAACACACAAATAGTTTAAAAGTGCCAAAAAGCTTGGAAAACCAAAAAACGTCAGTAAAAACATGACGTCCAAACAAGATCAAGTGTTCGGTACCAATCCGAAAATTGGAAGAGAAAGAAAAAATTGTGCTTCTGTCGTGTTTTGACAACGACCAAGAAAAAACACATTTACAGCTCATATATAAATTTTAAGAGCCCCCAAGTGACTTGGGTAAGAATTTTATGTATAATGATTGTATGTACCGAAGTACTTATAACATATTTGTGTTCACCCGAACTTTAAACACGTCTTAACCGACCGTCGGCTTCTCCCTCTTCGGCCAAGGGCCGAAAAGTGTCATGTACTCCGCCTGTCTAGAGTATCGACGGTGTTTCCGATGACCAGGCAATCAGGCCATAAGGCTGTAACAGACAAAGCGCGCTCAGGGAACTTATGCTATATTACTAACGAAGTGTAAGAAGCATCTTCGAAGAAAATAGTACCCCCACCGATACCTTTCTTCGGTGCTCATTATTACTATGAGACTTTTGTAATAGATGTTTTGTACTCATGAGTTCCGTTGTGTGCCGACCATGATTGAAAACAATAAGAGCGCTAGCTTTCGGCACCCAGTCTGAGGTCAGAGCTCGAATGACCTGGTCGTGACAATCTCAGAGGTGCTCCCTTTACTCCCTAGCCGAACAATCGAGAGCGTAGGGGTAAGCACAGGAGCCAGGCAACCCAGCTTGCAAATCGCTTAGGTCAATATGGTGCATATTGTGGCGTAATACACGAACAAGGAACGAAGCCGTACAAGTATAATCATATGCAAGAGCAAAGCTCCATCAAGGGAGCCCCCAAGTAAATGGGGTATTTGAATTTGTGTGTCACAAACAAAGTTTTGACAAGGAGATTCTCTACAAGCAACTTTTTTTTCAAAAAGGTATAATGCTTGGTCGAAGCGAACACAAGTTAAAAATTTAAAACTTTGAGCATGAAGGTAACTTAGCTGGTTAATGTGTTCGGTATTGATGACGCGGCCCGAGCTTGATGCGGGACAAGGTTCCATCCCCCAAGCCGGTCCCAAGGTGGCGGAGCAAAGAGCTCGACACTCCGAAGTGGTGACATAGCACGGTCAATGCGGGCCGGCAGAGTGATGCGGAAGTCCCTGGCATGGGGTAATGAAGTGTTGACAAAGCCCCCCGTCCAGCCGAGGTGACGTGGTATGTCAGTACGCCGAGTTGACGATACTGCCCAACCCGGATCATTTTCCTGTGCACAAAAAATAGTGCAAACCTAAGATAATAGTAATAATAATGATAAATAAATAAAAATCGTTGCATAATAAATAATTTATGCAAGGTGAGTAATAAAAAATATGGCCTGGCGCCGAAGTCAATGTCGATGCAGGGCATCGGCGTGATGCGGTAAAGGCGTGGCAAAGCCTAGATTCACAGGTCTGTCCGAGTTCCGGATGCAGCGTTCGCCGGACCATGTACGAAAACTGACCGAACCACCATGCGACCGTCGTTAATGCGGCCATCATTTGATAGACCTGTGTACATATGATGAACAAACCAGAGTAATAATTCCTTGGGAAAAATGAACCCGAACAAGCAAAAAATAATAGGATTAATAGCACCTGGTTTATTTGTTGTAGGAATCCGAAGAAAGGTGATTCTGAAAATTGGGACTCGATCCGCACACCCATTGCCTGATGGGCGATAAAGCGACAGTATGGCGATGCCGGCAAAGGTTGGCTCGCCGAGGCAAAGCCCTCTGTCCAGCTAACGTGACGGAGCTGGTCGACTAGTGACGCCGAAGTCTCCGGAGTAGGTTGATGAAGAGATGGCGAATCCCATGGTCCAGCCGAGATGTCGAATCCTCGATGTCAGCCGATGAGTCGAAGTAGGTCGGCATGATGGACACCAGCTTGAAGAAGCAATAGTGCGGCCCGGGCGATGCAGGTCGTGACGTGGTCGATGTCGGCTTGATGAAGTGACCGTGCGGCGATGCCGGTATGCCCGCTCCGTGTAATCCGTGGGGCTGCGATGTTGGTGATGATTTATCCTTCGCGATGCCAAACTCTTGTTTGGCTTGCCGAGATGATGATCCAAAGAAGTTGAACTCGGCTCAACAAAGTGACGACGTGTCTAGCGCAGGTCGGCAGCCTTGGAGCAATATTGTCGGACTGGTTTGACACCAGCATGATGATGAAGATGACCTCAGGGGAGGCTTAAAAATTTACGGGCACGTGTTTAAAAACAACGCACAATACCCTAGAAGAAAATTCCTTTAAAAAGGTTGTCCAATATCACGTTCATAAAGAAACATGAATTCAGGTCGGATCCGTATTCGCGCAGAAAACTGATCCGAAAATTGGTCCACTCATCGGAAGGTTCCCGGAATTTGAACCGTCGGATCGAGCTGAAATTTGGAGGGATGGTAGATATGGGAATTCCGTAGTAGATGAACGGTTGGATCTTCCAAAGGACCTCCAAGCTGGACTCTGGAGACCACACCCTAAACTCGTCTAGATTCCCGTCCAGATTTGACAGGGCTCCGGTATATCGTAGATTGTCGGATATTCCTTCATCGGAACTCGACGAAATTTTGCATGGCTGTTGTATATGTAATTACGCACTATTCCACCGAAGAAATCGTCAAACCGACGCTCGAGGAGGTGGTGACGGCGAATACAAGTTCGCTGTCCATAAAAACAGCACGGCCGCCCGAGGGCAATGTTGACATTGAGCCCTCGAGCTCCATGGATGACTCCTCTATGATCATGATAGAGATCGGAGTTGATGTTGAAAAAGGCCCCGTCGGTACTGTAACATCCCGAATTTGCAATTTGGAATGTTATACACTAGATCATCATGCATAGCATATTTTCTTGCATTTTGGTCGATCCTAGAAATTTCACGCAACTCAAGGACCTTCGGAGAGAGTTGGAGATTTCGTTATTTTCATATTTGAGAGTTTTCTCAAATTTGAAAAGAGGATCATTTGATTTATTTATTTCATCTTCAATTATTTTTCCAATATCAAAAATATGAGAGAGGGAATAATATGACTTTCCCAAATTGAGGAAAAATGAAGATTTAATGAATAAGTCAAGTTTTGGTTTTGCCGGAGTTTTGTTTGCTTTTATTTGGAACGGGAAAAATGCGCGTTTTCAAAAATTGCATTTTAGGCCCGGAGAAAAGTTCTTTTTGTTCGACTCATTTTTAGGAGTCGGAGAAAATTTACTTTAGATTTTTCGGAGTTCGTTTAGTTTTCTTTTCTTCTGTTTTTCTGCACGCGTAACCGTTAAAAAAAGGAGACTGCAGCGCCCGCCTGGGCCAAGGGCCCAGCCGGCCGGCCCAGCCGCCCCGTGCGCCAGGCGCAGCCGCCAGCCCCGCCGCCTGCCTTGCGCCGCCCCTAGGCCGAGTCCTAGTAGGACTCTAACCCCCCCTCCTATTGCTTGCCCCCTCCCCCAAGAAACCCCCCCCCCACCTATATAAATACCCCATAACCCCCCCCCCTCTCCCCACACCACCCCAAGCCCCAAGCCGCCGCCGCCTATAGCCGCCGCCCGGAGCCCGCCTCCCGAGGTAGTCGCGCCGCCTTTTCTTTTCCTCGGTTCAGTTTTTCTTCTAGAAAACCGTTCCGGTTCTTCTGTTTTTCTTCCGGTTTTTCTTCCGTCTTTGTTTCGGTTTTCTTCCGAAACCCTAGATCGGTTTTCGTTCTTCTTTCGGACCGTTCGTCTCAACAAACGTGATCACCGATTTTTCCCGGTTAACGACGCCCGTTCGTTTAACCGTTCATCTCTTTCTTTTCGTCGGATTTATTCCGCGATCGCGATCTCAGATCCGATCTTCGTTCTAGTCTTTCTTCCCGCTCGTTTATCGGAATCAGGTGATTCAAGTGCCTGGAGTTTCGTCTCGAAACCGCCGTTCCGTCTAATCAACTTGAACAAGCCTTTGCTACAGTAAACTTTGACCTAGTTTCAACTTGCTAGAACCGAGTTGTTTTCTTCCGCCGTTTGTTTTTCCGTCGTCTGTTCGGTTCTTTCTTTCTTTGCAACCGGAGTTCTTAAGTTGAACTTTCTGGTTCATTCTCTTGTTCGAGTTTTACCTGTGCTTTAGATGAGTACTTATTGTGTGCTTGTTGTTTGTCTGCGATAGATCACCCGGATTGCGCCGCTTGTTACTTCGAAACCCTAGGTCTCGCGGATCATCAGCAAGGCAAGTAACACTTTGATCATACCTTTTCTACAACCCATGTTTTATTGCATTAGATCAATCCTCTCACATTGCATGATTAGGATATAATTAAATTGTGGGATGGGAAGTAGATGAGGTAGTACCTATTACCTGTTTATTATGAAACCTTTGGGAGTTACTTCTACGTTTGCTTATTATGCCATGCTATGCTAGTAGACGTGGATTGGGTGAGTGATATCCATGACAGATGTGAGTTTGTTAATTTTAATGGTTTATCTAAGGTGGCAACTTAAACACACATCTGGGTGGATTGAGGCACCTGATGTCTATCAGGACTTGCCTGTTTTTTTTGGACCGCCACCCAGGCTCAAAGGGATCATAAGATCATTCATGCTAGTAACTTCCGTGTGCAGCCACAAGCCATTATGGGCTTTGGCATAGTTGACTAAGTCATGCGAACTCTTACAGGGTAGACTAGCAGATGTAGGGGATGTAGGTGGTACGGTCTACCCGAACGTAAGGTGCTAGCGCTTCTGAAAGACTGTGTCTCGGTCATCAGTTTCTCAAACACCATGTAGTGCGAGAAATCCAACGGAGGCGATCGAGTCTTGTGGGGAAAAGTGCGCAAACCTCTGCAGAGTGTAACAAACTAATCATGATTAGCCGTGTCCCCGGTTATGGACAACTTGAGTATCTAGTACTTGAATATCATGTGAATATCATCACGTTACTTCTAATTAATGTTGTTGGGTTTTAATTACTTAATTGGGATTGGAATGCTGTCAACTATTCTCGATGTTTAACAACTACCATGATAGTTAAATAAATTTATTCCTTTGCAGTAGGGAAAAATTGGCTTTACGCAAAACTGTAACCATAGAGCTTTCCACCAGCCATATATGCATGTAGTATAGCTGTTTCATTCCATTACTCTCTATGTGTTACATTGCCAGCATATTCCATGTGCTGACCCGTTTTCGGGCTGCAACTTCTCATGTTGAAGACTTTTCACACGACGAGTAAGGTTCTTTTAGGTCGTGGTTCTATACTCAGTGATGCCGTTGCAGTTGATGGACCCATTTATCTTCCGAGCCTTCCGCTGTTATCGTTATTAGTTGGCCTTAAGCCATATTTATTGTAGTAAGTTCTCTTTGAGACAACGATGTAATAAGTGTGTGATTGCCACTCTGCTATAAATCCTTCGATGTACTATGTGGTGTCAGCATTACTGATCCAGGGATGACACCGGAGCACGGTAGACTTGATCCATTCGGGTCGGGTCGCTACAGAGATGGTATCAGAGCACACGCTGACTGTAGGACACGACCACTAAGTTAAAGCCATAGAACACCATTCTCTTCTCATTTTCTAGCTCCTCATCTTTTCTACCCTATTAGGATGACGAACGCGAAGATCAAGTACGCCCAACCGGATGAAGGCACACCTTTTGGATTTCACCTGAAGGAAGTCACCAAGTACCTGAACATTGGATTACCAAGCGTCACGGGAACCTTCAACGCCACTCTGCCTGAAGAGGAGCGTTGGAAGATTCAAGCTCACGTTCCGGGAAGGACATTCGCACCAATCACGAAGCCCATAGATAGTGTTTTCAATGCACCAACCTGGAGTCTGGGAAGGAGCATGGCAGCTCATATCACCATGGGACGCATTGGAGAAGCTTATCAAGAAGACCTTAAGGACACTATCTACCAGATTTGCGGACGCCGAGATGAACAATGGGAGTTAGTCAGCACCAAGAAGGATAGATCCATTGCATCTTTCATCCAGGAGTTAAACCAGCACATTCGACGCCACGAGAACCAGATGTGCAATGATATGATAGAGTTGAAGAATGCAAAGGCAAGGATCATCGAGCTAGAAGGAGAACTGAAGTCTACACGCAAGGACTACATGGACGAGATCGTAGCTCTAGCAAGACACCATGGCGATCTTAAGCAGGAGATTGAAGAACTCAAGAGGAAGTTAGCATCCAAGGAGGAAGACGAGTATGTCGCATGTCCGGACAACTACATCATCATCGACGACACCGATTCGGATCCAAGTGAACCCGACTTTGAAGACGAAGCAGGAGCAGATATCATGGAGTCTTCCACTGGTTCAAATTTCTAGATGACCACCAGATAGTAGTAGTATTTCCCCCATGTAAACATTAGTTCGAGCACTTTTGCGATAGTTTTAGACTGATTGTAAGCCCTTGTTTGATTGAATGAAGTGATTTTGTGTGAATTTGCTCATGTGCATAAGGGTAGTGTTTTCTCTTTAGACCCCCTCTATTCTTATATCTCATCTTTTCTAAACCCTCAGATGCCTCCGAGATGTGACAATGAATTTCCACCGGAGCTCACTCAGTTGATCCAGCAGCAGAATCAATTGATGCAGATGTTAGTCCAGAACCAGCAGAACAACAACAACAACAACAACAACAACAACCCACCACCACCACCTGTTGACCACTTAGCCCGTTTCCTTAGGCTGAATCCGCCGGTGTTTTCCAGTAGCATCGAGCCAATAGTAGCAGACGATTGGCTCCGCAAGATAGGAAGGGAGTTGACCACTGCAGGATGCACAGATGGTGAGAAAGTGAAGTTTGCCGCACATCAGCTTGACGGATCCGCGGGAGCATGGTGGGAGAATTTCACAGCCACTTACCCAGTTGACACTGTCACATGGGATCAGTTTCAGCAAGCTTTCCGCACTGCCCATGTTTCAGCAGGAGCTATGGCCATGAAGAAGCGTGAGTTTCGCAACTTACGCCAAGGAGGAAGGACAGTTGGCCAGTACGTTTACGATTTCAGCAAATTAGCACGTTATACCCCAGATGACGTTGCTACGGATGCAACTAAGCAGGAGAAGTTTCTGGAAGGACTGAATGATGAACTAAGCATGCAGTTGATGGTAGCAAGTTTCAATAACTACCAGGAGTTGGTAGATCGTGCCATCATGATTGAAGGGAAGCAACAGCAGATTGAGAACCGCAAGAGGAAGTATGGACAGGGGAAGTATAACTCTGGAGCCCAGCAGAAGCCTTGTTTTGCCCCTAAACCGGGATTTCAGTTTCAGCATACCCATGGAGGAGGTAGTTCGCACAACCATAATGGCCACAAGAATGGTAATGGGAATGGAGGAAGCAACGGCCAGAACCGTACCACCCCATCGACGCCAACCAAGAGAGATCTGAGTCAAGTCACTTGTTTCAAGTGTTCCAAGACCGGACATTATGCCAATGAATGTCCCGAAGGCCAGAATGGAAATGGCAATGGAAGCTCTGGGAAGAAGCCGAACCCTTTCAATAGGGGACAGGTGAACCACGTTAATGTGGAGGAGGTTGAAGATCAGCCTGATGCAGTAATCGGTAAGTTTCTGGTTAAGTCATTTACTGCACTCGTTCTTTTTGATACTGGTGCATCGCATTCATACATATCAAGGGGATTTGTGGATAAATATAACCTGCCAACCCAAGCCCTTAGGTCACCCATGTTAGTAAGCTCACCAGGAGCGGAGTATATGGCTAGACGACGGTGTGATCGGTTACCATTAAGGATTGGTAACTATGTGTTTCCCTCAGACATAATAGTATTGGAATCTCAAGAATTGGATGTGATATTAGGCATGAATTGGTTATCGAAGTATGAAGGGAACATTGAATGTGCTAGTAAGTCAATTTTGCTTACCACACCCGAAGGAAGAAGGATCAAGTATGTATCCCGGCATGTGCCAAACAGGACACAAGTAAATTCTTTAACAGGAGTTGTGCAGGAAGAAGTACCAGTGGTGAAGGATTTTCCTGATGTATTTCCTGAGGAATTGCCAGGAATGCCACCGGATAGGGACATAGAGTTCTTAATTGAGCTTTTGCCAGGTACAGGCCCAATATCGAAGCAACCGTACCGGATGCCAGCAAAGGATTTGGTGGAAATTAAGAATCAGATTAAGGAGTTATTGGATAAAGGTTACATTCGCCCAAGTTCTTCGCCTTGGGGATCACCCGTACTTCTAGTGGAAAAGAAGGATGGATCATTAAGGATGGTTGTAGATTATCGGGGATTGAATGAAGTAACCATCAAGAATAAGTACCCACTGCCAATGATTAATGATCTATTTGATCATTTGCAAGGAGCTAAAGTGTTTTCCAAGATCGATTTGCGATCAGGGTACCATCAGTTGAAGATTCGAGAGCAGGATATACCTAAGACAGCATTCACCACGAGATATGGACTGTATGAGTATACCGTTATGTCATTTGGATTGACTAACGCACCTGTCTATTTTATGAACCTGATGAACAAAGTGTTTATGGAGTTTTTGGATAAGTTTGTCGGAGTGTTCATTGATGACATCCTGGTTTATTCAAAGAATGAAGAGGAGCATAAGGAACATTTGCGTTTGGTTTTGGAGAAGCTAAGGGAACATCAGTTATACGCCAAATTCAGCAAATGTGAGTTTTGGTTGAAGGAAGTTGGATTCCTCGGACACGTTATATCCGGAGAAGGTATAGCAGTTGACCCCACTAAGGTTGAGACCGTAACCGAATGGGAATCACCAACAACAGTTGGAGAGATCCGGAGTTTTCTTGGACTCGCAGGATACTACCGGAGGTTCATTGAGAATTTTTCAAAGATTGCAAAGCCTATGACGGAGTTGTTGAAGAAGGATACCAAGTTCAAATGGACTGAGGAGTGTGAGGCTAGTTTCCAGGAATTGAAGAAACGCTTGGTTACCTCACCAGTATTGATTTTGCCAGATCAAACCAAGGATTATGAGGTGTATTGCGACGCTTCACGTCGAGGACTTGGAGCAGTGCTTATGCAGGAAGGCAGAGTTGTTTCGTATGCTTCACGACAACTGAAGCCTCACGAATTGAATTATGCCACACATGATTTGGAGTTAGCAGCCATAGTGCTTGCATTGAAAACGTGGAGACATTTCCTCATTGGAAATCATTGTGAGGTGTACACGGATCACAAGAGTTTAAAGTACATTTTCACCCAGAAGGAGTTGAACCTCAGACAAAGGAGATGGTTGGAGCTCATCAAGGATTATGACATGAGATTGTATTACCATCCCGGAAAAGCTAATGTAGTAGCTGACGCATTGAGCCGTAAGAGCCATGTCAATACGTTAATGACAGGAGAAATACCAAAGGAGATAGCAGAAAACCTTCGTGAGCTATGTTTGGAAATAGTTCCGAGAGGCTATGTAGCAGCATTGGAGATTCAGTCAACATTGATGGATAAGATCAGAGAAGCTCAGAAATCTGACAAGGAGATTGCTTCTATAAAAGAGAGAAAGAGCAAAGGAAAAGCAAAGGAATTTCGTGAGGATAAGCATGATACCTTATGGTTTGAGGACCGTGTTTATGTGCCCAATGACCCGGAGATCAGGAAGTTGATTTTGCACGAGGCACATGATTCACCGTATTCGATTCACCCAGGGAATACCAAGATGTATTTGGATTTGAAGGAAACATTTTGGTGGACCGGAATGAAGAAGGATATTGCAGCATATGTAGCAGTTTGTGACGTTTGTCAGAGAGTAAAGGCAGAGAATCAGAAGCCAGCAGGATTGTTACAACCATTGCCGATACCCGAATGGAAGTGGGATAAGATAGGCATGGATTTTATCACAGGACTACCCAGGACGAAAGCAGGCTATGACTCGATATGGGTAGTAGTGGATCGTCTAACGAAGGTAGCCCATTTCATTCCAGTTAAGACCACTTACACCAGTGCTAAGTTGGCAAAGATCTACATGACTAGGATTATTTGTTTGCATGGAGTTCCGAGGAGTATCGTATCAGATAGAGGAACTCAATTTACCTCAAAGTTTTGGAATCAGTTGCATGAAACTTTGGGAACGAGACTAGAGTTCAGCACCGCTTTTCACCCACAGACGGATGGACAGACCGAGAGAGTCAATCAGATTTTGGAAGATATGCTGAGAGCTTGTGCACTAGATTATGGATCTAGCTGGGACGATAACTTGCCGTATGCGGAGTTTTCTTATAACAATAGTTACCAAACCAGTTTGAAGATGGCACCTTTCAAAGCTTTATACGGAAGGAGGTGCAGGACACCGTTGTCATGGGACGAAGTTGGAGACCGTCAATTCTTTGGACCAGATTTGATTAAGGAGTCTGAACGGAAAGTTAAGTTGATTCGCGATAGGCTCAAGGTAGCCCAGTCCAGGCAGAAGAGCTACGCAGATTCAAAACGCAAGGAGACAGTTTACGAAACTGGAGACAGAGTTTACCTTCGAGTATCCCCACTTCGAGGAGTTAAGCGCTTTTGGAGTTAAGGGATAATTAGCACCGCGCTTCGTTGGACCGTACAAGATCTTGCAACGTATGGGAGAAGTCGCTTATAAGTTGGAATTACCAGAGGAACTGTCAGGAGTTCATGATGTATTCCATGTTTCTCAGCTGAAGAAATGTCATGCCGAGATGGCGGAGTTACCGCTAAGAGATGCCGTGCCACTCGAAGCGATTCAGTTGGAGGATGACTTAACATATGAGGAGAAGCCAGTCAAGATTCTCGATTATGCCAGCAGAGTTACCCGCAGCAAGGTTATCAAGTTTTGCAAAGTTCAGTGGAACCACCACTCAGAGGATGAAGCCACCTGGGAAAGAGAAGAAGATTTGCTCAAGGACCACCCTCACCTATTTTCTAGCCAACCCGAATCTCGAGGGCGAGATTCATTTTAAGGGTGGTAGGTTTGTAACATCCCAAATTTGCAATTTGGAATGTTATACACTAGATCATCATGCATAGCATATTTTCTTGCATTTTGGTCGATCCTAGAAATTTCACGCAACTCAAGGACCTTCGGAGAGAGTTGGAGATTTCGTTATTTTCATATTTGAGAGTTTTCTCAAATTTGAAAAGAGGATCATTTGATTTATTTATTTCATCTTCAATTATTTTTCCAATATCAAAAATATGAGAGAGGGAATAATATGACTTTCCCAAATTGAGGAAAAATGAAGATTTAATGAATAAGTCAAGTTTTGGTTTTGCCGGAGTTTTGTTTGCTTTTATTTGGATAGGGAAAAATACGCGTTTTCAAAAATTGCATTTTAGGCCCGAAGAAAAGTTCTTTTTGTTCGACTCATTTTTAGGAGTCGGGGAAAATTTACTTTAGATTTTTCGGAGTTCGTTTAGTTTTCTTTTCTTTTGTTTTTCTGCGCGCGTAACCGTTAAAAAAAGGAGACCGCAGCGCCCGCCTGGGCCAAGGGCCCAGCCGGCCGGCCCAGCCGCCCCGTGCGCCAGGCGCAGCCGCCAGCCCCGCCGCCTGCCTTGCGCCTCCCCTAGGCCGAGTCCTAGTAGGACTCTAACCCCCCCCTCCTATTGCTTGCCCCTCCCCCAAGAAACCCCCCCCACCTATATAAATACCCCATAACCCCCCCCTCTCCCCACACCACCCCAAGCCCCAAGCCACCGCCGCCTATAGCCGCCGCCCAGAGCCCACCTCCCGAGGTAGCCGCGCCGCCTTTTCTTTTCCTCGGTTCGGTTTTTCTTCTAGAAAACCGTTCCGGTTCTTCTCTTTTTCTTCTGGTTTTTCTTCCGGCTTTGTTTCTGTTTTCTTCCGAAACCCTAGATCGGTTTTCGTTCTTCTTTCGGACCGTTCGTCTCAATGAACGTGATCACCGATTTTTCCCGGTTAACGACGCCCGTTCGTTTAACCGTTCATCTCTTTCTTTTCGTCGGATTTATTCCGCGATCGCGATCTCAGATCCGATCTTCGTTCTAGTCTTTCTTCCCGCTCGTTTATCGGAATCAGGTGATTCAAGCGCCTGGAGTTTCGTCTCGAAACCGCCGTTCCGTCTAATCAACTTGAACAAGCCTTTGCTACAGTAAAATTTGACCTAGTTTCAACTTGCTAGAACCGAGTTGTTTCCTTCCGTCGTTTGTTTTTCCGTCGTCTGTTCGGTTCTTTCTTTCTTTGCAACCGGAGTTCTTAAGTTGAACTTTCTGTTTCGTTCTCTTGTTCGAGTTTTACCTGTGCATTAGATGAGTACTTATTGTGTGCTTGTTGTTTGTCTGCGATAGATCACCCGGATTGCGCCGCTTGTTACTTCGAAACCCAAGGTCTCGCGGATCATCAGCAAGGCAAGTAACACTTTGATCATACCTTTTCTACAACCCATGTTTTATTTCATTAGATCAATCCTCTCACATTGCATGATTAGGATCTAATTAAATTGTGGGATGGGAAGTAGATGAGGTAGTACCTATTACCTGTTTATTATGAAACCTTTGGGAGTTACTTCTACGTTTGCTTATTATGCCATGCTATGCTAGTAGACGTGGATTGGGTGAGTGATATCCATGACAGATGTGAGTTTGTTAATTTTAATGGTTTATCTAAGGTGGCAACTTAAACACACATCTGGGTGGATTGAGGCACCTGATGTCTATCAGGACTTGCCTGTTTTTTTTGGACCGCCACCCAGGATCAAAGGGATCATAAGATCATTCATGCTAGTAACTTCCGTGTGCAGCCACAAGCCATTATGGGCTCTGGCATAGTTGACTAAGTCGTGCGAACTCTTACAGGGTAGACTAGCAGATGTAGGGGATGTAGGTGGTACGGTCTACCCGAACGTAAGGTGCTAGCGCTTCTGAAAGACTGTGTCTCGGTCATCAGTTTCTCAAACACCATGTAGTGCGAGAAATCCAACGGAGGCGATCGAGTCTTGTGGGGAAAAGTGCGCAAACCTCTGCAGAGTGTAACAAACTAATCATGATTAGCCGTGTCCCCGGTTATGGACAACTTGAGTATCTAGTACTTGAATATCATGTGAATCTCATCACGTTACTTCTAATTAATGTTGTTGGGTTTTAATTACTTAATTGGGATCGGAATGCTGTCAACCATTCTCGATGTTTAACAACTACCATGATAGTTAAATAAATTTATTCCTTTGCAGTAGGGAAAAATTGGCTTTACGCAAAACTGTAACCATAGAGCTTTCCACCAGCCATATATGCATGTAGTATAGCTGTTTCATTCCATTACTCTCTATGTGTTACATTGCCAGCATATTCCATGTGCTGACCCGTTTACGGGCTGCAACTTCTCATGTTGCAGACTTTTCAGACGACGAGTAAGGTGCTTTTAGGTCGTGGTTCTATACTCAGTGACGCCGTTGGAGTTGATGGACCCATTTATCTTCCAAGCCTTCCGCTGTTATCGTTATTAGTTGGCCTTAAGCCATATTTATTGTAATAAGTTCTCTTTGAGACAACGATGTAATAAGTGTGTGATTGCCACTCTGCTATAAATCCTTCGATGTACTGTGTGGTGTCAGCATTACTGATCCAGGGATGACACCGGAGCACAGTAGACTTGATCCATTCGGGTCGGGTCGCTACAGGAACATGATGATCGGAGATGGAGAATGGTCCTCGGTTGAGCCAAGGTGACCAGTCGAGCCGGCGACGAAGATGCCGGCGTCGCAGTTGACCTGCGGGCGAGCCATTGATCCTTTTGCCGATCACACAGTGGAACTCTCAATGAAAGCACCAATATCAGTGTCAAAACCGGCGGATCACAGGTAGGTGGTCCCGAACTGTGCGTCTAGGATCGATGGTAACAGGAGGCAGGGGACACAATATTTACCCAGGTTCAGGCCCTCTTGATGGAGGTAATACCCTATGTCCCGCTTGATTGATATTGATGATATGAGTATTACAAGAGTTGATCTACCACGAGATCGTAGAGGCTAAAACCCTAGAAGCTAGCCTATGGTATGATTGTTGTATATGATCTATCGACTAGCCCGGCCTCGGTTTATATAATGCACCCGAGGCCTAGGATAACAAGAGTCCGAGCCGAATACGCCGGTGGGAAGGAGTCCTTGTCCTGATCACCAAGTGTTGTGGAATCGTCCATGTATGCGGCAGCTGTCCGAACTGGCACATCAGTATACGGCCATGGGGGGTCCTTGGCCCAATCTAACAGATCGGGAGATGACGTGGTGAGTACCCCTAGTTCAGGACACCGTCAGTCACAAACAGCCCTAGAGTTCGTACTAGAATAATAATTTAAGACACAAATCAACTAAAACCCTAATGTCACCTAGATACTCCAATGTCACCTCAAGTATCCGTGGGTATGATTATACGATATGCGTCACACAATCTCAGATTCATCTATTCAACCAACACATAGAACCTCAAAGGGTGCCCCAAAGTTTCTACCGGAGAATCACGACGAAAACGTGTGCCAACCCCTATGCATAGGTTCATGGGCGGAACCCGCAAGTTGATCACCAAAACATACATCAAGTGAATCACGTGGTATCCCATTGTCATCACAGATACACACGACAAGACAAACATCAAGAGTTCTCAAATCTTTAAAGACTCAATCCGATAAGATAACTTCAAAGGGGAACTCAATCCATTCCAAGAGAGTAGAGGGGGAGAAAACATAAGATCCAACTATAATAGCAAAGCTCGTGATACATCAAGATCGTGCCAAATCAAGAACACGAGAGAGAGAGAGAGAGAGAGAGAGATCAAACACATAGCTACTGGTACATACCCTCAGCCCCGAGGGAGCACTACTCCCTCCTCGTCATGGAGAGCACCGGGATGATGAAGATGGCCACCGGAGAGGGATTCCCCGTCTGGTAGGGTGCCGAAACGGGTCTAGATTAGTTTTCGGTGGCTACGGAGGCTTCTGGCGGCGGAACTCCCGATCTATTGT
The DNA here is from genome assembly GCF_056163025.1 of Triticum urartu. Classification (NCBI taxonomy): domain Eukaryota; kingdom Viridiplantae; phylum Streptophyta; class Magnoliopsida; order Poales; family Poaceae; genus Triticum; species Triticum urartu. The sequence continues at coordinate 34,550,394 of NC_141879.1, read as the reverse complement.
GCTCCCTGGTAGTTTTAGGGTATATGGAGATATATAGGCGGAAGAAGTACGTCAGGGGGGGCATGAGGGGCCCACGAGGGTGGAGGGCATGCACAGGGGGTGGGCGCGCCCCCCTACCTCGTGGCTTTCTCGAAGCTCCCTTGACGTGGACTCCAAGTCTCCCGGGTTGCTTTCCTTCCAAAAGTAAGTTCCGTGAAGTTTCAGGTCAATTGGACTCCGTTTGATTTTCCTTTTCTTCGAAACCCTAAAATAGGCAAAAAAAAAATAGAAAATGGCACTAGGCTCTGGGTTAATAGGTTAGTCCCAAAAATCATATAAAATAGCATATAAAACATCCAAGGTTGATAATATAATAGCATGGAACAAACAAAATTATAGATACGTTGGAGACGTATCAACGACAAAGATGGAGCTGACGGCAAAAACTTTCTTTGCCGTCAGGTTTCTTCAAGCTGATGGCAAAGACCCTCTTTGCCCTCAGCTAGCTGACGGCAAAGTTACTCATTCCAGTAGTGTATATGAGTTCTTTGTGACTAATGTGACTTCATGGACAATTACACATTCCTATTTTTCCACAATTTGCTAGCTTATTCAGCACAACGCATTGCCCTTTCTCACCTCGGGGGTCGGTATAAACTTCACCGGTGCATTCAAACCCCGTGATATGATACACTCTATCAGATATAATCCTCCTTATATCTTTCTCAAAACAGCCACCATACCTACATATCATGGCATTTCCATAGCCATTCTGAGATATACTACCATGCAACTTCCACCGTTCTGTCACATGACTTGTGTGTTCATCATCACATTGCTTTGTATGATCATCTAGATATGGCTTGATATTTCTGGCAAAGCCACAATTCATCATTGTTATACGTGTTACGCTAGATCATTGCACATCCTGTTACACTACCAACAGCATTCATTTGGAGTTATATTTTTTAAGTTCATCGACTTGTAAGTAAACAAAAGTGTAATTATCATCATTATTAGAGCACTGTCCCAGTGAGTATAGGATGATGGAGACAATGATTCCTCCATAAGTCGGGATGAGACTCTAGATGAAAAAAAAAGAAAAGAGGCCAAAAGAGCCCAACAAACAAAAAGAAAAAAAAAGATGTTACTAACCTTTGACCACACTTGTGCTTCAGAGTAGCACCATATTCTTCATATAGAGTCTCCAGAGTTATCACTTTCATATACTAGTGTGAATTTATCATTATAGAACTTCGATTGTATATTCCAATGAAAGGTTTTCTCAAATGCCCGAGGTCTTCATGAGGAAGCAAGTTGGATGCACACCCACTTAGTTTCCATTGATCTTTCATACAGTTAAAGCTCTAGTGCATCCGTTGCATGGCAATCTCTACTCCCTGCATTGATATCGATTGATGGACGTCTCCCCATTGCGTGTTGATTCGCCGAGTTGATGCGAGACTTTCTTCCTTTTTGATTTCTCCTATATATATCTACCACTGCATTATATTCCACATATAATGCTAATGTCCATGTCTCACGCTCTTGTTGAGTGGAGTTGAAAATGCTGAAGTGCATTAAAAAGTATAATACAATCGCCTGGTGTAACACTGGGGTGCTCACAATCTATACTTATGCATTGAAGGCGGAATAATGTCATGCTTACATAATTCAATGAGTAGGGATAACATTCGTTGAGCATCGTATTTTTTGAAATAGTAACGATTATGTTCTTATATTCATGGATATCATTATGTTGATATCAATTACTTCATCATTTCCCAATATTTATGCCATAGAAGAGATTACATGATAAACATCCTAGGTAGCATTCAATATAAAAAATTATGTTTTTATCATTTACCTACTCGAGGATTAGTATGAATTAAGCTTTGGGATGCTAATACGTCCCAATGTATCTATAATTTTTTATTTTTTATGCTATTATATTATCAATTTTAGATGCTTTATATGCAATTTTATATCGGTTTTGGGAACTAACCTATTAACCTAGTGCCAGTGCTAGTTCCTATTTTATGTATGTTTATGGTTTTTCAATAAATCAATACCAAACAAAGTCCAAACACGATAAAACTTTACGATAAATTTTTCTGGACCAGAAGGAATCCTAGAAGCCTCAGGAGGAGATGAAGGGGGCTACGCGGGAGCTACAAGCTCGCCAGGCACGCCCCCTGAGCTTGTGGGACCCTCGCAACTCCATTTGACCTAATTCCAACTACATAAATTCCCATAAATCCTGAAACCAAGAGAGAGCCACCCGAAACATTTTTCTGCCGCCGCAAGCTTCTATTATTCCGCATCCCATATGGAGGCCTTTTCCAGTACTCCGCCAGAGGGGTAATCGATTACGGAGGGCTTCTATGTCAACCTTGCTGTCCTCTAATGATGTATGAGTAGTTTACCACAGACCTACGGGTCCAGAGCTACTAAATAGATGGCTTCTTCTCTCTCTTTGATCTTCAATACAAAGTTCTCCATGATCCCCATGGAGTTCTATACGATGTAATCTTTTTTTAAAGTGTGCTTGTTGAGATTCGATGAATTGTGGGTTTATGATCAGATTATTCATTGAAAGTAATTGAGTCTTTATTGTACTTTATTGTGCATGATTATTATAGCTTCGTATTTCTCTCTGATCTATCGGTTTGGTTTGGCCAACTAGATTGATTTATGTTTCAATGGGAGAGGGGCTTTATAATGGAGTTCATATTGGTTGAGTTTACTCTATCTACATTATGTCATCTTCCTTCATGCACTACTCTGTTTGTCATGAACTTAATACCATATATGCATGTCGGATAGTGGTCGATTTGTGGAATAATAGTAGTAGATGCAGAATCATTTCAGTCTAATTGCCATGGACGTAATGCTTATATACATGATCATTGCCATGAATAAGTATGCGCTTTTCTATCAGTTGTCCAATAGTAATTTGTTTACCCATCGTATGCTATGTTTCAAGAAGGTAGCCTCTAGTGAAAACTATGGCTCCTAGGTGTATATTTATCATATTAAAAAAACAAAAAATACCTTACTACAATGTATTATCCACATTTAATCCTTGCAAGTAACGAATTCAAGGGGATTGACAACCCTCTTTTGCGCGTTGGGTGCAAGTATTTGCTTTTGTGTGTGCAGGTGCTATTCAACAAGCTTGGTGTGTGATTCTCCTATTGGTTCGATAACCTTGGTTCTCACTAAGGGAAATACTTATTAGCTTTTGTATTTCTCCACCCTTCCTCTTTGGTGGAAAACCCAAAATTGCTCATAAGTAGCAAACACTCACTCTTTTCTGATCGGATTAGTAGCCTATACCACTTCAAGTACATATTTCCAGGAGCAATTCTTCTTTTCCCATTTTGTCTTACTATTAATGCTAACCTATTAGATATTTTTTATTAAGTTACATTCTACCAAACTTGCCTTTCATTCATTTTGTACCATATTCCTATTTAACACTTGAGTTTTAGCTGCATGACTTGCAGGACAGAAATAATGAGCCCAAGTTTGCATCTCTGAAAGTTGTCGTACAAGATGGTAGCTTCATCATATTTTCCTTGTACTAACAAGAGTTGGCTATGTACAAATATAATCAGTGAACCGGATTATGGCACTCTCATCATCTTCCCATTCGAGCGGATTGCAAATTCATCTGATGATGATTCTTCACATTGCAATTTCAGTAACTCCTTACTACCGCAAGGATAATTCGATACCTTTTTACATCACTAATATACTACATTGGCTTTCTTCAACCCGCAAGGATAATTCCTTTATTTAATTTATTCTTACTAACCTATTACCTATTTTTTCCTCGAGTTAGGTGTGACCAAAATTATACCTTAATTTTCCTTCCAGTCGTATGTTGATATTTTCTTATGATTTAAGGTTCATGTTTTGTGTTCCAGAACTAGTTCCACGAAAATAAACCAGCTAACTATCATTTTCCGAAACTTACTATCAGCAACGTCCTCGCTAGCTTTTTTGTCTCCTATATTTTACAACAATTGTTCCCATTTTCTTCCCATACCACAGATCATTTCTATGAATTATGAGCCATTTATTTCTATGGTCCAAAATTCTTCGGGATTTGTCTCCTCATTTATGCTCTGGCTCTTCATTTCTATTGTCATGTTCTACATCTAGACTCTTCTAAAGTTTTACTGCACACTGTTCTGCCAGTCGGCACAAGTTCATGCCTCGACGCGTCTGCAGCAACGACACTTATTGATGTCTTTCATCTTGTGTGGCCGTCCACACTCATGGCTGCCGAGAAAACCCCAACGGAGCTGAAGGCAGGCCTTCGATCCAGGTAAATATCAATCTATCGCGTTTAATCTTCTCCATATCAGGCTGGTGTGCTTCTTTCGGAAGGATGCTGTTTTCCTATTCGTAATCCGTCCATCACAAGATACATGGATTCTTTCTTGTTCTAACGTTAGGGTTCTTACTCATAGTCCCCAATCTGCAAGGAGTCAACAGGTTTGTGTGGTGTCACGCAGAGGGAATCATCCAAGCTTACTATACTACAAGATTTTCGATATGGCATGATATCTTTGAACGATACCATTCTCTAGTTCATACGCTTACACTATTTCAAAAATCTGTCCATACGGTTACGCTATTTCAAAAACCTGTCCAATAACTTTTTTTATGCAATGCATACAATGTGAACATGAATATTTAATTTCCGACTCACAACTTTATACATCTACCTTACTAACACTTTCTAAATATTCATTAAGGAGATTTTTATCAAACAATCAACAATTCCCAAATGTTCCATCTTACTGTTCTCCATATTGCTCGTATGTTTCTATTTCCAATATGATGATGTTTCCCATGAAATGAATCATTCTTTCCATACTTACTAAAATTATCTATTCATATAAGCATAATACATTCTCTACGTACTACATGAAACAATTTGTTCATAATTCTTAACAAAACAAACAAAAGATAGAAGATAGAAGATGATCTTAACCAAACGAAACTTTTCAAATGAATTTGTACCTTTTTGAAGTAGCATACTTCTGCGGGTGTTCATATCTTTGAAGTGCTTCAATCTGTAAAGACAAAAGATGGTCTCATGTCATTACATAAGAAAAGGAAAGTTTTGAGATGAATTTGTACCTTTTTGTAGCACCATACTGTTGCAGGTGTTCATATCTTCGGATCCCTTCAATATGCAAGGACAAAAAGTTATCTCTTTCCCTTCTCCGATTGAAACCATCCTTAAACATGGATCCTTTTTTCAAGCAATAGGAAGATAACAACAAACAACAACTAAGAGGAACAACACATGAATGGCTTAATGAATCATTTTTCCTTATCCATTCTATATTTGTATGTTCCTTTCCGTTTTCTATTTTTAACAAACCCCACATAACGGGTATTGGACCCCACACCAACAAATATATCGTCTTGGTATACGACCGCATTACATACAAAAACGAAAATGGAACTCTGTGTATGTATACATAACCAATGTCGTGAATCTTGGTGCATATGGACGGCACATGATCCACGTGCCCTTGGACCTGCGTGACACAAATCCTCTCCCACCTCCATGCTAGCATATAATTTATTAGCAATATTTTTTGCTAATACATGATCACTATCACACTCAAATTGGTACTACAGGTGCTCTTTCGATCCCTGTCGTGGCTTTGTCACGGCAGATATCCTAGAGAAGGGACTTAGTCGTGGAGCCATCGCGACGGGTTAGCTTGAAGGGGTTAAAGCGGACACAGGGACGCAAGAGAGTTTATACTTGTTCGGCCCCTTCGATGAAGGTAAAAGCCTACGTCTAGTTGTGATGGAATTGATGGGGTTTCGATGACTAGGGAGCAAACAAGCTTCGCCTATGTCTCGGGTTGTTGTCTCTCTATCTGAACCGCCGCCGGGTCGTCCCCTTATATACACGGGTGACATCCGTCGGTTCACAGAGTCCCAACACCGGTCGATATTCGTATTCCAGGTTGGTCTCTCCTTATTCCTAACTTACAATACAAGTTTATATACAAATCCCGGTTTATAGCTACAAGTCATGAACTGGCTACGGGCCTTAGGCCCTCATCTGCCTTCTTGGGCTTTATCACTCTTGAACTACTAATGAAGTTGACCCGGCCCAGATAGGCTGGTTTACGCCCAGCAGTAATTTCCCCAACATTAGGCTCCAGATTGATTTGAACGGGTTCATGTCAATCCTTTAACAAAAGCTTCATCTTCAACATCTTCTCATAAATTGGTAAACCGCCACGATGTCATCTTCTCTGATTGCTGTAAACCGGAGTGATGTCACCTGTCATAACGAAGCTATCCATTATGCTTCTTTGTTTAATAGATCTGCAAAAATCGAGGCGACAGCTCCGTTTCGTAGCCCCTTGATTGTCGCGCCTGACACATGTTCTTTCGCCTTATAAATAGGACCGAAGGGTCATTTCTTTTCTCCCCTTCGTGCCTTTCTTCTTCGTCTTCCTCGCGTCGCCAGCCTCAGAGCTCCGCCGCCGCCGTCGACCTCTGCCTCAACCTTGGCCGCTGCATCAACCTGAGCGCACCAGAGCATCGCGGCAACCTTCCGCGTCTTCCTCAGCTCTGGTAAATCTTCTATGCTTTCCCCCGCAGATCTGACCTAGGGTTTCACAGTTCTTCAGTGTTCATCGTCTGCCTCTTGCTCATACGATAGATCTTTAGATGACTCCGCAAATATTTATTCTGTGCAATGGTAGTTGTTTACCCTTCGCCTTCACTTACACATCTCAAAACCATAGATCTGTATGTACGTCTTGCTCATTGATTCGGTACTGCTCCTTTTGGACCTTTGAATATTTATCTTTTTTCTGAACTTGCTTCAGATCCATCGCTGTAGAGAAATCTTACGAAATCTATTTCTATAAACTTACTCATCTGCTTCAATGCTTAAACCAGGCGGTTTAACCTTGTAGAAAAAATTGCCAAACCGGTATATACCATTAGTCCCCTTGTTGAACCGCCAGATGTTGTTGCTTTAAAAAACTCCGGGTCAGATAGATCTGTCTCCGGTTTTACATTGCACATACCAATGTACCTTGATCAAATGCATTTTTGAACCGGGATCTTCTACCTTGTAGATTCCATCATGGCCAAGCAAGTATATGAGTGCAATTGGGTTCCTTCTCGCGTCACAGAGGCTCAGCTGGACGATCTAGTCCTGATCGGCGCTTTAGGCAGCAAAGATACCATCCATTGGAGGGCTCCTGGCAAAGAATGCCCTCCCACTCCTCAAGAAGGAGAGGTTGTTGTTTTCGTAGATCACTTAGCTCGGGGCTTTAAGCTGCCCGGTTCTAAATTTTACCAGGATGTTTTGGCCGATTTCCAACTCCATCCACAAGACACTGGCCCCAACTCTGTTAGAAATATGTGTCACTTCCAAGTGCTCTTTGAGGCATTCTTTCAAGAGGAGCCCACAGTGAAATTGTTCAGAGTACTTTTCCATCTAAACCGCCGTACTGAGTTTACTGACGGTTCCAATACGGAGTTGGGTGGCGTGGCGATCCAGAAAAGGAATGAGGGCACATACCCTCACGCCAAACTGCACAGCCACCCCAAAGAGTGGAATCAGACATGGTTCTATTGCAAAGACACCTCCCCTGCTGGTGAGAATCCCTTGCCTGGCTTTCGTCCGGAGCGGCTCAGCAATACACACCCTTTCCTGCAAAGATTGACTGCCCAGGAGAGAAGCAAATATGCTCCTCAACTGTCGAAGCTCAGAGCCTTTATGGCCAACGGTTTAACAGGGGTTGATCTCGCTCGCTGTTGGATATCATGGAGCATATTGCCCCTTAGTCAGCGCTCCGGTTTGATGTGCGAGTATACCAGCAGTGTTGATGACCCACTGCGACATTCCAAAATCCAGCTCACCGATGAAGAAATCACAGATGCTGTGAATAAGATGCTGAATGAACCGGAACATATCTGTGCTAAAAACGGCCTGCTTCCCTTCTGTGCCACCAACAAACCGCCAGCTGTAAGACCTTGATTTTTCCTTTTGCTGAATCTGTTATTAATATATCTGGTCATTGTTTAATATCAGTGTCTGTGTAATCAGGGCAATGATCCGTTTTGGAGCAAGAAATTGCCGCAGGAGAAACCAGAAAAACCAGACAAACCGGAAAGAGCAACCCGGCAAAAGACTAAAGTTGTAAAGAAGACTGCCCACAGGAAAAGAACTACTGCATCTTCTAATCCGGCCCCTGATGATGATGTGGATAATCCGGAACTTGAGGTAGAGCTTGACTCACTTGGCTTATTTTTCATGTGTCTTATTGATGATGATATTTGTCAGGATGATGCCGAAGCCAGCCACGCTGATGCTGCAGAGGTAATTATTCTCTCTTCCGATTCAGAACCTTTGCCTTCGCTAAAAATCCATCAGGCAAACCGGAAAGTTAAATTTTCTCATCCTCTTGCTTATTTGGATCCCAAATTTCTTATGAAGATCCAACAACACGAAGCTCGTCGCAGAACCCGGCACAGCGGCTAGGTAGTTACCTCTGCCGGTTTACCGAACAGTCCGGTTCGGAAACGCCATTCAGAGGTCTCTAATTTGCTTGTCAGTGATTGTCCTAAAGCGGGCTGCTTTCTTCAACCTCTTAATCCATCTGACTCCGATTACCAAGTTTCTTCCCACTCATCTTCTGGCGAGTCATCGGCTACTTAGCTGCCACCGCTCAAAACGGTGCTCGGGTAAGCTATACTTATTATGATATTTGCATCACATCGCCTTAGAACATATGCTATATTTGATTTTGTTATTCTTTTCAGGGCCAAACCTAGGCCAAGCAAGAAGGCCCGCCTGGACAAAGTGGCCGAAGAAGATGCCGTTCTTGAGCCAGGCAAAACACCTGATATTGAAGCGGCTATTCCTGAGGATATACCCAACGATCCACCGCAGCAAGACGACGATCTTATTACTGAAGAGAGACCTACTGATGCCTCAGGTCCTGTCAATCAGCCCACAGGCTCCATCCAGATTGAGAGATCCACCGGTCCAGCAAAACCTACTGACAAGCCAATAGCCCCAGTGCAAACCGGCGTTACTCAGGAGGATGAGGTTGTCATTACTGGCACTGGCCATACCGAGCCAAGCAATCCTGTTGCTTTGTCCAAACATTCTGCCAACGAAGAATTTGCTGCCTTTGGTAAAGGCAAGTGGAATGCTGATCTAGCAACTTACGCTGCTCTGAACGCCCAAGATATCCATTCCGGCTACCTGAACCGGCTGTATACCAGCCGTGACTATGAAGCCAGTCTGGTTAATATGATGAAGGATAAATACGAGGTAACTTCCATATGCTCTTTCCTGCTTGTATGCTTCAATACTTGCTAACTCTCCTAGCCCCCAAGGGCCGGTTTGTAATCTTCTTTCAAACCGGGGCTTACTAATATAAATCTTAATACTTTGAAATTCGCCGATGTAGCCCCCAAGGGCCGGTTCAACTTAGCGTAGTTAAACCAGTACTTTAAGTAATTGAGATTGCCGCATCAGAATATATATACGAGCAAATAGCCATTAGCCCCCAAGTGCCAAGTTGAATACTTGTATTGATCTTGGGACTTTGTAAGCAATTGAAAGATGAAGATCGAATATGCATTAGCCCCCAAGTGCTAAGTGCATAACTTGTTATGTAGTTGGTACTTCAATCCTTGTACCGTTTTGTTGAAGCATATAACTGTCTGCATGCAGGCGGAGCTGAAGACGAAAGAAAGCCAAGTCGCCGATCTCCAAGAAAACCTGAAAACCCAACAAGCTGAAACCTCCAAAGCAAAAGAGGAATTAGCCAACGCTTTAAGCGCCATGGAACAGCTTAAGGAGAGCTTCAAGAAGAAGCGGGCGGATTGGGCCACTGAAAAGTCCGGTTTAATCAAACAAGCAGAGGATGCCGAGGCTGCACTAAAACCAGTGGAGGATGAACTAACCAGCATAAAGCGGCACGTGCATGCCATGACTACTGCTATCTTTGGTAAGCCAGTTTGACTTCTGAATTGGCTCTGCCTTCTTATAGAGTTGCCGGTTTATTAACCCTTTATGGTATTCCAGGGACATGCATTGGTCACTTGGGGTCAGATGTGCGGAAGAAACTGAAAGCCGCCTATACATTGGTTGAACAATTGTATACTGGTGCCCAGCGGATCATCTGTACCGCATCCCATAACAAACCGGCGCCCACTTTGATTCAAGACACTCTGATGAAACTGTCGGTGCTTCCTGCCCGGGTTGAAGAGCTGAAGAAATCTGCTGCTCGAACCGGTGCGATCAATGCCTTAATCCGGGCAAAAGCCTGGGTGCCGGATTTTGATCCTATTGAAGCGGCTCAGGGCTATCCCAGCTTGAAGGAAGACGGGTCAGAGTTTGGTGAAGCGGATCTGCGAGCAATAAACCGGGAGGTACGTCCGCTAGCTTGTCAATTGGCTGAAGAAGCATACTTGTCTCATTATCAAGCCCAATATGACAATCAGAACAAGAGAATAGCTGCACCAATCCATGAATCGGAAAATCTGATCCCTCCAATCCGTAAGCATACTTACGCTCCCGATATTGACCCGTCATTGCTGATCCATGATGAAGCTGTTTTTCAAGCATTAATGGGAATCGACTGGACAACTGTTGATTTCCAGCCACTGGGTAGAGAAACGGAGGCTGAAGCGGCGCAGGATGACCCACAACCATCAGGCCAGGCTGGTGACCAAGCTTGAACCGGAAGCCGGTTTTAAAACTGCCTCTCCTTTGCGAAAAATAATGATATTATTATGGGCACCGTGTTGCCTTGTAATAGGCTAGCTGATACTTTTGATGTTGATATGCCTTCGTGCATAATTTGTTCTTCCTGTGGTGATGAACTTTCCAAAGCACTTTCTGCAATAATTAACTCTTCAAGTGCCACCGTGGTTGTACCGTCAGGCGGAATATGATGTCTGCATATATGAAGTCAAAACATCCAAAAAAAATTAAGTATATGACCAAATTTTTGAGATACATAATACCTGCCATCGTTGAGCGTGAAGTTGGCTTGGCCAATCTTGAAGCGGAGTTTTGCAAACCCACACTGTTGGAGAAGATAACAGCTCCTGTATATATATTACGTTGGTTTACCATGTAAACCGTGCCGGGTTATAATAAACACCGTGTTACTCCATAAGAGGATGTTAACAACAAGGATCAAACCGGGCAAATAGTCTCCGGATTGACGTGAACTGTGTTCCGTCAATTGATTGGTTGAAAACTTTGTCGGTTTAAAAAACGCAATAAAAAAGAAAAAAGTATCTTGCAAAGAAAAGTGCGAAGCAAAAGCAATGACAAAACCGTTTGCAAAAAAAGGTTTATTTGAGCTGCTTAAATGGCATTACCATGGCCGAACACGACCAAGCTCCCGCTAGGTGTAACTATGGTTCTAGTCAGCCAGGTCCCCAAATGAAACCGTGGCATTTATGCCGACCAAGTGGCATGGCAATGGTTCGGGTTCGACCAAGCCCCCAAGTGATTATGTGGCCTTAGGCCAATCAAGAGGCATGACTGCTTCAGACGTGACCAATTCCCCAAGTGATCTGGTGGCTCTCGCCTATCAAGAGGTATGGTATTGGTTCGGACACGACCAAACCTCCAAGTGATATAACATGATGCTTTTAAAAGCGAACTCAAGGGGTAAACCGGAGGCCGCTTTAGAACAACTCCGTGTAACCACACATGATGTAAAAGAACAGATACCCCGCTTTAGCTGAGGTTCCGGTTTATTATATTTAATCATAATATATACATCGTTGTAATATGTACATAAGTAGAACCAATGGCTCAGGTATAATAAGGCCAAAGATGAGCTATGTTCCACGGCCTGTTGGTCTCCTCCTCTGATGTACGTGAGTCCTTATGCTCTCGAATATCGATCAGATAGTATGACCCGTTGTGCAGATTCTTGCTGACCACAAAAGGCCCCTCCCAAGGTGGGGATAACTTATGCATATCAGTCTGATCTTGGATGAGCCGAAGCACCAAATCTCCTTCCTGGAAGGTTCTGGTTCTGACTCGGCGACTGTGATAATGACGAAGATCCTGTTGGTAAATCGCCGATCGGGCGGCTGCTATGTCACTCTCTTCATCCAACCGTTCCAAAGCATCTTTCTGTGTTGTCTCGTTGTCCGCTTCAATATAAGCCGTCACATGAGGTGAATCATGACGGATATCACTGGGGAGAACCGCCTCCGCTCCATAAACCATGAAGAATGGTGTGTATCCTGTTGACCTGTTGGGTGTTGTATTGATGCTCCATAACACAGATGGTAATTCTTCTACCCAACAACCCGGCGTTCTCTGCAAAGGAACCATGAGCCGGGGCTTGATGCCTCTCAAGATCTCTTGATTAGCTCTTTCTGCATGACCATTGGACTGTGGGTGTGCCACTGATGAAACGTCGAGCCGGATGTGCTCCCGTTCACAGAACTCCTTCATGGCACCTTTGGACAAATTGGTACCGTTATCTGTCATGATACTGTGTGGAAAGCCAAACCGGAAAATCACCTTTTTAATGAACTGAACCGCCGTGGCCGCATCACACTTGCTAACAGGTTCTGCCTCCACCCACTTTGTAAACTTGTCAATCGCCACCAGGAGGTGGGTCTTCTTATCTTTGGACCTTTTGAAAGGCCCAACCATATCCAGCCCCCAAGTCGCAAACGGCCAAGTAATTGGAATCATTCTCAATTCTTGAGCTGGTACATGAGCACGTCTTGAGAACTTTTGGCAACCATCACATCGTCTCACCAGATCCTCTGCATCAGCATGAGCAGTTAACCAATAGAAGCCATGGCGAAACGCTTTAGCCACCAGAGATTTTGAACCGGCGTGGTGACCAAAATCTCCTGCGTGGATCTCACGCAAAATTTCACGGCCTTCTTAAGGAGACACACAGCATTGAAATGCTCCTGACACACTGCAATGATGCAACTCGCCGTTCATAATAGTCATGGACTTGGATCGCCGAATTATCTGCCTGGCCAGAGTCTCATCCTCTGGTAACTCGCCCTGGTTCTTGTACGCCAGGTAGGGAAGCGTCCAATCCGGAATAACATGAAGAGCTGCCACCAATTGAGCCTCCGGATCAGGAATAGCCAAATCCGCTTCACTAGGGATCTTGAACGACGGGTTGTGCAGCACATCCAGAAAAACATTGGGCGGAACCGGTTTGCGCTGAGAGCCCAGCCGGCTTAAAGCGTCCGCCGCTTCATTTTTCCGCCGGTCCACATGGTCCACCTGATAGCCTTTGAAATGACCTGCAACAATATCCACCTCACGATGATATGCTGCCATGAGTGGATCCTTGGAGTCCCAAGTGCCAGACACTTGCTGAGCCACGAGGTCCGAGTCACCGAAGCACTTAACTCGACCTAGATTCATCTCCTTAGCCATCCGGAGACAATGGAGCAAGGCTTCATACTCAGCTGCATTGTTAGTACAAGGGAACATTAAGCGGAGAACATAACAAAACTTATCACCTCGTGGGGAAGTTAATACGACTCCAGCCCCCGAACCTCCCAATTGCCTGGATCCATCAAAATGGATGGTCCAATATGTGTGATCCGGCTTTTCTTCAGGTGCTTGCATTTCCGTCCAATCATTGATAAAATCAACCAGTGCTTGAGACTTAATCGCCGTCCGAGGCACATACTTCAAATCGTGCGGCCCAAGCTCTATAGCCCACTTGGCAATCCGGCCAGTTGCTTCCCGGTTCTGGATGATATCCCCCAAAGGAGCAGAACTGACCACCGTAATTGGATGCCCTTGGAAGTATTGTTTAAGCTTCCGGCTTGCCATAAAAACTCCATACACCAGCTTCTGCCAATGCGGATACCTTTGCTTGGACTCAATGAGCACCTCACTGATATAATAGACCGGACGTTGAACCGGACGCTCCTTACCTGCCTCCTTTCGCTCCACCACAATAGCCACGCTGACCGCCCGAGCATTAGCAGCAACATATAGCAGTAACGGCTCCTTGTCAACGGGAGCGGCGAGCACAGGCGGATTGGCCAATTGCCGCTTTAAGTCCTCAAATGCTTCATCAGCAGCAGAACTCCAGACAAACTGATCCGTCTTCTTCAACATCTGATACAAAGGGCTTGCCTTCTCACCAAGACGACTGATAAACCGGTTTAACATGGCAATCCGGCCTGCCAGGCGTTGAACATCATTGATACACTTCGGTTTAGCCAGGGAGGTGATGGCTGTGATCTTCTCCGGATTAGCATCAATTCCCGTATTGGACACCAGGAAGCCTAATAACTTGCCCGCCGGTACACCAAAGACGCATTTGTCCGGATTAAGCATCATCTTGTATGTCCTCAGGTTATCAAAAGTTTCCTTTAAATCACCATTCAGAGTCTCCTTCTCCCTGGATTTAACCATGATATCATCCACGTAGGCGTGTACATTACGGCCAATCTGTTTGTGTAGACAATTTTGCACACAACGTTGATAAGTTGCCTGGGCACTTTTGAGCCCAAAGGGCATAGACACATAGCAGAAGGCTCCAAAGGGAGTTATGAATGTCGTTTTCTCCTGGTCCTTAACTGCCATTTTGATCTGATGATAGCCAGAATATGCATCCAAAAAACTTAAACGCTCACAACCCGCCGTAGCATCAATAATTTGATCAATACGGGGGAGGGCAAAAGGATCTGCTGGACAAGCTTTATTAAGATCTGTGTAATCCACACACATGCGCCAGGTGCCGTTTTTCTTAAGGACCAGCACCAGATTGGCAAGCCATTCAGGGTGAAAAACTTCAACAATAAAACCAGCTGCTAAGAGCCTGGCTACCTCTTCTCCAATTGCCTTGCGTCTTTCTTCGTTAAACCGGCGGAGGAACTGTTTCACCGGTTTGTATTTAGGATCCACATTAAGGGTGTGCTCAGTGAGTTGCCTCGGTACACCTGGCATGTCAGAGGGCTTCCATGCAAAAATGTCCCGATTCTCACGGATGAACTCGATGAGCGTGCTTTCCTATTCCGGATCCAAATTAGCACTGATGCTGAACTGCTTGGACGAATCGCCAGGTACAAAGTCAACAAGCTTAGTTTCTGCTGCCGATTTGAACTTCAGGGCCGGATCATGCTCCGTAGTTGGCTTCTTTAATGGAGTCATGTCCACCGGATCAACATTGTCCTTATAATACTTCAGCTCCTCAGTGGCACAAACCGACTCTGCATAGGCCGCATCACCTTCCTCACACTCCAAAGCGATTTTGCGGCTTCCGTGAACTGTTATTGTCCCCTTGTGACCCGGCATCTTGAGCTGCAAATACACATAACAGGGTCGTGCCATAAACTTGGCGTAGGCCGGTCGCCCAAATAGGGCGTGATATGGAATTTGGATTTTCACCACTTCAAACATCAATGTCTCCGACCTGGAATGATGATCATCCCCAAAGGCCACTTCCAGAGCTATCTTGCCAACCGGATATGCTGATCTGCCAGGTACTACACCGTGGAACAGCGTATTAGACGGTTTAAGATTTTTATCTGTCAGTCCCATACGACGGAAGGTCTCATAGTACAAGATATTAATGCTGCTACCTCCATCCATGAGCACCTTGGTGAACTTGTAACCTCCCACCTGAGGCGCCACCACCAGAGCCAACTGACCCGGATTATCGACCTGGGGAGGGTGATCCTCTCTGCTCCATATGATTGGCTGTTCAGACCAACGTAGATAATGGGGTATGGCCGGTTCAACAGAGTTAACCGCCCGCCTCTGAACCTTCCGGTCTCGCTTGTCCAAGCTAGTAGTGAAGACATGGTACTGCCCACTACTCAACTACTTTGGGTCGCTCTGGTAACTTGACTGTTGCTGCTGTTGGTTGTAACCACCCTGGTTGTTCTGACTATTTTGACCATTATGTCCGCCCGGATTACCATTAAATCCTGAACCGGAACTTCCTCCACCATAACCCGGCCCGGATCCTGAGCCACCGCCAGATTCGTGATCATACCGTAAATTATTAGAATTCTTGAACTCCTGCATAATAAAGCAATCCTTCCAAAGGTGGTTTGCTGGCGCCTCCTTCGTCCCATGCCTTGGACAGGGCTAGCTTAGCAGATAGTTTAGGCGGTCTGGGTTAGGGTTGGGCGCCCCATTACGATTTTTTGGTTTACCCTTGCGTCGCTGGCCATTGTCCTGTGCATTGGTATTAGCCACAAAGTCCATGTTACCATCCACTTTACGCTTGCCTCCACCACCATTGCCTGCCCAGTGATGCTGCTGACCTTTGGAGTTGTTGTTCCTCTTTCCCTTCCCTGTCTTGTCATCATCAGATTCGGGATCCTTGGTACTACCAGAATCAGCATATTTCACCAAAGCGGCCATGAGGGTCCCCATGTCAGTGCAATGATGCTTCATCCGTCCCAACTTCAGCTTCAGGGGCCCAAACCGGCAGTTGCCTTCTAGGGTTAATACTACGGTGTCAGCGTTGATGCGGTCTGATGAGTGCAACACTTGTGAAACCCGGCGCACCCAATGAGTCGTTGCTTCTCCTTCCTCCTGGACGCATGCAGCTAAGTCCACTATCGACATAGGTTGTTTACATGTATCCTTGAAATTGCTGATAAATCGGGCTCGTAATTGGGCCCATGAACTGATAGAATTAGCCGGCAAGCTTTTTAACCAAGTACGGGCTGTTCCTTCAAGCATCATGGTGAAGTATTTCGCACACGCCGCGTCATCCACATCAAGCATCTCCATGGCCATCTCATAGCTCTCAACCCATGTCTCTGGAGGCTGATCCGCCGTGTAATTTGGTACCTTGCGTGGGCCCTTGAAATCCTTGGGCAGGCGCACATTGCGTAAAGCGGGGATAAGGCAAGGCACCCCCAAAGAACTAGAAGTAACACCAGGTTCGATCGAGATGGTTGGACGAACCGGCGTGAGCTGCCGAGCCTGATGTTGTGTGGCTAACTCGGCCTCACTGCGCGCTCGGGCCCGGTTCACCACCTCCTGAGCGTTATCAGCACCACCCGTCGGGTTGTTGCCACGGGGTGCTCCACGTCGTTCGTTACTCGATACTGCCGGTTCATCCATGTGTCTGCTATAGCTCCGGCTTGGATGGGGGGTCGAGTGGATCCGGTCGCGGCTGTACGAGTATGCTTCCTGTTGGACCAAAGCTGTCCTCAGGAGCTCCTTGACCTGTCGCGTCTCTACTGCCTGCGGCGAATCACCTTCAATTGGAATGGCCTCCAGCCGTGCAGCAGCAGCAACGAGATTGTCCATCGGGTTGGAGTAGTGACCCGGAGGTGTTAAAACAGCCTGAGGTATAACGGTGTTTTGACGAGGCGGGTCCATCTGACGAGGCTGAACCGGTGCACCAGTCCCGGGAGCTTCCGCCCGGTTCCCCTCCAGCGGATTGCCGGTTCCTACTCCTGGAGTGTTGAAAAGGTCTCTAGCCGCAAAAACCGGAGGCAAACGGGATCGGTACTTCCTCCTCATGACTTCCTGCGACGCACTCTGGTCCAACATGAGCCTGTAGGCTTGTGCGTCTAAAGCGCCCCGCTCCGTGGCCATCCTGGTGTCCTCAGCTGCCAGATCTGCCTTGGCCTGGGTGATCTGTTCCTTCACTTTTGCAATCTCGGCATTGTGAATGTCCTGATCTGCCGGATTAGCCTCCGCCATAAGCACAGCCAATGCATCAAATAGCTCTGATAGAACTTGAGCCGGCGGGCGCACAGGGCCTCCTGCCCCGGCAGCCGTCGCCGCTGCTGAACTGGAGGTTGTTGCCGCAGCGATCGAAGAATGAAGCGCTGCTTGTGTGCCAGTCATGAATATTCCAACCCGGTTGGGCAGATCAGAGGGGTCCGGAATACTGTCACCATCGGAACAGCCCCCAATCCGGCCGTCTTGTAGCTGATAAAGAGATTCGGTTTCTCCGGTCGATGACTCGTCATCGGAACAAACGACGGTATCGCCGCGAGATTCCGATCCATCCTCATAACTTCCTCCATGGATGACTCCCACGAAGGCATGCTTCATGGCCGGTTTAACCCGGGCGGATCGCGCATGCTGAGCCGTCTCGACGAGGTCCGTGCAGATGTCCGGCTCAGGGCCCAGTTCACCGATCTTGCCAATGAAAACATGAATGCCACCAAAGGGGACCCGGTACCCGTACTCAATTGAGCCGGCCTCGGGGCCCCAGCCTGCGTCGTCGATGTAGAACTTGCCGCGACGACTCTTAGTCATCCGGCCTACAGCGTAGCCCTCGAGTCCTTCAAAGCGGCCCTCCAAGAACCGGAAACCATCGTGCGATAGCCCCACGGTGGGCGCCAACTGTCGTGGCTTTATCACGGCAGATGTCCTAGAGAAGGGACTTAGTCGTGGAGCCATCGCGATGGGTTAGCTTGAAGGGGTTAAAGCGGACACAGGGACGCAAGAGAGTTTATACTAGTTCGGCCCCTTCGATGAAGGTAAAAGCCTACGTCTAGTTGTGATGGAATTGATGGGGTTTCGGTGACTAGGGAGCAAACAAGCTTCGCCTATGTCTCGAGTTGTTGTCTCTCTCTCTCTGAACCGCCGTCGGGTCATCCCCTTATATACACGGGTGACATCCGTCGTCGGTTCACAGAGTCCCAACACCGGTCGATATTCGTATTCCGGGTTGATCTCTCCTTATTCCTAACTTACAATACAAGTTTATATACAAATCCCGGTTTATAGCTACAGGTCTTGAACCGGCTACGGGCCTTAGGCCCTCATCTGCCTTCTTGGGCTTTATCACTCTTGAACTACTGATGAAGTTGACCCGGCCCAGATAGGCCGGTTTATGCCCAGCAGTAATATCCCCAACAATCCCCATTCTATGCATGATGCCAGATATGCATGATGTGTAAGTGATGAGCATTTGTTTAACAATTATATCCAATCTTTCAACTTTGCTTCGTCGGTAGCCGAAAACGGTAGACTCTTGTATATATCTCTTTCCCTTCATCGCAAGTTCCATATGTTACTGGATAGTCATCTCAGAATATATGTTTAGCAATATTTTTTTTATTTAAAGGAAAAAACTGAAAGATAAATAAGAACAAAAAAACAAACTATATCTGAGTGGGAAGGTAATAACCAAGCACTTTGCTACCCGAAAACACTGCTAGAAAATTTTTATGGCATGTACTTGTATAGGGCTACTCCAATTCGTGATATGTAGAGTATGTCAATCCGGGGAGATTGCACATGCAATTACCAACACCATAGCTACTGTTGGGAAACATAGTAATTTCAAAAAAATTCCTACGCACACGCAAGATCATGGTGATGCATAGCAACGAGAGGCGAGAGTGTTGTCCATGTACCCTCGTAGACCGAAAGCGGAAGCATTAGCACAATGCGGTTGATGTAGTCGTACGTCTTCACGATCCGACCGATCAAGTACCGAACGCACGGCACCTCCGAGTTCAGCACACGTTAAACCTGATGACGTCCCTCTAACTCCGATCCAGCCGAGTGTTGAGGGAAAGTTTTGTCAGCACGACGGTGTGGTGACGATGTTGATGTTCTACCGACGCAGGGCTTCGCCTAAGCACCGCTACAGTATTTTCGAGGTGGACTATGGTGGAGGGGGTCACCGCACACGGCTAAGAGACGATCAACTTGATCAACTTGTGTCTAGAGGTGCCCCCTGCCCCTGTATATAAAGGAGCAAGGGGGGGTGTGGACGGCCAAGGGGAGAGGCGCGCCGGAGGAGTCCTACTCCCACCGGGTGTAGGACTCCCCCCCCTTTTCCTAGTTGGAATAGGACTTGGGAGGGGGAAGAACGAAAGAGGGGGGCCGGCCCCCTTTGCCCTAAACCAATTCGGTTTGGACCTTGGGGGGCACACCCCACACTTCCCTTGCTTCCCTCCTTTTCCACTAAGGCCCATGTAGGCCCATTAAGTCCCCGGGGGGTTCCGGTAACCCCCCGGTACTCTGGTAAAATCCCGATTTCACCCGGAACACTTCTGATATCCAAATATAGGCTTCCAATATATCAATCTTCATGTCTTGACCATTTAGAAACTCCCCGTCATGTACGTGATCACATCCGGGACTCCGAAAAACCTTCGGTACATCAAAACATAAAACTCATAATATAACTGTCATCGTAGCGTTAAGCGTGCGGACCCTACGGGTTCGAGAACTATGTAGACATGACCGAGACACGTCACCGGTCAATAACCAATAGTGGAACCTGGATGCTCATATTGGCTCCTACATATTCTACGACGATCTTTATCGGTCAGACCGCATAACAACATATGTTGTTCCCTTTGTCATCGGTATGTTACTTGCCCGAGATTCGATCGTTGGTATCTCAATACCTAGTTCAATCTCGTTACCGGCAAGTCTCTTTACTCCTTCCGTAATACATCATCCCGCAACTAACTCATTAATTGCAACGCTTGCAAGGCTTAAGTGATGTGCATTACCGAGAGGGCCCAGAGATACCTCTCCGACAATAGGAGTGACAAATCCTAATCTCGAAATACACCAGCCCAACAAGTACCTTCGGAGACACCTGTAGAGCACCTTTATAATCACCCAGTTACGTTTGGTAGCACACAAAGTGTTCCTCCGGTAAACGGGAGTTGCATAATCTCATAGTCATAGGAACATGTATAAGTCATGAAGAAAGCAATAGCAACATACTTAAACGATCATGTGCTAAGCTAATGGAATGGGTCATGTCAATCACATCATTCTCCTAATGATGTGATCCCGTTAAATCAAATGACAACCCATGTCAATGGCTAGGAAACTTACCCATCTTTGCTCAACGAGCTAGTTAAGTAGAGGCATACTAGTGACACTCTATTTGTCTATGTATTCACACATGTATTATGTTTCCGGTTAATACAATTCTAGCATGAATAATAAACATTTATCATGATATAAGGAAATAAACAATAACTTTATTATTGCCTCTAGGGCATATTTCCTTCAGTCTCCCACTTGCACTAGAGTCAATAATCTAGATTACACAGTAATGATTCTAATACCCATGGATCCTTGGTGTTGATCATGTTTTGCTCGTGGAGGAGGCTTAGTCAACGGGTCTGCAACATTCAGATCCGTATGTATCTTGCAAATTTCTATGTCTCCCACCTGGACTAGATCCTGGATGGAATTGAAGCGTCTCTTGATGTGCCTGGTTCTCTTGTGAAATCTGGATTCCTTTGCTAAGGCAATTGCTCTAGTATTATCACAAAAGATTTTCATTGGACCCGATGCACTAGGTATGACACCTAGATCAGATATGAAATCCTTCATCCAAACTCCTTCATTTGCTGGTTCCGAAGCAGCTATGTACTCCGCTTCACATGTAGATCCCACCACGACGCTTTGTTTAGAATTGCATCAACTGACAGCTCTACCGTTCAATGTAAACACGTATCCGGTTTGCGATTCCGAATCGTCCGGATCAGTGTCAAAGCTTGCATCAACGTAACCGTTTACGATGAGCTCTTTGTCACCTCCATAAACGAGAAACATATCCTTAGTCCTTTTCAGGTATTTCAGGATGTTCTTGACCGCAGTCCAGTGATCCACTCCTGGATTACTTTGATACCTCCCTGCTAGACTTATAGCAAGGCACACATCAGGTCTGGTACACAGCATTGCATACATGATAGAGCCTATGGCTGAAGCATAGGGAACATCTTTCATTTTCTCTCTATCTTATGGAGTGGTCGGGCATTGAGTCTTACTCAACTTCACACCTTGTAATACAGGCAAGAACCCTTTCTTTGCTTGATCCATTTTGAACTTCTTCAAAACTTTGTCAAGGTATGTGCTTTGTGAAAGTCCAATTAAGCGTCTTGATCTATCTCTATAGATCTTAATGCCCAATATGTAAGCAGCTTCACCGAGGTCTTTCATTGAAAAACTCTTATTCAAGTATCCCTTTATGCTATCCAGAAATTCTATATCATTTCCAGTCAGTAATATGTCATCCACATATAATATCAGAAATGCTACAGAGCTCCCACTCACTTTCTTGTAAATACAGGCTTCTCCAAAAGTCTGTATAAAACCAAATGCTTTGATCACACTATCAAAGCGTTTATTCCAACTCCGAGAGGCTTGCAGCAGTCCATAAATGGATCGCTGGAGCTTGCACACTTTGTTAGCTCCCTTTGGATTGACAAAACCTTCCGGTTGCATCATATACAACTCTTCTTCTAGAAATCCATTCAAGAATGCAATTTTGACATCCATCTGCCATATTTCATAATCATAAAATGCGGCAATTGCTAACATGATTCGGACAGACTTAAGCATCGCTACGGGTGAGAAGGTCTCATCGTAGTCAATCCCTTGAACTTGTCGAAAACCTTTCGCAACAAGTCGAGCTTTATAGACAGTAACATTACCGTTAGTGTCAGTCTTCTTCATGAAGATCCATTTATTCTCAATTGCTTGCCGGTCAACGGGCAAGTCAACCAAAGTCCACACTTTGTTCTCATACATGGATCCCATCTCAGATTTTATGTCCTCAAGCCATTTTGCGGAATCTGGGCTCACCATCACTTCTTCATAGTTCATAGGTTCATCATGGTCTAGTAACATAACTTGCAGAACAGGATTACCGTACCACTCTGGTGCGGATCTTACTCTGGTTGACCTACGAGGTTCAGTAACAACTTGATCTAAAGTTTCATGATCATCATCATTAACTTCCTCACTAATTGGTGTAGGTGTCGCAGAAACCGTTTTCTGTGATGAACTACTTTCCAATAAGGGAGCAGGTACAGTTACCTCATCAAGTTCTACTTTCCTCCCACTCACTTCTTTCGAGAGAAACTCCTTCTCTAGAAAAACTCAGAATTTAGCAACAAAAGTCTTGCCTTCGGATCTGTGATAGAAGGTGTACCCAACAGTCTCCATTGGGTATCCTATGAAGACACATTTCTCCAATTTGGGTTCGAGCTTATCAGGTTGAAGCTTTTTCACATAAGCATCGCAGCCCCAAACTTTCAGAAATGACAACTTTGGTTTCTTACCAAACCACAGTTCATAAGGTGTCGTCTCAATGGATTTCGATGGTGCCCTATTTAACGTGAATGCGGTCGTCTCTAAAGCATAACCCCAAAACGATAGCGGTAAATCTGTAAGATACATCATAGATCACACCATATCTAGTAAAGTACGATTATGACCTTCGGACACACCATTACGCTGTGGTGTTCCGGGTGGCGTGAGTTGTGAAACTATTCCACATTGTTTCAAAGGTAGAACAAACTCGTAACTCAAATATTCTCCTCCACGATCAGATCGTAGAATCTTTATTTTCTTGTTCCGATGATTTTCAACTTCACTCTGAAATTCTTTGAACTTTTCAAATGTTTTAGACATATGCTTCATTAAGTGGATATACCCATATCTGCTTAAATCATCTGTGAAGGTGAGAAAATAACGATATCCGCCACGAGCCTCAACATTCATCGGACCACATACATCTGTATGTATGATTTCTAACAAATCTGTTGCTCTCTCCATAGTTCCGGAGAACGGCGTTTTAGTCATCTTGCCCATGAGGCACGGTTCGCAAGTACCAAGTGATTATAATCAAGTGGTTCCAAAAGTCCATCAGTATGGAGTTTCTTCATGCGCTTTACACCGATATGACCTAAACGGCAGTGCCACAAATAAGTTGCACTATCATTATCAACTCTGCATCTTTTGGCTTCAACATTATGAATATGTGTGTCACTACTATCGAGATTCAGTAAGAATAGACCACTCTTCACGGGTGCATGACCATAAAAGATATTACTCATATAAATAGAACAACCATTATTCTCTGATTTAAATGAATAACCGTCTCGCATCAAACAAGATCCAGATATAATGTTCATGCTCAACGCTGGCACCAAATAACAATTATTTAGGTCCAATACTAATCCCGAAGGTAGATGTAGAGGTAGCATGTCGATCGTGACCACATCGACTTTGGAACCATTTCCCACGCACATCGTCACCTCGTCATTAGCCAATCTTCGCTTAATCCATAGCCCCTGTTTCGAGTTGAAAATATTAGCAACAGAACTAGTATCAAATACCCAGGTGCTACTGCGAGCATTAGTAAGGTACACATCAATAACATGTATATCACATATACCTTTGTTCACCTTGCCATCCTTCTTATCCGCCAAATACTTGGGGCAGTTTCGCTTCCAGTGACCAGTCTGCTTGCAGTAGAAGCACTCTGTTTCAGGCTTAGGTCCAGACTTGGGTTTCTTCTCTTGAGCAGCAACTTGCTTGTTGTTCTTCTTGAAGTTCCCCTTATTCTTCCCTTTGCGCTTTTTCTTGAAACTAGTGGTCTTGTTGACCATCAACACTTGATGCTCCTTCTTGATTTCTACTTCCGCAGCCTTTAGCATTGCGAAGAGCTCGGGAATTGTTTTATTCATCCCTTGCATATTATAGTTCATCACGAAGCTCTTGTAGCTTGGTGGCAGTGATTGAAGAACTCTGTCAATGAAACTATCAACCAGAAGATTAACTCCCAGCTGAGTCAAGTGATTATGGTACCCAGACATTCTGAGTATATGTTCACTGACATAACTATTCTCCTCCATCTTGCAGCTATAGAACTTATAGGAGACTTTATATCTCTCAATCCGGGAATTTTCTTGAAATATTAACTTCAACTCCTGGAACATCTCATATGCTCCATGACGTTCAAAACGGCGTTGAAGTCCCGGTTCTAAGCCGTAAAGCATGGCACACTGAACTATCGAGTAGTCATCAACACGCAACTGCCATGCATTCACAATGTCTGCAGTTGCTGGCGCAGGAGGTACACCTAGCGGTGCTTCCAGGACGTAACTCTTCTGTGCAGCAATGAGGATAATCCTCAAGTTACGGACCCAGTCCGTGTAATTGCTACCATCATCTTTCAACTTTGCTTTCTCAAGGAACGCATTAAAATTCAACGGAACAACAACACGGGACATCTATCTACAATCAACATAGACAAGCAAGATACTATCAGGTACTAAGTTCATGATAAATTTTAAGTTCAATTAATCATATTACTTAAAGAACTCCCACTTAGATAGACATCCCTCTAATCCTCTAAGTGATCACGTGATCCAAATCAACTAAACCATGTCCGATCATCACGTGAGATGGAGTAGTTTCAATGGTGAACATCACTATGTTGATCATATCTTCTATATGATTCACGCTCGACCTTTCGGTCTCCGTATTCCGAGGCCATATCTGTTATATGCTAGGCTCGTCAAGTTTAACCTGAGTATGCCGCGTGTGCAACTGTTTTGCACCCGTTGTATTTGAACGTAGAGTCTATCACACCGGATCATCACATGGTGTCTCAGCACGAAGAACTTTCGCAACGGTGCATACTCAAGGAGAACACTTATACTTTGATAATTTAGTGAGGGATCATCTTATAATGCTACCGTCAATCAAAGCAAGATAAGATGCATAAAAGATAAACATCACATGCAATCAATATAAGTGATATGATATGGCCATCATCATCTTGTGCTTGTGATCTCCATCTCCGAAGCACCGTCATGATCACCATCGTCATCGGCGCGACACCTTGATCTCCATCATAGCATCGTTGTCGTCTCGCAAATCTTATGCTTCCACGACTATCGCTACCGCTTAGTGATAAAGTAAAGCATTACAAGGTGATTTTATTGCATACAATAAAGCGACAACCATATGGCTCCTGCCAGTTGCCGATAACTCGGTTACAAAACATGATCATCTCATACAATATAGCATCACCTCTTGACCATATCACATCACAACATGCCCTGCAAAAACAAGTTAGACATCCTCTACTTTGTTGTAGCAAGTTTTACGTGGCTTCTACGGGCTTATCAAGAACCGTTCTTACCTACGCATCAAAACCACAACGATAGTTTGTCAAGTTGGTGCTGTTTTAACCTTCACAAGGACCGGGCGTAGCCACACTCGGTTCAACTAAAGTTCGAGAAACTGACACCCGCCAGCCACCTATGTGCAAAGCACGTCGATAGAACCAGTCTCGCGTAAGCGTACGCGTAATGTCGGTCCGGGCTGCTTCATCCAACAATACCGCCGAACCAAAGTATGACATGTTGTTAAGCAGTATGACTTATATCGCCCACAACTCATTTGTGTTCTACTCGTGCATATAACATTAACGCATAAAACCTGGCTCGGATGCCACTATTGGGAAACGTAGTAATTTCAAATAAATCCTACGCACACGCAAGATCATGGTGATGCATAGCAACGAGAGAGGAGAGTGTTGTCCACGTACCCTCGTAGACCAAAAGCGGAAGCGTTAGCACAACGCGGTTGGTGTAGTCGTACGTCTTCACGATCCGACCAATCAAGTACCGAACACATGGCACCTCCGAGTTCAACACACGTTCAGCCCGATGACGTCCCTCTAACTCCGATCCAGCCGAGTGTTGAGGGAGAGTTTTGTCAGCACGACGGCGTGGTGACAATGTTGATGATCTACCGATACAGGGCTTCGCCTAAGCACCACCAAAGTATTTTCGAGGTGGACTATGGTGGAGGGGGGCACCGCACACGGATAAGAGACTATCAACTTGATCAACTTGTGTCTAGAGGTGCCCCCCTGCCTCTGTATATAAAGGAGCAACGGGGGGTGCGGCCGGCCAAGGGGAGAGGCGCGCCCGAGGAGTCCTACTCCCACCGGGAGTAGGACTCCCCCCTTTTCCTAGTTGGATTAGGACTTGGGAGGGGGAAGAAGGAAAGAGGGGGGGCGGCCCCCTTTGCCCTAAAACAATTCGGTTTGGGCCTTGGGGGGGCATGCCCCACACTTCCCTTGCTTCCCTCCTTTTCCACTAAGGCCCATGTAGGCCCATTAATTAAGTCCCCGGGGGTTCCTGTAACCCCCCGGTAATCTGGTAAAATCCCGATTTCACCCGAAACACTTCCGATATCCAAACATAGGCTTCCAATATATCAAACTTCATGTCTCGACCATTTCTAGACTCCTCGTCATGTCCGTGATCACATCCGGGACTCCGAACAACCTTGGGTACATCAAAACATAAAACTCATAATATAATTGTCATCGTAGCGTTAAGCGTGCGGACCCTACGGGTTCGAGAACTATGTAGACATGACCAAGACACGTCTCCGGTCAATAACCAATAGCGGAACCTGGACGCTCATATTGGCTCCTACATATTCTATGAAGATCTTTATCGGTCAGACCGCATAACAACATACGTTGTTCCCTTTGTCATCGGTATGTTACTTGCCTGAGATTCCCTTTATAATCACCCAGTTACGTTGTGCCGTTTGGTAGCACACAAAGTGTTAATCCGGTAAACGGGAGTTGCATAATCTCATAGTCATAGGAACATGTATAAGTCATGAAGAAAGCAATAGCAACATACTTAAATGATCATGTGTTAAGCTAACGGAATGGGTCATGTCAATCACATCATTCTCCTAATGATGTCATCCCGTTAATCAAATGACAACACATGTCAATGGCTAGGAATCTTAACCATCTTTGATCAACGAGCTTGTTAAGTAGAGGCATACTAGTGACACTCTGTTTGTCTATGTATTCACACATGTATTATGTTTCCGGTTAATACAATTCTAGCATGAATAATAAACATTTATCATGATATAAGGAACTAAATAATAACTTTATTATTGCCTCTAGGGCATATTTCCTTCAGCTACGTCGTCACTTGGGCGGCTACGCTCACACTCAGACCATTATTTGGAAACAGCGTACTTCGTTGGTCGCTAGGGGAAACAACAATGAAGGTGGTTTTATCTAAACAACTAAGCGAAGGTAAAAACACAAAAAAGGTGGATAAAATAAAGGGGAGACGCTTTAGTAATAAGGGCATTCTCGGGGTGCTCAGAATCATCACTACCCCTACGATCTATGGATACCTGAGCCACTTTTCATATTTCTGTTTGTGGGCGGAGCCAAATACAGATATTTGCTGACATGCAGCATCTCCCCGTTTCACATATGCCACCATCGTTCATCCCCACTCAAGTTACCAAAATGTGATTAATGGTTTCCCCATGTATGCAGCGAAAAATGGCCTCCATTTATCCCCTAATGCAATGATCGGAGAGATAAGATCTGTTACAATCTACCTCCGCAACTGACCATCACACCAATAGTAATAAGCTTTCAGCCAAAGAGGCATATGTTGGATTGTCGACTTCACCCAACAGCCATAAGATCACTTACATAAACATGTAAAATAGGGTTTCATATCATGCCAAGACATGCAGTTCTAATACATACTAGAGTTCATCTTATTCACCAAGAACTAAATAAATTACTCAAACATAGTGCTTGAATACATAGAGGGTAGGGGCGAGTTACAATCCAACATGATCTTGAAGATGGATAGAGGCATGGCAGTATTGATGGAGATTGAACCGGTCCTTCGGTTGGTGCTGAATGTTGGTGGCGCCTCATACCTTCTTCCTACTTTTCTAAGCCCTCTCTCTATGGTGGAGTCGTTGCAATGGAGGTGTGGCGGCAGTTGATGAGACTTGTGGGTGATGAAGGAGATGATGCCCGGCAGCTTGGGTTGAAGGTGAATATATAGGAGGCCTCCTTGGATTTCTCCATTGATGTAACCTCTTGCCTTTCGTCCAGTGGCTCTAGGGGAGCCATGTCCTCTCCCAAAATATATCTTGTTCATCAAGGATCCATACGAACAAACCGAGATGAAATCAAAGGAAAAATCGGCGGATTTATGACTTATTTGCAGGCGTTGTCGGGCTCTGGTATGAGAGCAGATACAACCATTTGCGCTCGTAACACACCCTGTCAGATGCTTCACACTCCTAGAGTTGTTTTACATTTTGGTTGCCATTTATTCACTCGTACTCTGATTTGATGTTGTTGGGCTCGTTGGATTCATCTCAAAAAGTGCGATCCACCTATAGCATTTAATGTTCAATTTGGACACTTAGATAAATTTCAAAACATCAAACACTCCATAGGGCACGAACCTGGAACCTAGTACTTCTTGTGTTTGACCCCCAACTTGGTGTTTTTGATGTGCCAAGTCCATGAACATGCCAATACACCAGAAACAAAGGAAAACTATTAAAATCTAATTTGTACAACAAACTTGTTGAAAGGAGTAATGATCAGAAACTATGCATTCGGGACATGAATAAGTGCTAGATGGATATAATATGAGGGATTTTGGCACTAAAGTATACTAAAAAAGTATACATAATACACTCATCACCGCACCTTGGAGGTCCTTGCATGAGAAGAATGGCGCCGAGTGCAACACTCGGATTACTATCATGGGTAATGTACATAACTCGGTTTACACCGACACGTGGCAGCATGTGATACTTGGGGAATGGAAATTTAAGTCAAGTGGTACATTTGGCTTACAAAGGTGCCACATGGAACTTCAGTTACCGGTCATCATATCGCTTTATATTACCGAGAACCAATAACTTGAACTCGACTTATAGGTAAGCTGAGTGCCGTGAATAGGATCTCGGCTTACACCTATAAGCCGGTCTAATATAAGCCGAGCGGGCAGCTTTATACGATTTTCCTATAGTGTTTGGAATCGAGCACCAGGATTGACATCATATTTTGTTCTAGATAAAAATATGAGGTCAATCATAGCGTTTGATTCCTGGCGAACTGGAGTGAAAATATCCCTATAATCACCTCAAATTAGCAATGGTTATCTCTCAGTCAAATTTACTCGTTACACATGCAAATAAATTGCGGAATTTGTATTGTTGCCTCATCTTGGTGACATTAGCGCGGCAACATGCATGATGCTCCATGATCTGAATTTTATTTAAATGTTTAACATCTATCATGCATGGTGTAAGAAGTGTTTCCTTTTCCTTTTCCGGAAAAGCTTCTGAAATGCTCCATGATCTGAATTTTATTTAAATGTTTAACATCTATCATGCATGGTAGGAGTATGAGTTTATATTGGTTCCATGTCTTGAATGTTACAGTTCAAAGATAATAGAGATTTTCAGTAACCTGTTAAGTGAAAAGTTGATTACAGTTTAGAGACATCTACAGTACCAGCCATTTCATCTCAGTGACCATGGGTAAAGAGTGGACTGTAGTGAACTGGAACATTAGAGGACTGAATGATCCCAAGAAATGTCTGCTATTAGGAACAAAATTGATGACTCTCAATGTGCAATTTTATCTATTCAAGAAACCAAAAGAGAATTGATTGATAGTAGATATCTCCAGAACATCTGTCCAAGAAGACTCAATAAATTTGAATATCTTCCATCAATTAGTGCCTCGGGGGGACTGTTATTTGTTTGGAACGAGCAGGCTTTCAGGGGCCAACTTCTTCATACCAACAAGTATTCCATCTTTGTTTCTTTAACTTCTACGCATAATGGGGATAACTAGATCTTGACCAATATTTATGGGCCCAGCCAACAAGAATGGAGACCCAACTTTATTGACTAGTATAGAAACTTCCAAACCCATGTAGATAGTAACTGGTTGGTTCTTGGAGATTTTAACCATATCAGATATCCACACAACAGAAATTTGGAAGGGGGCAATGTTAATGCTATGTTGACTTTCAATGAAGCTATCAACAATTTATCTCTGATTGAGATCCCTATCAAAGGCAGAAACTTTACTTGGAGCAATATGCAGGACTGGCCACTACTTTAGAAAATTGATTGGTGTTTTACATCTGAAGCCTGGACTCTGAACTAACCATCAACTCTGGCTTATCCTCTGGCCAAAAGCACATCTGACCATGTCCCCTTTATGGTTAAGATTGGTACCTCTATTCCCAAATCCCACATATTTCGATTTGAGAATTTTTGGTTAGAACACAATGATTTTCACATAGTGGTTAACAACATTTGGTCACGTGATGTGAGAGAGGAAGATAGTGCAAAAATCATAGCAACCGAGTTTAAAAGATTAAGAAAGGGACTTCAAAATTGGGCCAGAAACTTATCAGATCTCAAGAAGATTATTGAGAACACAAATTTCATGATCCTGTGTTTTGACTATTTGGAAGAAGCCAGAGACCTTACCAATGTTGAAGCTAATGGTAGAAGGATTCTAAAAAATCACTTAGAGAATATCCTGAAACATCAGAGTCTCTACTGGAAACGAAGGGTAACCATCAAGAGGCCAATACAAAGTACTTCCAAGCTAAGGCTCCCATTAAACATATGAATAATTGTATTGCTATGTTAAGGGATGAACATGATATGGAGCACCATACCCACCATGGTAAGGTTGCCATATTATACATAGCCTTTAAGGAGAGACTGGGTACTTCTGTCAGTACTCAAAATCCACTTCTGCTTCAACACCTCATTTCATCAGATGACCACCTGGCTCAACTTGAGGTTCCATTTACTAAGGCAGAGATTGATCATGTCGTCTATAATATGCCAGCAGATAAATCACCTGGACTGGATGGTTTTAATGCCACCTTCTTGAAAGCTTGCTGGACTATTACTGCACCTTCTTTTACAGGCTTATAGATGATTTCTATCATGGAAGAGTCAATCTACAAAGCATCATTTATCCTTTCATCACCTTGGTTCCTAAAACAGAGGCAACATCCACTCCTCCAGAATTCGGACCCATATCCCTTCTTCATTGTACTCTCAATATAATTACCAAACTGCTGGCCAACAGACTATAGAAGGTGATACTTAATCTGGTCCACAAAAATCAGTATGGGTTTCTCAATAACAGATGTATTCAGGATTGTCTTGCTTGGTCCTATGAGTATATCCACCAATCCCATCAATCCAAGAAGGAAATTATTTTATTCAACCTGGATTTTGAAAAAGCATTTGATATGCTTAATCATGATACCATTGTTGAGATTCTGCAAGCTAAGGGCTTTGGTACCAAATGGATTAATTGGATAAAGATGATTTATGGCTCTGGCTTATCCTCTACGCTGCTGAATGGATTTCCCGGTAAACAATTTCTCTGCAAAAAGGGGGTCAGACAAGGGGATCCTCTCTCTCCCCTCATCTTTGTGCTAGCAGTTGATCTGCTTCAAACCATGTTTAATGAAGCTATGCACCACTCCTTAATCAGCTCACCTCTTATGCATACTTCATGCCCAGATTACCCAATCATTCAATATGCAGATGATACTATATTGGTGGCTAATGCTGACATTGGGCAACTGAATCAAATCAAGAATCTGCTACTTCACTATGCTGGATATACTGGTCTTAAAGTGAGCTATGCTAAATCCATCGTGATCCCCATCAGCACACCACCAGATAAGATGTTGATTCTGTCAAGTATCCTTGGCTGCAAAATTGGCACTCTTCCTCATGCCTATCTAGGTCTGCCCCTCAGCATAACCAAACCCAGAATTGTGGATTTTATGCCCATGTTAAAAAGAATTCAAAACAGACTATTGAGTTGCTCCACCTTGCTATCCACTAGTGATAAACTTACCCTGATCAAATCAGTATTTGCCAGCATGCCCATTTTCTTCATGTGCTCTTTGATGCTACCCAAAACAATGATCAGATAGATTGAGGGCTACTTGAGAAATTGTTCTTGGAGAAAATATGGTACATTGGACTCTGGACCAGCCTGGATTGCATGGGAGTCAGTCTGCAAACCGAAGGCTCAAGGTGGCTTAGGAATTCTTGATATCTCAGTTCACAACAAAGCTTTACCGATGAAGTTCCTTCACAAATTCCTGAATAAAGTTGACACTCCTTGGGCACACATCATCTGGGAAACATACTACCAAAATGCTCCTCCTGGAGACAAGTTGATTGGTTCATTTTCGTGGAAAACTCTGTTGAAATTTATACCTCTATACAAATCTCATGTCATTTGTCAAGTTGGGATTGGTGACACCACATTCTTCTGGTTAGATAATTGGGCTGGACAACCTCTACAGCACAAGTTTCCTGAATTGTTTTCATTTGCTATCAACAAAGAATGTAGACTTCAGTACATGAGTAATCAAGAAGATTTCAGCACACTCTTCCAAAGGCCTCTCTCATTACAAGCTTACCATCAATATAACAAAGTTCTAGAGATACTAGGCTCCAGAGAACAATATGACAACAGAGATATATGGAGATATCACTGGGCATCCGGGCATTACTCCTCCATGAAAATGTACAAGTGCCTCATGGGTACATACACTACACATGGTCTCTTCAAACACCTTTGGGTTACATCTTGTCAACTGAGACACAAGATTTTTTGCTGGCTTCTTTTGCATGACAGACTCAACACTAGAAATATGCTCCACGGAAGAACTATGCACCTCCCAGACTACCACTTCCCTCTATGCTTTGATCGAGTGGAAGAAACTCTGACCCATTTGTTCTGGAATTGCTCTTTTGCAGCGCATGTTGGGATACCATTGCACTAGGAAGAACCAGAGGCATCTCCTCCTTTGATGAAATTCGTCTTATTGCCACCCAGCTACCAAAGGACTTGGCCCTGGATATTATAATTATGAGTTGCTGGGGCATTTGGTCTGTGAGAAATGACAAGACCTTCAGATCAGCCCCTCCTTCTCTTAATTCATGGAAATTTTATTTGGCAGAAGGGTTGTGGGCTATTCAACTCGGGGCTAAAGAGAACAAAGCGAACAGGATCAAGGATTGGACTGATTTGATGCTATGATGGGTGTGCTCATGTTTCCTAGAACTGGTATAGGCTGAGGTGCCTATCACCATTTTCTATATTTGTATTACTTGTAACATAGCTTTGTACTTTGTTACTTTCTTTAATTAATAAAAATAACATAGAAAGATTGTTCTAAGGTCATGGCTAAAAAAAGCTTCTGCTGCAGGTGGACCAAAAGGCTAGTTATATATCGGATCATATCCCCAGGTCTTCAGAAACTTTTCCTTTGCTTTAACTTTTCGATGTCAGCCTGTAGCTACCCACTATTTTTCCCAAGGCGAGCATAATGTTTCCCCTCATGTTCATGCAAACTTTGTTTACAATGTGCATGAATTTTCTCATGGTCATGTAAAGGTATGCATGATACTCTTGGTTATTATCTATGGATGATATACATAAGGTTTTTGGTTAGCTCTCCCTCCGTAAATATATAAGACATTTTTAGGTCACTACTTTAGTGATCTGTAATGTCTTATATTTGTTTATAGAGGGAGTAATGATGATCATTTTCATGCATAAGTTTGGCAACAAATCATACACATGCTTTTAATTAGTAACCACAAATTTGAATATATATATTTTTGATGAAATTAGTATTGGTCACCTGAGATGTTGAAGAAATTATATAATAATGCGGACACATCCTACACATTGTTTGAGCTTGTGTGCAACTGTTCTTCGTAACAGGATAAACAAACAAAGCATAAGAAGTCGAACATTGTAACACCATAAACATTATCATGGCTACATAACTGGCCTTCTCTTGCATTTTAATAATCCTTTTTTTGTTCAACTTGTCGGGTCTCAGCAATGTCAAGGTCCATCTAATGGTGTTTTACCATGATCACCATAAATTTTTATCTGTCACTTTTTTGTTGTTCCGCTCATCGAAATGGGTCGTCTCAAGCGGTTAATGTTGGGGAACGTAGTAATTTCAAAAAAATTCCTACGCACACGCAAGATCATGGTGATGCATAGCAACGAGAGGGGAGAGTGTGATCTACGTACCCTTGTAGACCGACAGCGGAAGCGTTAGCACAACGCGGTTGATGTAGTCGTACGTCTTCACGGCCCGACCGATCAAGCACCGAAACTACAGCACCTCCGAGTTCTAGCACACGTTCAGCTCGATGACGATCCCCGGACTCCGATCCAGCAAAGTGTCGGGGAAGAGTTCCGTCAGCACGACGGCGTGGTGACAATCTTGATGAACTACCGTCGCAGGGCTTCGCCTAAGCACCGCTATAATATTATCGAGGACTATGGTGGAAGGGGGCACCACACACGGTTAAGAATATAATCACGTGGATCAACTTGCGTGTCTAGGGGTGCCCCCTGCCCCCGTATATAAAGGATCAAGGGGGGGTGCGGCCGGCCAGGAGTAGGGCGCGCCATGAGGAGTCCTACTCCCACCGAGAGTAGGATCCCCCCCCCTTTCCTAGTTGGAATAGGATTCGGGAGGGGGAAAGAGGAGAGAGAGAAGGAAGGGGGGCACCGCCCCCCTCTCCTTGTCCTATTCGGACTAGGGGGGAGGGGCGCGCGGCCCAGCCCTGGCCACCTCTCCTCTCTTCCACTAAAGCCCACAAAGGCCCATATACCTCCCGGGGGGTTCCGGTAACCTCCCGGTACTCCGGTAAAATCCCTATTTCATCCGGAACACTTCCGATATCCAAATATAGGCTTCCAATGTATCAATCCTTATGTCTCGACCATTTCGAGACTCCTCGTCATGTCCATGATCACATCCGGGACTCCGAACAAACTTCGGTACATCAAAATGCATAAACTCATAATATAACTGTCATCGAAACCTTAAGCGTGCGGACCCTACGGGTTCGAGAACAATGTAGACATGACCGAGACACGTCTCCGGTCAATAACCAATAGCGGAACCTGGATGCTCATATTGGCTCCTACATATTCTACGAAGATCTTTTATCGGTCAGACCGCATAACAACATACGTTGTTCCCTTTGTCATCGGCATGTTACTTGCCCGAGATTCGATCGTCGATATCTCAATACCTAGTTCAATCTCATTACCGGCAAGTCTCATTACTCGTTCCATAATACATCATCTCACGACTAACTCATTAGTTGCAATGCTTGCAAGGCTTATGTGATGTGCATTACCGAGAGGCCCAGAGATACCTCCCCGACAATCGGAGTGACAAATCCTAATCTCGAAATACGCCAACCCAACATGTACCTTTGGAGACACCTGTAGAGCACCTTTATAATCACCCAGTTACGTTGTGACGTTTGGTAGCACACAAATGAAGGAAATATGCCCTAGAGGCAATAATAAAGTTATTATTTATTTCCTTATATCATGATAAATGTTTATTATTCATGCTAGAATTGTATTAACCGGAAACATAATACATGTATTCACAAACAAAGTGTCACTAGTATGCCTCTACTTGACTAGCTCGTTAATCAAAGATGGTTATGTTTCCTAACCATGAACAAGGAGTTGTTATTTGATTAATGGGATCACATCATTAAGTGAATGATCTGATTGACATGACCCATTCCATTAGCTTAGCACCCGATCGTTTAGTATGTTGCTATTGCTTTCTTCATGACTTATACATGTTCCTATGACTATGAGATTATGCAACTCCCGTTTACCAGAGGAACACTTTGTGTGCTACCAAATGTCATAACGTAACTGGGTGATTATAAAGGAGCTCTACAGGTGTCTCCAAAGGTACATGTTGGGTTGGCGTATTTCGAGATTAGGATTTGTCACTCCAATTGTCGGAGAGGTATCTCTGGGCCCTCTCGGTAATGCACATCACTTAAGCCTTGCAAGCATTGTAACTAATGAGTTAGTTGCGGGATGATGTATTACAGAACGAGTAAAGAGACTTGCCAGTAACGACATTGAACTAGGTATTGGAATAC
This sequence comes from Triticum urartu, assembly GCF_056163025.1. Classification (NCBI taxonomy): domain Eukaryota; kingdom Viridiplantae; phylum Streptophyta; class Magnoliopsida; order Poales; family Poaceae; genus Triticum; species Triticum urartu. Next base: position 34,513,772 of record NC_141879.1, on the reverse strand, counting down.
CGAAGATCGAATCTCGGGCAAGTAACATACCGATGACAAAGGGAACAACGTATGTTGTTATGCGGTCTGACCGATAAAGATCTTCGTAGAATATGTAGAAGCCAATATGAGCATCCAGGTTCCGCTATTTGTTATTGACCGGAGACGTATCTTGGTCATGTCTACATTGTTCTCGAACCCGTAGGATCCGCACGCTTAAGGTTACGATGACAGTTATATTATGAGTTTATGCATTTTGATGTACCGAAGGTTGCTCGGAGTCCCGGATGTGATCACGGACATCACGAGGAGTCTCGAAATGGTCGAGACATAAAGATTGATATATTGGAAGCCTATGTTTGGATATCGGAAGTGTTCCGGGTGAAATCGGGATTTTACCGGAGTACCGGGAGGTTACCGGAACCCCTCGGGAGCTATATGGGCCTTAATGGGCCTTAGTGGAAGAATAGGAGAGGCAGCCAGGGCTGGGCCGCGCGCCCCTCCCCCCTAGTCCGAATAGGACAAGGAGAGAGGGGGCCGGCGCCCTCCTCCTTCTCTCTCTCTCTCTTTTCCCACCTCGCGAATCCTATTCCAACTAGGATTGGGGGAGAAGTCCTACTCCCGGAGGGAGTAGGACTCCTCCTGGCGCGCCCTATGATGGCCGGCCGGCCTCCCCCTCTTGAGCCTTTATATACGGAGGCAGGGGCACCCCAGAGACACAAGTTGATCCACGTGATCTTATTCTTAGCCATGTGCGGTGCCCCCTGCCACCATAGTCCTCGATAATATTGTAGCGGTGCTTTGGCGAAGCCCTGCGATAGTAGTACATCAAGATCGTCACCACGCCGTCGTGCTGACGGAACTCTTCCCCGACACTTTGCTGGATCGGAGTCCGGGGATCGTCATCGAGCTGAACGTGTGCTAAAACTCGGAGGTGCCGTAGTTTCGGTGCTTGATCGGTCGGGCCGTGAAGACGTACGACTACATCAACCAAACGCTTCCGTTGTCGATCTACAAGGGTACGTAGATCACACTCTTCCCTCGTTGCTATGCATCACCATGATCTTGCGTGTGCGTAGGAAATTTTTTGAAATTACTACGTTCCCCAACAGTGGCATCTGAGGCTACGTTTTATTTGTTGATGTTATATGCACGAGTAGAACACAAATGAGTTGTGGGCGATATAAGTCATACTGCTTACCAGCATGTCATACTTTGGTTCGGCGATATTGTTGGACGAAGCGGCCCGGACCAACATTACGCGTACGCTTACGCGAGACCGGTTCTCCCGACGTGCTTTGCACAGAGGTGGCTTGCAGGTGACAGTTTCTCCAACTTTAGTTGAATCGAGTGTGGCTACGCCCGGTCCTTGCGAAGGTTAAAACAGCACCAACTTGACAAACTATCATTGTGGTTTTGATGCGTAGGTAAGATTGGTTCTTGCTTAAGCCCGTAGCAGCCACGTAAAACTTGTGACAACAAAGTAGAGGACGTCTAACTTGTTTTTGCAGGGCATGTTGTGATGTGATATGGTCAAGACATGATGCTAAATTTTATTGTATAAGATGATCATGTTTTGTAACCGAGTTATCGGCAACTGGCAGGAGCCATATGGTTGTCGCTTTATTGTATGCAATGCAATCGCGCTGTAATGCTTTACTTTATCACTAAACGGTAGCGATAGTCGTGGAAGCACAAGCTTGGCGAGACGGCAACGATGCTACGATGGAGATCACGGTGTCGCGCCGGTGACGATGGTGATCACAACGGTGCTTCGGATATGGAGATCACAAGCACAAGATGATGATGGCCATATCATATCACTTATATTGATTGCATGTGATGTTTATCTTTTATGCATCTTATCTTGCTTTGATTGACGGTAGCATTATAAGATGATCTCTCACTAATTATCAAGAAGTGTTCTCCCTGAGTATGCACCGTTGCGAAAGTTCTTCGTGCTGAGACACCACGTGATGATCGGGTGTGATAGGCTCTATGTTCAAATACAACGGGTGCAAAACAGTTGCACACGCGGAATACTCAGGTTAAACTTGACGAGCCAAGCATATAACGATATGGCCTCGGAACACGGAGACCGAAAGGTCGAGCGTGAATCATATAGTAGATATGATCAACATAGTGATGTTCACCAATGAAACTACTCCATCTCACGTGATGATCGAACATGGTTTAGTTGATTTGGATCACGTAATCACTTAGAGGATTAGAGGGATGTCTATCTAAGTGGGAGTTCTTTAAGTAAATTAACTGAACTTAAATTTATCATGAAACTTAGTACCTGATAAGTATCTTGCTTGTTTATACTTGTTTGTAGATAGATGGCTCGTGCTGTTGTTCTGTTGAATTTTAATGCGTTCCTTGAGAAAGCAAAGTTGAAAGATGATGGTAGCAATTACATGGACTGGGTCCGTAACTTGAGGATTATCCTCATTGCTGCACAGAAGAATTACGTCCTGGGAGCACCGCTGGGTGCCAGGCCTGCTGCTGGAGCAACGCCGGATGTTATGAACGTCTGGCAGAGCAAAGCTGATGACTACTCAATAGTTCAGTGTGCCATGCTTTACAGCTTAGAATCTGGACTTCAACGACGTTTTGAACGTCATGGAGCATATGAGATGTTCCAGGAGTTGAAGTTAATATTTCAAGCAAATGCCCGGATTGAGAGATATGAAGTCTCCAATAAGTTCTATAGCTGCAAGATGGAGGAGAACAGTTCTGTCAGTGAGCATATACTCAAAATGTCTGGGTATAATAATCACTTGATTCAATTGGGAGTTAATCTTCCAGATGATTGCGTCATTGACAGAATTCTCCAATCATTGCCACCAAGCTACAAGAGCTTCGTGATGAACTATAATATGCAAGGGATGAACAAGACTATTCCCGAGCTCTTCGCAATGCTAAAAGCTGCGGAGGTAGAAATCAAGAAGGAGCATCAAGTGTTGATGGTCAACAAGACCACTAGTTTCAAGAAAAAGGGCAAAGGTAAGAAGAAGGGGAACTTCCAAAAGAACGGCAAGCAAGTTGCTACTCAAGAGAAGAAACCCAAACCTGGACCTAAGCCTGAAACTGAGTGCTTCTACTGCAAGCAGACTGGTCACTGGAAGCGGAACTGCCCCAAGTATTTGGCGGATAAGAAGGATGGCAAGGTGAACAAAGGTATATGTGATATACATGTTATTGATGTGTACCTTACTAATGCTCGCAGTAGCACCTGGGTATTTGATACTGGTTCTGTTGCTAATATTTGCAACTCGAAACAGGGACTACGGATTAAGCGAAGATAGGCTAAGGACGAGGTGACGATGCCCGTGGGAAACGGTTCCAAAGTCGATGTGATCGCAGTCGGCACACTACCTCTACATCTACCTTCGGGATTAATATTAGACCTAAATAATTGTTATTTGGTGCCAGCGTTAAGCATGAACATTATATCTGGATCTTGTTTAATGTGAGGCGGTTATTCATTTAAATCTGATAATACTGGTTATTCTATTTATATGAGTAATATCTTTTATGGTCATGCACCCTTAAAGAGTGGTCTATTTTTATTAAATCTCGATAGTAGTAACACACATGTTCATAGTGTTGAAGCCAAAAGATGCAGAGTTGATAATGATAGTGCAACTTATTTGTGGCACTGCCGTTTAGGTCATATCGGTGTAAAGCCCATGAAGAAACTCCATACTGATGGACTTTTGGAACCACTTGATTATGAATCACTTGGTACTTGCGAACCGTGCCTCATGGGCAAGATGACTAAAACACCGTTCTCCGGTACTATGGAGAGAGCAACAGATTTGTTGGAAATCATACATACAGATGTATGTGGCCCGATGAATATTGAGGCTCGTGGTAGATATCATTATTTTCTCACCTTCACAGATGACTTAAGCAGATATGGGTATATCTACTTAATGAAACATAAGTCTGAAACGTTTGAAAAGTTCAAAGAATTTCAGAGTGAAGTTGAAAATCATCGTAACAAGAAAATAAAATTTCTACGATCTGATCGTGGAGGAGAATATTTGAGTTACGAATTTGGTGTACATTTGAAACAATGCGGAATAGTTTCGCAACTCACGCCACCCGGAACACCACAGCGTAATGGTGTGTCCGAACGTCGTAATCGTACTTTACTAGATATGGTGCGATCTATGATGTCTCTTACTGATTTACCGCTATCGTTTTGGGGATACCCTCTAGAGACAGCCGCATTCACGTTAAATAGGGCACCATCAAAATCCGTCGAGACGACACCTTATGAACTGTGGTTTGGCAAGAAACCAAAGTTGTCGTTTCGGAAAGTTTGGGGCTGCGATGCTTATGTGAAAAACCTTCAACCTGATAAGCTCGAACCCAAATCGGAGAAATGGGTCTTCATAGGATATACAAAGGAGACTATTGGATACACCTTCTATCACAGATCCGAAGGCAAGACTTTTGTTGCTAAATTCAGAAACTTTCTGGAGAAGGAGTTTCTCTCGAAAGAAGTGAGTGGGAGGAAAGTAGAACTTGACGAGGTAACTGTACCTGCTCCCTTATTGGAAAGTAGTGCATCACAGAAAACTATTTCAGTGACACCTACACCAGTTAGTGAGGAAGCTAATGATAATGATCATGAAACTTCAGAACAAGATGCTACTGAACCTCGTAGATCAACCAGAGTGAGATCCGCGCCAGAGTGGTACAGTAATCCTGTTCTGGAAGTCATGCTACTAGATCATGATGAACCTACGAACTATGAAGAAGCGATGGTGAGCCCAGATTCCGCAAAATGGCTTGAAGCCATGAAATTTGAGATGGGATCCATGTATGAGAACAAAGTATGGACTTTGGTTGACTTGCCCGATGATCGGCAAGCAATTGAGAATAAATGGATCTTCAAGAAGAAGACTAACACTGACGGTAATATTACTGTGTACAAAGCTCGACTTGTTGCAAAAGGTTTTCGACAAGTTCAAGGGATTGACTATGATGAGACCTTCTCACCCGTAGCGATGCCTAAGTCTGTCTGAATCATGTTAGCAATTGCCGCATTTTATGATTATGAAATTTGGCAGATGGATGTCAAAACTGCATTCCTGAATGGATTTCAGGAAGAAGAGTTGTATATGATGCAACCAGAAGGTTTTGTCGATCCAAAGGGAGCTAACAAAGTGTGCAAGCTCCAGCGATCCATTTATGGACTGGTGCAAGCCTCTCGGAGTTGGAATAAACGTTTTGATAGTGTGATCAAAGCATTTGGTTTTTTACAGACTTTTGGAGAAGCCTGTATTTACAAGAAAGTGAGTGGGAGCTCTATAGCATTTCTGATATTATATGTGGATGACATATTACTAATTGGAAATGATGTAGAATTTCTGGATAGCATAAAGGGATACTTGAATAAGAGTTTTTCAATGAAAGACCTCGGTGAAGCTGCTTACATATTAGGCATTAAAATCTATAGAGATAGATCAAGACGCTTAATTGGACTTTCACAAACCACATACCTTGACAAAGTTTTGAAGAAGTTCAAAATGGATCAAGCAAAGAAAGGGTTCTTGCCTGTGTTACAAGGTGTGAAGTTGAGTAAGACTCAATGCCCGACCACTGCAGAAGATAGAGAGAATATGAAAGATGTTCCCTATGCTTCAGCCATAGGCTCTATCATGTATGCAATGCTGTGTACCAGACCTGATGTGTGCCTTGCTATAAGTCTAGCAGGGAGGTACCAAAGTAATCCAGGAGTGGATCACTGGACAGCGGTCAAGAACATCCTGAAATACCTGAAAAGGACTAAGGATATGTTTCTCATATATGGAGGTGACAAAGAGCTCATCGTAAAAGCTTACGTTCATGCAAGCTTTGACACTGATCCGGACGATTCTAAATCGCAAACCGGATACATGTTTACATTAAATGGTGGAGCTGTCAGTTGGTGCAGTTCTAAACAAAGCGTTGTAGCAGGATCTACATGTGAAGCGGAGTACATAGCTGCTTCGGAAGCAGCAAATGAAGGAGTCTGGATGAAGGAGTTCATATCCGATCTAGGTGTCATACCTAGTGCATCGGGTCCAATGAAAATCTTTTGTGACAATACTGGTGCAATTGCCTTGGCAAAGGAATCCAGATTTCACAAGAGAACCAAGCACATCAAGAGACGCTTCAATTCCATCCGGGATCTAGTCCAGGTGGGAGACATAGAGATTTGCAAGATACATACAGATCTGAATGTTGCAGACCCATTGACTAAGCCACTTCCACGAGCAAAACATGATCAGCACCAAGACTCCATGGGTGTTAGAATCATTACTGTGTAATCTAGATTATTGACTCTAGTACAAGTGGGAGACTGAAGGAAATATGCCCTAGAGGCAATAATAAAGTTATTATTTATTTCCTTATATCATGATAAATGTTTATTATTCATGCTAGAATTGTATTAACCGGAAACATAATACATGTGTGAATACATAGACAAACAAAGTGTCACTAGTATGCCTCTACTTGACTAGCTCGTTAATCAAAGATGGTTATGTTTCCTAACCATGAACAAGGAGTTGTTATTTGATTAATGGGATCACATCATTAAGTGAATGATCTAATTGACATGACCCATTCCATTAGCTTAGCACCCGATCGTTTAGTATGTTGCTATTGCTTTCTTCATGACTTATGCATGTTCCTATGACTATGAGATTATGCAACTCCCGTTTACCAGAGGAACACTTTGTGTGCTACCAAATGTCACAACGTAACTGGGTGATTATAAAGGAGCTCTACAGGTGTCTCCAAAGGTACATGATGGATTGGCGTATTTCGAGATTAGGATTTGTCACTCCGATTGTCGGAGAGGTATCTTTGGGCCCTCTCGGTAACGCACATCACTTAAGCCATGCAAGCATTGTAACTAATGAGTTAGTTGCGGGATGATGTATTACAGAACGAGTAATGAGACTTGCCGGTAACGAGATTGAACTAGGTATTGGAATACCGACGATCGAATCTCGGGCAAGTAACATACCGATGACAAAGGGAACAACGTATGTTGTTATGCGGTCTGACCGATAAAGATCTTCGTAGAATATGTAGGAGCCAATATGAGCATCCAGGTTCCGCTATTTTTTATTGACCGGAGACGTATCTCGGTCATGTATACATTGTTCTCGAACCCGTAGGGTCCGCACGCTTAAGGTTACAATGACAGTTATATTATGAGTTTATGCATTTTGATGTACCAAAGGTTGTTCGGAGTCCCGGATGTGATCACGGACATCACGAGGAGTCTCGAAATGGTCGAGACATAAAGATTGATATATTGGAAGCCTATGTTTGGATATCGGAAGTGTTCCGGGTGAAATCGGGATTTTACCGGAGTACCGGGAGGTTACCGGAACCCCCCGGGAGCTATATGGGCCTTAATGGGCCTTAGTGGAAGAAGAGGAGAGGCAGCCAGGGCTGGGCCGCGCGCCCCTCCCCCCTAGTCCGAATAGGACAAGGAGAGAGGGGGCCGGTGCCCTCCTCCTTCTCTCTCTCTCTTTTCCCACCTCGCGAATCCTATTCCAACTAGGATTGGGGGAGAAGTCCTACTCCCGGAGGGAGTAGGACTCCTCCTGGCGCGCCCTATGATGGCCGGCCGGCCTCCCCCTCTTGAGCCTTTATATACGGAGGCAGGGGCACCCCAGAGACACAAGTTGATCCACGTGATCTTATTCTTAGCCGTGTGCAGTGCCCCCTGCCACCATAGTCCTCGATAATATTGTAGCGGTGCTTAGGCGAAGCCCTGCGACAGTAGTACATCAAGATCGTCACCACGCCGTCGTGCTGACAGAACTCTTCCCTGACACTTTGCTGGATTGGAGTCCGGGGATCGTCATCGAGCTGAACGTGTGCTAAAACTCGGAGGTGCCGTAGTTTCAGTGCTTGATCGGTCGGGCCGTGAAGACGTACGACTACATCAACCAAACGCTTCCGTTGTCGATCTACAAGGGTACGTAGATCACACTCTTCCCTCGTTGCTATGCATCACCATGATCTTGCGTGTGCGTAGGAAATTTTTTGAAAATACTACGTTCCCTAACAACAAAGTGTTCCTCCGGCAAACGGGAGTTGCATAATCTCATAGTCATAGGAACATGTATAAGTTATGAAGAAAGCAATAGCGACATACTAAACGATCGGGTGCTAAGCTAATGGAATGGGTCATGTCAATCAGATCATTCATCTAATGATGTGATCCCGTTAATCAAATAACAACTCTTTGTCCATGGTTAGGAAACATAACCATCTTTGATTAACGAGCTAGTCAAGTAGAGGCATACTAGTAACACTCTGTTTGTCTATGTATTCACACATGTATTATGTTTCCGGTTAATACAATTCTAGCATGAATAATAAACATTTATCATGATATAAGGAAATAAATAATAACTTTATTATTCCCTCTAGGGCATATTTCCTTCAGTCTCCTGATGGAAATATGCCCTAGAGGAAATAATAAATTAGTTATTATTATATTTCCTTGTTCATGATAATCGTTTATTATCCATGCTAGAATTGTATTGATAGGAAACTCAGATACATGTGTGGATACATAGACAACACCATGTCCCTAGTAAGCCTCTAGTTGATTGCTCGTTGATTAATAGATGGTTACGGTTTCCTGACCATGGACATTGGATGTCATTGATAACGGGATCACATCATTAGGAGAATGATGTGATGGACAAAGACCCAATCCTAAGCCTAGCACAAGATCATGTAGTTCGTATGCTAAAGCTTTTCTAATGTCAAGTATCATTTCCTTAGACCATGAGATTGTGCAACTCCGGATACCGTAGGAGTGCTTTGGGTGTGCCAAACGTCACAACGTAATTGGGTGGCTATAAAGGTACACTACAGGTATCTCCGAAAGTGTCTGTTGGGTTGGCACGAATCGAGACTGGGATTTGTCACTCCGTGTAAACAGAGAGGTATCTCTGGGCCCACTCGGTAGGACATCATCATAATGTGCACAATGTGATCAAGGAGTTGATCACGGGATGATGTGTTACGAAACGAGTAAAGAGACTTGCCGGTAACGAGATTGAACAAGGTATCGGGATACCGACGATCGAATCTCGGGCAAGTATCGTACCGCTAGACAAAGGGAATTGTATACGGGATTGATTAAGTCCTTGGCATCGTGGTTCATCCGATGAGATCATCGTGGAACATGTGGGAGCCAACATGGGTATCCAGATCCCGCTGTTGGTTATTGACCGGAGAGTCATCTCGGTCATGTCTGCATGTCTCCCGAACCCGTAGGGTCTACACACTTAAGGTTCGGTGACGCTAGGGTTATAGAGATATTAGTATGCGGTAACCCGAAAGTTGTTCGGAGTCTCGGATGAGATCCCGGACGTCACGAGGAGTTCCGAAATGGTCCAGAGGTAAAGATTTATATATGGGAAGTCTTGTTTTGGTCACCGGAAAAGTTTCGCGCATTATCGGTATTGTACCGGGAATGCCGAAAGGGGTCCGGGGGTCCACCAAGGGGGTCCACCTGCCCCGGGGGGGCCACATGGGCTGTAGGGGTGTGCGCCTTGGCCTATATGGGCCAAGGGAACCAGCCCCAGGAGGCCCATGCGCCAAGAGGTGAGGGAAAGGAAGAGTCCTAAAGGGGGAAGGCACCTCCTAGGTGCCTTGGGGAGGATGGACTCCTCCCTGGCCGCACCCTTCCTTGGAGGAAGGGCCAAGGCTGCGCCCCCCCCCCCCACTCCCTTGGCCCTATATATAGTGGGGGGAAGGGAGGGCAGCCACACCTAAGCCCTGGCGCCTCCCTCTCCCTCCCATGACACATCTCCCTCCTCCCGCAGCGCTTGGCGAAGCCCTGTTGGAATCCCGCTACTTCCACCACCACGCTGTCGTGCTGCTGGATCTCCATCAACCTCTCCTTCCCCCTTGCTGGATCAATAAGGAGGAGACGTCGCTGCTCCGTACGTGTGTTGAACGCGGAGGTGTCGTCCGTTCGGCGCTAGGATCATCGGTGATTTCTATCACGACGAGTACGACTCCATCAACCCCGTTCTCTTGAACGCTTCCGCGCACGATCTACAAGGGTATGTAGATCCACTCCTCCCTCGTTGCTAGATGACTCCATAGATTGATCTTGGTGATGCGTAGAAAATTTTGAATTTCTGCTACGTTCCCCAACAGTGGCATCATGAGCTAGGTCTATGCTTAGTTTCTATGCACGAGTAGAACACAAAGTAGTTGTGGGCGTTGATTTTGTTCAATATGCTTACCGTTACTAGTCCAATCTTGATTCAGTGGCATTGTGGGATGAAGCGGCCCGGACCGACCTTACACGTACTCTTACGTGAGACTGGTTCCACCGACTGACATGCACTAGTTGCATAAGGTGGCTAGCGGGTGTCTGTCTCTCCCACTTTAGTCGGGTCGGATTCGATGAAAAGGGTCCTTATGAAGGGTAAATAGCAATTGGCATATCACGTTGTGGTTTTTGCGTAGGTAAGAAACGTTCTTGCTAGAAACCCATAGCAGCCACGTAAAACATGCAAACAACAATTAGAGGACGTCTAACTTGTTTTTGCAGGGTATGCTATGTGATGTGATATGGCCAAGAAGAATGTGATGAATGATATATGTGATGTATGAGATTGATCATGTTCTTGTAATAGGAATCACGGCTTGCATGTCGATGAGTATGACAACCGGCAGGAGCCATAGGAGTTGTCTTTATTTATTTATGACCTGCGTGTCAACATAAACGTCATGTACTTACTTTACTTTATTGCTAACCGTTAGCTGTAGAAGTAGAAGTAATAGTTGGCGAGACAACTTCATGAAGACACAATGATGGAGATCATGATGATGGAGATCATGGTGTCATGCCGGTGACGATGATGATCATGGAGCCCCGAAGATGGAGATCAAAAGGAGCAATATGATATTGGCCATATCATGTCACTATTTGATTGCATGTGATGTTTATCATGTTTATACATCTTATTTGCTTAGAACGACGGTAGTAAATAAGATGATCCCTCACTAAAATTTCAAGAAGGTGTTCCCCCTAACTGTGCACCGTTGCGAAAGTTCGTCGTTTCGAAGCACCACGTGATGATCGGGTGTGATAGATTCTTATGTTTGAATACAACGGGTGTTGACGAGCCTAGCATGTACAGATATGGCCTCTGAACACATGCGAAACACTTAGGTTAACTTGACGAGCCTAGCATGTACAGACATGGCCTCGGAACACAAGAGACCGAAAGGTCGAGCATGAGTCGTATAGAAGATACGATCAACATGAAGATGTTCACTGATGTTGACTAGTCTGTCTCACGTGATGATCGAACACGGCCTAGTTGACTCGGATCATGTAATCACTTAGATGACTAGAGGGATGTCTATCTGAGTGGGAGTTCATAAGATGAACTTAATTATCCTGAACATAGTCTTCGCAAATTATGTCGTAGCTCGCGCTTCAGTTCTACTGTTTAGATATGTTCCTAGAGAAAATTTAGTTGAAAGTTGATAGTAGTAATTATGCGGACTAGGTCCGTAAACTGAGGTTTGTCCTCATTGCTTCATAGAAGTCTTATGTCCTTAATGCACCGCTCAGTGTGCTGAACCTCGAACGTTGTCTATGGATGTTGCGAACATCTGACGCACACATTTTGGTAACTACATGATAGTTCAGTTAAACGGCTTAGAGTTGAGGCACCGAAGACGTTTTGAGGGCTGAAATTGGGATTTCAGGCTCGTGCCCACGTCAAGAGGTATAAGACCTCCGACGATTTTCTTAGCCTGCAAACTAAGGGAGAAAAGCTCAATTGTTGAACTTGTGCTCAGATTGTCTGAGTACAACAATCGCTTGAATCGAGTGGGAGTTGATCTTCCAGATGAAATAGTGATGGTTCTCCGAAGTCATTACCACCAAGCTGCTTGAGCTTCGTGATGAACTATAATATATCAGGGACATATATGATGATCCTTGAGATATTCGCAATGTTTGACACCACAAAAGTAGAGATCAAGAAGGAGCATCAATTGTTGATGGTTGGTGAAACCACTAGTTTCAAGAAGGGCAAGGGCAAAAAGGGATGCTTCATGAAACGGCAAATCAGCTGCTGCTCTAGTGAAGAAACCCAAGGTTGAACCCAAACCCGAGACTAAGTGCTTCTGTAATAAAGGGAACAGCCACTGGAGCAGAATTACCCTAGATACTTGGTAGATAAGAAGGCTGGCAAGGTCGATAGAAGTATATTGGATGTATTATGTTAATGTGTACTTTACTAGTACTCCTAGTAGCACCAGGGTATTAGATACCGGTTCAGTTGCTAAGTGTTAGTAACTCGAAATAAAAGCTACGGAATAAACGGAGACTAGCTAAAGGTGAGATGACGATATGTGTTGGAAGTATTTCCAAGGTTGATCAAATATCGTACGCTCCCTCTACCATCGAGATTGGTGTTTGCATTGAGCATAGACATGATTGGATTATGTCTATCACAATACGGTTATTCATTTAAAGAGAATAATGGTTACTCTGTTTATTTGAATAATACCTTCAATGGTCTTACACCTGAAATGAATGGTTTATTGAATCTCGATTGTAGTGATACACATGTTCATGCCAAAAGATAGTAATGATAGTACCACCTACTTGTGGCACTGCCACGTAAGTCATATCGGTATAAAACGCATGAAGAAGCTCCATGTTGATGGATCTTTGGGCTCACTTGTTTTGAAAGGTTTGAGACATGCGAACCATGTCTATTGGTGTATATGCATGAAGAAACTCCATGCAAATGGACCGTTTGGACTCACTTGATTTTGAATCACTTGAGACATGCAAATCATACCACATGGGCAAGATGACTGAAAGCCTCGTTTTCAGTAAAATGGAACTAGAAAGCAACTTGTTGGAAGTAATACATTTTGATGTGTGCAATCCAATGAGTGCTGAGGCATGTAGTGGATATCGTTATGTTCTTACTTCACAGATGATTTGAGTAGATGTTGACTATATTTACTTGATGAATCACGAGTCTGAATTATTGAAAGGTTCAAGTAATTTCAGGGTGAAGTTGAAAGATCGTCATGACAAGAGGATAAAATATCTATGATATGATCATAGAGATGAATATCTGAATTACGAGTTTGGCACAGAATTAAGACATTGTGGAAATTGTTTCACAACTAATACAGCCTGGAACACCATAGTGTGATGGTGTGTCCGAACATCATAACTGCACCCTATTGGATATGATGCATACCATGATGTCTCTTATCGAATTACCACGATAGTTTATGGGTTAGGCATTAGAGACAACCACATTCACTTTAAATAGGGCACCATGTAATTCCGATGAGATGACACCATATGAACTATGGTTTAGAGAAACCTAAGCTATCATTTCTTAAAAGTTTGGGGCTGCGACGCTTATGTGAAAAAGCTTCAGGCTGATAAGCTCGAACCCAAAGCAGATAAATGCATCTTCATAGGACACCCAAAACAGTTGGGTATACCTCCTGTCTCAGATTCGAAAGCAATAAGGGATTGTTTCTAGAATCGGGTCCTTTCTCGAGGAAAAGTTTCTCTCGAAAGAATTGAGTGGGAGGATGGTGGAGACTTGATGAGGTTATTGAACCGTCTCTTCAACTAGTGTGTGGCAGAGCACAGGGAGTTGTTCCTGTGGCACCTACACCAATTGAAGTGGAAGCTTATGATAGTGATCATGAAACTTCAGATCAAGTCACTACCAAACCTCGTGGGATGACAAGGATGCATACTACTTCAGAGTGGTACGTAATCCTGTCTTGGAAGTCATGTTGCTAGACAATAATGAACCTACGAGCTATGCAGAAGCGATGGTGGGCCCGGATTCCGATAAATGGCTCGAGGCCATAAAATCCGAGAAAGGATCCATGTATGAAAACAAAGCGTAGACTTTGGCAGAACAACTCGATGGTCGTAAGGCTGTTGAGTGCAGATGGATTTTAAAAGGAAGACGGACAATGATGGTAAATGTCACCATTAAGAAAGCTCGACTTGTCGTTAAGATGTTTTCCGACAAGTTCAAGGAATTGACTACGATGAGACTTTCTCACTCGTAGAGATGCTAAGAGTCTGTTGGAATTATATTAGCGACTACTGCATTATTTATGAAATCTTGCAGATAGGATGTCAAAACATTGTTTCCTCGACGTTTTTTGAGGAAAGGTTGTATGTGATACAAAACGGAAGGTTTTGTTAATCCTGAAAGATGCTAATAAGTATGCAAAGCTCCAGCAATCCTTCTAAGGACTGGAGTAAGCATCTCGGAGTTGGAATGTATGCTTTGATAAGATGATCAAAGTTTTGGGTGTATACAAAGTTTATGAGAAACTTGTATTTCCAAAGAAGTGAGTGGGAGCACTATAGAATTTCTGATGAGTATATGTTGTTGACATATTGTGGATCAGAAATGACGTAGAATTTCTGGAAAGCATATAGGGTTATTTGGAAAGTATTTTTCAATGGAAAGCCTGGATAAGCTACTTGAACATTGAGCATCAAGATCTATAAGGATAGATCAAAATTCTTAATGGTACTTTCAAATGAGCACATACCTTGACATGATCTTGAAGGTGTTCAAGATGGACCAGTCAAAGAAGGAGTTCTTGCCTGAGTTGTAAGGTACGAAGTTAAGACTTAAAGCTCGACCATGGCAGAAGAAAGAGGAAGGACGAAGGTCGTCCCCTATGCTTTTGTCATAGGCTCTATACGGTATGCCATGCTATGTACCGCACCTGAAATGTGCCTTGCCATGAGTCAGTCAAGGGGTACAAGAGTGATCCAAGAATGGATCACAAGACAGCGGTCAAAGTTATCCTTAGTAACTAGTGGACTAAGGAATTTTCTCGATTATGGAGGTGGTAAAAGAGTTCGTCGTAAAGGGTTACGCCGATGCAAACTTTGACACTAATCCAGATTATTCTGAGTAGTAAACTGGATTTGTATAGTAGAACAGTTATTTGGAATAGCTCCAAATGTAGCGTAGTGGTTGCATCTACAAGATGACATAGAAATTTGCGAAGTACATATGGATCTGAAAGATTCAGACCCATTGACTATAACATCTCTCACAAGCATAACATGATCAAACCCAGAACTCATCGAGTGTTAATCACATGGTAATGTGAACTAGATTATTGACTCTAGTAAACTCTTTGGGTGTTAGTCACATGGGGATGTGACCTTGAGTGTTAATCACATATCGATGTGAACTGGATTATTGACTCTAGTGCAAGTGGGAGACTGTTGGAAATATGCCCTAGAGGCAATAATAAATTAGTTATTATTATATTTCCTTGTTCATGATAATCTTTTATTATACATGCTAGAATTGTATTGATAGGAAACTCAGATACATGTGTGGATACATAGACAACACCATGTCCCTAGTAAGCCTCTAGTTGACTAGCTCGTTGATCAATAGATGGTTATGGTTTCCTGACCATGGACATTAGATGTCATTGATAACGGGATCACATCATTAGGAGAATGATGTGATGGACAAAGACCCAATCCTAAGCCTAGCACAAGATCATGTAGTTCGTATGCTAAAGCTTTTCTAATGTCAAGTATCATTTCCTTAGACCATGAGATTGTGCAACTCCCGGATACCGTAGGAGTGCTTTGGGTGTGCAAAACATCACAACGTAACTGGGTGGCTATAAAGGTACACTACAGGTATCTCCGAAAGTGTCTGTTGGGTTGGCACGAATCGAGACTGGGATTTGTCACTCCGTGTAAACGGAGAGGTATCTCTGGGCCCACTCAGTAGGACATCATCATAATGTGCACAATGTGACCAAGGAGTTGATCACGGGATGATGTGTTATGGAACGAGCAAAGAGACTTGCCGGTAACGAGATTGAATCTCGTTGTATCGGGATACCGACGATCGAATCTCGGGCAAGTATCGTACCGATAGACAAAGGGAATTGTATACGAGATTGATTAAATCCTCGACATCGTGGTTCATCTGATGAGATTATCGTGGAACATGTCGGAGCCAACATGGGTATCCAGATCCCGCTATTGGTTATTGACCGGAGAGTCGTCTCGGTCATGTCTGCGTGTCTCCCGAACCCGTAGGGTCTACACACTTAAGGTTCGGTGATGCTAGTGTTGTAGAGATATTAGTATGTGGTAACCCGAAAGTTGTTCGGAGTCCCGGATGAGATCCCGGACGTCACGAGGAGTTCCGGAATGGTCCGGATGTGAAGATTTATATATAGGAAGTCCAGTTTCACACATCAGGTCTGGTACACAGCATTGCATACATGATAGAGCCTATGGCTGAAGCATAGGGAACATCTTTCATATTCTCTCTATCTTCTGCAGTGGTCGGGCATTGAGTCTTACTCAACTTCACACCTTGTAACACAGGCAAGAACCCTTTCTTTGCTTGATCCATTTTGAACTTCTTCAAAACTTTGTCAAGGTATGTGCTCTGTGAAAGTCCAATTAAGCGTCTTGATCTAGCTCTATAGATCTTAATGCCTAATATGTAAGCAGCTTCACCGAGGTCTTTCATTGAAAAACTCTTATTCAAGTATCCCTTTATGCTATCCAGAAATTCTATATCATTTCCAATTAGTAATATGTCATCCACATATAATATCAGAAATTCTACAGAGCTCCCACTCACTTTCTTGTAAATACAGGCTTCTCCAAAAGTCTGTATAAAACCAAATGCTTTGATCACACTATCAAAGCATTTATTCCAACTCCGAGAGGCTTGCACCAGTCCATAAATGGATCGCTGGAGCTTGCACACTTTGTTAGCTCCCTTTGGATCGACCAAACCTTCTGGTTGCATCATATACAACTCTTCTTCCCGAAATCCATTCAGGAATGTAGTTTTGACATCCATCTGCCAAATTTCATAGTCATAAAATGCGGCAATTGCTAACATGATTCGGACAGACTTAAGCATCGCTACGGGTGAGAAGGTCTCATCGTAGTCAATCCCTTGAACTTGCCGAAAACCTTTTGCGACAAGTCGAGCTTTGTAGACAGTAATATTACCATCAGCGTCAGTCTTCTTCTTGAAGATCCATTTATTCTCAATTGCTTGCTGATCATTGGGCAAGTCAACCAAAGTCCATACTTTGTTCTCATACGTGGATCCATCTCAGATTTCATGGCTTCAAGCCATTTTGCGGAATCTGGGCTCACCATCGCTTCTTCATAGTTCGTAGGTTCATCATGATCTAGTAGCATGACTTCCAGAACAGGATTACCGTACCACTCTGGCGTGGATCTCACACTAGTTGATCTATGAGGTTCAGTAGTATCTTGTTCTGAAGTTTCATGATCATTATCATTCCTCACTAATTGGTGTAGGTGTCACAGAAACAGGTTTCTGTGATGTACTACTTTCCAATAAGGGAGTAGGTGCAGTTACCTCGTCAAGTTCTACTTTCCTCCCACTCACTTCTTTCGAGAGAAACTCCTTCTCCAGAAAGTTTCCGAATTTAGCAACAAAAGTCTTGCCTTCGGATCTGTGATAGAAGGTGTATCCAATAGTTTCCTTTGGATATCCTATGAAGACACATTTCTCCGATTTGGGTTCGAGCTTATCAGGTTGAAGCTTTTTCACATAAGCATCGCAGCCCCAAACTTTCCGAAACGACAACTTTGGTTTCTTGCCAAACCACAGTTCATAAGGCGTCGTCTCAACGGATTTTGATGGTGCCCTATTTAACGTGAATGCGGCCGTCTCTAGAGCGTATCCTCAAAACGATAGCGGTAAATCAGTAAGAGACATCATAGATCGCACCATATCTAGTAAAGTGCGATTACGACGTTCGGACACACCATTACGCTGTGGTGTTCCGGGTGGCGTGAGTTGGGAAACTATTCCACATTGTTTCAAATGTACACCAAACTCGTAACTCAAATATTCTCCTCCACGATCAGATCATAGGAATTTTATTTTCTTGTTACGATGATTTTCAACTTCACTCTGAAATTCTTTGAACTTTTCAAAAGTTTCAGACTTGTGTTTCATTAAGTAGATATACCCATATCTGCTTAAGTCATCTGTGAAGGTGAGAAAATAACGATATCCGCCACGAGGCTCAACATTCATCGGACCACATACATCTGTATGTATGATTTCCAACAAATCTGCTGCTCTCTCCATAGAACCGGAGAACGGTGTTTTTGTCATCTTACCCATAAGGCACGGTTCGCAAGTACCAAGTGATTCATAATCAAGTGGTTCCAAAAGCCCATCAGTATGGAGTTTCTTCATGCGCTTTATACCGATATGACTCAAACGGCAGTGCCACAAATAAGTTTCACTATCATTATCAACTCTGCATCTTTTGGCTTCAACACTATGAATATGTATGTCACTACTATCAAGATTTAATAAGAATAGACCACTCCTTAAGGGTGCATGACCATAAAAGATATTACTCATGTAAATAGAACAACCATTATTATCTGATTTAAATGAATAACCGTCTCGCATCAAACAAGATCTAATATAATGTTCATGCTTAACGCTGGCACCAAATAACAATTATTTAGGTCTAATACTAATCCTGAAGGTAGATGTAGAGGTAGCGTGCCGACTGCGATCACATCGACTTTGGAACCATTTCCCACGTGCATCGTCACCTCGTCCTTAGCCAATCTTTGCTTAATCCGTAGTCCCTATTTCGAGTTACAAATATTAGCAACAGAACCAGTATCAAATACCCAGGTGCTACTGCGAGCATTAGTAAGGTACACATCAATAACATGTATATCACATATACCTTTGTTCACCTTGCCATCCTTCTTATCCGCCAAATACTTGGGGCAGTTCCGCTACCAGTGACCAGTCTGCTTGCAGTAGAAGCACTCAGTTTCAGGCTTAGGTCCAGGTTTGGGTTTCTTCTCTTGAGTAGCAACTTGCTTGCTGTTCTTTTTGAAGTTCCCCTTCTTCTTCCCATTGCCCTTTTTCTTGAAACTAGTGGTCTTGTTGACCATCAACACTTGATGCTCCTCCTTGATTTCTACCTCCGCAGCTTTCAGCATTGCGAAGAGCTCGGGAATAGTCTTATTCATCCCTTGCATATTATAGTTCATCACGAAGCTCTTGTAGCTTGGTGGTAGTGATTGGAGAATTCTGTCAATGACGCAATCATCTGGAAGATTAACTCCCAATTGAATCACGTGATTATTATACCCAGACATTTTGAGTATATGCTCACTGACAGAACTGTTCTCCTCCATCTTGCAGCTATAAAACTTATTGGAGACTTCATATCTCTCAATCCGGGCATTTGCTTGAAATATTAACTTCAACTCCTGGAACATCTCATATGCTCCATGACGTTCAAAACGTCATTGAAGTCCCGATTCTAAGCCGTAAAGCATGGAACACTGAACTATCGAGTAGTCATCAGCTTTGCTCTGCCAGACATTCATAACATCTGGTGTTGCTCCAGCAGCAGGCCTGGCACCCAGCGGTGCTTCCAGGACGTAATTCTTCTGTGCAGCAATGAGGATAATCCTCAAGTTACGGACCAAGTCCGTGTAATTGCTACCATCATCTTTCAATTTTGCTTTCTCAAGGAACGCATTAAAATTCAACGGAACAATAGCACGGGCCATCTATCTACAATCAAACATAAATAAGCAAGATACTATCAGGTACTAAGTTCATGATAAATTTAGGTTCAATTAATCATATTACTTAAAGAACTCCCACTTAGATAGACATCCCTCTAATCCTCTGAGTGATTACATGATCCAAATCAACTAAACCATGTCCGATCATCACGTGAGATGGAGTGGTTTCATTGGTGAACATCACTATGTTGATCATATCTACTATATGATTCACGCTCGACCTTTCGGTCTCCGTGTTCCGAGGCCATATCTGCATATGCTTGGCTCGTCAAGTATAACCTGAGTATTCTGTGTGTGCAACTGTTTTGCACCCGTTGTATTTGAACGTAGAGCCTATCACACCCGATCATCACGTGGTGTCTCAGCACGAAGAACTTTCGCAACGATGCATACTCAGGGACAACACTTCTTGATAATTAGTGAGAGATCATCTTATAATGCTACCGTCAATCAAAGCAAGATAAGATGCATAAAAGATAAACATCACATGCAATCAATATAGGTGATATGATATGGCCATCATCATCTTGTGCTTGTGATCTCCATCTTTGAAGCACCGTCGTGATCACCATCGTCACCGGCGCGACACCTTGATCTCCATCGTAGTATCGTTGTCGTCTCGCCAATCTTATGCTTCCACGACTATCGCTACCGCTTAGTGATAAAGTAAAGCATTATAGCGCGATTGCATTGCATACAATAAAGTGACAACCATATGGCTCCTGCCAGTTGCCGATAACTCGGTTACAAAACATGATCAACTCATACAATAAAATTTAGCATCATGTCTTGACCATATCACATCACAACATGCCCTGCAAAAACAAGTTAGACATCCTCTACTTTGTTGTTGCAAGTTTTACGTGGCTGCTACGGGCTTAAGCAAGAACCAATCTTACCTACGCATCCAAACCACAACGATAGTTTGTCAAGTTGGTGCTGTTTTAACCTTCGCAAGGACCGGGCGTAGCCACACTCGGTTCAACTAAAGTTGGAGAAACTGTCACCCGCTAGCCACCTTTGTGCAAAGCACGTCGGGAGAACCGGTCTCGCGTAAGCGTACGCGTAATGTCGGTCCAGGCCGCTTCGTCCAACAATACCGCTGAACCAAAGTATGACATGCTGGTAAGCAGTATGACTTATATCGCCCACAACTCACTTGTGTTCTACTCGTGCATATAACATCAACACATAAAACCTAGGCTCGGATGCCACTGTTGGGGAACGTAGTAATTTCAAAAAAATTCCTACGCACACGCAAGATCATGGTGATGCATAGCAACGAGAGGGGAGAGTGTGATCTACGTACCCTTGTAGACCGACAGCGGAAGCGTTAGCACAACGCGGTTGATGTAGTCGTACGTCTTCACGGCCCGACCGATCAAGCATCGAAACTACAGCACCTCCGAGTTCTAGCACACGTTCAGCTCGATGACGATCCCCGGACTCCGATCCAGCAAAGTGTCGGGGCAGAGTTCCGTCAGCACGACGGCATGGTGACAATCTTGATGAACTACCGTCGTAGGGCTTCGCCTAAGCACCGCTATAATATTATTGAGGACTATGGTGGAAGGGGGCACCGCACACGGTTAAGAATATAATCACGTGGATCAACTTGCGTGTCTAGGGGTGCCCCCTGCCCCCGTATATAAAGGATCAATGGGGGGTGCGGCCGGCCAGGAGTAGGGCGCGCCATGAGGAGTCCTACTCCCACCGGGAGTAGGATCCCCCCCTTTCCTAGTTGGCATAGGATTCGGGAGGGGGAAAGAGGAGAGAGAGAAGGA
Source organism: Triticum urartu (assembly GCF_056163025.1). Classification (NCBI taxonomy): domain Eukaryota; kingdom Viridiplantae; phylum Streptophyta; class Magnoliopsida; order Poales; family Poaceae; genus Triticum; species Triticum urartu. Next base: position 34,492,310 of record NC_141879.1, on the reverse strand, counting down.
AGGGGGGCACCGCCCCCCTCTCCTTGTCCTATTCGGACTAGGGGGGAGGGGCGCGCGGCCCAGCCCTGGCCACCTCTCCTCTCTTCCACTAAAGCCCACAAAGGCCCATATACCTCCCGGGGGGTTCCGGTAACCTCCCGGTACTCCGGTAAAATCCCTATTTCATCCGGAACACTTCCGATATCCAAATATAGGCTTCCAATGTATCAATCCTTATGTCTCGACCATTTCGAGACTCCTCGTCATGTCCATGATCACATCCGGGACTCCGAACAAACTTCGGTACATCAAAATGCATAAACTCATAATATAACTGTCATCGAAACCTTAAGCGTGCGGACCCTACGGGTTCGAGAACAATGTAGACATGACCGAGACACGTCTCCGGTCAATAACCAATAGCGGAACCTGGATGCTCATATTGGCTCCTAAATATTCTACGAAGATCTTTTATCAGTCAGACCGCATAACAACATACGTTGTTCCCTTTGTCATCGGCATGTTACTTGCCCGAGATTTGATCGTTGGTATCTCAATACCTAGTTCAATCTCATTACCGGCAAGTCTCTTTACTCGTTCTGTAATACATCATCTCACAACTAACTCATTAGTTGCAATGCTTGCAAGGCTTATGTGATGTGCATTACCGAGAGGGCCCAGAGATACCTCTCCCCGACAATCGGAGTGACAAATCCTAATCTCCAAATATGCCAACCCAACATGTACCTTTGGAGACACCTGTAGAGCACCTTTATAATCACCCAGTTACGTTGTGACGTTTGGTAGCACACAAAGTGTTCCTCCGGCAAACGGGAGTTGCGTAATCTCATAGTCATAGGAACATGTATAGGTCATGAAGAAAGCAATAGCAACATACTAAACGATCGGGTGCTAAGCTAATGGAATGGGTCATGTCAATCAGATCATTCATCTAATGATGTGATCCCGTTAATCAAATAACAACTCTTTGTCCATGGTTAGGAAACATAACCATCTTTGATTAACGAGCTAGTCAAGTAGAGGCATACTAGTAACACTCTGTTTGTCTATGTATTCACACATGTATTATGTTTCCGGTTAATACAATTCTAGCATGAATAATAAACATTTATCATGATATAAGGAAATAAATAATAACTTTATTATTGCCTCTAGGGCATATTTCCTTCAGTTAAATCACTAAGACATAGGTCATGACAAATATATCTGAATTTATTGCCATATCCTCTACATGCAATAGTATGTTTTAGTTACACATCAATTTCACATGATTGTTTCATACAAAAGGATTTAATAAACATGAAAAATACAAAGATCATTCAGTTTTCAAATACATAATTGTGAGCAAAGATATACACTGACTATCTTACATCTAACTATGGAAAAACTTATACAAATAAATAGTTAAGGATTGCCTTGGTAATAGAAAAAGCTTTTGACAACAATATTGCAAAAAAATAGATGATTAATTAGAGAAGAGAGTGTAATCTCTTGACAATGTGTTGTTAAGGAAGCTATAAGCAAAGAGGACATTATCTATAGCAGTGATGATGATGACGATGATGATGATGATGATGATATATTTAATACTACCAGCAAACATAAAATGAAGATTGTTAGTAGATTTCCACCTAACTAAGGCATAAAATTCACAAAGACAAAAATAAATGACATAGCTAAAAGTTTCATTGCACATGCATTGACAATATTGGGATTTGTAAACATTAGAATAAGTGTAATTGCCATTCAAAAACAAAAGTTGTGACTTACTAAGGTCATAATATAAGGTGAGATAATTGCAATAAGTTCGCAACACTCGACTATGCATGAGAAAAGCCCATCACAACACGCAGATATGTATGAGAGAGGATCACCACAACATGCTACTTTTTTATGAATTGCCACAACATGCTACTTGATACGTCTCCAATGTATCTATAATTTATGAAGTATTCATGCCAATATATTATAAATCTTGGATGTTTAACAATCATTTTATAGCAACTTTATATCATTTTTTGGGACTAACCTATTGACCCAGTGCCCAGTGCAACTTGCTGTTTTTTGCTTTTTTTTACTTCGCAGAAAATCAATATTAAACGGAGTCCAAACACCGCGAAACTTTTTGTGGATTTTTTACAGACCGGAAGACTCCCGATGGGCCAAAGCAGCACCTGGGGGTGCCCTGAGGGGGGCACAACCCACCAGGGCGCGCCAAGGCCTCGTGGCGCGCCCAGGTGGGTTGTGCCCACCTCGGTGACCTCCTGCACCCCCTCTTTGCACTATAAATTCCCAAATATTCCAAAATCCCTCGGGGTTAACTAGATCAGAAGTTTTGCCGCCACAAGGCTCCGTAGCCACTGAAAACTAATCTAGACCCGTTCCGGCACCCTGCCGGAGGGGGAATCATCTCTGGTAGCCATCTTCATCATCCCGGCGGCCACCACGATGAGGAGGGAGTAGTCCACCCTCGGGGCTAAGGGTTTGTACCAGTAGCTATGTGTTTAATCTCTCTCTCTCTCGTTTTCTTGAGATGTTTCCATCTTGATGTATCACGGGCTTTGTTAATATAGTCGGATCATATGGTGTTTCCCCACTCTATCTTGTTGTGATGAATTGAGTTTTTCCCTTTGATTTTGTTGTTATTGGATTGAATACTTTTATGGATTTGAGAGCACTTGATATATGTCTTGCATATCACTACAAGAAACATGTTAATACGTGACGGATTTCGGGTGACAGTTTCAGAAACCGTCATGGACAGACTAGTACGGCCCCGCAAGCCCACCTAAGCCCGCCGGAAAAGCCCTAAACCAATGCCCGTATAAAACCTAACCCAGAGACACTCCCTTCCCCACTCTTTCTCCTCCTCCTCCGCCGCCCCCATCGGCTTAGCCCTCTCTAGTTCCTGACTTCCTGCCCTGCCCACGCCGCGTCATCGTATCCCGCTTCTCCGCTGCACCGCCGCCGTCCTTCTCCTGCCCCTGCACCGGAACCAACCGGAGAACGCCTGGAAGTGGAGGAAATCCCCGTCTGTCTCTCTACTGGATCTGGGTTGGCTCCCATGACTCTTCCTTGTAACACCCCGGATGTAACTTTCCCAATTTGTACTCCAACTCTTGCCGTTTCCGGTGTTAAGTTATTTTATTTTCTCGGGTTCGGGTATTTGTCTCCGTCTGTTGTTGTCGTTGTCATGCATCTCATATCATGTCATCATGTGCATCGCATTTGCATACGTGTTCGTCTCATGCATTCGAGCATTTTCCCCGTTGTCCGTTTTGCATTCCGGCGCTTCGTTCTCCTCCGGTGGTCATTTCTAGCTTTCTTTTGTGTGTGGGGATTAAACATTTCCGGATTGGACCGAGACTTGCCAAGCGGCCTTGGTTTACTACCGGTAGACCGCCTGTCAAGTTTCGTATCATTTGGACTTCGTTTCATACTCCAACGGTTAGCCGAGGGACCAAAAAGGCCTCGTGTGTGTTGCAGCCCAACACCCCTTCTATTTGGCCCAAAACCCACCTAAACCTGCTCCATCATCTAGAGTGTTCGATCACGATCGCGTGGCCGAAAACCGCACCTCATTTGGACTCTCCTAGCTCCTCCAATGCCTATATATAGACCCACTCCCGAAATTTTCGGATCCCCTCTCTTCCTAACCCTAGAATCCTCCTCTCGTCGCTGCCGGACACGTCCGCCCCGGGCGGACGAATTCCCGCTGCCGCCCGCACCAGTGGCAAGCTGCCACATGGCGCGCCGCCGCCGACACCGAGGCCCGTGAGGCCCAGCCGGGGCCCCCGCGGCCCGTAGCCGCCTCTCCGCCGCCTGCCTCCTCCTCCCCCGAGCCGGCGAGCTCCGCCGCCCCGCCTCCTCGTCGCCAGCCGCACCACGCCGCCCCGCCTCCTCGTCGACGCCGGCCAGGCCCCGCGCCGCCGAGCCGCCGCCCGGCCGCCACCACCATCACCACCGCCGCCTCGCCACTCCACCGCCTTGGGCCGGCCCTCTCTCCTTCCTCCGGCGAGGTCTCGTCGCCGGCGAGCTTCAGATCCGACCGGCTACAGTGCGCACTGCCGCCTCGTTTTGCGTGCCACCGAAACCCTAGATCCGGAGGTTGATTTTTCTCCTAAGTCCTCGGATTTTCAGATCCATGTGCTGATGTTCGTAGCCCCGTAACATTGCATCTGTAGCTGCGATTCATGCATATAGCATATCAAAATGTTCATCTCAGAGAGTACATCATTTCATTCCATTGCATCATTTTCATTTGAGTTCATCTTGATGCCCGAAATGCTGTTAGAAGAGGGCTACTTGAGTTAATTGTCAGATCTACTACTTCGTTTAGCTTTTTGTCATTTTTGCCATGATTAATGTGTGCATGATATGCCCTGGTGCTATACATATGTTTTGTTAAGGGTTTTGTCATCTTTCCAGATGTGCAACCCATGTATTTTTGTGATGTGTGTGGTGACTAGTGCAAGCTTGCAAAGTGGTGCACTTGGTAATTCTGTTTTCAGGGACTTAGCAATTTTGTGAATCTGGGCAGATTGTCAACTTGTTTGTAATTTTGCCGATGATGTTGTAGTTGATCCGTGCATGCTATGCTATTGTTCTTGCCATGTCTAGCTTGCATTTTGTGCCTTCTTGATGGGTGTATGCTTATCTTGTCATGACTTGCTCTGTAGTGAGTGCATCGAGCTCGTAAACATGCCTACTTGAGCTATATTTCAGCATGTGCCAGTTTTCACTAAGTCTGAAAACTGATTATGTTTTTGCTATGTTCACATGCTTGCAATTGTACTTTCTGGTCCTTTTTGGCTCAAGGTCACTAAGGGACTTTTGTTAAGCTCTCTGAGTAGCTCCATGCCATGTTTTACTTTGCCATGTTCAGGTCCTGTAGCATGTAGTTTTGTGGCTCCGAAGAGTGCTACCTGATCTGAAATTCCAGACAAGTGTTAATTTCACCAAGTGTGAAATCTGTTTGTCATATGCATTTTTGCCATGCTTGTTTGAACCTGTTAATGGATGAATTGGCCGTAGCTTAGTGCTAGACTTTTGTTAAGCATCTTGAATGCATCCCTTCCATGTATTTTGTTGTCATGTTTGGGTGCTGTAGCATGTTCATCTCATTGCATTTAGATGGCTACTTGCTGTAAATCGCAGACCGGTGTCATATTTGAATCGCTTGCCATTTCCAAACCGTAACTCCGATTCCGATGATCTTTATATCGTTTTCAAGCGGTTTCATCTCATCTTTCCAGTGGCACACTTGGAATTCCAAGTTGAGGCCAGGTTCATGCATTTCCTATCATATCTTGCATTTTGCATCCCGCATCGCATCCCGCGTAGCATATCATCATCGCATCATTTTGTTTGAGTCTTGCACATGGTTGATTGTGTCCTTGTTGCTTGTTTGTCTTGTTTGGGTAGAGCCGGGAGACGAGTTCGCTAACGAGGAGGCCGTTGAGTTTGCTTTCGAGGATCCAGTCAACTGTGACAACTGTGCAGGCAAGATGATCATACCCTTGAAATCACTACTATCTTTTCTATGCTAGATTGCTCGCTCTTTTGCTTTGCCAATGCTACGATGCCTACCACTTGCTTTCAAGCCTCCCAAATTTCCATGTTAAACCTCTAACCCACCATGTCCTAGCAAACCATTGATTGGCTATGTTACCACTTTGCTCAGCCCCTCTTATAGCGTTGCTAGTTGCAGGTGAAGATTGGAGGCCGTTCCTTGTTGGAACATTTATTTTCTTGTTGGGATATCATTATATTATCTTGTTATCTTAATGCATCTATATACTTGGTAAAGGGTGGAAGGCTCGGCCTCTCGCCTAGTGTTTTGTTTCACTCTTGCCGCCCTAGTTTCCGTCATATCGGTGTTATGTTCCCGGATTTTGCGTTCCTTACACGGTTGGGTTATAATGGGAACCCCTTGATAGTTCGCCTTGATTAAAGCTTTTCCAGCAATGCCCAACCTTGGTTTTACCATTTGCCACCTAGCCTTTTCTTTTCCTTGGGTTCTGCAGACTCAAGGGTCATCTTATTTTAACCCCCCCCCCGGGCCAGTGCTCCTCTGAGTGTTGGTCCACCTGTCAGCTGCCGGTCGCCACCAGGGACAACTCTGGGCTGGCCTACCCGTACCTAAGACAATCTGAGTGTGCCCTGAGAAAGAGATATGTGCAGCTCCTATCGGGATTTATCGGCACATTCGGGCGGTGTTGCTGGTCTTGTTTAAACCTGTCGAAGTGTCTTGAATTACCGAGATACCGAGTCTAATCGAAACGTCTTGGGAGGAGGTCTATTCCTTCGTTGACCGTGAGAGCTTGTCATGGGCTAAGTTCGGACTCCCCTGCAGGGATTTGAACTTTCGAAAGCCGTGCCCGCGGTTATGGGCAGATGGGAATTTGCTAATGTCCAGTTGTAGATAACTTGAACCTTAACTTAATTAAAATGAATCAACTGAGTGTGTTACCATGATGGCCTCTTCTCGGCGGAGTCCGGGAAGTGGACACGGTGTTGGAGTAATGTTTGCGCAGGTTGCTCTCTAGTTTCTCGCTCGCGCTTTGCCTCCTCTTCTCGCTCTCTTTTGCGTATAAGTTAGCCACCATATTTGCTAGTCGCTTGCTGCAGCTCCACATATTTACCTTGCCTTACCTATAAGCTTAAATAGTCTTGATCGCGAGGGTGCGAGATTGCTGAGTCCCTGTGACTCATAGATTACTATTACACCAGATGCAGGGCCTGATGATTCCGCTCCAGGAGACGCGCTTGAGCTCAAGTGGGAGTTCGACGAGGACTCTCAACGTTACTATGTTTCCTTTCCTGATGATCAGTAGTGGTGCCCAGTTGGGGGTGATTGGGACCGTGTCGCATGTTGGTTCTCTTTTATTTTGGCACCGTAGTCGGGCCATGAGTGTTTGGTTGATGTAATGTTATTTATGTACTTGATTGACGTGGCGAGTGTAAGCCAACTATGTTATCTCCCCTTTTATTATCATATTACATGGGATGTTGTGAAGATTGCCTAACTTGCGACATATGCCTTCAATGCGATTATGTCTCTAAGTCGTGCCTCGACACGTGGGAGCTATAGTCGCATCGAGGGTGTTACAAGTTGGTAATCAGAGCCTTCCCCGACCTTAGGAGCCCCATTGCTTGATCATTTTTAGCGGCCGAGTTGTGTCTAGAAAAATGTTTTGAGTCACTTAGGGATTATATATCGGAGAGTTTGGGAATTCTTTTTACTTCCCAGTCTCCTCATCGCTCTGGTAAGGCATCCTAATGTAGAGTTTTGACTCTTCTCTTCTCAAATTTCACTAAAAAAAATTTAGGATCACGCAGGTATCTTGGAATCGTTCCGATGGTCTTATGATGAAAACATTGTCTTGGTGCCTCCTGTCAGGAGTTTAGTGGAAGTGTCCCGGGGAGTTGAGCTCTGAGGTGTTGTCATCATAATTTTATCGTTGCAGTTCTGGAATACCTGAGTTTAGTACGCCGACATCGAAAATCTCTTTTATGCAGTTCGTTGGTGAGATAACCTCGACGTCACCCAGTACTGGGGCGGGAGTTCAGGAGTATCGCCATAACTTGTATAACGGATGCTTTTCGAAGGTTGAGGTAGATGGTTTCCGAAGGTTTCTTGGTTATGTGTTGAAGGATGGATACAGCTGGATGTAAGATTTGCTAGATTTGGGTGAGATATTATGCTTCCCCTGTATCCCCAACACCTGATTGCATAACCGGAAAGGTTCGGGAGTTTCATAGGTGGGAATTCTAGTAGCTCTAGTTCTTCTTCCACGGATATTGGTTTGAGATTGGGATTTCTTACCGATTATTCGTTCTTGATCCATACCTTGTTGATTTATTTCTCTACCTTAATTCTACGTGGCTTCTCAATTTATGGATATGTGACCATTTCAAGAGGAATGCATTCGTTCATTTTGTTCGGATGTGAAGACTATATGTTGCAATTTTCATTCCGTTGGATTCAGCTTCAATATTTGTCTATCAATGTGCTAATGGTGGTCAACCTCTTCAGGATGGCTCCTCCAACGCGCACGACTCTGAATCCTGATCCGCCACCACCTCCACCTCCTCCGGAGGCATGGCAAGCTGTGATGGCCGCAACCAATGCAAACACACAGTTGATCATGCAAATTCTCCAAGAGCGCAATCAAGGCAACCAAGGGAATCAAGGCAACAATCAGAACACTTTGCTTCACTCAACCAGTTCCTTGCTAACGGGCCAAAGACTTTCAGCAATTGTGTTGAGGCAACCTGTGCTGACAATTGGCTTGTGGATCTGTGAAAGCATTTCGAGTGCAGTAACGTCAGGCCTGAGGACTTTGTTAAGTTCGCTTCCTTCCAACTCAAAGATCAACCTGCAGAATGGTTCCAGCAGTACAAGGATTCCAGAGGTGGACGTGTTATCACTTGGGATGATTTCGGTCGAGATTTCTGAGCTCATCATATCCCTCAGAGCGTGGTTGAAAGCAAGCATGAGGAATTCCGCAATCTGAAGCAAGGCTCTTTGTCTGTCTATGACTACAACAAGTTGTTTCAGAAGCTCGCCCGCTTTGCCAAGCAGGACGTCCCTGATGAGAAGAGCATGATATATCAGTTCAGGGGTGGTCTTAGAGAAGAAATTCAGCTAGCTCTTGTTCTCTTCGAGCCTTTGAGATACGATGAGTTCTACAACATGGCACTGAAGCAAGAGGCTGCTCAGTTGAGGTGTGATGCTTCCAAGAAGTGAGTCAGAGATGTTACTCCTTCTTCCTCTACTCAAGTGGCCAAGCAGCAGAAGTATTGGCTTCCTCCTCCTCCGTTCCGTCAGCCGTATTAGCAGAAGAGCAAAGGTGGCAGTGGTTCTTCCCACCCACCCAACCCTGGCTTTCAGAACAAGACTTCGTCTCAAGCTCCAAGATCAAGTGCCTCGTATCACCGTCCGCTTTCAGAGGTCACGTGCAACAAGTTCCAACATAAGGGTCACTATGCCAACAAGTGTCTCAATCAGAGGCGTCTTCCTCCTCCTCCTGTCAGATCGGCAAGTACAGCTGTGGTCAAGCATAACCCCAAGCATGCCAAGGTCAACTTGATGAATGCAGCTCAGGCAGAGGACTCGTCAGATGTGATCATGGGTAACCTTCCTGTTATTGATATTCCAGCTAAAGTTCTTTTTGACATGGGTGCATCGCATTGTTTCATCTCGAGACCGTTTTCATCTAAGCATGGTTTGCCTTTGCAAATTTTGCCTAGTCCTTTAGCAGTTGTCTCTCCTGGTAAGCGCATGCATGCTAACTCCATTGCTCCGGATGTTACTATCACTTTGGGAGACTACAAGTTTCTATCTTCTCCTACGGTTCTTGGCGACTCGGATATTGATCTTATTCTCGGAATGGATTGGCTTTCTAAGCACAAGGCACATCTTGATTGTGCTGCCAGGCAGATTCAATTGACTCATTCGTCTGAGGATGTAATTGTCTTTGCCGCTCGGGATAATACCATCCGTCTGTTTTCTCTCAATGAGAAGGGTGAACTCGATGCCATCTCGCAAATTCCAGTCGTTTGCGAATATCAAGACGTCTTTCCAGAAGAGCTTCCAGGAATGCCTCCGCACCGGCCAGTTGAATTCGTTATTGATCTTGAGCCCGGTACGAAACGTGTGTGCAAACGTCCTTACAAGCTCGGACCTGAAGAGTTGAAGGAGCTGAAGAAGCAACTCGATATTCAATAGAAAATGGGTCTCATCCGGCCTAGTTCTTCTCCGGGGGGTTGTGGTGTTCTTTCTGTGAAGAAGAAGGATGGCACGGACCGACTTTGTGTTGATTACCGTCCATTGAACAAGAAGACCATCAAGAACAAATATCCACTTCCCAACATCAATGAGCTATTCGAACAACTCAAAGGTGCCCAAGTATTCTCCAAGCTTGATCTCCGTATGGGTTATCATCAGATTCGAATCCATGAGCAAGATATTCCCAAGACGGCTTTTAGGACAAGCTATGGTTCATATGAATACACTGTCATGTCTTTTGGCCTCGTCAACGCTCCTCCGTAGTTCTCTCGCATGATGAACTTAATCTTCAATGCCTACACCAATGACTTTGTTTTGGTCTATCTCGACGACATTCTGGTTTTCTCGAAAAACAAGGAAGATCATGCCAAGCACTTGCGTTTGGTTCTTGATAAGCTCAGAGAACATCAGTTCTACGCCAAGTTCTCCAAGTGTGAATTTTGGCTCGATGAGGTTCTTTATCTTGGTCATATCATCTCTGCCAAGGGCATTGCCGTGAATCCTGAGAAGTGTCTGCAATTGTGAATTGGGAACCTCCTCAGAATGTGAAGCAACTCTGTAGCTTCCTCGGTCTCGCAAGCTATTGCCGAAGATTCGTTGAAAACTTTTCTAAGATCGCGAAGCCTCTCTCAAACCTTCTCCAGAAGCACGTCAAGTACGTTTGGTCGCCGGAGTGTGACATTGCTTTCAACACTTTGAAAGAGAAATTGATCACTGCTCCAGTTCTGACTCCGCCTGATGAATCCAAGCCGTACGAGGTCTTTTGTGATGCCTCTCTCCAAGGTCTTGGTGCAGTTTTGATGCAAGAGAAGAAAGTTGTTGCTTATACCTCTCGCCAGTTGAAGCCTAATGATAAGAACTACCCCACTCATGATCTCGAGTTGGCGGCAGTTGTGCATGCTCTTTTGACTTGGAGACATCTTCTATTAGGAAGAAAAGTGGACATTTTCACTGATCACAAGAGTCTCAAGTACATCTTCACTCAGCCTAATCTCAACCTCAGGCAAACTCGATGGGTCGAAATGATTCAAGAGTATAATCCGAGTATCGAGTATACTCCGGGCAAGGCCAATGTGATTGCTGACGCATTGAGCAGGAAAGCTTACTGCAACAGTCTGATTCTTAAGCCTTATCAACCCGAGCTTTGTGAAGCCTTCCGCAAACTTAATCTGCAAGTTGTTCCTCAAGGTTTCCTCGCCAACCTTCAAGTCTCTCCTACCTTGGAAGATCAGATTCGCCAAGCCCAGCTTCTTGATGCTATGGTGAAAAAGGTGAAGATTGGGATTGCCAAGAGTCAGCCCAAGTACAAGTGCTACCGCCTTGATGACAAGGACACTCTCTTCTTTGAGGATCGTATTGTGGTACCCAAAGGTGACCTTCGTAAAGTGATCATGAACGAGGCTCACAATTCTCTCCTCTCCATCCACCTTGGGAGCACGAAGATGTATCAAGACCTCAAGCAAGCTTATTGGTGGACTCGAATGAAGCACGAATTGCTCAGTTCGTGAATGAATGTGATGTCTACAGAAGAGTGAAGGCAGAACACCAAAGGCCAGCAAGTCTCCTCCAACCTCTTGCCATTCCAGAATGGAAGTTTGACCACATTGAAATGGACTTCGTGACTGGGTTTCCAAAGTCCAAGCGTGGCAATGATGCTATATTCGTTGTCATCGACAAACTCACCAAAGTGGCTCACTTTCTGCCTATCAAAGAGTCGATCACTGCAGCTCAATTGGCAGAACTCTATACCTCTCGTATTGTCTCTCTGCACGGTATTCCACAAGTGATCTCTTCAGAGCGTGGCAGCATCTTTACAACCAAGTTTTGGGATTCTTTTCAGAAGGCCATGGGCACCAACATCCGCTTCAGCACAGCTTTCCATCCTCAAACTAGCGGTCAAGTCGAGCGTGTCAACCAGATTCTTGAAGATATGCTCAGGGCTTGTGTGATCTCCTTCGGCATGAAGTGGGAGGTTTGTCTTCCATATGCTGAATTCTCCTACAACAACAGTTTTCAAGCAAGTTCGGGCAAGGCCCCATTTGAAATTCTGTATGGCAGGAAGTGCCGTACCCCTCTCAACTGGTCTGAAACCGGTGAACGTCAGCTTTTGGGTAATGACTTAATCACAGAGGCAGAAGAAATGTGCAAAGTCATTCGTGATAACCTCAAAGCAGCCCAATCCCGCCAGAAGAGCTATTATGATAGTAAGCACCGTGATTTGGTTTTCGAGATCGGAGATCATGTTTACCTCCGCGTCTCTCCTATGAAAGGTATTCCTCGCTTCGGTATCAAAGGGAAGCTTGCCCCCAGATACGTGGGACCTTTCAAGATTGTCAGCAAGAGAGGCGACCTCGCCTATCAACTCGAGCTTCCTTCAAACTTTGCAAATGTTCATGACGTGTTCCATGTCTCTCAGCTTCGAAAGTGCTTCAAGACTCCTGACCGCACCGTCAACTTCGAGGACATTGAGCTCCAAGAAGATCTCTCCTATCATGAGCACCCAGTTGCTATTCTTGAAGAGACTGAATGCAAGACTCGCAGCAAGTCAATCAAATTTCTCATGTCAAGTGGTCACACCATTTCGACCGTGAAGCTACCTGGGAACGCGAGGATCACCTCCGTTCTGAGTACCCGGCGTTCTTTCAGTCCTAGATCTCGGGACGAGATCCTTTCGTAGTGGTGGAGTGTTGTAACACCCCGGATGTAACTTTCCCAATTTGTACTCCAACTCTTGCCATTTCCGGCGTTAAGTTATTTTATTTTCTCGGGTTCGGGTCTTTGTCTCCGTGTGTTGCTGTCGTTGTCATGCATCTCATATCATGTCATCATGTGCATCGCATTTGCATACGTGTTCGTCTCATGCATTTGAGCATTTTCCCCGTTGTCCGTTTTGCATTCCGGCGCTTTGTTCTCCTCCGGTGGTCATTTCTAGCTTTCTTTCGTGTGTGGGGATTAAACATTTCCGGATTGGACCTAGACTTGCCAAGCGGCCTTGGTTTACTACCGGTAGACCGCCTGTCAAGTTTCGTATCATTTGGACTTCGTTTCATACTCCAACGGTTAACCGAGGGACCGAAAAGGCCTCGTGTGTGTTGCAGCCCAACACCCCTTCTATTTGGCCCAAAACCCACCTAAACCTGCTCCATCATCTAGAGCGTTTGATCACAATCGCGTGGCCGAAAACTGCACCTCATTTGGACTCTCCTAGCTCCTCCAATGCCTATATATAGACCCACTCCTGAAATTTTCGGATCCCCTCTCTTCCTAACCCTAGAATCCTCCTCTCGTCGCCGCCGGACACGTCCGCCCCAGGCAGACGAATTCCCGCCACCGCCCGCACCAGTGGCAAGCTGCCACATGGCGCGCCGCCGCCGCCGCCGAGGCCCGCGAGGCCCAGCCGGGGCCCCCGCGGCCTGTAGCCGCCTCTCCGCCGCCTGCCTCCTCCTCCCCCGAGCCGGCGAGCTCCGCCCGAGCTGGCGAGCTCCGCCACCGCGCCTCCTCGTCGCCGGCCGCACCACGCCGCCCCGCCTCCTTGTCGACGCCGGCCCGGCCCCGCACCGCCGAGCCGCCGCCCGGCCGCCACCGCCATCACCACCGCCGCCTCGCCGCTCCACCGCCTCAGGTCAGCCCTCTCTCCTTCCTCCGACGAGGTCTCGTCGCCGGAGAGCTTCGGATCTGGCCGACTACAGTGCGCGCCGCCACCTCGTTTTGCGTGCCACCAAAACCCTACATCCGGAGGTTGATTTTTCTCCTAAGTCCTCGGATTTTCAGATCCATGTGCTGATGTTCGTAGCCCCGTAACTTTGCATCCGTAGCTCCGATTCATGCATATAGCATATCAAAATGTTCATCTCAGAGAGTACATCATTTGATTCCATTGCATCATTTTCATTTGAGTTCATCTTGATGCCCGAAATGCTGTTAGAAGAGGGCTACTTGAGTTAATTGTCAGATCTGCTACTCCGTTTAGCTTTTTGTCATTTTTGCCATGATTAATGTGTGCATGATATGCCCTGGTGCTCTACATATGTTTTGTTAAGGGTTTTGTCATCTTTCCAGAGGTGCAACCCATGTATTTTTGTGATGTGTGTGGTGACTAGTGCAAGCTTGCAAAGTGGTGCACTTGGTAATTCTGTTTTCAGGGACTTAGCAATTCCACTAAGTCCTTGATCTGTTTATCTCATGATGCCATATGTTCATGTTGTTTCCTAGCGATCCGTGCCTCTTTTGAGGATGATCAGTAAGGATGTTTTGTTAATATTGTAGTGCTCTATCCATCCATGTCTTTGTTTGTAATTATGGAGCAACCTAGATTGAGTCAATCGAGCTCTACTTTTGCTACTTTGTGAATCTACGCAGATTGTCAACTTGTTTGCAATTTTGTCGATGATGTTGAAGTTGATCCGTGCATGCTATGCTATTGTTCTTGCCATGTATAGCTTGAATTTTGTGCCTTCTTGATGGGTGTATGCTTATCTTGTTATGACTTGCTCTGTAGTGAGTGCATCGAGCTCGTAAACATGCCTACTTGAGCTATATTTCAGCATGTGCCAGTTTTCACTAAGTCTGAAAACTGATTATGTTTTTGATATGTTCACATGCTTACAATTGTATTTTCTGGTCCTTTTTGGCTCAAGGTCACTAAGGGACTTTTATTAAGATCTTTGAGTAGCTCCATTCCGTGTTTTACTTTGCCATGTTCAGGTCCTGTAGCATGTAGTTTTGTGGCTCCGAAGAGTGCTACCTGATCTGAAATTCCAGACAAGTGTTAATTTCACCAAGTGTGAGATCTGTTTGTCATATGCATTTTTGCCATGCTTGTTTGAACTTGTTAATGGATGAATTGGCCGTAGCTCAGTGCTAGACTTTTGTTAAGCATCTTGAATGCATCCCTTCCATGTATTTTGTTGTCATGTTTGGGTGCTGTAGCATGTTCATCTCATTGCATTTAGATGGCTACTTGCTGTAAATCGCAGACCGGTGTCATATTTGAATCTCTTGCCATTTCCAAACCGTAACTCCGATTCCGATGATCTTTATATCGTTTTCAAGCGATTTCATCTCATCTTTCCAGTGGCACTCTTGGAATTCCAAGTTGAGGCCAGGTTCATGAATTTCCTAACATATCTTGCATTTTGCATCCCGCATCGCATCCCGCATAGCATATCATCATCGCATCATTTTGTTTGAGTCTTGCACGTGGTTGATTATGTCCTTGTTGCTTGTTTGTCTTGTTTGGGTAGAGCCGGGAGACGAGTTCGCTAATGAGGAGCCCGTTAAGTTTGCTTTCGAGGATCCAGTCAACTCTGACAACTGTGCAGGCAAGATGATCATACCCTCGAAATCACTACTATCTTTGCTATGCTAGATTGCTCGCTCTTTTGCTTTGCCAATGCTACAATGCCTACCACTTGATTTAAAGCCTCCCAAATTGCCATGTTAAACCTCTAACCCACCATGTCCTAGAAAACCGTTGATTGGTTATGTTACCGCTTTGCTCAGCCCCTCTTATAGCGTTGCTAGTTGCAGGTGAAGATTGGAGGTCGTTCCTTGTTGGAACATTTATTTACTTGTTGGGATATCATTATATTATCTTGTTATCTTAATGCATCTATATACTTGGTAAAGGGTGAAAGGCTCGGCCTCTCGCCTAGTGTTTTGTTCCACTCTTGCCACCCTAGTTTCCGTCATATCGGTGTTATGTTCCCGGATTTTGCGTTCCTTACACGGTTGGGTTATAATGGGAACCCCTTGATAGTTCGCCTTGATTAAAGCTTTTCCAGCAATGCCCAACCTTGGTTTTACCATTTGCCACCTAGCCTTTTCTTTTCCTTGGGTTCTGCAGACTCAAGGGTCATCTTATTTTAACCCCCCCCCCCCCGGGCCAATGCTCCTCTGAGTGTTGGTCCACCTGTCAGCTGCCGGTGGCCACCAGGGGCAACTCTGGGCTGGCCTACCTGTACCTAAGACAATCTGAGTGTGCCTTGATAAAGAGATATGTGTAGCTCCTATCTGGATTTGTCGGCACATTCGGGCGGTGTTGCTGGTCTTGTTTTAACCTGTCGAAGTGTCTTGAATTACCGAGATACCGAGTCTGATCGGAACGTCTTGGGAGGAGGTCTATTCCTTCGTTGACCGTGAGAGCTTGTCATGGGCTAAGTTGGGACTCCCCTGCAGGGATTTGAACTTTCGAAAGCCGTGCCCGCGGTTATGGGCAGATGGGAATTTGTTAATGTCCAGTTGTAGATAACTTGAACCTTAACTTAATTAAAATGAATCAACTGAGTGTGTTACCGTGATGGCCTCTTCTCGGCGGAGTCCTGGAAGTGGACACGGTGTTGGAGTAATGTTTGCGCAGGTTGCTCTCTAGTTTCTCGCTCGCGCTTTGCCTCCTATTCTCGCTCTCTTTTGCGTATAAGTTAGCCACCATATTTGCTAGTCGCTTGCTGCAGCTCCACATATTTACCTTGCCTTACCTATAAGCTTAAATAGTCTTGATCGCGAGGGTGCGAGATTGCTAAGTCCCTGTGACTCACAGATTACTATTACACCAGATGCAGGGCCTGATGATTCCGCTCCAGGAGACGCGCTTGAGCTCAAGTGGGAGTTCGACGAGGACTCTCAACGTTACTATGTTTCCTTTCCGGATGATCAGTAGTGGTGCCCAGTTGGGGGTGATTGGGACCGTGTCGCATGTTGGGTTCTCTTTTATTTTGGCACCATAGTCGGGCCATGAGTGTTTGGTTGATGTAATGTTATTTATGTACTTGATTGACGTGGCGAGTGTAAGCCAACTATGTTATCTCCCCTTTTATTATCATATTACATGGGATGTTGTGAAGATTGCCTAACTTGCGACATATGCCTTCAATGCGATTATGTCTCTAAGTCGTGCCTCGACACGTGGGAGCTATAGTCGCATCGAGGGTGTTACATTCCTCCTCTGCTGGTAAGGACGCACTAGCTCCGCTACTACATTTTGCTGTGAAGAATCAAACTGAATCCAATTCAATCCAGGTGGATCTCTATCTTTGCGGCCTTTTGTGCAGATCCGGCATGGACGTCAAACCTGACGTCGGTTTTTCTTAGTGGAGCGGCCATGTGGTGGCCGGTCTACGGCATGCCTCATTGGAGGCAGCAGCGACAGCGGCATCGCAGTTTCCTTCCCCGTCCATGAGGTGTGATCTCCCGTCATTGGAGGCAGCAGCGACAGCGGCATCGCAGTTTCCATTGTATTGTTTTTTTTCATTTTACTTTGGACTAATCTCATAGCTTCTTGGTCAGTTCGTCTTTTATCTTCCGTGACCACGGGATAATTTTCACGAATTAGTATCTTAGTTGATTTTGGTCTGTGGCTACCTAATTCTAGAGATGGAATAGAATAGAATAGAATAGGTTGAGGGGATCGATCTGAAACTAAGTAGGCAAACATTTCAGTGTAGGTTAGTCGGTGGTTTTGGAGCAAAATTGTACGCCCCTGAAAGAAATATCTACACACGGGAGAAAAAAAGAAAATGGTATTTCGAAACATCTGAACGATATTTCAATGCAACAGGAGCACCATATCTGTAGAGTGCTAGAGCTGCACTTGTTGTTTTCATTTCCTGCTATTCAATTTTCTATTAATCTTACTTTCTCAATGTACAGATGTGCTTCACAAATTTTAAAAATATTGATGATTAACACTTTAACTTAAGGAGATATTTCCATAAGCAAGTTTAGTTTCTTCCTGTGCTGGGTTCTATTAGCTTATTCTGAATCTGAACATGACATGACAAACTACTGAAACGTGATCAGATCAATTATTTTGTGTGTGTGTGTGTGTATAACAAGTTCCTTTGATTGATTGGCATACATCTCAGGCACACATACTGGAACCGGGCGGCCCGGCCAACCTCTGGCCTCCGCTTCTTCCTCCCCGATGATGCCGTGGAACCAACAGTGGGTTCCGCTACCCCCGAACGTGGCCTAACACGCATGGACTGAAGCGTTGGACAGGTGCCCACTGCTCGGCTCTGCATGTTTGGACCGTCTGAAATAAGTTATTCTATCTCTTCCTTAAAGTGAGATCGTTTGCTTCTCTGATCCAGTTCCAGTAAGTTGTACAAGGCCTTAGCTAGTTATCAGGGAGGAACCTTCATCTCATTGTTGAAACTTGTGTAAACTGTGGCCATACAAAATACATCTTTGTTTTTGTTGCCTTACAAACATGGCTATGAACAAACCGAATGTTGGCAAACAATTGTATATCCATTTTCACTTATTATGATATTTCTGGAAGTGAAAGGGACTAAGGATAGCACAGAGAGCAGAGAGCGCACGGGTTATGTTGGAAAAATTGGTCAAAGTTACAATGCATTAGCTGGCATAAATATAGCATAACTAGCATGCCTAGATGCACACAAAGTTGATGGTAAGATATGCTTGACAACTACCTAACAGGATCAGATTATTCATTTTGTAAATGTAGACCAAAAAATAGTATTGTCTTCACAACGTCCACCACTAAATATCTCTGTGTATTTCTAGACCTTGATTTTATATTGAAAAACAATCCAATTTATCTTCTCGCTTATGTCCTGGAAGGTTTCAGGATCTGTATCTATATTCGTGATGGCTACTGCATGTGTTCTGACTCGGCTTGTACCTTGATTAACATGAAGTAATACTTAAGCTATGTATTAGTCTGATTCGTGCAAGCCTTGTTCCTACTGCTGCCACCTTGTATAAATATATACTGGTTTGTGCAAGACTTGCTCCTACTTCAAATTTTTAGTCTGAACATACCTATATATCCGTGCATCAGACTAAATTTGTAGTCTGATTCGTCAAGTAGGAGCAAGGCTTGTTCCTACTGCTGCCACCTTGTATAAATATATACTGGTTATTTTCATTTAACTATTTTTTTCTGTTACAAATAATAGTACTATGCTGGTCAAGTGGGCAGCGTATAGAATTGTCTTGCACAGAAGTAACACGGATAAAAAATGAATGGGTTTATGATAGAAAAGCATTTATGTATATCCCGAATGAATATAAATGATGCATGATCATTTCAAGTTGCACTTTCCTATCTATTATCTCATTGTTTATCAAGTATTTTCAAGTTTCATAGTCCACTACATTACAATGGGTTTATATGGCCTCAACTACTGCTGCTATAGTTCTTGGAGTTCTGGGATGTGTGTTTCGTCACTTTGTCATTTGACACACTTTTTTTGGGTTAATTCTAAGGAACCTCATGTTTACTCTTGTTTTATAGTAGATAGAATGTTATTCTCATTTGTAGGCACTATAAGATTTAAGAATTCTGGACATGTAATTCATTTTTATATTTGTTGCAATTTTCTTATATCTACTATCTATTCATATGTGCAAATATCTAATATTCTTGTTAATATGCTAGGTAAGATTGGATACTGTGCTACTTGGTGCTGCCCATCACAATCAGCTACGACATGATCGTTGCCATCAAGAACGTCGACAACAAGAGCTTGAATAGCAACCTCGATAGTTTTTTTTTGAGGATAACAACCTCGATAGTTTGTGTTCCGTTGATGTAAAATGGATTGTACTGGTTCATAACTCTGTTGTGTGATATATTTTGTCAATCTATGTTGTATGTCATACTTTGTAGAGGATTTTTTAAATTGCTATGTTGTAGATACATATAGATGGCTGTGATAAACTTTGTAATGTTTCACACCTTGCAAATATTTTTTTGTTGGGAAAATTTGGCATTAGGATTTGTGTAACACCCTTTAAATTGGCCCTTAAAAACATACTGTGTCAAATTCTGGCCAAAAGAAATGGGCTAAGCCAAATTTAAACAGTCCTTTAAATTGTGCCTAAATCCATGACGAATTTCGTGACGAAAAATAGTATCCATGTAGGCAGCCATGTAATTCAAATTAGTCAATAGAAAATCCTACGTGGCGTTAGTCCATGACAGATTGTTCCGTGACAAAGGCATGGGCCTGGGCGGGCCGGGGCAGATCCAAGAGCCGTCATGGTAGGTACGATATCAAATTATGACGCGATATACATGACGGATTTCGAATCCGTCAAGGATGGGCACCCATGACAGTTTTTCAATAATCTGTGACGGACTAGATCCGTCATGTATTAACAGATTTCTTGTAGTGTATGAATACTCGTGGTGACATTGGGGTATCATATTGATTCACTTGATATGTGTTTTGGCATTCAACTTGCGGATTCCCGCGGTGACATTGGGGTAATCTATGCATAGGGGTTGGTGCACGTTCTGGTCTTTTGTTTCTCCCATAGAAATCTTGGGGCACTCTTTGAAGTTATTTGTATTGGATTGAGTATTATGAATATGAATTTGCTTTGGTGTTATTTTAGTACGAACTCTAGGATAGATCGAACGCAAAGAATCGCTTTGTGTTATTTTAGTACGAACTCTTGAATAGTCGAACGTAAACAATAGCTTTGAAGTGGTTTCATACCCTACAAGCAATTTATTCTTATGTTCTCCACTAGATAGGAACTTTGTTGTGATTCTTCATCGCACTTTGAGGGGTGGTTATATGATCCAATTATATTAGCACTATTGAGAGAATGCACTAGTGAAAGTACGGACCCTAGGCCTTGTTTTCAAGCATTGCAATACCGTTTTTGTGCCCGTTTACTATTTGCTACCTTACTATTTTTGTTTATTCAGATTATAAAAATATATTTCTACCATCCATATTACACTTTTATCACCATCTCTTCGTCGAACTAGTGCACCTATACAATTTTCCATTGTATTGGGTGTGTTGGGGACACAAGAGATTTCTTGTATTTGGTTGCAGGGTCGTTTGAGAGAGACCATCTTCATCCTACACCTCTCATGGATTGATAAACCTTAGGTCATGCACTTGAGCAAAAATTGCTACTATCCTACAAAACTCAGCGCTTGGAGGCCCAACACGTGTCTACAAGAATAAAGTTGCGTAGTAGACATCAAGCTCTTTTCTGGCGCCGTTGCCGGAGAGGTGAGTGCTTGAAGGTATATCTTTAGATCTTGCAGTTGAATCTTTTAGTTCCTTGTTTTATCACTAGTTTGGTTTATATTATTCATCATCTTTATAATATCTTTCTTGAAAATGATGGATCAGAAAATTGTGCTCAATTGTTAGAAGAAAAAGTCGATAAAATGTTTGCCACAAAATATTTGAATGATGAGCATGATTGCAATGTTGTTAGTATGAATTCTTTGAATATCCAAAATGCTAATGATGATTGCACAAGTCATGACAAAAATGTTTCTTATAAGCATGTCACTTTTTGCCGAGTGAATTGGGAGTGCAATTGCACACCAAAAAGGGAGGATAGATTTTGCAAGAAGCATAAATATTTAGAAACAAAAAAGTTGCAAGCGAGGCTAGATGATTGTGCTAAAAGATTTAATTTTTTCCGCCATCCTTGTGAACTTTTCAATGAACATGGTCATTTAAATCTCCAATGCAAATTCTTTCATGATCAAATCATGTCCAAAAATTGTGATAACTTGATTACCCTTGAGCATTATAAAGAGCTTAGTCTTCTTTTGGGGTTTGAAGAAATGAAACGTATAACTAAGGGTATTCCAAATTTAATCTTGAGAGATTTCTTGATTTTTATCTAGAGCAAATTTATATGTTTTGTGCGGTAAAATTGCATTGAGAATCCTTATATTTCCAACTACCTAAAGAAAACAAAACAAATGGAATATGAAGAGAGTACTAATGAAAGGGAAAATATTTCCCAATACCCTCCTAGTGTTTATTATGATGAATCAGGTAACGAGGAGGACCTTCCTATCCAACCAATCTCATCAATAAGAAGCTTGAAAAGATTAATTAAACCCACACATGATGTGGTGAAGAAGAAGAAAAGAAGAAAGAATAGAGGTAAAAAGGTATCTCTCCCAAATAATGTTGCTCCTATCACCATTGTGCCTCATGAAAGTGAATCAAATATGTTGATGGAGGATGATGATATTGAGTATGATTTTGTGATAGCTACTACCTTTTGTAACGATTATGATTGGGAAGACAACGATATCCCCTATGATCTTGAAAATATTTTTAGCACTTGCTTGGAAGAATATGATAATAATGTTTGCTATACTATTGGTGCCATTCATGCTATTGAGAAGAATGATTGTGATGATATGCAAAACCACAAGCTTCGGGATGATATGTTTAATGAGTATGATATGTTTGAAGATTTGTTTACTGGAAATAATGCTTGTCCTAAGCTTGGGGATGCTTTGCTTAATGAATACGATCCTTTGATTCCTTCTACTTTTGATAAGAAAATTTATTATCATGATAACATGCCTCCTATTTATGATGAATACATTGATGAAAGTGGGTTTGGAAGAGTGTAAACTCTAGGTAGTAGTGATACCACTATTTTGGAGGGTGTTGAATCTTATTACAATATTGATGAAAGTGGATTTGGAGAGGTCATGAATTTATTTAGTGATACATCCACTATTTTGGAAGAGGTTTCAATTGACTATGACAATGAAGTTGCTATCTATGATGATTAATATGATGACATTTATGCCATAAAGAGTGATAAATCTTCTATGCTTGTGCATCATGAATAGAGTGTTGTATGTGATAGTTATATTGTTGAATCCATTCATGATGTTTCTGAAAATTATTATGAGGAAGGAATTTATACTCTTATATATCTCAATAATATCAAGTTTCTTCTCTATTGTTGATTGTTTTGAAGTTGCACCTGTTTTGCATTCCTATGCTAGTTGATTCTTGTTCCCATAAGTTGTTTGCTCACAAAATCCCTATGCATAGGAAGTGTGTTAGACCTAAATGTGCTAGTCATATGCTTCATGATGCTCACTTCATGTTTCAATTCTTATCTTTTATGCAAGCATCACCGAAATCATCATGCCTAGCTTAAAAGGCATAAAAGAAAATCGCTTGTTGGGAGACAACCCAACACTTTTACCTACTGTTTGTGTGTGTTCACATGATTATGATACTGTAGTAATCATGTTTTATAGCTTTTGTTTCAATAAAGTGCCAAGTAAGACCTTTGGGATGGCCTATGGTGATAGTTGATTTGATCTTGCTGAAAAACAGAAACGTTTGCGCTCAGGAAAACAATTCTCATTTTTAACAGAAGCGTGATAAAATGTTGATTCTTTTTTGCAGAAGATTAATAGACAAATTTACCAGGTTTTCCTAATTTTTCATAATTTTGGGAGTAGCAGAAGTATGGTTGGAGTACAGATTACTACGGACTGTTCTGTTTTTGACAGATTCTGTTTTCAATGCATAGTTTGCTTGTTTTATAGTTTCCATGGCTTATATTGCCCAATATAAATTATGGAAATGATAGGCTACGTTAGGCATTGTGTGAGAAAAATTATTAATCTTGTCTTTGACAGTACCAGAAGTGAAATGGTTTGCTCTTTATCATACTAACTTATCTCACGAAGTTCTGTTAAGTTTTGTGTGATTGAAGTTTTCAAGTTTTGGGGGAGATGTCGATATGAGGAGAATAAGGAGTGACAAGACCCTAAGATTGGGGATGCACAAGGCACCCCAATTTAATATTCAAGGAAGATCCAAGCAACTAAGCTTGGGGATGCCCCGGAAGGCATCCCCTCTTTCGTCTCCAACATTATCGGTAACCTCACTTGGGATATGTTTTCATTCGTCACATGATATGTGTTTTGCTAGGAGCATCAATTTATTTTGTTAGTATTTGCTTGCTGTTATTTAGAATAATGTTTTTCATATTTTATTTCAATATAAAAGTGGCATGTATAGCCTTTACTATGCTTATTTTGCAAGTCTACATGTTGCTGTTTCAAAACAGAAAGTTTATCGATGTTGCAAAAATTCCCTAGAAAAGTGAGAATGTGATAAAATGTTGAAACTTTTTTCAAAATGAGCTCTGATAATTTTTTTACAGTGTGGTAAATTTTCATAACTTTTGGAGTTAGGGAAGTATTGATACTCTTGCATTCTTTACAGACTATACTGTTTTGGCAGATTGCTGTTATGTTTGCATTGTTTGCATATGTTTGCTTGTTTAATGATTCTATTTGAGGATAGGAGTATTAACTATGCAGAGGCATTTAGTATGCAATGTTGAATAATAATTTTAGTGATTTTCTACAGTACAGAATGGTAAGGTTTTTGCATTGGTTTATACTAACTTATCTCACGAGTTCTTGTTGAGTTTTGTGTGGATGAAGCTTTTGAGATTTAGGAAAACCGTGATATGAGAAGAATTAAGGAGAAATAAAAGCTCAAGCTTGGGGATTCCCAATGCACCCAAAGATAATATTTCGAGAAGTCTGAAGCATCTAAGCTTGGGGATGCCCCGATAAGCATCCCACCTTTCCTCTTCAACAATTATCGGTTAGTATCAGTTGAGCCTAAGTTTTTGCTTCTTCACATGAGTTGTGATATACTTGGAATGCCATTTTTTTTGGTGTTTGAATAAAGTACTTAGATCTAAAAGTTTTAAATAAAATAGAATCCTCAAATAGTTGCCAAGGAGGCTAAGTAAGCGGCATTCACATCCCGTCAACGAAGCTCTTTCCTATGTCATTTACTCTTGTGCTTCACTTATATCCTATGAGTAAATTGTTGTATAAGTTGAATATAATGAACTTGAAATCATAACATGCCTAGTGGTAGCTTCACATTGGGTTTAGAAAGTGAAATCTTTTGAGGCTTGACAATCACAATATTGGTCATACAAGCAATTCATGAATAATTAGTATAAGGAAGAGAACTTTGACATATAAATACACCATCATGGAAATATTTTGTGATTGCGATCCCCCATCAAAATATTATATGCCAAAATTGTTGACGTTGGACAAGGAAGACAACGCAATGGTTTATGTTTGTTCATATTCACGTAGAAGTTATATTGTCATAGATCCTTCAACATGTGGTGCCTGCCCCCATCTTTGCTAGCCAAAAAATCCACACCAAGTAGAGATACTACTTGTGCATCCAAAAACCCTTAAACCCAAATCTTATTTTCAAGAGTCTACCATACCTACCTAAGGATTGAGAAATATCCTTCAAGTAAGTTGTCATCGGTGCAAAAAGGCAATAAAAATTGCTTTTAAAAGTGTGAGATCACATAGTGTAAGAGAAAATTGAGCGTTGCACGAAGTTTTGATTGTGAAGAATAAAAGTGACAGACTGCATAATAAAGGCCGCTATCACAAGGGGCAATGTATCGTTACGTTATTTTGCACTAAGGGATTGAGCATACAAACAAATAAGCCCATGACAACCTCTGCTTCCCTCTGGGAATGGCCTATGTTTTACTTTTATGTATGTACTTTTATGTATTTACTTTTATGCAAGAGGTCAAAGTTCTTCTCTCTATTCCTTTTTATATTTATCTTTTGGCAAGCATCATGTGGTGAGGAAAGATCTAGGCACATATATCCAGTTCGATATCAGTAGCATGAGTTATTATTGTTGACATCACCCTTGAGGTGAATATGTTGGGAGGCGAAATTATAAGCCCCTATCTTTCTATGTGTCTGGTTGAAACATTTTGCTCATGTCTACAAGGTGAGTGTTAGCAATCATAGAAGACTATATGATGGTTGAGTATGTGGAGTTGTTACTTAAACTCTGTTGAATAAGTTGAATTGCAATTGCTTGGTGACTGAGAACATAGGTTGTTGGGTTTCAAGAGAATTCATTGTTTGAACCTGAACATGTGAATGGGTTGCCACTATAACATGAAAACTTTTATAAGAAAGAATTGTTGTTTTGTTGCTAGGAAAAGTGGTTGAAATTATCATTGATCAAACTTGTGCACTTTGCTAGCATTCACACTTCATAAATTATTTCTTTGGGGATGCTAATACGTCTCCAATGTATCTATAATTTATGAAGTATTCATGCCAATATATTATCATTCTTGAACGTTTTACAATCATTTTATAACAACTTTATATCATTTTTTTGGGACTAAACTATTGACCCAGGGCCCAGTACCAGTTGTTGTTTTTTTGCTTTTTTTACTTCACAGAAAATCAATATTAAACGGAGTCCAAACACCGCGAGACTTTTTGTGGATTTTTTATGGAACGGAAGACTCCTGATGGGCCAAAGTAGCACCTAGGTGAAGGAAATATGCCCTAGAGGCAATAATAAAGTTATTATTTATTTCCTTATAATCATGATAAATGTTTATTATTCATGCTAGAATTGTATTAACCGGAAACATAATACATGTGTGAATACATAGACAAACAAAGTGTCACTAGTATGCCTCTACTTGACTAGCTCGTTAATCAAAGATGGTCATGTTTCCTGACCATGAACAATGAGTTGTTATTTGATTAACGAGGTCACATCATTAGTTGAATGATCTGATTGACATGACCCATTCCATTAGCTTAGCACCCGATCGTTTAGTATGTTGCTATTGCTTTCTTCATAACTTATACATGTTCCTATGACTATGAGATTATGCAACTCCCGTTTGCCGGAGGAACACTTTGGGTGCTACCAAACGTCACAACGTAACTGAGTGATTATAAAGGAGCATTACAGGTGTCTCCAAAGATAGATGTTGGGTTGGCGTATTTCGAGATTAGGATTTGTCACTCCGATTGTCGGAAAGGTATCTCTGGGCCCTCTCGGTAATACACATCACATAAGACTTGCAAGCATTACAACTAATATGGTAGTTGTGAGATGATGTATTACGGAACAAGTAAAGAGACTTGCCGGTAACGAGATTGAACTAGGTATTGGATAATGACAATTGAATCTCGGGCAAGTAACATACCGATGACAAAGGGAACAACGTATGTTGTTATGCGGTCTGACCGATAAAGATCTTCGTAGAATATGTAGGAGCCAATATGGGCATCCAGGTCCCGCTATTGGTTATTGACCGGAGACGTGTCTCGGTCATGTCTACATTGTTCTCGAACCCGTAGGGTCCGCACGCTTAAGGTTACGATGACAGTTATTTTATGAGTTTATGCATTTTGATGTACCGAAGGTAGTTCGGAGTCCCGGATGTGATCACGGACATGACGAGGAGTCTCGAAATGGTCGAGACGTAAATATTGATATATTGGAAGCCTATGTTTGGACATCGGAAGTGTTCCGGGTGAAATCAGGATTTTACCGGGTTACCGGGTGGTTACCGGAACCCCCCGGGAGCCATATGGGCCTTCATGGGCCTTAGTGGAAAGGAGAAAGGGGTAGCCCAAGGTGGCTGCGCCACTTCCCCCTCCCCTAGTCCTATTAGGACTAGGAGAAGGTGGCCGGCCCCCCTCTCTCTCTTTCCCCCCCTTGGGAATCCTAGTTGGAATAGGATTGGGGGGAGAGTCCTACTCCCGGAAGGAGTAGGACTCCTCCTGCGCCTCTCTCCCTGGCCGGCGCCCCCCTCCCCCCTTGGCTCCTTTATATACTGAGGTAGAGGCACCCTAGAACACACAAGTTGATCCACGTGATCTATTCCTTAGCCGTGTGCGGTGCCCCCTGCCACCATATTCCTCGATAATACTGTAGCGGAGTTTAGGCGAAGCCCTGCTGCTGTAGTTCATCAAGATCGTCACCACGCCGTCGTGCTGACGAAACTCTTCCCCGACACTTTGCTGGATCGGAGTCCGGGGATCGTCATCGAGCTGAACGTGTGCTCGAACTCGGAGGTGCCGTAGTTTCGGTGCTTGATCGGTTGGATTGTGAAGACGTACGACTACTTCCTCTACGTTGTGTGATCGCTTCCGCAGTCGGTCTGCATTGGGTACGTAGACAGCACTCTCCCCCTCATTGCCATGCATCACATGATCTTGCGTGTGCGTAGGAAAAAATTTTAAATTACTACGAAACCCAACAGTGGCATCCGAGCCTAGGTTATTTATGTTGATGTTATATGCACGAGTAGAACACAAGTGAGTTGTGGACGATACAAGTCATACTGCCTACCAGCATGTCATACTTTGGTTCGGCGGCATTGTTGGACGAGACGACTCGGACCAACATTACGCGTACGCTTACGCGAGACCGGTTCCCTCGACGTGCTTTGCACATAGATGGCTTGCGGGCGACTGTCTCTCCAACTTTAGTTGAACCAAGTATGGCTACGCCCGGTCCTTGCGAAGATTAAAACGGAGTCTATTTGACAAACTATCGTTGTGGTTTTGATGCGTAGGTGAGATTGGTTCTTACTTAAGCCCGTAGCAGCCACGTAAAACTTGCAACAACAAAGTAGAGGACGTCTAACTTGTTTTTGCAGGGCATGTTGTGATGTGATATGGTCATGGCATGATGCTGAATTTTATTGTATGAGATGATCATGTTTTGTAACCGAGTTATCGGCAACTGGCAGGAGCCATATGGTTGTCGCTTTATTGTATGCAATGCAATCGCGATGTAATGCTTTACTTTATTACTAAGCGGTAGTGATAGTCGTGGAAGCATAAGATTGGCGAGACGACAACGATGCTACGATGGAGATCAAAATGTCGCGCCGGTGACGATGGTGATCACGACGGTGCTTCGGAGATGGAGATCACAAGCACAAGATGATGATGGCCATATCATATCACTTATATTGGTTGCATGTGATGTTTATCTTTTTATGCATCTTATCTTGCTTTGATTGACGGTAGCATTATAAGATGATCTCTCACTAAATTATCAAGAAGTGTTCTCCCTGAGTATGCACCGTTGCCAAAGTTCGTCGTGCCCAGACACCACGTGATGATCGGGTGTGATAAGCTCTACGTCCATCTGCAACGGGTGCAAGCCAGTTTTGCACACGCAGAATACTCAGGTTAAACTTGATGAGCCTAGCATATGCAGATATGGCCTCGGAACACGGAGACCGAAAGGTCGAGCGTGAATCATATAGTAGATATGATCAACATAAACGATGTTCACCATTGAAAACTACTCCATCTCACGTGATGATCGGTCATGGTTTAGTTGATTTGGATCACGTAATCACTTAGAAGATTAGAGGGATGTCTATCTAAGTGGGAGTTCTTAAGTAATATGATTAATTTGAACTTAAATTTATCATGAACTCAGTACCTGATAGTATCTTGCTTGTTTATGTTGATTGTAGATAGATGGCTCGTGCTATTGTTCCGTTGAATTTTAATGCGTTCCTTGAGAAAGCAAAGTTGAAAGATGATGGTAGCAATTACACGGACTGGGTCCGTAACTTGAGGATTATCCTCATTGCTGCTCAGAAGAATTACGTCCTGGAAGCACCGCTGGGTGCCAGGCCTGCTGCTGGAGCAACACCAGATGTTATGAACGTCTGGCAAAGCAAAGCTGATGACTACTCGATAGTTCAGTGTACCATGCTTTACGGCTTAGAATCGGGACTTCAACGACGTTTTGAACGTCATGGAGCATATGAGATGTTCCAGGAGTTGAAGTTAATATTTCAAGCAAATGCCCGGATTGAGAGATATGAAGTCTCCAATAAGTTCTATAGCTGCAAGATGGAGGAGAACAGTTCTGTCAGTGAGCATATACTCAAAATGTCTGGGTATAATAATTACTTGATTCAATTGGGAGTTAATCTTCCGGATGATTGCGTCATTGACAGAATTCTCCAATCACTGCCACCAAGCTACAAGAGCTTCGTGATGAACTATAATATGCAAGGGATGAACAAGACTATTCCTGAGCTCTTCGCAATGCTGAAAGCTACGGAGGTAGAAATCAAGAAGGAGCATCAAGTGTTGATGGTTAACAAGACCACTAGTTTCAAGAAAAAGGGCAAAGGGAAGAAGAAGGGGAACTTCAAGAAGAACGGAAAGCAAGTTGCTGCTCAGGAGAAGAAATCCAAGTCTGGACCTAAGCCTGAAAGTGAGTGCTTCTACTGCAAGCAGACTGGTCACTGGAAGCGGAACTGCCCCAAGTATTTGGCGGATAAGAAGGATGGCAAGGTGAACAAAGGTATATGTGATATACATGTTATTGATGTGTACCTTACTAGAGCTCGCAGTAGCACCTGGGTATTTGATACTGGTTCTGTTGCTAATATTTGCAACTCGAAACAGGGACTACGGAATAAGCGGGCACTAGCAAAGGACGAGGTGACGATGCGCGTGGGAAACAGTTCCAAAGTCGATGTGATCGCGGTCGGCACGCTACCTCTACATCTACCTTCGGGATTAATATTAGACCTAAATAATTGTTATTTGGTGCCAGCGTTGAGCATGAACATTATATCTGGATCTTGTTTAATGCGAGACGGTTATTCATTTAAATCAGAGAATAATGGTTGTTCCCTTGAAGAGTGGTCTATTTTTATTGAATCTCGATAGTAGTAATACACATATTCATAATGTTGAAGCCAAAAGATGCAGAGTTGATAATGAAAGTGCAACTTATTTGTGGCACTGTCGTTTAGGTCATATCGGTATAAAGCGCATGAAGAAACTCCATACTGATGGACTTTTGGAACCACTTGATTATGAATCACTTGGTACTTGCGAACCGTGCCTCATGGGCAAGATGACTAAAACACCGTTCTCCGGTACTATGGAGAGAGCAACAGATTTGTTGGAAATCATACATACCGATGTATGTGGTCCGATGAATATTGAGGCTCGTGGCGGATATCGTTATTTTCTCACCTTCACAGATGATTTAAGCAGATATGGATATATCTACTTAATGAAACATAAGTCTGAAACATTTGAAAAGTTCAAAGAATTTTAGAGTGAAGTTGAAAATCATCGTAACAAGAAAATAAAGTTTCTACGATCTGATCGTGGAGGAGAATATTTGAGTTACGAGTTTGGTGTACATTTGAAAAACTGTGGAATAGTTTCGCAACTCACGCCACCCGAAACACCACAGCGTAATGGTGTGTCCGAACGTCGTAATCGTACTTTACTAGATATGGTGCGATCTATGATGTCTCTTACAGATTTACCGCTATCGTTTTGGGGTTATGCTTTAGAGACGGCCGCATTCACGTTAAATAGGGCACCATCAAAATCCGTTGAGACGACACCTTATGAACTATGGTTTGGCAAGAAACCAAAGTTGTCGTTTCTTAAAGTTTGGGGCTGCGATGCTTATGTGAAAAAGCTTC
The DNA here is from genome assembly GCF_056163025.1 of Triticum urartu. Taxonomy (NCBI): domain Eukaryota; kingdom Viridiplantae; phylum Streptophyta; class Magnoliopsida; order Poales; family Poaceae; genus Triticum; species Triticum urartu. Next base: position 34,461,421 of record NC_141879.1, on the reverse strand, counting down.
AACCTGATAAGCTCGAACCCAAATCGGAGAAATGTGTCTTCATAGGATACCCAAAGGAGACTGTTGGGTACACCTTCTATCACAGATCCGAAGGCAAGACATTCGTTGCTAAGAATGGATCCTTTCTAGAGAAGGAGTTTCTCTCGAAAGAAGTGAGTGGGAGGAAAGTAGAACTTGACGAGGTAACTGTACCTGCTCCCTTACTGGAAAGTAGTACATCACAGAAAACTGTTTCAGTGACACCTACACCAGTTAGTGAGGAAGCTAATGATAATGATCATGAAACTTCAGATCAAGATACTACTGAACCTCGTAGATCAACCAGAGTAAGATCCGCACCAGAGTGGTACGGTAATCCTGTTCTGGAAGTCACGCTACTAGATCATGATGAACCTACGAACTATGAAGAAGCGATGGTGAGCCCAGATTCCGCAAAGTGGCTTGAAGCCATGAAATCTGAGATGGGATCCATGTATGAGAACAAAGTATGGACTTTGGTTGACTTGCCCGATGATCGGCAAGCAATTGAGAATAAATGGATCTTCAAGAAGAAGACTGATGCTGATGGTAATGTTACTGTCTACAAAGCTCGACTTGTCGCGAAAGGTTTTCGGCAAGTTCAAGGGATTGACTACGATGAGACCTTCTCACCCGTAGCGATGCTTAAGTCCGTCCGAATCATGTTAGCGATTGCCGCATTTTATGATTATGAAATTTGGCAGATGGATGTCAAAACTGCATTCCTGAATGGATTTCTGGAAGAAGAGTTGTATATGATGCAACCGGAAGGTTTTGTCGATCCAAAGGGAGCTAACAAAGTGTGTAGGCTCCAGTGATCCATTTATGGACTGGTGCAAGCCTCTCGGAGTTGGAATAAACGCTTTGATAGTGTGATCAAAGCATTTGGTTTTATACAGACTTTCGGAGAAGCCTGTATTTACAAGAAAGTGAGTGGGAGCTCTGTAGCATTTCTGATATTATATGTGGATGACATATTGCTGATTGGAAATGATATAGAATTTCTGGATAGCATAAAGGGATACTTGAATAAAAGTTTTTCAATGAAAGACCTCGGTGAAGCTGCTTACATATTAGGCATTAAGATCTATAGAGATAGATCAAGACGCTTAATTGGACTTTCACAAAGCACATACCTTGACAAGTTTTTGAAGAAATTCAAAATGGATCAAGCAAAGAAAGGATTCTTGCCTGTGTTACAAGGTGTGAAGTTGAGTAAGACTCAATGCCCGACCACTGCAGAAGATAGAGAGAATATGAAAGATGTTCCCTATGCATCAGCCATAGGCTCTATCATGTATGCAATGCTGTGTACCAGACCTGATGTGTGCCTTGCTATAAGTTTAGCAGGGAGGTACCAAAGTAATCCAGGAGTGGATCACTGGACAGCGGTCAAGAACATCCTTAGATACCTGAAAAGGACTAAGGATATGTTTCTCGTATATGGAGGTGACAAAGAGCTCACCGTAAAAGGTTACGTTGATGCAAGCTTTGACACTGATCGGGACGATTCTAAATCGCAAACCAGATACGTGTTTACATTAAACGGTGGAGCTGTCAGTTGGTGCAGTTCTAAACAAAGCGTCGTAGCGGGATCTACATGTGAAGCGGAGTACATAGCTGCTTCGGAAGCAGCGAACGAAGGAGTCTGGATGAAGGAGTTCATATCCGATCTAGGTGTCATACCTAGTGCATCGGGTCCAATGAAAAACTTCTGTGACAATACTGGTGCAATTGCCTTGGCACAGGAATCCAGATTTCACAAAAGGACCAAACACATCAAAAGACGCTTCAATTCCATCCGGGATCTAGTCCAGGTGGGAGACATAGATATTTGCAAGATACATACGGATCTGAATGTTGCAGACCCGTTGACTAAGCCTCTTCCACGAGCAAAACATGATCAGCACCAAGGCTCCATGGGTGTTAGAATCATTACAGTGTAATCTAGATTATTGACTCTAGTGCAAGTGGGAGACTGAAGGAAATATGCCCTAGAGGCAATAATAAAGTTATTATTTATTTCCTTATAATCATGATAAATGTTTATTATTCATGCTAGAATTGTATTAACTGGAAACATAATACATGTGTGAATACATAGACAAACAAAGTGTCACTAGTATGCCTCTACTTGACTAGCTCGTTAATCAAAGATGGTCATGTTTCCTGACCATGAACAATGAGTTGTTATTTGATTAACGAGGTCACATCATTAGTTGAATGATCTGATTGACATGACCCATTCCATTAGCTTAGCACCCGATCGTTTAGTATGTTGCTATTGCTTTCTTCATAACTTATACATGTTCCTATGACTATGAGATTATGCAACTCCCGTTTGCCGGAGGAACACTTTGGGTGCTACCAAACGTCACAACGTAACTGAGTGATTATAAAGGAGCATTACAGGTGTCTCCAAAGATAGATGTTGGGTTGGCGTATTTCGAGATTAGGATTTGTCACTCCGATTGTCGGAAAGGTATCTCTGGGCCCTCTCGGTAATACACATCACATAAGACTTGCAAGCATTACAACTAATATGGTAGTTGTGAGATGATGTATTACGGAACAAGTAAAGAGACTTGCCGGTAACGAGATTGAACTAGGTATTGGATACTGACGATTGAATCTCGGGCAAGTAACATACCGATGACAAAGGGAACAACGTATGTTGTTATGCGGTCTGACCGATAAAGATCTTCGTAGAATATGTAGGAGCCAATATGGGCATCCAGGTCCCGCTATTGGTTATTGACCGGAGACGTGTCTCGGTCATGTCTACATTTTTCTCGAACCCGTAGGGTCCGCACGCTTAAGGTTACGATGACAGTTATATTATGAGTTTATGCATTTTGATGTACCGAAGGTAGTTCGGAGTCCCGGATGTGATCACGGACATGACGAGGAGTCTCGAAATGGTCGAGACGTAAAGATTGATATATTGGAAGCCTATGTTTGGACATCGGAAGTGTTCCGGGTGAAATCGGGATTTTACCGGGTTACTGGGAGGTTACCGGAACCCCCCGGGAGCCATATGGGCCTTCATGGGCCTTAGTGGAAAGGAGAAAGGGGCAGCCCAAGGTGGCTGCGCCACTTCCCCCTCCCCTAGTCCTATTAGGACTAGGAGAAGGTGGCCGGCCCCCCTCTCTCTCTTTCCCCCCCTTGGGAATCCTAGTTGGAATAGGATTGGGGGGAGAGTCCTACTCCCGGAAGGAGTAGGACTCCTCCTGCGCCTCTCTCCCTGGCCGGCGCCCCCCTCCCCCCTTGGCTCCTTTATATACTGAGGTAGAGGCACCCTAGAACACACAAGTTGATCCACGTGATCTATTCCTTAGCCGTGTGCGGTGCCCCCTGCCACCATATTCCTCGATAATACTGTAGCGGAGTTTAGGCGAAGCCCTGCTGCTGTAGTTCATCAAGATCGTCACCACGCCGTCATGCTGACGGAACTCTTCCCCGACACTTTGCTGGATCGGAGTCCGGGGATCGTCATCGAGTTGAACGTGTGCTCGAACTCGGAGGTGTCGTAGTTTCGGTGCTTGATCGGTTGGATTGTGAAGACGTACGACTACTTCCTCTACGTTGTGTGATCGCTTCCGCAGTCGGTCTGCGTTGGGTACGTAGACAGCACTCTCCCCCTCGTTGCCATGCATCACATGATCTTGCGTGTGCGTAGGAAATTTTTTGAAATTACTACGAAACCCAACACTAGGGGGGCCTCCTGGCGCGCCCAGGTGAGTTGTGCCCACCTCGGTGACCTCCGGCACCCACTCTTTGCACTATAAATTCCCAAATATTCCAAAAACCCTCGGGGTTAACCTAGATCAGAAGTTTCGCCACCACAAGGCTCTGTAGCCACCGGAAACCAATCTAGACCCGTTCCGGCACCCTGCCGGAGGTGGGAATCATCTCCGATGGCCATCTTCTTCATCCTGGCGGCCACCACAATGAGGAGGGAGTAATACACCCTCGGGGATGAGGGTTTGTACCAGTAGCTATGTGTTTAATCTCTCTCTCTCTCTCGTGTTCTTGAGATGTCTCGATCTTGATGTATCACGGTCTTTGTTAATATAATCGGATCATATGGTGTTTCCCCTCTCTATCTTGTTGTGATGAATTGAGTTTTTCCCTTTGAGATTTTGTTGTTATTATATCGAATACTTTTATGGATTTGAGAGCACTTGATATATGTCTTGCATATGAATACTCGTGGTGACAATGGGGTATCATATTGACTCACTTGATATGTGTCTTGGCATTCAACTTGCGGATTCCCGCGGTGACATTGGGGTAATCTATGCATAGGGGTTGATGCACATTCTCTTCTTTTATTTCTCCGGTAGAAATTTTGGGGCACTCTTTGAAGTTCTTTGTGTTGGATTGAGTATTATGAATATGAATTTGCTTTGGTGTTATTTTAGTACGAACTCTAGGATGGATCGAACGGAAAGAATAGTTTTGTGTTATTTTAGTACGAATTCTTGAATAGATCAAACGGAAACAATAGCTTTGAGGTGGTTTCGTACCCTACAAACAATCTATTCTTATGTTCTCTGCTAGATATTAACTTTGGAGTGATTCTTCATGGCACTTTGAGGGGTGGTTATATGATCCAATTATATTAGCACTATTGAGAGATTGCATTAGTGAAAGTACGGACCTTAGGCCTTGTTTTCAAGCATTGCAATACCGTTTTTGTGCCCGTTTACTATTTGCTACCTTGCTGTTTTATTTATTCAGATTATTAAAATATATTTCTACCATCCATATTACACTTTTATCACCATCGCTTCGCTGAACGAGTGCACCTATACAATTTGCCATTGTATTGGATGTGTTGGGGACACAAGAGATTTCTATATTTGGTTGCATAGTCGTTTGAGAGAGACCATCTTCATCCTACATCTCTCACGGATTGATAAATCTTAGATCATTCACTTGAGTGAAAATTGCTACTGTCCTACAAAACTATGCGCTTGAAGGCCCAACACGTGTCTATAAGAATAAAGTTACGTAGTCGAAATCACTACTTATATTTAATAAATATTTAACAATTGTAATAATCCAATACAATGATCATATGTATTTTCATTTTACTTCTCACATTATTAAAACAAATATTAATTTTCAATGAAGCTAAATCTGACTCGAATATATTACAAACAATTAACGTAGAAACCTGCGAAGTATGATCTAGTTAAAAACATAGTAAACGAGAAAATGACAATCCTTTTTTGCGAATCTAATCTCTCTCAACAGGCAAGCATGCATGATAAATGGTCTACCTCAACATGCAACCATGTATGAAAAAAGGCTCACCGCAACAGGCTACTTATATTTAATAAATGTTTTACGACTATTTAATAATCCAATAAAATAAATCAGATTTATTTTCATTTTAGTTCTCACACTATTAATCTTTCTTTTTGTATTCTATACAACCAAATCTCATTAAAAAATTCAAACAATTCCCGCAGCAGCATGCGAGGTACCATCAAGTTTGAGAAGAAAAAATTCATGTGTAATAAAAGAGAAAGTGACAATCTAGCCATACAAAGCATCATATTTAATTCCAGGTTCAGCAGGTTTTTGTCTACTTTTACACAATTTTCCTTTACATACAACGTACAATGGCATCATCTTTTGTGTTTGCTGGTGTTACGTGCGTGTAGAGCATCGAACAATCGTGCCGAGCAGCCCGAAAAATCAACGGACGGGTACATTCAATGATGCCTCCTCCATCTTTGGGGCTGGAAAACACCAGTTTGGCATCTTGTTGCTTTGTTGGTTAGATTCTGCCATGTGATCGACATCTGATGCGGCTTTCTTTGCATCGCTTTGCTCTGCGTTGCTTTAGTAGGGACGGATATCACTTAAGTAGTGCGCGCAAGAAACACATTGACGGGTAGAGTAATGTATCATCATTGGGTGCACATCCTCGAAGGCATCTCTTCTCTTGCTTTTAAAAAGGAATTTATGCGTCGATGGTTTGCTCATTAAGGGCATCTCAAACAGTGATCACCAAACAGACGTTCTCAAATGTCTAAAAATGTCCAGACTCAGCCTGCAAGTGCGACACTATATGGGAGGCCCGCGTCCACGCCACATCTGTCGCATAAACAAAGTGGGATGTCTGCTAATATGTGGATTTAGTGGGTGTCGGTGCACAAAAATAGAGGCTCTCTCTTTTGTACCTTTTTATTTGTGCGCGGACAGTAAAAGCCACGCCTACGACCATACCTAGCGGGGCAGAAAAAGCAAAAGCATAAGGGAACCATAACAACGCCAAGACCAGAGACACAAAGAACAAGAGGGCAAGGTGGACTCTCCCGGCAAGACCCTTGCCGGAGCAGTCTCCGCAGCCCCGGCAAGAGCCTTGTCGGGGCAACTTACCCAATGCTAACAGAGCACGCCATCCTTGAGTCCAAGGGTTCCAACACCGCCAACCACATTGGAACCAAGACTCGGACTCACAAGATCGGATGAGAACCAAAAGACGACGATCCTCTGCAAGATCCTTGCCGAAGAAATCCACGAGACCCCCGGCAAGATTCTTGCCGAGGAAGACCGTGATGTCACGGCAAGACCCTTGCCGAGGACGCCTGCGGGGCCACAGCCAGGCCCACATCTGCCAAGACCCCACAGTCGTTCCCATGCAGCTGCTAGCCCAACCAGCTGGGCAGGCACCTGCATGGCGACGCGCAGCCTCGAGGCCAACTCAGCAAGCACCTACGTGGTGGCATGCAAATCTTCGTGAAGACCCTACCACCATGCCATCTCAGCAGCCTGCCAGCTTACATGGCGCTGCATGCCTCGTTGGCCCGGACGCGCGTCGGAGCGAAACGGAACAGCGACGGATGGGAGGGGCCTCGTTACCGTCCTCAATAAAGCAATGGGACACCTAAGAAGCGCATTTAATGTGCCTTGTTCCGTAATGACAGGCGATAAGCTTGCACACTGTTTACCTTTCCACCTCCTGTGTGTCACTGTGGCGACCCCTTTTTGACTATAAAAGGAGGCCCGAGGCATACTGGAGAAGGATTCGGATCTTTTAGACTACGCACATACCGCAGCTAGTCCGGAACCTCAAGAACACTCAAATATACACCAAAGCAGGACTAGGGTATTACGCATCCTTGCGGCCTGAATCTGGGTAAACGATCCTTGCGCTGGCTACTAGACTCGCTCTTTGCACAATTCTGCGCCCGCCAACCGTAGAAGGGGTCCCAGTGATCCGATAGGTGTCGTTTCCACCGACATCTCTGGCGCACCAAGTAGGGGGCGTAGTTGTGAAAATCTGGTTTAGCAGTTCTTCATCGCCATGGCTCCCAAGAAGAAGACGATCACGACGATCGGTTTGTCGGGAGCCAAACGACCCGTATCAGTGCGGGCGAGTGGTGGAGCGGTCGCGGACGGAAACCGAGGCGCGGCCCGCGAACACCCACATCGCTCTGGCAGTCAAAGCCTGGCGAGCGGCGTCGTTCGTGCGCGAGACGACTGGCCGCATGCCACCAAATCCAAAGATGGAGCCGACTGCAGCAACTTTCAAGAGTCTACGCTGGCGCCCACGACGCGCTCTTCTCAGGTTGTGCGCGACGAGCAGCGTCACCCCGTTGGTGACCCCGGGCGCCGCCGTGGGAAGAGTCATGTGCCTCATTCGCGGGACGTAGAGGGCCAGCACGCACGCCGAGGCGCTGGCGAAAATGGCGCACAGCCGCAAGGCCGTGATAGAGCTCCTTCTAACGTGGTTAGAAGTCGGAGCGCGTCACGGTCCACGCAGCTTTCGTCGCCACCCACGCCAGCAGAAGCTCTAGCGCGCAGTTGCTCCTCAACTTTCCTCCTGCCGCGGAAAAGCTCAACGAGTGGAGAGCCACCATCCGGAGCCTCGTCGGCGTTGCCAACAAAGATGAGCCGCGATCAGCGGGGCCCTCAGGCCGGCGCTCCATCGAGCCACCGCGTGCTAGTGGTGGAAGGGCCGGAGGTGCTACGGCCACGGTGCACTCTCCTCCCCCATGCCAGCCATCACGGGTGTCGGTCTGTCGTGATGACACTTGTGATGATGTTTCCATAGCGTCGTCCGACCCACGAACCCACCGCGATCAGCGCCAAGTTCTTTGGGAGCGAGCCCATGAAGACACTCGAACCACCATCGAGCGTCGGCGCGATGCATGCCACCAGTCAGATAGGCGGGTAGGGCCCACTATGGACCACCCAACACCGGGAGGCTCTGGCGGCCTACCCTACGAGGTGGGTTGCCCAGCCTTTACCCGTGAGCTGCGGCAGTTCCAGTGGCCCTCCCACCGCACGTTCAAGCCCGACGTTGGCGAGAAGCACGGCGGCAAGACCCACCTGTCGGAGTTCCTCGGCATCTACACCCTCGCGATGCAAGCTGCTGGTGCTCACGACGACAAGGTGCTTGCCAATTATTTTCCGTTGGCGCTTAAACCCAATGTCATGTCATGGCTAATGCACTTGCCGATGGATTCCATTTCTTCTTGGTCGGATTTGTGTCATGAGTTCGTTGGCGCCTTCACTGGAGGCCACCAAGCTCATGGCCAGGCAAGTGATTTGCATATCATCCCCCAGGAGGAAGGTGAAAACCTGCGCGAATACATATAGAGGTTCAGCCGGGTGCAATACAACATCCCGGATGTTCATCCCGCCGCCGTGATCAGCGCATTCCATCAGAATGTGTGCAGCCGTAAGATGCGTGAAGAGCTGGCGATGAACAAGGTGAAAGATGTAGCCGAACTTTATGTTCTGGCCAATAGGTGCGCTCGAGATGAAGAGGGAGGAAGTACCCCGACAAGGACGCCGGTGCGGAAACCGACTCCACAGACGAAGACACAGCCGCCCCGACGAAAAAAGACCGACGCCGCAACAGGATGCGCAAGGGCAAGATTGTGCTTGCCGTCGAGGGATCCGAGGACACCGGCGTTGCCAAGAAGGCCATGGCAGACGCCCTCCGCAAAAAAATTGCCGGGTGCGCCGCTTATCGGGCCTTGGCGGCTGCCGACAAGCGCATGAATCCCAGCAGGTCTCAGTACTGCACGCGCCTGTATTAATGTTCATTAGGCGTGCTAAACAAAACGCTATCACATGACGAGGCACAGATCTCTAGATATTGTATTTTGTATACGGACGTCCAGATAACCGGGAGCCCCCCCGACCCCCGGGAGCAAAGAAGCCTATCCCGCAATGGGAAGGCTCGGAAGTCCCACGTAATATTTGGTGCTAGAGGCGGCGCGTGCCTTTTTTTTTTTTTTTTTGAGAACTTGGCGGCGCGTGCCTATGTCTCTCTGATACCAACATGCAGAGAATTGTCAAAAAATATATATACAAACATGCAGAGCAGCCTCGTCTGGGCAAGCACGAGTCTGGGCCAGCCTAGCGTGGGTTTTTTCCCTTTTTGTTGTTGCACACTTTTTGCTCTTTTTATACTTTCAATAAATAAATATATAATAAAAAATACTTTACATACAACATTTGAAAAATGTTAGTCATACAAATTGAGAAAGTTAAATGTATATAGAAAAAAAGCCCCTCATCTATACGAAAAATGTATAGAAAAAACTAAGTGTGAAATGTTGATAGCACATTAAAAATGGTCACATATTAAAATGTGCACTTGTTAGAGAAAATGTATGTCACATTATAAAAGAATGTTAACCCTATATTTGAAAAAAAGTATATAACGGTTCTTCAAATGTATATTAATTTTTATGCTAGCACACAAATTTTTTTCTAACATTTTGAAAATGTTCGCGTGTTTCAACAAGATGTAAGTGACACTGTCAAAATGTAAATCATGAATTTGGAAACTGTTAAATGTATATCAAAAAATTGTTTCAGATGTATACGAAATATGTACAAAGTTTATGAAAGGAGTGGACATCAAACATGTATCTGAATATAAATGTTAATCATTTCTTAAAAAATAATTTTAAACATTTATAGAAATATTCTTCACGTATATGACAAAAATGTAGACACCAAAAATATTTTTTATTTAGTTATGAATTAAATATAATGGCATGTATGAAAATAAATGTTTCACATGTACATAAAAAATCTACATAGAAAACCGAGGAAAAATGATGCAAAACAACACATAGAAAAAAGATGTCAATCAAAAAAGGTTCTCAAAAAATCAAAATGGATGAAACCATAAAGAAAAACAAATAGAAATAAGTAAATAAAAAACAACGGAAATCAAAGAAGACCAATGAAAAAGAAATAAAAATGAAGAAAACCGATTAAAATCAATGAAAACCGAAAAAAGAAACAAAGTAAACCAAAGAAGGAGGAAAAAAATTAAAGAAAATAATTAAAAAAAGTGAAAACCAAGAAAAAGGGGAGAAAGGAAAAAAAGTGAAGTCGAAGAAAAAAGAAAGAAAACAGTGAAAATAAACAAAAAAAATCTTATAACGAAGAACAAAGAAAAATAGAAGAAAACAAGAAAAAACAAAAAGATCCTAGGAAATATAAAAAACAAGAAAGAAAACCCCAGAGAAAAGCGGCTACCTTACCACAGGCAGCGAATCCCTACACTAACTAGTAGTATGCTCGTGCATTGCCACGGGCTTCTGAAATATTTTGCTGAAGGTATATAAAATAATCCATGTAAAATATCATAGGAAGAGACAATATAGCATGGACACAATTGCATAATAATTGAAGTCTATTTCACTTCTAATTAAACTGATAACAAAAAAGCAAACTGACGATGTATACACATAAATCGATGATCCAACTAAAAATATATTGCAAATTATTAAAATCACTTGATGGCCTTTAATTTTGTTCTGATTATGTGTGTGCACATGTATTGTTGTATAAAATTCGATGAAGTTTTTGTCCTTTGCAACGATGTCGCCTTGACATTCTTGTTAATGGATTCCTTTGTCCATCTCAACCCCTCTCATACTCTACAAAATAATAATATAAATACACCATTTGTATTATCCTGTGCAAGAAATATATATAGAAAAATAATTATTTGTATGCATCTCTTCTCATTTTGTAAAATCGACGAGTTTTCAGTCCAATATATTATAAAGTTTTGTCAATCAACATTTTCAAAGCATCATCCAAAGATCTAAAGTGAACATATAAACACGTATACTTAATTGGTCAGTTGCTAAATGCGAGCAGGTGACCGTTTTTAGTCAGCGTGAGTGGCATCATGCTTTTTAGTAGAGTGAGTCGCATCCCAATTTAATAAATTGTAGGCTCACCTGTAAATCACTTGTTGGTAGTTGCTCTATAGAAATGACTTGTTATGGTATGTGATATTTTTCACTATATAAAAAAGCATATGACATTTCTCTCATAAAGGCGAAAAATGCAAACATCCACTCATTTTCTTCTTATCTTGAAAAAAAACAATTCACTCTCTTGTAATATGATACTCTTTTGATCCACTTTTGTGTATCTCCTTGAAACAAGTTTACACCATCATCCATAATGAAGGCCCTAGCAAAAGGTGTAGACAGCCTAGAAATCCAAGTGTCGCTTTTATTTGTAAACCCAAGCTTCTTGCTCTTGCACAAATAGTTATCCAAACAAAGGATCCTGGCCTACCTAGATACATTAACTGAGGCTCGTTCCCTTTGCTTAAGGAATTGTCTTACGAACGACATAGAGTAGGTCAATTTTTATAACTTAGAAGAAACATGGATAAACATGTTAACTAATAGACTGAAATTTTCCGCTTGTGATTGAACTTAAGTAATTCACAAAAGAGGATTAAACTATGAAAAAGGGAAGGGGCAAGGCCGCAGCCAGGCAGCGGATCCTCCCCAAGCGCCAAGCGGTTGCCGGGCAGGCCTGCCGCGCCTTTCCAAGACAACGACGACGGCACGGACGACGATAAAGGTGCGGCCGGGGTGGCCACGCTCAAGGACAGAGCTAGAAAAATGAGTTGTTTGGGGTCATTAAGTGAGTACAATGACTATCCCTAGTGTATTTCTGCAGGTAGTCGGTGTGAACTGACACCAGTGCTTAAACATAAATCCAGCCCTGGCCACGCCTACGAGGCCACCGGCCACCATCCGCTACAAGTTAGTCTAAGGTTTTATATTTTTTCAGTTTTTAATAGAACAGACGAAATATCATCAAATTTATGTAAATTATTATATCTAAACTTAGTGAATTCCAGCTTGTTTGCATGAAATTTATCCATTTTGTTCAAATGCATTTTGAAATGTATGCATACATGGTTAGATGGCCAGCTCCCGTATCACTGTCCTCATGGTTGATATTTAATACTCCCTCTGTTCCCAAGCATAAGTCTTTTTAGAGATTTCAACAAGGGACTACATACGAAGCAAAATGAGTGAATCTACACTCTAAAACATGTCTATATACATCCGTATGTTGTAGTCCATTTGAAACCTCTAAAAAGATTTATATTTAGGAACGAAAGGAGTACACGGCTAAATCGCCGGTTACAACATGGGCTACAACCTCAAAGTAGTCTGAGAACCATTCAACATGATCACCATTGTCTAATCCTGCACCCAAAGCTGCCAGCACATTAGATGGCTGGTTACATCCCCTTGGAGCATGAATCACTTTAGCCTCAATCAATGAATAAAGTACACTCATAGTAGTGGGTACTTGATATCACATAAGAAAATACCCAGCAGTAAAGCTCACAGCCTGCTTGAGTATCGAGTCTGTTTCAAAAATTGCTCGGCCCACACTCAAATAGTGAGCAACTTATCCTTCTCCGCGACCTCAGAATTTTTCTCATGACGTCATGTGCTGAATTACACTCTGATCCGGATTTCCTCCAGCAGCAAGGCATACCATTGCTCCTTCACTTCTTTGCAGTTTAGAAAGAGATGGGCCCCATCTTCGAACAATCTGCAACAGACAGCACATCAAACGATTTCCCAACATAATTTCAAATTAGAACATAGCGAATTATTCAAGCTACAAAAATAGTGCATATGATTCCCTAGCAAATTCGTTCACTACTCTATATTACAAAATGAAGAATTCCTAGATGACAAATGGTTTAACAGAAAAAGATAAGCACTTGAACAACATGCACTCATTACGTAGTTGTCAAGCATCAATACACTATCAAACGGGTAGGACTGTGAATTACCCAACATATCGGGGAAGCTACAATTCAGGAACTAAACCGACCAGTCGGACATGAGCGGGGAGCAATCTAAACAGCTTAGTGGAGAAATCTAAACGACTCACCAGGGTCCCCTGAATCATTTATATGCAAATAACATATCACAATATAGTGACCGTCATGACCGTCGCCACCTGAGGCATCCCCTTCCTTCGCCGTGTGGGTTTTCGCCCGCGCGTCTCCCCTCCCCTCCCCCTTCCCCTCCACAACCGCCACCTCGCCGCTGCATGACGGCCACTGATCATCGTCAGCTTCATGGGCGGTAGCAGCAGCGACCTGCCTCCCATTCCAGAATCACGACGAATCCAAGGGAGTGTTTGTCTCTGTTGTCCACTCCTGCAGCTGTGCATCGCGACCACCGCCATCGTCTCAGTCTCGGGCATCCCCTTCCTCTGCCATGTGGGTCCACAGCGTGGTCATCGTCGGCTTTGGAAAGCATCATAGAAGAATTAAATTCAGAGAAGGAGTTGAGTTCATACTGTTCTGGTAAGTTCACAGCCCATCTCCATAGTACTCAGATATAAAGGAATCATTTCAGTTGGAAGCAAAAACCCAATAACTTCAGAATCGTCAACCTGCATAAATAGAAATGGAAGCAAAGTAAATATTCCTATGATCCGCCAGGATACCCTCTAAAAGAACATCATTTTCAGCTAGGTCAAAGAGTACCTTAGAGGCTCATATCAAACTTCTCCGCCACCTAAAGAGTTTTGCCGATCCCATGGTGACCATTAGGAAGAATCTTGACTCGAGTATTGAGAAAGTAACACTAACTACTAACCAAAAAAGGGTCTCATAATTTGCACTCATTTTAGTTTCCATTGGCAATCTAAATTCTATGGGCTTGGTAAAATTGTTCCTTTTCTGTCCCTCGACGCCATAGCTATTGCACCTGCCCTGTTTGCAAGATGTTTCGGAGCATCACCTCTGTCTGTCCATGTAGTCCTTTTGTGACCATGGCGGCAGAAAATGCTGCTGAAATTGGTCCTCTTACTCAATCCTTCCTAAGGGGCTTTCTCCCTGCTGGTCATTGGCCAGTCATTCTCTTTCCTTGTAGCTGGTAGCCTGGCACTGATAGTTATGCTAACCTGTTTCCTGGTATATTACTGAAACATTGTCACCACTACCAGCATTTGCTGGATGCTCTTGAGTTTTGCGATCTACACATAGTATGTATTTTCGACAGCTTGACAACTACTCCATTTTCAGCAAGCCGGTCTTCCAAACTAAGCCCATCTCTCACCTCGGCAAAAGGTTTCATGTCCACCAAATTTGCCTTCAACAAATAAACCAGACAATCGTACGCATCAAAATTTGTGTCCCCAAGCCGAAGAAGCTCTATGCAAATTCTGAAGTGCATGTAGGAGAACAGATTATATGCAATTGGTTCCTACGTTGTGAGCATCGCTTTTCACACGCATGAAGTCCAGCACCTGCCATTATTTATCACTGAAGTAAGTTCACTCTCTCACACAACCTGATATATTCTGCTGCATACAAATAAACAGCGAGCAAAGCGCACAAGATCATACCTCCAGGACATGACTTGTGTTTCTCAATCTCTTCAACTTTGGTATGCTCCACAGTCCACACTCATACAAGATATAATTTTCATCAAACATAGCGCTTGTGTATGTCTTGATTGCATGCCATTCAGTGGCCAGGTTAGCTCTCATTAGCGGACTCCCCTATAACAATTAGATGCAAATCACATAGTAAAACTCAATAGTTCTACTAATAAAAATGAATGTGCTCACAGCAGCAACTATGTATTTCTTTCATAAAAAATCAACGTACATTTCTTGTCATCTCCTCGACATGGTTCTCCTCAGACTCACTGTCAAATTGCAGCCTCATGTACTTCTTAACCCCTGTGCTCTGATCTAAGCAATTTATTAGAGCAGGGTACTAACGCCGGCAAGATTGTGTGTTCTACACACCTGCTTTACCCTGCATGTTGTCAACATGAGAAAAAGATGCTTCTTAGAACTCAACTCACACACATCCACACACTGTCCAAAAACTGAAATATGTTGCAGTGAAATAAAACTCACCACATATGGACACACTATTTCCTAATTACATTTTGTCCTCTCAACATTTGACCTGCATTTCCAATATCTGATCCCAAAACCTTTCTCCCAAGTGATTAGATTGTAAAAACCACACACCTCTCTCATAAAGAGTCAGAACTTGTCCCCAGCACTGGTACAATCACATTATGTATTGGATCGTTAGCGAATGCCCTTATCGCTTTCTCAAGAGATGTCGCCCGAGAAGGGCATGGTGCGCCGATGCAATCCTTACTCTGCACCCATGTTTCCTATTGCTCAGCTGAAATCAACCTAAAAGATCATGTCCATTAAATTAAATCGACATACATGCATTTCTGAACTTTATATAATTCATCAGTGTCACATAGCTAAATTACAGTTATTCCACAGTAGAAATAGCTGCCTCAACTAAATATCCATCAAAAAACTTCCCAAAAGCGAGACTGTCATTAGTAGTACAACTGTATTTCTATTAGTTACCTTGCATTGGATTCAATCAAAAAATTATTATCCTCAGAACAAGCTCAGCATACAGACGCAAATCTATCTGTAGACTGCTAGTACACTCAATACCGATATAACGTACTGAATCATTAAGGACCTGTACCAAGCGAATTAAAATCGTTAAGTTTTACGGGTTATGTGCAAACCAATCCAGCCCGGCTGCCTGGGGTTCATCTTCCCAGTCAATAGCTTGGAGACCCGGGGTGAGATCTCCCTTCCTCTGTACACCCTGGTTTCTTCCTCGCAGAACTGTGCATCTATGTTCACAGCTGCTTCCGGCGCTTGTTCCAGTTCCCCTATTACTGTCGTCCACCTCTTCAAGCCCAGAGAATAGAGCAGACAAATAGTTAGTAGAAATCACACTAAGGATAATAGCAACAAAGATTAACTAACCTGCTGATACCCTCCATTACGGTGGAAATGTCCAGCAGCTCCTGAGTTAATATCTCTCTGCCACCATTGAAAGGAAATCAGATTTTCATGTTCCATGGACCAGATTAAAATTTTGAGGTAGCCAGAAGCAGTAAGGAGGACATGTAGCTATGTGCATTGCCGGAAGGAGTAAGGGGTCGGGCAGTGGCGGACGGTGAAGACGTGGGATCTTGCGGGGACCGTGGAGGGGTGGATTGAACAGAGGTGGCTGCGGTCGGTGGTGGTGCGGGATCGAGTGGATCCGAGGTGCTCCCCTCGCCGCGAGCCCTCGCCTCACCGCCTCCGATGTCCGTGCCTTTGACGTGGACGACTGCGGTGATGGAGAGGATGACGAGACCAGCAGAGTTGAGTCCTGCGGAGCGAGATCGGTGTCCGGCGAGGCGTCGTGCAGAGGGGGCGCGGCCGGCCAGGACGGAGTGGCCGAGGAGGTGACGGGGGCGGGGGCAGAGGCGGCGGCGCGGATCTGGTTGGCTGCGAGAACTCCGGGAAATTGGGGGTACTCCTATAGTCTTAAAAACGAAGCAGAAACGATTGAGATAAGAAAACCAGTATGGAAGGGATGGTGGGAGGTGGGACGAAAAAAACGAATGAAAAATAACCGTGGAACGGAGACTATCATCTGAGACATTAGCGGCCAGTTCTTTTCGGCGATTCTCCCAAAATCAACCCCCTCCCCAACTTCTTCCAGAATCGTCACTTCATATTTTTTTTACAATCCTATCTAGTTAAGGTCTAATTAGTTAGGATTGTAAAAAACATATGGAGTGGTGATTCTGGGAGAAGCTGGGGAGGGGGGCGATTCTGGTAGAATCGCCCAAAAAAACTGGCCCTAGAAGACTCCCAGTCAATAGGATTTGGTTTTTAATGGGAGGGAGAAAATCAGTGGGAGGTGGGACGAATAAAAACGTACAAAAATAAACTGTACCAAGCTACCAAGTGCATTGATGACTCAATTTCTGAATTGATTCGGTGCTAAAAAATTCATATTAAATGGATATAATCAATTGCATACATAACTAACTATCTGGCTAAATAACTGCGTCGATGGTTTGATTTCCAAATTGATTTAGTGCTTGATTTCTA
Organism: Triticum urartu; assembly: GCF_056163025.1. Classification (NCBI taxonomy): domain Eukaryota; kingdom Viridiplantae; phylum Streptophyta; class Magnoliopsida; order Poales; family Poaceae; genus Triticum; species Triticum urartu. The sequence goes on along the minus strand of NC_141879.1, from coordinate 34,444,174 downwards.
AAATATTTTTGCATGAATGGCTGCTACAAACGACGACGACGACGACGACTACCGAGTAATGTAGGACATATGACCTTAACGAATTTCTTGACATTTAAATAGACATACTTGATTTGAGAATGTAGCTTGTCTGACTCTTTGGGATGTTATATAAACATAATGCATGTTAAATTTCAGATGTAGAGAAAAAAAGCACAGGCATAATTTGATAATAATTAAAGTCCACTTTACATGTAATGTAAATTGATAAAAAGGCACTTTGACGATGTATACATAGAGTGATGATCCAACTAAAAATCTGTTACAAATTAAGATCTACTTGATGCATTTAAGTAATTCTCGCACAATATTAGAAATGTTATTTTTAGATTCATTCGCATAATATTTGAGCAAGTATATAAAGAACTTATAATCAAGCAATATATGAATACTTCACATCGAAGGTCTTACAATGTGTAATGAAGAATACTCACCATGCAAACCGGATGAACCAGTCTTTTATCGTTCCATCAGAGCATAAAATAAAAAACAAAATGGCCAGACACATCCTTGTAATTTCCTAAATTAATATTATCTTGAATCTATACCTACTAATAAAGCAAGGTGTGTTTATTCAATTTTTTCATCCGTTCACCTATATTTTTTTTACTATTCATGATGTTCTTTTTAGTAAAATTCGAGGTGGTACTAATTACGTAAAGATGTGTAATGAAGAATACTCACCATGCAAACCAGATGAACCAGTCTTTTACCGTTCCATCAGAGCATAAAATAAAAAACAAAATGGCCAGACATATCCTTGCAATTTCCAAAATTAATATTATCTTGAATTTATACCTACTAATAAAGCAAGGTGTGTTTATTCAATTTTTTCATCGGTTCACCTATATTTTTTTTACTATTCGTGATGTTTTTTTTAGTAAAATTCGAGGTGGTACTAATTACGTAAAGATGTTTGTTGTTTCGTTCAACGTTTCTAAAAATTCCTGGAATTCGAGGTGGTACTAATTACGTAAAGATGTTTGTTGTTTCGTTCAACGTTTCTAAAAATTCCTGGGCTTAGGTGGTGGGCCTTCAGGGACTTGAGTTGGGCCTGGCTCCGGAACTTCTTTTTTTTAAGCGACCCACAAAGAGTTCGCTCGTGCGGAGAGACAGGGATCGAACTCCCGACCTCAGCTCATGCCCCCAGCGATACAACCATCTGACCACGCTAATTCCCAGGGAAGATGATGGGTTTGTTGCAGAAATAAAATTGTCCCACCTCGCCTTTTCCAATCAGCATAAACCAATTTATATGCGCCTTCAAGTTTCCTTTGTATCAAGAAAATAAGAGGATTTCAGCCAACGTGCAAATAAATAAGGAAGGAAAGGAATTGGGTTCCTTCTGACCAGAAAATAAGGAAAGAAAAAGGAATTGATTCTTTGTGGCGGAGAAAGTAAGGAATGGAATAAAAAGATTTCAGCTGATGTTCAAAGAAATAAGGAATGAAAGGAATATGTAAGGAAGGAAGAAAATAAGGAAGGAGTAATAGTACTCAACATGGCTGTGGCGTTGAAAGTAAGGAAGCGAATCGAGGATTTCAGCTAATGTGCCAAAACATAAGGAAGGAAAGGAACATATACGGAAGGAAGAAAAAATAATCAAGGAGCAATCCACGCATTATATGGAAGACATTGCACATTGCTGGTTAGCCCTAAATGTAAAATCCCAAATCAATGACATTTTGATCAATTCTCTCGAACAGATACATGAAGCGATTGCATAGTTTCAAGGGGAGTGAAGGTTGCTTTAGCCAATTGAGATAAAAAAATTGTTCACCCGTAAAACACAAAGTAAAAAAAATATCTACCCATTAATGAAGCACGACCGGCAGGTCGAACAATGCATGCATTTCCCCGCATTTTTTTACAATGCATATAGTTATTAGACCTTGTGCAAAGATGATCGGCTTGAAAGAATTCTTCTTCTACAAATTAGACATATTTGACCATATTTATTGTGTTTTTTCTTCTTCTTTTTTGCGGGGCTTATTGTGTTTTTTCAAACCACAGTGATTGCCTGATTGGATTAGGAGTGCCAAAGGAGTGAGATAACTTTTATCCCATTGTAACGCACGGGTCATTTTTTCTATAATGGTAAACTTAAACTGAGAGAGATGAATCGGGCGCTCATGCCGCATCCACGTTTGCCAAAGAAATGGGGTTGATGGAGGCTCTCATGCACGATGCAGTTACGGCTGAATTCATGGAATTAAGAGGACGCCGACGTGGTCGTGAGATGCCTGTAGGTAGAATATTTCAAAAAAAAAAATCCATATGCTGCACAAACGTTGTTGTCCTTGGCACCAAGAGATGAACATGGTACGTCATGTTTACTATGTGGTCAAAATTGTTGAATATTGCATCTGTTTTCTATGTCATAAAGAGTTTGTCACATCTTTAACTGTGTGCACAAGGTGATGAACTTGAAGATGTGGATCAAAGGAATTTCAGTATTCTTTCTACTATATAGACGAGAGGCCTAAACCGTAAATTCAAGCATCAACTAGGATGCGTACGCTATTGTCGTGTAATGCATGCCACGTGGCTAGCAAATGGTTCACACGAAACATAAGGAGACGACGCGGTCCAAGAATTCGGAGGCATTCCAATGACATTCAAGCAGCGACTCGAAGTGAGACCTAGATGTGGGTTCATAGATGGAGGCATCGGGGAGCCAAGATGTCGAGACATCGAAGAATGATGATGCCAAGGACGGCTATCTTGGTGTGCATTACTGACCATTCCCTGTTTAGTTGCACCACGTTGCCGACCAAGAGAGGCCCCAGAAAGCACTGCGAGCAATAATTGGATCAGTAATCATCATTTTGTTCTTTTTTCTTATTCGTTGCAACAAATGAATCCTTTTGATAATGGTTCTTTTGCATTATTTGGGCATGTCCTAAACACAACCACTACACTTACACAACACATATGCATTTTTCTCTCTCAAAAATAACACACTCTTTGGCGAGAGTCAACCACACGTCCCATTCCATTAACTACTCTAAAAAGTAATTTATTTCGAATGCATCTCCCTCACGAGTAAACGCCACCGTCGGCCGCCATTCTCCACTGACACCGTCCGTCCACCACGCCACTTTCCAGCAACGTAAATCGGTCATTTTCTCTTCTGGCGAATCCCCACACGTTCTTTGAACTCCGCCTAGCTTGAGGCTAACCTTATCCACTCAGATTTCTAGCGTGTTGTCTCCATGAGCATAAATATGTCATTTTCTCCATGAGCGAATCCCTATACCATCTATGTACGTTACCTTGAGGCTAACCTTATCCACTTGGGTTTCTAGCGCATTGTCTCTTTGGATGCCGGCATGGCTTCTCCAGCTGGACTTCCTCGACGTTGCCCGCGTGGTTTAGGCCATGCATATTAATCTACAAAATATTTTTTTCTCCCATTGCAACGCACGGGCATTTTTGCTAGTATAGTGAAAACAAAAATAAATGCTTGTGTTTTGAATGTCATGATATGAAATATATAAATTTACCGTCCATGCTCGATCGAATACCAGGCGGAAATAACCGTTGTAATTTATAGATATATTGGAATTTCAGCCGTGTTGCTTTATTTCGAATTTTATTCTTGACTACTTCTTTTCATCATTAGAAGCTGAGATCAAAAATACATTTCCTGACAACCAAAAAAAGAGTAGTGACAGCTTAGATCTGCTAGGGATATATACATGATCAATTTTGAATATTCGGACCAACATATGAGGTGTCCGAGTTGCAAATTCACACACCCAAAATTTGCAAGGCTGAGAGAGGGGTAACTACCAAGCATCACCCTATGTTGATAAAAGAACATCAATATATGCACTCAAACACTACAGTGGAAGTGTGTTGAATCAGATGTGGACTTGCAGTTTTGTTGCATTTTTATGTCTACATTTGATCCAATCTAGCATACACTAATAATAGCTCTAATATAGTCCCATCTTATCACCAAGGATGACACTTTTACTGATATAAAATCTATAGCATCAGAAGTTAACAAGAAAACAAATTCAAAGAACGAACCTGGAGACGGAGCGTGCTCATCAGTTGTCACCGCCATGTTGGCGGCGTGTGGGGATCCGAGGCGACGGCGGTGTCCTGGTGATCTGCAACGGCGGGAGGGCCGGTCCTGAGATTTCAAGGGCCCGGGGCGAAACGAAAACATGGCCCCTTAATGTATACGTACAAAAATAGTCAATATATGTAAGTATATTGATATGCTCGGGCAAAGTTACAAAGCCACACAACATACAAGATCAACTAATATAATTTTACTAATTATTATGGAATACTCACAAACCAATAATTTTCTAGTACAGTCTATCCTTAGGTAATGTACAATCATTTGATTATCAATGGTCATATTGTAACAATGAACTAAAAGTGTGTCTGGAAAATTATGACAACAAATCTGGGAGACATGGCTAAAGGAAAACCTATGATTGAAGTGCTCAGACAAGAAAAGTGAGGCAAGTGATGCAGAAAAATCATTATGAATATTTGGACCTACGTTCTCCAAGACATGTATACAAGTCAGATGTTCTTATGCAAAAAGTGAGCAACCATGAGTAAGTTAGTACTGCCAGTACAACGCTCACTTGCACTAGTTAATACCAACTTAACAGTAAACGGCAAACAATAGACACCGAATATATTAATCAGCTAGATATTTGAAGAGAAAATGCAGTCTTACCTTCCGTCAGGGGGTAGCCACCAAGAGCATGGACTTCAACCACACAGCAGCAGCAGAAGCTTTGCCATGAGAGGCAACCTGTCTCCGCGGATGACAACAAGACCATCGCAAGTTCATAATCTTGATGCCCGCGGCGGATGGAAAGGCGAAAGAACTCAAAGAAGTACGAGGAAGAGCGGACCAGCGGTGGCATCGTGGATAGTTAGATCGGAAGGATGAATCGAGGATGGAATAGGCCCTGATTAATCGCGACCTAATTTTCAGCATGGCGCAGTACAGAGGACGACGTCCTGGGGGTCCCCCTCGGCCTCGGGGGCCCGGGACGGCCGCCCCCCTCCCTCGGGCTTGGACGGCGGCGTCCTGGTGATCCGAGGCGACGGCGGCGGCGGCGTCCTGCCAATCCGCGACGGCGGCGACGTCTCTTAGGATCAGCAACGGCGGCAGATGGGAGCGGAGGGGGACCAGATGGCGGCGGCGGAGGAAGACGGCGCCCTGCCCTGCCCTTCCCCGGGGTTCCGCGGCGGCGGCGGCGGCCCACAAGTGGGGGGCCTCAGATCTTAGCGGAGGCGGCAGATGGCGGCGGAGGAGGTGTACATCGAGCACACGGGGTGAATTTTTGTGGGACGCCCAAAAACCAGTGCGGGAGTGGTGGTGGTGGGAGGTGACGAAAAAACCAACGAAAAAAACCCGACGAAAATAAACCGGACAAAAGTGGTGGGACGAAAATAAACCCGGAACGCAGACTACCAACTGAGACATTAGGCGTGTGCGGGACTCGATCGCGGGGTTTTCCTTGGTTTTTCACGGCTGAGGGGATGGTGGGAGGAAGTACCAAAGAAGTACCAAAAAAGACCGGATGAGGTGGGACGAAAATAAAACCCGGAACGCGACCTATCAACTGAGACATTAGGAGTAGAGATTTTCGCGGCTGAGGGGATGATGGGAGGAAGTACCAAAGAAGTACCAAAAAAGACCGGGTAAGGTGGGACGAAAATAAAACCCGAAACGCGACCTACCAACTGAGACATTAGGAGTAGAGATAGGCGACCTGCTTGCGGCTGACGCAAGAGCTACTTCCATCTTGCTATAAGCGACGTATAGCTCTCGCCCTAGAAACGCGTTGTTTCTTCGGATTGGACGTGGGCACCATGGACAACCCCTTTTCCACCTGCAGTATGACCGGAGACATCCTGCCGGGTGGCGACCATGCAACATTCCCCTAAAAAATCCTCCAACTCATAGATTTTAAACACGCAAATATGACAAAATTTAGACTAGTTCCATATATTGCATGCAAATATAACAAAATTTACCTAGATTGATACTTCCTTCGTCTGAAAATACTAATCCTACAAATGGTTGTATCTAGACTTATTTTAGTTGTAAATACATCTATTTTATTCATTTCTCGGGCAAGTATTTCCGAACGAAGGGAGTATATATTAGACTGAAACTATTAGAAATTAAACAAAAAAAAACTAAATAGCAGATGATGAACTCATAGGCATAGTCTCTCAGGCCACTCGGGCTGCCGTCGCGGTCGTCACAGTCATTGTTGTCATCGTTTAGGCGGCGGTTGAGGAAGCAGTGCATTTGCACTGTAGCCGTCGCGCGGCTGCCTCCGCCTCGCTTGAGGTGCATTCTAACGATGTCCCGGCTAAGGGGCCTTTCACAAACGTTGACTCCCAACCTGGCGGGCTAGGTTGAGGACGCTTTGTCAGTGTCATCCCGGGCCACTTTGACTGGCCCATGACGTATATAAGGAATATTCCTCAAGACTTGATGTACACAACAAGACACTTGGATCATGTACCCTAGGACCCTCTGGTATGCTATATAATTCGAGAGGCCAAGCTCGTAGATCATCGCACATTACAATCTCTTCACAGTTAATTTATACTATGTGCACACGCCAACGCAATAAAGCACAAAGAGGACGTAGGGTTTTATCTTCAAAAGAGCCCGGACTTGGGTAAATCTTGTGCCCCTGTTATTATCATCCTCCGGAGACACCTAGCTTAGGATACCCTTTAAAGAGGTTTGCCTATTTAGCTTCGACAGGAGTGGCCCATGTAGGTCCTGCTAGGTGATCGTCGCGGTTCGATGGTATTCAAGATCAACGCTCAGATCGGATCCAGCAATCTTTCCGCTAGGGAAGATATTCATTCTCGGCGGCGTCACCATTGTTGCCAATGCGACTGGCCATATCGGCCACGTTGAGTCCTTTGCTCCTGGTCGGATCATGAGATTTAGCAACATGGAGTACATCGAGGATCTCCGCCGAGAGCTGGTCTCACGAATTTGGGTCTCTCGCCACACTCAAGAGTAACATGACCCACTCGCTTCAGGTAGAGATGTCAGATCAGGCCCTGGAGGAGCGTGATAAAACTTTGGTGGGATCAATTTCAGATCAGATCCCAAAGCCGCTGGCCTCGCACATCAGGCCCCGGAGGAGCGTCAACAACCCCTCTCGGACTGACGCCAATTCGGATTGATGTTAGATTGGATTCAGGAGATCGCTAATTCGGATTGGGTCTGTCTAAGACATATCTAGATGTGACATAGTTATGTCACATATAACCTGATATCCACTATGTGTGGTATATTTTTTTCTGTCTCAGTTTTTTTTTGTTTCTTGTTGCTGCATTATTTGTAGGAGTTTAGATATGACATCCTTAGAAAACATCTAGATGTGAATTAGATAAACTGATTCAGATTTCCCGATCTGGTCGTCAGATCGGATCAAGGAACTCCTAGGAAGAGTGACTTTTTCAACCTGCCCACCACCCATCTCATTGCTAATATCGAAGATCTTACAGGCGTCCTCAAAGGCACGGCCGACGAAGACAAAGGAAGAGGAGGTCGGCGTGTCCGCGGAGAGCCTACCATCAGCTACCACGCCCTCGGGCAAGTAGAAGGCGACCTCGACCTACAAAACCTATATGGTGGACACACCTAAAGCCAGTAACAACGAAGGTGGCAACAATGATGGCAACCACAACGCTGACAATGATGGCAACGGCAAGGACACCAATAACGACGCTAATCTCAACAGTCCCGCAGGCCCTCTGTAGGATGATGTGGCTGGGGAGCCCCTGTCTAGGAGCTAATGGGAGGAACCTGCTCAAAGACTTGGACGCCGCTGCGAACCACAATGTGATTTACAAGAGGACGTGGGAAAAATGGTGCAGGAGATCGGCTTCCCCGCCATATGCCGGCCGGCGGGCCGATACCCGCAAGCCTGCTCCGGAGGTGATGAAATGACGGAAGAAGAACCACGCTGATGCATCCGACAACGTTGGCAGCTCAAAGCGAAGTACATGTTCCCTCACCAAGGAGAAGCTTCAGATTCCACCCGAGGATGAACCTCGTCAAATGATCTACTAGTTCATGCGTTGCCACAAGGCGTCGGTCGAATGAGCGGATTGTATACGCGAGCAGGCCCAGAATAGGTACAAGCAGGGTTTATCCAAATACGATGAGGAAGTCGGCATCAACGATGCGCATCACGCCATTGACGCTATCCGTGATCGGTCGAACCATCGGTGCTATATCCGCCATGTTTCTCCGATCGGATGATCTCTCACCCCTACGTAGTGGGCTTCAAGATCGTGAACTACGAGAAGTACGACTGGAACATGAATCCCTCGGTTTGGATAAATATTATATCCTCATGATCCACGTAGCTAAGGGCGATGATCTACACGTCATAAAGTATATGTCTCTCATGTTGAAGGGTTCAGCCCGACATTACTTGGACACTCTGTGACCTGGCTCGATCAACACTTGGGCAGCTCTGCAGTTCCGAGTTCATGGCAAATCTCCAGGGTACATATGTTAATCCCACTGATGTCGAGTATCCGGCCCTCATAAAACAAAGACTGGGCGAGTATGTTTATCCAAAAAGTGTCTATGCATGGTCCTTCCTTTAGTTAAGAAAAAGCAGGTATTAGATGAAAATATATACAGATTGTAAATAGGAGAAATTACTGTAGTATCACATGCATGCGCTCCTCGCCTTCGAGAACCAACGCCTTGGCACTAATTGCCGAATTCGGCGTTCTATGTGTATTATCTGTTTATTCATGAGAGATCTATGTCTTACTTTATGTGTACATCTTTTTCCAATTTCGATGTCATCTCAAACTTATTTGAATTAGTGGAGGTTTATGTGTTATTTTGAAACTTGTTGAATTGCATCCATTTGCTTTGGTCATGTAATTTTTTTTCATATAGACACGTTTCTGAAGAACTTGAACCATTTATTGATACGAAGCTTAGATTTAACGTAATATAATTAATCGATATAAATTTTTCATTCACATTAACATCATGAATGGTCATAACTGCAAGGAAAAATAAATCTGTCTAAATATGGCATCTCATATAAATGTAAGTGTTATGTACTGAAATGCACATACATCGTATATCCAATTAAGCAAAGACCACTGAAATATAGGTGCACCAGTTGGTGAGACAATGCATATGAATTTACTTTTTTTTGTATTATTTTATGTTTTTTATTAATTGCTAGCCCGTGCAGGTGCATGGATTGGCGACTAGTATGACTCAATTTTCCTTCTAAAACCGTTAATTTCTGCAACGAACTATATAAACAAAGAGATTTGCAAACATTTGCATTTATTAGCCATTAGTGGACAAGTTGAAGGGATGATCACAATGTTTTTGAGAATATCCGGCTTAAAATGGGTAAAAATCACTCATCGGCTACAAGTACTGCCCAAGTAGATCTAAGTTCAGGGTTAAATCTGCATAGGTAATTCTTATATGCACAAAAGATGTGTAAAACTGCAACGAAATACACAAAGGGATTTGAGAAGGGAAAAAGTGTGAATGATATGAATCTTTGGCTAAGGTTTTTCATGTGTTTGTGTGCATGCGTGCACGCGCGTGATCGATCGTGGGCAGAATCTAACAACTGTTATCAGTGCAAATTCCATGATCCAAAGTCGTGCTTGTCCCAGGGAGGCGAACCTTACCAACTCCTGAAGATGGACAATCGTCATTCGGAGGATAGGCATGGAATAAGGCAACATGCAGGCTGTTTTCCGCAAGGCAGCGAAAGATCATTGGTAGGAGAGGTGGTCCCGAGTTGTGTGCCACATAGTGGAGAGTCTCATCAAGATTATGAATGAATGATATACATAAATCAAGGAGTCACCTGTGTGCCTATCAATACATATGATCGACCTTGTGTGTAGTAGTTGTGGTTGAGTTCAAGTGCTCATCTTTGTGAAGATTCATTAGGGCTGAAGCGGTGTGTGTTGTTCGTGTCTGAAGTCATGGTTGTGTCCAAGTGCTCGCCTTTGTGACGAGTCGTTGTGGTTGAAGCGGTGTGCGAAATGTTCATGTCTGTAAGTCATGGTTGCATCCAAGTGTTCGCCTTTGTGAAGATTCGTTGCGGTTGAAATGGTGTGCATGGTGTTCCCTTAGTTATGTCCATGTCTTCGTACAACGTCCTGGTTGCAGCCAGGGTGGATTCAGTGGGATGCCGAAGTGAACCATGGCTGTCAAAGTGATCTTAAAGCAAGGGGTGTGCAAAATTATAGGGTGTGGATCTACTACAAGCAAGTACAAAAGAAGTATGGTGGAAATCCAGTGCAGGGCAGCAGCAAATGGCGATGGCACAACATGGGATAGCAAACAAGGTTCAGTGTAAGTTTCTAGATGTTGTCCTACTTAATGTGCTGACATGCCGGTTGAGTTTAATTGGTGAGTCAACAAGTTGTGAACGATTCAAGATCATGGGAACACGAGGAGATGACAAGTTAAGATTGATTGAAGAATCCCCGCAAAAAAAAGAGATTAATGGAAGATTGTTAATAAAATATCTAGACAAGTAGAGTATATTTAGTTTTGTTAAGAAATATATTTAGTTTGAGGAAGAGTAGGCTTTGGATTGGCCAATAGATTTATTGTACAACGTAAGTACTATCCTAGATAAGGACGAGGATTTGTGACACGCATGGCCCTGGTGCCCGCTTTTTATTTTGGCTTCCGATTTTTAATGTTTAATATCTTTTAAACGAAATTTGAAATTAAATTTTGTTTTCATATTTGTGTTTATTGTGGCCAGTGCTTTCAAATAAATTCCAATTTGAATATATTCTGATGACTTTGGAAAATATATGTTAACTTTCAATGTTGAAACATAGATGAGGGACCGGTAAAAATCAATTATTTTGTATCTACGACCGGCAGAAGAAATTGCTTCAAATTATATCTCTAAAACTGATTGAAACTTGGCATTTTTAGATGCAAAAATCGTAAGTTTCATCGTTGAAAACTTTTTGAGGGATCTTATTTTGTTTACTTTGCCCTCGTGCGAGATTGAACTACTGCCAGAATCACGACGCAAAACAAGAGCGGCAGGACTTGGCAGGTGAGTGTGCCCCTGCGCATTTACCAAAAAAAGGATTTCGCCCCGCTTTATAAGGGCATCTCCAGCCGTTGGCCCCCCCAGGACGCATAAAAATCGCCTCCTGGGGGCGAGCCGGCGATACACTCGGCGCTGGGGGCGGTTTTGCGCCCAGTCGTCGCCCCCAGCTCGCCCCCAGGCGCCGAAATTGGCCCACTTTGCAGCCCAATTTTGGCGAATAAAGGGCCCATATGGGCGAGAATAGGCCCATATTCGGCGTGGTTTCGCCGTGTCTCGGCGTTCAATTATCAACACAATTATATCTTATCACATATTTCATCACAGAAAAATCAAATACTTCAACAAAATAGTACAACAACAAATAGTTCAATACAAATTATATAGTTCAACAAATAAAAACTCGTATTTCATCACACGGCGTCCCCCTTGAGCCTCCATAGGTGCTCAATCAGATCTTTCTGCAGTTGATGATGCACCTGTGGGTCTCGGATCTCCTGACGCATACTGAGATAGGCAGTCCAAGTTGCCGGTAGCTGGTGATCAACTTCGGCTAGAGGACCCTGCTTGTAGTATGGTTCAGTGTCAAACACTAGGTCTTCTTGCTCGCTCTCGATGATCATGTTGTGCAAGATGACACAGCAAGTCATGATCTCCCACATTTGATCTTTCGACCAGGTCTGAGCGGGGTACCGAACAACAGCGAATCGAGATTGGAGCACACCAAATGCCCGCTCGACATCCTTCCGGCAAGCCTCCTGAACTTTTGCAAACCAAGCGTTCTTGCCTCCTGGCACAGGGTTTGAGATCGTCTTCACAAATGTCGACCATCTCAGATAGATGCCATCTGCTAGGTAGTACCCCTTGTTGTATTGGTGCCCATTGATCTCGAAGTTCACCGGAGGAGAATGGCCCTCAACGAGCTTGGCAAAAACAGGAGAGCGCTGCAGCACGTTGATGTCATTGTGAGTTCCTGGCATACCAAAGAAGGAGTGCCAAATCCAGAGGTCCTGTGTGGCTACCGCCTCAAGCACCACACTGCAACCGCCTTTGGCGCCTTTGTACATCCCCTGCCAACCAAATGGGTAGTTCTTCCATTTCCAATGCATGCAGTCGATGCTTCCAAGCATCCCAGGAAATCCTCTTGCTGCATTCTGGGCTAGGATCCGAGCAGTGTCTTCCGCATTGGGTGTTCTCAAGTATTGTGGCCCAAACACTGCCACCACTGCCCGACAGAACTTGTAGAAACACTCTATGCTGGTGGACTCGGCCATGAGCCCATAGTCATCGAGTGAATCACTGGGAGCTCCATATGCAAGCATCCTCATCGCTGTCGTGCACTTCTGGATGGAGGTGAATCCAAGAGCGCCAGTGCAATCCATCTTGCACTTGAAGTAGTTGTCGAACTCCCGGATGGAATTCACAATCCTGAGGAAGAGCTTTCGGCTCATCCGATAACGGCGTCGAAATGTTCTCTCGCCATGAAGTGGAGCATCGGCGAAGTAGTCGGAGTAGAGCATGCAGTAGCCTTGGAGATGATGCCGGTTCTTTGCTTTCACCCGCCCCGGCGCCGAGCCACCTCGCCGCGGCTTTTCATTGCTCGCCAGCAGCTGGGCGAGGGTGGCGAGCACCATGAGATGCTCTTCTTCCTGGACGTCGGCCGCGGCTTCCTCCTCCAGCAGCGCGGCGAGCTCTTCCTCCTCATCCGAGTCCACCGCCGAGACAGGCAAAACGCCGAACACCTTGCGCTCGGTGGGCGTGTTCCCGCCGTTAAACCGCACCTCCGCGGCCGGAAATGCCCAGCTGCTGTGGGAGGGGCTGCCGCGGTGAAGCGCTGCTATTTTCCGGCGGGGAATGGCTATCTACCGGAGTAGGGCGGCGGCCGTCGCCGGGATATAGCTAGTGGTGGCCGAGGGCGCGGGGGGTGTGAGGCGAGTCGGGGGAAGAAAACCTTGACTTTTCCCCTATCGGTGTGGGCCAGGCGTGCTTTTCCCTAGCGCCGGAGCCCCCAACTGCTCCCCAGCGCGCCGGTTTCGGCCTATGACCGCCGGGCGGAAAAAAGGTCCGAACCGGCGATTTTCGGCGTCCTGGGGGCGCGGCTGGGCCGTTTTTTCGGCGCCGGCGCCGAAAAAGTGGCCTTGGGGGGCCTGTTGGGGGCGCGGCTGGAGATGCCCTAAACAAAGCAAACCGCCAAGAGCACGCATACAAGCACTAGTCCAGAACACACACACCCAAGTCTCATGACAAAGTACAAAGGTACTGCTGAGGGCACAACTCAACAAGCCCTAGAAAAGAAAACACAAGGGGCGCCGGAACGGCGACGAACGGGAGCGCCTAATCAGGCTCCAGCGGTGGAGGCGGCGACAGACGAATGGCCATCGAGCGAAGGTCGGCGATGAAGGCAGTGATGGCGTCCCGGTCCGCGGGGCGGCTAAGCAGCCGCCAGAGCTGCAAGAAACCAGACAGTTTGAAAAGAGCGTCAGTGGCCCGTCGAAGATGCAAGCGCTGAATCACAAGCTTATTGCGGATCGTCCAGAGGGTCCATGCTAGTGCCCCAATCTCAAGCCACCTAATGTGGCGAGCGGGCAAGGGGGAGATCTGGAGTTCGGCGAATAGGTCGGGAAAGTTAGTATGGCACCAATTGCCTCCAACCGCCTCCCTAAAGGAGCTCCAAAGAAATTGAGCAGATATGCATGTGAAGAAGATGTGATTCGAGAGTCTTCGGGGACATTGCAAAGTGGGCAGATGCCTGTCCCAGGACCATTGCGCTTGCGGACCTCCACCCTAGACGGAATCTGTCCCCGAATCCATTGCCAGATGAAGATTTGGATCTTCAGTGGCAGACGGATGGACCACACCGCCAGGAGTGGGGAGGGGTGATGGAGGGAGAAATGGCCTGGTAGAGGGACTTGGTGGAGAATTGGCCGGAGGACTCAAGACGCCACCTAACCAAATCCGGACCGGTGTCCACAACCAGTTCATGTAAGGCGACACAGCCCAGCAACTCGCGCCAAGTGGCGGATTCCGGGGGGCCGAACGGCCTCCGGAAGGCGAGGCGCCCTAAGTCAATAAGGGCCCTCTCAACAGAAATGGTTGGGTCAACCGCGATGGAGAAGAGGTCTGGGAAATGAGTCGCGAAGGGGGAATCACCAGCCCAACGAACCAGAACAGAGTCGCAGAACCTGACCCAACCGAAATGGAGGTCCTGATGCGGAGGACCGGAAGAAGCTGGATTATCGACTGCCAGAACTGGGAACCGCCCGAACGCTGACAGAAAGCGAGAGGTTGTACGCGTAGGTACTTGTTCCGGATTATATCTAACCATAGGCCGCCGTGCCCTTGCGAAATGCGCCAAAGCCATTGGGATAGGAGGAAAACTGATTATCGGGTTTAAACAGAACAATGGAAAGGAAAATGTGTATACACACATATTTCAGGGGTATATCCTTTCCAAGGACAAGCAAAGCAAGATATCCATGACAGGATATAATGTAGAAAACTCTTTGGGTAAGCGGAGAGAAATTTCAAGACATTACCCATACAGCGGTGTTTGGATAATTGAGCAGGAAACATTTAACATTGGGCTTCAAATGTTCTTGTTGAAAATCGGAGTATCACAGACATGCTTCGAGATAGCATTGACATGGTCACTGGGTAAAGATCAGACTTTGGATACACAAAGGATCCATCAGGAACATCTTGTAGAATAAGTCTTACAATTTCCTCATGGAAGAATGACTAACCTTGCTAAAAAGGAAACTATAACAATAGGCCCTCGGGCCAGGTGTGCTAGGCATGACTTCACCTTACCGGGTCATATGAGGACCAATGATATAACTCTCGAAAACATGTTCCAACCATCATATCTGACCGAGATTCAGATCTGATTGTGTCAGGATACCTCAGACTCAGGATGCCTCAGAAGAAAAGGTGCAACACAAATTTGACGAGATGTCATTGTAATACTCTCGGGAAATGAACTATGGAAGCGAGTTCTGAAACAAGAGTTCATCATTAAACCAAGGACAGGCTGAGGAGGTGGCTGATGAACTCAGCGAGAATTCATCAAGATTTCCAAAAAGATCAAATGGTATAATGATGTATGCTCGAGGAAAACATACACAATTTAACAATGATAGAAGGGTGCACCCAGAAATCTAGATTGGGTAGCACGATCAATGTTTGAATGATGATTCAATAAGCAATAGACTTAGAATGAAACCATCGACCGTTAACTTCAAAGCAATAGGGTGGCTAGAAGGGCAGAATCCAAACAGTATCGTTCACTTGCTGGTGTCCCGGTTAGAATCGACACGGGGACCAAGAAAGAATGGTGATGGTGAGAAGTATCACTTGTATCTAGAATTCTCAAGAGGTGTTGAAATTTCCCGTGACATCTTGACATAAAAGGTGGTAATATTCCAAGGTAATGAAGAACAAATGCTGGATAGCAAGGATCTCAAGGTATAACACGAAACACGAACAAGTTTGTGTTGAATGGAAGGCAAAAAAGTGGTCGATGATAACACAAATCATCGAGGGCAAGGATGGTAATTGTCATTATGAATTTTATTGGTATTCTGGAAGGAGTCAAAAGGTTGAAGATGATCACAACCCAGTTGTCGAGAGGTTTCAAGAAGATGTAACCGACCGGCGATGACATCAAGTCAACGGAATGATGAAGCGAAGAAAAAAATTATTGGAACCATGAGTACGACACAAACTCGAAATCAAGCTTGATGTTCAAGGTGAAATTATATGACGAGGGAAAATCAACGTAAGCTTAGCTCATCGTCGAAAGTGGTGCTCCAGGAATAAGGACCAGGTAGCACAGTTAAAATCATCACGACAATGATATAGCGAAACAGGCTAGGAATGACGGGATCAGGTACAAACTCGTACGTAAAGAAGATTACTAAGAGTTGTTGAGCCATAGTGCAGGCTTGGTTCGGTTATCAATGTCTTTGAGTGTTTAATAACTCAGAGACTGTGAAAACCTGGAATCGGTGAGAATGTAGCACTTGATGAAGAACACATAAGAAGTTATGCAATTCCATGATAATCTCAAGATACCAGGGGGAATACTCGACGACATATCAAAGTAGATGTTGGACTAAGGTAATGCTCTGCAGAAGACAAGTGCTCAAACTTGCACAAGAAATGGAATCAAGGAGAAACATGATCGGAACCACGTCCACAGATGCAAGATGAACTTATAACAAGGGGATAATTATTTTAAGAGAAGCTTCCATGATAAGGTATACATTGTTTCCATGGGAATGAACACAGGGTTCAAGGTCGACTCCCACTTGTTCAATGCATAACCTTTCATTCACCTCCCGTATTTTGAAAATGACATTAGTTGTTGAAAGTTTTTACCTGATGCAATACCAGATAAGTATGACCCGTGAAATCTTTCGGGTTCACACAGATTAGGAAATGCGTAGGTTCAACCCATTAGGGCATCTTAGGAACATATACCACAAATTTCAGAGTAAATAATACAAGCTCGAAAGTAGAGCATGGTTCACAAAACAGAGGATACAATTTACCAAAGGCATTATATACCCATGGAAAGGCTCACAAGGTTATTGAATATGAAGGACATTGTCAGATAAAATCCAATAAAGGATCTGACGGTCCATAACGGAGCTGATGTGAGCATCGACACAAAATCAGAAGAAGAAACAATGCAAGGAGATCAGATTATAGAAACAACTGACTAACTCAAAGCTCAAATGCAAAGGAATTATGAATTCCAAGACAAGGGATCAGAAGCAATGCTCTGATTAGGGATGGATAATTTGAATCTCCTTAGGGGTACAATCGATGGCAATTTCATTGGTCGAGATCCAGCTCATGTTTAAAATGATGTCTGAGCTGGAAGGATGAATTCTAGGATCTGATTGAGGATTGCGAGCATTCACAATATATTGAATCAACAGACTCGAAATGAAATTGACAAAGGGTGCCAATAAGATTACGATATTTATGGCATTAACCATAATGCAAGCAAGCAAGAATTTCAGAAGCAATAGGCTGCTCAGGATTTTCGGAAGACGGATTGGTATTTCGAAGACTTTTGTGAAATAGATAAATCATCTAGGGATGAGCGGATGCTCGATAAGTGCGAGAAATTATCTGTAGGGGTATTCAGATGGCAAGGAACTGCAAGGCACTAGGCACAAAGTATTCCCAGAAATACAACGAGTATTTCAAGGTATCTTGTAATAACAAGAGCAACGGGGGACTAATGTAAGAATGGCAAGTGCATGTAGTTTTCTATAGGTGTTGACGGTGGATGGGAATTGCAAACGCAATGAGCACAAGTTCTCAGGATAAGATCGGAGAGTATCTTCGGAATCCTTGGGCGCACCAAGTAATCATCTGGAGTGAGGGGCTCTCCGGGAGGAAGTAATTACGAGAACCTAGAGTCAGAGTTAGTAAAATCATTTAACCCGAATAGAAGAGAGATCATAGTCCCAGAGTATAGACGAGGAGTAAAAGATCCTAATACCACCCAATGGCGACGTGGGTCCATGGGCCGCACAACCAAGTTAGTAAAACAATTTTCATCGACTAGACTCAATTTCGGCCAAGGAGTGTGGAAGGGGGATTCCTACAGTCAGTCGGCTCTGATACCAACTTGTGACGGCCCCGATTTGACCGTACACTAATCATACACGCAAACGTGTACGGTCAAGATCAGGGACTCACGGGAAGATATCACAACACAACTCTAGACACAAAAAAATAATACAAGCTTTATATTACAAGCCAGGGGCCTCGAAGGCTCGAATACAAATGCTCGAAGACACAAGAGTCGGCGGAAGCAACAATATCTGAGTACAGACATAAGTTAAACAAGTTGCGTTAATAAGGCTAGCACAAAAGTAACAACGATCGAAAAGGCAAGGCCTCCTGCTTGGGATCCTCCTAAACTACTCCTGGTCATCGTCAGCGGCCTGCACGTAGTAGTAGGCACCTGCCAAGTAGTAGCAGTCTTCATCGACAGTGGCGTCTGGCTCCTGGACTCCAACGTCTGGTCGCAACAATTGAATATAGAAAGGGGGAAAAGGGGGAGCAAAGCAACCGTGAGTACTCATCCAAAGTACTCGCAAGCAAGGAGCTACACTACATATGCATTGGTATCAATGAAAGGGGGTAGTATACGTGGACTGAACTGCAGAATGCCGGAATAAGTGGGGGATAGCTAGTCCTGTCGAAGACTACGCTTCTGGTCGCCTCCATCTTGCAGCATGTAGAAGAGAGTAGATGGTAAGTTCACCAAGTAACATCGCATAGCATAATCCTATCCAGTGATCCTCCCCTCGTCGCCCTGTTAGAGAGCGATCACCGAGTTGTATCTGGCACTTGGAAGGGTGTGTGTTTTATTAAGTATCCGGTTCTAGTTGTCATAAGGTCAAGGTACAACTCCGGGTCGTCATTTTACCGAGGGACACGGCTATTCGAATAGATAAACTTCCCTGCAGGGGTGCACCACATTTCCCAACACGCTTGATCCCCTTTGTCCGGACGCACTTTCCTGGGCCATGCCCGCCCTCGAAAGATCAACACGTCGCAACCCCACCTAGGCACAACAGAGAGGTCAGCACGCCGGTCTAAATCCTATGCGCGCAGGGGTCTGGGCCCATCGCCCATTGCACACTTGCACGTTGCGTACGCGGCCGGTGAGCAGACCTAGCAACCTCCATTACAAAGGAAGTTGCGTTACACGGTCCAACCCGGCGCGCGTCGCTCAGTCGCTGACGTCACGAAGGCTTCGGCTGATACCACGACGTTGAGTGCCCATAACTGTTCCCGCGTAGTTGCTTAGTGCGTATAGGCCAGTGGCCAAACTCAGATCAAATACCAAGATCTCGTTAAGCGTGTTATCTTGAAGTAACTGCGAACGCCGACCAGGGCCAGGCCCACCACTCACCTGGGTGGTCTCAACCTGCCCTGTCGCTCCGCCACAAAGATCCACCCAGAGGGCCTTTCATCCCCCAATTTGTGAATCAGTCGTGGGTACTCTATGAGCCGACCCGACTTTAGTCACAACATGTATCATGTGTAATATGTATAGTATAAACCCGTGATCAACACCCGACATGATCACGACCCGATAGTATAGCATGGCAGACTGACAAAAATGTAGGGCCACTGATGATAAACTAGCATCCTATACTAAGCATTTAGTATTGCAGGTAAGGTATCAACAACTATAGCAACAATGACAGGCTATGCATCATAATAGGATTAACGGAAAGCAGTAACATGCTACACTACTCTAATGCAAGCAGTAGAGAGAAGAATAGGCGATATGTGGTGATCAAGGGGGGGGCTTGCCTGGTTGCTCTGGCAAGAAGGGTTGGTCGTCGATGTAGTCGATCACAGAGGTACCGACATCGCTCCCGGGGTCTACCGGAAAGAAGTAACGGAGGGGAACACAATAAATAACAGAGCAATCAAAGCATCACAAAGCATAACATGGCAATACGTGGTGCTAGAGGCGACCTAACGCAGTACTAGGTGATACCGGCAAAGGGGGAAACATCCGACAAAGTATCCCCGAAGTCTCGCGTTTTTGGACAGATGAACCGGAGGGGAAAAGTTGTGTGTTCGCTATGCTAGGAATGTGTGGCGGACGAACGGGCTACGTATCCGGATTCGTCTCGTCGTTCTGAGCAACTTTCATGTACATTTTTTCATCCGAGCTACGGTTTATTTTATATTAATTTTAAAAGATTTAATCATTTTTAGAATTTATTTAATTATTTTAAATCAACATTATCTAGAATAGTGTTTGCTGATGTCAGCATGACGTCAGCAGTCAACAGGGCGTTGACTTAGTCAAACTGACGTGTGGGTCCCGCATGTCATACACTGTTAGTTAATTAACAATAGTTAATTAGGTTAATTAGTTAATTAGGCTAATCTAATCAGGATTAATTAAGTTAATTAATTAATATTTTAATTATTTTTTAGTAATTCCTTTTTTAATAACGTTCTGGGGCGTGGGCCCCGTTTGTCATCGGCAGGGGGGCTAACGGAGCGGTGGTTAGCGGGTGCGGGCGCCCGTTGACTAGCCAAGGCCATAGCCCGGCGCGGCAGGGCGCCGGCGGCCGCGGTGCCTGAGATGGGGAGGCATAGCAAGAGTGGCCAGGCGCAGGTGGGGCGCCATGGGCGCGACCAGTGCGGGCGGAAGTGGCCTTAGGCCTCGGCGGGTGCGGGCGGACGGCGGCGGCAACGCCCGCAGCATCAGCCTCCGCCACATACCAGCACCGGGGGGACCACGGCGCCAGCGGCGAGGCGTCGCAGCAGGGGACAGGGGCGTGGGGGCACACATGCCAGCGGCGAGGGGACGAGGCCGCGGCGGGGAGTGGAAGGAGCAGGCGGCGTGCAGGCAGGGTGAGGCAACAAATGGCCCTACGGGCGCGGGCAGAGGTTAGCCGGAGCGATGGCTGCGGCGACGGCGGCTTCAAGATGGGCGGCGACCAGAGTGGGCGTGGGTGCGGGCTCGCACGGGAGGGCGGAGGTAGTCGTGGCGGCTGTAGCGAAGGCGGCTACGACGCGGGGTGGCCACGGCAGAGCAAGCAGTAGCGAGGCAAGCAGCAGTGGCTGCAGGGCATCCGTGGAGGCGCGTGGCGGCGAGCATCAGTAGAGGCGGCGTCGGGGCGCGCGTCCGCCACGGCGAGCGCGTGCAGGCGCGTGGTGACCAGGAGGGATGAGGATGGAGGAGGGGCACGTGCTCACGTGCGGTGCAGGGGCGAGGGTCGGTGAGGGGGAGGTCGGGGACGGCCGGCGATGGCGTGGACGCAATCCGGCGGGGTCGCGGATGGGGTGTCGAGGCCCCAGGCGATGATGTCGAGGTGGGCAGGTGGCGAGGCGCCGGCGGGGGGGAGGGGGGGACGTGCTGCGGTGTCGAGTGACGGGAGGACCAGCTGTCGTCGGGGCACGTGCGAGGTCGACAGGTCGCGACGGGGCAGCGGGCTTGGTGCCCGCGATCCCGATTTGGATCGGGAGGGAGGCAGAGGGAGCGAGAGGGGTTCGTGGGGTAGTGGGTGGCTAGGGTTCCGATCGGGTGGGGATAAGGGGAGTGAGGTGGAGACTGGGCCGGCTTGGCTGAGGGAGTGGCTGACTGGGCCGACCTGTTGGGTCGGTTGGCCCAGAGGGAGGGAGGTTTCCCCTTTTTTTGATTTGTTCTTTTCCTTTCATTTATTCTTTTCTGTTTTATTTTAGTCACACTTTAGTTTTAGTTTAGTAAAACATGACAATAGCTTCAAAAATAGTGTTTCAAAATAACCCACTACCCTAAAAAGTTCTACCAAAAAAATAAATAGTTTATCATTTTATAAAATATCAAAGGCACTTATTTAATCGTTTCAATTGATGTTTTAATCATTTTAGAGTATTAAAACATTTTATAAAAGTGGGGTTTCTTCACCATAATTAACTTTGCATTATTTGGCACAACCCGGGCATTTTAGTTTTAAAGTTTGAAAACTTTTATTGTTTGCCTTAATTCAATTTTGAATTTGAATCGGTTTTGAACTATCCCGAGATTAACTACAGTGACAGAGGTGACGTGGCATCATTAGCAGGGAATTACTGTAGTCTAATTATCTAGGCGTCAAAGCGGCCGCAAGAGACCATCTGCATCACGCGGGTGATCCAGCGCTCATCGAAGCCCTTCCTGAGCAAAACTTCCCGAAGGAAGGTCCAACTAACGGTGTCATATGCCTTATGGAAGTCAATCTTAAGGAAGACCGCCCTGAGGCGCTTAGTTCGCACCTCATGGAGGACTTCGTGAAGAACCAACACCCCATCTAGAATATACCACCCTCGGATGAAGGCGGACTGCTTAGGGTGGGTGATGTGGTCGGCGAGCAGGGTCACCCTATTGGCGTACCCTTTGGCCAGGATCCGAAAAATGACGTTTACAACCGTGATCGGGCGGAACTGGCAGATGTCGGAGGCCCCAGAGACTTTGCGGATGAGCGAGATGATCCCATAGTTAAGGCGCCCAAGGTCGATGGAGCCAACGTAGAACTCATCGAAGATGGCCATGATCTCGGGCTTAATCACATTCCAGAAGGACTGGAAGAACTTAACCAGGAGGCCATCCGGACCCGGGGCCGATGAGGGATTCATGCCACTAATGGCGGCCCAGACCTCGCCTTCCGAGAACGGGGCCGTGAGGGCCGTGTTCTCCGCGGCGGAAACTAGCTGGTTGCCAGTCCAACAATCGAGAGCAATGGAAAGGCCACTCCGAGGAGCAGGGGAGAATAAGTCCCGATAGAACCCATCGACGTGGGCTCTAATAGCACTAGGGGATTGAAGGATGGTGTTGCGTCTACGGCAGCCGTTCGCAATGGCCTGAAAGTATGCGGTATTCGCATACCCTTTCAGGACCCATTTCTGGGCGCCCCGCAAGCGCCGGTAGGCCTCTTCGTCGGAGTAGATGACGGAGAGTTGGTCTTCTAAGTCATAGCGGGACAGCAACTCCTCTGGGGAAAGGCCAACAACATCCGCACGCAAGTCTAGGGCCTGGATGGCAGCCAACATGGCCTTCTTATGCTCACAGAGATCGCACCCAAGGTTGGCGCCCCACCCCTTCATGAACTGCCATCCACACTTAGCACAAAACTGCCACACGTCAATAGGCGAGGGAGGGCGGGGGTGGGGGTGGGTGCGCGCCTCCACCCAACGAGCAGTGACCGCCGCAGCGAAACCAGTTTGCGACAGCCAGAATGTCTCAAACCGGAAGAGAGGGGGAATCGGAGGCCTCTCATCAGTGGAGGACAGGAGGAGGGGGGCATGATCGGAGCCAATCCGGGTAATCGCCCTCAGGGACGCCAAGGGGCACCGGAGATCCCATTCGGGGGAAACTAGGACCCGGTCCAGAACGGACTGGGTCGGGGAAACCTGACGGTTGGTCTAGGTGAATATGGCACCAACCCTATCTATCTCACGGAGGTCGAGGTCAGCAATGCAGTCATTAAAAATTTGCATCCGTGCAAAGTTGACATGCTCATTGCTCTTCTCCTCCCTGAAACGGAGGAGGTTAAAATCGCCCCCAACGACAACGGGGAGGGAGTATGACCTCCCACTTGAAGTTGAGGGCCCGTTCGTAAAGCTCCATGCTCACAAAGAATGTGCCCCGATCCATACCACCCACCTCAAAGGTGGCATCCTTCACGCCAAGAAGGATGCCACCAGAGTGGCCGGTACTCCCACTAGAAGGGAGTCAGTGCCACGCAAAGAGGTGAGGGCTAAGACGATCAAGCTCGGGAAACGAGAAATCAATGCGCATGGTTTCCTGAATGGAGACTATGTCAATGTGCTCGTCTCGCAAGTACTCGATCATTTGTCGGCGTCGGCCATCATGGCCGAAGCCGCGGATGTTCCAGAAGAGGGCACACATTAAGGTGCCATCGGGGGCTGCTTGACCCCAACACTCGAGATGCGCTTTGGGCACGGAGGGAGGCAGTGCGGGAACATGTGCGGCCACGAAGCTCCGCCGCGTCCAGTGGGGGGTGCGCCCCGGCCCTGCGATGAAGAGCCGGGGAGGGGGGCAGACACCGAGGCGGCTGGGTGAGCAGGTGGAGAGAGAAGGGACGCACGTGCTTCAGCCAATTTCCCATCAAGCAGCTCACGGGCCTGGATGGCCGCGAGCTGAACTAAGGGGGGAGCGACCCCCCTGAAAATGATCGCGGAATCGGTCGCGACCTTCGCAAGGTGACCAAGCGGAACTGACTCGAGCGCAGAAAAAGAGCAAGTAGCAGCAGAGGAGGGAATGACGGGGGTACCTGTCTCCAAGTTCCGGGCCGCGGCCCAAAGCTCCGCCCGAGCGTGGATGGGCAGCGCCGGACTGCCAACTGGCTGGGCAGCGTCAAGCCGAGAGTTACGGCGGGAGGCTGTCACCGGTGAGGAAGCATACCGGCCATGGCGGGAGCAGGCAGTGGAGCGCGGAGGAGGAGGTTGTGGGACGATCAGGGTGGAAACCCGAGTCTCCGCGTCCGCGACGGGGACTGGCACTGGCGCGACGTGAGTTGTCAGCCCGGCGCATCAGTCCAGGAGCCGGGGAGTGGTCGATGTAGCAGGCGGTGGCGGGGCGGCGAGGGGGCACTACTAGGGAAAAGCCTATACACAGAATTTTACCAGTAGCGCTGTACAAAATCAAGCGCTGCTGCTACTTAGTAGCAGCGCGCGTGAATAAACTGCGCTACTACTATGACTTTAGCAGTAGCGCGTACTAGCGAAAAGCGTTGCTCCTACGTTCGAACTGGGCGCACATGGCTAGCCCAACCTAGCAGTAGCGCGTATAATGGCCCAGCGCTACTACTAATCTCCTTAGCTGCAGCGCGCTTACATGTAAAGTGCTGCTGCTAACGGAAATAAAGTAAAGTGAAAAACAAGTAGAAAAGTAAACGAAAATGAAAGAAATAGAAAAAGGAGAAAGGGAAAAAAATAAAATGTAAAGAAAAATAAAAGAAAAAAGGGAAAAAGGAGAAAGGAATAGCAGTAGCGGGTTTCAGTAAACGCTCTATAGCTAACTTAGCTATAGCGCATTTCCGGAAACACGCTACCGTTACGTTTCACTTAAACAGCGGTTTCCCCCCACCCCGCCCCCCGGCCACCAATTCTTCCCCAAATTGTCCCTCGCCCTTGCCGCCGTCTCCTCACCGCCGCCGCCCGAGGCCGCCCTCAGCCTCATAGCCGCCGCCCAAGGCCGCCCTCCACATCACCGTCGGCGCCCTCCACCTCACCGCCGCCCGAGCCCACCCAGGACTGCCCTTGCCTGTGCCCGAGCCCGCCCTCTCCGCCCCTGCCTCCGTCACCGAGCACCTCCCCGCCACCGTCTCTCCCCTCTTTGTAAGTCCCCCACCCCTCCCCCTCACTCATCTCTCTCTGTATTTTAGAGAGAAAAATAGATGTTAATTAGATGTTTTTCAGTTAGGGCACTAGAGTTTTGCTAGGTTAATTAGGTTAGTAGTGCTGCTAGTAGTATTGGTACAGTAGGTTAATTAGGTGATGTTAAATGAATAACCTAAATGAATGAAATTAGTAGTTAACTGAATTTTTTTCCTTTCATCATTATAGAGCACTAAAATTAACTGAATTTTGTTCTATTAGTAGTTAAATGAATTTTCTTCTACACTGTTTGCACATGTGGTTGCTCGTGTATATTTGGACACTGTTTGCAGGGAATGATGCTTAGTGGCCTATGTTTTGCCGGAATGTTGATTCATTTCTTTTCCGGCAAATTTCAGGTTCTCGATTTGTCCACTTTTTAGCAAAGCTCATGCCGAAATTTTCCGTGAATTTCGGCATGACTTGTGCTACAAACTAGGACATATCGAGTGCCCGTGATTTGCCGCACTAGGAAGGAGTCAACATTCCTGCAAAACAATAGGCCTTTTTTATGTCATTATTCATTTTATTAGGTCTAGAATTAATTGACTAGATTTAATCATAGGAAACATGGCTAGCAACGATGAAGGACAGGGTTCTGGTGATTGCGACGACGCCTACCGGGCGGCAGACGAATTTTTTAGCCTTACCGATGATCAACCAATGTTACTGCTGGGCCCACCGGTGGCATCGAGGACTGAGACCGACACGCAGACCGGTGTTGAGACTGAGACCGGCGCTCAGACTGAGACCGGCATCGAGACCGGCGCTGAGACTGAGACCGACGCTTCCTCGGGGAGCGGAGCCGGTGTAGAACCGAAAGCAAAGAGGCAACGGGTTCCTAACAAACTCAGGACTACTAGAGTGGTGGTCACGGAGGTGGACGACGGCAATTTTGAGCCAACGGCGCCCGAGGAAGCGCTTCGATGCTACGGCAATCAAATAGGCTGCATTGTACGGACAACCGCCACCATCAACGATGAGAAACTACAGAAGATAGAAAATATGAGGAGCTCCCTCCTAAAGAAGTTTCACCAGATATTCTTGTTCCCGGGCCGGATTGAGAAGGATTATAAAGAACCAGATGAGGACCCGGCAATGAAGAAGATAAACAAACACGCCATGACCAAGTTTAGCGACGCGTTGGCCGCCTGGAAAAATCGAGTGAAAGCAAGGATCATCGACAAGAAGGAACCCTACTCCGAGATTGTAAAGGATAATCCGACAATCACGGAAGAGCAGTTTCAAATATTCAAGGAGGCTTGCGAGGCCGAAGATGCCAAAAAAAAGTCTAAGTACATGAAGGGGCTTCAAGAGAGGAACATTGGGAGCCACCACCTCGGAAGCCGTGGTTACGGCGGAAAGAGGTCCAAATGGGCCAAGGAGGACGCGGAAGCCGCGAGTCTGGGCATCCCAGACCCCTTGGCGGAGTTCACCGTCCCGCAGGAGCGTGACGTCCTCAGGGCCCGGCACCGTTGGGACCCAATGAAAAAGGTTTACGAGACAACACCGGTCATTATGGAGTTCATGAGACTGCTGGTAATTCTAGTTTCTGATCAATTCGACTGCACACGTTAGTCATATTTGTAAACGATCGTTGTGCCTTTTGCAGAGAGAGCAGCAGAGGATTGCGGCCGAAAGCGACTCGCCGTCTGAGGCATTGGCGAGGCCCAAGTGGGACACTCCATTCAACCGAGCGTTGGACATATTGAAACAACAACCGGTGGATACTCGACCGTCGTATGGACGCATGCACGGTGTCGGAGACGGCGCCACGTGGAAGAAGTACTACCGTGAGACCACGAAGGAGAGAAAGGAAAGACGGAGGTTAAATGAAGAAAACATCGACAAGAGGGTTGAGATTGCGGTTGAGAAGAAATCAACTGAGACAGTCGCAACAGCGGTAGCTGCCGCAAAACAGGTGGCTTTAGATATTTCTACTACCTTGGTTCCGGCCGTTTTCAATTGGACCAGGCAAAATCCAAAAAAAGATGCAGCGGACTTTCCCCTTGCTGACTTCTTGGCGGGGAGCAGCTCGACTAGCGTTGCACCAGCACCTGCAGCTGCACCTGCTCCCGCACCGGCTCCCGCACCGGACGTGATAGGCGGTGCTTCGTCTTTGGCTGAGCTCGACGCCCTCACAGTATCTGTCACACCGGCCCCCTTTAATATAAATGTATAATCTCCCGTTTTCGTTGCCTTTCAGATGTCTCACGTCGCAGACTTTTCTTTGCAGGCCGACGAAACCCCGTGCACCATATTGTACACCATCGGCGACCAGAAGGTGGACGTGGGAAAGGCGACGATAATGGAGCCAAAGGAACCATTGTTCCACAGCTGGCCGATCCCCCGAACGTCTTCAAGGTTTCCGTGGCCAGTGTCAAACCGGGCCACGAGAATTTGCCTCCTCCAGTACTACTGGGGGATGACGGCGAGACACCGCGGCGGCTTGGTGATTGTTGCAATGCTGGGTGGGTCCTGTTGTGGCCAAAGAGTTTGCTTTGTCTGGAGGCGGCCGGGATCACACCCACGAGCACACAGCCTCAGCAAGGTATGAACATCAACACCCCACCTACCCAATTATCATCGGGTGTCGGGTTGGGTGATAGCGGACGGGGTAAGGAGGAGGCTCCATTAGTCGTTGATGATGTCGCCATGGATGAGGATGAGGACGACGATGGCGCTGCTGAACAGTATGTCTATACTGGCGCCTCCTCAGGGTTTGAGCGTCATGAGTCGGTGCCTGAATTGCCGTCTCAACATATTATGGACGACCTTCCGGTAGTAAAGAAGTTTAGGAAGAGAGCGAGGAAAGGCAAAAATGTTGTTTCTATGATCCAGCCGCCTCCGCAGCCTCGGCTTCAGGGCCGTATAGATATCCCCGGTGCGGATAAATGGCATATCCCCGGTCAACCAATCCTACCTACAACAGCGCTACGGGCCAGATTCGGCGATCTAAAGAGACTTCATGACGATGTGCTGCGGGTAGAGAAAGACCTCATCACCTCGAAAGATCCAGGATACCCACGCTACATGGTTAACGTTCCGTGGCAAATGTCGTACGTCGACAGCTTCCCCGCGGATAAGTTCTTCCTCTGATTCGATTACATATTCGACATGTTTCACGTGAAGAAGCTGGATTTTACGTTTGTCCGCCTTTATGCCTTGCACATGAACTACATCATCGGGGTTGAGCAGATATCTCATATCTGTGTTGCTGACCCGTACTGCATGCACGAGGGCTTCTTGGGAGTCTGCGCAAATCACCGTGAATACGCGAGGGATTACATCGTCAATTTCATGCTCACCAATAAGGACAAGGGGGCGATTCTCGTGCCTTATCATCCCGTGTAAGTCATCCGCGCTGCTATCCTTCCTTCGATTTCAATCATTCATTTGCACGGTGGAGGCTAATTAATTTGAGGACTTATTTTGCGCAGCGGCGGGCGCGCCGTCCTCATCATCCTCTACCCCCGATTCTCCCACGCTCTTTACTTGGACTCGTCGAAGAACATTCACAAAAAGAATTACACCCACATCAAGGATGTTCTCGACAGTGCTATGTTTTACTACCAAGCAAGGGGTGGAGAGGTCAGGGACAAGAAGAGAAGGGGCGGCAGGGTCGCCTTCGGCCATAAGACCGACTTCTGCTGCATCCAGCAACCGAACGATTCTCTTAATGATGGATTCTATGTCCTACACCACATGCTGGAGTACAGACGGGATCACCAGAACCTTGGCATGTCACCTAGATCCGGCGATGCCCATATTCTGCAATGGGCAAAGGACATAGGAGATATCGAGGATCATCGACTTCGAGCTGAGTTCTATAACATCCAGCGCGAACTTGCCCAAATCATCATGAAGGAGGTCGTCGAAAAAACAGGGATGTTCTACGGAGAAGGACAAATGTCGCGGGAAGACGTCCGAACATGGATAGCCTCTCAGTGTCTCGACCTGAAGCCTTTCACTAGGCTCGGGGACTATCTCCCTGACTTGGATGGATGGAACGACATGTTGGAGTGATTGTCGATATATGACAATGTGTCCATTTAGTCCATAC
The DNA here is from genome assembly GCF_056163025.1 of Triticum urartu. NCBI lineage: Eukaryota > Viridiplantae > Streptophyta > Magnoliopsida > Poales > Poaceae > Triticum > Triticum urartu. Next base: position 34,415,050 of record NC_141879.1, on the reverse strand, counting down.
TTTCTGTATGACAAAACTTTGAGTTATGCACGGTGAAACTTTATTTGTGATGTAATTAAACCGTCCTCCTCCTCGACTAGCGAAAATCACTCTAGTTAGGGCATTTTGGGGTACGATGAACTTTGTTATTTATGCTTATGATATGTTGTTTTTATTTTTGCCAAGTCTGTCTCTTTCTGTTGCTCAACTATATATGTTGCATATCATCGACTCATGTGATGATGCAGGTGCATAGATCATAGATGGCGAAGAAGTGCTATGCCAGGAGTATGTATACGACAAGTGGCCGAAGTGTCAGGCCCTTCCGGTTTCCGAGCGACAGGCAGTAGTTAGTTTAGAGGTTCACGCTAATGCGAAAGAGGGATACGAACTCATGTTCTCAAAGTGATAGCTCTTCTCGTGTATATCATTGTTTAGATGGATGACGATGTATTTGCATATCATTCGAGACTTGTATCGCTATTTTCGAGATGATGACGAGAGACCACTTTGTGTTGGATGATGATTATGATGATGACATGATTTGATGAGACTAATTGTATGTATATGCTATGATTACATTTGTATGTGTATGATATGCTAAAGATTATTGTATAAAGCCTATTCAAATACAAAACAAATATGCAGGAAAAAAACTAATAAATAAACTACTAGTAGCGAGGGGGGAAATTTAGCAGTAGCGCCGCATTGTCAGTAGCGCGTCCCAGCAAACAGCGCTGCAGATAATATCAGTAGCGCCCTTTCCCAAAGAGCGCTACAGCTATTCATGTATAGCAGTAGCGTGGGACAACCGGCGCTACTGCTATACGTTAGCTGTAGCGCCTTATTAGTAGCGCCGGTGCCCGCGCTACTGAGAGGCCCAAAACCCTCGCTGCTGGTAGGCTTTTCCCTAGTAGTGGGGGATCGGCGCCACGTCAGGCAGCGGCGAGGGCGGAGGGGCCGCTACCTGAGATGGGGGATCCACCGAGATGGCTGGCGGGGACATGTGCGGGTCCGGGGAGGAGACCGGCGAAGCAGTCACCGATCCGGCTGGGAGGGTTGGGGCGGAGAGGTCCATGGCGGCGCCAGGGGAGGCCGGGGGAGAGTGAGGGGATCCACCACCCCAAGCCCGTCGGAGAAGATGTCAGCGGGGAAGCACGGAGACGACGCCAGGAACACCACCAGACCAACACTGGACGCGTCGCTCCCCTCCGACCGCTCGGCCGTCGGGTCCGAAGGGACGACCAGGGGGAGCAGCTCCGCGGACAGGGGGGCGAGGGGAGCCTGGCGGCCACGGCCACCAGCGCACGTGGGAGGAGGCGACGGTGACGTAGAGCGGGAGTGAGAGTCCTCCGAGCCTCCACCTCGTCGCCCGAGCGGCGAGAGCGGGGGTGGTGGCGGTCGTGGTAGTCCCCACCGGTCCCCGGGTTGCCCCCCGGGGGGCCGTCGTCTGAGAAGCAAGGACGACCCACGTGGTTCGGCGGCTCAGGGGAGATCCGGAGGTCGAAGCCCTGGTCATTGAAGAACTCATGGACGGTGGCCCACAGCTTGGAGGAGTCCAGACACTTGACCTTGACCCGAACTTCCTCCTCCTTGCGGAGGGAAAGCTCATCGACCACCACCAACTTGCCCAGGATCCTGGACATCTGGCGAATGACGGCCTCGGATCTGGCGATGTCGGGAAGCCCAGCCACGAGGATCCAAGCGGTGTCCAAGATAGCGACCGCCTTCGAGTCGAGGACTGGCTCGGAGATGCGGATGACGAGCTGGTTGAGGGGCGAGGGTGATCTGACCACTGCGGGTGGTGTAGCCGTAGCTGATGGCATCGGGGAAGACCACGGAGAAGATGTGACCGGCGGTGGGGATGACCGCCCAGTCCCACTGACGACGGTACAGGTGGCTGAGCTCGGCCTCGATCATCTATGGCGAGGCCACCCCCATCCACCACCGTAACGATCGCCTTAAGGGAGGGCGAGGGAGGTGGGGTGTTGGGGACCTCAAGGTGGAAGAAGCCAAGCCCCTCAATGCCGTGACCGTACATCATGAGCTCGGAGGTCACCGGTCGATCAGGACAAAGAAGGGCCGGGTGGTTCGGATCCTTGCTGATGAAGCAACGTTGGGGGTTGGAGCAGTTGACTTGATAGTGGCCGGCGACCCCGCAGTTGAAGCATTGCAGACGGGGGAGCCCGGAGACGGGGCCATCGGCGGACGGCCCACCTGGGGCAGGGGCGGGGGAAGCGGCCGCGGCACATCGCGGCTGACCCCGACGCCGCTTCTTCTTGGAAGGACCCTGCCGGGCGCGAGGCTGGCCTGCGCCAGGGGCAGAAGGAGAGGCCGGGGTGGAGGGACCGGAGGCTGCCGCGGCATGGGGAGGCACATACTTCCGGGGTGCGGCCGGGGGAAGCGACGCTTGAGGGCACGGAGATGCTGGGCGGGATGAGCGGGGGGGAGGGGCTCCGTCCGCGGTGAGGGCCGGGGGAGGGGGAGCGGCGACGGGAGCGCCCTTCTCCCACAGCGGTCGGAGGAGACCGAGAGCGGCCCGGCGAGCGCCGATCGACTCTGCGCTCGTCCCGGAGCTCGCGGTGAAGCTCCTCTTCACGGCGGAGGGCATCCGGGGAGGGGCGGGGTAGGTCGCGGCAGTCATCCGGGCGACGCTTGTGTCGTGCCTCGCCGTCGTCCCACTCTCGGGTCATGGACCGGGGAGGAGGGAAGGAGGGAGGGTCGGCGGCTATGTCGGGGAGCCGAGCGGGGGCAGGCGGTTCGGGGCGAGCTGGAGCGCCGGGGAGGAACCAGGCGAGGGAATGGAGGCGGCGAGGAGGGAGGAAGCCGTACGAGGGAGCCCCTGGGGCAGCCAAATGGCCGAACGGGGGGGAAGCAGGCCTAGGGCACGCAGCCAACCCAGCAACGAGGGTCCGGCCCAGTCCTGGGGGAGCGGGCCCAGCCAGCGCCACTGCCAGCCCATTCGGGCAGCGGCCCAGTAGGCCACGGCCCAAGTGAGCGCGGGGCAAGGAGCGGGGCGCGGCCGCGTCCCGTGGGGTTTCCCCTCGATAGAAGGCCGCCGCCGCCACCGCCGCCGACCCCGGCGGGGGACAACGGGAAGGCGCCGGACCGGAGGAGAGAGCGGGGCGAAACGTGGCGAAGTGGCATGAGGAAGATCCAAACGACCCGATGAACGGGCGGAAGGGGGAAGCACGCACAACCGGGGTCGGAGTCGCACCGGCGTGGCACACCGCCGGGGAAGCCAGGGGCGGCGAACGGGGAGGTGTGCCCGACGAGCGGCACCATGACGAGCGGGCCGGACCGAGGTCGGAGCGGCCGGCCACCCCCAGGAGCGCCTTCGACAATGACGGGCGACACCAGCCCGCAAGGCGGCAGCTTGCACCACACCGTACCTCGCCGGCGCCGTCGGCCGCAGCCGCCGCGAGCCACCGTCAGAGCCCTGCACGAGGGAGACTGGGTCACTGGCCACGACGGGCGGATGCAGCACGACTGGGCACCGTGGAGAGGGGGGCAGGCACGCACGCAGCGGGCGGGGGGAGGGGGGGAGAGGGGGAGGCCGCGTCGTCGTCTGCCAAGTCGGACTAGCGGATGCGGGCCGGGGCGGCCAGCGAGGATGGGGACGGAGCCAGCGAGGGGGGCGCCAGTAGCGGGAGGTCCGGCGATGGACCCAGGGGAGCAGGCGCGGCAGGATCGACGATGGACGCGGCGAGCCGCGCGTCGCCATCGGCATCACCAGAGCTCGCCATCCTCCCAGCCGCCCCTCAAATTTATTGACTCATCATTCCGCAGCATGCATCGATCCCAATGCAGGTTCTTCGCCTCAGATTTCCTCGCCCTTTGCAAGTATCTCGATCAACTGGTGCACGAGACCCGCTGCGCTTTTTCGGTCTAGATAAGGTTCAACTGGGATCATGGTAGGTCTAAGTTCAGTTTCGAATCTGGATTGGTAATTCATATACATGCGTGTATATAAGCACAAGAACTGTGCAAGGTTGTAACGGAAATAATTGAAGGATTTGAAAAGAGAAATGAACAGCAAATAAGATGGCACAATACGAGCCTTTGACAAGTTTTCTGTTTTGCAGGTCGAAGGCATTTTCTCAAAAGGACATGCACACACAGCGAAATTCATCATTCAACACTTTGAAAGATTAAAACGATCCTTCACACCAACACTGATTAATCGTCGTTAATTAATAATTGAATAAATAAAAGAAAGAAGTTCAACCATGGATGGACACAGATGCACACATCCATCGTACTGGCTGCCTAGATAGCTCATATGTCCGGCTGATTGATAGTCGGCAGATTCTTCATGCATCGCACGTCGGCTGCAGCCGTACTGTCGTGGTCGTCCTCATCGCCGCCAACGACGATGGGCGAGCAGTAGTAAATGGCCGGCACGGCGTCGGTCACGTTGTGGCCGGAGTAAACCTCGACAGTGCGGGTGCCATTCAGCATCAACGTCGCGTCTTTGATGCTGCTGCCGTTGGCGAGGAACATGAAGTAGTCCTCCTGAAACGGAACAGTCGCGGCCGTCGCTAGCTGAACGACGGTGTCCACCCTGTTCTGCAGCTCCAAGGCCACGTCACCCATGCCGGGATTGATGAAACCGTTTACCTGACCCGACGAGTTGGTGCTCCAGAGCGAGGTGGAAACCTTAGTGTAGTAGATGCGGACGCGGCCGCTGGGGTTGACGGCTTGGAGGGTGAACGAGAAGCTCAAGCTGTCCATGCCAACGCTGGCGTTGAACTGCCTGGTCAGCTTGTGGGTTGGTTTCACAGAGACGAAGCCTCCGGAGACCAGGAGATACATCTCCGCTGGGCGGAGCACCACTTTGATGGCGTACACGATGACCGCCACGATGAGCACGGTCACCACGGCGGCCACCACGTAGCGCGCGGAGTCGAGACACCGGAAGACTGATTTCTCGTCGCCGTCCAGGGAGTCGTCTGGCGCCGGCGCCGGCGCCATGCTATGTGTTGGACTTGGATTAGCTTTCTGCGTCGTGGCTGGTTTCTGTGTCGACGCATATATAAAGGCAAAGCATGATTGCTTCACCATCACCGTTACTTTCCATTTATACACACCATTTACCTGCGCTTTAATAACCGACACATTGGCATAACATGAATGCAACGGAATCTTTCCATTTTATATTATGAAACGGAGGCACTAGTGTTTATATTTTGCACATCTAAATGGCTCGATCAAGCGTAAAAAGAAAAAAAATTCCCACAAAAATCTCCATATAAGATCAATGCCGTATGTGTTAGACGTGCCTTAGCAAAACTGTTTGTTAATACCTTCGTTTCAAAATATAAAACATTTTTGTAGGCCATTCCTTGGCTATGATATAAAGACCCGGAGTCGACGCATAGTGGCCGTTGTTTTTATCCTTGACTGTGGCGATCATGTTGAAGTCACCACCAAGAAGCCAGCAAGCGCGCATGTCGTGAAGATCGGAGAGGAAAATGATCTTATTCGCCTCGTCCTGATGGCCATAAACTCCAGTCACCAAATAGTGTGGGGTCCGATCGCGCGGGGAGACAAGCGCGGTGCTGAAGTGGCCTCCAATGGTAGGGTTGGAAAATGCCACCTGGGAGTCCCGCCAAGCCAGCAAGATCCCACCGCAACTGTCGTTAGGAGGGTGGAAGTAGGGCGAGGTTCTCGGTGATGACAGACGACGAGACAACATATAACTTTGTTACTTGCAAACATACAACGGTCGGGGGCCCTAGAGGTGATAACGGAATGCACGATCTTGCGCTTGGCGGGGCAGTTTAGGCACCGAACGTTCCGAAAGATGATGCAATTGCTGGATCCATAAACAATGATATAGGTCCGGTGGGGGCAGAGGGTTTTTCAAGCCTCGACAAGGCGAGGTGGCATGCTGAGAGGCGTCGCCGGTGGGTTGAGGCACCTTCCAACCATGCTTCGACCGTGTTAGCTGCAAGCGGTCGGTCAGACATCTGAGCATATTTGGAGAGGACATCTTCCGATAGCGGTTCATCATCATGAAGCAGGCACCATGCTTGGGGAGGGGGAGCAGGATGCGTGTCCTGCACGCCGATTCCGATGCGCAGATTGGCCGCCGGCAGGCGGAACCAGGTCCGGAAGCAAAGCACTTTTTTTTTCTTTCCAAAAGCAAGTTCACGAGGCGTGGGGTTAGCGTGTGCGAGGACACGGTCACAATATTCCACCGACAGTGGATGTTTGTCTCGTCGTAGCCGTGCAGCTGCATTAGCGTGGTCGAAGAAGTGCTTTGCTTGATCAGCACTTCTGAGCGAGCTTTGCTTAATCAGCTACGAAGTGGAGTACTTTATTCGAATTCGTGCATGCATGCATGCATGCATAAGCAGCTACAAGGCGCGCACCGGCCGGCCGAACCACCTGTTTTGTACGTACTACCAAGAGCTAGGTAAGATGCATACTACTGATGCTACTGTCAACAAGGCTACGGCCGAGGCGACCAACTTTTGGACTACCAGGAACTACATCCTGGCGGCGCTCGGGGGCACACTCGCCGTCACGGCCATCGTCATCATCGTCTCCGTCCTCCTCGGCCCCGCGCACATCAGCTTCTACATCGTCCAAGCCTCGAGCACCGTTCCCGGGGCGAGCAACAACGACACCCACTACCTGAACCTCACCATCGCCGCCGCCAACGCCAGCCGAAAGCGCGCGGCTGTGCGGTACCAGAGCGTCTTCGTCTACCTCAAGAACAGCACGATCGCGGCCGGGCGGAACACCTACACCATCCAGGCCCCGGTCTATGCGATGACGCCGCCGATGAACAAGTACCTCCCGCCAGGAGCAGAGCCGGTGAACATTAAGGCGTCGGCGCACTTGCTGAAGAGTGACCAGACCCAGGGCTTCATCGGTCGCCGGATGAACGTCAGCGGCTTCACCGTGGTGGTGACCGCGCTCGTCCGCTTCCGGATCCACGGGATTCCCACGAGGGCGTACGACATCAAGGTCTCCTGCAATCACGTCTTTTTCTCGGAAGAAGAACCGTCCAGCATCCGCCCGCCGGCAATCAATTGCACGGCTTAATCACTTTTTGGTAGCCAATGTTTCATCTGCTGCGCATGCGCGCGTCTGTGGATTTCCTTTCTTCGATCTTCCTGTGGATCGATCTGCTATCCTTTGGTTGTTTCAGTTTCAATTCCTGGGTGTTCAGGAGATACCCAATTATTGGTAGATGTGTGCTTTCGCATTCCTTCTTATCTGCATCGGGTATGGTTTTGTAATGGTGATGATCCATGGACACGTGTGTTAGTGAAGAAATAGATTTGTGAGGTTTGTTTGAAGTTTGGTTTTGAATTACTACCCATGGCATGTACACAATTAAACACGTGACATCATATATAGCGCAAAATCAAAATTTATAGGACGATTCTTCCGTTTTCTTTGTTACAGATCCGAATGACCCGCCAACCATTAGTTTCGTATCGCACGGGCACAATTCTCGCGATCTTCACTCTGTTCCTGCCGAGTCCTCCTCCTTGAGATATTCTTTGCACTAGAGCAGAATTGTGCTATTAAGACACACCTATGGCCTAGGGGGGTGTGCCGGGTGTGCCATGGCACACCTAGAATTTATCAAAATATTTTTCTACCATGTAATATTTAGCATATTTTTAAGGCCCATCCAAGCCAATTGAAATAGACCACATTTTTTTTAAATGTACACCCACTTCATTTTATTTCTGGATCCGCGACTGCCTAAGGCACAGCCTATCATCGAACTATGTGTGATGAAGGCATCACAATCGCTAGAAAAATAACGAAGAAGTCTGTTTTAAACCTTGTCTTCGTTCGACCCGGCAAATTCGAACCGCAACCTTGGAACCTGAAATCGACACCCCCACCTATCTGATCCCAGTTCTTTGCGCCCTTAAGCCCGTTCCCAAATAGGGATTCGCTGACGTGTGAGCGGGATTGCTGACTTTGCTTCGATGGTGGGTCCAACAGGTTCAGGCACGGGGATAACTGGCTGAGCCGGACCAGCTCGCCTCCTTGCTGCTCTGTTCGCCTCCATTCTCCCCTGACGAATCAACTTCTCCTCCGCGGCGGCGATGGCAAACGGCGGATGATCGCAACGACCTCCGACGAGCACTCCTGCAGAACAAGAGCAGGTACACGATGTTCTTCCCGAGTGTCCATTCCCTGCTTTTTTGGGGGAAATTTTAGCCTCTTGCAAGCGCTAGGTTTAGGGTTCTACAGGTGTTCAAGTTTGGGTTTTTTGGGAGAAATTTTTGGTAGGTCAGATTGTGCTATTTGTAGTTCTAGTTCAATTATGCTTATATATTTGTTGCAATGTAGGATTTTGTCGTTGAAAACATGGATCCAGCAGAAGTGTTGACTGTCAGATTTCACTTTGGGGGCGAGTTCATACGGATTGGTCCATCGCTTGATTATGTGGGTGGAGATATTGGAATGTCAGAGATTGAGCGGGACAAGCTCTCATTGCCGGAGCTAAAAGGCTTTTTAGGAGATCATATGACAGTGAAGGAAAGCATGAAGTACCATTTTTTGTTGCCTGGCATGGAGTTGATAAATGGATTGCTTTTCTTGTTTGATGATGTTGGTTGCATGAAGATGTCTGAGTACACTACAGATGGAGGGGTTGCTGAAGTATATGTGGAGTATAATGGGGAAGAGAATGAGCCAGAGGAAGCAAATAGTGGGTCTGATTTTGAAGGAGATGAGCTTGAGGACCTGATGTGCATTGGCAGTGAAGATGAGCCTGATTTAGTGATCGCAGCAGAAAATGAGCAAGACAATGGAAATGAACAGAGTAGTGGTGCAAGAGGAGAGATACTTGAACATATCCTTATTCCCAATAAAGGTGGTGTGGTCACACAAGTGATAAGCAGTCCATTGAAAAAAAGTGAGAAGTGGTTATGCTAGTCAGAGTTCTCAAGTTGTTAATCCAACTGAACCATATGATACGTCCCAAGTTTCTGAAGTTGCACAAAATGTTGCAGTACATGCACAACATGCTATTGTAGTTCCACAAAATGCTACTACAATTTCTGAAAATGTTGTAGTAGTTTCTGAAAATGTTGCAGAAGTTGCACAAGATGTTGCAGATTCATCTGACTCGGAGGACATTGAGTATGTGCCCCATACAGATGACAGTGGGGAAGAATCAGAGGTTGTTGAGATGAGAAAGCATGCAAGTGTTGGAAATATGCCCTAGAGGCAATAATAAAATGATTATTATATTTCCTTGTTCATGATAATTGTCTATTATTCATGCTATAATTGTATTATCCGGAAATCGTAATACATGTGTGAATACATAGACCACAATGTGTCCCTAGTGAGCCTCTAGTTGACTAGCTCGTTGATCAACAGATAGTCATGGTTTCCTGGCTATGGACATGGTGATGTCATTGATAACGGGATCACATCATTAGGAGAATGATGTGATGGACAAGACCTAAACCTAAGCATAGCACAAAGATCGTGTAGTTCGTTTGTTGTAGCTTTTCTGGATGTCAAGTATCATTTCCTTAGACCATGAGATTGTGCAACTCCCGGATGCCGTAGGAGTGCCTTGGGTGTGCCAAACGTCACAACGTAACTGGGTGACTATAAAGGTACATTACAGGTATCTCCGAAAGTGTCTGTTGGGTTGGCACGAATCGAGACTGGGATTTGTCACTCCGTATGACGGAGAGGTATCTCTGGGCCCACTCGGTAATGCATCATCATAATGAGCTCAATGTGATCAAGTGGTTGATCATGGGATCATGCATTACGGTACGAGTAAAGTGACTTGCCGGTAACGAGACTGAACGAGGTATTGGGATACCGACGATCGAGTTTCGGGCAAGTAACGTACCGATTGACAAAGGGAATTGAGTACAGGATTGATTAGGTCCTCGACATCGTGGTTCATCCGATGAGATTATCGAGGAGCATGTGGGAGCCAACATGGGTATCCAGATCCCGCTGTTGGTTATTGACCAGAGAGTCGTCTCGGTCATGTCTGCTTGTCTCCCGAACCCGTAGGGTCTACACACTTAAGGTTCGGTGACGCTAGGGTTGTATAGATATGAGTATGCAGTAATCCGAAAGTTGTTCGGAGTCCCGGATGAGATCCTGGACGTCACGAGGAGTTCCGGAATTGTCCGGAGGTGAAGAATTATATATAGGAAGTGTAGTTTCGGCCATCGGTAAAGTTTCGGGGGTCACCGGTATTGTACCGGGACCACCGGATGGGTCCCGGGGTCCACCGGGTGGGGCCACCCATCCCGGAGGGCCCCATGGGTTGAAGTGGGGAGGGGAACCAGCCCATAGTGGGCTGGTGCGCACCCCCCTTGGGCCCCCCATGTGCCTAGGGTTGGGAACCCTAGGGGAGGGGCGCCTCCACTTGCCTTGGGGGGTACTCCACCCCTTGGCCGCCGCCCCCCCTAGGAGATCCCATCTCCTAGGGCCGGTGCACCCCCCTAGGGGGCCTATATAAAAGAGGGGGGAGGGAGGGCAGCAAGACCTCAAGCCTTGGCGCCTCCCTCTCCCCTGCTACACCTCTCCCTCTCGCAGAAGCTCGGCGAAGCCCTGCTGCGGTGACTGCTGCATCCACCACCACGCCGTCGTGCTGCTGGATCTTCATCAACCTCTCCTTCCCCCTTGCTGGATCAAGAAGGAGGAGACGTCACACTGACCGTACGTGTGTTGAACGTGGAGGTGCCGTCCGTTCGGCGCTAGGATCTCCGGTGATTTGGATCACGACGAGTACGACTCCCTCATCCCCGTTCTTTGAACGCTTCCGCTCGCGATCTACAAAGGTATGCAGATGCATCCGATCACTCATTGCTAGTTGACTCCATAGATTGATCTTGGTGAAACGTAGGAAAATTTTTTGTTTTCTGCAACGTTCCCCAACAGTGGCATCATCAGCTAGGTCTATGCGTAGTTCTGTTTGCACAAGTAGAACACAATTTGTTGTGGGCGTAGATGTTGTCAACTTTCTTGCCGCTACTAGTCTTATTTTGCTTCAGCGGTATTGTGGAATGAAGCGGCCCGGACCAACCTTACACGTACGCTTACGAGAGACCGGTTCCACCGACTGACATGCACTAGTTGCATAAGGTGGCTGGCGGGTGTCTGTCTCTCCCACTTTAGTTGGAGCGGATTCGACGAAAAGAGTCCTTATGAAGGGTAAATAGAAGTTGACAAATCACGTTGTGGCTTTAACGTAGGTAATAAAACGTTCTTGCTAGAACCCTCTTGCAGCCATGTAAAACTTGCAACAACAATTAGAGGACGTCTAACTTGTTTTTGCAGCAAGTGTTTTGTGATGTGATATGGCCAAAGTTGTGATGAATGATGAATGATATATGTGATGTATGAGATCATGTTCTTGTAATAGGAATCATGACTTGCATGTCGATGAGTATGACAACCGGCAGGAGCCATAGGAGTTGTTCTTATTTTTTGTATGACCTGCGTGTCATTGAGAAACACCATGTAAATTACTTTACTTTATTGCTAAACGTGTTAGCCATAGTAGTAGAAGTAATAGTTGGCGAGCAACTTCATGGAGACACGATGATGGAGATCATGATGATGGAGATCATGGTGTCATGCCGGTGACAAGATGATCATGGAGCCCCAAGATGGAGATCAAAGGAAGCTATATGATACTGGCCATATCATGTCACTATTATTTGATTGCATGTGATGTTTATCATATTTTTGCATCTTGTTTACTTAGAATGACGGTAGTAAATAAGATGATCCCTCATAATAATTTCAAGAAAGTGTTCCCCCTAACTGTGCACCGTTGCGACAGTTCGTTGTTTCGAAGCACCACGTGATGAGCGGGTGTGATAGATTCCAACGTTCACATACAACGGGTGTAAGACAGATTTACACATGCAAACACTTAGGTTGACTTGACGAGCCTATCATGTACAGACATGGCCTCGGAACACAGAAGACCGAAAGGTCGAGCATGAGTCGTATAGAAGATACGATCAACATGAAGATGTTCACCGATGTTGACTAGTCCATCTCACGTGATGATTGGACACGGCCTAGTTAACCCGGATCATGTTATACTTAGATGACTCGAGGGATGTCTATCTGAGTGGGAGTTCATTGAATAATTTGATTAGATGAACTTAATTATCATGAACTTAGTCTAAAATCTTTACAATATGTCTTGTAGATCAAATGGCCAACGTTGTCCTCAACTTCAATGCGTTCCTAGAGAAAATCAAGCTGAAAGACGATGGCAGCAACTATACGGACTGGGTCCGGAACCTGAGGATCATCCTCATAGCTGCCAAGAAAGATTATGTCCTAGAAGCACCGCTAGGTGACGCACCCGTCCCACAGAACCAAGACGTTATGAACGCTTGGCAGACACGTGCTGATGATTACTCCCTCGTTCAGTGCGGCATGCTTTACAGCTTAGAACCGGGGATCCAAAAGTGTTTTGAGCGACACAGAGCATATGAGATGTTCGAAGAGCTGAAAATGGTTTTCCAAGCTCATGCCCGGGTCGAGAGATATGAAGTCTCCGACAAGTTCTTCAGCTGTAAGATGAAGGAAAATAGTTCTGTCAGTGAGCACATACTCAAAATGTCTGGGTTGCATAACCTCTTGACTCAGCTGGGAGTTAATCTCCCGGATGACGCGGTCATTGACAGAATCCTTCAGTCGCTTCCACCAAGCTACAAGAGCTTTGTGATGATCTTCAATATGCAGGGGATGGAAAAGACCATTCCTGAAGTATTTGCAATGCTCAAATCAGCAGAGGTAGAAGTCAAAAAGGAACATCAAGTGTTGATGGTGAATAAAACCACTAAGTTCAAGAAAGGCAAGGGTAAGAAGAACTTCAAGAAGGACGGCAAGGGAGTTGCCGCGCCCGGTAAGCAAGCTGCCAGGAAGAAGCCAAAGAATGGACCCAAGCCCAAGACTGAGTGCTTTTATTGCAAGGGAAGTGGTCACTAGAAGCGGAACTGCCCCAAATACTTAGCGGACAAGAAGGCCGGCATCACAAAAGGTATATGTGATATACATGTAATTGATGTGTACCTTACCAGTACTCGTAGTAGCTCCTGGGTATTTGATACCGGTGCGGTTGCTCACATTTGTAACTCAAAGCAGGAGCTGCGGAATAAGCGGAGACTGGCGAAGGACGAGGTGACGATGCGCGTCGGGAATGGTTCCAAGGTCGATGTGATCGCCGTCGGCACGCTACCTCTACATTTACCTACGGGATTAGTTTTAAACCTCAATAATTGTTATTTAGTGCCAGCTTTGAGCATGAACATTGTATTAGGATCTCGTTTAATACGAGATGGCTACTCATTTAAATCCGAGAATAATGGTTGTTCTATTTATATGAGAGATATGTTTTACAGTCATGCTCCATTGGTGAATGGTTTATTCTTAATGAATCTCGAGCGTAATGCTACACATATTCATAGTGTGAATACCAAAAGATGTAAGGTTGATAATGATAGTCCCACATACTTGTGGCACTGCCGCCTTGGTCACATAGGTGTCAAACGCATGAAGAAGCTCCATGCAGATGGACTTTTAGACTCTCTTGATTACAAATCATTTGACACGTGCGAACCACGCCTCATGGGTAAAATGACCAAGACTCCATTCTCAGGAACAATGGAGCGAGCAACCAACTTATTGGAAATCATACATACTGATGTGTACGGTCCAATGAGTGTTGAGGCTCGCAGTGGCTATCGTTATGTTCTCACCCTCACTGATGACTTGAGTAGATATGGGTATGTCTACTTAATGAAACACAAGTCTGAGACCTTTGAAAAGTTCAAGGAATTTCAGAGTGAGGTTGAGAATCAACGTGATAGGAAAATCAAGTTCTTGCGATCAGATCGTGGGGGAGAATACTTGAGTCACGAATTTGGCACACACTTAAGAAAATGTGGAATAGTTTCACAACTCACGCCGCCTGGAACACCTCAGCGTAATGGTGTGTCCGAACATCGTAATCGCACTCTATTAGATATGGTGCGATCTATGATGTCTCTTACCGATTTACCGATATCATTTTGGGGCTATGTTTTAGAGACTGCCGCATTCACTTTAAATAGGGCTCCGTCGAAATCCGTTGAGACGACACCGTATGAATTATGGTTTGGGAAGAAACCTAAGCTGTCATTTCTAAAAGTTTGGGGATGCGATGCTTATGTCAAGAAACTTCAACCTGAAAAGCTCGAACCCAAGTCGGAAAAATGCGTCTTCATAGGATACCCTAAAGAAACTGTTGGGTATACCTTCTACCTCAGATCTGAAGGCAAGATCTTTGTTGCCAAGAATGGGTCCTTTCTAGAGAAAGAGTTTCTCTCGAAAGAAATAAGTGGGAGGAAGGTAGAACTTGATGAAGTATTACCTCTTGAACCGGTAAGTGGCGCGGCTCAAGAAAATGTTCCTAAGGTGCCTGCACCAACTAGAGAGGAAGTTGTTGATGATGATCATGAAACTTCAGATCAAGTTGCTACTGAACTTCGTAGGTCCACAAGGACACGTTCCGCACCAGAGTGGTACGGCAACCCTGTCTTGGAAATCATGTTGTTAGACAACTGTGAACCTTCGAACTATGAAGAAGCGATGGCGGGCCCGCATTCCGACAAATGGCTGGAAGCCATGAAATCCGAGATAGGATCCATGTATGAAAACGAAGTATGGACTTTGACTGACTTGCCCGTTGATCGGCAAGCCATAGAAAATAAATGGATCTTTAAGAAGAAGACAGACGCGGATGGTAATGTGACCATCTATAAAGCTCGGCTTGTCGCTAAGGGTTATCGACAAGTTCAAGGGGTTGACTATGATGAGACTTTCTCACCCGTAGCGAAGCTGAAGTCCGTCCGAATCATGTTAGCAATTGCCGCATTCTATGATTATGAGATATGGCAAATGGACGTCAAAACGGCATTCCTTAATGATTTCCTTAAGGAAGAATTGTATATGATGCAGCCGGAAGGTTTTGTCGATCCTAAGAATGCTGACAAGGTGTGCAAGCTCCAACGCTCGATTTATGGGCTGGTGCAAGCATCTCGGAGTTGGACATTCACTTTGATGAGATGATCAAAGCGTTTGGGTTTATGCAGACTTATGGAGAAGCCTGCGTTTACAAGAAAGTGAGTGGGATCTCTGTAGCATTTCTCATATTGTATGTGGATGACATACTGTTGATGGGAAATGATATAGAATTCTTGGAAAGCATAAAGGCCTATTTGAACAAGTGTTTTTCAATGAAGGACCTTGGAGAAGCTGCTTACATATTAGGCATCAAGATCTATTGAGATAGATCGAGACGCCTCATTGGTCTTTCACAGAGTACGTACCTTGACAAGATTTTGAAGAAGTTCAAAATGGATCAGTCAAAGAAGGGGTTCTTGCCTGTATTGCAAGGTACGAGATTGAGCTTGGCTCAATGCCTGACCACGGCAGAAGATAGAGAAAAGATGAGTGTCGTCCCCTATGCCTCGGCCATAGGGTCCATCATGTATGCTATGCTGTGTACCAGACCTGATGTAAACCTTGCCGTGAGTTTGGTAGGAAGGTACCAAAGTAATCCCGGCATGGAACAGTGGACCTGTCAAAAATATCCTGAAGTACCTGAAAAGGACTAAGGAAATGTTTCTCGTTTATGGAGGTGACGAAGAGCTCGTCGTAAAGGGTTACGTCAATGCTAGCTTCGACATAGATCTGGATGACTCTAAGTCACAAACCGGATACGTGTATATTTTGAATGGTGGGGCAGTAAGCTGGTGTAGTTGCAAGCAAAGCGTTGTGGTGGGATCTACATGTGAAGGGGAGTACATGGAAGCCTCGGAGGCAGAACACGAAGCAGTCTGGGTGAAGGAGTTCATTACCGACCTAGGAGTCATACCCAATGCTTCGGGCCTGATGACTCTCTTCTGTGACAACACTGGAGCTATTGCCCTTGCCAAGGAGCCCAGGTTTCACTGGAAGACCAGGCATATCAAGTGTCGCTTCAACTCCATTCGTGAAAGTGTTCAAAATGGAGACATAGAGATTTTTAAAGTACATACGGACCTGAATGTAGCAGATCCATTGACTAAACCTCTTCCTAGAGCAAAACATGATCAACACCAGAATTCCATGGGTGTTCGATTCATCACAATGTAACTAGATGATTGACTCTAGTGCAAGTGGGAGTCTGTTGGAAATATGCCCTAGAGGCAATAATAAAATGATTATTATATTTCCTTGTTCATGATAATTGTCTATCATTCATGCTATAATTGTATTATCCGGAAATCGTAATACATGTGTGAATACATAGACCACAATGTGTCCCTAGTGAGCCTCTAGTTGACTAGCTCGTTGATCAACAGATGGTCATGGTTTCCTGGCTATGGACATGGGGATGTCATTGATAACGGGATCACATCATTAGGAGAATGATGTGATGGAAAAGACCTAAACCTAAGCATAGCACAAAGATCGTGTAGTTCGTTTGCTGTAGCTTTTCTAGATGTCAAGTATCATTTCCTTAGACCATGAGATTGTGCAACTCCCGGATGCCGTAGGAGTGCCTTGGGTGTGCCAAACGTCACAACGTAACTGGGTGACTATAAAGGTACATTACAGGTATCTCCGAAAGTGTCTGTTGGGTTGGCACGAATCGAGACTGGGATTTGTCACTCCATATGACGGAGAGGTATCTCTGGACCCACTCGGTAATGCATCATCATAATGAGCTCAATGTGATCAAGTGGTTGATCACGGGATCATGCATTATGGTACGAGTAAAGTGACTTGCCGTTAACGAGACTGAACGAGGTATTGGGATACCGACGATCGAGTCTCGGGCAAGTAACATACCGATTGACAAAGGGAATTGAGTACGGGATTGATTAGGTCCTCGACATCGTGGTTCATCCGATGAGATCATCGAGGAGCATGTGGGAGCCAACATGGGTATCCAGATCCCACTATTGGTTATTGACCAGAGAGTCGTCTCGGTCATGTCTGCTTGTCTCCCGAACCCGTAGGGTCTATACACTTAAGGTTCGGTGACGCTAGGGTTGTATAGATATGAGTATGCAGTAATCCGAAAGTTGTTCGGAGTCCCGGATGAGATCCTGGACGTCACGAGGAGTTCCGGAATTGTCCGGAGGTGAAGAATTATATATAGGAAGTGTAGTTTCGGCCATCGGGAAAGTTTCGGGGGTCACCGGTATTGTACCGGGACCACCGGATGGGTCCCGGGGTCCACCGGGTGGGGCCACCCATCCCGGAGGGCCCCATGGGCTGAAGTGGGGAGGGGAACCAGCCCATAGTGGGCTGGTGCGCCCCCCCCCTTGGGCCCCCCATGCGCCTAGGGTTGGGAACCCTAGGGGAGGGGGCGCCTCCACTTGCCTTGGGGGGTACTCCACCCCCTTGGCCGTCGCCCCCCTAGGAGATCCCATATCCTAGGGCCGGCGCACCCCCTAGGGGGCCTATATAAAGGAGGGGGGAGGGAGGGCAGCAAGACCTCAAGCCTTGGCGCCTCCCTCTCCCCTGCTACACCTCTCCCTCTCGCAGAAGCTCGGCGAAGCCCTGCTGCGGTGACTGCTGCATCCACCACCACGCCGTCGTGCTGCTGGATCTTCATCAACCTCTCCTTCCCCCTTGCTGGATCAAGAAGGAGGAGACGTCACGCTGACCGTACGTGTGTTGAACGCGGAGGCGCCGTCCGTTCGGCGCTAGGATCTCCGGTGATTTGGATCACGACGAGTACGACTCCCTCATCCCCGTTCTTTGAACGCTTCCGCTCGCGATCTATAAAGGTATGTAGATGCATCCGATCACTCGTTGCTAGTTGACTCCATAGATTGATCTTGGTGAAACGTAGGAATTTTTTTTGTTTTCTGCAACGTTCCCCAACAGCAAGAAAATTCAGGAAAAAGATGAGAGATTCTAAGAAGTGGGCTGATGCAGATTCAACTGGGGCAGTGCGTATTGAACTGGTGGCAAATGTGGAGGAGGCAGTACAGGATATGGAGTTTGAATCATCTGATGAGGACTACTCATATGATGAAGATGAAGATGGGAACATGGTTAGAAGGAAGAGCCAATATGTTAGGTTTATGTTGAGCTACTAAGGAAGTAATAACCCCTAAAGAAGCTAGAGCAAGACCTAACTGAAAATGAATCGAATTGTTGATTGTGTCATAAAGGCCCTTATGCCCACGCCCTAATCGACCCCCCGGAGGAGTATGCGCTTCTAAAAGATCTTTAATACTGTGCCCAATTCCGAAGTTAGTTTGATACATGTGACCGGCAATGAGAAAAATAAATGCAATAGCTAAATGATGGTGAGCCATATCGGTCAGCCACAAACTTTGTGTTTGTGGATGGAATCCCCCAAGAAGAGTTAGAATGGCAGTTCCCGCTCCTTGAGCGGTACCAAATAAATGATTACTCGAATCAGGGTTTTGGGCATAAAGATTCCATTGACCCGTCAAAAGGGGTCCCAACCCCTGGGGATAGGGTAATACATCTAAGAAATTATTCCATCGAACGTACTCCCCCTGGATGCGGGAATAGCAACATGAACTAAATGTCCTGTCCAAGCCAAAGAACTTACCCCGAAAAGTCCTGACAAATGATGATTGAGACGAGATTCCACGTTTTTGAACCACGAAAGGCTTGGTTTCCATTTGGGTTGTAGATGTAACCAACCCGCTATTAAGGACAGCGTAGAAAGAAATAATAGAAAAAGAGCTCCAATATAAAGATCCTCATTGGTGTGTAATCCTATTGTATACCACCACTGATAAACTCCAGAATAAGCAATATTCACTGGACCAGCAGCACCTCCTCGAGTAAAGGCTTCCACAGCGGGTTGACCAAAATGAGGATCCCAAATCGCATGAGCAATAGGTCTTACGTGTAAAGGATCATGTATCCATGATTCAAAATTTCCTTGCCAAGCTACATGAAACAGATTTACGGACGTCCATAGAAAGATTATTGCTAATTGCCCAAAGTGAGAAGCAAAAATGTTCTGATAAAGACGTTCTTCAGTAATATCATCATGACTTCTGAAATCATGTGCGGTAGCAATACCAAACCAAATACGACGAGTAGTGGGGTCCTGAGCTAAGCCTTGGCTAAACCTGGGAAATCTTAATTCCATAATGCCTTTCAAATCCTCCTAGCCACTATCCTACTGCAATAATTCTCGCTAAGAAGAATGCCCATGTCGTGGCATGGGCATTCCACACTTCAGTCTGGGAATGGTTTTTAGAAGCAAGAAGCAGTTAACCAGAGCTATAAAGAGGTATGGACTTGCTACCAAAAGGAGCATTTCCTTCTTAAAATCCGAGGAGCACAGAGTTAGAGCAAAGTGTGACTGGCCTAGGTGTCCATGGTTGTTATATGCAGCAAAAACAAGTAGGTGCTCTAGGTTTCAAATCATCACATTTGAAGATGAGCATGAATGTGCACAAAACAGAGACAACAAACTGGTTACTGCTAAGGTGATTGCCAAAAGGTATGAGAATTTCATCTTGGCAAATCCTTTATGGAAGATTGACAGCATGAAATCCACGGTGATGCAATAAATGTTTGCTGATGTATCAATTTCAAAGTACAAGGCAGCAAAAAAAATTGTACTCGACAAGATTTTGTGTGGTATGAAAAATGAGTACACAAAAGTGTTTGATTATCAGTTGGAACTGCTTAGAAGCAACCCAGGGAGCACAATGGCTGTTTGCTTGGATCCAGTAGAGATGGAGCAGAACATCTTTCAGCAATTTTATGTTTGTTTCGATGCAATGAAGAAAGGGTTTAAAGCAGGATGCAGGAAAGTGATTGGGTTGGATGGCTGTTTCTTCAAGGGAGCATGCGAAGGTGAGCTGCTAGCTGTAATTGCTAGGGATGCCAACAACCAAATGTATCCAGTTGCATGGGCTGTTGTGGACAAGGAGACCAAGGATACCTGGGCCTGGTTTATTGGACTTCTTATCAAAGATTTGGACATTAATGATCAAGGTGCTGGATGGGTCTTCATTTCTGACCAACAAAGGTAAAACTTATTTAATGCCTAGTTAAAAAAATAATGCCTTATGTGTTGGAAATATGCCCTACAGGCAATAAAAAAATGGTTATTATTATATTTCTTTGTTCATGATAATTGTCTATTGTTCATGCTATAATTGTATTATCCGGAAATCATAATACATGTGTGAATACATAGACCACAACATGTCACTAGTGAGCCTCTAGTTGACTAGCTCGTTGATCAAAATATAGTCATGGTTTCCTGACTATGGACATTGGATGTCATTGATAACGGGATCACATCATTAGGAGAATGATGTGATGGACAAGACCCAATCCTAAGCATAGCTCAAAGATCGTGTAGTTCGTATGCTATAGCTTTTCCGAATGTCAAGTATCATTTCCTTAGACCATGAGATTGTGCAACTCCCGGATACCGTAGGAGTACTTTGGGTGTGCCAAACGTCACAACGTAACTGAGTGACTATAAAGGTACACTACAGGTATCTCCGAAAGTGTCTTTTGGGTTGGCACGAATCGAGACTGAGATTTGTCACTCCATATGACGGAGAGGTATCTCTGGGCCCACTCGGTAATGCATCATCATAATGAGCTCAATGTGACCAAGTGGTTGATCACGGGATCATGCATTACGGCACGATTAAAGTGACTTGCCGGTAACGAGATTGAACGAGGTATTGGGATACCGACGATCGAGTCTCGGGCAAGTAACGAACCGGTTGACAAAGGGAATTGTATATGGATTGATTGAATCCTCGACATCGGGGTTCATCCGATGAGATCATCGTGGAGCATGTGGGAGCAAACATGGGTATCCAGATCCTGCTGTTGGTTATTGACCGGAGAGGCGTCTCGGTCATGTCTGCATGTCTCCTGAACCCGTAGGGTCTACACACTTAAGGTTCGGTGACGCTAGGGTTGTAGAGATATTAGTATGCAGTAACCCTAAAGTTGTTCGGAGTCCCGGATGAGATCCCAGACGTCACAAGGAGTTCCGGAATGGTCCGGAGGTAAAGATTTATATATGGGAAGTCCAGTTTCGGCCATCGGGGAGGTTTCGGGGGTCGCCGGTATTGTACCGGGACCACCGGAAGGGTCCCGGGGGTCCGCCGGGTGGGGCCACCTATCCCGGAGGGCCCCATGGGCTGAAGTGGGAGGGGAACCAGCCCCTGGTGGGCTGGTGCGCCCCCCTTGGGCCTCCCCTACGCCTAGGGTTGGGAAACCCTAGGGGTGGGGGCGCCCCCCACTTGGCTTGGGGGGGAAGCCACCCCTTGGCTGCCGCCCCCTTGGAGATTCATCTCCTAGGGCCGCCCCCCCAAGGCCCCTATATAAAGAGGAGGGAGGGAGGGCAGCCGGACCCCCTTTGCTCTTGGCGCCTCCCTCTCCCTCCGTAGCACCTCTCCTCCCCGCTTGCGCTTGGCGAAGCCCTGCCGGGATCCTGCTACATCCACCACCACGCTGTCATGCTGCTGGATCTTCATCAACCTCTCCTTCCCCCCTTGCTAGATCAAGAAGGAGGAGACGTCTTCCCAACCGTACGTGTGTTGAACGCGGAGGTGTTGTCCGTTCGGCACTTGGTCATCGGTGATTTGGATCACGACGAGTACGACTCCATCAACCCCGTTCTCTTGAACGCTTCCGCGCGCGATCTACAAGGGTATGTAGATGCACTCCTCTCTCCCTCGTTGCTAGATGACTCCATAGATTGATCTTGGTGATGCGTAGAAAATTTTAAAATTCTGCTACGTTCCCCAACAGTGGCATCATGAGCTAGGTCTATGCGTAGTTTCTATGCACGAGTAGAACACAAAGCAGTTGTGGGCGTGGATATTGTCAATTTGCTTGCCGTTACTTGTCTTATCTTGATTCGGCGGCATCGTGGGATGAAGCGGTCCGGACCGACCTTACACGTACGCTTACGTGAGACTAGTTCCATCGATTGACATGCACTAGTTGCATAAGGTGGTTGGCGGGTGTCTGTCTCTCCCACTTTAGTCGGATTGGATTCGATGAAAAGGGTCCTTATGAAGGGTAAATAGAAATTGGCATATCACGTTGTGGTTTTGGCGTAGGTAAGAAACGTTCTTGCTAGAGACCTATAGCAGCCACGTAAAAACTTGCAACAACAATTCGAGGACGTCTAACTTGTTTTTGCAGCATGTGTCGTGTGATGTGATATGGCCAAAAGGATGTGATGAATGATATATGTGATGTATGAGATTCATCATGTTCTTGTAATAGGAATCACGACTTGCATGTCGATGAGTATGACAACCGG
Source organism: Triticum urartu (assembly GCF_056163025.1). Lineage (NCBI taxonomy): Eukaryota > Viridiplantae > Streptophyta > Magnoliopsida > Poales > Poaceae > Triticum > Triticum urartu. The sequence goes on along the minus strand of NC_141879.1, from coordinate 34,392,744 downwards.
CAGGAGCCATAGGAGTTGTCTTTATTTATTTATGACCTGCGTGTCAACATAAACGTCATGTAATTACTTTACTTTATTGCTAAAGCGTTAGCCATAGTAGTAGAAGTAATAGATGACGAGACAACTTCAAGAAGACACAATGATGGAGATCATGATGATGGAGATCATGGTGTCATGTCGGTGACAACGATGATCATGGAGCCCCGAAGATGGAGATCAAAAGGAGCAAATGATATTGGCCATATCATGTCACTATTTGATTGCATGTGATGTTTATCATGTTTTACATCTTATTTGCTTAGAACGACGGTAGCTTAAATAAGATGATCCCTCATAATAATTTCAAGAAAGTGTTCCCCCTAACTGTGCACCGTTGCGAAGGTTCGTTGTTTCGAAGCACCACGTGATGATCGGGTGTGATAGATTCTAACGTTCGAATACAACGGGTGTAAGCCAGATTTACACACGCAATACACTTAGGTTGACTTGACGAGCCTATCATGTACAGACATGGCCTCGGAACACAGAAGACCGAAAGGTCGAGCATGAGTCGTATAGAAGATACGATCAACATGAAGATGTTCACCGATGTTGACTAGTCCGTCTCACGTGATGATCGGACATGGCCTAGTTAACTCGGATCATGTTTCACTTAGATGATTGGAGGGATGTCTATCTGAGTGGGAGTTCATTGAATAATTTGATTAGATGAACTTAATTATCATGAACTTAGTCTAAAATCTTTACAATATGTCTTATAGATCAAATGGCCCACGTTGTCCTCAACTTCAACGCGTTCCTAGAGAAAACCAAGCTGAAAGACGATGGCAGCAACTATACGGATTGGGTCCGGAACCTGAGGATCATCCTCATAGCTGCCAAGAAAGATTATGTCCTAGAAGCACCGCTAGGTAACACACATGTCCCAGAGAACCAAGACGTTATGAACGCTTGGCAGTCACGTGCTGATGATTACTCCCTCGTTCAGTGCGGCATGCTTTATAGCTTAGAACCGGGGCTCCAAAAGCGTTTTGAGAGACACGGAGCATATGAGATGTTGGAAGAGCTGAAAATGGTTTTTCAAGCTCATGCCGGGGGTCGAGAGATATGAAGTCTACGACAAGTTCTTCAGCTGTAAGATGGAGGAAAATAGTTCTATCAGTGAGCACATACTCAAAATGTCTGGGTTGCATAACCGCTTGACTCAGCTGGGAGTTAATATCCCGGATGATGCGGTCATTAACAGAATCCTTCAGTCGCTTCCACCGAGCTACAAGAGCTTTGTGATGAACTTCAATATGCAGGGGATGGAAAAGACCATTCCTGAGGTATATTCAATGCTAAAATCAGCAGAGGTGGAAATCAAAAAGGAACATCAAGTGTTGATGGTGAATAAAACCACTAAGTTCAAGAAAGGCAAGGGTAAGAAGAACTTCAAGAAGGACGGCAAGGGAGTTGCCGCGCCCGGTAAGCAAGCTGCCGGGAAGAAGCCAAAGAATGGACCCAAGCCTGAGACTGGGTGTTTTTATTGCAAGGGAAGTGGTCACTGGAAGCGGAACTGCCCCAAATACTTAGCGGACAAGAAGGCCGGCAACACTAAAGGTATATGTGATATACATGTAATTGATGTGTACCTTACCAGTACTCGTAGTAGCTCCTGGGTATTTGATACCGGTGCGGTTGCTCATATTTGTAACTCAAAGCAGGAGCTGCGGAATAAACAGAGACTGGCGAAGGACGAGGTGACGATGCGCGTCGGGAATGGTTCCAAGGTCGATGTGATCGCCGTCGGCACGCTACCTCTACATTTACCTACGGGATTAGTTTTAAATCTCAATAATTGTTATTTAGTGCCAGCTTTGAGCATGAACATTGTATCAGGGTCTCGTTTAATTCGAGATGGCTACTCATTTAAATCCGAGAATAATGGTTGTTCTATTTATATGAGAGATATGTTTTATGGTCATGCTCCGCTGGTGAATGGTTTATTCTTAATGAATCTCGAGCGTAATGTTACACATATTCATAGTGTGAATACCAAAAGATGTAAGGTTGATAATGATAGTCCCACATACTTGTGGCACTGCCACCTTGGTCACATAGGTGTCAAACGCATGAAGAAGCTCCATGCCGATGGACTTTTGGAGTCTCTTGATTACGAATCATTTGACACATGCGAACCATGCCTCATGGATAAAATGACCAAGACTCCGTTCTCAGGAACAATGGAGCGAGCAACCAACTTATTGGAAATCATACATACTGATGTGTGCGGTCCAATGAGTGTTGAGGCTCACGGTGGCTATCGTTATGTTCTCACCCTCACTGATGACTTAAGTACATATGGGTATGTCTACTTAATGAAACACAAGTCTGAGACCTTTGAAAAGTTCAAGAAATTTTAGAGTGAGGTTGAGAATCAACGTGACAGGAAAATCAAGTTCTTGCGATCAGATCGTGGGGGAGAATACTTGAGTCACGAATTTGGCACATACTTAAGAAAATGTGGAATAGTTTCACAACTCACACCGCCTGGAACACCTCAACGTAATGGTGTGTCCAAACATCATAATCGCACTCTATTGGATATGGTGCGATCTATGATGTCTCTTACCGATTTACCGTTGTCATTTTGGGGCTATGCTTTAGAGACTGCCGCATTCACTTTAAATAGGGCTCCGTCGAAATCCGTTGAGATGACACCGTATGAATTATGGTTTTGGAAGAAACCTAAGCTGTCGTTTCTAAAAGTTTGGGGATGCGATGCTTATGTCAAGAAACTTCAACCTGAGAAGCTCGAACCCAAATCGGAAAAATGCGTCTTCATAGGATACCCTAAAGAAACTATTGGGTATACCTTCTACCTCAGATCCGAAGGCAAGATCTTTGTTGCCAAGAATGGGTCCTTTCTACAGAAAGAGTTTCTCTCGAAAGAAATAAGTGGGAGGAAAGTAGAACTTGATGAAGTATTACCTCTTGAACCGGTTAGTGGCGCCGCTCAAGAAAATGTTCCTGAGGTGCCTGCACCGACTAGAGAGGAAGTTAATGATGATGATCATGAAACTTCAGATCAAGTTGCTACTGAACTTCGTAGGTCCACCAGGACACGTTCCGCACCAGAGTGGTATGGCAACCCTGTCTTGGAAATCATGTTGTTAGACAACAGTGAACCTTTGAACTATGAAGAAGCGATGGCGGGCCCGGATTCGGAACAAATGGCTGGAAGCCATGAAATCCGAGATAGGATCCATGTATGAAAATGAAGTATGGACTTTGACTGAATTTCCCGATGATAGGCAAGCCATAGAAAATAAATGGATCTTTAAGAAGAAGACAGACACGGATGGTAACTTAACCATCTATAAAGCTCAGCTTGTCGCTAAGGGTTATCGACAAGTTCAAGGGGTAGACTACGATGAGACTTTCTCACCCGTAGCGAAGCTGAAGTCCGTCCGAATCATGTTAGCAATTGCCGCATTCTATGATTATGAGATATGGCAAATGGACGTCAAAACGGCATCCTTAATGGTTTCCTTAAGGAAGAATTGTATATGATGCAGCCGGAAGGTTTTGTCGATCCTAAGAATGCTGACAAGGTGTGCAAGCTCCAACACTCGATTTATGGGCTGGTGCAAGCATCTCGGAGTTGGAACATTCGTTTTGATGAGATGATCAAAGTGTTTGGGTTTACGCAGACTTATGGAGAAGCCTGCATTTACAAGAAAGTGAGTGGGAGCTCTGTAGCATTTCTCATATTGTATGTGGATGACATACTGTTGATGGGAAATGATATAGAACTCTTGGAAAGCATAAAGGCCTACTTGAACAAGTGTTTTTCAATGAAGGATCTTGGAGAAGCTGCTTATATATTAGGCATCAAGATCTATAGAGATAGATCGAGACGCCTCATTGGTCTTTCACAGAGTACGTACCTTGACAAGATATTGAAGAAGTTCAAAATGGATCAGTCAAAGAAGGGGTTCTTGCCTGTATTGCAAGGTACGAGATTGAGCACGGCTCAATGTCCGACCACGACAGAAGATAGAGAAAAGATGAGTGTCGTCCCCTATGCCTCGGCTATAGGGGCTATCATGTATGCTATGCTGTGTACCAGACCTGATGTAAACCTTGTCGTAAGTTTGGTAGGAAGGTACCAAAGTAATCCCGACATGGAACACTGGACAGCGGTCAAGAATATCCTGAAGTACCTGAAAAGGACTAAGGATATGTTTCTTGTTTATGGAGGTGACGAAGAGCTCGTCGTAAAGGGTTACGTCGATGCTACCTTCGACACAGATCTGGATGACTCTAAGTCACAAACCGGATACGTGTATATTTTGAATGGTGGGGCAATAAGCTGGTGTAGTTGCAAGTAGAGCGTTGTGGCGGGATCTACATGTGAAGCGGAGTACATGGCAGCCTCGGAGGCAGCACAAGAAGCAGTCTGGGTGAAGGAGTTCATTACCGACCTAGGAGTCATACCCAATGCGTCGGGCCTGATGACTCTCTTCTGTGACAACACTGGAGCTATTGCCCTTGCCAAGGAGCCCAGGTTTCACAGGAAGACCAGGCATATCAAGCGTCGCTTCAACTCCATTCGTGAAAGTGTTCAAAATGGAGACATAGAGATTTGTAAAGTACATACGGACCTGAATGTGGCAGATCCGTTGACTAAACCTCTGTTGGGGATCGTAGAAGAAATTTAAAATTTTCTACGCATCACCAAGATCAATCTGTGGAGTAATCTAGCAACGAGGGGAAGGAGAGTGCATCTACATACCCTTGTAGATCGCTAAGCGGAAGCGTTCAAGTGAACGGGGTTGATGGAGTCGTACTCGTCGTGATCCAAATCACCGATGATCCTAGCGCCGAACGGACGGCACCTCCGCGTTCAACACACGTACGGAACGGAGACGTCTCCCACGCCTTGATCCAGCAAGGAGGAGGGAGAGGTTGAGGAAGAGAGTCCAACAGCAGCACGACGGCGTGGTGGTGATGGAGTGGTAGTTCTCCGGCAGGGCTTCGCCAAGCTCACGCGGAGGAGGAGAGGTATTGGAGGGGAGGGGCTGCGCCAGGTTCAAGGGTGTGGCCGCCCTCCCACCCCTCCACTATTTATAGGTGGGGAGAGAGGGGGGCCGGCCCCCCTAGATCCCATCTAGGGTTGGGGGCGGCGGCCAAGGGGGGGAGGAGTGCCTCCCAAGTCAAGTGGAAGCCCTCCCCCTTAGGGTTTCCCCTCTCCCATGTGCATGGGCCTTGGGGGGGCTGGTGCCCTTGGCCCATTAAGGTTAGGGCGCCCCCTTACAGCCCATTCTGCTGTATTGGACATGGTGGAACATTTTCCAGACCTCCGGACCCCTCCGGAATCCTCCGGAACCTTCCAGAAGCTTCCCGGTACAATACCGGAAAAAACCGAACTTTTCCCGGAACCTGAACAACAACTTTCCATATATAAACCTTTACCTCCGGACCATTCCGGAACTCCTCGTGACATCTGGGATCTCATCCGGGACTCCGAACAACATTCGGTAATCACATACAAGTCTTCCTAATAACCCTAGCGTCATCGAACCTTAAGTGTGTAGACCCTACGGGTTCGGGAACCATGCAGACATGACCGAGACAACTCTCCGGCCAATAACCAACAGCGGGATCTGGATACCCATGTTGGCTCCCACATGTTCCACGATGATCTCATCGGATGAACCACGATGTCGAGGATTCAATCAATCCCGTATTCAATTCCCTTTGTCCAGCGGTATTGTACTTGCCCGAGATTCGATCGTCGGTATCCCGATACCTTGTTCAATCTCGTTACCGGCAAGTCTCTTTACTCGTTCCGTAACACATCATCCCGTGATCAACTCCTTGGTCACATTGTGCACATTATGATGATGTCCTACCGAGTGGGCCCAGAGATACCTCTCCGTTTACACGGAGTGACAAATCCTAGTCTCGATTCGCGCCAACCCAACAGACACTTTCGGAGATACTTGTAGTGTACCTTTATAGCCACCTAGTTACGTTGTGACATTTGGCACACCAAAAGCACTCCTACGGTATCCGGGAGTTGCACAATCTCATGGTCTAAGGAAATGATACTTGACATTAGAAAAGCTTTAGCAAACGAACTACATGATCTTGTGCTAGGCTTAGGATTGGGTCTTGTCCATCACATCATTCTCCTAATGATGTGATACCGTTATCAACGACATCCAATGTCCATGGTCAGGAAACCGTAACCATCTATTGATCAACGAGCTAGACAACTAGAGGCTTACTAGGGACATGGTGTTGTCTATTTATCCACACATGTATCTGAGTTTCCTATCAATACAATTCTAGCATGGATAATAAACGATTATCATGAACAATGAAATATAATAATAATAATAATAACTAATTTATTATTGCCTCTAGGGCATATTTCCAACAACCTCTCCCTAGAGCAAAACATGATCAACACCAGAACTGCATGGGTGTTCGATTCATCACAATGTAACTAGAATATTGACTCTAGTGCAAGTGGGAGACTGTTGGAAATATGCCCTAGAGGCAATAATAAAATGGTTATTGTTATATTTCTTTGTTCATGATAATTGTCTATTGTTCATGCTATAATTGTGTTATCCGGAAATCGTAATACATGTGTGAATACATAGACAACAACATGTCCCTAGTGAGCCTCTTGTTGACTAGCTCGTTGATCAAAATATAGTCATGGTTTCCTGACTATGGACATTGGATGTCATTGATAACGGGATCACATCATTAGGAGAATGATGTGATGGACAAGACCCAATCCTAAGCATAGCTCAAAGATCGTGTAGTTCGTTTGCTGTAGCTTTTCCGAATGTCAAGTATCATTTCCTTAGACCATGAGATTGTGCAACTCCCGGATACCATAGGAGTACTTTGGGTGTGCCAAACGTCACAACGTAACTGAGTGACTATAAAGGTACACTACAGGTATCTCCGAAAGTGTCTGTTGGGTTGGCACGAATCGAGACTGGGATTTGTCACTCCGTATGACGAAGAGGTACCTCTGGGCCCACTCGGTAATGCATCATCATAATGAGCTCAATGTGACCAAGTGGTTGATCATGGGATCATGCATTACGACACGAGTAAAGTGACTTGCCGGTAACGAGATTGAACGAGGTATTGGGATACCGACGATCGAGTCTCGGGCAAGTAACGTACCGATTGACAAAGGGAATTGTACACGGATTGATTGAATCCTCGACATCGTGGTTCATCCGATGAGATCATCGTGGAGCATGTGGGAGCCAACATGGGTATCCAGATCCCGCTGTTGGTTATTGACCGGAGAGGCATCTCGGTCATGTCTGCATGTCTCCCGAACCCGTAGGGTCTACACACTTAAGGTTCGGTGACGCTAGGGTTGTAGAGGTATTAGTATGCAGTAACCCTAAAGTTGTTCGGAGTCCCGGATGAGATCCCGGATGTCATGAGGAGTTCCGAAATGGTCCGGAGGTAAAGATTTATATATGGGAAGTCCAGTTTCGGCCATCGGGAAGGTTTCGGGGGTCGCCGGTATTGTATCGGGACCACCGGAAGGGTCCCGGGGGTCCACCGGGTGGGGCCACCTATCCCGGAGGGACCCCATGGGCTAAAGTGGGAGGGGAACCAGCCCCTGGTGGGCTGGTGCGCCCCCCCTTGGGCCTCCCCTGCGCCTAGGGTTGGGAAACCCTAGGGGTGGGGGCGCCCCCCACTTGGCTTGGGGGGGAAGCCACCCCTTGGCCGCCGCCCCCTTGGAGATTCATCTCCTAGGGCCGGCGCCCCCCCAAGGCCCCTATATAAAGAGGGGGGAGGGAGGGCAGCCGGACCCCCTTTGCTCTTGGCGCCTCCCTTTCCCTCCGTAACACCTCTCCTCCCCGCTTGCGCTTGGCGAAGCCCTGCCGGGATCCTGCTGCAGCCACCACCACGCCATCGTGCTGCTGGATCTTCATCAACCTCTCCTTCCCCCTTGCTGGATCAAGAAGGAGGAGACGTCTTCCCAACCGTACGTGTGTTGAACGCGGAGGTGCTGTCCGTTCGGCACTTGGTCATCGGTGATTTGGATCACGACGAGTACGACTCCATCAACCCCGTTCTCTTGAACGCTTCCGCGCGCGATCTACAAGGGTATGTAGATGCACTCCTCTCTCCCTCGTTGCTAGATGACTCCATAGATTGATCTTGGTGATGCGTAGAAAATTTTAAAATTCTGCTACGTTCCCCAACATTATGTAAGTGTCGAAATGGTTCGGTCGCCTCGTCGGAGCGACACCTATACCTATGTTTAGGTAGTGCTCCTAGTCCTATGGTTAGGTAGTGGTCCTGGTCTCATGTGCTGGTAGCATACATTTGTCTTTTTTTGCAAATGTATTTTTTATTTGCTGCTAACATTTGTCTCTTTTTGCAGGGCCTAATTATAAGCATGAGAGACTACTTGCCTAGGGCAGAGCACAGGATGTGTGCTAGGCACATTTATGCCAATTGGAGAAAGAAACACAAAGACCATGAGTTGCAGAAAAGGTTCTGGGCCATTGCAAAGGCTTCAAACAGGGAAGATTTTAATTATAACAAAGCCAAGCTAGCTCAACTTACTCGTGATGGTGCAAAGGACATCATGAGGACAGAGCCCAAGCATTGGGCTAGGGCTTTCTTTCTAGTTGGGGCAAAATGTGAATCGGTTGACAACAACCTTTGTGAATCATTCAACAATGCTATTATAGAAGCTAGGTTCTACCCCATTATTTCACAGCAAGAGAAGATCAGGAAGAAAGTGTATGTTAGAGTTCAAGAGCAGAGAGCCAAAAGTGACAACTGGAAGGGCACAATTTGCCCAAACATTTTCAAAAAACTCAAGGCTAGTATCAAAAGAACTCAATTTTGTGAGGTCCTCTGGAATGGCAAGGAGGGCTTTGAGGTCAAGCATCTGACTGGGAGAGGCAGGAGGTACACAGTAAATCTTGAGAATAGGACTTGTTCTTGTGGTTACTTTCAGTTGGCAGCACTGCCTTGCACTCATGCCATATGTGCTATCTATAAATGTGGGAAAAAGTGGGAAGATTACATTGACAACTGCTACTCCATTGAAACTTTCAAGAAGATTTATGAGCACTGTCTGCAACCTGTTGAAGGAGAGGAAAATTGGCCTGTGTCCCAAAACCCTAGGCCAGTTGCACCTGGCTACATTGCCATGCCAGGGCAAAGGAAAAAGAACAATGACAGGAGGAGAGAAGAGGGTGAAGCACCAAAGGGTAAGAAACTGAGCAAGCATGGCATTCAGATAACTTGTGGATCTTGTGGTGGTAAGGGACACAATAAAACTTCTTGTTCTAAGAATGGAGATAGTACCAAAAAAACAAAGTCACATCTTGGCAAGAGAGGGAGAAAACAGAGAGCCACAGAGGTAATTTATTACTATGTGTGCTCTCTTCAAATGAAAATATGCACTTACTTTGCCCTAATTTCTCTATTTTATTTACAGCAAGCACAAACAGATGCATCAACAAGCAGGGCTGCAGCAGCTAGAGCTTCAGCTGTACCAAGCTCTCAAGCTACTGGATCAAGCTTTCAAGCTGCAGGATCAAGCTCTCAAGCTGCAACATCTAGCTTCAGACCACCGAGAGTGACTAGAACTTCATCAGCTTCTGCTGGAGGGAGTGGGAGAGGAGCTGGAAGAGGGAGAGGAGCTGGGAGTGGGACAGGAGCTGGAAGGGGGACAAGATTCATGCCCTATTTCACTGCTAGTGGGAATTACTAGATTTCTTTGATGATGTGGCTATTTTGGAAAATGTCAGAATGAACTAGTGCTTGTGATGGAAGTGTCAGTACGAAGTACTGCTTATGGTTCTAGTTTTAATATCAACTCTAGTTTTATGATGTGAACATGGTCCTTCTGGTACTGTCAAATGACCACTATTTATGTTTAAGTTCAGTGGTACTGTCAAATGATCCTTGAATGTATGCATGTTTGCTGCAAAATTGTCAATGCTACTGTAAAATGACCACTTTGAAATTTGGTGTCTAGTGTACTGTGCTACCACTGTCATTTGGTCAGTGTGATTGTGCTTGTTCCTCTTAAGTATGTCCATGTAGTACTTCCTGCTGTCAAAAAAAGGATGCGTAGTACATTTATACTGTAAACTCACAGCCAGTCAAAAATTGCAAACTTTTGCTGTACAAAGTATCAAAAAATGCATACTTGAGCTATCAAAACTAAGATATTCAGACATACACAGCATATTTAGGTCTGTCAAAACTAAGATATTCAGACATACACAGCATATTTGGGTCTTTCAAATTCATTCCAACATGATTCAGATACATTACATTGCAATTAAGATAGCTCCAGATTGCATCACTCCGGAAACTGAACATTTATACATCTGAATCACATCTTTCCTCTCACACCTAGCACTAATTTCTGAAATTACTTCAGTCTTCTTCTCCAATTCCTCTCTCAACGCAGCAACTTCTATCTCATTGGACTGAATAGCAAGAGCAGCCTCATCCACACTTTGTCCCGAAGATCTCCCAACAAATCACGGATAAATGGTGTCGTCGGCCCCTCATGCCATTCGATGAACCCATGCTGTCCAATTGAAAAACAAAATTCAGAACAAGAAAAGTACAACAGAGGGGAACATACACAGCAAACAAGAGGCGAATTTAGCTTACCTGGTTATCCACGCACGAATAGTACCTCCTTCCTGGGTTTGCTGGACTCCCTGAGATCCACCGTGCAGCCTTCCTCCCGCACAAGCTGCAGAACTTCGTCGGCTCGTAATCCATGGGCTGCTCCCGATGGGACGGGCGACCGAGCTGACCCGCCGACGCCTCTCCTTCGAACCGCGCCACTGCGGAAACAGGATGAAGCAGAATGGCCGCCGCTAATGGCCGACATCGCCAATCGCCGCCGCTAATGGACGCGGCCAGTCGCCTCGGCCAGTCGCCGGCGGAACCCTACTTTTGTTCCCCACCTTGCGCTGAGCAGAGTGCGCTTCCAGAACAGAGGATATAGAGACAGGGGCATCGGGTAGCACACGTGGCATCATTTATTCTAGGGAAAACTTTGTTTTTGCCGCTCTAGTCTTTGCCAACTTTGCTTATGCCACTCTAGAATTTGACATTTCACTTTTGTCACTCTTAGCTTTTGACAATACATCACAAATGCCATTCCGTGGCAAAAACGAAAATTTTAGAGTGGCAATTGTAATACATGTCAAAAGCTAAGAGTGGCAAAAGTGAAATAAAAAATTATCGTTTTTGCCACGGAATGGCATTTGTGATGTATTGTCAAAAGTTAAGAGTGGCAAAAGTGAGATGTCAAATTCTAGAGTGGCATAAGTAAAGTTGGCAAAAACTAAAGTGGCAAAAACAAAGTTTTCCCTTTATTCTAATCACTCACCTAACCCGGCCTCCTCCTCTGCCACGTCAGCGAATCCCATGCTAAACCGGACTTAAGGGCGCAAAGAACTGGGATCAGAGAGGTGGGGGTGTCGATTTCAGTGATTCCAAGGTTGGGGTTTGAATTCGTCAAGTCGAACGAAGACAAGATTTAAAACAAACTTCTCCCGAAAAATAAAAGTGAGTGGTTCATCTGTACCGTAGCTATATGCACCCCGGGTACACCCAAGATCAAAAACATGGCAAAACAAATAAAATAATCTGAAACTTTGTACCTTCAATTATGACTCAATGTTTTAGGTGCTTGTAATAATTTGGTGGCCAAATGACATCCGAGGAGCTCTGTAAGAAAACAAAGTTTGTGCTCAAAATATAAGTGCACTATTTGAGTAGAATTTTTATTTTGTTTGTATGGAGATCATTTGTGTTATTTGGCCACCAAGCTTTGCAAGCACCTAATACATTTGTTCATAGTCAATGCCACAAAATTTCAGATTTTTTGTTTTTTAATATTTGGTTTGATTTCACTGTTCATCATGGGGATGCACAGAACTTGCGTGTAGCCACTACTTTCCCAAAAATAAAACTGTGTGCTAGGTAAAGAAACGTGTCCATATCCTTGGGGCAAGATATTGAAACAGGTGCTATGTGTGACATAGGCAGGCAGTTCGGCCTAGATAGCGTGTGAGATAAGTCATGATAACACATACGATTCTGACGTATAAATCGTGTGTGCTTGGAGCATATGATTCGAGAAGATGAATTGTGTGTAACGACGGGAAACATCCCACACATTAGTAAGTAGGACCACCATGTGCGAAGCTAATCACGCAGTTTGCACGAGCATAATCGTGTCTCATGATGTCATGCATCTCACATGTTTTGAAAATAGACGAGGTGTGAGATAAGCTGTCGACGGTTATAGGAGCGAGGCTGCAATATCATGATGTCATGCATCTCACATGTTTTGAAAATACACACAGTTCTAGTTCGCACACAAATGGAGAAACTAGAAATGTGTGTATGGTAGTCTAGGATACAAATATGCGTGGTAGTTGTTATCTTTGCAAACGCCATTCTATCGTTAATGGTGTGCAATGTGCCCAAAATAACAACTTTGCTTATTGGCTTGTTTCCACCCATACCTGTCCGGCAGGCTCGTTTCTCACCGGGAACCACGCCTAGGAATGGCGGATAGCCGTTGCGGCCAGGTTATCCCTCCAACCGTGCTTGGTCCCTCCTAGCGCCCACGACCAGCGTCAGCGCGCGTGGCTTATAGAAAGCGCCGCCGCCGACGCACTCCCTCGCTATTCTTTTCATCCTGATACAGTCCTTGGTTGATTTATATAATGCTTTTTGCACTTTACTTATATTTTTTGAGTATAGCTTCACTTATATCATTTGAAGTTTGGATTGCCTGTTTCTCTTCGCATAGAAAATCGCCATTTATAGAATGTTCTTTTGCTTCACTTATATTTGTTAGAGCGTGGGTTTATCTTTTGTAGAAAGAATTAAACTCTCTTGGTTCGTTTATATCTATTTAGAGAGTTAATAGGAATTGGTCATTCACATGGTTAGTTATAAAATCGTACATAAAACTTGTAGATCACTGAATATGATATGTTTGATTCCTTGCAATAGTTTTGCGATATAGAGATGGTGATATTAGAGTCATGCTAGTGAGTAATTATGGATTGATAGAAATACTTGTGTTAAAGTTTGTGATTCCCGAAGCATGCACTTATGGTGAACCGTTATGCGATGAAGTCGGGGGATGATTATTTTTATTGTCTTCCTTATGAGTGGCGGTCGAGGACGAGCGATGGTCTTTTCCTACCAATCTATTCCTCTAGGAGCATGCGTATTAGTACTTTGCTTCGATGGCTAATAAATTTTTGCAATAAGTATGTGGGTTCTTTATGACTAATGTGAGAATATGGATTATACGCACTCTCACCTTCCATCGTTCCTAGCCTCTTCAGTACCGTGCATTGCCCTTTCTCACCTCGATAGTCGGTGCAAACTTTGCCGGTGCATCCAAACCCCGTGATATGATACGCTCTATCACACATAAGCCTCATTATATCTTCCTCAAAATAGCCACCATACCTATTTTCATAGCCATTCCGAGATATATTGCCATGCAACTTCCATCATCATCATATACATGACTTGAGCATTAATTGTCATATTGCTTTGCATGATCATAAGATAGCTAGCATGTATTTTCATGGCTTGTCCGTTTTTTATATCTTTGCTATGCTAGATCATTGCACATCCTGTTTACTGCCAGAGGCATTCATATAGAGTCATATTTTGTTCTAGTATCAAGTTGTAAGTAAATGAAAGTGTGATGATCATCATTTTTTGAGCATTGTCCCATGTGAGGAAAGGATGATGGACACTATGATTCCCCCACGAGTCGGGATGAGACTCCGGACTTAAATAAATACTAGCACATATGCCCGTGCGTTGCGACGGGAGACTTTGGATCCTCCGGTGGCACGACCTTTCCCGAGCACCTTGGAGCGTTGCTCGTCCATTATTACAAGCTTCATGAGTGTGACCGAGCCTGGAAATCGCGAGTTCCTTCGGTCCCTGGAGCGGCAACGCGATATATAGGGTTAGTTCGTATGTTCTATGTTATCTCGGCCGCTGCTTAACTCGTCATCATCCTCTAGGTCACCTTATGTTTTTTTCCTTTGATTATCCAAGAATTTAACAACCTTTATCTTGCATGTCATGAATCCCATGTTTTTTAAACTAACGACTCATTGCTCCAGCCTTCTCGGTGATTGTCAGGACCCCGATTCTAAGTCACACCGATCTAGCATGTAACACATCATATCACTGCGGCCTCACGCACGGTATTCCCACGGGTGCCACCTTACCTGGCCCGGGACCGTTTGCGCCTTTTGACTCACGTATATGATAGTGTCGCTAGCATCCATATGACAGAGAACCCGGGCCGACATGACTGGTCGTGAACCCAAAGTGGTGCTAGCTTATGGGGACAGGCATACATGGACCAACATCGAACGTGTCGGTCATCAATGTGTGAATCCGGACTGTAGCAACTGGGCTAACAGGACTCCGGGAACCTGGGCTGTAGCAGGCTAGCAGGACTCTCGGGTCACCGCGTGACATTTCCCCGAAGGGACAGACACAGGAACAAAGTGGATCACATGCCGGCCGGTCTAAGTGTTCCGGAGCAGTAGTAACTGGGCTAGCAGGACTACGGTAAACCGGACTGTAGTAGACTACCATGGCTTAGTGGAAGCATTAGACTACATTTCCCCATAAGAGAGGCTACCAAGGATAAACAACTAGGTTGTTGGATCCCACACATACAAAGCATTTCAATCATACACACAATATGCCCGATATGTGTAAATACAACATAGCATCACAACAAAACTCTACAACTCAAGTATTTATTCATTAGGCTACGAAGAGCCAGATATTACAAACACGGGTTTGATGACCCAACATACAGAGCATACAAGCAACAAGCACAAGCGGAAGCTTAACTTGTCTGAGTACAGACATCTACAAATAAAAAAGGCTGAGAAGCCTGACTATCTACCAGATCCTGCCGAGGGCACAAGATTGTAGCTGAGGTATCAAGTTAAACATCGAAGTCCACACAGAACTACTAGTGAGACTGAAGTCTCTCTGCAAAAACATAAATTAAGCAAACGTGAGTACAAATGTACGTAGCAAGACTTACATCAGAACTATCTACATATGCATCATTATCAACAAAGGGGTGGTGGGGTTTAATTGCAGCAAGCCAGCTTTCACTCAATGGCTAACCTAAACTACTACAGCAAGTAACTCTTTTGAGGTGGCGCACACGAGTCCACATATTCACCAATCACTACACCACTATGGATCCGCTCCCGTCTCCCTACGAGAACGCCATTCATAGCACTCACACTTATCTTGCGCATTTTAGAGTATCCACTTTCACTTGTCTATGAACTGTACAGGAAACCCAGAAGTCCTTTGCCAAGGACACGACTATTCGAATAGATGATGTTAACCCTGCAGGGGTGTACTTCTTCACACACGCTCTCGCCACTTACCACTAGGTACACGTCGTGTATCTCGGCAACCTTCAAGCGGAAGCCTGGCGAGGGAGTCGGCCATGACCTGACTAACCACACAAGTCTGTAGTCCAGGTTTATCGCCTATTCGGGTTCCATCCGCGAGGAGATCCAGCCGGGGTTTCGCTCACAGCCCCAAACGATGTGTGCAAGGTTCCCGAGGCACCAAACGGGCGACTCGGTACACCGGGCCACAGTGTATCTACCGCATCATAGCCCACCCCTAGGGTCAGCGCTACACACAGCCTCCAACACATATCTTACAAACACCAGAAACTAGCTGCAACTCCTGGACAGAGATCAAGGCGATTAATAAGTCGAGAGGGTCAATTAAGGATCCCAATGTGTGGTAGTAGCTGTTCATGGATCACAAACACAGAACTCAGTTCCTGAGGACGGTTTCAATGAGACAACCCACCATGTACTCCTACATGGCCTCTCACCGCTACCTTTACCAAATCATGTTCACACACTTAGCTCACACACAGTAGGACATATTCATCACCATTCCAACTCATCCCCGATGAATCAGACCTGACTCAACTCTAAGCAGTAGCAGGTATGAAAAACAAGCATGAATGAGTAGGCACATCAGGGCTCAAACAACTCCTACTCATGCTAGTGGGTTTCATCTATTTACTGTGGCAATGACAGGTCATGCAGAGGAAAAGGGGTTCAACTACCGCAACATGTAACAGTTGAATCATTGTTGTCCTAATCCAGTAAAAGAGAACAGAGCGAGAGAGTGGGATTGTATCAGAATGAACAAGAGTGTTTTGCTTTCCTGGCACTTCTGAAGATAGTATAGCTCTTCATCGGTGCCATCGAACTCATCGTCGGAACACGTCTATCGAGAGGGACAACCACCGGCAATAGAGAAGGAACACAATCAATGCAATGCAACAATATGATGCATGAATATGACATGGCAATATGCTGATTTGAACACAATTTGAGTGAAGCTGATTTGAACACAAGATTCAAATTCAAACTCCATGTAAGGCATTTCAAATGCCATTTATTCAAATTTTCATATACAGTGGTTGTAAGTTGTTCAAACATGCATGAGAATGCCATAAACAGATTCTTCATATTTTCTGATAATTTTTCATATATAATTTATTTCATTTGGAGTTATAGATTAATTTCTATGACTTTTTGAAGTTTAGGGTATTTTCTGAAAATAAATAAGTCATTTAGATTTATTTGAATTACAGAAAAGTTTTACTGCGTCAGCACTAGGTCATGCTGACCTCGGCAGGTCAACAGGCCCGGTCCAGGTCAAACTCGACTTGTGGAACCCGCGTGTCAGTGTCACATCTAACTAACAGTGCCTCTTAGTGCTAATTGGGTGATTAACTAAACTAATCTAGGGCTAGGCCCACATGTTAGTGTCTAACTAACTAACTTAGGTCAATTAGCACTAAACCAGGTTAGTAAGCGAGATGGCCCCCACACGTCAGTGACTCAGGCGGTCAAACCCGGTCAAGAAGGGGTCAACCTCGTCGGTCAAACCGATCAACCCGCAGGCGAGGCCAGACGTGGCAGAGCACGTCGGGATCCACCTACAGCGGCCCTTTGGGTGCGCAGATAGAAGCTACGGGGAGAGGCAGAGTGCATCCAACGATGGCGGTGGCAGGAGCTGGGGTGGCCGGGAGCAGCGCCGGGGACGAGGTTTGCGGCGGCAGGAGTCGGGAGCGAACAGGGTTGCGGTTGCGGTGGCCGTGGCAATGTGCGTTTAGCACCTACGGCATCTACGTGGTGCGGTGAGTATGATGGGTGCATGCTCGAGACCAAATGGTCACCGGAGCATCACCGGTGACGAGCATGGGCGGCGGCACGTTCGGTTGCAGGCGAGGCGACGACTACGGCGCACGAGGGAAAAACGGAGAGGGGGAGCAGGAGAAGGAGCTCACGGCGGGTGCGACGAGATGCTCAACGGGCTCGGGGACGCGCTGAGGCGATCTCCGACGGCCAGAGGTGAAGACGACGGCGATGGCAGCTCTCCAGGGCTTCCCGCGTCACGTGGCTCGACGGAGAGGCGTAGGCGACGGTGGCGGGGCTCATGGATAGGCCAGTGAGGCGAGGGGGAGGCGGCAGACGCGGTGCCAGCGAACGACGGCGATGAGCTTCACTCGGGCGCGTGCGGGGAGAGAGCAGAGGAGGGGGGGCAGCGCGGGTTGAGTGAGGGATTGAGCCAGGGTGCTGCGTGGCGATGCTCCGAGCCTCCAGGGCGTCGAGGGTACAGCTAGGCAGGCAGGAGGTGGCCGGGCGCGTGGCTGCGCGTGCCGGGCACGCGCCCTCGCCTACTGGCGCGAGGAGGAAGGTGACAGAGGGGCTGTGGTGGTGGGCTGGGCTGACTTTGCCCAGCTGGGCTGCTACAGTGGTGGGCCGGTTGTTGGGGAACGTAGTAATTTCATAAATTTCCTACGCACACGCAAGATCATGGTGATGCATAGCAACGAGAGGGGAGAGTGTTGTCCACGTACCCTCGTAGACCGTAAGCGAAAGCGTTAGCACAACGCGGTTGATGTAGTCGTACGTCTTCACGATCCGACCGATCAAGTACCGAACGTACGGCATCTCCGAGTTCAGCACACGTTCAGCCCGATAACGTCCCTCGAACTCCGATCCAGCCGAGTGTTGAGGGAGAGTTTCGTCAGCACGACGGCGTGGTGACGATGTTGATGTTCTACCGACGCAGGGCTTCGCCTAAGCACCACTACAGTATTATCGAGGTGGACTATGGTGGAGGGGGGCACCGCACACGGCTAAGAGACGATCAACTTGATCAACTTGTGTCTCTAGAGGTGCCCCCCTGCCCCTGTATATAAAGGAGCAAGGGGGAGGCGGCCGGCCTAGGAGGAGGGCACGCCAAGGGGGGAGTCCTACTCCCACCGGGAGTAGGACTCCTCCTTTCCTTGTTGGAGTAGGAGTGAAGGAAAGAGGAGGAGAGGGAGAAGGAAAAGGGGGCTGCACCCCTTGTCCAATTCGGACCAGAGGGGGGGGCGCAAGCCTCCTTCCTTTTGGCCTATCTCCTCTATTCCCGTATGGCTCAATAAGGCCCATATACTCCCCGGCGAATTCCCGTAACTCTCCGGTACTCCGAAAAATACCCGAATCACTCGGAACCTTTCCGAAGTCCGAATATAGTCGTCCAATATATCGATCTTTACGTCTCGACCATTTCGAGACTCCTCGTCATGTCCCCGATCTCATCCGAGACTCCGAACTCCTTCGGTACATCAAAACATATAGACTCATAATATAACTGTCATCGTAGCGTTAAGCGTGCGGACCCTACAGGTTCAAGAACTATGTAGACATGACCGAGGCACGTCTCCTGTCAATAACCAATAGCGGAACCTGGATGCTCATATTGGCTCCTACATATTCTACGATGATCTTTATCGGTCAGACTGCATAACAACATACGTTGTTCCCTTTGTCATCGGTATGTTACTTGCCCGAGATTCGATCGTCGGCATCTCAATACCTAGTTCAATCTCGTTACCGGCAAGTCTCTTTACTCGTTCCGTAATACATCATCCCGCAACTAACTCATTAGTTGCAATGCTTGCAAGGCTTAGGTGATGTGCATTACCGAGAGGGCCCAGAGATACCTCTCCGACAATCGGAGTGACAAATCCTAATCTCGAAATACGCCAACCCAACAAGTACCTTCGGAGACACCTGTAGAGCACCTTTATAATCACCCAGTTACTTGTGACGTTTGGTAGCACACAAAGCGTTCCTCCGGTAAACGGGAGTTGCATAATCTCATAGTCATAGGAACATGTATAAGTCATGAAGAAAGCAATAGCAACAAACTAAACGATCAAGTGCTAAGCTAACGGAATGGGTCAAGTCAATCACATCCTTCTCCTAATGATGTGATCCCGTTAATCAAATGACAACTCATGTCTATGGTTAGGAAACATAACCATCTTTGATCAACGAGCTAGTCAAGTAGAGGCATACTAGTGACACTCTGTTTGTCTATGTATTCACACATGTATTATGTTTCCGGTTAATACAATTCTAGCATGAATAATAAATATTTATCATGATATAAGGAAATAAATAATAACTTTATTATTGCCTCTAGGGCATATTTCCTTCAGTCTCCCACTTGCACTAGAGTCAATAATCTAGTTCACATCGCCATGTGATTTAACATCAATAGTTCACATCACCATGTCATTAACACCCATAGTTCACATCGTCATGTGACCAACACCCAAAGGGTTTACTAGTCGATAATCTAGTTCACATCGCTATGTGATTAATACCCAAAGAGTACTAAGGTGTGATCATGTTTTGCTTGTGAGGGAAGTTTAGTCAACGGGTCTACCACATTCAGATCCGTACGTATTTTGCATATTTCTATGTCAACAATGCTCTGCACGGAGCTACTCTAGCTAATTGCTCCCACTTTCAATATGTATCCAGATTGAGACTTAGAGTCATCTAGATCAGTGTCAAAACTTGCATCGACGTAACCTTTTACGATGAACCTTTTGTCACCTCCATAATCGAGAAACATATCCTTATTCCACTAAGGATAATTTTGACCAATGTCCAGTGATCTACTCCTAGATCACTATTGTACTCCCTTGTCAAACTCAGGGCAGGGTATACAATAGGTCTGGTACACAGCATGGCATACTTTATAGAACCTATGGCTGAGGCATAGGGAATGACTTTCATTCTCTCTCTATCTTCTGCCATGGTCGGGTTTTGAGTCTTACTCAACTTCACACCTTGTAACACAGGCAAGAACTTCTTTTTGACTGTTCCATTTTGAACTACTTCAAAATCTTGTCAAGGTATGTACTCATTGGAAAACTTATCAAATGTCTTGATCTATCTCTATAGATCTTGATGCTCAATATGTAAGCAGCTTCACCGAGGTCTTTCTTTGAAAAAACTCCTTTCAAACATTCCTTTATGCTTTGCAGAATAATTCTACATCATCTCCGATCAACAATATGGCATACATATACTTATCAGAAATGCTGTAGTGCTCCCACTCACTTTCTTGTAAATACAGGCTTCACCGCAAGTCTGTATAGAACTATATGCTTTGATCAACTTATCAAAGCGTATATTCCAACTCCGAGATGCTTGCACCAGTCCATAGATGGATCGTTGGAGCTTGCATATTTTGTTAGTACCTTTAGGATTGACAAAACCTTCTGGTTGCATCATATACAACTCTTCTTTAATAAATCCTATTAAGGAATGTAGTTTGTTTTATCCATTTGCCAGATTTCATAAAATGCGGCAATTTGCTAACATGATTCGGGCAGACTTAAGCATAGATACGAGTGAGAAATTCTCATCGTGGTCAACACCTTGAACTTGTCGAAAACCTTTTTGCGACAATTCTAGCTTTGTAGACAGTAACACTACTATCAGCGTCCGTCTTCCTCTTGAAGATCCATTTAATCTCAACGGCTCGCCGATCAATGGGCAAGTCAATCATAGTCCATACTTTGTTCTCATACATGGATCTCATCTCAGATTTCATGGCCTCAAGCCATTTCGCGGAATCTGGGCTCATCATCGCTTCCCATAGTTCGTAGGCTCATCATGGTCAAGTAACATGACCTCTAGAATAGGATTACCGTACCACTCTGGTGCGGATATCACTCTGGTTTACCTATGAGGTTCGGTAGTAACTTGATCTGAAGTTACATGATCATCATCATTAGCTTCCTCACTAATTGGTGTAGTAGTCACATGAATAGATTTCTGTGATGAACTATTTTCCAATAAGGGAGCAGGTACAGTTACCTCATCAAGTTCTACTTTCCTCCCACTCACTTCTTTCGCGAGAAACTCCTTCTTTAGAAAGGATCCATTCTTAGCAACGAATATCTTGCCTTCGGATCTGTGATAGAAGGTGTACCCAACTGTCTCCTTTGGGTATCATATGAAGACACATTTCTCCGATTTGGGTTTGAGCTTATCAGGATGAAACTTTTTCACATAAGCATCGCAACCCCAAACTTTAAGAAACGACAACTTTGGTTTCTTGCCAAACCATAGTTCATACGGTGTCGTCTCAACGGATTTAGATGGTGCTCTATTTAATGTGAATGTAGCTGTATCTAATGCATAACCCCAAAACGATAGTGGTAGATTGGTAAGAGATATCATAGATCGCACCATATCTAATAAAGTACGGTTATGACGTTCAGACACACCATTACACTGTGGTGCTCCAGGTGGCGTGAGTTGCGAAACTATTCCGCATTGTTTCAAATGAAGACCAAACTCGTAACTCAAATATTCTCCTCCACGATCAGATCGTAGAAACTTTATTTTCTTGTTACAATGATTTTCCACTTCACTCTGAAATTCTTTGAACTTTTCAAATGTTTCAGACTTATGTTTCATCAAGTAGATATACCCATATCTGCTCAAATCATATGTGAAGGTCAGAAAATAATGATACCCGCCGCGAGCTTCAACACTCATCGGATCTCATACATCAGTATGTATTATTTCCAATAAGTCAGTTGCTCGCTCCATTGTTCCAGAGAATGGAGTCTTAGTCATCTTGCCCATGAGGCATGGTTCACAAGAATCAAGTGATTCATAATCAAGTGATTCCAAAAGCCCATCAGCATGGAGTTTCTTCATGCGTTTTACACCAAAATGACCTAAACGGCAGTGCCACAAATAAGTTGCACTATCATTATTAACTTTGCATCTTTTGGCTTCAATATTATAAATATGTGTATCACTACGATCGAGATCCAACAAACCATTTTATTGGGTGTATGACCATAGAAGGTTTTATTCATGTAAATAGAACAACAATTATTCTCTAATTTAAATGAATAACCGTATTGCAACAAACATGATCAAATCATATTCATGCTCAACGCAAACACCAAATAACACTTATTTAGTTTCAACACTAATCCCAAAAGTATAGGGAGTGTGTGATGATGATCATATCAATCTTGGAACTACTTCCAACACACATCGTCACCTTGCCCTTTACTAGTTTCTGTTTATTCTACAACTCCCGTTTCGAGTTACTACTCTTAGCAACTGAACCAGTATCAAATACCGAGGGGTTGCTACAAACACTAGTAAAGTACACATCAATAACATGTATATCCAATATACCTTTGTTCACTTTTGCCATCCTTCTTATCCACCAAATACTTGGGGCGGTTCCACTTCCAGTGACCAGTCCCTTTGCAGTAGAAGCACTTAGTCTCAGGCTTAGGACTAGACTAGGGCTTCTTCACTTGAGCAGCAACTTGCTTGTCGTTCTTCTTGAAGTTCCCCTTCTTCGCTTTGCCATTTTCTTGAAACTAGTGGTCTTATCAACCATCAACACTTGATTTTTTTTTAATTTCTACCTTCGTTGATTTCAGCATCACGAAGAGCTTGGGAGTCGTTTCCGTTATCCCTTGCATATTATAGTTCATAACGAAGTTCTACTAACTTGGTGATGGTGACTAGAGAATTTTGTCAATCACTATCTTATCTGGAAGATTAACTCCCACTTGATTCAAGCGATTGTAGTACCCAGACAATCTGAGCACATGCTCACTGCTTGAGCTATTCTCCTCCATATTTTAGCTATAGAACTTGTTGGAGACTTCATATCTCTCAACTCGGGTATTTGCT
Source organism: Triticum urartu (assembly GCF_056163025.1). Lineage (NCBI taxonomy): Eukaryota > Viridiplantae > Streptophyta > Magnoliopsida > Poales > Poaceae > Triticum > Triticum urartu. The sequence goes on along the minus strand of NC_141879.1, from coordinate 34,369,561 downwards.
TGAAATATTAACTTCAACTCCTAGAACATCTCATATGGTCCATGACGTTCAAAACGTCTTTGAAGTCCCGATTCTAAGCCGTTAAGCATGGTGCACTAAACTATCAAGTAGTCATCACATTGAGCTAGCCAAACGTTCATAACGTCTGCATCTGCTCCTGCAATAGGTCTGTCACCTAGCGGTGCATCAAGGACATAATTCTTCTGTGCAGCAATGAGGATAAACCTCAGATCACGGATCCAATCCGCATCATTGCTACTAACATCTTTCAACTTATTTTTCTCTAGGAATATAATAAAATAAACATAGGGAAGCAACAACGCGAGCTATTGATCTACAACATAATTTGCAAAATACTATCAGGACTAAGTTCATGATAAATTTAAGTTCAATTTAATCATATTACTTAAGAACTCCCACTTAGATAGACATCCCTCTAATCCTCTAAGTGATCACGTGATCCATATCAACTAAACCATGTCCGATCATCACGTGAGATGGAGTAGTTTCAATGGTGAACATCACTATGTTGATCATATCTACTATATGATTCACGCTCGACCTTTCGGTCTCCGTGTTCCAAGGCCATATCTGTTATATGCTAGGCTCGTCAAGTTTAACCTGAGTATTCCGCGTGTGCAACTGTTTTGCACCCGTTGTATTTGAACGTAGAGCCTATCACACCCGATCATCACGTGGTGTCTCAGCACGAAGAACTTTCGCAACGGTGCATACTTAGGGAGAACACTTATACCTTGATAATTTAGTGAGGGATCATCTTATAAAGCTACCGTTGAACTAAGCAAAATAAGATGTATAAAAGATAAACATCACATGCAATCAAATATGTGATATGATATGGCCATCATCATCTTGTGCCTTTGATCTCCATCTCCAAAGCATCGTCATGATTTCCATCATCACCGGCATGACACCATGATCTCCATCATCTTGATCTATATCAATGTGTCGTCATATGCTCGTCTCGCCAACTATTGCTCTTTGCAACTATTGCTATCGCATAGTGATAAAGTAAAGCAATTGTTTGGCACTTGCATCTTATGCAATATATAGACAACCATAAGGCTTTTGCCAATTTCTGATAATTTCAACAAAACATGATCATCTCATACAACAACTTATATCTCATCACGTCTTGACCATATCACATCATAACATGCCCTGCAAAAACAAGTTAGACGTCCTCTACTTTGTTGTTGCAAGTTTTACGTGGCTGCTACGGGCTGAGCAAGAACCGTTCTTACCTACGCATCAAAACCACAACGATAGTTCATCAAGTTAGTACTGTTTTAACCTTCTCAAGGACCGGGCGTAGCCACACTCGGTTCAACTAAAGTTGGAGAAACTGACACCCGCCAGCCACCTGTGTGCAAAGCATGTCGGTGGAACCAGTCTCGCGTAAGCGTACGCGTAATGTCGGTCTGGGCCGCTTCATCCGACAATACCGCCGAACCAGAGTATGACATGCTGGTAAGCAGTATGACTTATATCGCCCACAACTCACTTGTGTTCTACTCGTGCATATGACATCTACGCATAAAACCTGACTCGGATGCCACTGTTGGGGAACGTAGTAATTTCATAAATTTCCTACGCACATGCAAGATCATGGTGATGCATAGCAACGAGAGGGGAGAGTGTTGTCCACGTACCCTCGTAGACCGTAAGCGAAAGCGTTAGCACAACGCGGTTGATGTAGTCGTACGTCTTCACGATCCGACCGATCAAGTACCAAACGTACGGCATCTCCGAGTTCAGCACACGTTCAGCCCGATAACGTCCCTCGAACTCCGATCCAGCCGAGTGTTGAGGGAGAGTTTCGTCAGCACGACGGCGTGGTGACGATGTTGATGTTCTACCGACGCAGGGCTTCGCCTAAGCACCACTACAGTATTATCGAGGTGGACTATGGTGGAGGGGGGCACCGCACACGGCTAAGAGACGATCAACTTGATCAACTTGTGTCTCTAGAGGTGCCCCCCTGCCCCTGTATATAAAGGAGCAAGGGGGAGGCGGCCGGCCTAGGAGGAGGGCGCGCCAAGGGGGGTGGGAGTAGGACTCCTCCTTTCCTTGTTGGAGTAGGAGTGAAGGAAAGAGGAGGAGAGGGAGAAGGAAAAGGGGGCTGCACCCCTTGTCCAATTCGGACCAGAGGGGGGGGCGCAAGCCTCCTTCCTTTTGGCCTATCTCCTCTATTCCCGTATGGCCCGATAAGGCCCATATACTCCCCGGCGAATTCCCGTAACTCTCTGGTACTCCGAAAAATACCCGAATCACTCGGAACCTTTCCGAAGTCCGAATATAGTCGTCCAATATATCGATCTTTACGTCTCGACCATTTCGAGACTCCTCGTCATGTCCCCGATCTCATCCGGGACTCTGAACTCCTTCAGTACATCAAAACATATAGACTCATAATATAACTGTCATCGTAGCGTTAAGCGTGCGGACCCTACAGGTTCGAGAACTATGTAGACATGACCGAGGCACGTCTCCTGTCAATAACCAATAGCGGAACCTGGATGCTCATATTGGCTCCTACATATTCTACGATGATCTTTATCGGTCAGACTGCATAACAACATACGTTGTTCCCTTTGTCATCGGTATGTTACTTGCCCGAGATTCGATCGTCGGCATCTCAATACCTAGTTCAATCTCGTTACCGGCAAGTCTCTTTACTCGTTCCGTAATACATCATCCCGCAACTAACTCATTAGTTGCAATGCTTGCAAGGCTTAGGTGATGTGCATTACCGAGAGGGCCCAGAGATACCTCTCCGACAATCGGAGTGACAAATCCTAATCTCGAAATACGCCAACCCAACAAGTACCTTCGGAGACACCTGTAGAGCACCTTTATAATCACCCAGTTACTTGTGACGTTTGGTAGCACACAAAGCGTTCCTCCGGTAAACGGGAGTTGCATAATCTCATAGTCATAGGAACATGTATAAGTCATGAAGAAAGCAATAGCAACAAACTAAACGATCAAGTGCTAAGCTAACGGAATGGGTCAAGTCAATCACATCCTTCTCCTAATGATGTGATCCCGTTAATCAAATGACAACTCATGTCTATGGTTAGGAAACATAACCATCTTTGATCAACGAGCTAGTCAAGTAGAGGCATACTAGTGACACTCTGTTTGTCTATGTATTCACACATGTATTATGTTTCCGGTTAATACAATTCTAGCATGAATAATAAATATTTATCATGATATAAGGAAATAAATAATAACTTTATTATTGCCTCTAGGGCATATTTCCTTCACGGTTGAGGTGCCAGGTGAGTTGCTCTCTGCATTTTATTTTCTGTTTTTCTTTTTCTATTTTTCTGCAACTTTAGAGCTTTATTAGAAATACTAAAACTAACTCAAAAATCATGAAACTTCTCATGCCCACTATTTGGAATATATCCAACAGTAAACATTTCAGTTTATGATTATTTGGACACTTAAAATATTATATACACTACACCACAACACTTAATTGGGAGCAATTAACTGCCGGGAGAAATAGTAGAACAAGGGCAAAATATCTGCGGGGAATCTAGTTACTGCCAGCAGAAATACTTAAGGGTAGTAAAACTGCCGGGGGAAGTTGAGTACCAAGGGCATGTGCACTGCCGAAAATGTTGTCCACGTTTCAAGGCATCAAATCTGCCGGCACAATTAAACCCTGGCCCACTATCTGTCGGGCTGTCCATGGCGCGAGACCAAAAACAATTGGGCCCAAACGTGTGGTGGCGCGGGAACGCGCGATAGACTGAAAACTTAAAAAAAAGATTATTTTTTTCGCTCAAAAGACCTAGCCGCCGTCCCCAACCAGTTCTTCCCCAAATCGAACCCTCGAGAGCCCTCCTCCTCCACCGACGCCGCCGCCGCCGACACTCCCTCTGCCCTCGACCGCGCCCTCCACCACCGACCCCTCTGCCCTCGAACGCGCCCTCCACCATCGACTCCCTCCGCTGACCTGTGCGACCCCCACCCATATCGATGACGCCGCTGCGTAGAGGTCAACCTCGCCTCCCTCCACACGCCTCTGGTTTCGCTCCCTTCGGCACCGCCACAAGGGCTGGTCAACGGGGCCGGTGCGTCGAGGTCGACGTCGCCTTTCTCCCCACCACGTCTCCCACCACCCTGACGACGAGTGCGGTGTCTGCTCCCCACTACGCTAGTACAACATGGTGCTCAGATCTGTCATGGAGGAAGCGCGATGCAGGTGTGCTTTTTCTATACAAAGAAGCTCTCCTTTTCTGCTCGATGAAAACTCACAAGATGCTTCGCCTTATCTTCTCCTTGCTGCACATTTTCCCTACCTTCCACTGAGTCACTACTTGGCTCCAAGTCTTTCTTATTGCTACTTATTTTTTATTTTGCTACTAAATTGATGCAGGTGCTACCAGTGAAAGGATTGGGGATTGGTTCTAGCAGTTGTAGGTTTGTTTGGAATTCATAATGCTCATAATTTGCAAAGGCTATCAGCCAGGTTATTGTACACGTACTCTTGTATTTCATTTTCTTATCTTAATAAGTTAATATGCATGTATATGTGCCTATGATTTGTAAAATGTAATGTTCTTCTATCCATCCAATTTTAGCGATGTGGACGGGTCTTTGTTTATTCAGGTTCAGACATTGCACAACTGAAGGCAAGTGTTTCACAGCTTGAGAAAGTTTACTCACTAATGGCTGACTGTATACAACTCTAGAAAGTTTCTTGTGCTAGCATCTACAAGAACTAAATTATAGACATGAGTGCTGATTTGATATTGAAAATTGCTCTACAAAATTAACTACTTTTACTTCCCTGATTTATCATCTATCGAATTGTTTCATAGCAGTTCAGTGGTGCCCTATCTGAATTCTCAACCTGCATGAAACATTGCACTGGGCAGAAAATAATTGTAGAAAGGAATGTCGTAAGTGGCTGGCACTGCCATCAGGCTATCACACACTGCACTAAATTGGGCTTGTTGGACCATGCAGGGCATCTGCACCAGATAATAGAAGCCCTGCAAGGGCCAACACGGCTATGGTTTGCTTGTGAGGAGGGGTTGATTTCTTGAGTTGCAGCCTGAATGATATGTATCTTATGATACAGAGGAAAGAAAAACAATATGTTTCTTACCTTGTTGGTTGGTTGTCTACACGCACATTTCCTATGAACCATGCCTTAATAATCGAGCCGCCACTGTAATCTCACATCGTGATCAGTCCTCACTTGATGAAGTAGCATACCAACAAGTTAGTTAATTTTCTGAAGTTCCTGGAATAATTTTTTGACGCTGCCTGCTTCGGTACACTTTATTCTTAACCATTGGTTGATCTAAGCTCTTTTTTTACAAGAACACGTCGATGCATAGCATTAAACGCTTGCCGAAAAGAGTCCACAGCTCCTTGCACTCAAGCATTATATTGTCTGACCTCCTAAGGGTCGTTGAGGAGTTGGCATATAATAGCAGCGACACAAATGATTAAAAGGTATTCCTTTCACATGTAGGAAAAATAATCTCTATATGCTATACTGATCTGGATAGGTATTGCTTTTTACAGGAAAATAAATGCCAAACAATCCACATTTCCGCTTGTATTTTCTATACTGGTTATCACTTTCGCATTCGAAAAAAAGGATATATGCTTACCTCATGTATTGACATTTTGTATATACCTATACCTATTTCAGATCGATGTTTCAGTAAATGTCAGAGGATGTTACATTAAAGTGGAAGATGAGGTATGTGCTTACCTCACGTATTTAACTTTCTTATCACTGGGATTTGCTTCTAAAAAAACATTGTCTTTGTTGTAGCTATTGCAGGTTGGGGTATTGCTTGAGATGAATTGTTTCTATTGGGAGAAAAATATGGTACTCCCTCCTTCCATCTATATAGGGCCTAATGCGGTTTTTAAGACCGTCTTTGACTATTGACAAGATTAATAGTATATGACATGCACAATGTGAAAATTATATCATTGAAAGCTCCTTTCACACACGAATTTAACGGTGTGCTTTGTGTAAGTTGCATGTCATATATTATTGCTCTAATATTTGGTCAAAGTTAACCTCGAAAAACGCATTAGGCCCTATATAGATGGAAGGAGGGAGTAAGTCATATCTTTGGGTGCTTTTCTGAATTCATGGATATCAGAATGAGATTGTTCTCATATAGAAAGGACTGCCTGATTTGCTTCATAAAAGTAATAATGGAACTGACATCCATTCTATGATAGTTGACCTCGATAATTGATATTTAAAGGAGATATTATGCTTATTCTACCTGGAATTCTGATTTCTTCTGCTAGTGTTTCTTTATCTTGGGCATCGAGGGTCTGGAGTGTGTTCATGCTGCACATCGGCGCATCGTGTGATTATCATGCGTTCTTCAATGGGGTCGGACCTCAACAGGAGTATGCAACTATGAGCCGTGATGAGTGCCCGTCTACTACGCCCACGGCATGCCGTATTGAGCGAGCCGTTGCTTCCTTCTTTTCTTTTCCTTTTTGATCGAAGTTCACCGCCTACAACGCCCACGATATGGCATGTTGACCATGCCCTTGCCGCTGTTTTTTCCCTTTGTGAATGAACATAGTTGCCACTGCTTTTTTCTATGGGACGCTGCTCTTTTATTTCCTGGATAACCACGGACGCCGCTGTTTTGTTGTCACGCAAGCACAGTTAAAAATGATCTCTTTTTATCTACCGAACTAATCAAGAGTTCCAGTCCAGGACATCATACATCAAAATTGGTGTGGGTCCGCCTTTCTAATGGTCGTAATTTACTCATTAATGGAGGGTCCACCAAACTAACGGTCCGATGTGTCTGATTAATGTGAGAATTTCTAGTAAATCCTCTATTCTTGATCCCTATTTTCCTTTTAGTATATAATAGATAGATACCATTGCATATTAGCGTGGGTGAGGTGTGGGCGGCTGTTTATCTTGGTAGTTAAGTCTTGGATTTAGTATTTTTCTTTCGATACATGCTTGTTGCTATTTCAGAACATTGAAACTTCATTTAGAATTTTGTTTCCTATGTGCTTCATGCAAATGAAACTGCAGTAAAGATACAAACTATGCTTGTCCTGAATGTGCATAGCCTTTTTATGCATACAATTAGTGGAACCTTTTACATGTCCAGTGTGCGCATGTGTCCAGGAACTAAGCTTTTGCATGTCCTGTGTATTCTAAAGCTTAGTCTTTTGTTATTGGTCAAGTACTTGAAACAGTGTCTTGGTTTGCCAGTCGTAGAATCATTTATGAATAGCATAGGTGTTGCCTTCACTTGTATTCCTACGCATAGTCCAATACTTCTTTTTCCTTGATCTAATGCTCCTTTTTCGTTAAGACAAGCAAAATGGAATCACATCCTGGATTATCTCTATGGTCCTACATCATCTTTCATAGACTAATTAAGTTATAACCGGCTTGCATTGTTTAGGAGAAATGTACCTTTCCATGTGTAGAGTGGTTAGACCTGGCATTACTGTTCAATATTTTGTACTCAACAGGAATCTTGCTATAGATATACACTGGAAGTCTAAAATCAATACTAGTAGAAACAGGTGTTCTGTCAACGACGCATCTATTTTGTTGCATGTCTCGGGCCACTCAATTTGTGATTAAATAGGTGTTTTTGCATATATGTTTGCCAACTGATTGACCATGTAAGACTGGAAACAGCACCATCTTTGTGACATCTAACTTGTTCTATTTTTTTTTTTGCAGAAAGTGCTAGTACATTGTATAAGAACATTGACACATGTGACTGGGAGCCCAAAAGACTAGTAACACTAGTAGAAAACGGAGCTTTAAAACCGGTTCGTAAGGGCCTTTAGTGCCGGTTCCATAACCGGCACTAATTGGTGGGCACTAAAGCCCCCCCCCCCCTTTAGTACCGGTTCGGCACGAACCGGCGCTAAAGTGCCACCACGTGGCGTGAGCTCGCGCCCTGGTATGGGGGACCTTTAGTACTGGTTGGTACTAAAGGTTTTTTTTTAATTTTTTTTGAAAGTTTTGAAAATTTATTTTTATTTTTATTTTTTCGATTTTAAATTTTTCTGAATTATTTGGTGATTTAGTCTCTAATCACCTCTCTTAACTGCTCAAGTGTGGATCATTCATTCCAAATCATCTAACTTCCTGACCGGTCACCCATCCCTCTCACTACTCTAGCCTGAGCATGCTTAACTTTCGGGTTCTATTTTCCTTCGTTTCCAAGTCTGCATTTGTTGTTTTCCTGACAATAGTAAGATGCCAATCCTATTAACCCTCATGAGTTTAGCTTAACCATGAAGTCACACATTTCACTGTTTGAGTTTGCAACTATTATTCTAAAAAACAGTAATTATTTAGTAACACTAATATTTCTTGAATAAGTTTGACCATAGTTTGATCAGATTTGACCAAAATTCAAAAAATTGAAATAATTATTTAGTAACACTAATATTCTTGAATAATTATGTAGTAACATTAATACTTCTTGAATAAGTAGTTTGACTAGATTCAACAAATTTTTTTAAAAAAACTTAAATTTGACCATATTTTTTTTTCCTTTTGGAATTTGAGGATTCTAAAAAATTGCAAATAGGCCGTAGGTGGTCTCCATCGGATGCGGATTTTCGTGCTGAATTTTTTGATATATTATACATTTTTTTCCCACATTGTATGCAAAAGTTATAGCCGTTTTACATTTTTCCTACACTTTTTGCAAAACATGTCCAAATTTAAGTTTTTAAATTTTCCTAACTAGTAGATGTAGTAATATAACTACCTCTCGAAGGATTTTATTTTTTGAAGTTTTATCATTTTCTTTTCATTTTTTCAGAACTAAAATGGCGACAAGGGGGGGGGGGTGTTTGAAAATTGCCCTATAGTGCCGGTTTGTGTCACAAACCGGTACTATAGGTCAGACCCCTTTAGTACCGGTTCGTGGCACAAACCGGTACTAAAGGTTAGCCCTTTAGTACCGGTTTGTGACACGAATCGGTACTAAAGGTGATCGTGGGGCCCCGGCCTGACGCCAGCCTGCCATCACCCCTTTAGTATCGGTTTGTGGCACGAACCGGTACTAAAGGTTCAACACGAACCGGCATTAATGCATAGTCGTTCGAACCGGCACTAATGATACCATTAGTGCCGGCTCAAATTCAAACCGGCACTAATGTGCTTCACGTTTGACCCTTTTTCTACTAGTGTAAGAATGTTGTAAACCACTTCAACATAACACCAAACATTTTGGTTTCTATACTACTGTCATGTTTGTGCTAGAAAAATGTTTGAGTTTTGCTGTTTTCCATGGGATGAAACTATTTCATATCTTGAACTACATTCTTTGTGTGTTTATACCAAAATACAAGATCCTATGATGTCAAAAATTCATACAAGTTGTGGATGTCACTTCCTTTAATCACTTCCTATTTTATCTTATGTGCAGTTTTCTGGACGGTGTTCTATGGAATCTTCACATACAGGAAACTAAAATTTATATCATAGGTAATCATATGATGTAATTGTGGTGAACTAGATGTGCTTAATTTATGTGTCAATGCATGAAACTGCTGACATTTTTTATTTTCCTATTAAATTGAATATTCAGTTGATGCCTTGAAAGGAAATTTGATTAGAAATTCTCTTGATGTTGTAGACGTATGTCTTATAAAACAGGAATGGTGTACTCAATAGACTCTTTTGAGTGTTGTAAATCAATGTAATGCAGATAATGTTTTATTATACATGTATTTTTCAATTTTTCTTACTGTCTAGGTTGGAAATGTTCCTGAAGACGGGTTAAGATACCTTGCCGTAACCATATGCTCTGAACTCACCTAGAAGACCTTGCAAGCTTTACTCTTTGTGCTTTTTCCATTCTGTACAACTTGGACGTCTTGAAACTGCAGATACTAAATTATTATGTAATTCTTCACATGTAATCAGTGAATTGCATATATATTGTAACCTTGTAAATGTTTGATGAACAGAATTTATTTCAATGGATGCCTTCTGGTTTATTTTAATGGATGCCTCGTCAGTGTGTATCTAAATGTAAAATAAATGAAGAAATGCAATACTAAAGTGTAATAATAATATAGATTGGGGTATATGGTACCAGTGGCATATTATCTGCCGGGAAAACAATTAACTGCCGGGAGAACAAGTCTGCCGGCAGAATAGAAACTGCCGGGAGAAATTGGAACATGACGGCATACAAACTGCCGGGAGATCTTTATCTGCCGGGAATTATAATCCCCGGCAGCCGTTCTTGTGGCAGTTCTATCTGCCGGGAGAAAACCATTTCCGGCAGTTTGCCTGCCATTCTAAATGCCCATACAAATAGAGTATGATTTAATTCAGTGACCCTATGATGTCCTAGAAATATGTGCCGGGAGAAAACTTCTCCCGACAGTTCTATCTGCCGGGAGAAAACTTCTCCCGACAGTTTTCCTGTCCTTGCATTAGTGTTGTGGTGTAGTGATAGCATTTAAATGCCCAGATGCAAATAGAGTATGATTTAATTCAGTAACCCTATGATGTCCTAGAAATATGTGCATCATTTTTGTCAGAGGTTCCAGACTAAGGCAAAGATGATGAACATTTTAGAAGGGCATTTCAGGTTCATTGAAAAAGATTTTAGTAATCCCTAGTTGGATTAAGGCGGGTGCTGGGGGTTTTCTGTCATCCCCATTTCATATTCATTTGAATTTAAACATGATGCACACATGAAGCTAGCCTAATGCATTGCCAGAAGCTAGGGATGTGACAGTGATCATAATGACATTTCGTGTGCATCATCCTTTGAGTCACCTTGTGATTTTTTTCGGTTTTTTCCTTTGATTGATCCAAAGAGTTAACACAATCCTTTATAATGCATGTCATAAATCCCTTTTTTTAACCAACGGGGCTGCCTGATTACTCTAACCTTCTTAATGATTGGCTTAATTATGCATAAACCGGTGAAAATAGTGTGTAAGCTAGCAAGATGGGACTATTTAATGGGTCAACAAATATGAAAATATTGATTATAGGATTATTACACGCTGCCTTGACGGGCCTTGGGTATATATCACTGCACACGCGACAGCTACAGCTGCTATGCATGCCCGTGCCACGACCACACCCTATTTTGCATGCTCGCGGTGTACTACAGCTGATTTGTTCGCCGAAAAGACCTGAACTCGACCGCATGCTTGTGCCACAGGAAAAATCATCTTATCTTTCAAAATGAACCAGGCGCCCTTATAAATCACAGGCCAGTGAATCCCAGTGTCCTTATTTTTGTTTCTTTGTCTAATTTACACACACGCGGCTGCTCGGGTCAAAAGGCACCAGGCGCCCTTTATAAACAAGGCCACACTCTTAGCGAACTGTTTGGCAACCTGAGACGCCACACAGGAAACCAAGGATTGAATCCTTGCGGGGTCCCCTTTGTTTTTTTCTCTGTTTATTATTAATAATTCGAACACACACGTGGCTGACTTAGGAGAAATCATAAGAGGATGAAAAAACATGGATAAAAAATGGCGCGTGCTAGGCGCCATCCGCCTGTAGCGAGCCAGGCTGCAGCCGGCTTCATAGCCGTCAGATGGGGACGTGTGTATCCGTTGATCGATTTGTCTTGTAGGCCTCACACGTCCGCTCCTTTACCAACTGTGCACGCACACTCTTAGCGAACTGTTTGGCAACCTGAGACGCCACACAGGAAACCAAGGATCGAATCCTTGCGGGGTCCCCTTTGTTTTTTTCTCTGTTTATTATTAATAATTCGAACACACACGTGGCTGACTTAGGAGAAATCATAAGAGGATGAAAAAACATGGATAAAAAATGGCGCGTGCTAGGCGCCATCCGCCTGTAGCGAGCCAGGCTGCAGCCGGCTTCATAGCCGTTAGATGGGGACGTGTGTATCCGTTGATCGATTTGTCTTGTAAGCCTCACACGTCCGCTCCTTTGTTTTTTTCTCTATTTATTATTAATAATTCGAACACACACGTGGCTGACTTAGGAGAAATCATAAGAGGATGAAAAAACATGGATAAAAAATGGCGCGTGCTAGGCGCCATCCGCCTGTAGCGAGCCAGGCTGCAGCCGGCTTCATAGCCGTTAGATGGGGACGTGTGTATCCGTTGATCGATTTGTCTTGTAAGCCTCACACGTCCGCTCCTTTGTTTTTTTCTCTGTTTATTATTAATAATTCGAACACACACGTGGCTGACTTAGGAGAAATCATAAGAGGATGAGAAAACATGGATAAAAAATGGCGCGTGCTAGGCGCCATCCGCCTGTAGCGAGCCAGGCTGCAGCCGGCTTCATAGCCGTTAGATGGGGACGTGTGTATCCGTTGATCGATTTGTCTTGTAAGCCTCACACGTCCGCTCCTTTGTTTTTTCTCTGTTTATTATTAATAATTCGAACACACACGTGGCTGACTTAGGAGAAATCATAAGAGGATGAAAAAACATGGATAAAAAATGGCGCGTGCTAGGCGCCATCCGCCTGTAGCGAGCCAGGCTGCAGCCGGCTTCATAGCCGTCAGATGGGGACGTGTGTATCCGTTGATCGATTTGTCTTGTAGGCCTCACACATCCGCTCCTTTACCAACTGTGCACGCACACTCTTAGCGAACTGTTTGGCAACCTGAGACGCCACACAGGAAACCAAGGATCGAATCCTTGCGGGGTCCCCTTTGTTTTTTTCTGTTTATTATTAATAATTCGAACACACACATGGCTGACTTAGGAGAAATCATAAGAGGATGAAAAAACATGGATAAAAAATGGCGCGTGCTAGGCGCCATCCGCCTGTAGCGAGCCAGGCTGCAGCCGGCTTCATAGCCGTTAGATGGGGACGTGTGTATCCGTTGATCAATTTGTCTTGTAAGCCTCACACGTCCGCTCCTTTGTTTTTTTCTCTGTTTATTATTAATAATTCGAACACACACGTGGCTGACTTAGGAGAAATCATAAGAGGATGAAAAAACATAGATAAAAAATGGCGCGTGCTAGGCGCCATCCGCCTGTAGCGAGCCAGGCTGCAGCCGGCTTCATAGCCGTTAGATGGGGACGTGTGTATCCGTTGATCGATTTGTCTTGTAAGCCTCACACGTCCGCTCCTTTGTTTTTTTTTCTCTGTTTATTATTAATAATTCGAACACACACGTGGCTGACTTAGGAGAAATCATAAGAGGATGAAAAAACATGGATAAAAAATGGCGCGTGCTAGGCGCCATCCGCCTGTAGCGAGCCAGGCTGCGGCCGGCTTCATAGCCGTTAGATGGGGACGTGTATATCCGTTGATCGATTTGTCTTGCAGGCCTCACAAGTCCGCTCCTTTACCAACTGTGCACGCACACTATCCAGACGAGAAACACCGCAGCCTCGCGGAATGCTTGAAAGCATGGATGTTGAGCATCGTCGTAGCACCTTTGCCTACGCTCGTAGCATCCGGTCGCCGCTGTGGCAACATGGCCCAGCCCGGCAGTTCTAGCTTAATTTGCTGGCGGACTCACAATACTGTTCATGAGCTTGTAGCAACCCCGCCAGCATTGTCGGGTCGGTCACCTTGCAGCGCTATTTGAAGCATCATCGTCTGCGTCGCAGCACTACTTGCGGCATCACTGGGCTATGGCCCAGAGCATCACGGCCTGGACATCATCATCGGTTGTCGAAGTTGTGGCCGTCGACGCTGTTACAACATGCCTCATGATCGTGTCTGTCGAAGCATCGCGTCAACCGCCAACGCAGTTGCAACACATACACCTCATCGTCATGGCGGTCGAAGCATCACCATAGCCATTGAAGCACACATTGCAGCGTCAACATTTGTCGACATCGTGGCCGTCGAAACATTGTCGCCGTGGTCGTCGAAGCAATGTTTTCATGGCCGTCAAAGCATCGTTGTGACCGTCAACATCGTAGCAGCATCTATGCCTCGCCATCGTGGCCATCGATGCATCGTCGCGGCCATCGAAGGTTGTCAATGTTTTGGTTGTTGAAATATTGTCTTCATGGCCATTGAAGCATGCGTCACAACATCGACGATTGTCGTGGCTTGCAGCATTGGGCGGCCAACTTGCAGCGTAACATCACTCGTCTAATAAACACAGAATTTGCTGGCTTGCAACAACATGTGCCCGACCCTAGCATCACGTTTTCGATAGCCACACGGGCTAGTCGGCCTTGAAGCACGACCACATGGTGGTGCAGCACCACGCACTCGACTACCGCGTCACACTTGTGATATTAGCAACACTGGCCAGCCTTGTAGCATGATGACCGGCTTTGCAACATCGCGTCCGACTTGCAACGTAACATGCCCAGTAGCCGCAATGTTGACCGGCCTCGTAGCATCATGCTGAATTGCAAAAGGTGGGTGGTCCACCCTCACAAAGATGTGTCAAATAGACGCAACATCGCACCGACTTCCTGCAACGGGCGGCCGACTCGTAGCATCCAGTTGTTGCAATGCTCGACGTCCCGTAGCATGGCGAAGTGGCTTTGCAACATCGTGCGTCGGACTTGCAACGTCACACGTCCGATAGCCGCAATGTTGGCCGACCATGCAGCACAACGACCGGCTGTGCAACGACACGCATCTGACTTGCAACATTAAACGTCCGATGCATGGCGCCCCGACTTTGCAGCGTCGTACCTACGACTTCTGCAACGAGTGTGGCGACATCATATGTCCAATAGTTGCAACATTGGTCGGCCTTTGTAACGACTACACCTTCTGGTGTCGTGCCTGACTTGCTGCAATGGTGATGCTGGTGTTGTAGCGTGACATTATGAATTGTGGCATCTAGGCTTCGGAGCATCAGTGGCATCATGCTCGCAGCCTTGTGTCCCCATCTACGCCTCCCCCTCTCCTCGCCGCCTGTCCTTGAGCCCACGCCCATGCACAACCGGTCGCCGCCGTCACCCGCTTGGCCCGAGGAGTCTTACACATGGATCGATGGGCTCCGCGAGTGGGTTAGCGTGCCTCCCGTCCACCATGTCGCGACGCCGGAGGAGGCGCCCACTTGGAGCGCTGGAACAAGCACTGGCTCGCGAAGGAGCAGGCAGACGACGAGCAGCAGATGTTGTGGGCGCGCGGGGAGGAGGAGGAGAAGGAGCGCGCCCGCCGCGCCGCAAGAAACGCTGGAGGAGGCTGCCTTGACGGCGTGGCAGAGTGCGTTCGGGTGGGCTGGGCCGCCGCCCACCTTCATTGACCTCACCGGCGCCGACAAGGGCAAGGGCAACGGCGAGGCCTAGGGTAGCGTGCAGGTGTGGGCTTTTTTAACGTTTAATTAGTGTTTAAATGGACTTTGGCTAGCGATTGACTGGCTATTTATGTTTAATTATATTTATTTCGGCCGCGTGCTTTTGAAAAAAGAATTTATGCGGGAAAATATGGGTCTGTCACACATTGA
Organism: Triticum urartu; assembly: GCF_056163025.1. Classification (NCBI taxonomy): domain Eukaryota; kingdom Viridiplantae; phylum Streptophyta; class Magnoliopsida; order Poales; family Poaceae; genus Triticum; species Triticum urartu. The sequence goes on along the minus strand of NC_141879.1, from coordinate 34,354,133 downwards.
ACACACTGACCAACTCAAATAAAAAACGGACACGCCTATCCACTTGGCCGACGCAAATAGACAAAAAGCAAACAAAATGCCAGTCCATTTGGGTCACCGCGTTGTGATTGCTCTTACTGTTGTTAAATACACTGCTATTACTAGTACAGTATCTTGTGAGTTAAAAAAGCAGCAATTTTTGTTGAGTATTATATCGACTAGCTGGTAGTAGTACTAGAAATAACAAGTCGGATCTCGCCAGAACAAGTCAGTGTCAGTGGAAGCGGTTCTAACTCTCCTCAGCTATGGAGAAACGCTCCCTCCCTGCCTGCTAGGTAGCCACCCTCCCCTCCCTGCACCGCTGGCCGCTCCGGCCGCGGCGGCCACCACCCCGCGCCCAGCATGGGCGCGCCGCGCCACCGCCCCGCTTCCGCCTTCGATCCGCATGGCCGCCCTGCTCCTGGCGCCGACCCGCGGGTCTCCCCGGCGCCCCCTTCTCCATCCCCGCCCGAGATCTCGGGCCCTGACGCGTCTTCAATGCCGGATTCGGCGGCCCCGCCACGCCTGCTGCTGCGCGGAGACTGCTCTATGGCGCCTACCTCGGAAGACCCGACGGATCTCAGCCCCCACCCCCCAGCCCGACGCCTTCATTCCATCGTCGTCATCCCATCCCCAGTGGCCGACCATTCCCCTCCGGGGATGGACGGTGACTGGACCGAGGTTTCCTCGCGCAAAAGCCGCAAGGCAACCCTGGATCCGCCGATTCCTTCAAAGAAGAGCGTGGCTCTGTGCTCTGACCGGCGGCCGGACTTCAATGCGGTGGGTGGCCGGGAGGCTTTCTTAAGCCATTTCCGCGGCCGCTGTTTTCGCTGCCTTAGCAAGCACCACCGTAGAAAGGACTGCCGCGACCCTCTCCGCTGCGTGATCTGTGAGCTCTGCGACCATTTTGCCAGAGAGTGCCCCCAAAATCCACGAAACGGCCATGGCGGTCCTGCCTCCAGTAGGTTAGGTCCGCTCCCTCCTCGCTCCTCGGTCCACTCTCGCCTTCGTTTCCCCACCCCGCCTCCACCACCGCCGGCACCTCCATCCCCGACGACTGCCGGCATGGCTGAGCTCAGCCTGGTCGACCCGGCCAGGCGTCCCCGCGCAAGGCACAAGGTCGGCGAGTCCACCCCGGCCATCGAGCAGAGCGTCTTCTTCCTTCGACGCCACGCCGTCATGCTGCGTGCGGCCGATGGAATGTGCGCCACCTCGCCCATGGCGGTGGGCCGCGCTTTTGAGGCACAGCTGTGCGTCCCACCGCACCACTTGCGGGTGACGGCGCACAACCCAGAAGACTTCTTCACCTTCACCCAGGCTGCCCACCATGACAACGCGGTGCGCCGCGGCTCCCTGCGCGTCGACGGCGTCAACTTCAACATCGCGCCCTGGGGCGAAAATGACCACGCTGGTCACGGCATCTTCAACCTCCATGTCCGTTGCGTCATCGAACATCTGCCTCAGCAGTACTGGACCCTGGAGGGCGTCCACGAGGTGTTCGGAGACAAGGTGCGCATCGACAGGCTTGACAGCCGCACGCTGGAGCGCGACCACACCAAAACCTTCGCTTGCTGGGTGTGGGTCTGGGACATGGCGTTCATCCGCACCCAGCACACCTACTGGAAGCTACCTTAGGGCACCGGCCGGGGCGAAGAGATGGAGGGCCACTCGCCGCCCGATCGACGTGTCGCCCTGCCGCCCGACGCCGAGCGCTACGACCTCCTCATCCACGTCGACAGGGTGGAGGATTGGTCCCCCCGCTCTCCTCGCTCCTCCCACTCAGCTCAAAGCGGCCTGCCCTCCTCCGACTCCGACCACGATGATAGCTTGCCGCGCACCTACACGGGCACTTGGGTCATGCATGTGGAGGACGGCCAGATGGAGGAGCGCCATCGTCGCCTGCAGCGCGCGCCGGTGGTGGACATGGGCTGCCGTGGCCTTCCCCGTGGTGGCCCCCGTCGTGACGATGAGGGGACGGGAGGCGGCTGTGGCGGTGGCCGGTGCTCCTGGAAGGACGCGCTGCTTGGGCACGAGTGCGGCTCCAACGCCTCGTCAGGAGCGGACGGGGCCACCAGCAGAGTGTGCCGGCGCAGCCGCTCCCCCCACCCCCACCCGCCGCTCTGGAAGCTCAAGAAACCACGGCCAGCATGGCGGCCGTGATCGTTTGTCCGGCAAGGCATACCCAAACAAGAAGAAGAGCGGCAGCCAGCGACTGGCAAGTTAGGTGCACGTGCCCACACCTACTCCTCCCGCACGTGCACCTGCCCCCGACGGCATCGACGAGTTCTTCGCCACGACTGACAAGGCCATCCCCGCCCCCTGCTCTCCGGGGACGTCGTCGCGGCCAAGATCGACGAGATGATCGCGACATCGACGGCCGTGCCCCTTGACTTCGACAAGGGCGCAAGCAAGAGGAGGGGCATAGAAGCAGTGGAGATGCCGGACGCATTCAGCCCCATGCTCTCTGGAGCGTGCCACAACCCGGCCCTCCTCAGCTGCCAGACACCCACGACCGTGGCCACGGTTGCTGTCCAGCTGGGCGAGGTGACGCAACAAGTTCAACACCTGGAGAATTGCAGAATCATCTGCTGCACCGCGACGCCTCTTCTGCGACAAGCCGACCCCCCTGCTCGCCCAGCCGCCATCCAAGCGTAGCTCTGCTCCACCCAAGGTCCAAGCTACGCCAGTTCCCCCGCCACGTCAGAGCGCGCGTCAGGCGGCCCAGAACTGCAAGGTGCCCGTGGCGCAGCGCGGCTCGCTCTGCCTGGTCCAGGGGCTCGGCCTCCTTGGCCCGAAAGAGAAGATGACGAAGAAGGCTGCGGGGGCGCTCGTGCGCAGGTTCGATGAGCCTCTGTCCGACGAAGATATCACCGTCATGGCCAAGCTCACCAGGCTGGGCAAGGAGGCTCTGCGTATCGCTGCTGGCCTCAACGGGCCGGAAGGAGTCGCCGAGGAGGCCATGGTTTAGTTATGTTAGGAACCAATCTGTGTTGTAGCTGTAGCAGTAGTTTCCGGTGACGGCCAGCACTCGGCTGGTCGGAGTTAAGTTTGCTTCTATCATGTAACAGTGCAAGGCTGAGGCCGGTCCGCCGCCGTCGTGGTTTGGGGCCTATTGGTGGTCGACGGCGTCCCCCGGAGAGCTGGATGGTGCACCTGTTCGTCTTTAGTGTTTGTAGTCGCCGGAGAAACCATCAGTGTCCCGATGAATGACGAACTTCACTCCCCCCTGATCATGAGCTGGAACGTACGTGGTTTGAATTCACCGGCGAAGAGAGAAGCGGTTAGAGAAGTAGTTGCTGCTCACCGGACCGCCATTTTGTGCTTGCAAGAGACCAAGATAGACGTTTGGTCGCCAGCCCTCATCCACGAAATTGGTGGACAAACGCTACAGGGCTGCGCCATCATGCCCGCCATCGGCACGCGCGGTGGCATTGCCATCCTATGGAACAAAGATCTCGTAGATGTCGTCACCCATGCTGTTGGCCAATTTGCTGTCAGGATCAGGGTCACCGTAGCTAGAGGCCACACACCCTTTTGGCTAACCACGGTCTACGGACCAAACAACGACGCAAGCAAAGAGGTATTTCTCGCTGATATCTCGAGCACGGCCCCGCCCATGTCTGAACCTTGGATAATCTGCGGTGATTTCAACCAAATCTACGAGGCAAGGGAGAAGAACAACCTCAACCTCAACAGAAGGCTGATGGGCCGCTTCAGGGCCGCCATTGACAGAGCGGGTCTTCGGCAACTCAAATGCAGCAACCGCAGGTACACCTGGAGTAACGAGCGTGACAATCCAACCTTAGTGGGCATCGATAAATTGTTCTGCAACGTACCATGGGAAACCCTTTTTCCCCTGACCATGCTCATGGCCGCCTCCACTGCCTGCTCCGACCATTGCCCGCTGGTGCTGTCCGATGCGGCGGGGCCCCGCCGGCGCAAATGCTTCAAGTTCGAGTCCTTCTGGCCACGCATCCCGTGCTTCACGGAGACGGTGACCGCGGCCTGGGCGCGGCCAGTGGCTGCCTCGTGCACATTCACCCGCCTTCACGTCAAGCTTGCTCATACGGCCAAAGACCTACGGATTTGGAGCCAGGGCCTCTTCGGTGATGCAAAGTTGCAATTCCATATGGTCTGCGAGGTCATCTTGCGCCTCGACGAGGCCCAGGAAAGGCGCCAGCTCTTGTCGGCCGAACGCGAACTGCGCAGGAGCCTCAAGCTCAGATTGCTGGGGCTAGTAGCGATCGAGAGATGCAGGAAGAGGCAGGCCTCCAGGCTCACCTGGCTACGCTCCGGCAATGCCCCAACAAAGTTCTTCATGGCAAAAATCTGCTCGCCGAAGAGAAACAACTTCATTCACTCTCTGAAGGTCAATGATACAGTAGTCACGGCGCACAGCGACAAAGAAGCAGCAATTCACAACCACTACGACAGCATCCTGGGGGCTACAAAGCAGCGGTCATCTATGATTAACTGGGGGGAAATCCACATGCCCACAATCCAAGGTGGTGGGCTGGATAACCCCTTTTCTGAAGAAGAGGTGTGGGCGGCGATTCAGGCATCTCCGGCAGAGAAATCCCCCGGGCCAGATGGCTTCAATGGCACATTCTTCCGATCGTGCTGGCAGATTATCAAAGTAGACGTCATGCAGGCCTTCAATCAATTCTACAACCTGGCGGGCAACAATTTTGGCTTGCTCAACTCCGCAATCGTAGCCCTAATCCCCAAGAAAGACGGCGCGAACGACATCAACCACTACCGTCCGATTAGCCTGATTCACTCCATCGCTAAGCTAGTCTCCAAAGTGCTGTCGATCAGGCTCACCCCGATCGTCCAACGCATCATATCGCCGGCCCAGACAGCTTTTCTGAAAACAAGATGTCTTCATGACAGTTTTGTCTACGTCCAAAATTGTGTGAAAGCTCTGCACCAGAAAAAGACGCCGGTTGTGCTCCTCAAGTTAGACATCTCCAGGGCCTTCGATAACGTTTCGTGGGAATATCTGCTTGAGCTCATGGTGAACCTAGGTTTTAGTGCGAGATGGCGGGATTGGATCACCATGCTGCTCGCCACCTCATCGTCGGCCTTCCTCCTCAATGGTGTCCCTGGCAAATCCATCATGCATCGGCGCGGCCTACGGCAGGGCGACCCCCTGTCGCCGCTCCTGTTCATCCTTGCGATCGATCCCATCCATCGCCTCCTCAAAGCGGCTGAAGAAGAACTACATATTACGCCAGTGCTAGGCAGGGAGATCAAATTTAGGGTTAGCCTATATGCCGACGACGCCATCATCTTCGCGAACCCCATTAGAGAGGAGATTGACTACCTTATGGATATGCTTGAGAGCTTCGGCGATGCTACGGGCCTGAAGATAAACAACGCCAAGTCTACGGCATCTCCGATTTGCTGTTACGACGTCGACCTCAGCACGGTGCTCCAGTCTTTTCGGGGTCCGATCGCGCAATTCCCAATCAGATACCTGGGGCTTCCACTCACAATTGGCCGGCTTAGGCTAGTTCATCTTCACTTCATACTGGATAGAATTCGGGCTAGATTAGCGGGCTGGAAAGGGAAAATGCTCTCCATGGCCGGGCGCAGAGTCCTCGTCAGATGCGTCCTCATCGCCATGCCAACGTTTGCCCTTACGGCCCTCAAAATCCCAGTGAAGCTGCTGAAAGAAATAGACAAATGCAAACGTCGCTTCCTCTGGGGACACGATCAGGAGCTCACCGGCGCTAGCTGCAAAGTGAACTCGGCTCGGGTCCGCTCCCCGATCGAGCACGGAGGCCTTGGCATCCTCGACCTGTCCAAGTTCAGCCGTGCTCTCCGCCTTCCCTGGCTCTGGCACGCCTGGAAGAGCCTGGAGCGCCCATGGGCAGGAACAGAACTGCCATGCGATGCCTCCGATCACGCCCTCTTTAGTGCGGCAACAAAGGTGACTATAGGCAATGGCAAGATGGCTAGCTTCTGGCACACGGCTTGGATCGATGCGCTTCCACTGAAGCTCCTCCACCCCAGCCTCTTCAAACACTCCAGAAGAAAGAACATATCGGTGGCGCAGGCACTTCTCGAAGACCGCTGGGTTTCTGACCTAGCGCACGGCGATGTCGGTTCTATAGCACAGGACGTGCTCAACTTACACCGCCGGCTGCAATCGTACCATCTCCAGGAAGCCAACCAAGACCAAATCGCCTAGAAGATTGAAGCATCCAGTCAGTACACGGCTCACTCTGCCTACCGCGCCTAGTTCCAGGGCTCTGTGTAGACTCAGTTTCGCGAGCTGATCTGGAACACCCGAGCGCCTGCAAAGCTGAAGATCTTTGCCTGGCTGCTCCACCAGAACCGGCTCTGGTGCAATGATAGGCTGCAGCGGCGAGGATGGCCGAACAACTACTTCTGTCAGTTATGCCTCCGAAACCTGGAAAACTCCAAGCATTTGTTCTGGCTTTGACCCCTCACGGCGGCAACCTGGAATGCTATTGCTGCATGGAAGTGCTACCGCGCACTAGGCCAGGAATCCTGGATCAGCAACACAACCTCTCTTGACAAGTTCAAAGCTATGTCAGATGCAACGCCTCCATCCCACAGGAAAGTGATCAGGTCTCTCGCAATGCTTGTCCTTTGGAAGATCTGGCAAGAGAGGAATCACTGTATATTTAGGGCAAAAGAGGCCAAGGTGGAAGACATTCTCAACGAGATCAGGAGAGAGCTAAGCCTCTGGCAACAAGCCCACATCAAGTCAATTCAGAGCCCTTTCGGGGACCCGCCGGGAGAGTAGACTAGTGGCCTGTGCCTGGTGGCACCTTGCTTTCCTTTTTTCTCTGTTCTTCTTCTTCCTTACTTTCCTTGATCTTCGGATCTCCACCTTATCGCTTTGTCATCTTCTCCCTGCTTATGATCAATGAAACACCAGCCTTCGCTGGTCCTTCAAAAAAAAGTGTCAGTGGAAGCAGCAGCAGTAGGCATAGCTAGGAGAAGAAACGCATGCGAGAGTGCAACACGGACCGAGCGGCACCGGTAAGTTGGCTTCGCGGCGTGTGCACAAGAAAAAGGATGCAAACAGTGGCCCCTCCAGCAGGACACGTGGTTGGCAGACGAGGCCGCTGGCGACACGGATGTTTACATCCGACTGTTTGGAAGGAGTTTCCAAAATCCATACTTTAATCTGATATATATATGTGTTGTTTTGAAAACAAGAAAGACACTAATGTGTTTGTGTAGAGGTTGGACTCTCATACTCTAAAAAGAGAAGGGACTCTCTATGAACGTGTCAATGATGAAACTATAGGTTTATATGTTCTGTACTTGTCTTTTATTTTCCGTATGTTGTGTAGATCCACTTTTAATCACAATCATCAATTTTTATCCTTAACATAAAATCAACGGTTATAAATGAATGACTTATGGAGAACTATGGAAGCCTCCGTCCTTTATTTTTAGGTATAGAAAAGAGGCCAAAGAGCCCCAAAAAAGTAAAAAAAAGTAAAAAAGAGAAAAGAGAGAATGGGTAATGCTACTATTCTTTACCACACTTATGCTTCAGACTAGCACCATGTTTTTCATATAGAGAGTCTCCTTTGTCACTTTCATATACTAGCTGTGGGGATTTTTCATTATAGAACTTGGCTTGTATATTCCGATGATGGGCTTCCTCAAATGCCCGAGGTCTTCATGAGCAAATAAGTTGGATGCACACCCACTTAGTTTTCAGTCTGAGCTTTCATACACTTATAGCTCTTAGTGCATCCATTGCATGGCAGTCCCTACTCCTCGCATTGATGGGCATCTCCATAGCATGTTGATTAGCCTCGTCGATGTGAGACTTTCTCCTTTTTTGTCTTCTCCACATAACCTCCATCATCATATTCTATTCCACATATAGTGCTATATACATGGCTCACGATCATGTATAGCGTGAAATTTAAAAAAAGCTTGAGAACATTAAAAATATGAAACAATTGATTGGCTTGTCATCGGTGTTGTGCATGATGAAATACTTTGTCTGATGAAGATGGAGCATAGCCAGACTATATAATTTTGTAAGGATAACTTTCTTTGGCCACGAAATTTTGGGAAGACATGATTGCTTTATTAGTATGGTTGAAGTATTATTGTTTTTATGTCAAATGGTAGACTATTGCTTTGAATCACTCGTGTCTTAATATTCATGACATGATTAGATTATATGATCAAGATTATGCCAGGTAGCATTCCACATCAATTTTTTTTATCATTTACCTACTCGAGGACGAGCAGGAATTAAGCTTGGGGATGCTGATACGTCTCCGTCGTATCTATAATTTTTTATTATTCCATGCCAATGTTTTACAACTTTCATATACTTTTGGCAACATTTTATATAATTTTTTGGGACTAACATATTGATCCAGTGCCCAGTGCCAGTTCATGTTTGTTGCATGTCTTTTGTTTCGCAGAAAATCCATATCAAACAGAGTTCAAACGTGATAAAAACTTACGGAGATTTTTTGGAATATATATAAATTTTGGCAAGTGGAATCAACGCATGGCGGTGCCCGAGGGGCCCAGGAGCCCTAGGGGCGGGCCCCCCTACCCAGGGTGCGGCCAGGGGACTTGTGGCCACCCCGAAGGTCAGTTGGAGGTGTCCTGCAGACGCAAGGAAGCTAATATTCGAATAAAAATTGTTTTAAAATTTTCGCTCAATCGGAGTTACAGATCTCCAGGAATTTAAGAAACCGTGAAAGGCCAGAATCTCGGGTCGCAAAAACATAAGGAAACAGAGAGAGAGAGGTCCAATCTCGGAGGGGCTCCCACCCCTCCTTCGCCATGAAGGCCATGGACCAGAGGGGAAACCCTCCTCCCATCTAGGGGGAGGACAAGGAAGAAGAAGAAGGAGGGGGGCTCTCTCCCCCTCTCTCCCGATGGTGCCGGAACACCGTCGGGGCCATCATCGTGACGGCGATCTACACCAACAACTTCACCACCGTCATCACCAACTCTCTCCCCCTCTATGCAGCGGTGTAACACCTCTTCTCCCCGCTGTAACCTCTACTTAAACATGGTGCTTAACGCTATATATTATTTCCCAATGATGTATGGCTATATATATCCTATGATGTTTGAGTAGATTTGTTTTGTCCTATGGGTTGATTGATGATCGTGATTGGTTTGAGCTGCATGTTTTATTATTGGTGTTGTACTATGGTGTTCTCCGTGTCGTGCAAGCTTGAGGGATCCCCACTATAGGGTTTGTAATATGTTCATAATTTGCTTATGGTGGGTGGCGAGAGTGATAGAAACACAGACCCGAGTAAGTAGGTTGTTTGCATATGGGATTAAAGAGAACTTGATACCTTATAATGCTTTTTTTTGACCATGAAGACTGCAGGGCTTACACCCCACAACATTTTATTAAAAATAAACAAACACATACAGGGTTTCCTCAAGGTGAGGAAAGAAAAAAATAACAAAGAAAAAAGAAAGAAAGAGGAAGAAAAACTATACAGGGTAGGGGAGCACTATACCTATAAATTACAAATAAACAAAGGAGACAAACATGAACTCTCCTCAAGGAGGAAGAAAATCAATCCACTTAAGAAGGGCGTCTCTAAATTTCCGTTTTATTCGGTGGGAGAGCAGAGTGATATCATGAATGAAGCTATTCCTCCATGCCCTGAAAGAGGGTTGAATGTTCCTGAAAGTTCTATCATTCCTGATCTTCCAAATATTCCACCAGGCCAAGAAAACCACCTCCCCAAAAAAAGGTTTGTTGAAATCCTTCCTTGCATGATGAGCAATTTCCACCATATCGTCACCATTTTCCATTCAATTTGTAGGTAGTTCCAGACTCGAGAACTAAAATTGCACTGGAAGAACAGGTGATTTCTGTCCTTCAGAGCTCCAGTCAGACAAAGAACACATTCAGGCCCTTCATTAATTCTCCAATGTCTCCTCTAAATCATGTCCCTGGTGTTAATCCTGTCCATGATGACAAGCCAAGCAAACATCTTGATCGACATAGTGCAGCAACTTTTCCATATCCATCCCAGGATGGGGTTTGAGACCATTGGCTGATAGACAAAATCATAAAACTTTTTTGCTGTATACTCTGATTTCTTGCCATGCCTCCATCCCCAGTGGTCATTAGATTGATTATCCAAATGGAAAGACCCCATTAATGAGGAGAGCTGTTGCATTTCTTGGAAGGCTTGTTCAGTCATAGGCAAGTAGAAAAGCTCCCGAAAAGAACTAGCCTGAAAAACTTCCTTGACTGAGAGGTTTTTGTGGAGATAAAAAGAAAATAGCCTAGGAAATCGCTCTTGCAGAGGAACCGAACTGTTCCCAATTTGCCAGTAGTCTGACCAGAACTGCACTGTATCTCCACTATGAACATCAACCGACGTAACGGCTCTAAAATTATCCATCAACTTGCATACATCTTTCCACCAAAAGGAGCCACAGAGAACAGTATCATGTGGAATCCTTTCAAAGTAGTAAGAATCCCAAACTAATTGCACCCAGGGCACATCCATCTTATTATAAAATTTGCTGAGGTGTTTGAATAAGAGAGCATCATTCTGCAGTCCAAGGTTTAAAATCCCAAGCCCCCCCTTTGACTTAGGTCTACAAACAAGTTGCCAAGCCGCCAGTGAGTGACCCTTTTCCTGACCATATTTCCTCCATAAACACTGCCTTTGGATTCTTTCCAATTGTTTTAAAATACCCCGAGGAATGGACAAGCTACAAAGGAAAAAGATAGGCAAGGAAGAGATCACAGAATTGACTAATTGCAGTCTGCTCCCTTGTGGCAAGAACCATGAACTTGCTGTCAATCTTCTCTCCATACAATCCACAAGAGGAAGGAGGTCAACTATTTTAGGCCTGGTGGTCCCCACTGGCAGCCCCAGATATGTAAAAGGCATAGTGCCTAATTTGCAATCAAAAAAGGCAGCCAGGTCAGAAGCATCCTGCTCATCTACATTGATAGGATACATGGAGGATTTATGGAAATTGATCTGCAGTCCAGTTGCCTGTGAGAAGGAATGCAAAACTGATTTCAGAGCCCTCAATTGACTTAGATCAGCATTTAGGAATAGCAGTGTGTCATCTGCATATTGGACCACTGGGAAATCTGGATCATGGGTAAGCAGGGGCCTGCTTATTAAACCTTGTTGGAGAAGATTGTTCACTAAAGTCTGTAAAAGATCAGCCGCAATAACAAATAGTAAGGGAGAAATTGGGTCCCCTTGCTTGACTCCACATTTGCATTTGAAATGATTACCAGGGACTCCATTCAGTAGTACAGAAGAAGTGCCAGAAGACAGCAACTGCTTAATCCAAACAATCCACCTATCATCAAAACCTTTTGCAATTAAGATCTTTATGATTGCCTCATGCTGGATAGAGTCAAAAGCCTTTTCAAAGTCCAACTTAAGCAAAAGGATGGGCCTTTTAGACTGATTGCACTGATGGATATACTCAAATGTCCAAGCAAGACAATCCTGGATTGTTCTTGATTTGATGAAACCATATTGGTTTTTATGCACACATTTGGTGATCTCCAGTTGGAATCTGTTAGCAGCAAGCTTTGTAAGAAACTTTAGGCCAACAGAGGTTAGAGAGATTGGTCGAAAATCTCCCACACCCTCAGGTGTCTGCTTCTTTGGGACCAGGGTAATGAATGCATCATTCAAATTTTCTAATTGCACTGTTCCAGCATGAAACTCCGTAACCAGCTGTATAAAATCAGCAGAAATTATATGCCAACACTTTTTTAAAAAGAGCCCGTTAAAGCCATCAGGTCCAGGGGCCTTATCAATAGGCAAGTCCTTGATAACCTGCTCAATTTCTTTTAATTCAAAAGGTTTTGTGAGCACCTCCAAACCCTGGACCCTGGGTATTAGAGACAATATGGTTGCATCCAAAGAAATTGACTTAACTGTCCCCATTCTGCTTTTGAAGGTTGTCAGGAATTCTCTGGCCATTTCCTGATGGTTAGATGTTACTGTTCCATCTGACAGCAACAAGCTTGCCACAGAGTTTTTTCTAAATCTTTCAGTTGCCATGGCCTGAAAGAATTTGGAGTTTTCCTCTCCCACTTTGATATACCTAATTGTACATCTTTTCCTCCAGTACAAGTATTGCATGTGAAGCAGGTGTTCATGGTGCATTTTAATTATTTTCCTGAAATTAAACTCAGGCCTGGATAAAGATCTCTTATCTTCAAGATTGTCCAACCAAAGAATTACCCAGTTACACTTCTCAATCAACCTTTTGATGTGTGGTAAACCTTTCTGCCATTTCTTGAGAGCAAACCTCAAAGCTTTCAGTTTGTCCACAATTATTGCCGAAATATGGGTCTTACGACTGGGGCGAGCCCACACCTCCTGCACACATTCCATAAAGCCTGCCTGATGAATCCAAAAGTTTTCAAACCTGAAGATATGTGCTTTGGGAATTGCTGTACTGATGGCCACCAGACAAGGAACATGATCAGACGCAGTCTTTGCCAAAGGGGTCAGTTGGGTCATGGGATATATGTTAATCCAACTTGCAGAAGTAAAAACCCAGTCCAACTGTTCCAGGAGTGGCCTGTCTTGCATTTTAGACCATGTGAATTTACGTCCTTTTAGAGGAAGTTCTAACAATCCCAAATGGCCAATTATTTCATTGAAAATGAACATATCATTAATATCACCCCCGGGGAGATTTCTATCATCAATGGAACGGATGAAGTTGAAGTCCCCCATTAACATCCACATCTCATTCGGATCAATGTCCAAATTGTAAATCCAGGAGACAAACTCATCTCGCAACTCACCCTGGCATGGACCATACACATTAACCAGAAACCATTGTTCATTATTATGGACCGAGGTAAAATGCATAACAATAGCGTATGGTTTAACTGTGAGAAGGGTGCCACAGAACATATCAGATCGCCACGCTGTTAAGAGGCCCCCAGATGCTCCGCTAGAGGGAGACTCAACAAATTGATCAAAACCTTGAGGACAAATGCTTTTCATGATAGAGCGCGAGCAAGAGGATAACTTAGTTTCCTGCAAACAAAGCACTGAGCACTGACTCTCTATCACTTTCTCCCTGACAGAGCGCTGCCTAGCATCTGAATTCAGACCACGAACATTCCAGCATAAAACTTTCCAACTACGTGTTGTGACACGATTCATGGATAACCATTGCGTATAGAAGTAATAAAAGTGTGGCACATAATGCCACACCCTCCAAAATAAAGCTAAATTCAGTACCCCAGAGTGCCACCTCCCAGCCCGGACTTAGTTCAACAGTAATAAAAACAGACACAGCCAGCACCATCAGACTTGGCATATAAAGTAACATAAAAACTAATTGGAAGATGCAGATGAGTTCTCCTGTGGATTAGCCATAAGCTTGTCCACCGTTAAGAGCGCAGGATCAACCTCCAACTGCGCCCCCACAGCTTGGAGAACATGAAGCGGGGTGTGAGGTGGTGCAGTGGGCCGAGCGTCTTCAGTATCATCCGCAGAAGTGGGCTGGGCCTTGTCCTCCACGGGCTTTGCACGGGGGCGCTTTTTAGATGTCTGCAGAGAAATTTGCTCAAAGACCACGTTTTTGTACCCATCTAACTTTGCCGCGCTCCGAGTGCAACACCTTAGTGACGTATCAACAACAGGAGTCTTCTTCTTGTCTCACCGCTTACGAGCAGAGGATTGCTCCACAGAGAACAAAGGTGTTGATTGAACTGATACTGGAAGAGCAGAACTAGCAGACTCAATTTCTTCAGAAACAGACTCCAAAACAGCAGGCACCGCCTCAAATAAAGCTCTGGCCACAGGGCGCTTCTGCATGACAGGTTTTCTGACAGCAGGAACAAGAGGCAGTGAAGCAGTCAAACAACTAATCATCCTTGATTCATCAAAGGCAATGGACCATGACCTCTTGGAGTAGATGATTGTGCCCATCGGCTTGGGGAAGATAGATCTTGGCACTTCCTTGAAAGAGAAATCAAACATAAGGTTTTGGAAAGACCTTTGCCAAATCATCTCCGGGGTAAGAGGAGGTCCTGCCACAATACGTGCCATGCCAATAAAAATCTGATGCTGCTGAATCATAGGGGGATGGTAGGGCACAATGGCAAGCTGATTCTCCTCAAGTACAGGGTGAAGGGGAAAATCATGTTGTTGCTGGATTTCACCTTCTTGTTCTTGCTGCTCTACAGAAACAGACCCTTCTGGCTGATCAATTACTATTGAAACTTGATCCTGTTCGGGAGCAGCAGGTGGTAGTGCCTGTCCATTGTCAGCTTCATCTCCCCACAGGGCATTGCCCCAACCAGGTGCAGACGCTTCGTTATTGACCAGTGGAGGCGGTGGAGCGAGAGGTGCATCATTCCAACCCAGCATTGGGTATGGAGGTAAGGCAAACATCAAATTATCAGGCACCAGATTGCCAGGCAAAGGGTGAGGGTTTCCATCGAGAGGCATAGGGTCTTCGTCATTTGGCATCTGGTCTGCAAAATCTGCGCCAAGAACATAGCAAGCGGCCGTCCAAGATACTTGAGCACCTCCATACTCTGCATAATCACCAAAAACCACATCCCTTGGAACCAAAGGCGTATCTGGGAAACTAGCTTCAACCAAAGTCCGGACAAGATAAGGATCTTCACTGTCCCAAGAAATATACTTTCCAAAAGTGCCTACAGCCTGGGAGATGTATTCAGTGGTGCGGTAATCCAGGGGAATCCCAATGAACATTAACCAACCCTTACGAAAACCGTGTGTTCCTTTGAAATTATCTCCCTCATCATGCTTCATAAATCTGACAAAACGGTCATTGCCCAAAGGAAAAGGTGCATGCTGAACGAGGGTATATCTAACAGTCGGATCCCTGACTTGAAACAGACCTATCCCATGAAACCACGGCTGAGCAGATCGAACCATAATACCTCTATTCTGCAGAAACTGGACGACTTCGTTCCGCACCGGGTCGAACGGCCCCTCCGGCGCCGGCATCACCTCTGCAACCATGTAGTCCTCATGCCGGCGGGGCGGACGCGTTGCGGGCGTGAAGAAGGTGCGTGGAAGCCGACGATCGCCGCCATCGATGATGAGATGTCCAGGGGGCACAAAGCGCTGTGGGTCGAGCTCGTAGTTCGCCATAGAAGAGCCAGGAGCTTGTCGGGGGTTTTCGTTGGTTTGGGGTAAGGGAAGATGCAATGGAGGCGGCGGTGATGGGACTGGACAGTCTATCCCAATAACTCCGGCTCTGTTCCCATGAGTAGCAGCAGATTCCAGTAAACTCGTTTTTTGTTGAACCGAAATTGGCCTCCAAACCAATCCATTGGAGCGCGCAAAATCATTACAGGCCTGGCTAGAGTGACCAGGACGGGAGCAAGCCGTGCAGACTACTCGCCTTCCACAAGTCGTTGACATGTGGCCCTTCTGAGAGCAAATAGTACAGGTGACCACACGGTCCACCATGTCATCGACCATGGCATCAAACTGTCTGGCTGCCTCCTGAGATGAGGGGATATCCGGACGGTGAGAGGGAGATGGGCTCGAAGGCCCAGAGGGAGATGGGCAAAGTATTGAAGGTGAGGTAGAATCCCGACGGGCCTCCAAAGCCTTTGGGCCAGAATCCGGGCAAATGTTTTGAACTGGCGACAATCCCGCCTCTACGCAACTGTCGAGCGAGAATTCTGCATGCACAGGGGAAGGGTCCTCCAAAACTGGATCAATTATCGGTGAAGCAGATTCCGGCCGGCTCAACGCCGGCAAGGGAGTAACTGTTCCAAAAACGATAGGTGAACGTGCCACCGTCCAACACAAGTCCATGGGTGGCGATGGATGTATGACTACACGTTCATGTGCAGGAAGATTATACCCCGCATCTGTCATGAAATCAATGCATTCTTGCGTAGCCGGATATCTATATCCCTTGCAAGCAGAGTATCGCTCAAACGTGGCAAAAGAAAGCTTTTTACGAGCAGATGGAGCAGTCTTAAGAGCTGATCTAACCGGAGGCTTATTCATGGCCAAAAGACCTAAAGATGAACGACGCTTAGTAGGACTAACTAGAATCCATTCGGCGTCACATTCCTTCCTCCAGATCCGGAGCTCTCTAATCCAATTAGGCCCCCCATTTCCCCACAGATGAAAATAGCATTTGAACAGATCGCATGCATAGGAACGGAGATCCATAATAAGAAAACCAACTTGCTTGCAAGAGACATGAAAGGAGTAAACCTTATCCTTGATGTGAAGAACCTGAAGATCAATTGCCGAACCTCCAATTACTGCCTCCAAAACCGCGGCCACAGAATCCTCCGAGAGACGAAAAGCATGGCGGCTGAATGAAACCACTAAGATGAATGACCTCCTGTGCCCGGCAGGGTGGACCGTATGTCCAGTAGATCTAAAGACCTCTTCTGCAAAAACCCTACCCTTGAAGAAATCCAAGCCAAGGGTAGATCCACCAGGTGAACCCATACTAGATGGGTATTACCTTGATCCCAAAAGAACGCCGGAACAGATGATCGGAGAGAATCCAGAAGTTAGTGGAGAATGAGGCAGATCGCCGGAGAGGGTGGGGGAGCCGAGGTGGAGGGTGGGAGCGCCATAACACACATCAATAATACCTTATAATGATATGGTTGGGTTTTACCTTAATGATCTTTAGTAGTTATAGATGTTTGCTAGAGTTACAATCATAAGTGCATATGATTCAAGTAGAGAAAGTATGTTAGCTTATGCCTCTCCCTCATGTAAAATTGCAATAATATTACCGGTCTAGTTGTCAATTGCCTAGGGACAAATAACTTTCTTGTGACAAACAACTCTCTACTAAAACTATTGTAATTGTTTCTTTATCTAAACAGCCCCTAGTTTTTATTTACGTGCTCTTTATTATCTCGAAAACCTATCCTACAACACCTACAAAGTACTTCTAGTTTCATACTTGTTCTAGGTAAAGAGAATGTTGAGCATGAGCAGAGTTGTATCGGCGGTCGATAGAACTTGAGAGAATATTTGTTCTACCTTTAGCTCCTCGTTGGGTTTGACACTCTTACTTATCGAAAGAGGCTACAACTGATCCCCTATACTTGTGGGTTATCACCCCCCTTCCTTTCTCTCCTGAGGAGGGAAAGGCAGGAGGGGCCACCCCTCCCCTTTCCTTCCCCTAGGGCCGGCCAGCCAAGGGAAGGGGCGCACCAGCCCCCTTGTGGGCTGGTCTGTCCCCCCCTTTGGCCCATAAGGCCCATACACTTGCCGGGGGTGCCCGGAACCCCTTCCGGTGACCCGATGAGTACCCGGTGCACTCTGAAACTATTCTGGTGTCCAAATACCATAGTCTGATGCGGCTTGAACTACATCGGTATTTCCCAGAGAGGAAGTGATGATGCAACACAGCTACGGTAGGTATTTCCCTCAGTAATGAGACCAAGGTTATCGAACCAGTAGGAGAACCACGCAACACTATGTAAATGGCACCTGCACATAAAGAACAAATACTTGGAACCTGACATGTAAGAGGGGTTGTCAATCCCTCCCGGGTAAAAAGATAGATAAATTTGTAGTAGATTGGATAAACAGATCTCGTGGAACCCCGAAATGAAATAAATAATAAATAATTACAGCAAGGTATTTTTGGTTTTTGGATTAATAGATCTGAAAATAAAATCAAATAAAAATAGATCTCGAATGCAAATATGATAAAGAAGAGACCCAGCGGCTGTAGATTTCACTAGTGGCTTCTCCCAAAAAAATAGCATACGGCGGGTAAACAAATTACCATTGGGCAATTGATAGAACTTCAAATAATTATGACGATATCCAGACAATGATCATTATATAGGCATCACGTCCAAGATTATTAGACCGACTCCTGCCTGCATCTACTACTATTACTCCACACATCGACCGCTATCCAGCATGCATCTAGTGTATTAAGTTCATGAAAAAATGGAGTAATGCAATAAGAACGATGACATGATGTAGACAAGATCTATTCATGTAGGAATAGACCCCATCTTGTTATCCTTAATAGCAACGATACATACATGTCATGTCCCCTTCTCTCACTGGGATTGAGCACCGTAAGATCGAACCCATCACAAAGCACCACTTCCCATGGCAATAAAAATTGATCTAGTTAGCCTAACTAAACCAAAGATTCGAAGAAGAAATACAAGGCTATAAGCAATCCTGCATATAACAGATCAAAACTCAAATAACTTTCATGGATAAACTAGATCTGATCATAAACTCATTGTTCATCGGATCCCAACAAACGCACCAAAAAAAGAGTTACATCAAATAAATCTCCAAGAGACCATTATATTGAGAATAAAAATAGAGAGAGGAAGCCATCTAGCTACTTCCTATGGACCCGTAGTTCTATAATAAACTACCAACGCATCACTGGAGAGGCACCAATGAGGATGATGAACCCCTCCGTGATGGTGTCTATATTGGATCTGTGGTTTCTGGAACTTGCGGCGGCTGGTATTGTGTTTCGTCGACTCCCCTAGGGTTTTTTGATTTTCGGGGTATTTATAGAGCAAAGAGGCGGTGCGGGAGGCGTCCGAGGTGGGTGATGACCCACAAGTATAGGGGATCTATCGTAGTACTTTCGAGAAGTAAGAGTGTCAAACCCAACGAGGAGCAGAAGTAAATGACAAGCGGTTTTTAGCAAGGTATTCTCTGCAAGCACTGAAATTATTGGTAACAGATAGTTGTGTGATGAGATAATTCGTAATGGGTAACAAGTAACAAAAGTAAATAAGCAGCAACAAGGTGGCCCAATCCTTTTTGTAGCAAAGGACAAGCCTGGGCGAACTCATATATAAAGCAAAGCGCTCCCGAGGACACATGAGAATTGTTGTCAAGTTAGTTTTGATCATGCTCATATGATTCACGTTCGTTACTTTGATAATTTGATATGTGGGTGGACTGGTGATTTGGTGCTGCCCTTCTTTGGAATAGCCTCCCACTTATGAGTAACCCCTCTCGCAAGCATCCACAACTATGAAAAAAGAATTAAGATAAATCTAACCATAGCATGAAACATATCGACCCAAATTAGCCCCTTATGAAGCAACGCATAAACTAGGGTTTAAGCTTCTGTCACTTGATATGTCTCCAACGTATCTATAATTTTTGATTGTTCCATGCTATTATATTATCAATCTTGGATGTTTTATAATCATTTTATAGTCATTTTATATAATTTTTTGGTACTAACCTATTGACATAGTGTCAAGTGCAAGTTGTTATTTTCTGCATATTTTTTACATCGTAGCAAATCAATACCAAATGTAGTCCAAATGCAACTAAACTTTACGGAGATTTTTTTGGGACTAGAAGACACCTAATGGGCCTTGGCTATGCCTGGAGGTGCTCCAAGGAGAGCACAACCTACCAGGGCGCGCCAGGAGGCCCAGGCGCGCCCTGGTGAGTTGTGCCCACCTCGGGTGCCCCCCAGACCGCCTCTTTGCTCTATAAATGCCCAAATATTCCAGAAACCCTAAAGGCATTGACGAAAATCAATTCCAGCCGCTTTAGAGTCTAGAACCACCAGATCAAATCTAGACACCATCTCGGATGGGGTTCACCACACCTCCATTGGTGCCTCTCCGATGATGCGCGAGTAGTTCTTTGTAGACCTTCGGGTCCGTAGTTAGTAGCTAGATGGCTTCCTCTCTCTCTTTTGATTGTCAATACAATGGTCTCTTGGAGATCCATATGATGTAACTCTTTTTGTGGTGTGTTTGTTGGGATCGATGAACTTTGAGTTTATGATCAGATTTATCATTTTATATCCATGAAAGTATTTGAGTTTCTTTGATCTTTTTATGCATGATTGCTTATAGCCTCGTATTTCTTCTCCGATATTTGGGTTTTCTTCTGCCAACTTGATCTATTTATCTTGCAATAGGAAGAGGTGCTTTGTAGTGGGTTCGATCTTACGGTGCTTGATCCCAGTGACAGAAGGGAAACCGACACGTATGTATCATTGCTACTAAGGATAAAACGATGGGGTCTATCCCTACATAGATAGATCTTGTCTACATCATGTCATCATTCTTATTGCATTACTCCATTTCTCCATGAACTTAATACACTAGATGCATGCTGGATTGCGGTCGATGTGTTGAGTAATAGTAGTAGATGCAGGCAGGAGTCGGTCCAATAATCTTGGACGTGATGCCTATGTAATGATCATTGCCTGGATATTGTCATGAGTATTTGAAGTTCTATCAATTGCCCAACAGTAATTTGTCCACCCACTGTTTGCTATTTTTCTCGAGAGAAGCCACTAGTGAAACCTACGGCCCCCGGGTGTCTTTCTCATATTATTTGCTTTGGCAACCTATTTTCTATTGCTTTTATTTTCACATCTATTAAACCAAAAATACAAAAATACCTTGCTACAATTTATTCTTATTTATTTTATTTGGCGTTCGATCTATCAATCTACTACAATTTTATTCACGTCCATTTGCCCATCTTGGGGCACCGCTACCCGAAAGGGATTGACAACCCCTTTTACACGTCGGGTGGCAAGAAGTTGTTATTTGTGTGCAGGTGTTGTTTACGTTGTGTTGCTTGGTTCTCCTAATGGTTCGATAACCTTGGATTCAAATCTGAGGGAAATACCTACCGCCGCTGTGCTGCATCATCCCTTCCTCTTTGGGGAAATACATACGTCGCTTCAGGCGACGTCAAAAGGAATTTCTGGCGCCGTTGCCGGGGAAGATCTTCAACATATACCAGGTTCCTAATCACAAATCTCATCTCCTTGCAATTTACATTATTCGCCATTTGCCTCTCATTTTCCTCTCCCCCACTTCACAAAAATTTGTCGTTTTATTCGTCTCTCCTTTTCGTTCGTCGTTTTCTTGCCGGATCTGTTTTTGTGTGCGTTCTTGTTGGCGTGATCATGATGCCTCAAAGAAAATATTATGATGTTCCATACCCCAATATTTTGCTTGAAATTGAGAAAAGTACTAAGGAATATATGACTACACAATTTGAGCATAATAAGTATTTTACCCAAGAACTTAAGGAACACTCCGGTGTGCTTGATGCTATAACAAAACAACTTGATAATATCAGTAGAGAAGTTTGCAATCTCCAATCTAAGTATACTTTTGCTGAAAGTTTGCTAGGAAAAATATCTGATGCACAAGCTACTCTAGTAAATCAAATGGCCGATAAACCAATCTAACCAGAGGATAAAAGTGATGAAGATCTTAAAATGATTTTTGTTTCTTCTATTGATTCCTTGTTTAGTAAAATTAAGTTTGATGAAAATGGGATTGGAGAAGGGTCAACTTTAGCTAGAAGGCATCCCGATATTTCTGAGGGTGAAAATCTTGTTGAGAAAATTGATATAAGTGGGTTTGGAGAGCTCAAACTTTGACTAGTGATGTGCCCACTCTTTTGGATTACAAAAACTTAAATTATGATAGTTGCTCTTTGATTGATTGTATTTCTTTGTTGCAATCCATGATAAATTCACCCCATGCTTATGAACAAAATAAAGCTTTTACTAAACATATTGTTGATGTTATGATGAAAGCTTTTGAAGAAAAATTGGAATTGGAAGTTTCAGTTCCTAGAAAATTGTATGATGAATGGGAACCTACTATCAAAGTCAAGATTAAAAATTATGTGTGCTTTGCTTTGTGTGACTTGGGTGCTAGTGTTTCTACAATTCCGAAATCTTTATGTGATGTGCTTTGTCTTACCGATCTTGGAGAATGCTCTTTAAATTTGCACTTGGAGGATTCTACTATTAAAAAGCCTATGGGAAGAATTAATGATGTTATTATTCATGCAAATAGGAATAGATTTTATTGTTCTTGATATTGATTGCAATCCGGCTTGTCCAATTATTCTTGGTAGACCGTTTTTACGCACTATCGGTGTCGTGACTGATATGAAAGAAGGCAATATTAAGTTCCAATTTCCTTTGGGAAGGGTATGGAACACTTCCCTAGAATAAGAATTAGGCCACCATATGAATCAATCATGAGGGCATCTTATGGATCTCGAAACAAAGATGACAAAACTTAGATCCTTGCTTTATGCCTAGCTAAGGGCGTAAAACTATAGCGCTTGTTGGGAGGCAACCCAACGAATAAAATTTATTTTTGCTTTTTGTATCCTGTTCTTGAGTGTTTGCACAATTATGCTACTGTTATGATTGTGTTTTTTGTGTTTTAGTTAGTGTTTGTGCCAAGTAAAGCCTTTAGGATCTTCTTGGGTGATAGTTATTTGATCTTGCTGAAATATCATAAACTTTTGCGTTCGCAAAAATAATTCTAATTTTTAACCAAATAGCGATAAAATACAAATTCTTTTTATAGAATATTAATATACAAATTTCTCAGGCCGTCCTAATTTTTCATAATTTTTGGAGTTACAGAAGTATTCGAAATAGTCAGATTGCTACAGACTGTTCTATTTTGACAGATTCTGTTTTCTTTGAGTTGTGTGCTTGTTTTGATGGCTCTATGGTTTTCTTTGATGAGTTTTTGCCATAGAAAAGTTGGGATACAGTAGATATAATGCAAAAACAAAATATGAATTGGTTTACTACAGTACTTATAGTAGTGATTTATTTTCTTATACTAACGGATCTCATGAAGGTTTTGTTGAGTTTTGTGTGATTGAAGTTTTCAAGTTTTGGTTTATCTTACGATGGATGAAGGAATAAGGAGTAAGAAGAACCTAAGCTTGGGGATGCCCCGGCATCCCAAGATATTATCCAAAATAGAGCAAGAACCTAAGTTTGGGGATGCCCTGAGTGGCATCCCCTCTTTCTTCTAACGACCATCGGTATTTTACTCGAAGCTATATTTTTATTCGTCACATACTGTGTGTTTTGCTTGGAGCGTCTTGTATGATATGAGTCTTTGCTTGTTTTATTTTGTGTTTTAAGTCTTGATTCCTTGTTGGACACACCTATTTGCGAGAGCCAAAATTATGTCATGACTTGTTAAAATTGCTCTCTATGCTTCACTTAATTTTTATGAGCTATGGACTTGCTCTAGTGCTTCACTTATATCTTTTTGAGCACGGTGTGCTTTAGTATTTTTGAAGAAATGCTCTCTTGCTTCACTTAGATTTATTTGAGAGTTAGCAAAATTTTCAAGAAATTCCTCTTGCTTCACTTAAATTAATTTGAGAGAAAAGAAATATTATGCTCATGATCTTCACTTATAGTTGTTTGAGCTTATCAAAAGCAACATATGAAAATTAGTTCCAAAGTGATAGATATCCAAGAAGGATGCAATAAAAAAATTCATGAAGAGCATTGGACAAAATAAACTTGATTCTTAGTAATAGTTTTGAGATATGATGATGTGATATGTGAGTTATGTTGATGAGTAATTATGCTTTAGTTAGAATATTGGTGTTAAGGTTTGTGATTCCCTATGCAAGCACGAAAGTCAATAATTATGCAATGAAATTATATCCTACTTGTGGTGCATTATTCGGTGTTAATTATGCTTAATGCTCACTTATGAGATTATTCGTTTCTTGGTTGGTCACTTCCCAATATTTTGCTAGCCTTCACTTTGCACTAAGTATAATCTCTACTTGTGCATCCAAAAACCTTTAAACCAGTTTTGCCACATGAGTCCACTATATCTACCTATATGCGGTATTCTTTTGCCGTTCTATGGAAATTTTTATGTGCCATCTTGAATTTTCAAAATAAACTTCTATTTTGTGTGTTCGTTTCGCTCGTGGAGCGGTGAGGGGTGGCTAATATTTTCAATGCTATATGTGTTATTCTCAAGATGAGTGTTTATTCGCTTGTCATTGCACGAGAGTAAGGCAAATGTGTTAGGGATGCCCAACCGAAATGAAAAATGAATTTACTTTATGTTGTCAACTAATAAATTCCTTGGAAAGTGTTGGTATGGAAGGCACCCATGAATACGGTTAGCCATGGAAAGTGAAAGTATGGTTCAAAAAGGAATAAACTTTAATTTCTGTTTGGGAACCGCCTATGATATATCTAGCATGGAAAGTGTTGGGAACTCTAAGTCGTTTTTGTTGGTGGGGAGGATACACCTCCCCAAATGTTTTTATCTCTAAATTTTTGCGTTGAGCTCTGGCACCTCTACAAATCCCTACTTCCCTCTACGAAGGGCCTTTCTTTTTACTTTATGCAATTTTTATTTTTGAATTTGAGTCTCCATCTTCTCTTATAAAAGTGATATGTCTCCATCATATCTATAATTTTTTATTGTTCCATGCCAATATTATACAACTTTCATATACTTTTGGCAACTTTTTATACTATTTTTGGGACTAACATATTGATCCAGTGCCCAGTGCCAGTTCCTGTTTGTTGCATGTTTTTTGTTTCGCAGTAAATCCATATCAAACGGAGTCCAAACGGGATAAAAACTAACAGAGATTGTTTTTGGAATATATGTGAATTTTGGGAAGTGAAATCAACGCGAGACGATGCTCGAGGGGCCCACGAGGCAGGGGGCGCCCCCCTGACCCTCGTGGACACCCCGTAAGGCGGTTGGTTCCCTTCTTTCGCCACAAGAAATAAAATATCCGGATAATAATCGTGTCCAAAATTCAGCCCAATCGGAGTTACGGATCTCCGGGAATATAAGAAATGGTGAAAGCGCAGAATCTGGAACGCAGAAACAGAGAGAGACAGAGAAACAAATCCAATCTCGGAGGGGCTCTCACCCCTTCGCCACCATGGAGGCCATGGACCAGAGGGGAAACCCTTCTCCCATCTAGGGAGAAGGTCAAGGAAGAATAAGAAGAAGGGGGGCTTCTCCCCCTCTCTTCCGGTGGCGCCGGAACGCCGTCGGGGCCATCGTTATCACCGCAATCTACACCAACAACTTCACCGCCATCATCACCAACTCTTCCCCCCTCTATGCAGCGGTGTAACCCCTCTTTTACCCGCTGTAATCTCTACTTAAACATGGTGGTCAAGGCTATATATTATTTCCCAATGATGTATGGCTATCCTATTATGTTTGAGTAGATCTGTTTTGTCCTATGAGTTAATTGATGATCATGATTGGTTTGAGTTGCATGATTTATTATTGCTGTTGTCCTATGGTGCTCTCCGTGTCACGCAAGCGTGAGGGATCCCCACTTTAGGGTTTGCAATATTTTCATGATTTTCTTATGGTGGGTAGCGTGAGTGATAGAAACACAGACCCGAGTAAGTAGGTTGTTTGCGTATGGGAATAAAGAGGACTTGATGCCTTATAATGCTATGGTTGGGTTTTACCTTAATGATCTTTAGTAGTTTCGGATGCTTGCTAGAGTTCCAATCATAAGTACATATGCAAGAAGAGAAAGTATGTTAGCTTGTGCCTCTCCCTCAAATAAAATTGCAATAATGATTACCTATCTAGTTATCAATTGCCATGGGACAAATAACTTTCTCGTGACAAAAAGCTCTCTACTAAACCTAACTTAGTTGTGTATTCATCTAAACATGCCCTACTTTTTATTTACGCGCTCTTTATTATCTTGCAAACCTATCCAACAACACCTACAAAGCACTTCTAGTTTCATACTTGTTCTAGGTAAAGCGAACGTTAAGCATGCGTAGAGTTGTATCGGTGGTCGATAGAACTTGAGGGAATATTTGTTCTACCTTTAGCTCCTCGTTGGGTTCGACACTCTTACTTATTGGAAGAGGCTACAATTGATCCCCTATACCTGTGGGTTATCAAGACCTTTTTCTGGTGCCGTTGCCCGGGAGTTATAGCGTGGGGTGAATATTCTCGTGTGTGCTTGTTTGTTTTATCACTAAGTAATTTTTATTTGCTGTTCTAAGTTGTTCTCTATCTTTAGTTATGGATATGGAACATGAAATACCAAAAAAAAAAGTTTTCTTGCTACTCATGGAGATGGGGAACCTCCTAAAACCCTCGATGCTCATTATGTGAAAGATATTATGTACTACTTTGATAATCCTGAGAAAACCCCATTCAAATTTATAATGGGAGTAACATTGGATCAACGTGAATACTTTAAGGATTATCGCTTGACTCAAAAAGGGAAACTATTATGGAATCAAATTTATATGTTGCATTGGTATGCTCGGCAACTATGCTTGATATATGATTATACTTGTTGCTCTAGGATGAAGGCTCCACACCTTCCCTTTTCGTGTGAATTTAATGATGATGAAACCTTGGCTTCTTATGCTAATGGTATATATGATTATTATGATGTGGAACAAATAGAAGAATTCGTTGCTTTTATGGGTGCTTATAAAATTGAATCTTTGTTTAAAGAGTTTGGAGATTTTGATGATTCAGTTTATAGACCTGAAAATTTAGCTATCCTTAAATATTGCTATGAGAATTATAAATACAATTATGATATTCATGAATTTATTGAGAAAGTCTCCGCTGTCCGAGAAGAGACTAATATTTTGCAGGAGTCTATGGAAGAGGAAATTAATGAAACTGTGAGCTCATTGGATGAAAAAGATGAGGAGGAGAGTGAAGAACAAAAGGAGGAAGAGCATATTAGCTACCCATGCCCACCTTCTAATGAGAGTAACTCTTCAACTCATACATTGTTTAATTTCCCTTTGTGCTTACCGAAGGATGATTGCTATGATGATTGTTATGATCCCGTTGATTATTTTGAAATATCCCTTTTTGATGATGCTTGCTATGCTTGTGGCCAAGATGCCAATATGAATTATACTCATGGAGATGAACTTGCTATAGTTCCTTATGTTAAACATGAAATTGTTGCTATTGCACCCACGCATCATAGTCCTATTATCGATTTGAATTCTCCCGACTACACTATATCGGAGAAGTTTGCCCTTATTAAGGATTATATTGATGGGTTGCGTTTCACTACTACACATGATGATTTTGATAGATATAATATGCATGTGTTTGCTGCTCCTACTTGCAATTATTATGAGAGAGGAACTACATATCCGCCTCTCCATGTTTCCAATATGATAAAACTGCAAGAAACTGCTTATACTATGCATTGGCCTTTACTATGTGCGCATCAATTGTTCTTTTATGACATGCCAATGCATAGGAAGAGAGTTAGACTTTGTCATTACATGATATATGTTGCTTTGTGCTCACTACTAAATCACAAATCATTGTTAATTAAAATTTGCTTTCATATACCTTGGGATCTGATACGTCTCCAACGCATCTATAATTTTTGATTGTTCCATGTTATTATATTATCTGTTTTGGATGTTTATGGGCTTTATTATACACTTTTATATTATTTTTGGGACTAACCTATTAACCAGAGGCCCAGCCCAAATTGCTGTTTTCTTGCCTATTTCAGTGTTTCTAAGAAAAGGAATATCAAACGGAGTCCAAACATAATGAAACCATTCAGGAGAGTTAATTTTTGTAACGGAAGCAATCCAGGAGACTTGGAGTAGACGTCAGGGAAGCTTCGAGGTGGCCACTAGGCAGGGAGGCGCGCCCCCCACCGTGGCTCCCCTGGCCCCTTGTGGCTCCCCTGGCCGACTTCTTTCACATATATATATATATATATATATATATATATATATATATATACCCTAAAAACATCAGAGAACACAATCGATCGGGAGTTCCGCTGCCAGAAGCCTCCGTAGCCACCGAAAACCAATCTAGACCTGTTCCGGCGCTAGTTAAAGGCCTCGGCCAGGGAGTCTTTGTCGGATACGGCCCGTAGGTCGGTTCGGAATTTTTTTTAATAATTAATCTCATAAAAAAACAAAAGGAATACTAAACGGACTCCAAAAATCCCCAAATAAATTTTCCCCGGCTTCTAAAATCAAGCCGCACAGGATGAACATTTATTTGGGGCCTAAATGCAATTTTAAAAAATGAGCATTTTTCCTAAATTCAAATAAAATAACAAATAGAACCAAAATAAAAGCTTATTTGATTTTATTATTAAATCCTCAATATTTCTTTATTTTGGGAAAGTCATTTTATTCCCTCTCTCATATTTTTGTAATAGAAATAATTGAAGATAAAACAAATAAAATCAGATG
This sequence comes from Triticum urartu, assembly GCF_056163025.1. Classification (NCBI taxonomy): domain Eukaryota; kingdom Viridiplantae; phylum Streptophyta; class Magnoliopsida; order Poales; family Poaceae; genus Triticum; species Triticum urartu. The sequence goes on along the minus strand of NC_141879.1, from coordinate 34,326,092 downwards.
ATCCTATTTTCAAAATTTGAGAAAACTCAAATATGAAAATAACGAAATCCCCAACTCTCTCCGAGGGTCCTTGAGTTGCGTAGAATTTCTAGGATCAACCAAAATGCAATAAAATATGATATGCAATGATGATCTAGTGTATAACATTCCAAATTGAAAATTTGGGATGTTACAAACCTACCCCCCTTAAGATGAATCTCGCCCTCGAGATTCGGGTTGGCTAGAAAATAGGTGAGGGTGGTCCTTCAACAGATCTTCCTCTCTTTCCCAGGTGGCTTCATCCTCCGTGTGGTGGCTCCACTGAACTTTGCAAAACTTTATAACCTTGCTGCGGGCGACTTGACTAGCATATTCTAGAATCTTGACTGGTTTCTCCTCATAGGTCAAATCACTGTCCAACTGAATCGCTTCCAGCGGTACTGTGTCTCTCAGTGGTATATCAGCCATCTCGGCGTGGCACTTCTTCAACTAGGAAACGTGGAACATGTCGTGAACTCCTGACAATCCTTCGGGCAACTCCAACTTGTAGGCTACTTCCCCCATACGCTCCAAAACTTTGTATGGTCCTACAAAACGTGGCGCTAACTTTCCCTTAACTCCAAGGCACTTAACTCCTCGAAGTGGAGATACTCGAAGATAAACTCGGTCTCCGACTTTGTAAACTGTCTCCTTGCGTTTTGAATCTGCGTAGCTCTTTTGCCTAGATTGGGCTACCTTGAGCCTATCGCGAATCAATTTTACTTTCTGTTCAGACTCCTTAATCAGATCCGGTCCAAACAACTGGCGGTCTCCAACTTCATCCCACGACAATGGGGTCCTGCACCTCCTTCCGTACAAGGCTTCAAAAGGGGCCATCTTCAAACTGGATTGTTAACTGTTGTTATAAGAGAACTCTGCATATGGAAAATTCTCGTCCCAACTAGATCCGTAATCTAGCGCACAAGCTCTCAGCATATCCTCCAAAATATGATTGACTCTCTCGGTTTGTCCATCTGTCTGCGGATGGAAAGCTATACTGAACTCTATCCTGGTACCCAAAGTTTCATGCAACTGATTCCAGAACATTGAGGTAAATTGGGTTCCTCTATCTGATACGATACTCCTTGGAACTCCATGCAGACATACGATCCTGGCCATGTATATCTTTGCTAACTTGGCACTGGTATAGGTAGTCTTCACTAGAATGAAATGAGCTACCTTTTTCAAATGATTGACTACAACCCAAATCGAGTCATAGCCTGAACGAGTCCTGGGCAATCCCGTAATAAAATCCATGCCTAACTTATCCCACTTCCATTCGGGTATCGGCAATGGCTGTAGCAATCCTGCTGACTTCTGATGCTCTGCCTTCACTCTCTGACATACATCACAAACTGCTACATACTCCGTAATATCCTTCTTCATTCCGGTCCACCAGAAAATATCCTTCAAATCCAAATACATCTTGGTATTTCCTGGGTGAATCAAATATGGTGAATCATGGGCCTCTTGCGGAATTAACTTCCTGATCTCCAAATCATTAGGCACATAAACACGGTATTCAAACTATAAGGTATCGTGCTCATCCTCACGAAATCCCTTAGCTTTTCCTTTGCTCATTTTTTCCTTGATAGAAGCAATCTCCTCGTCAGTCTTCTGGGCTTCTCTGATCTTATCCATCAATGTAGACTGAATCTCCAATGCTGCTACATAGCCTCTCGGGACTATCTCCAAACATAGCTCACGAAGATTCTCGTCTAACTCGTTTGGTAATTCTCCCGTCATTAAGGTGTTGACATGACTTCTACGGCTCAACGTGTCAGCTACTACGTTAGCCTTTCCGGGGTGATAATGCAATCTCATGTCACAATCCTTGATGAGCTCCAACCATCTCCTTTGCCTGAGATTCAACTCCTTCTGTGTGAAAATATACTTCAAACTCTTGTGATCCGTATATACCTCACAATGGTTTCCAATGAGAAAGTGTCTCTAGGTTTTCAATGCATGCACTACGGCTGCTAACTCCAAATCATGCGTAGCATAATTTAACTCATGAGGCTTAAGCTGTCGTGAGGCATATGAAACAACTCTTGCTTCCTCCATAAGCACAGCTCCAAGTCCTCGACGTGAAGCGTCACAATACACCTCATAATCCTTGGTTTGATCTGGCAAAATCAACACTGGTGATGTAACCAAATGTTTCTTCAACTCCTGGAAACTGGCCTCACATTCCTCGGTCCATATGAACTTGGTATCCTTCTTCAACAACTCCGTCATAGGCTTCGCAATCTTTGAGAAATTTTCAATAAATCTCCGGTAGTATCCTGCGAGTCCAAGAAAACTCCGGATCTCTCCAACTATTGTTGGGGCTTCCCAATTTGTCACAGTGTCAACCTTAGTGGGATCTACTGCTATACCTTCTCCGGATATAACGTGTCCGAGAAATCCAACTTCCTTCAACCAAAACTCACATTTGCTAAACTTGGCATATAACTGATGTTCTCTGAGCTTACCAAGTACCAAACGCAAATGCTCCTTATGCTCCTCTTCGTTCTTCGAGTATACCAGGATATCATCGATGAACACTACGACAAACTTATCCAAAAACTCCATAAACACCTTGTTCATCATGTTCATAAAATATGCAGGTGCGTTAGTCAGACCAAATGACATAACAGTATACTCGTACAGCCCATACCTGGTGGTAAAAGCCGTCTTAGGTATATCCTGTTCCCGAATCTTCAGCTGATGGTATCATGACCGCAGATCGATCTTGGAAAATACCTTAGCTCCTTGCAATTGATCAAACAGATCATTGATCATCGGTAGTGGGTACTTGTTCTTGATGGTTACTTCATTCAATCCTCAATAATCAACAACCATCCTTAACGATCCATCCTTCTTCTCCACTAGAAGTACTAGCGATCCCCAAGGCGAAGAACTTGGGCAAATATAACTTTATCTAGTAACTCCTTAATCTGCTTCTTAATCTCCACCAAATGCTTTGCGGGCATCCTATATGGTCTCTTAGATATTGGCCCTGTGCCTGGCAAAAGCTCAATCAAAAACTCAATATCTCTATCAAGTGGCATGCCTGGCAACTCTTCCGGAAATACATCAGGGAAATCCTTCACTACTGGTACTTCCTCCTACACAACTCCTGTTAAGCAATTTACTTGAGTCCTTTTTGGCACATGTCGGGATACATACTTGATCCTTCTTCCTTCTGGGGTGGTAACTATAATTGACTTACTGGCGCAATCGATGTTTCCTCCATACATCGACAACCAGTCCATACCCAGAATTACATCCAATCCTTGTGATTCCAAAATGATCAAATCCGAGGGAAACACACGCCTACCTATACTCAATGGCACTCGAAAACATCCCTTGCTAGCCATATACTCCGCTCCTGGTGAGCTTACTAACGTAGGTGTTCTAAGAACTTTGGTGGGCAGATTATACTTATCCACAAATTCCCTTGATATGTATGAATGTGATGCACCAGTATCAAAAAGAACGAGTGCAATAAATGACTTAACCAAAAACTTACCGGTTACTGCATCCGGCTGCTCTTCAACCTCCTCCATGTTAACGTGGTTCACCTGTCCCCTATTGAAAGGGTTCGGCTTCTTCCCAGAGCTTCCATTGCCATTTCCATTCCGGGATTCAGGACATTCATTGGCATAATGTCCGGTCTTCTGGCACTTGAAACAAGTGACTTGGCTCAGGTCTCTCTTGGTTGGGGCTAATGGGTTGGTGCGGTTCTGGCCGTTGCTTCCTCCATTCCCATTACCATTCTTGGTGCCATTATGATTGTGCGAGCTACCTCCTCCATGGGTATGCTGAAAATGTCCTCCCTGTCTAGGGGTAAAACGTGGCTTCTGTTGAGCTCATGAATTGTACTTCCCTTGTCCATACTTCCTCTTGCGGTTCTCAATCTGCTACTGCTTCCCTTCAATCATGAGAGCACGGTCTACCAACTCCTGGTAGTTGTTGAAGGTTGCTACCATCAACTGCATGCTCAACTCATCATTCAGTCCTTCCAGAAACTTCTCCTGCTTAGCTGCATCCGTAGCAACGTCATCTGGGGCATAACGTGCTAACTTACTAAAGTCCTCCACATACTAGCCAACTGTCCGTCCTCCTTGGCGCAAGTTGCGGAACTCTCGCTTCTTCATGGCTATAGCTCCTGCTGAAACATGGGTAGTATAGAAAGCCCGCTGAAACTGGTCCCATGTGTCAGTGTCAATAGGGAAAGTGGTGGTGAAATTCTCCCACCATGATGCTGCGGGTCCGTCAAGCTGATGTGCGGCAAACTTCACCTTTTCCGCATCTGTGGATCCTGCTGTTGTCAACTCCCTTGCTGTCTTGCGGAGCCAATCATCTGCTACTATCAGCTCGGTGCTACTGGAAAACATCGGCGGATTCAGCCTAAGAAAACGGGCTAAGTGATCAACAGGTGGTGGTGGTGGGTTGTTGTTGTTGTTCCCCTGATTCTGATTCTGGACTAGCAACTACATCAATGTGTTCTGCTGATGGATCAACTGGGTGAGCTCCGGTGAAAGGTAAATCCGGGGTCACGTCTCGGAGGTATCTGAGGGTTTAGAAAAGATGAGATTTAAGAATAGAGAGGGGTCTAGAGAGAAAACACTACCCATATGCACATGAGGCAAAAGCAAACAATTCACTTCATTCAATCAAACAAGGGCATACAATCGGTCTAACTATCGCAAAAGTGCTCGGACTACTATATTTACATGGTGGACTACTACTACTGATGGGGTGGTCTACTAGAAATATTCTTTGGTTGCAGACTCCATCATATCTGCTCCAGCTTCATCCACATAGTCATCATCGCTATCATCTGGATCTGAGTCGGTGTCGTCGATGATGATGTAGTCTTCCGGGCGAATTTCCTTGGGTTCTTCGTCTTCTTCTACTGGGGTGGGGCCTCCCATAAATATTCCGATCTTCATTGTTAGGTCGGCATTCTTGTCCACTAGTACTTCGATTTCCTCTTCATAATCTTCACGTGTGGCCTGGAGTTCTTCCTCCAGTTCCTTGATTCTAGTCCTTGCCTTCTTTAGATCTATCATGTCGGCGCACATCTGGTTCTCCTTACATCGAATGTGCTGGTTTAACTCCTGGATAAAAGCAGAAATTGACCTATCCTTCCTGGTGCTGATCATCTCCCAGTGCTTATCTCGGCGCCCACAAATCTGGTAGATAGTATCCTTGAGATCATTGCGGTAAACTTCTCCAATGCGTCCCATGGCGATGTGAGCTGCCATGCTCTTTCCTAGACTCCAGGTTGGTGCATCAAAAGAAAACTCTATGGGCTCAGTGACTGGCATGAACGTCCTTCCTGGAACTTGAACTTGAATCATCCAGCGCTCTTCTTCAGGTAAAGTGGCGTTGTATGTTCCGGTGAAGCTTGGTACTCCTATGTTCAGGTATCTAGTGACTTCCTTCAAGTGACGTCCAAAGGGTGTATCTTCATCCGGTTGCGTGAACTTGTTCCTTGCATCCGCCATCCTAAAAGAGTAGAAAAGATGAGGAGTCAGAATGAGAAGAGAGTGAGTAGTGATCTAGGTCTTTTAGCTTAGTGGTCGTGTCCTACAGTCAGCGTGTGCTCTGATACCATCTTGTAGCGACCAGACCTCAAACGATCCAATCTCTGTGCTCAGGTGTCATCCCTGGATCAGTAATGCTGACACCACACAGTACTTGAAGGATTTATAACAGAGTAGCAATCACACACTTATTACATCGAGTGTCTCAAAAGAGAACTTATTACAATAAATATGGCTTAAGGCCATCTAATATCGATAACAGCGGAAGGCTTGGAAGATAAGTGAGTCCATCAACTCCAACGGCATCACTGAGTATAGAACCACGACCTAAAGACACCTTACTCGTCGTATGAAAAGTCTGCAACATGAACGTTGCAGCCCGAAACGGGTCATCACATGGAATATGCTGGCAATGTAACACATAGAGAGCACTGAAAGAATAAGACTATACTATATGCATATTTGGCTGGTGGAAATCTCTATGGTTACAGTTTTGCGTAAAGCCAATTTTTCCCTACTACAAAGGAATAAATTTTATTTAATTATCATGGTAGTTGTTAAACATTGAGAATAGTTGACAGCATTCTCAATCCCAATTAAGCATCATCATTAAAACCCAACAAAATTAATTTAGAGTAACATGATGAGATTCACATGATAATCCAGGTACTAGATACTCAAGATGTCCATAACCGGGGACACGGCTAACCATGATTAGTTTATACACTCTGCAGAGGTTTGCGCACTTTTCCCCACAAGACTCGATCTCCTCCGTTGGGATTCTCGCACTACATGGTGTTTGAGAAATGGATGACCGAGACATAGTCTTTCAGAAGCGCTAGCACCTTCCGATCGGGTAGACCGTTACACCTACTTTCCCCTACATTTGCTAGTATACCACTGTAAGAGTTCGCACGACTTACTCAACTATGCTAGAGCCCATAATAGCTTGTGGCTACACACGGAAGTTTCTAGCATGAATAATCTCATGATCCCTTTGAGCCTGGGTGGCGGTCCAAAAGAAAAATAACAGGCAATCGCTGGAATACACAGGTGCCTCAATCCACCTAGATGTGTATTTAAGTTGCCACCTTAGATAAACCATTAATTTAACAATCTCACATCTGTCATGGATTTCACTCACCCAATCCACGTCTACTAGCATAGCATGGCATAACAAGCAAACGCAGAAGTAACTCCCAAAGGTTTGACAATAAAACAGGTGATAGATACTACCTCATCTACTTCCCAGAACCCACTATTTAATTAGATCCTAAACATGCAATGTGTGAGGATTGATCTAATGCAATAAAAACTGGGTAATAGTAAATATGATCAAAGTGTTACTTGCCTTGCTGATGATCCGCGAAACCTAGCGATTCGAAGTAGCAAGTGGCGCACTCCGGGTACTCTATTGGAAACAAACAAGCATACAATAAGTACTCAACTAATGCATAGGTAAAACTCAAATAAGAGATCTAACCAGAAAGTTCAACTTAAGAACTCCGGTTGGCAAAAAGAACCAAATCGAATGAAGCAACGGAAGACAAACGGCAAAAGAAACAAGCTTCATTTACTATTCTGGATCTAGGGAAATTTTTATGAAGGCAAAACTTGTTTGAGTTGGTTAAACGGAAAGAGGGTTTCAAGACGAAACTCCAGGCGCTTGAATCGCCTGATTCCGATAAACGAGCGAAAAGTTATACTAGATCGAAAATTGGATCAGGAATCGCGAACGGAAAAATCGCGGATTTAATCCGAGAAAAAGAAAAACGACGAACAGATTAACGAACGAACGTTCGTTATCTGGATCTAAACGATGAACGTGTTTGTTAAAACGAACGAACGAGCGAACGTTCGCTAATTAACTAAACCGAAAAAACCGATCTAACGAAAAAAACAGATCTAAGTTTTTTTTAAAAAAAACCGATCGGTTTTCTTCGCAAAAACCGAGGCAACGGCGGCTACCTCGGCGGCTCCGGTGATCGACGGCGGCGGCACGGCTCCGGTGAACGACGGCGCTGGCGGCGGCGGGTGGCGGCGGCGGGGCAGCGGCGCGGCTAGGGTTAGGGTTTGTGGCGGGGCGCGGTTGGGCTGTTCTGGGCCTCGGGTGGCGCTAGTTAAAAGCCTCGGCCAGGGAGTCCTGGCCGGATACGGCCCGTAGGTTGGTTCGGACTTTTTTAAAAATAATAACGCTCAGAAAAAAACAAAAGGAATACTAAACGGACTCCAAAAATCCTGAAATAAATTTTCCCCAGCCTCTAAAATCAAGCCGCACAGGATGAGCATTTATTTGGGGCCTAAATGCAATTTTGAAAAACACGCATTTTTCCTAAATTCAAATAAAATAACAAATAAAACCAAAATTAAATCTTATTTGATTTTATTATTAAATCCTCAATATTTCTTTATTTTGGGACAGTCATTTTATTTCCTCTCTCATATTTTTGTAATAGAAATAATTGAATATAAAATAAATAAAATCAAATGATCCTATTTTCAAAATTTGAGAAAACTCAAATATGAAAGTAACGAAATCCCCAACTCTCTCCGAGGGTCCTTGAGTTGCGTAGAATTTCTAGGATCAACAAAAATGCAATAAAATATGATATGCAATGATGATCTAGTGTATAACATTCCAATTGAAAATTTGGGATGTTACATCATGACTTTATTTAGAAATGATTCCACTATCTTGGAAGAGGTTTCAATCGATTATGATGAGAACAAAGTTGCTACTCATGATGATTATTGTGATGATACTTATGCTATAAAAAGTAGTGATGATTATAATTATAAAACTTGTCATGATTATGATTACCCTTTTTCTGAACATTACTCTTTTAATGTGGAAACAATTTGTAGTATTCGAGTCTCTTATGATACTCCCACTATTCCGAACGAGATGAATTTTGCTTATGTGGAGAGTAATAAAATTTCTATGCTTGTAGATCATAAAAAGAATGCTTTATGTGATAGTTATATTGTTTAATTCATTCATGATGCTACTGAAAATTATTATGAGGGAGGAGCATATGCTTGTAGGAATTGCAATAATATCAAGTTTCCTCTCTATGTGCTTAAAGCTTTGAAGTTATGCTTGTTTTGCCTTCCTATGCTAGTTGATTATTGTTCCCATAAGTTGTTTGATCACAAAATCCCTATACATAGGAAGTGGGTTTGACTTAAATGTCCTAGTCATATTCTTCATGATTCTTTCTTTATGTTTCAATTCTTATGTTTTATGTAAGCATCATTGAAATCATCATGCCTAGCTAGGGGTGTTAAACGATAGCGCTTGTTGGGAGGCAACTGATGACCCACAAGTATAGGGGATCTATCATAGTCCTTTCGATAAGTAAGAGTGTCGAACCCAACAAGGAGCAGAAGGAAATGATAAGCGGTTTTCAGCAAGGTATTCTCTGCAAGCACTGAAATAATAGGTAACAGATAGTTTTGTGATAGGATAATTTGTAACGAGTAACAAGTAACAAAAGTAAATAAAGTGCAGCAAGGTGGCCCAATCCTTTTTGTAGCAAAGGACAAGCCTGGACATACTCTTATATGATGTAAACCGCTCCCGAGGACACATGGGAATTATCGTCAAGCTAGATTTCATCACGTTCATATGATTCGCGTTCGGTACTTTGATAATTTGGTATGTGGGTGGACCGGTGCTTGGGTGTTGTCCTTACTTGGACAAGCATCCCACTTATGATTAACCTCTATTGCAAGCATCCGCAACTACAACAAAAGTATTAAGGTAAACCTAACCATAGCATGAAACATATGGATCCAAATCAGCCCCTTACGAAGCAACGCATAAACTAGGGTTTAAGCTTCTGTCACTCTAGCAACCCATCATCTACTTATTACTTCCCAATGCCTTCCATTAGGCCCAAATAATGGTGAAGTGTCATGTAGTCGACGTTCACATAACACCACTAGTGGAGAGGCAACATACATCTCATCAAAATATCGAACGAATACCAAATTCACATGACTACTAATAGCAAGACTTCTCCCATGTCCTCAGGAACAAACGTAACTACTCACAAAGCATTTTTATGTTCATAATCATAGGGGTATTAATATGAATATAGGATTTGAACATATGATCTTCCACCAAATAAACCAACTAGCATCAACTACAAGGAGTAATTAACACTACTAGCAACCCACAAGTACCAATCCCGGACTTGGAGACAAGAATTGGATACAAGAGATGAACTAGGGTTTTGAGAGGAGATGGTGCTGGTGAAGATGTTGATGGAGATTACCCTCTCCCGATGAGAGGAGCATTGGTGATGACGATGGCGATGATTTCCCCCTCCCGAAGGGAAGTTTCCCTGACAGAACAGCTCTGCCAGAGCCCTAGATTGGTTCCGCCAAGGTTCCGCCACATGGCGGCGGAGTCTCGTCCGAAAAGATGGCTTATGCTTTTTTCCTCATCAAAAGACTCCATATAGCAGAAGATGGCCATCGGAGGGCCACCAGGGGGCCGACGAGTTAGGGGGCGCGCCCCCCACCCTTGTGGGCAGGGTGTGGCCCCCCTAGTGAACTTCTCGCACTCAGTATTTTTTATATATTCTGAAAATGACTTCCGTGAAGTTTCAGGACTTTTGGAGCTGTGCAGACTATGTCTCTAATATTTGCTCCTTTTCCAGCCCAGAATCCCAGCTGATGGCCTTCTCCCTCTTTATATAAACCTTGTAAAATAAGAGAGAATAGGCATAAGTATTGTGACATAATGTGTAATAACAGCCCATAATGCAATAAATATCGATATAAAAGCATGATGCAAAATGGACGTATCAGCAACCCAATTTTATTTTTGTTCCTTGCTTTTTGTTCCTGTTTAGTAATAAATAATTTATCTAGTCTCTGTTTTGGTTGTGTTTTTTGTGTTTAGTTAGTGTTTGTGCCAAGTAGAACCGTTGAGAAGACTTGGGGAAAGTCTTTTTGATCTTGCTGTGAAAAACAGAAACTTTAGCGCTGACGAGAATTGCTGCCATTTTTTTACTGGAGAGTGCTATTTAGTTAATTATTTTTGCATATGATTAATAGATAAATTCCTCACGTCCAGAAATTTATTTTAGAATTTTTGGGGTTCCAGAAGTATTCGAAACCAACAGATTACTACAGACTGTTCTGTTTTTGACAGATTCTGTTTTTCGTGTGTTGTTTGCTTATTTTGATGAATCTATGGCTAGTAATAGAGTTTATGAACCATAGAAAAGTTGGAATACAGTAGGTTTAACACCAATATAAATCAAGAATGATTTCATTACAGTACCTTGAAGTGGTGGTTTGTTTTCTTTTACTAACGGAGCTCACGAAGATTTTCTTTTAAGTTTTGTGTTGTGAAGTTTTCAAGTTTTGGGTAAGGATTTGATGGATTATGGAACAAGGAGTGGAAAGAGCCTAAGCTTAGGGATGCCCAAGGCACCCCAAGGTAAAATCCAAGGACACCAAAAAGCCTATGCTTGGGGATGCCCCGGAAGGCATCCCCTCTTTCGTCTTCGTCTATCGGTAACTTTACTTGGAACTATATTTTTATTCGCCACATGATATGTGTTTTGCTTGGAGCGTCTTGTATGATTTGAGTCTTTGCTTTCTAGTTTACCACAATCATACTTGCTGTACACACCTTTTGGGAGAGTGATACGTCTCCGTCGTATCTACTTTTCCAAACACTTTTGCCCTTGTTTTGAACTCTAACTTGCATGATTCAAATGGAACTAACCAGGACTGACGCTGTTTTCAGCAGAATTGCCATGGTGTTATTTATGTGCAGAAAAAAAAGTTCTCGGAATGACCTAAAACTCCACGTAGATTATTTTTGGAAATAATAAAAAAATATTGGCAAAGAATCAAGGCCAGGGGCCCACACCCTAGCCACGAGGGTGGGGGCGCGCCTGCCCCCTGGGTGCGCCCCCTGCCTCGTGGGCCCCCTGGAGCTCCACCGACCTCAACTCCAACTCCATATATTCGTGTTCGGAGAAAAAGTAGAGGAGAAGGATTCATCGCGTTTTACGATACAGAGTCGCCGCCAAGCCCTAAACTCTCCCGGGAGGGCTGATCTGGAGTCCATTCAGGGCTCCGGAGAGGGGAATCCGTCGCCGTCATCATCATCAACCATCCTCCATCACCAATTTCATGATGCTCACCGCCGTGCGTGAGTAATTCCATCGTAGGCTTGCTGGACGGTGATGGGTTGGATGAGATTTGTCATGTAATCGAGTTAGTTTTGTTAGGGTTTGATCCTTAGTATCCACTATGTTCTAAGATTGATGTTGCTATGACTTTGCTATGCTTAATGCTTGTCACTAGGGCCCGAGTGCCATGATTTCAGATCTGAACCTATTATGTTTTCATCAATATATGAGAGTTCTTGATCCTATCTTGCAAGTCTATAGTCACCTATTATGTGTTATGATCCGTTAACCCCGAAGTGACAATAATCGGGATACTTGCCAGTTATGACCGTAGTTTGAGGAGTTCATGTATTCACTATGTGTTAATGCTTTGTTCCAGTACTCTATTAAAAGGAGGCCTTAATATCCCTTAGTTTCCAATAGGACCCCGCTGCCACAGGAGGGTAGGACAAAAGATGTCATGCAAGTTCTTTTCCATAAGCACGTATGACTATATTCAGAATACATGCCTACATTACATTGATGAACTGGAGCTAGTTCTGGGTCACCCTAGGTTATGACTGTTGCATGATGAACCGCATCCGACATAATTCTCCATCACCGATCCATTGCCTACGAGCTTTCCATATATTGTTCTTCGCTTATTTACTTTTCCGTTGCTATTGTTATCATCACTACAAAATACCAAAAACATTACTTTTGCTACCGTTAATTTTGCTATCGTTACCACTACTATCATATTACTTTGCTACTAAATACTTTACTGCAGATATTAAGTTTCCAGGTGTGGTTGAATTGACAACTCAGCTGCTAATACTTGATAATATTCTTTGGCTCTGCTTGTGTCGAATCAATAAATTTGGGTTGAATACTCTACCCTTGAAAACTGTTGTGATCCCCTATACTTGTGGGTTATCAAAGAGACACACATGAATTGGAATTTATTAGAATACTCTATGTGCTTCACTTATATCTTTTGAGCTATATAGTTTTTGCTCTAGTGCTTCGCTTATATCTTTTAGAGCACGGCGGTGGTTCTACTTTATAGAAATAATTGATCTCTCATGCTTCACTTATATCATTTTGAGAGTCCTTTAGAACAGCATGGTAATTCACTTTGGTTATAAATTTTAAATGGTAAGAGAAGTTGGATGCTTGATAGATGGTTTTGAGATATAAAGGTGGTAATATTAGAAGTGTGCTAGTTCAGTAATTGTGAAATTGATGAATACTTGTGTTGAAGTTGGCAAGTCCTGTAGCATGCACGTATGGTGAATGTTGTGTGACAAATTTGAAGCATGGGGTGTTCTTTGATTGCTTTCCTTATGAGTGGCGGTCGGGGACAAGCTATGGTCTTTTCCTACCAATCTATCCCCCTAGGAGCATGCGTGTAGTGCTTGGTTTTGATGACTTGTAATAAGTATGTGAGTTCTTTATGACTAATGTTGAGTCCATGGATTATACGCACTCTCACCCTTCCACCATTGCTAGCCTCTTCGGTACCGTGCATTGCCCTTTCTCACCTTGAGAGTTGGTGCAAAATTCGCCGGTGCATCCAAACCCCATGATATGATACGCTCTATCACACATAAGCCTCCTTATATCTTCCTCAAAACAGCCACCATACCTACCTATTATGGCATTTCCATAGCCATTCTGAGATATATTGCTGACGGTGTCCTGGACTAGGGGGTACTCACCACGTCGTCTCCCGATCTATTAGATTGGGTCGAGGACCCCCGTGGCCTATACTCATGAGCCAGTTCGGACGGCTACCGCATACAAGGAAGATTCCACAAGACTTGGCGATCAAGACAAGGACTTCTCCCCACCGGCGTATTCGGCTAGGACTCTTGTTATCCTAGGCCTCCGATGCATTATATAAACCGAGGCCAGGCTAGTCGATAGAGATACAATATATACAACAATCATACCATAGGCTAGCTTCTAGGGTTTAGCCTCCCTGATCTCGTGGTAGATCTACTCTTGTACTACCCATATCATCAATATTAATCAAGCAGGACGTAGGGTTTTACCTCCATCAAGAGGGCCCGAACCTGGGTAAAACATTGTGTCCCTTGTCTCCTATTACCATCCGGCCTAGACGCATAGTTCGGGACCCCCTACCCGAGATCCGCCGGTTTTGACACCGACATTGGTGCTTTCATTGAGAGTTCTGCTGTGTGATCGACAAAAGGATCGATGGCTCGCCTGCAGATCAACTGCGACTTCGGCATCTTCGTCACCAGCTCGACTGGTCACCTTGGTTCGACCAAGAATTGCGCCCCGTGTTCGGATCACCATGTTCGGACGAGGGCCTTCATCAAACATCAACTCCGATCTCTATCAAGATCACGGAGGAATCATCTATGGAGCTCGGGGGCTCAACGTCAACATTGCCCTCAAGCGACCGTGCTATTTTTCTGGACAGCGAACTCGTATCTGCCACCACCACCTCCTCGAGTATCGCTTTGATGATCGCTTTGGTGGAATTGTGGGGAATTGAGTCTACAACAACCCTGGAAAATTTCGTCGAGTTCCGATGGAGGAATCTCTGGCAATCCACAATATACCGGAGCCCTGTCAAATCTGGACGGGAATTTGGATGAGTTTAGGGCGTGGTGTCCAGCTTCTAGCTCGGACGTCCTTTGGAAGATCTAACCGTTGATCGGCTGCGGAATTCCTATATCTACCACCTCTCAAAATTTCGGCTCGATCCGACCGTCCAAACTCTGGGAACCTTCCGATTAGTGCATCACTTTTCGGATCTGTTTTCTGCGCGAAAACGAATCCGACCCGAGTTCATCTTTTTTATGAACAGGATTTCGGACATCCCTTCTGAAGGAAGTTTTGTATGGGGTATTGTGTTTTGTTCCCGAACACATCCCACTAACTGTAAGATCTTTTGAACATGATCTTCAACATCATGCTGGTGTTAAATCAGTCCGGCAATATTACTCCACGGCTGCCGACCTGCGCTAGACACGGCGTCACTTTGTTGAGCCGAGCTCAACTTCTTCGGATCATCATCTCGGCAAGCCGAACAAGAGACCGGCATCGCGAAGGATAAATCATCACCAACATCGCCGCCCCATGGATTACACGGAGCGGGCATACCGGCATCACCGCACGGTCGCTTCATCAAGCCGGCATCGACCACGTCACGACCTGCATCGACAGGGCCGCACTATTGCTTCTTCAAGCTGGTGTCCATCACGCCGACCTACTTCGACTCATCGGCTAACATCGAGGCTTCGACATCTCGGCTGGACCGGGGGCTTCGCCATCTCTTCATCAACCTACTCCGGACACTTCGGCGTCACTAGCCGACCTGCTCCATCACGTTAGCTGGGCCAAGGGCTTTGCCTCGGCGAGTCAACCTTTACCAGCATTGCCATGCCGTCGTTTTATCGCCCATCAGGCAATGGGTGTGCGGAGCGGGTCCCAATTTTGGGAATCATCTTCCTTCGGATTGCTACAACAAATAAACCAGATACTATTAATCCCAGTATTTTTTGCTTGTTTGGGTTCATTTTTCCCAAGGAATTATTACTCTCGTTTGTCCATGATATGTACACAGGTCTATCAAATGGTGATCGCATTAACGACGGTCGCGTGGTGGTTCGATCAGTTTCCGTACATAGTCCGGCGAACGCCGCATCCTGAGCTCGGACCGACCTGTGAATTCAGGCTTTACCACGCCTTTACTACATCACGTCGACGCCCTGCATCGACATTGACTTCGGCGCTAGGACATATTTCTTCTATTCCTCACTTTGCATAAATTATTTATTATGCAACATTTTTTTTAATTATCATTATTACTATTATCTCCGGTTTGCACTATTTTTTGTGCACAGGAAAATGATCCGGGGACTTCGGCGTCACTCTGCCGGTCTGCATTGACCGTGCTATGTCACCACTTCGGCGTGTCGAGCTCTCCGCTCCGCCACCTCGCGACCAGCTTGGGGGATGGAACCTTGCCCCGCATCAAGCTCGGACCGCATCATCAATACCGAACACATTAACCAGCTAAGTCGCTTTCATGCTCAAAGCTTTAATTTCTAACTTGTGTCCGGTTCGACCAAGCATTATACTTCTTTGGAAAAAAGTTGCTTGTAAAAAACTTTCTTGTCCAAACTTTGTTTGTGACGCATAAATTCAAATAACCAATTCATTCGGGGGCTTCCTTCATGAAGCTTTTCCACTTGCATATGATTATACTTGTACGGCTCCGTTCCTTGTTCGTGTATTATGCCACAATATGCACCACATTGACTTAAGCGATTTGCAAGTTGGGTTGCCTCGCTCCTGTGTTTACCCCTACGTTCCCGATTGTTCGGCTAGGGAGTAAAGGGAGCACCTCTGCGATTGTCACGATCGGGTCACCCGAGCCGGATCTCAGACTGGGTGAAGCTGAAAGCTAGCGCTCTTATAGTTATTCAATGATGGTCGGCACACAACGGAACTCATGAGTACAAAAAATCTATTGCACAAGTCTCATAATAACAATGAGCACCGAAGAAAGGTATCGGTGGGGGTACTATTTTCTTCGAAGATGCTTCTTACTCTTCGCAGTAATATAGCATAAGTTCCCTGAGCGCGCTTTGTCTGTTACAGCCTTATGGCATGATTGCCTGGTTATTGGAAACACCATCGATATTCTCGACCGATGGAGTACATAACATTTTTCGGTCCTTGACAGAAGAGGGAGAAGCCGACGGTCGGTTAAGACGTGTTTAAAGTTCGGTTGAACATAGATATGATATAAGTACTTCGGTACATGCAATCATTCTTCTCCCAAGTCACTTGGGGGCTCTTAAGTTTATTTGAGCCGTTTTATAATAAGTGTTCTTGTTCTTAGTCGTTGCAAAGTTTTATTATTATTATTTATCACTCCTTTTTTCGACACGAGTGTGCGGTCACTAGCCGGGGAGCCTAATTTCTCTCTCAAAGCCGCTAGAGTTTAGTTTGCTAAGCTGGCTTGATGAGAAGTACTCCGCCCTTGGGATAGGAGGTTGAAGCCGTAGGCTGACTCGCTCGAAGTCTTGAGATAGGATGTATCATGTTAAAGCACGACAGAAGCACTTCTTTTTTCTAAGACCAACTTTCGTATTGGCACCGAACACTTGATATTGTTCGGACGCCATGTTTTTACTGACGTTTCTTGGTTTTCCAAGCTTTTTGGAACTTTTAAACTATTTGTGCTTTTCCAGCATTAGTCTCGCAGTGCAACGCGGACACCTTTAGGGATTCGGCAAAAACATTCTCGGATATTGCTATATATGCATCGGTTTTGAATTGTGTCTTCGGTCAATAGTTGGATTGCCCGGCTCCTGTGCTTTCCTCCTACGTTCCGCTTTGTTCGGCTAGGTGTGCAAAGGGAGAACCACTGTGATTGTGCTTCCAGCTCGCATGGTCAAGCACCTCAGTGGAGAAAGCCGAAAACTGACTGTCACATTAAGCGTAAACTGGTCAGCGATCCGATGACTATGACGGGCCATTCATAACATTGGCCGAAGTGTTTACGGCTTGACCTCGACTGTCACCGAACACTACCGGGGGCTATTAAATGGCCTCCCAAACTAAATCCTCGATATTTTGCTCTTACATTCGAGCTGAGGTTTCATGATCATGCTTAGCATGACAACCCAAAGAAAGGAACCGATAGCAGGACTATTTTTTTAGAATACATTTCTTCTGTTAAATAGTAATATAACATATCTCTCTGCGTACCTTTGTTTATAAAACCGTGTGGCCAGATTGCCTTGTTTGTCGTAAATCTTTGCCCTCATAAAGGCTTTATAAAGTAGGACAAACACTCCTCGGCTACTAGCCAAGGAGGTGGAAGCCGATGGCCGGTCAACAAAGTTTTGTACAATGCGGATCCGAGCATTAATGACGTAAAGTACTTGGATACATAGAGTCATTACACATAACTTGTGATTTTACTATGGATATTGATCCTTAATTCGGCCACTCGTGCCCGCATTAAGGCTCGGGGGCTACCGGGCTTCGGGCTTATTATTTACAAATATTAAAAGGGGCACATCGATCCCCTGATTTGGTGTTGCCATCCGACCAGTGTCTCGGGGGCTACTGCATTGCTTGTCCAATGCAGAAAATTTTACGTGCAATATAGTTTCCGAGGAGATTTTGATCCTCAGGTTGGTCGGCCGCACCCAACCTGAGTCTTGAGGACTGAGCATGCCGCTTTTGTGTCCCGAAGTATTCTGCCGAGCTAGGACTTGATCCTCAGGCCGATTTTACAAATCAACCTGAGTCTCAGCGGCTACTGGGATCAGCGGTCTTATGTCATCCTTCATGTGCATCTCGGGTTTTAGACCGATACACACCTTGAGGGCTACTGGCTATATATCTCGGCAGAGAATAAATTGCACCAATAAAAAATATTGACAAAAAATCGGCCCATAGTCGGGGTGGTGCACCACCTCGGAAGCAGTCCGGCATAAAGCTCGGGCGCTAGTGGCTAGCTCCATAGAG
The DNA here is from genome assembly GCF_056163025.1 of Triticum urartu. Lineage (NCBI taxonomy): Eukaryota > Viridiplantae > Streptophyta > Magnoliopsida > Poales > Poaceae > Triticum > Triticum urartu. The sequence goes on along the minus strand of NC_141879.1, from coordinate 34,307,875 downwards.
GGCATTTCCGGCATTAAGCTCGGCTAAACTCCTTCAACTTTTTTGAACCAAGGTGATATGACACCTGGGATATAGTCCGGCATTGGAGCCTGGACACAGTCCGGCGTTGGAGCTCGGATATATTTCGGCGTTGGAGCTCAGATATACAGTCCGGCGTTGGAGCTCGGATACATAGTCCGGCGTTGGAGCTCGGATACATTCCGGCGCTAGAGCTGGGAAGCGGTCTGGCGTTGGTGCTCGGCTGCAAAAGATACCTCGAATGCAGTCCGACATTGGAGCTCGGACACAAGAGGACCCTGCCTCCCGGGAACAACTTCAAACCCGAGGTGTGGCATAAAAATAAACAAGGCATTGATAAAGGCCAGAAACTTAAAGGGGCTCCTCAGATACCCGACGTGTAAACTCGTCGAATGCATTTCGACGATCCTCAAGATCGAAGATAAAGAAGATTTGTTGAACTAGTTTTCAAGACCGGCAACCGAAGATGAAGAACAGTTCGGAAGAATCGAGGAGCGTCCCTAACTTGAAGACCGGTTCAGGGGGCTACTGACGGTGTCCTGGACTAGGGGGTACTCACCACGTCGTCTCCCGATCTATTAGATTGGGCCGAGGACCCCCGTGGCCGTATACTCATGGGCCAGTTCGGACGGCTACCGCATACAAGGAAGATTCCACAAGACTTGGCGATCAAGACAAGGACTTCTCCCCACCGGCGTATTCGGCTAGGACTCTTGTTATCCTAGGCCTCCGGTGCATTATATAAACCGAGGCCAGGCTAATCGATAGAGATACAATATATACAACAATCATACCATAGGCTAGCTTCTAGGGTTTAGCCTCCCTGATCTCGTGGTAGATCTACTCTTGTACTACCCATATCATCAATATTAATCAAGCAGGACGTAGGGTTTTACCTCCATCAAGAGGGCCCGAACCTGGGTAAAACATTGTGTCCCTTGTCTCCTGTTACCATCCGGCCTAGACGCATAGTTCGGGACCCCCTACCCGAGATCCGCCGGTTTTTTCACCGACAATTGCCATGCAACTTTCCACCGTTCCATTTATTATGACACGCATCATCATTGTCATATTGCTTTGCATGATCATGCACTGGTAGAAAAAGGGCCTATAGTCCCGGTTCGTAAGGGCCTTTAGTCCCGGTTCCGGAACCGGGACTAAAGTGTCGGTACTAATACCTCCCCCCTTTAGTCCCGGTTCAATCCAGAACCGGGACTAAAGGCCCTCCACGTGGGCAGTGCGCAGAGCCCAGTCAGGAGACCCTTTGGTCCCGGTTGGTGGCACCAACCGGGACCAATAGGCATCCACGCGTCAGCACTTCTGTGGCTGGTGTTTTTGTTTTTTTTGAAAGGGGGGGGGGGGGTTGGGGGTTTTGGGGGGTTAATTTAGGTGTTTCATATATTGTGTTAGCTAGTTATAATTAATAGAGAGAAGTGTCCTCTGTTATGTCCGTGCTTGGTCGATGCTACGTACTATACATACGTATATAGAGAGGACTAGACATGCTAGCTAGGTAGTAAGCAAACGAAGGAAACAGAAGATCGTCATGAACATATATGCATATATACAGAGAGAAGTGATATCGACCACCTCTCCTTCTCCGAGAGATTGGTCGAACAACAAGTTCTCGTATATCTATCTGACACTACCGGCTACATATATACAATAATTATCTCTTACAAATATAATCATACGGACTCAGGGTCCACATAGAATTCTCCGTCTTCAGGGATCACGTGGTCAAGAAAGAATGCCGCCAATTCCTCTTGAATTGCTCGCATGCGAGCTGGTGCTAGGAGTTCATCCCGCTTCCGAAACATCTAATTTGAAGAAGGGGGTCAATACATATATATATATATATAAATGAATGAAACTCAACACAAATGATGGTAATAAAATAAAATTGTGAATGTTGTTATTTACGTACTTCATATTGTTCGTTAGAGTACCCGCCCCGCTCACAGGTCGTGTGGCGGATGGACTCGCAGCTGTAGTATCCACAGAAATCATTCCCTTGTTCCTGCCACAACCACTTTACAAGAAATAGAGGTCAATCAAACTGATAAGCAAGAATGCTAAATGGTATTGATGAAACTAGCGCTTGAATCACTAGGAGATGCGCGGAACATGCTACTATAGTACTTACTTTCGGGTGTCTAAATTCCAGCTCCTTCGGCAGTCCCGGAACTGTTTTGGTGAATTTTCTCCAAACCCTGCCGGACAAACAAAACAATTACTTGATATCAGGAAATGAACAAAGTTGCTGATATGGTGGATAATGATTGATTTAACTTACTTCTTGAGGATTTCAGTCATGTCCGCAAACTCCTTGGGATCTTTTCGTTTAGAGTCCAAGACGGTTACTACTCCCTGCTCAAGCTTAATCTCTAGGAGAATAAAGTGGAAACTGCACACACATGCATAACTCATGAATTACATTACTATAACCTTGACAATATATAAGGGAAACCGAATACGCACAAGATAGTAACACTCACCTGAAGTTGTAAGGAAAGAGTATTATATCTTTGTTTTGATTTATTACGAACGATCGTAGCAAACTGGCCTCGGTAGCTGCGGCATGAAGTTTATCCTGAGTTGCATCTATGAGATATGTGTTAATGAACCCAATATCACCGACTTGTCCTTTCTTCAATTCGGCGATCTTCAATCTGCATAATATAGTGAGGATGATTATAAATACATGCAATGAAAGAGCTAAGCTATATAGAGAAACTTAATGACAGAAGTAGTACTACTTACAGACAGTAGCAGGCGACCGTTGTTTTATCGAGGGCCAATTGATTGAAAAACTGATAGAACTCCTCAAATGGAACAGGCAACAGATCAATTCCAACGAGGTCATGCTCCTTTTTAACTTTCACATACAAAGTACTACTCCCCCCAGAGTCTCTGCAGATTTTCAAGTACCAATCATGCAATCTTCGCATCATCGTTGATAGAGATCTTTCATCTTTGACGAGAGGCTTCCCGTACTCGTATCTTTGTATCTGCACCTCCATGGGTTCATAATGTACTTCGTCGGGCAGGTAATCTGCAAGATTTCTATAACCGGGCACCATCCTCGGATCATTATCGACGTTGTGGCTAGGCACCTTGAGCGGGGGGCACGATTGCTTCGCTTGTTCGCCGAGCTGGGCAATTTGTTTCCCAGGTCGTCGTTCTTTCAGCCTTTGATCACTGACGGTACTTCCCGACCGCTCCGCTTCGGCAAATTCCTTTCCAATAATGCGGTCATAGTTTCCTTTCGGCGGATCAGACTTCGGTGGTTTTGTCAGGGCAGCCAGAGTGCGCTTCACTTTCACCCGATCTACCTTCTCCTCCGGAGGTGGATGTTTCTTTGCTTTCACCCCTTCAAAGAATTTCTTCACTTCTTCTCGCGCGATCTCGGCGTTCTCCTCCTGGGTCCTCTCGTATGGTAACTTCTCTGGAGTCTTCAGAGAAGGACCGAATCTGTATGTCCTCCCGCCTCTGGTTGTACTGCTAGACGCTGACCGAGCAGACGTAGCGGTTGTCTTCTTTACTTGCTTAAGAGGCGGAGGAGAAGGACTACGACGCGCCGGAGCAGCTGGAGCGGCGGCAGGTCTCTTCCGCCCTTGCTGACGAGGCGGAGAAGGAGGAGGCTGGCTGCTCGGGCGCGTCGGCGCAGGCGGAGAAGGAGGCGGAGTGCCGCCACGCGTCAGAGAAGGAGCCGGCCGAGGGCCCTGATCGTCACTCGCTGGAGGAGGAGGAGGTGGAGGCGGAGTGCCCTGACTCGCCGGAGGAGGAGGAGGAGGCGGTGGCGTCCAGTTCGGAAGGTTGATGAGCTCCTTCCGCCATAGGCATGGAGTCTTCAGAGCAGACCCCAGCCGAGTCTCCCCTTCACCGGTAGGGTGGTCAAGCTGGAGGTCCTCAAATCCCTCCGTTATCTCATCCACCATCACCCTAGCATATCCTTCTGGAATCGGCCGGCAGTGAAAAGTTGCGCCGGGTTCAGTAGGAAAAACAGAGCCAATAGCCGCCTTGACCTTCAAATTCATCCATTGCGTCATAAGGTGGCAATTTTGAGACTCCGTTATAGCATCCACGGGATAGCTGGCAGGAGCCGTCAAGGCATGCTCCGGCTGAAGCAGCTCGGTGGAAGCCACGCTGCTTCTGCGCTGAGATGGCGGGGTAGCTTCGGGGGAGGCTTCGGCAGTACGTTTGCTGCGATTTGCTTCTCGTTCCTCTATCACGTCTACCCTTGCTTTCAGCGCCTACATTTGGGTCTGCTGCACTTTTTTCCTCCTCTCATGGGATTTGTAACCGCCTGCGTCCGGAAACCCAACCTTCCATGGAATGGAGCCTGGCGTGCCTCGTGTCCGTCCAGGGTGCTCAGGATTCCCGAGGGCCATTGTGAGCTCGTCGTTCTCTCTATCTGGAAAGAACGTCCCTTCCTGCGCTGCTTCGATATACTGCTTAAGCTTACTGACTGGTATGTCCATTTGATCGTTTGTCCAAATGCACTTCCCTGTTACAGGGTCCAGTGTTCCGCCAGCCCCGAAGAACCAAGTCTGGCAACAGTCTGGCCAGTTAATTGTCTCTGGTTCGATCCCTTTATGAACCAGATCATTCTCAGTCTTGGACCACTTAGGCCGGGCTACGAGGTAGCCACCTGACCCCGTGCGATGGTGAAGCTTCTTCTTCGCAGCATTTTTCTTGTTTGTCGCTGACATCTTCTGACTCTTTTCCGATGTCTTGTAGGCCACAAATGCGGGCCAGTGATCTCTGATCTTCTCATATCTGCCCTTGAATTCTGGTGTCTCGTTATTTTCGACAAACTTATTCAGCTCTTTCTTCCACGTCCTGAATAGTTCTGCCATCCTCTTCAGAGCAAAAGACTTGATTAATTTCTCTTTAACTGGGTTCTCTGGATTATCCTCAGGCGGTAGGGTGAAATTTGACTTCAGCTCAGTCCAAAGATCATTTTTCTGCATATCATTGACATAAGACACCTCAGGGTCTTCTATAGCCGGCTTAAACCATTGCTGGATGCTTATCGGGATCTTGTCCCTAACCAGAACCCCGCACTGAGCCACAAATGCGCTCTTTGTCCGGAGGGGTTCAATAGGTTGGCCGTCGGGCGCGATTGCTATGATCTCAAACTTTTCATCCGAGCTCAACTTTTTCTTCGGGCCTCGTCTCTTTACCGAAGTTGTGCTCGATCCGGAGGGCTAGAAAAAAGAACAAAGACTTAATTAATATGTGTACATACCAAAACAATGAATGCATCAATCAGCTAGTCAGCATAGGCTTAACTAATATATATACCTGGCCGGACTCGGTTCGGTCACCGGAGCCGTCATCACGGTCTCCTTCTTGCACCGGCATTGGGTCACCGGAGCCGTCCTCATGTTCTTCTTCTTGCACCGGCATTAGGTCACCGTAGCCAGCTTGTTCACCCTCTCCTTCCAGACCATCGGTTTCATTGAGAAACAATGAGGTGGCATCACTTCCTTCTGCGATTATGTCCCTCAACAACGCTTCTTTTGTTGCTTCGTCTAGGGCAGTGTCCATAGTTTCTACAAATATTTACAACATGGCAATTATTATTCAAACATGACAGATGGATATATTAGTGCCAAACGTAGAACTAGCTACCTAATCATAGTAAGCTATCGGGAGGGGGTATATATCGACAACGACGACACTACATCTATGTCCCTCGACGACCCTCGTTCCCGATAAAAAAAAGAGGAAGAAGAAGAAAAATAAGAGGAGAAGAAAGAATAGAGGAGAAGATCTCCTCTATTCTTTCTTCTCCTCTTTTTTTCTTCTTCCTCTTCTTTTTTTATCCTCTTCTTCCTCTCATGTTCGATAGGATCGCCAAGGGGTCGGGAGGTTGCCTAGTGTCAAGGGATTCAACAAAACCATGTCTTCATCATTAGGCGAAAGTAACATGTGCATGATGGTACGAAGCTCTTCAAAGTTGTTCTAGAACGGAGTCCCAGATAGGATAATTCGCTTTTTGGTACAATGTTCAGCAAGAGCCTTCCGAATATCACTATTTGGAAGGCCTTTGCTGAATTGGTACCAAAAGGCGGATTATTCTATCCGGGACTCCATTCCAAAACAACTTTGCAGAACTTCGTACCAAGATGCCCTGGTTACTTCTGGCTAATGATGAAGGCATGGATTTCTTCAATACTTTGACACTAGGAAACCTCTCTCGACCCCTCGGCGATCCTCGACCCCTCGACGACCCTGGAACCCTCGACCCCTCGACGATCCTCTTCTTCCTCTCATGTTCGAGAGGATCGCCGAGGGGTCGGGAGGTTGCGTAATGTCAAAGGATTGAACAAAACCATGTCTTCATCATTAGGCAAAAGTAACATGTGCATGATGGTACGAAGCTCTTCAAAGTTGTTCTGGAACGGACTCCCAGATAGGATAATCCGCCTTTTGGTACAAAGTTCAGCAAGATCCTTCCGAATATCGCTATTTGGAAGGCCTTTGCTGAATTGGTACCAAAAGGCGGATTATTCTATCCGGGACTCCATTCCAAAACAACTTTGCAGAACTTCGTACCAACATGCCCTGGTTACTTCCGTCTAATGATGAAGGCATGGATTTCTTCAATACTTTGACACTAGGAAACCTCTCTCGACCCCTCGGCGATCCTGGAACCCTTGACCCCTCGACGATCCTCTTCTTCCTCTCATGTTCGAGAGGATCGCCGAGGGGTCGGGAGGTTGCGTAGTGTCAAAGGATTCAACAAAACCATGTCTTCATCATTAGGCGAAAGTAACATGTGCATGATGGTACGAAGCTCTTCAAAGTTGTTCTGGAACGGACTCCCAGATAGGATAATCCGCCTTTTGGTACGAAGTTCAGCAAGAGCCTTCCGAATATCGCTATTTGGAAGGCCTTTGCTGAATTCGTACCAAAAGGCGGATTATTCTATCCGGGACTCCATTCCAGAACAACTTTGCAGAACTTCGTACCAACATGCCCTGGTTACTTCCGGCTAATGATGAAGGCATGGATTTCTTCAATACTTTGACACTAGGAAACCTCTCTCTACTTTCGGCTAATAAGAATAAGAAGAAGAAGAAGAAGAAAAAAGAAGAAAAAAAAGAGGAGAAGAAGAAAGGAATAGTGGAGAAGAAGAGAAAATAGAATATATTCTATTTTCTCTTGTTCTCCACTATTCCTTTCTTCTTCTCCTCTTATTTTTCTTCTTTTTTATTCTTCTTATTTATTTCTCCTCTTCTTTTCGGTAGAGGAAACCCTAAATAGCTAGCAAGTATCGTGGGTGTGAGATACATGTGGCCTTCGGTGTCGGACACTACATCCACGTCCCACAAGTGACGTGGGCGTCGAAGCACGCGCCACTTGTGGGATGTGGATGTAGTGTCCGACACCAACGGTACATGTATCTCACACCGACGATACTTTCTATTTAGGGTTTCTCCTCTACCGCTCGGCGACCCTCTCGACGACCCTCGTTCCCGATAAAATAAAGAGGAAGAAGAAGAAGAAAAAAGAAGAGAAGAAAGAATAGAGGAGAAGACTTCCTCTTCTTCCTCTCCTCTTCTTCCCCTTCTTCCTTGCCTCTCTCATGAATGTCCGGCGTTCTCGACCCCCCCTCCACGTGTCGAAGAAAAAAAAGAAGAAAAAAAAGAGGAGAGGAAGAAAGGAATAGAGGAGAAAAGAGAATATATATTCTATTTTTCTCTTCTTCTCCTCTATTCCTTTCTTCTTCTCCTCTTCTTTTTCTTCTTTTTTCTACTTCTTATTTATTTCTCCTCGTCTTCCTCTCCCCTCTCGGCGACCCTAGACCCCCTCTCGACCCTCGACCCCTAGGCGACCGTCGACCCCTCTCTTTTTTTTCTTCCTCTTCTATTTTATCCTCTTCTTCCTCTACCGCTCGGCGACCCTCGACGACCCTCGTTCCCGATAAAAAAAAGAGGAAGAAGAAGAAAAAAAGAGGTCAAGAAAGAATACAGGAGAAGATCTCCTCTATTCTTTCTTCTCCTCTTTTTTCTTTTCTTATTCCTCTTCTTTTTTTATCCTCTTCCTCCTCTCATGTTCGACGACCCTCGACCTCTCGGCGACCCTAGACCCCCTCTCGACCCCCTCTTCTTCTCCCTCTTCTAATTCATTTGTTCATATGAATATACAAACATTTTCATATTTACAATAATTAATATCACCAAAAAAATCTATGAACAGAAAAAATCCTAATTTTTCTAAAAAACTATCTTTTGCATATATACATGAACATAGATATATACACAGAGAACATATATATATACATATATATAAAAAACAATCATATATATGAAAAAAGCATATATATGAAAAAAATGCTAGCTAGGGCACCGGCCAGACCAGAGGAGGACCGCGGAGTCGGCGGCGAGGATGGCGACGGGGCAGTGGGCGAGCGCTTGGGGTAGGAGACGCGGGCGACGGCGACGGCGGGCCGGGGCGGCGGGCGTCGGGCAAGGGGCCGGCGCGGGCGACGGCGAGGGCGGGACGGGGCGGTGCGCGTCAGGGCAGGGACGAGGGCGACGGCGACGGGGCGGGCCGGGGCGGCGCGCGTCGCGGGCGACGGCGACGATGGGCGCGGGCGACGGCGACGATGGGGGCGGGCGGTGTCGGGGCAGCCTGGCGGCGTCAGGGGCGGCAACTGCAAGATGAGAATGAAAAATTCCAAAGTGTGGCCTTATATAGAAGAGGCTTTAGTCTCGGTTCGTGGCAGCAACCGGTACTAAAGGTGGGCACTAGTCCCGGTTGGTGCCACGAACCGAGACCAATGGCCTCTTTTCGGCAGCCCAAAGGGGGGGAAGCGAAGCCCATTGGTCCCGATTGGTGGCACCAACCGGGACTAAAGGGGCGCAATGGTCACGGCTGGTGCCACCAACCGGGACCAATGCCACCTTTAGTCCCGGTTGGTGCCACCAACCGGGACCAATACCCTTGTGCTGCCCCGCGCCCAAAAGTTTAGTCCCACATCGCTAGTTGACAGCGCCCAACACCAGTTTATAAGCTCTGCTGCCTCTCCCTCTCGAACTCCTCTGAACTGCAGGCCTATGGGCCTAATTTGACACTGCTTTGCCTGTGGGCCTATTGGGCCTTCTGCGGGCCTGAATCCTGGCCCATGTAGGGTTTCTAGTCGTATTCAGGCCGTGGAGGCCCAGTAGGTGGCATTTTTTTTGGTTTTTTCTTTTTTATTTCTACATTTTTTTGGTTTTTTATTTTTTTAATTTCTACTTAAAACTAAATACTTACAGTTTTTTAGTGATTTCTTTTTGCTTTTAGGTCACAAAAATTATAAACTTTCTGTTAGTGCCATTAGTTTTAAATTTTAAATAGTTTAAATTTGAATTTTTAAAAATTTGTGTGAATCACTAGTTTATGAATAACTTTACTATAAAATTAGAAATTTTTTTCTATTTATTTTTTATTTCTACTTAAAACTAAATACTTACAGTTTTTTAGTGATTTCTTTTTGCTTTTAGGTCACAAAAGTTATAAACTTTTTGTTAGTGCCATTAGTTTTAAATTTTAAATAGTTTAAATTTGAATTTTTAAAAATTTGTGTGAATCACTAGTTTATGAATAACTTTACTATAAAATTAGAATTTATTTTCTATTTATTTTTTATTTCTACTTAAAACTAAATACTTACAGTTTTTTAGTGATTTCTTTTTGCTTTTAGGTCACAAAAATTATAAACTTTCTGTTAGTGCCATTAGTTTTAAATTTTACATAGTTTAAATTTGAATTTTTAAAAATTTGTGTGAATCACTAGTTTATGAATAACTTTACTGTAAAATTAGAATTTTTTTCTTCTTTGCTATTTATTTTTTATTTTGTACTTACAATTAAACACTTATAGTTTGATTTTAGGTCACACAAATTATATTCTTTTTGCTATTGTAGAATATTATAGTTTTATTTTAGTTGATCATAACATAATATTTTAATTGATTGTTTTTATTTTCATAAAAGTTTTGTAGTTCATTCTATTTGCTATTAATTCATTCTTTGAGCTAAATGACTCTGAAATTGGAAAGCATTTCAAAATGAACTCTGAAAAGGTTGAAAGTTGGCATGGTATCATCATTTCACCCACATAGCATGTTCCAAAAAGTAGAGAGGGTTACGACAAAAACTTGATGCACTTCGTGTACAAAATGGACAATCACTTTCGAAGTATCAAAGTTTCGAACCATAAGACATGAAAGCATTTCAAATGAACTCTGAAAAAGTTGAAAGTTGGGATGGTATCATAATTTCACCCACATAGCATTTGCTTATTGCGGGAGAAAGTCTTCACTTTTTCTTCGCTTGTGTCATTTGCTTATTGCGCCGTAACCATGGATAATCTTCATTGTTTATCAGGATGCTTGGGTCAGCCTTGACATTGAAGGGAGGAATTTCATGAAACTTTTCATAATCTTCAGACATGTCAGTCTTGCCGTCCACTCCCAGGATGTCCCTTTTTCCTGAAAGAACTATGTGGCGCTTTGGCTCATCGTATGATGTATTCGCTTCCTTATCTTTTCTTTTTCTCGGTTTGGTAGACATGTCCTTCACATAGATAACCTGTGCCACATCATTGGCTAGGACGAACGGTTCGTCAGTGTACCCAAGATTTTTCAGATCCACTGTTGTCATTTTGTACTGTGGGTCTACCTGTACCCCGCCGCCTAACAAATTGACCCATTTGCACTTAAACAAAGGGACCTTAAAATCAGGTCCGTAGTCAAGTTCCCATATGTCCACTATGTAACCATAATATGTGTCCTTTCCGCTCTCGGTTGCTGCATCAAAGCGGACACCGCTGTTTTGGTTGGTGCTCTTTTGATCTTGGGCGATCGTGTAAAATGTATTCTCATTTATCTCGTATCCTTTGTAAGTCAATACAGTCAAAGATGGTCCCCTGGACAACAAGTACAACTCATCACAAACAGTGTTGTCACCTCTGAGACGTGTTTCCAACCAACTGCTGAAAGTCCTGATGTGTTCACATGTAATCGAGTCGTCGCACTGCTCCGGGTGTTTGGAGCGCAGACTGTTCTTGTGTTCATCGACATACGGGGTCACCAAGGTAGAGTTCTGTAGAACTGTGTAGTGTGCTTGAGACCAAGAATATCCGTCCCTGCATATTATTGAGTCTCTTCCCAGAGTGCCTTTTCCAGTCAGTCTCCCCTCATACCGCGATTTAGGGAGACCTATCTTGTTAAGGCCAGGAATGAAGTCAACACAAAACCCGATAACATCCTCTGTTTGATGGCCCATGGAGATGCTTCCTTCTGGCCTAGCACGGTTACGGACATATTTCTTTAGGACTCCCATGAACCTCTCAAAGGGGAACATATTGTGTAGAAATACGGGCCCCAGGATGACAATCTCGTCGACTAGATGAACTAGGACGTGCGTCATGATATTGAAGAAGGATGGTGGGAACACCAGCTCGAAACTAACAAGACATTGCGCCACATCACTCCTTAGCCTTGGTACGATTTCTGGATCGATCACCTTCTGAGAGATTGCATTGAGGAATGCACATAGCTTCACAATGGCTAATCAAACGTTTTCCGGTAGAAGCCCCCTCAATGCAACCGGAAGCAGTTGTGTCATAATCACGTGGCAGTCATGAGACTTTAGGTTCTGAAACTTTTTCTCTGGCATATTTATTATTCCCTTTATATTCGACGAGAAGCCAGTCGTGACCTTCATACTGAGCAGGCATTCAAAGAAGATTTCTTTCTCTTCTTTCGTAAGAGCGTAGCTGGCAGGACCTTTATACTGCTTCGGAGGCATGCCATCTTTTTTGTGTAAACGTTGCAGGTCCTCTCGTGCCTCAGGTGTATCTTTTGTCTTCCCATACACGCCCAAGAAGCCTAGCAGGTTCACGCAAAGGTTCTTCGTCACGTGCATCACGTCGATTGAGGAGCGGACCTCTAGGTCTTTCCAGTAGGGTAGGTCCCAAAATATAGATTTCTTCTTCCACATGGGTGCGTGTCCCTCAGCGTCATTCGGAACAGCTAGTCCACCGGGACCCTTTCCAAAGATTACGTAGTGTAAATCATTGACCATAGCAAGCACGTGATCACCGGTGCGCATGGCGGGCTTCTTCCGGTGATCTGCCTCGCCTTTGAAATGCTTGCCTTTCTTTCGACATTGATGGTTGGTCGGAAGAAATCGACGATGGCCCAGGTACACATTCTTCCTGCATTTGTCCAGGTATATACTTTCAGTGTCATCTAAACAGTGCGTGCATGCGTGGTATCCTTTGTTTGTCTGTCCTGAAAGGTTACTGAGAGCGGGCCAATCGTTGATGGTCACGAACAGCAACGCCTTAAGGTTAAATTCCTCCTATCTGTGCTCATCCCACGTACATACACCGTTTCCATTCCACAGCTGTAAAAGTTCTTCAACTAATGGCCTTAGGTACACATCAATTTCGTTGCCGGGTTGCTTAGGGCCTTGGATGAGAACTGGCATCATAATGAACTTCCGCTTCATGCACATCCAAGGAGGAAGGTTATACATACATAGAGTCACGGGCCAGGTGCTGTGATTGCTGCTCTGCTCCCCGAAAGGATTAATGCCATCCGCGCTTAAAGCAAACCATACATTCCTTGGGTCCTTTGCAAACTCATCCCAGTACTTTCTCTCGATTTTTCTCCACTGCGACCCGTCAGCGGGTGCTCTCAACTTCCCATCTTTCTTTCGGTTCTCACTGTGCCATCGCATCAACTTGGCATGCTCTTCGTTTCTGAACAGACGTTTCAACCGTGGTATTATAGGAGCATACCACATCACCTTCGCAGGAACCCTCTTCCTGAGGGGCTCGCCGTCAACATCACCAGGGTCATCTCGTCTGATCTTATACCGCAACGCACCGCATACCGGGCATGCGTTCAGATCCTTGTATGCACCGCGGTAGAGGATGCAGTCATTAGGGCATGCATGTATCTTCTCCACCTCCAATCCTAGAGGGCATACGACCTTCTTTGCTGTGTATGTACTGTCGGGCAATTCGTTATCCTTTGGAAGCTTCTTCTTCAATATTTTCAGTAGCTTCTCAAATCCTTTGTCAGCCACAGCATTCTCTGCCTTCCACTGCAGCAATTCCAGTACGGTACCGAGCTTTGTGTTGCCATCTTTGCAATTGGGGTATAACCCTTTTTTGTGATCCTCTAACATGCGATCGAACTTCAGCTTCTCCTTTTGACTAATGCATTGCGTCCTTGCATCGACAATGACCCGGCGGAGATCATCATCATCGGGCACATCGTCTGGTTCCTCTTGATCTTCAGCAGCTTCACCCATGGCAGCATCATTGGGCACATCGTCTGGTTCCTCTTGATCTTCACCAGCTCCCCCCGTTGCAGCATCACCGTATTCAGGGGGCACATAGTTGTCATCGTACTCTTCTTCTTCGCCGTCTTCCATCATAACCCCTATTTCTCCGTGCCTCGTCCAAACATTATAGTGTGGCATGAAACCCTTGTAAAGCAGGTGGGAGTGAAGGATTTTCCGGTTAGAGTAAGACCTCGTATTCCCACATTCAGTGCATGGACAACACATAAAACCATTCTGCTTGTTTGCCTCAGCCGCATCGAGAAACTCATGCACGCCCTTAATGTACTCGCGGGTGTGTCTGTCACCGTACATCCATTGCCGGTTCATCTGCGTGCATTATATATAATTAAGTGTCCAAATTAATAGAAGTTCATCATCACATTAAAACCAAAGTGCATACATAGTTCTCATCTAACAACATATAGCTCTCCAGAGCATCTAATTAATTAAACCATACATTGAAACTATGTAAAACATTTCAATGCGAAAACAAATGCGATCATAATCGCAACCAAGGTAACAATTGATCCAACGGCATAATGATACCAAGCCTCGGTATGAATGGCATATTTTCTAATCTTTCTAATCTTCAAGCGCATTGCATCCATCTTGATCTTGTGATCATCGACGACATCCGCAACATGCAACTCCAATATCATCTTCTCCTCCTCAATTTTTTTATTTTTTCCTTCAACAAATTGTTTTCTTCTTCAACTAAATTTAACCTCTCGACAATAGGGTCGATTGGCATTTCCGATTCACATACATCCTAGATAAATAAAATCTATGTCACCTTGGTCGGCATAATTTTCATAAACAATAAATGAACCAATAGTTATGAAGATAATATACATACCAAATCCGAATCATAGACAGGACGAGGGCCGACGGGGGCGGATACCAAAACCATCGCACTATATAAGATGCAATAATAAATGTAAGAAAATGATACAAGTATCTATCTAAACATACAAGTAAGAATATTTTTCCTTTCAGAAAGAAGATAAGAACAAGAGGCTCACCACGGTGGTGTCGGTGATGAGATCAGCGCGGGTGATCGACAGCGGTGAAGACGGGGACGGGGCGTGACGGACCGCTAAATCTAGACAAATCTCGAGGAAAATGGAGCTTGGAGGTCGAGCTTCGAGAGGAGAAAGTTTAAGTAGTGTGGCTCGGGCATTCCATCGAACACCTCATGTGCATAGGAGGTGAGCTAGAGCACCACAAAGCCCTCTCCCCCTCGGCCAGAAAAAATAGAGCACTGTGCTCTGCTCTTGCGCGAGGGGGTATATATAGGCACCTCATTGGTCCCGGTTGGTGGCACGAACCGGGACTGAAGGGGAGCCTTTGGTCCCGGTTCAAGCCACCAACCGGGACCAATGGTGGTGGGCCAGGAGCGAGGCCCATTGGTCCCGGTTCGTCCCACCAACCGGGACCAAAAGGTCCAGACGAACCGGGACCAATGGCCCACGTGGCCTGGCCGGCCCCCTGGGCTCACGAACCGGGACCAATGCCCACATTAGTCCCGGTTCTACACTGAACCGGGACTAATGGGCTGAGCCGGCCTGGACCATAGCCCTGTTTTCTACTAGTGATGTAGTTGACATCGTATTTGTGGAGAAGCCACCGTTCATAATTTTTTCATACATGTCAGTCTTGATTCATCGCAATCCCAGTACACCGTCGGAGGCATGCACATAGAGTAATATTTTGTTCTAAGTATCGAGTTGTAATTCTTGAGTTGTAAGAAAATAAAAGTGTGATGATCATCATTAGAGCATTGTCCCATGTGAGGAAAGGATGATGGAGACTATGATTCCCCCACAAGTCGGGATGAGACTCTGGACGAAAAAAAAGAAAAAAAAAGAAAGAAGGCCCAAATAAAAAAATAAATGAGAAAAAAAGAGAGAAGGGACAATGTTACTATCCTTTTTCCACACTTGTGCTTCAAAGTAGCACCATGATCTTCATGATAGAGAGTCTCTTATTTTGTCACTTTCATATACTAGTGGGAATTTTTCATTATAGAACTTGGCTTGTATAATCCAATGATGGGCTTCCTCAAATGCTCTAGGTCTTCGTGAGCAAGCGAGTTGGATGCACACCCACTTAGTTTCTTTGATGAGCTTTCATATATTTATAGCTCTAGTGCATCCGTTGCATGGCAATCCCTACTCCTTGCATTGACATCAATCAGTGGGCATCTCCATAGCCCATTGATTATCCGGGTCAATGTGAGACTTTCTCCCTTTTTGTCTTCTCACACAACCTCAATCATCATATTCTATTCCACCCATAGTGCTATGTCCATGGCTCGCGCTCATATATTGCGTAAAAGTTGAAAGAGTTTGAAAAGGCTAAGTATGAAACAATTGCTTGGCTTGTCATCGGGGTTGTGCATGATGAGAGCATTTTGTGTCACGAGAATGAAGCATGGCCAAACTATATGACTTTGTAGGGATAAGTTTTCTTTGGCTATGGTATTTTGATAAGACATAATTGCTTGATTAGCATACTTGGAGTATTACTATTTTATGTCAACAATAAACTTTTATCTTGAATCTTTCAGATCTGAACATTCATGCCACAATAGAGAAAAATATATTGAAGAATATTCTAGAAAGCACTCCACATCAAAAAAAAATCTATTTTTATCATTTACCTACTCAAGGACGAGCAGGAATTAAGCTTGGGGATGCTGATACGTCTCCAACGTTTCTATAATTTTTGATTGTTCCATGCTATTGTATTATCTGTTTTGAATGTTTATGGGCTTTATTATACACTTTTATATTATTTTTGGGACTAACCTATTAACCAGAGGCCCAGCCTAAATTGTTGTTTTCTTGCCTATTTCAGTGTTTCGAAGAAAAGGAATATCAAACGGAGTCCAAATGGAATGAAACCTTCGGGAGAGTTATTTTTGGAACGAAAGCAATCCAGGAGACTTAGAGTAGACGTCAAGGAAGCTTCGAGGTGGCCACGAGGCAGGGAGGCGCGCCCTACCCCCTGGGCGCGCCCCCACGCTCGTGGGCCCCTCGTGGCTCTCCTGACCGACTTCTTTCGCCTATATATATATATCAATATACCCTGAAAACATCAGAGAACACAACAGATCGGGAGTTCCGCCGCCAGAAGCCTCCGTAGCCACCGAAAACCAATCTAGACCCGTTCTGGCACCCTGTCGGAGGGGGGGAATCCCTCTTCGGTGGCCATCTTCATCATCCCGGTGCTCTCCATGACGAGGAGGGAGTAGTTCACCCTCGGGGCTGAGGGTATGTACCAGTAGCTATGTGTTTGATCTCTCTCTCTCTCTCTCTCTCTTGTGTTCTTGAGGTGGTACGATCTTGATGTATCGCGAGCTTTGTTATTATAGTTGGATCTTATGATGTTTCTCCCCCTCTACTCTCTTGTGATGAATTGAGTTTTCCCTTTGAAGTTATCTTATCGGATTCAGTCTTTAAGGATTTGAGAACACTTGATGTATGTCTTGCATGTGCTTATCTGTGGTTCAATGGGATATCACGTGATCCACTTGATGTATGTTCTGGTGATCAACTTGCGAGTTCCGTGACCTCGTGAACTTATGCATAAGGGTTGGTACATGTTTTCGTCTTGACTCTCCGGTAGAAACTTTGGGGCACTCTTTGAAGTTCTTTGTGTTGGTTGAATAGATGAATCTGAGATTGTGTGATGCATATCGTATAACCATACCAACGGATACTTGAGGTTACATTGGAGTATCTAGGTGACATTAGGGTTTTGGTTGGTTTGTGTCTTAAGGTGTTATTCTAGTACGAACTCTAGGATAGATTGAACTGGAAGAATAGCTTCATGTTATTTTACTACGGACTCTTGAATAGATCGATCAGAAAGGATAACTTTGAGGTGGTTTCGCACCCTACCATAATATCTTTGTTTGTTCTCCGCTATTAGTGACTTTGGAGTGACTCTTTGTTGCATGCTGGGATAGTTATATGATCCAATTATGTTATTATTGTTGAGAGAACTTCTTGCACTAGTGAAAGTATGAACCCTAGGCCTTGTTTCCTAGCATTACAATACCGTTTGTGCTCACTTTTACCACTTGCTACCTTGCTGTTTTTATATTTTCAGATTACAAAAACCATTATCTACTATCCATATTGCACTTGTATTACCATCTCTTCGCCAAACTAGTGCACCTATACAATTTACCATTGTATTGGGTGTGTTGGGGACACAAGAGACTCTTTGTTATTTGGTTGCAGGGTTGTTTTAGAGAGACCATCTTCATCCTACACCTCCCACGGATTGATAAACCTTAGGTCATCCACTTGAGGGAAATATGCTACTGTCCTACAAACCTCTGCACTTGGAGGCCCAACAATGTCTACAAGAAGAAGGTTGTGTAGTAGACATCAGGATCCGGGTGGATTCATTACTTGAGAACCTTATGCCTAGCTTAATGGCTTTAAAGAAAGCGCTGCCAGGGAGACAACCCATCAGTTCTAGAGAGTCATTTATTTCTGTTGAGTTCTTTTATAAAGTTTAAAAACAAAAAAATAAAGAGGGGAACCCAAAACTTTTCAAAAAGGAAAGTGAAAGTGAGAGAGACAAGCATTGTTGGAGTGGGGGAGCTCCTTGAACTTTGTTCATGCTCACGAAAACTTTGTGAATCTTGATTACAGAAACATTTCAACAAACATAATTATCGCTTTGTACAATTTCATTGTATTATAAAAATAATGTGCCAAGGTTTGCCTTTAGGATGTTTACATTGCTTGTTGGTTTGTGCGTTGCAGAACAGAAACTTTGGCTGTAGTGCGTGATTTTACATTTTTTTACTAGAACGTCAAACGGTTCTGAAACATTACGCACTGTCTTTCTATACAAATTGTTTAGTTTTCTTATTTTTTTCAGAATTTTTGGAGTACCATAAGTATGGTGAATGTTCAGATTACTACAGACTGTCCTATTTAAGACAGATTCTGTTTTTGATGCATAGTTTGCTTGTCTTGATGAAACTATCAATTTCTATCAGTGGATTAAGGCATGGAAAATTTATATTACAGTAGCTAAAATGCAAAAATAAAATATGAATTGGTTTGCAACAGTACTTAGAGTAGTGATTTGCTTTCTTATACTAACGGATCTTACCGAACTTTTTGTTAAGTTTTGTGTGATTGAATTTTTCAAGTTTTGGGAGAGATCACGATGGATGAAGGAATGAGGAGTGGAAAGAGCCTAACCTTGGGGATACCCGAGGCACCCCAAGGAAATATTCAAGGAATCCCAAGCAACCAAGCTTGGGGATGCCCCGGAAGGCACCCCTCTTTCTTCTAACAATCATCGGTAATTTTACTTGGAGCTATATTTTTATTCGTCACATGATAAGCATAAATCTTGGAGCATCTTTTGCATTTAGTTTTCTCTTTTATTTAATGAACCATGCTGGTATGAGATAGTCCTTGGTTGATTTATAGAATGCTCATTGCACTTCACTTATATGTTTTGAGTATGGCTTTATAGAATGCTTCGTGTGCTTCACTTATATCTTTTGAAGTTTGGATTGCTTGTTTCTCTTCACGTAGAAAACAACCATTTGTAGAATGCTCTTTTGCTTCACTTATATTTGTTAGAGCATGGGCATATCTTTTGTAGAAATAATTAAACTCTCTTGCTTCACTTATATCTATTTATAGAGATGACAGGAATTGGTCATTCACATGGTTAGTCATAAAATCCTACATAAAACTTGTAGATCACTGAATATGATATGTTTGATTCCTTGCAATAGTTTTGCGATATAATGATGGTGATATTAGATTCATGCTAGTGGGTAGTTGTGGATTGTAGAAATACTTGTGTTGAAGTTTGTGATTCCCGTAGCATGCACGTATGGTGAATCGTTATGCAACAAAGTTGGAGCATGAGGTATTTATTGATTGTCTTCCTTATGAGTAGCGGCCGGGGACGAGCGGTGGTATTTTCCTACCAATCTATCCCCCTAGGAGCATGCACGTAGTCTTTGTTTCGATGAATAATATATTTTTGCAATAAGTATGTGAGTTCTTTATGACTAATGTTGAGTCCATGGATTATACGCACTCTCACCCTTCCATCATTGCTAGCCTCTTCGGTACCGTGCATTGCCCTTTCTCACCTTGAGAGTCGGTGAAAACTTCACCGGTGCATCCAAACTCCGTGATATGATACGCTCTATCACACATTAGCCTCCTTATATCTTCCTCAAAACAACCACCATACCTACCTATCATGGCATTTCTATATCTATATCTATAGCTAATATTAAAGGACGGAAGATTTCATAGTTCTCCATAGGTCATCCCTTTATATTCGTTGATTTTGTATTAATGCTAAAGATAGATGGTTGATATTTAAAAATAGATCTACATAACATTTCTTCATATATAAGGCATGTACACAGCCCAACACGTATTCGTCTATGAAGATTCCTTTTTTGAGCCCGACCTGCACACAAGCATACACAAAAAAACACACAATTCAAGTACGCAGCAAGGGGAGGTTAAGAGAAAGGGCACAAAACGCACCAAGGTAAGAACAACCAGAGGCGATTGCATCTGGCGTGAGCACCTGGAGACAAAAGAGCTCAGGCGAGTGCTCCAACGGGCCGGCCAGGAGCGAGCAACACATAAACGTATAGGCTAAAGATTAGGCCGTCGGGCTCGTCAGCGGCACGTGTACCCGGCGGACTACTCAGCTGACGATGCAAGCACAACACGATGATGATGGATGGAGCTTTCACACAAGACCCCAGAAATCGTAAAGATGCAGCAAACCATCGGCGCCATCGTCGTAGGATCGTCGTGTCCACATCAAGCTCTCCAACATAGCTGTCCAGAGTGCGCCAATGATGTTGCCCACTACCTGCTACATCCACATGCCATGACTTCGGACGACGATGCCCGGCCATGCACGGTCACGCTGGAGTTGCTTCACCAACTTGAACCTCGAGCGAAACACTTCACCACGCGGAAGCTGCCAAAGACAAGGATGAGGAGCTTGGCACCATGACGCTGCATCGCCGCTTGCCGTCCGCTTCATCAAGCCGGATGCCGATGAAGATGAAGACACGGAGCTTGGAGTCAAGACGCACGCTCTTCACTTTATCAAGCAGGTGTAGGGTGGACATCGTCCGGACTGTTCCGGTCCCTCACCGAGCCACCTTTTGGACTGGCTGCCGGTGGTCCGGACAGGACAACGCCGACCACCCGGTCATGTTTTCAGGGACCGACGGGTGACGGCGAAGCCCGGGACGGACCGAGCGAACCGGCCAATCACCACCGGCGGCGACGCGCACGGGTGCAGCGGCAATGTAGGTGACATGCACGGGTGTTACGGCAAGGTAGGCGACATGCGCGAGCGCTGACGGGCCAGGTGGGCGGCGTGCTGTTTGAAGTGCAATGAGCCGCGTGGATGTTTTTTTGCGGGGGAGCCACGTGGATGTTAGCCATGAACCTGCATTAGCAGTTTTTCCTGTTGCATGCAAGTAGTGTAGTGCGTGCATGAGCCTACATTTTCTTTATGAGGGCCCTGCCGAGATTAGTGGATCAAACATGACGTGAAGTTAGTCTAAAAAATATTTTTTTTTGTTTTGAAACTAATACATATAAATAAACAGATTAGTTGAAAAAGCAAACAACATATAAGTTGACCTCCGGAGACGCACACATTAATAGATGTTTATACTTCACTAAGAAAATATGTATATACAACTCTGCCACATGCATGTGTACCAAATACAATCTGATATCTTACATAATCAGCAGCAGACAAACATCCAAAAGAAAAAACCAATACTGAAGAAGCACAACACACGCACTATGAGTCTCCTAATTGATTTCTATTGCCTCAAATTGACTATTTTAGGATCACCTCACTTGATTTCTGTCTAGCACATAGACGCTCATTCATTTTCACGCGGACTAAGCAAGACTCGAATAATATGAACCTTAGGTGACAAAACTGACAAAAAACGCAAGAAAGAAAAAGGAGAAATGATCACACATGCGAAATATATCTGTCAAAACAAATACATGACATGCAGTGGTAAGAACACTTACTAGGATGGTAGACAACCAACAAATTGAAAGAAAGTCTACGACAAATCTATATATATTTCATTAGTATTTATTTCATATATTTTTTCTAAAAATGTAGGCACCAATTAGGTTAAAATTAAGATTTGAACTACAAATATGAGAATTTTAATTTAAAGATTTATATATTTAAAGTTCTCATAATACACATCTAATTTTTCGATCTGTTTCTACAAAATAAAATCCCTCAAAATCAAATAACAAAATGATTGTTGAAAACATTTCATTCATGTGTTCTACATGTCTTGATAAGGCTAAAATTTTCCATGAATTGTGGATGTAAATAATTCTCAATAAATCTTAGCACGGGTCAATTTTCCTCTACCATTGTAACACAAAGGCTCGAAAGTTTCCATATTTTTTTACTCCGGATCATAACCCATGTTCTAAGTTTCATGATTTGATCCTCAAATCATGCATCTTTTTATTTTGTCATGAGCGACCGTTGTCACTTGACATAGTTCCTCGACCTCATCAACCATGCTCCATAGGAATTGGTATGCTTTTCCGTTGCAACGCACGGGCATTTGTGCTAGTCCATAGCCATTCCGAGATATATTGCCATGCAACTTCCATCATCTTCATATACATGACTTGAGCATCATTGTCATATTGCTTTGCATGATCCTAAGATAGCTAGCATGATGTTTTCATGGCTTGTCCATTTTTTGATGTCATTGCTACGCTAGATCATTGCACATCTTGGTACACTGCCAGAGGCATTCATATAGAGTCATATTTTTTTTCTAGTATCGAGTTGTAATATTGAGTTGTAAGTAAATAAATGTGTGATGATCATCATTATTAGAACATTGTCCCATGTGAGGTTATCAAAATAAAAGTGTCCAAAGAAGCCCAAAAAAGAGAAAGAGAGAGGCCAAAGAAGCCTAAGAAAAAATGAAAAAAAAAGAGAAAAAAAGAGAAAAAATATAAAAAATGAGAGAAAAGAGAGAAGGGACAATGTTACTATCCTTTTACCACACTTGTGCTTCAGAGTAGCACCATGTTCTTCATATAGAGAGTCTCTTGAGTTATCACTTTCATATACTAGTGGGAATTTTCATTATAGAACTTGGCTTGTATATTCCGATGATGGGCTTCCTCAAATGCCCGAGGTCTTCATGAGCAAGAAAGTTGGCTGCACACCCACTTAGTTTCAGTTCGAGCTTTCATACACTTATAGCTCTAGTGCATCCGTTGCATGGCAATCCCTACTCCTCGCATTGACATCAATTGATGGGCATCTCCATAGCCCGTTGATTAGCCGCGTTGATGTGATACTTTCTTCCTTTTTGTCTTCTCCACACAACCTCCATCATCATATTCTATTCCACCTATAGTGCTATATCCATGGCTCACGCGCATGTATTGCGTGAAAGTTCAAAAGGTTTGATAACATCAAAAGTATGAAACAATTTCTTGGCTTGTCATCGGGGTTGTGCATGATTTGAATATTTTGTGTGGTGAAGATGGAGCATAGCCAGACCATAGGATTTTATAGGGATAACTTTCTTTGGCTATGTTATTTTGAAAAGACATGATTGCTTTATTAGTATGCTTGAAGTATTGTTGTCTTAATGTCAAATGATAGACTATTGCTTTGAATCACTCGTGTCTTAATATTCCTGCCATGATTAGATTACATGATCAAGATTATTCTAGGTAGCATTCCACATCAAAAATTATCTTTTTATCATTTACCTACTCGAGGACGAGAAGGAATTAAGCTTGGGGATGCTGATACGTATGTCTCCATCGTATCTATAATTTTTGGTTGTTCCATGCCAATATTATACAACTTTCATATACTTTTGGCAACTTTTTATACTATTTTTGGGACTAACATATTGATCCAGTGCCCAGTGCCAGTTCCTGTTTATTGCATGTTTTTTGTTTCATAGTAAATCATATCAAACAGAGTCCAACCGGGATAAAAACTGATGGATATTTTTTTTGGAATATATGTGAATTTGGGAAGTGAAATCAACGCGAGCCGATGCTCGAGGGGCCCACGAGGCAGGGGGCCCGCCCCTGACTCTCATGGACACCCCGTAAGGTGGTTGGTGCCCTTCTTTCGCTGCAAGAAACCTAATATCCGGATAAAAATCGTGTCCAAAATTCAGCCCAATCGGAGTTACGGATCTCCGGGAATATAAGAAATGGTGAAAGGGTGGAATCGGGAACGCAGAAATAGAGAGAGACAGATCCAATCTCGGAGGGGCTTTCACCCCTCCGCCACTATGGAGGCCATGGACCAGAGGGGAAACCTTTATCCCATCTAGGGAGAAGGTCACGGAAGAAGAAGAAGAAGGGGGGCTCTCTCCCCTCTCTTCTGGTGGCGCCGGAACACTGCCGGGGCCATCATCATCGCCGCAATCTACACCAACAACTTCACCGCCATCATCACCAACTCTTCCCCCCACTATGCAGCAGTGTAACCCCTCTTTTACCCGCTGTAATCTCTACTTAAACATGGTGCTCAATGCTATATATTATTTCCCAATGATGTATGGCTATCCTATGATGTTTGAGTATATCTGTTTTGTCCTATGAGTTAATTGATGATCGTGATTGGTTTGAGTTGCATGTTTTATTATTGGTGTTGTCCTATGGTGCTCTCCATCTCGCGCAAGCGTGAGGGATCCCCGCTGTAGGGTTTGCAATATGTTCATGATTTGCTTATGGTGGGTGGCGTGAGTGATAGAAACATAGACCCGGGTAAGTAGGTTGTTTGCGTATGGGAATAAAGAGGACTTGATGCCTTATAATACTATGGTTGGGTTTTACCTTAATGATCTTTAGTAGTTGCTGATGCTTGCTAGAGTTCCAATCATAAGTACATATGATCCAAGAAGAGAAACGATGTTAGCTTATGCCTCTCCCTCAAATAAAATTGCAATAATGATTACTGGTCTAGTTATCGATTGCCTAGGGACAAATAACTTTCTCGTGACAAAAAGCTCTCTACTAAACCTAACTTAGTTGTGTCTTCATCTAAACAGCCCCTACTTTTTATTTACGCGCTCTTTATTATCTTGCAAACCTATCCAACAACACCTACAAAGCACTTCTAGTTTCATACTTGTTCTAGGTAAAGCGAACGTTAAGCGTGCGTACAGTTGTATCGGTGGTCGATAGAACTTGAGGGAATATTTGTTCTACCTTTAGCTCCTCGTTGGGTTCGACACTCTTACTTATCGAAAGAGGCTACAATTGATCCCCTATATTTGTGGGGTATCAAAAAGCACCAACTAGGAGGTAATATGATCGTACTTGAGTATTGGGTGTAGCTAATATGCGAGTGTGTTTCATGAATGGATCAATGATTGAGCATGATAGGCTAGGGATAACTTATTTTAGCATTGATATTTTGAAAGACATGGTTGCTTGTTGATATGCTTGAGTATTTAAGTTATCATGTCAAAACTAGACTATTTCTTTGAACAATATAAAAGTCCAAATGTCCATGCTATAAAGAAAAGAAATATGATATGATATGATAGACAGCATTCCACATCAAAAATTATATTTTTATCACTTACCTACTCGAGGACGAGTAGGAGTTAAGCTTGGGGATGCTGATACATCTACAATGTATCTATAATTTTTGATTGTTCCATGGTGTTATATTATCAATCTTGGATGTTTTCTAATCATTTTGTAGTCATTTTATATCATTTTTGGTACTAACCTATTGACATAGTGCCAAGTGCCAGTTGATGTTTTATGCATGTTTTTTTACATCATAGGAAATCAATACCAAACGGAGTCCAAATGCAACGTAACTTTACGAAGATTTTTTTTGGACCAGAAGACACCTAATGGGCCCTAGCTGTGCCTAGGGGGTGCTCTAAGGAGAGCACAACCCGCCAGGGCGGGCCAGGAGGTCCAGGCGCGCCTTGGTGGGTTTTGCCCACCTCGGGTGCCCCCCGGATCGCCTCTTTGCTCTATAAATACCCAAATATTCCAGAAACCCTAAAGGCATCGACGAAAATCAATTCCAGCTGCCGGAGAGTCCAGAACCACCAGATCCAATCTAGACACCATCTCGGATGGGGTTCACCTCATCCATTGGTGCCTCTCCGATGATGCGTGAGTAGTTCTTTGTAGACCTTCGGGTCCGTAGTTAGTAGCTAGATGGCTTCCTCTCTCTCTTTTGATTCTCAATACAATTGTCTCTTGAAGATCCATATGATGTAACTCTTTTTGCGGTGTGTTTTGTTGGGATCTTTCTTCTCCGATATTTGGGTTTTGTTTGGCCAACTTTATCTATTTATCTTGCAATGGGAAGAGGTGCTTTGTAGTGGGTTCGATCTTACGGTGCTTGAACCCAGTGACAGAAGGGGAACCGACACATATATAGATCTTGTCTATATCATGTCATCGTTCTTATTGCATTACTCCATTTCTCCATGAACTTAGTACACTAGATGCAATCTGGATAGCGGACGATGTGTGGAGTAATAGTAGTAGATGCAGACAGGAGTCGGTCTACTAATCTTGGACATGATGCCTATGTAATGATCATTGCCTGGATATCATCATGAGTATTTGAACTTCTATCAATTTCCCAACAGTAATTTGTTCACCCACATTTTGCTATTTTTCTCGAGAGAAGCCACTAGTGAAACCTACGACCCCCGGGTCTCTTTCTCATATTATTTGCCTTTGCGATCTATTTTCCTTTGCTTTTATTTTCAGATCTATTAAACCAAAAATACAAAAATACCTTGCTGCAATTTATTCTTATTTATTTTATTGGGCGTTTGATCTATCAATCTACAACAATTTTATTCACGTATGTTTGCCCATCTTAGGGCACCGCTACCCGAAAGGGATTGACAACACCTTTTACATGTCGGGTTGCGAGAAGTTGTTATTTGTGTGCAGGTGTTGTTTACGGTGTGTTTCTTGGTACTCCTACTGGTTCGATAACCTTGGTTTCACATCTGAGGTAAATACGTACCGCCGCTGTGCTGCATCATCCCATCGTCTTTGGGGAAATACCGACGTAGCTTCAAGCAACATCATCACCCTAGCAACCCATCATCTACTTATTACTTCCTGATGCCTTCCCCTAGGCGCAAATAATGGTGAAGTTTCATGTAGTCGACATTCACATAACACCACTAGAGGAAAGACAACATACATTTCATCAAAATATCGAACGAATACCAAATTCACATGATTACTTATAACAAGACTTCTCCCATGTCCTCAGGAACAAACGTAACTACTCACAAAGCATATTCATGATCAAGATTAGAGGAGTATTAATTATCATTAAGGATCTGAAAATATAATCTTCCACTAGCATCAAGATTAGAGGAGTAATCAACACTACTAGCGACCCACAGGTACCAATCTGAAGTTTTGGGAAAAAAGATCGGATACAAGAGATGAACTAGGGTTTGAGAGGAGATGGTGCTGGTGGAGATGTTGATGGATATTGACCCCCTCTCGATGAGAGGATCATTGGTGATGATGATGGCTTCGATTTATCCCTCCTAGAGGGAAGTTTCCCCGGCAGAACAACTCCGCCGGAGCCCTAGATTGGTTCTGCCCTAGTTGCGCCTCGAGACGGTGGCGCTTCGTCCCGAAAGATTCCTTATGGCTTTTTTCCAGGTCAAAACACACCATATAGCAGAAGATGGGCGTTGGGGGCCTGCTAGGGGGCCCACAAGGATGGGGGGCGCCCTCCACCCTTGTGGCTGGCTGGTGGGCCCCCTCTGGTACTTTCTTTGCCCAATATTTTTTATATATTCCAAAAATATTCTCCGTGAAGTTTCAGGACTTTTGGAGTTGTACAAAATAGGTCTCTAATATTTGCTCCTTTTCTAGTCCAGAATCCCAGCTGTCGGCATTCTCCGTCTTCATGTAAACCTTATAAAATAAGAGAGAAAATGCATAAGTATTGTGATATAATGTGTAATAACAGCCCATAATGCAATAAATATCAATATGAAAGCATGATGCAAAATGGACGTATCAGCGCGCCCAGGTGGGTTGTGCTCCCCTCGGAGGCCCCCTCTGGTACTTCCTTAGCCCATCATGTGTCTTTTGGTCCAAAAAATTCTTCAAAAAGTTTCGTTGCGTTTGGACTCCGTTTGGTGTTGATTTTCTACAAAGTAAAAAACAAGAAAAAAACAGCAACTGGCACCGGGAACTATGTCAGTAGGTTACTCCCAAAAAATGATATGAAGTTGCCATAAAATGATTGTAAAACATCGAAGAATGATAATATAAGAGTATTAAACAATAAAAAATTATGGATACGTTGGAGACGTATCAGCATCCCCAAGCTTATTTCCTGCTTGTCCTCGAGTAGGTAAATGATAAAAATAGAATTTTTGATGTGGAATGCTGCCTAACATGTTCATCACATATTCTTTTCTTTTGTAGCATGGGCATTTGGAATTTTATATGATTCAAAGCAATAGTCTAGTTTTGACTTGAGGATTTCAATACTCAAGCATATCAACAAGCAACCATGTCTTTCAAAATATCAACAATAAAGCAAGTTATCCCTAGCCCATTATGCTCAGTCATTGATCCATTCATGAAACACACTCGCATATTAGCTACACCCAATGCTCAAGTACGATCATAGTGCCCCCTTAGTTGGTGCTTTATAAGAGAAGATGGAGACTCAAATAAAAATAAGAATTTCATAAAGTAAATAGAAAGGCCCTTCGCAGAGGGAAGTAGGGATTTGTAGAGGTGCCAGAGCTCAAAGCAAAAAATATAAAGATAAAACATTTTGGGTCGCATGCCTTTCCTGTCAACGAAAACGATTGAGTAGTTCCCAATACTTTCCATGCTAGATATATCATAGGCGGTTCCCAAAAAAATAAAGTTTATTCATTTTTTCACCAAACTTTCACATTCCATGGCTAACCGAATCCACGTGTACCGTCCATACCAACACTTTCCAAGGAATTTATTAGTTGACAACACAAAGTAAATCCATTTTTCATTTCGGGAATGGGCATCCCTATTACCTTTGTCGTACTCTCGTGCAATCACAAGTGAATAAACACTCATCTTGAGAATAACACATCTATCGTGGAAAAATATCAGCCACCCCCTACCGTTTCATGAGTGGTATGAGCACACAAAAAGGAAATTTATTTTGAAGATTAGAGATGGCACATACAAATTTGCTTAGAACACCACGAAAATACCGCATATAGGTAGGTATAGTGGACTAGTATGGCAAAAATTGGGTTTAAGGATTTTGGACGCACAAGTAGTAATCCCACTTGGTACAAGTGAAGGCTAGCAAAAGATTGAGAAGCATCCAACCAAGAAAAGGAAAATATCATAAGCGATCATTAAGCATAACTAACACCTAATAATGCACCACAAGTAGGATGTAATTTCATTGCATAACTATTGACTTTCATGCTTGCATAAGGAATCACAAACCTTAACATCAATATTCTTACTCAAGCATAATTACTCATCAACATGACTCACATATTATATCATCATACCGCAAAAATATTACAAAGAATCAAGTTTATTTTGTCCAATGATGTTCACAATTTTTTTATTATATCCCTCTTCAATATCTATCACTTTGGGACTAATTTCATATGTTGCTTTTGATAGCTCAACAAATCTAAGTGAAGAACATGAGCATAAACAAATTTCTTCTCTCAAAATAATTTATGTGAAGCATGAGAGAATTACTTAAAAAAATTACCAACTCTCAAATAAATCTATGTGAAGCATGACAGCATTTTTTCAAAAATACTAAAGCACAACATGCTCAAAAAGATATAAGTGGAGCACTAAAGCAATTCCATAGCTCAAAAAGATTTAAGTGAAATACAGAGAGCAATTCTAACAAATCATGGCATATTTTTAGCTCTCTCAAAAAGGTGTGTCCAGCAAGGATAGATGACATAAAATAAAAAGCAAAACAAGCAAAGACTCATATAATACAAGACGCTCCTAGCAAAACTCATGATATGTGACGAATAAAAGTATAGCTCCAAGTAAAATACCGATGGTCGTTAGAAGAAAGAGGGGATGCCACTCGGGGGCATCCCCAAGCTTAGTTGCTTGTTCCTCTTGGGATAATGTCAGGGGAAACGACACCTACGGGATCATAAAGAATCCCTTTTGCTACGGTTGGCGGGCGCGGGGCTGTGGAAAGAGCGGGTTTGAGGGATCAACACGGGGGGATTATCCAGGTTCGGGCCGCAAGTGATGCGTAATACCCTACTCTCGCTGGTTTATGTTTATATGGTGCTCTTGGACTAGCTACAAAGCGTGTAGGGTCCAAAAAGTTCCGAATCCTCTCTTAGTACGCCGCAGGCCTCCTTTTGGAGCCAAAAGGGGCTGCCACAGTGGCACACAGGAGGTGGAAAGTTGTATAGTAGTCCAGTTTATCTCATGGCACCGTAGGAAAAACACATTCAACGCACTGCCGACGTGCCCTTCTTGCTTTATCAGGGATGGCAAGGAAGCTCGTCCTAGCTGTCGCCACCTCGCCTGGCTTCGACGTGCGTCCGAACTGACGAGGCGTGTAGTACGACGCTGGCTGGCTGCTGAGTTGGTGCGGTGGCAAAGTCTTCATAAAGATTTGCGTGCCACCACGCAGGTGCTTGCTGAGTTGGCCTGGAGGCCGCATGTACGTAGGTGCTCGCCTAGTTGTTGGGCTGGCAAATGTGTGGAAACGGTGGTGGAGTCTTGGTAGGTGTGGGCCTGGCTGTGGCCCCGCAGATGTCTTCGGGAAGGGTCTTGCCGGTGCCCCGACAAGGGTCTTGCCGCGGCGTCGTGGGCGTCCCCGGCAAGGGTCTTGCCGGGGGGTCTCGTGGGTATCGTCGGCAAGGATCTTGCCGAGGATCTTCGTCTTTTGATTCTCATCTAGTCTTGTATGTTCTTGGTCTTCACAAAGATCTGCATGCCACCATGGAGGCGCCTCCCGAGCTTTGGTTCCAATGTGGTTGAGGGCGTCGGAACTCTTAGGCTCAAGGGTGGCAGCCCTGCTAGCATTGGGCAAGTTGCCCCAGCAAGGACCTTGCCAGGGGAGTTTCACCTCGCCCCTCAGTTCTTCATGCTTCTGGTCTTGAGCGCGGCTCTGGTAACCTTTGCTTCTTCTGCCCCGCCGAGTGTGGCCACGGGCATGGGGTTGCGACTTCCCGCGCACAAGTAAAGGGGTACAAAAAGGGACCCCTACTTTTGTACACCGACAGGAACCCCTGGGCCTGGGCCTCATATAAGCGCGGGGCGTTATTGGGCCAGGCCCAGAACGGTGCGCGGGCGCACGCGCGGTGGAGTTTTTATTGCAGTAACTCCCTCGCTCGTTGCGCTTCCCCACGACCAGTGTTGAATGCGTGACGCAGGGGTCGTGCGTGGGGCGGTTGCTGCACGTATGTGTCACATCATGGTAAAGAGGCGGCTCGCGCCTTCCCCATAAAAAGAGGAAAACGCAGGTGCGCTGCTCATTTACCCTCTGTGCCTTTTCCAATCTCGAAATCGTCATTCCTATCTTCTTCCCCGGGCGAAAGATTCAAAGCTCTCGCCTCTGCTCGCCGCCGCCGCGCCCCCATTGCTCTTGATCCTTCGCTCTCCCCCAGCCGCCATGGCACCCAAAACCAACAAGGGCAAGGGAGCGGCCAAGGACACCGGGGAGAAGGAGGCGCCGGAGAGCGAGTCGGCGGTGCGGCTGACACAGCTCGCCTACTTCCCTTCGAGGGTCGACGTGGTCCACCTCAAGAACTATTTCTTGCCCCTGTGGGGGAGAAAGACGACGGGCCACCCTGCCACGCGCTTCATCCCCACCGATTTTGCCGAGGTCGGCCCAAATCGGTACTCCTTCTTCATCGATTTCTTCTCTTGCGGGCTCTGCCCCCCTTTATCTGACTTCTTCAACGACATCATGCGCACCTACGGCTTCCATCTTCTAGATTTTATGCCGAATGCCGTGGCGTGCATGGCTCTCTTTTCCCATCTCTGCGAGGGCTTTGCCGGGGTGCTCCCTAGCATGGCGCTCTTTCGCCACTACCTCTCCCCTCGTCTCCAGCCAGGGGCGCCATATCCGGCAGCATCGCCTGGATCCCGAGGACCCAGGAGAAGGGCTCGTATCCGGAGGGTGCCCAGAAGGAGAGGTGGGAGGAGTGGCGGGGCCGGTGGTGCTGGATCGAGGAGAAGGACCCGCAGGAGTTCTGCCGAGTTCATCAGAGCCCGCCGACCCGCCGCAGGGATTGGAGCGACCTCGACGCCAACGATGAGAAGCTCACGGTCGCCACCACCAGGATCCATTGCCTCACCATGGCCGGGCTCACCCTCGAGATGATCGGGGCCGACTTCATCCGGCGCTGAATCGCCCCGCTGCACAACAAGGGGAGGCCGGCTTGGGATTTCAGGAATGCGGCCGACATCATGAGGCTCCGACCTGGCCTGAAGCACAACTTCACGGTGATGGGGCACGCCAATTTCTGTCAAAGGCTCTTTCAGCTCGACGTGAACAGCGACCGCAGGGCTGAGAGGACCGGCAGGGCCGCGAAGGCCGGCAAGGCTGTCAAGGGGCCCCTATTTGGGGTGCCGACGGGAGTGGTCCCACTGAGCAACAACTCTCGCCAGTCTGCCATGATGTCGGACTTCAACGCGCATGGCCTTGACCCGGCCTGGGCTGAGCCGCCAACGGAGAAGGTGCAGGAGTTCTTCGACACTTTGTCGGAGAGCTATGTCCGTGATGAGCCGCTGCTCATCCAAGAGCCACCAAGGCGGAGCTGGACTACATCGCTGCTAGGGCGGCGGAGGCGGCGCTCGCCAGGGAGGCCGGCAGTGTTGGCGTCGTAGAGGAGGAGGCCAACGAGGCCGTGAAGGATAAGGAACTCGCCCAGTGGGCGGAGTCTGCCTGGGAGGCCAGCGGTGCCGACGCCGACGCCCCACTTGTTGAAGATGCGGGCGATGAGTCGTCCGAAGAGGAGGTCGAGGCGAATGAAGGCCGCGACAGCTAAGAAGGCGACAGAGGCCGCGGTGGCGAAGAGGACATCGACTGCTTCCTCCTCGTCCAAGTGGCACCGAACCCCATCCCCTTCCCCTTCTCCTTCGGACAGCACCTTGGAGGCCGAGTTCGACCTCGGATCTTTTAGCCCGGCGAGGAAGAGGAAGCTAGTGGAGGAGGAGGTGGAGGAAGAGTAAGTATTTCGCCCCCCCCCCATCATCTCCTGACTTTACTGTGTGTTATCCCCCTTTGATTTGATGTTATCTTCACAGGGACATGGAGACGCTGGCCCAGAGGGTGGCAAAGAAGGCCAAGGCATCGACGGGCGACAAGCCCCCGGCGGGTGCTTCGCATACGCCGTTGCTAGTGGAGAGCAGCCCGGTAAGCAGCCCCCGGCGTAGCCCCCACTTCAGCCCCCAGCATAAGCTCATCACTCACTCCTCCACTAGTGAACATTGGGGTGTGAATCCTTGATGCTGACCTTGCCGGGTTTGCAGGAGAAGAACGGCAGCAGGAGGAGCCTCCGAGGGCCACCCCCAACACGCCCCCCCCCTCGACTACGTCGCCCCGAGGGGCGTCCCCGGCAAGGCCATCCACCACCGAGCCCATCCACCACCGAGCCCATGCACTTGGGTGTCGGGGGTTCTGCCCCGGCAACGACTACTGGCGGGGAGAGCGCCACTTCTTCCCAGACCGATGTGGGTAAGTCGTTTGTTTCCCGTCCCTGTTCTTTCTTCTTCTTTTTGAACCCCGACCTTGGCTCCGCCTCATTCCCCTTCTTGGTATCCAGACCCTTCCTCGGCGGACCGGGAGGACACTTGACACTATCATCGAGGAGGTCGCCAGGGACGCCGGGGCCGAGGCCAACAATATCGCCGATGAGGAGGCCACCAAGACCGCCGCTGAGGATGCCGCCAAGGGGCCTACTGGGGAGGCTGGCAAGGCCGCTGCTGAGGAGGCCGGCAAGGGGCCTGCCGGAGAGGTCGGCAAGGCCGCTGCCAAGGAGGGGGTGGTTGACGACCAACCTTCCTCCTCTGCCGCCTCTGGCTCGGGCAAGTACTTGACGGTGGCTGACGACCTATTCGTCCACCTCCCAGGAACGGCGAGCACCAGGGCGCCAACCGAAGGGGAGGTGTTCGACGACGAGGCCCTTGCCGCCACCGGGCTTGAGGTTGTTGACGAACCGAGCGCAGGTGGTGGCGGTTCCCAAGAGGAGCAGCTCTTTCGGTTCATGAGCGTTAACTTCCAAAAGCTCCAGGCGCTCCACCGTGCCCGTTTGGACAGGGCAAAATCCAGGATGGCAGCGGTGGACAAGGCGGAGACGGATCTCGGGGAGCGCATAGCTGGGACGCAGGCCTGGTTCCGCCAGGCCCATGAAGAACTGAAGGTTGCCCAGGATCTGCTGGCTGAGCGCAAACATGAGCTCATCCTGAAGCAGGCTGATGTCGAGAAAGCCCAGGAGGCGGTGAAGGAAGAAGCTGCCAAGGACAAGGCCGCTCGGCACCAGCACCAGGGCGACCTGAACTCCCTGGAGGAGGACCTTACCGCTCGTGAGAAGGCGCTCGCCGCCACACTCCGCGGCAAGGATGAGGAGGTTGAGAAGCTCGTCGCGCAACGGACCCAGGAGCTGGAGCAGAGGCACAAGGAGGCACTCAATGCTCAAGCCCTGGTCCATGCCGGCAACGTGAAGGAGCTGAAGGTGGATCGGGATGGGTTGAAGAAATAGGTCCTAGAGCTGACGGAGGAAAAGGACGCGGCCAACGGTGCTTTGGCGAAGGCGCGGGCCATAGTCCTTGGCAAGGCCGAGCTTCTCTCCAAAGCCAACGACTCCATCAATGACCTGAAGCTGAAGCTGGAGGGCCTTGAGGGAACGCTTTTGGAGGTCAGGGCCCGGGAAGAGACCCTGACCAAGGACCTGGAGGAGGAGAGGCAGCTGGGGAGGAATGATGCCGCCGAACACAAGGAGTACGCGGACGGCATAAATCATTGGGTCAGCCGCCTCGCCGACATCGCAGGCAGGGTCACCACGAACCTGACTGCCATGGGGATGCCGAATGTGAGGTACTCCCCGGAGCTGAACATGAGTCCCAACGCCAAACTGACCTTGTTCTTCGAGGGCGTCTTGGAGCCCTGGAGCAGCTCCGCTCCAACCCGGGAACTGGCCAACGAGTCCCGAAGGCTCTGTCGGGGCGCCCTGACCAAGGTGCTCACCAAGTTTGCCAACGCGTTGGAGAGCTTGCCGGAGGAGGCGGACCTCGCGGTGCTCAAGGAGCGTATCAAGCCCATCATCAAATGCGTCGACGGAGTTGAGGGGGTGGAGGGCCAACGCCGGGACTAGGCACCCCGTTTCTCGTCGCCATTGCGAGTTCAAGACCAAGACAATTTTATCTTAAGTTAGAACTGTAGCGATTATTTGATGTAATATAACTCTGAAGTACTTCAATATCACGCATGCTATCTTCCCGTTAGATCTTTCTTTGTATGTTTGCACCCTACGCTTGGTGAGATAAGGCTGCCGGCGCGTAAACCCAGGCCGTGGTGGTTTGTGGACGGATCCTTAGCACCCTGCCGGGAGGGCGCTTGCTGCCGGGTAAACCACCTTGCCGTTCTCGGCGCGGCTGCCTGAACTGTCGAGCGGACTCGACACAGAGACAAGGGCGTTGCTAATAGCGGATAGGCCACCTTGCCGTTCTCAGCGCGGCTGCATGAACTGTCAAGCGGACTTGAGACAGAGACAAGGGCGTTGCCAATAGCGGAAGGGTCCCATTGCGTGCAGGTTTCCCATACAAGGAGTGAGATCTTTCGAGGAAGACAGACTTATATAAACGAAATTAGCCAAAATTTTGCACGACTTAGCTTTTCAGGGCCACGCGGATGGTTGTCGAAGCTGCGAACGACACCAGAGGGCGGCTGATCAACGTCGCCCTCTCCCTTCGAGCCATCCCCATGAAAGAGTCGATGCGCTGACCTTCAAGCCAGATTTTCACAGCTTGCCTCCCCTACCTGGCGCACCAAAGATGGGGGGGGGGGACGACACCTACGGGATCATGAAGAATCCCTTTTTCTACGGTGCCGGTCATGGGGCTGTGGAAAGAGCGAGTTTGAGGGATAAACATGGGGGGATTATCCAGGTTCGGGTCGCAAGTGATGCGTAATACCCTACTCCTGTTGGTTTATGTTTATCTCGTGTTCTTGGACTAGCTACAAAGCGTGTAGGGTCCAAAAAGTTCCAAATCCTCTCTAAGTATGCCGCGGGCCTCCTTTTATAGCCAAGAGGGGCTGCCACAGTGGCACACAGGAGGTGGAAAGTTGTACAGTAGTCGAGTTTATCTCCTGGCACCGTAGGACAAATACATTCAATGCTCTGTCGATGTGCCCTTCTTGCTTTATCGGGGACGACAAGGAAGCTCATCCCAACTGT
Organism: Triticum urartu; assembly: GCF_056163025.1. NCBI lineage: Eukaryota > Viridiplantae > Streptophyta > Magnoliopsida > Poales > Poaceae > Triticum > Triticum urartu. Next base: position 34,271,988 of record NC_141879.1, on the reverse strand, counting down.
CGCTGCCTCGCCTGGCTTCGACGCGTGTCCGAACTGACGAGGTGTGTAGTGCCACGTTGGCTGGCTGGCTGCTGAGTTGGTGCGGTGACAGAGTCTTCACGAAGATCTGCATGCCACCACGCAGGTGCTTACTGAGTTGGCCTGGAGGCCGCATGTCGCCACGCAGGTGCTCGTCTAGTTGGTGGGCCGGCAGCTGTGTGGGAACGGCGGTGGAGTCTTGGCAGGTGTGGGCCTGGCTGCGGCCCCGCGGATGTCTTCGGCAAGGGTCTTGCAGGGGCCTCGGCAAGGGTCTTGCCGCGGCGTCATGGGCGTCCCTGGCAAGGGTCTTGCCGGGGGGTCTTGTGGGTATCCTCAGCAAGGATCTTGCCGAGGATCTTCGTCTTCTGATTCTCATCTTGTCTTGTATGTTTTTGGTCTTCTCAAAGATCTGCATGCCACCATGGAGCCGCCTCCCGAGCTTTGGTTCCAATGTGGTTGAGGGCGTCGGAACTCTTAGGCTTAAGGGTGGCAGCCCTGCTGGCGTTGGGCAAGTTGCCCCGGCAAGGTTCTTGTCGGGGCCGTGAAGGCCGCCCCGGCAAGGACCTTGCCGGGGGAATTTCACCTCGCCCCTCAGTTCTTCATGCTTCTGGTCTTGAGCACGGCTCTGGTAACCTTGGCTTCTTCTGCTCCGCCAAGTGTGGCCACGGGCGTGGGGCTGCGACTGCCTGCGTACAAGTAAAGGGGTACAAAAAGGGACCCCTACTTTTGTACACTGACAGATAATAACTTGGGGTGCCATGGGCATCCCCAAGCTTAGGCTCTTCTTACTCCTTATTCCTTCATCCATCATGATCTCACCCAAAACTTGAAAACTTCAATCACACAAAACTCAGCAAAACCTTCGTGAGGTCCGTTAGTATAACAAAGCAAATAACTACTCTGAGTACTGTTGCAAACCCATTCATATTTTATTTTTGCATTATATTTACTGTATTCCAACTTTACTATAGCTTATACCCTCCAATACAAATCATAGATTCATCAAAATAAGCACACAATGCAAAGAAAACAGAATATGTCAAAAACAGAACAGTTTGTAGTAGTTTGAAAACTTTGAATACTTCTGTAACTCCAAAAATTATGAAAATTAGGACAACGTGGGACATTTGTATATCAATATTGTGCACAAAAATCAGGATTTTATCGCGCTTCTGTGAAAAAATAAAATTGTTTTACTGGGCGTAAAAGTTTTTGTTTTTCAACAAGATCAAATCAACTACCCAACATGATCCCAAACGCTTTGCTTGGCAAAAACCACTAATTAAACACAAAAAACACAATCATAACAGTAGCATAATTGTGCAAACACTCAAGAACAGAAAGAAAATGACAAAAATAAATTTTATTCATTAGGTTGCCTCCCAACAAGCACTATCGTTTTATGCCCCTAGCTAGCCATAATGCATAGATCTAAGTATTGTCATCTTTAGTTCTAGATCGATAAGATGCCCTCATGATTGATTCATATGGTGGCTTAGTTCTTGTTCTAGGGAAGTGTTCCATTCCCTTTCTTAGTGGAAATTGAAATTTAATATTGCCTTCTTTCATATGAATCACGACTCCAATAATACGTAAGAACGATCTACCAAGTATAATAGGACAAGACGGATTGCAATCAATATCAAGAACAATAAAATCTATGGGCACATAATTCCTATTTGTAACAATAAGAACATCATTAATTCCTCCCATAGGCTTTTTAATAGTAGAATCCGCCAAGTGCAAATTTAAAGAACACTCTTCAATATTGGTAAGACCAAGCACATCGCATAAAGCAAAACACTCATAATTTTTAATCTTGACTTTGATAGTAGGTTCCCATTCATCATGTAATTTTCTAGGGATTGAAATCTCTAATTCCAACTTTTCTTCCAAACTTTCATCATAGCATCAATGATATGTTTAGTAAAAGCTTTATTTTGTTCATAAGCACGGGGTGAATTTATCATGGATTGCAACAAAGAAATACAATCAATCAAAGAACAATTATCATAATTAAAGTCTTTGTAATCCAAAAGAGTGGGCACATCACTAGTTAGAGTATTAACCTCTCTAAACCCACTTTTATCAATTTTTTCAACAAGATTTTCACCCTCCAAATTCTCAGGATGCCTTCTAACTAAAGTTGACTCTTCTTCAGCCCATTTATCATAAATTTTAATTTTATTACACAAAGAATTAATAGAATAAACACCAATCATTTCAAGATCTTCATCATTTTTATGAAAGCAATCGCTAGAAAACACTCTTTCTAAAAATTCTCTTAGCTCTAAGCATAGCGGCTCTTTTCTTAATTTCATCCATAGAAACATATAAAGCTTTAATTGATTCTTCAACCTTAGGCACAAAAAATTTCAACTTGTATTTTCTACGTCGTGAGAAATTCTATCAATGCTTCTAGACATATCATCAATCTTATTCAACTTTTCTTCTATCGTATTGTTGAAAACTTTTTGAGGATCGATAAATTCTTTAATATTATTCTCAAGATTAGAGGTGTTCCTATTATTATTATAAGAAGGATTACCATAGGAATTACATTAATTATTAGAGGAATTTCCAGGAAAAGGCCTAGGATTAATATTACCTCTATAAGCGTTGTTATTGAAATTGTTTCGCGAGACAAAATTCACATCTACGGAATCACTATTTGCCTCAATCAAGGTAGACAAAGGCACATCATTAATATAAATAGGAACACTTTTATTAGCAACCAATTTCATAAGAGCATCAACTTTTTCACTCAAAGAATTTATTTCTTCAACCGAATTAACTTTTTTACTAGTAGGAGCTCTTTCGATATGCCATTGTGAATAATTTGCCATAATATTATCAAGCAATTTAGTAGCTTCACCCAAACTAATTTCTAAAAAAGTACCTCCCGCGGCGAAATCTAAAATATTTCTAGAAACAAAGTTCAATCCCGAATAAATTTTTTGTATCATCATCCAAAGATTTAAGCCATGAGTATGATAATTACTTAGCATCAATTTCATTATTTCCCAAGATTGCGCAACATATTCATGCTCAAGTTTCTCAAAATTCATGATTTTTGTCCTAAGGGAAATAATTTCCATGGGCGGGAAATACTTAGTAATAAAAGCATCCTTGCACTTATCCCAAGAATCGATACTATTGCGAGGCAAAGAAGAAAACCAAATTTTTGCACGATCTCGCAAAGAAAACGGGAATAATTTCAACTTCTCAATATCATTGTCCACATCTTTTTTTCTTTTGCATATCGCATAATTCCATGAATGTGTTAAGATGGGACGTGGCATCCTCATTAGGAGTACCAGAAAATTGATCTTTCATGGCGAGATTCAATAAAGCATCATTAATATCACAAGACTCCACACTAGTGGCGGGAGGAGCAATAGGAGTGCTATTAAAATCATTGTTATTGGTATTGGAAAAGTCGCACAGCTTGGTATTTTCTTGAGACATCGCAACTACGCAAACAAGAGTACAAAAAAACAGATCTCACGAGAAAACGACGAACGAAAAAGAGGACGAATAAAATGGCAAGGTTTTGTGAAGTGGGGGACATGAAAACGAGAGGCAAATGGCATATAATGTAAATTCTAAGGAGATGGGATTTGTGATTAGGAACCTGATAGATGTTGATGATGTCTCCCCGGCAACGGCGTGGCGAGTTGTCGGGAGACTATCTTGACTTGATCCTCCCCGGCAATGGTGCCAGAAATTCCTTTTGATGCGACTTGACCTATGTCGGTATTTCCAAAAAAAGAAAAGGATGATACGGCACAGCTACGGTAGGTATCTCCCTCAGTGATGAGACCAAGATTATCGAACCAGTAGGATAAGCGCGCAACATCTATCTATCTATTATATATAAAAAGTACTTGACGGGCTAACCATAAGAAATAGAATAGAATAGAATTATGCTAAAAAATTCCACGTTAATCAAAAAATATTGACCCTTGATCAGATAGATCAATTATTATTTTTAATCTCTATCCGTTTGATCTGCGTACCATAATATGGTGGGTCCAAACCAAGTTGACACACATATAGATTCATGCCCATGATTTAGATCTCCAACATGCATGCACGTTCAAAATTATCCTACCTCAAAAAAGGAACCAACTTGGTCACGTTTACTCATTCATGCACGTAAAAAAAAGAGCCCTAACCTGAAGGATCGTGACCAATTTTGCCAGGTTAACTCATGCATGCATGTCACCCCACAAAAAAAAAACTCATGCATGCACGTCAAAGATGAAAATAGCCAAATCCTATCTCCTTACAATTTACATGCACGTAAAAAAACAAATCTGCATGCATGCATGCGCTTTCAGTGGGAGGAGACGTTCCCGTCGACGACGAGGCGCCTACGGTGACTTCGTAAATCTCAAAATGATATGCCGGCTCAGTCTCTCAGAGGTGCTCATAGGGATAAGGTATGCGTATGTGCGTTTATAGGGGTGAGTGTATGCGCGTGTATATGAGCGCTTGTGTCTGTACTGATGCTCAAAAAAACTTGCACGTTAACTACCTCTTCCATATATTTTGCATGCATGCAGATTTGTTTTTTTTGACACGTGCATGTATGTCAAAGAAAATAAATATCTTACCTGGAGAAAATAGCCAAGAATTTTTTGGACAGGGATCTTGCATGTGTGATCGACTCCACAAGAAAGGAATGAAACAAAGATCCATGCATGATTGCATGTCCCAATTTTTCATCAATATTATCCCACATAAAAAACATTTCATCAACGGATGGTGCTTGACTGCTTCGGCAAGTCTATTTCGATCAATACTCCCACATACATAAGGCAACAGAAAATAAATAAAAAATCACAAATACCTCATGTCACGGACGCTTTCCTGCTCGGCATGCTAACATTAAATTCCGTCGCATGAGACACGACAACCAATACCACATGCATAGTGTACTATGTCTACGAGCCATGTACATGTTAGAAGCCAGCACTATCTAGGCGTGCGACTAGCATCGAGAGCCGGAACATAGCAAAGGCATGCGGTGCACTCCGGAAAAAAGAGAAATAGGCTAGAAAATCCCCCAAAAAAGAGAAATATAGGCATTTAATTTATGGACTAAAATACGAGGGCCGTTAGATTAGTTTGTGGAAAAATTGCCTACCAATTACATTAAAAAAATGAACCATTTCATTCACGTTTCCCTATGATAAAGAGAACTAGCACGGGAACAACTAGGGCGGGACTATTTTCTCAAAAAAAACTAGCGTGGATCTTTAACTATCTATACCTACTAATAAAGCAAGGTGCGTTTTTCCAATTTTTTCATCCGTTACCATCGAAAAGTTTTTCTTTCTATCCGAGGTGGTACTAAACTTTTGTGCATCTATCCGCTAGAAAAGAAAAAAAATTAGTACAGAATTCCGTCATTGGGCCACGTGTGCTGCGGCCCAACAAGGCCAGCCAATTTATTAATGCCCACATAGTTAGGAAGGCCTTATTTGTCGCACGGAGCGAAGAATAGTTGAAGTTTTGCACAGGGTGCCTATGACTGGGCCGGCCTATTTCCCCTTTTTCGTTATGCTATTTCTATTTTTCTTTTTTTGTTGCTTTTTATTTCTCTTTTATATTTTATCCTTTTTTCCATATTTTTACTTATTCTTTATGAAGTAAAAATTTACAAAAATATTCAGAATTTTAATTTTTATGCAAATATTGAAATAATGGTCCGAATTCCAAAATTTGCTTCTGTATTGAAAAATGTTTGAAACTTTTAAAATTTCCTGTTTCAAAATTTTCTCAATATTCAAAAAATGCTCTCCTTTTTAAAAATTATTTTGTCTTTTCCAAAAATTCTTGAAGATTCTTTTATAAAAATTACATTTTATAAAATGTTCCGTATTTTAAAAAATTCTTGTTTTAGTGAAATGTTCAAAACTCAAAAATAAATTGCGTCTAAAACATTTCGTTATTTTTTGAATGTTCCCTTAAAAAATCAAAAAATCAAAAATATTTTGCTTTTGTAAAATTTAAATGTTTTCGAAATATTGTTTGTGAATTTAAAAAACTATTCATGTTTCTAATTTTGTTGGTGATTTTCTTAAGATATTGGAATTTGCAAAAACAATGTTCGCATTTTTAATTGTCCGGGATTTAAAAATTGTTAATGTGTTTCCAAGAATATTCACCAATTCGTATTTTTTTAAGGTTCAAAAAAATCAAAAAAAACATCTGATGTGACACTATAGTATTTTTTTTTAATATTTGCACTGGCCATTAGTTAGCGGTGCGCATTCGTTCTTTGCTGGTTGACTATAAATGAAAGAAATTGTGGACACGTGTCAATAAATTATGATATTTGGCTTTAGTTTGAGCAAAATTATGGGTACTTGATCTCTAAAATAATCGAAGAGAATAAACCCTAAAAAAGAAGGGACACTCATGCCTGATTATACTCATGAAACGGGATTTATGCGCTGCAATTAATAATCCACCCGGTTACGCCGTCGTAGCATAGAGTGGTCGAAGCAACCATGTCCCGAAGATCGCCGTGCAGCCAACAAATGAGTAGGCAGGCACAAGCCCGAGATGAAGGCGAACCCGGAGGGAAAAAGGCATGAGTTGGATGCTCGCCACCACACCGACCAACCCTATCACTATCAAGATTTTGCGTGTCAAACATGTCCAGCGAGAAGACCATAACTTCTTGCTCTGACGCCTATCATTGTGGAGACCCTTTTTTGGATGACACATCAATTATTTTCCCCGTCGCTTCTTGCAAAAAAAATATCCCTCCCGTTGCAATGCACGGGTATATGTGCTAGTACAATAGAAAAAACAATAGCGTGAAAAAAAAATACTAGGGTCGAACTTTTCATATTCGATAGAAAAAAACGTGGGACTCTCCCTAGAAATAGCTAGCGTGGACTCTTTCCTCAAAAGAAAAAACTAGCATGGAACTACATGAAAAAAATTAAACATCGTGGTACTAGGATGTGCTGCTTAAACAACTAGCGTACTAGGCGGGCAGATGCATACAACTAGCGTGGGAGTCTTTCCTCAAAAATGAATAGCGTGGGACTCCACGCAAAGAAAAATAGATAGCATGGGACTAGGACGTGATGGTAAAAATCTAGGTACTATGTGGGAAGATACCATGATGTATATGCATGCATGTATTCCCCCATGAAATATGGACGCATGAAAAAAATAAGCAGGCATCATGTTCCATTATTCCTTGCGCTATATTGCCTATTAAGAGCTACATCTTTCTAACATCTAGCGGAATGACAAAACTAAAAGTATGCGCTCATGTGACAAGGCCAAAACCTATTAAGAGGAACTGACTAATTAGCCCCACGTCCTTTCTCCTTGTGACATACTCCATGGAAAGGAATGCACAGTTTGGCCTCATGGGGGTTGAAAGGCAAAGTATGTAGTGTCCAGAACAACCACAAGTTGAAGCATCTGCTTGATCTATTCTAAAATCATCTAGGACTCCCATCATTGCATCTTCTCCTTGCATGTGCATGCCTTCCTTTCAGTTTTTAGTCAAGAGGACACATGAGAAATGGTTGATATGCAATGCCTACTCGAATCACATGTTTACGCACCGACATGAACCTCCCGTTCATAGACAAAAAAAAGTTAATGGTATCATCATAGGTAAAAAAAAAGTAAATCCATTTTCGGGGGAAAACTATTGTTTTCTACCACAAGGTACCAAGAAAATGAGATGAAAGGAGAATGAGCATGAGCAAAAAAATATTGGTTCCTTCTTGAATAATCAATGATGGACTTAACATCCCATAAAGTTGATTGGTTCCACAAATATTTATTATGATTAACCTGTTTGGCTTTATTCCATTGTAGATGGCGGTAAACTATGGTGGCTCATGCTATGGAGATAGATCAAGAGACATAAGAAGATAAAGTGAAACATGGATGAATCATGGAGTAATGATTGGAAGATAAAGTTTCCACAATATTGCTTCATGTATGTATCATGGTGCGATGCCGCCAATAAATAAGTCAAGTTTTGCTTGTGCCATGGTGACTTGAGTTGATGAGTGAGGTTTCAAGATCTGATGGAGGTGGAGACAGAGAGTTCATTTCCTTGATAAGGAAAAAAAAGTAAGATCATATTTGTTTGTTTTTAGCTGCACTGTACTGTGTGTGCCCTATTGGTTGATTTGGAGCACTCAAATGAATCATGGTGAGCACTTGCATATAAAGCTTAAACATGGGTTGTTGCCCCTTCATATTATTTACAACTTCGAGTAGTTTTCCCTTTCCTCTGTTTGCTTATCTAGACTATATGTGTTTTGTAAGTGAGTTATCCTTTTCATTGATTGTTTGCTTCCAGAATACTGAACAATGGACATCTCATTGTGCTTGCACTCCCAATATTACCAACAATGTACAGATAAAAAATCTATGAACATGTGCATACCAACATGCCGTTTGAATGCCCTTACAAAAAAGGCTTGATAAAAGTTGATATGGCTTTGTTGGCATGGTCCATATTGCATACGTATTGTTTTCAATGTGCAGACATTTACATTTATTTGGCTAAGCTAATATTCACTGTCTTTTTATTCCATTACTCATGACTAGAATAATCAAGTACTTAGGTATTACAATGTTTAGTTTTCATTTAGGAATTCTGTCTTCCTGTCTTTACTATATATACGCATTATTTGACAAGTTTAAAATTTCATATCTTCTTTTAATTATTTTCTAACTCTCCATAAAAACAGGTCATGTTAGTTATTTTGGCTTCTCAAATTGATAGAACAGGACCGACATAATTGGCGAACACTATACGTACACAAATGTTCAACTAAAATATTAATATGTAAATCCTACGCAACATTAGAAAATATACATATCACTATCTTTGTTTAAATAAAATACTTCAAAAAACAAACAAGATAAGAAAGCAAGAAAATGATACGTATATATACTGCAAAATAGAACAAACTATGATAAGTCTGTATAGCATGCATAACAAGCAGATATATGCATGCTTAATTCATAAGATATATATGTATATACCAATAAGAATACCAAACATACCTAAGGCAAACCTATGTTAGCAAAAGTCTCATATTTTTTAATATGAACATTTGGTTCCAATAATTTCTTTAGAAAATCAGATTAAAATGTTCTCAACTTTATAAAATTCTAGCCCGCGCATCGAGCGGGCCACTCTGCTAGTTATGTAAATGGTACCTGCACAGAAATAACAAATACTTTCAACCCGATGTGTAAGAAGGGTTGTCAATCCCTCCCGGGTAAAAACATAGATAAATTTGTAGTAGATTGGATAAATAGATCTCGCGGGAACACAAAATAAAATAAATAATAAATAATTGCAGCAAGGGTCTTTGGATTAATAGATCTGAAAATAAAAGGAAATAAAAATAGATCTCAAAGGCAAATATGATAAAGAAGAGACCCGGGGCCGTAGATTTCTCTAGTGGCTAATCTCAAGAAAATAGCATACGGCGGGTAAACAAATTAGTGTTGGGCAATTGATAGAACTTCAAATAATTATGACGATATCCAGGCAATGATCATTATATAGACATCACATCCAAGATTAATAGACCGACTCCTGCCTGCATCTACTACTATTACTCCACACGTCGACCGCTATCCAGCATGCATCTAGTGTATTAAGTTCATGGAAAAACGGTGTAATGCAATAAGAACGATGACATGATGTAGACAAGATCTATTCATGTAGGAATAGAACCCGTCTTGTTATCCTTAATAGAAACGATACATACGTGGCATGTCCGCTTCTGTCACTGGGATTGAGCACTGTAAGATCGAACCCATCACAAAGCACCTCCTCCCATGGCAAGAAAAATCAATCTAGTCAGCCTAACTAAACCAAAGATTCAAAGAAGAAATACGAGGCTATAAGCTATCATGCATATGAGAGATCAAAACTCAAATAACTTTCATGGATAAAATAGATCTGATCATAAACTCAAAGTTCATCGGATCCCAACAAACGCATCGCAAAAAGAGTTACATCAAATAGATCTTCAAGAGACCATTGTATTGTGAAGAGAGAGAGAGAGAGAGAGAGAGAGAGAGAGAGATAGAGAGAGAGAGGAAGCCATCTAGCTATTGCCAACGGACCTGTAGGTCTACAATGAACTACTCACGCATCATCGGAGAGACACCAATGAGGATGATGAACCCCTCCGTGATGGTGTCCAGACTGGATATGTGGTTTCTAGAACTTGCGGCGGTTGGAATTGTGTTTCGTCGACTCCCCTAGGGTTTTTGGATTTTCAGGGTATTTATAGAGCAAAGAGGTGGTGCGGGAGGCGGCCGAGGTGGGCACAACCCACGGGTTTTGCTCCCCTCGAAGCCCCCCTCTGGTACTTCCTTGGCCCATTGTGTGTCTTCTCGTCCAAAAAATTCTCCAAAATGTTTCGCTGCGTTTGGACTCCGTTTGGTATTGATTTTCCGCGAAGTAATAAACAAGCAAAAATCAGCGACTGGCACTGGGCACTATGTCAATAGGTTAGTCCCAAAACATGATATAAAGTTGCTATAAAATGATTGTAAAACATCCAAGAATGATAACATAACAGCATGGAACAATCTCGTTACTGGTAAGTCTCTTTACTCGTACTATAATACATCATCCTGCAACTAACTCATTGGTCACGTTGCTTGCAAGGCTCCTTATGATTTATACTACCAAGAGGGCCCAGAGATATAATACATCCATTTTGCATCATGTTTACCTACTGTTATTTATAATAGTTTTATGTATAATAATGCTTTTTTAGTAATTCTAATGCCTTTTCTCTCATAATATGCAAGGTTCATACAAAAATGGAGAATTCCGGCAGCAGGAAATCTGGAACTAAAAAATCTACGTCAGCCTACCTATTCTACACAACTCCAAATGAGCTGAAACTTCATGAGGAATTTTTATGAAATAAACAAGAATTATTGGAGCAAATAACTACCAGAGGGGGGCCACCAGGTGGGCACAACCCACCTGTGCGCGCCAGGGAGCCCAAGCGCGCCCTAGTGGGTTTTGTCCTCCTCGACCCACCTCTGGTGCCCATCTTCTGGTATATAAGTCATTTTGACCTAGAAAAAAATAAGGAGCGGACTTTCGGGATGGAGCGCCACCGTATCGAGGCGGAACTTGGGCAGGAGCACTTTTTCCCTTCGGCGGAGCGATTCCGTCGGGGGAACTTCCCTCCCCTAGAGGTGGAAATCATTGTCATCATCATCATCACCAACAACCCTCTCATCTTGGGGAGGCCAATCTTCATCAACATCTTCACCAGCACCATCTCCTCTCAAACCCTAGTTCATCTCTTGTGTTCAATCTTTGTACCGGAACCTCAGATTGGTACATGTGGGTGACTTGTAGTGTTGATTACATCTTGTAGTTGATCACTATATGGTTTATTTGGTGGAAGATTATATTTTCAGATCCATTATGCTATTTAATACCCCTCTGATCATGAACATGTTTATCACTTGTGATTAGTTACTTTTGTTCTTCAGGTCAGGGGAGAAATCATGTTGCAAGTAATCATGTGAACTTGATATGTGTTCGATATTTTGATAATATGTATGTTGTGATTCCCTTAGGGGGTTAATCATGAGCAGGAGGTTTGTTCAAGTAAGAACAGCACCTAAGCACCGATCCACCCACATATCAAATTATCAAAGTAGTGAACACAAATCAAGCCAACATGGTGAAAGTGACTAGATGAAATTTACATGTTCCCTCAAGAACACTTTGCTTATTATAAGAAACTGTTTTGGCTTGTCCTTTGCCACAAAATGATTGGGCTATCTTGCTGCATATTATTTGTCGTTATCGTTACGTGCTCGTTACAAATTATCATGCTACCAAATTATCTGTTACTTACAATTTCAGCGCTTGCAGATATTACCTTGCTGAAAACCACTTGTCATTTCCTTCTGTTCCTCGTTGGGTTCGACACTCTTACTTATCGAAAGGACTACGATTGATCCCCTATACTTGTGGGTCATCAAGATACCTCTCCGATACTTGGAGTGACAAATCCTAATATCAATCTATGCCAACTCAACAAACACCTTTGGAGATACATGTAGAGCGTCTTTATGATCACCCGGTTACGTTGTGATGTTTGATAGCACACAAGGTATTCCTCCGGTATCCAGGAGTTGCATAATCTCATAGTCGGTGGAATATGTATTTGACATTAAGTAAGCAATAGCAATAAACTGAACAATCAATATGCTAAGCTAACGGATGGGTCTTGTCCATCACATCATTCTCCTAATGATGTGATCCCGTTATCAAATGACAACACGTGTCTATGGTTAGGAAACCTTAACCATCTTTGATCAACGAGCTAGTCTAGTAGAGGCTTACTAGGGACACGGTATTTGTTTATGTATTCACACATATAGGTTTCCGATCAATACAATTCTAGCATGAATAATAAACTTTATCATGAATAAGGAAATATAAAATAACAACTTTATTATTGCTCTAGGGCATATTTCCTTCAGGGCGACCCCATGCACCCGCCATAATTGTGTCAGGTACCACTAGCGGGTGGTCCATTAAGCCCGCCATAGTATTTTGGCATACCAGTGACTTCCTCTTTTTGAGCCCGTCGCAGGTAGCAATCCATGCCGAAAGAAAAATAGTTGCCATGACATCCATTTGGGCTGACCTACCAGCATTTTATTCCTATCGTGGCATCATTTTGCACTGCATCATCACATTGCATTGCATTACAAATATAAAATTGCTGCATCATTATTCAGACATGCATCCATATATCAAAACTGCATTACACATTAATCATATTATATAAATGAGAAGTGCCAGGATTGATAGAGCAGGCACTAGTGGGCCGCCTGCTCTGGAATTTGAGATCCAGCCTCCAGAAGAGCCCATTTAACTACCTCACCCGCCGTGGGTATGGTGTCTGCACTCAGACCGACCACGTCCGCAACAAAGATAGGGCTCGATGTGGAGACGAGGAAGAAGGGGAGTGACATCCAGTGCTTCTTGGATGATGGTCTCCCTGGCATGGGGGGAGTGGTCAGCGTCGTCAGTGAGCGTCTTGGTATGGCAGCCCCTCATGATTGGGAGATGATCCCACACGTGGGATCTGGATCACACTGGTTGTGTTGGACAACTACAAGGAGGAAGAGTAGGCGGCCATGGTGCTTGGAAGGGGCGGCGAGGTGCAGGTGTATTGCATGCCAGTGGCCACCGCTAGTGCACATAAGGTGTTCGATGGTATGCATGAGAAAGAGAGGAGGGGGATATAGATGATGACATGTGAGCCATACATCAATATAACTGCGACTATAACAGTGTGAATATGGCTTGCACCTCATCACATACAGTGGGCCCTACATGTCCAATTTGGTGTCAAAACATGCTCAATCGAGCATTTAGTGGTTGGTGAGTGCTAGGTGCTGGCACACCGGCCCAAATTTGGGCTTGTCACCTGCCAGCCAGCCGATTCAGTACGATCAACCCCTTACACACCGCACAATCTGTTTTTCTTCCTCCCCCCTGACGCCTTCTTCGAGAAAAATTCCAACTACCATGGATGATTGACATACCCGCCTCGAAGAACAGCCACCCGATGCGTCTCGCATGTTGGTGCCCTCGCTGTCGGTCGCCACCCCCATTGCCGTTGTCTCCTGCGTTTCTCGTCGGCTACACACTTACAGCAGTGTGCACCCGTGGCTACAGCTCCCTATGGCGACGATCACAGCTCCGGTGCGACTCCACAACTCCCGTGGTGGCGGTCCCCAGTGGCATCACCCCCGACACAAGCTCGCGAAATGTACTCTCCCTTAGGTTTCCAGTAACAGCAAAAGAGTCCGCTCGTCATAGCAAAATAACATACAGGTTCCAGCAAAAAAGTCGCCGGTCCCACCACACACGTCGCCCATTGTAGCAAAAGTGCTCACCGGTCAGTAGCTTTTATTGTTGTCGGTTGAAGCAAAAAAGCAACACGGTTGTAGCACCGGGTCGACGTTCGGTGGTGGGATGTAACAAAATGAGGTGTCAGTTGTAGCAGAAAGCACTACTATGGAAAACCCTAGTAGTTGTGCGGGTCTAGAGGCTAGCAGTAGTGTGGGGGCTACTGCTAGGGAGCTACATCTAAGTTTTAGCAGTAGCACACTTTCTGACCCACGCTGCTGCTACTAGATCGAGCAGCAATGCGTGATTGGAGCAGTAGCGCCTATTGTGGCCCCATGCCACTAGTATTCATGTGTTTTCCGTCATACCCTTTTTATACAGTAGCAATGAAGAGGTTGCATGAGAAACACAGATTAGATTAAAGTGAGCGGATCCTAGTGAGCAAGTTGAATTAGTAGGACGATATGATGTTAGCACCATCCCAACATCATATCGTCCTACTAATTCATTTTGCTCACTTGGATCCATCCACTTTAATCTAATATGTGTTTCTTACACAACCTTTGATATAACAGCTCATTATCCATAGTCATATAATAATAACTCATCATCATCCGTAGTCATATAACGACTTAGCATCCATAGTAATAAATATAATAACTCCTCATCATTCTAGCACATGAAAAGTAGTACGGCCTCCTCATCGTCATCTTAGCCATATAATAACTCATCATTTGTAGTCATATAATAACTCACCTTCAATATAGCACATGAAAAGTTAACCAACATTAACTAATGGTTATCATCCTAGGTAATAACTCATCATCATTCTAGCAATTGACAAGTACTAGCTACAACATGCTTCTCTCTCTAATCTAAGGTAAAATAACATAAAACAGGATAGCCCCTCCGTCTCCATTATGGAGAATAGAGATCCACATGTCTTTAATTTGTGGGTTGTGCACCATGTTGCCTCCAATTAGTTCCTTGCGCATTCATTACTTTTATCCATCCTTTGGTAGTGAGATCTTCATCTCTTCGAGAAATCGAGTATGGACTGCGAAAAGCCACCGGCAGACTTGGTCGTAAACTAATAATATTCATGCCACCTTTCATATACATAAGATGAGGCACACAATCCTTCGGGAGTTTCTATTGAAAAACATAGTTAGCAATATAGTTTAGCTTAAGAAGAATGTATGCAAAAGATGGACTAGTGACACAATACTAAAAAAATCTTAATATGCTATTTCCGTGGATGTTACAATAGTTCAACACGTGGAGTAGTGGCACGCATAGACCATATTTTTGATGAATTACATAATTGTTCTTGAAAGTATCAAAATCATTAATAAATGAGACAAGATAATTTTTCTCCTCCCAAGCTAGTTCTACGCCATAACTATAGTAGGTATTTTCTACTACCTTCCGTATATTTTTTGGAGAATGGAAATAAGCTGTCAATGAAAATAAACTGTCAACTATTTTTGAATTAAAATATAAATAACTTAACAAATATGTTTGACAAACTCATATAGAGGTAGAACTAGAAGCATATCCACATCCACCCAAATGTCGATATTATCTTCAATATCATCTTCAACATAAATATCGAAAGTTATTTTCATATACTCCTAAAATCTATAGGCCTTGCATTGTTCTCTCCAATTTGAGCAACCAAAATGTGAGTGATTTACTGCATTGTAGAGCTTTTAGCTCACCGACTCGGCCTAGAGGAAGTAGAGGAAGCTCTGACAATGATCACTCCAGGGAGACGCGACGTTATAAAGCCTGCATATTCCACCAAGTGATAAATTTAGATCATCAAATCTCATATAGCATTCTTCAATGACATAGTGAGAATGACATAAAAATAATTCGCAATATACTTGGCAAAAACAATTCTATATTTTATTTGATACCTAAAATATTTAAAGGTATTTGGTTACTGTAAATACCGAAAATATATTTTATGCGATACCTAAAACATTTTTATATTCGAAAAACCTTCCGATTAATTACTAGGTTTCTATTCTATTCAAAAGACCATTCTACATATCTACATTGTACAACAAAATTCTACCATTCTACATTCAACAAGCAAATCCACACTACTGCCTACTACCATTCTTCCTATCTATAATATTCAAAAAATCTACATTCTACCTATATTTTCTATTCTATTCAAAATACCTACATTCTATTCAAAAAACCTATATTTTCTATTGTACTCGAAAAACATACATTACAAGCAAATTCTACCTATCTACCATACTAGTGCCTACTACCATTCTACCTATCTACCATCCTAACAATTCAGTGGAAGAACAGAGGGAGGAGGGAGGAAGGGAGGGAGGGAGGAGGGAGGGAGGAAGGAGGAGGGACAACTACCTCGGGGGAGGAGTAGCGGGAGCATCGGCGGCGGCGGGCGATGACGACGGCGGCAACGAGGAGAGGAGAGAGAGAGAGAGAGAGAGAGAGAGAGAGAGAGAGAGAGACTGATGAGATGAGGAAAGGGACGGACGAGTGGGGGATAAGACGAGTTTAATAGTAGTGTGGGGCAGAGGGCCCGCGCTACTGCTAAGCCCAATACCTATAGCGTTGGCATGATACCCGGCGCTGTTGTTATGTGGGGCCCACCATCTGGCCCGTGCATCCATACTAACAACGCGGTGATGATACCCCACGCTTCTGCTACCGAGTTAGTAGTAGCGCGGCTAGCATACACGACACTGCTACTGTGGCCTGCCCCGGGGTGCCCTGCAGAGCACTTAGTAGTAGCACCATTTAGCTAGACACACGCTGTGACAAATATTTAGCTATAGCGCTGGTGCACGACCCCACGCTACTGCTAAGCATCTACCTATAAGGAAGGTGACACGGTTGTAGCAAAACAGTTTACACCTGTGAATGGGTTGTAGCAAAGGAGAAACTGGTTGTAGCACAAAAGCATGCGGTTGTAGTAAAAAAATCGACGCCTTGGTTGTTTGTAGCAAAACCAGACGCCGGTGGCAGTAGGCTGGCTATGCTGGTTGTAGCATCGTGTAATGGTGCCCCCCCCCCCTAGAAATGAAAGGACCGGTGTGGCACTCCATAGGAGGTGTCAGAGGTGGAGGGCATGGGAGATGGTGGGATCAAGGGGTGCCGCTTCATCGCGACGTGAGGAAGAAGACGAGGATGCGCGGGGGACGAGTGGATGAGCTGAAGAGAGAAAGGTGAATACGTGGCGCGGCAAGGAGCAAAGGATCGATCCAGATTCAATGCAGCGCGTGTGTCCGGTGCAACGGTTCGGCCGGTGCCCTGGCTGGAAACGTTTCCCATGGTTCACCAAACAGATTACTGAAAATCGGTGATTTTTGCAAACTATTTGGTAAACTTTCACCAAACGGGGTAGTGAAAATCAATGATTTTCTGCAAACTGATAGGCTTCGGTGGTTTTAGCAAACCTCGACGCAATTGTGATAGCTTTTTTCCAATTTAATCGGCAAACATTGCAGTCGTATATTGTTCAGTTACATATAGTCAGTATTAATTATACTAGTACGTGTGCTCCTCGCAAAACAGATTTGAATCACCTTGGGATGATTAATACTCCCTCCTTCCATCTATATAGGGCCTAATGCGTTTTTCAAGACCGCCTTTGACTATTGATAAGACTAATAGTATATGACATGCATAATGTAAAAATTATATCATTGAAAGTTCCTTTCACATACGAATTTGACGATGATTTTTCACGTTGGGTGCCCTTTTAAGAGGCTACTCGATCAATCACGTCCTGCTGGGCGGTCATTATTAAATGATTGTGTACTAAAGATTAATTATTAAAAAATTGAATACGCAAGGATTGAAGATCAACAGCTCAAAAGAAAGAGATTGAAGATCAAGATAGAATAAGTATATAATACCTCGCGTGTGTGTATCCATCCTTTCCGGAAAGATCAAAATAGGTAGGTATGCTTATGCACTCATGCATCCGCGCAAGCTGTCTTAGCTTTTCTCTACAACATGATAATTTCTCATTCGAAACTTGCGAATCAAGGTGAGTATATGTCCTGGTCTCTTGGAGCCATCCTTGAAGATGACAAAAAGTGTCATCTCACTAAGAGGCACATGATAATGTTCTTTCACTCGAAACTAATGTCAGTGGCCCTATGGTTTGCTACCTTTTGCCTTTCCTTTGCAAAAAGGTGGGATAGCACCCGGGTGCCTAGGCACCCGTTATCATGTTCGTTCCTGCAGAGAACAACGCCTAGAGATGTGCACCACATCTACACACAGCAGCAGACCATTTGTAGGTGTCAGGATAATTAGCCAGGCCATTTGACCGAGACGAACAGCGGTGCTCCTAGGCTGTAGTATTTGGCAGGATAGGCAACAGGTTCTAGGCTGTAGCAGTGTTCTTATAGGCTGTAGTAGGTAGCGTAGGACTGTGGGATGTAGGTCTGGCAGGAGGTGCATGGTG
The DNA here is from genome assembly GCF_056163025.1 of Triticum urartu. Taxonomy (NCBI): domain Eukaryota; kingdom Viridiplantae; phylum Streptophyta; class Magnoliopsida; order Poales; family Poaceae; genus Triticum; species Triticum urartu. The sequence goes on along the minus strand of NC_141879.1, from coordinate 34,253,581 downwards.
CATGCTGTGCTGCTGCATGCGGCGTTTCTTATATATAAATAAAGATCACACTCCGCCACGTATTGATTCAGCCTGGTGAGGAACGCGGGGCTCTAGGGACCGCCGAAGCACAGTAAATAGGCTATTCGGGGTATATATTGGAGAGGCCACACGAAAAAGCACTGCAGAGGCTGGTCTGCAGGCCGCTCTTAATCCACTCCACCGAACAAGCATGGGAATGTGTGCTGCCGGATGTATTACAATATGTACACCTGCCTGAAAAGGCCGTATATTGCTGTATTGCGTAGGCCCCATGCCGTACATGCATGAACAAGTGGGATGGCGACAGGCACGTGCCACTGTCGGGGCTTCATTATTTTCCGCAGAACGACACATGTATGTGTTTGTGTTTAATCTTTGGATACACTTGAGACGTTGGATTTAGGCGAGCTTTGTTAAGGAGGTATATTAAAAAAGCGGAATCGTTATCTAATTATTTGTTTAGAAAACAGTAGCTAATTGCGGACTAGTTAGAGGATTAGTTTGTAGAAACAGAGGAATCCGCGATGAAAGTGTGTTATTAGCACCCGAAGGAACAACATTTTTTAAGAAAAGAGGCATAACTAGCTAATTATTTTTTCAAAAAACAGCATCTAATTGCACACTAGTTTGAGAATTAGTTTTATAAAAAAGATAAATCACCGATGAACGTGTGTTATTAGCACCCGAATGGCGGCACAACTTCTTTTTAGAGAAATTTCAAGGTGGTCCAAAGCAATATAGACCGTTAAATTTTAATTATCTAATGGCTGATATAACTATTGCCCACTCCGTTTTTATTTACTCTGTATATTAGATTTGTCTAAAGTCAAAATTTATAAACTTTCAACAAGTTTGTAGAAAAATATAATAACATATACACCACCAAATAAATACCATTGGATTCGTAATTGAATGTATTTTCACATCATATAAATTTATTATTGTAAATGTTCTTCGGTTTTCTACAAACTTGGTCAAACTTTATAAAGTTTGACTTTAGTCAAAGATAATATGCGGAGTAAATAAAAATCGGGGAGTACCTCTTAGCAGGTAACATGAGGTAATATTCCATTAATGATGGCGTGGGGGTTAGTATGGACATTGTTGCGGTATAATTAAGAAAATAAACTATTATAATTTCTTCCTTTCCTTTTAAGCCATGAGTATATAAGAAAATAAAATAATCAGAGCTAATTAATTCCAGATTTTGTTTCCAAGTTTTTTTGCTTAACGTACCTTATCATCATGTCTGACAAACGAAATAAGAAGTTTGTCATGTTCTGTCATATATGTCTATGCTTGTTTTATTTTGTCAGTTGGGAGCTAAACACCTAGAATTTGGTTTTAGAAAACACCAAAAATGAATGACAAAATCATAGCAAAAAGCAGTCAAAATACCATCATAAATTTTTTGTAACAAAGCAACCATGTGTACCAGTGTTCCTGCACATTTTTTTGAGGGGCAACACATTTTTTTTTGTGTTAGAGAAGATAATGCATAACAGAGAATGTTTTGCATATTTCTCACACAAGAAAAAGTCATATAGGTTCCTAGCATGGCTTGTGTACATTTATTTTCCTTATTGGCTCTCTTAGAATGATGCGAGTACACTTAACGATGATTATTATGTTGCAATCTAGATGAATTATAATAATTTCTTTGTAGTGTGTATATAATTTTTTAGGATCACATGGATATGTATCATATTTTACAACGCGAGAATTATTCATCTTCATATGGTAGATACAACACATACGTACGGGGTTCAGATGTGAACTTTTGTTATATTGGAAAGAGATGTTGGAAATAATTTAAACATTCGTTTGTGACAAGTTTTTGCCATATTATAATTTTCTGTGTGGTCAAATATATCCTTGATGAATGGACAAATGAAATATTTCTCTTGCCTATTAAGGGGCAAGAGGGACCATCTTAAGAGAGCTCTTTAAAAAAACGCATGCGTTAGTTGATTGTTTGCTAAACAAATAATAGCTAATTGCAAACTAATTTGAAGATTAGTTTATATAAAAAGAGACAAATGCTCCGACGGTACATACACAGAAGATAGCCGAATAGAAAATTGATACGTTTTGAAGTTGGCTGTTCGTTGGGCCAGTGCAACACTTATTGCTGCTGCAACTTTGGCAGACGGAGCAGACTTATCCTGTATGGCAGCACTATTTGTATAGATGTATATTGGGCCGTATACCTCCGAAACACTGACAGGAATGAATCGCAAAGCCCTTTCCCACGAAAGGGATACCGAGCTACCTGACGCTCGGCCTCTGCAACGCCGCTCTCAGAGGCCACACACCTTCTGAACTTTTTTGCATCAAGAATATCAGAGATGACTACTGCTCTCGGAATTGAAGGAACAGGGTGGTGCTATTATGGTCATAAAAAATAGAAACGACATGCAACGCATTCCTGTCACAACAGAAAGCTGATGTGAATCAATGGACAGTATACATGCAAAGAGTTATATAATCATCAGCATGTATAATATGTGATTTGCTTGAGGGTGGCCACACGTCAAGTCGTTCGTTTCAAACATGGGTGACACATATATCTACCTGTCTAGCCTAGCAGACCGACAGGTCATCTCCACTCTTTTTTTACAGTAGTAGGTGGAATCCTGCTAGGAGGGGCAGCTGGGCAGGGCTAGACTAGACACGCCTAACTTTTTTTTTACACTTTAGCTTAATGAAACGCTAGATCTCCCAATCCATTCAAACGCTACAGCTCATGGCTCAAATCTCTAGGAAGCATATTATGAATGGATGGTGTAGATAAGGAGGTGCCTAGGCAGCCGGGATCTAAAAATCCACTCTCTTTCCTTTGGCGAAAATTGGAATAAAGGCCGGAACCATATTGCACGAACCACCATGTGTTAGGTTTGCTAGTCAGGTTAAGAGCAAGCTTAATAATAACGCTAACAGCCGGCTATATAAATTGGTCACACCATCTCTATAACCTATCTAAGGCTGCAGGTAGTGGAAATATCATATAAAACATCTATAACCTATCTAAGGCTGCACGTAGTGGAAATATCATATAAAATATCATGCCATGTCAACTCGGTAGTTAGATGAGGACATAGTTAAATTATCTCTTCCCTAGCTAGTGGTCAGAGTCGTTGGTCTGTATCTTCTTTTATTTTGAACCCAGCTCTAGGGTGCACTTGAGCAAACAAGCGATGTTGTTCCATGCTTTGGTGGTTTCATTATGCAATGGAGCCGGGGATGCGAGATCCCTTTTCCTGTGAAAACATATAGTTAAATAAAGAAAGAGAATATTGAGTATCATGATATGATATCATATCATATCATATAAAATACGTGCTACTACATTTAATGCATGAAAATAAATAAGGTCATATATAATACCAACATATGATACTATGCACTATGAAAATAGTATTATACACTAGTATTATATGCATATACTAGTATATGATACTTGTCATTGCGAGCAACCTAATACCCAACCGTGCGTGGTGCAAGCCTTACTCCGGGATCACGGATCCTCTGATCATGGAGGGTCTCTCCTTACATGATGGTGTTCGTTTTGCTACTCTCCGAGGTTTCTCCCATGTGATAATGGAAGTAGACTGCTTGGAGTTGGTGACACTATGGAATTCTCGCCACAATTCTCATTCTATTGTGGCCTACTTATTAGATGAGATAGGAGAGCTTAGTACCTACTTTGATTCTTTTCTTATTTGCCGTGTTAGTAGATCAGCTAATCTGCCTGCGCATCTATGTGCGAAGCGTGCTTGTGCACTTGGTGTAACAGATAGCTGGATAGATGAAACTCCAAGCTTCTTGGTGACAAGCCTATTGGCTGACTCATCCATGAATGCTCTTCGATGAATAAAGCTCTCCAATTAGTCTGCAAAAAAAGCCTAATACCCAACCCATAGAATAGTTAGCTATACTGGATGCTATACTATTAATATGTGGTCCACTTTCTCCCTCACAAATGGGTGTTGGACGTCGCCCCACACCTGTTATAATCCTACTATCACTACTACGGAAAAACTTATACACAGAATCTTATCGGTAGTGCTGGATAAAAATAGGCGCTACTGCTAAGTAGCAGTAGCGCGCTGTCATAAAAGGCGCTACTGTCATAAAGTAGCGCGCTACATCGTCAAGAAGAAAAGGCGTTACTGCTATAATTGTCACACCGTTGCCGCGAGGCTAAGTATAGTAGTAGCGCTTTACCCTAACACGCGCTACTGCTAAACCCATCGTATCTTCTCCACCGGCCGCCCCTCACTCACCCCTCTTCACTCCACTCTCACTCTCCCCCGCACCCCGTTGTCCGCCGCCGCCGACGTTCAGCCCTCCCGGACCACCATCGTCGCCCGCCGCCTCCGACGCTCCTGCTCCTCCTCCGTCGAGGTAGTTCCTTCATCCCTCCTCCTTCCACCTCCCTCCCCTCCTTGTCCCTTTCCCGATCCCTCCCTCCTTCCACCTCCCTCTCCCTCCTCACTCCCGCCTCCTCCCTCCCACCTCCCTCCCTGCCTTATATGTCCTCCTCCTCCCGTCCTCCCTCACTCACCCCTCCCTTAGTTCCTACTCCCTCCACCTCCCTCTGTTTTTGAAATTTTAATGATAGAAATTTTTAGGTATTAAAATTTAGTAATAGAAGTTTGTAGTAAGAAAATTTAGGGTAGAACTAGGGTAATAGAAATTTTAGTAAGTGTTCAATAGAGTAGAACACTTACATTGCATTGTTTTTAGTAAGTGTTTAATAGAACTAGTTTATTTAGTAAGTGGTTAATCGAACTAGTTTAGAGAGAGAGACCTATATTGCCAAATTTAGTTATGTTAGGATTATATATAAGATATATTGAAATGTTTTTGTTAATATTTTCAACCATTGAAATGCAATGAGCATCAAGTTTGAATGCTCATGTGGCGCAGGGTACGTAGATCACAGACGAGCCGGTCGACGACGCCAAGAAGATCACTGACGACACCTGCACCCTCGACAGCCATCGTCTATAGTGAGTAAACATGTATATCTAGTGTTGTGTACTAGCTAGTGTTGCTCAAATATATGTAGATATAAACATGTATATCTAGTGTTGCTCAAATAGGATATGTGCTTGCCCAGGTGGCCTATGTTTGTAGGGAACACCTCCGAGTGGCCTATGTTTTGCCGGAGTGTTGATTAATTTCCGTTCCGGCAAATTTCAGGCGCTGTATATGTCCTTTTTTAGCAAAGGTCATGCTGGATTTTTTCATGAATTTTGACATGGCTTGTGCTATAATATAGGAAATATCAAGTGCGTTGGAAATGCCCGAAAGAACATTAAACAACATTTTGGGTTGACTTTATGTCTGGTGGGACTCCATATATGACAGTCAAAAAACAGTGAGGGAGTGTTCACCATATATGAGAGAAGAAGAATGCCGACTGTTGTCGTGGGGTCGTTCTTCCTCTTCTTTCTCGTGATAGACCTTTTGGTAATGCACGGGGAGGAACATAAGAACGACCATCACCGACGGTCAGAAATGTCAGAGAGGAATCGGTGAGGGAGAGTCTCCATCATATATGAGAGGACGAAGAACCCCGACTGTTGTCGTGGGGGTAGCTGTTTCTTCATTCCAAGGTGCTTGACATTTTGGTGTAATGCACTTTGGAATGATAGGAGTAGCTACCATCACCGACGGTCGCAAATGTCAGAGATGAAGAATTCCGACTGTTGTCGTGGGGGTAGTGATGACCCACAAGTATAGGGGATCTATCGTAGTCTTTTTGATAAGTAGAGTGTCGAACCCAACGAGGAGCAGAAGGAAATGATAAGCAGTTTTCAGTAAGGTGTTCTCTGCAAGCACTGAAATTATCGGTAACATATAGTTTTGTGATAACGTAATTTGTAATGGGTAACAAGTAATAAAAGTAAATAAGGTGCAGCAAGATGTCCCAATCCTATTTGTAGCAAAGGACAAGCCCGGACACACTCTTATATAAAGTAAAATGCTCCCGAGGACACATGGGAATTATCGTCAAGCTAGTTCTCATCACGCTCATATGATTCGCGTTCGTTACTTTGATAATTTGATATGTGGGTGGACCGGTGCTTGGGTACTGCCCTTCCTTGGACAAGCATCCCACTTATGATTAACCCCTCTTGCAAGCATCCACAACTACAAAAGGAGTATTAAGGTAAACCTAACCATAGCATGAAACATATGGATCCAAATCAGCCCCTTACGAAGCAACGCATAAACTAGGGTTTAAGCTTCTGTCACTCTAGCAACCCATCATCTACTTATTACTTCCCAATGCCTTCCCCTAGGCCCAAATAATGGTGAAGTGTCATGTAGTCGACGTTCACATGACACCACTAGAGGAGAGACAACATACATCTCATCAAAATATCGAACGAATACCAAATTCACATGACTACTTATAGCAAGACTTCTCCCATGTCCTCAAGAACAAACGTAAATACTCACAAATCATATTAATGTTCATAATCAAAGGTTATTAATATGCATAAAGGATCTGAGCATATGATCTTTCACCAAGTAAACCAACTAGCATCAACTACAAGTAGTAATCAACACTGCTAGCAACCCGCAGGTACCAATCTGAGGTTTTGAGACAAAGATTGGATACAAGAGATGAACTAGGGTTTGAGATGAGATGGTGCTGGTGAATATGTTGATGGAGATTGACCCCCTCCCGATGAGAGGGTCGATGGTGATGACGATGGTAATGATTTCTCCCTCCCAGAGGGATGTTTCCCTGGCAGAACAGCTCCACCGGAGCCCTAGATTGGTCCCGCCAAGGTTCCGCCTCGTGGCGGCGGAGTTTCGTCACGAGATCTTGCTTATAATTTTTTTTCCAGGGCGAAAGACTTCATATGGCCATAGATGGGTACCGGAGGCCTGCCAGGGGGCCCACGAGGCAGGGGGCGCGCCCCCCACCCTCGTGGATGGTGGGTGGCCCCCCTCTGGTGCTTCATTCGCCCAATATTTTTTATATATTCTAAAATTTACTTCCGTGAAGTTTCAGGACTTTTGGAGTTGTGCAGAATAGGCCTCTAATATTTACTCCTTTTCCAGCCCACAATTCCAACTGCTGGCATTCTCCCTCTTCGTGTAAACCTTGTAAAATAAGAGAGAATAGACATAATTATTGTGACATAATGTGTAATAACAACCCATAATGCAGTAAATATCGATGTAAAAGCATGACGCAAAATGGACGTATCAACTCCCCCCAAGCTTAGACCTCGCTTCTCCTCAAGAGGAAGCCAATATCGAAAATATGTCCACATGTTTAGAGATAGAGGTGTCGATAAAATAAAATACGGACATGAGGGCATCATGATCATTCTTATAACAACATATATATATATATATATATATATATATATATATATATATATGTGTATATATATATGATTCTTATGCTAAAGTAACAATTCATTCACAATTTCAAGTATGAATCAGAAACTTCATTGAAAACTAACAAACTATAATCTTAGTCATTGGAGCAATTGCAATTTATTATAACAACGGAAAGAGTCAATATAAGAGCTTTTCAGCAAGTCCACATACTCAACTATCATTTAGTCTTTCACAATTGCTAACACTCACGCAATAATTATGGGTAAGAAGTTTTAATCGAACACAGAGAAAGATAGGGGCTTATAGTTTTGCCTTCCAACCTTTTACCTCAAGGGAAATGTCAACAATAATAGTTCATGAAAACTCACATCCAATTAGCTATATATATCAAGATCTTTCCAACACACTGTGCTTGCCAAAGGATAAAATGTAAAAAGGAAATATGAAGATCACCATGACTCTTGTATGAAGTATAAGACAAGAATAAAAGATAGGCCCTTCGCAGAGGGAAGCAGAGGTTGTCATGTGTTTTTATGGTTGGATGCACGAAATCTTAATGCAAAAGAATGTCACTTTATATTTCCACTTGTGATATGGACCTTTATTATGCAGTCCGTCACTTTTATTTCTTCCACATCACAAGATCGTATAAAGCTTATTTTCTCCACACTAATAAATCATACATATTTAGGGAGCAATTTTTATTGCTTGCAACAATGACAACTTACTTGAAGGATCTTACTCAATCCATAGGTAGATATGGTGGACTCTCATGGCAAAACTAGGTTTAAGGATATTTAGAAGCACAAGTAGTATCTCTACTTGGTGCGAAGAATTTGGCTAGCATGAGGGGGAAAGGCAAGCTCAACATGTTGGATGATCCATGACAATATAATTTATTTCAGATGTAAGAAAACATAACCCATTACGTTGTCTTCCTTGTCCAACATCAAATTTTTAGCATGACATATTTTAATGAGTTCTCACAATCATAAAAGATGTCCAAGATAGTATATTTTTAACATCACTATTTGCCTCAATCAAGGTAGACAAAGGCACATCATTAATATAAATAGGAACACTTTTATTAGCAACCAATTTCATAAGAGCATCAACTTTTTCACTCAAAGAATTTATTTCTTCAACCGAATTAACTTTTTTACTAGTAGGAGCTCTTTCGATATGCCATTGTGAATAATTTGCCATAATATTATCAAGCAATTTAGTAGCTTCACCCAAACTAATTTCTAAAAAAGTACCTCCCGCGGCGAAATCTAAAATATTTCTAGAAACAAAGTTCAATCCCGAATAAATTTTTTGTATCATCATCCAAAGATTTAAGCCATGAGTATGATAATTACTTAGCATCAATTTCATTATTTCCCAAGATTGCGCAACATATTCATGCTCAAGTTTCTCAAAATTCATGATTTTTGTCCTAAGGGAAATAATTTCCATGGGCGGGAAATACTTAGTAATAAAAGCATCCTTGCACTTATCCCAAGAATCGATACTATTGCGAGGCAAAGAAGAAAACCAATTTTTTGCACGATCTCGCAAAGAAAACGGGAATAATTTCAACTTCTCAATATCATTGTCCACATCTTTTTTTCTTTTGCATATCGCATAATTCCATGAATGTGTTAAGATGGGACGTGGCATCCTCATTAGAAGTACCAGAAAATTGATCTTTCATGGCGAGATTCAATAAAGCATCATTAATATCACAAGACTCCACACTAGTGGCGGGAGGAGCAATAGGAGTGCTATTAAAATCATTGTTATTGGTATTGGAAAAGTCGCACAGCTTGGTATTTTCTTGAGACATCGCAACTACGCAAACAAGAGTACAAAAAAACAGATCTCACGAGAAAACGACGAACGAAAAAGAGGACGAATAAAATGGCAAGGTTTTGTGAAGTGGGGGACATGAAAACGAGAGGCAAATGGCATATAATGTAAATTCTAAGGAGATGGGATTTGTGATTAGGAACCTGATAGATGTTGATGATGTCTCCCCGGCAACGGCGTGGCGAGTTGTCGGGAGACTATCTTGACTTGATCCTCCCCGGCAATGGTGCCAGAAATTCCTTTTGATGCGACTTGACCTATGTCGGTATTTCCAAAAAAAGAAAAGGATGATACGGCACAGCTACGGTAGGTATCTCCCTCAGTGATGAGACCAAGATTATCGAACCAGTAGGATAAGCGCGCAACATCTATCTATCTATTATATATAAAAAGTACTTGACGGGCTAACCATAAGAAATAGAATAGAATAGAATTATGCTAAAAAAATTCCACGTTAATCAAAAAATATTGACCCTTGATCAGATAGATCAATTATTATTTTTAATCTCTATCCGTTTGATCTGCGTACCATAATATGGTGGGTCCAAACCAAGTTGACACACATATAGATTCATGCCCATGATTTAGATCTCCAACATGCATGCACGTTCAAAATTATCCTACCTCAAAAAAGGAACCAACTTGGTCACGTTTACTCATTCATGCACGTAAAAAAAAGAGTCCTAACCTGAAGGATCGTGACCAATTTTGCCAGGTTAACTCATGCATGCATGTCACCCCACAAAAAAAAAACTCATGCATGCACGTCAAAGATGAAAATAGCCAAATCCTATCTCCTTACAATTTACATGCACGTAAAAAAACAAATCTGCATGCATGCATGCGCTTTCAGTGGGAGGAGACGTTCCCGTCGACGACGAGGCGCCTACGGTGACTTCGTAAATCTCAAAATGATATGCCGGCTCAGTCTCTCAGAGGTGCTCATAGGGATAAGGTATGCGTATGTGCGTTTATAGGGGTGAGTGTATGCGCGTGTATATGAGCGCTTGTGTCTGTACTGATGCTCAAAAAAACTTGCACGTTAACTACCTCTTCCATATATTTTGCATGCGTGCAGATTTGTTTTTTTTGACACGTGCATGTATGTCAAAGAAAATAAATATCTTACCTGGAGAAAATAGCCAAGAATTTTTTGGACAGGGATCTTGCATGTGTGATCGACTCCACAAGAAAGGAATGAAACAAAGATCCATGCATGATTGCATGTCCCAATTTTTCATCAATATTATCCCACATAAAAAACACTTCATCAACGGATGGTGCTTGACTGCTTCGGCAAGTCTATTTCGATCAATACTCCCACATACATAAGGCAACAGAAAATAAATAAAAAATCACAAATACCTCATGTCACGGACGCTTTCCTGCTCGGCATGCTAACATTAAATTCCGTCGCATGAGACACGACAACCAATACCACATGCATAGTGTACTATGTCTACGAGCCATGTACATGTTAGAAGCCAGCACTATCTAGGCGTGCGACTAGCATCGAGAGCCGGAACATAGCTAAGGCATGCGGTGCACTCCGGAAAAAAGAGAAATAGGCTAGAAAATCCCCCAAAAAAGAGAAATATAGGCATTTAATTTATGGACTAAAATACGAGGGCCGTTAGATTAGTTTGTGGAAAAATTGCCTACCAATTACATTAAAAAAATGAACCATTTCATTCACGTTTCCCTATGATAAAGAGAACTAGCACGGGAACAACTAGGGCGGGACTATTTTCTCAAAAAAAACTAGCGTGGATCTTTAACTATCTATACCTACTAATAAAGCAAGGTGCGTTTTTCCAATTTTTTCATCCGTTACCATCGAAAAGTTTTTCTTTCTATCCGAGGTGGTACTAAACTTTTGTGCATCTATCCGCTAGAAAAGAAAAAAAATTAGTACAGAATTCCGTCATTGGGCCACGTGTGCTGCGGCCCAACAAGGCCAGCCAATTTATTAATGCCCACATAGTTAGGAAGGCCTTATTTGTCGCATGGAGCGAAGAATAGTTGAAGTTTTGCACAGGGTGCCTATGACTGGGCCGGCCTATTTCCCCTTTTTCGTTATGCTATTTCTATTTTTCTTTTTTTGTTGCTTTTTATTTCTCTTTTATATTTTATCCTTTTTTCCATATTTTTACTTATTCTTTATGAAGTAAAAATTTACAAAAATATTCAGAATTTTAATTTTTATGCAAATATTGAAATAATGGTCCGAATTCCAAAATTTGCTTCTGTATTGAAAAATGTTTGAAACTTTTAAAATTTCCTGTTTCAAAATTTTCTCAATATTCAAAAAATGCTCTCCTTTTTAAAAATTATTTTGTCTTTTCCAAAAATTCTTGAAGATTCTTTTATAAAAATTACATTTTATAAAATGTTCCGTATTTTAAAAAATTCTTGTTTTAGTGAAATGTTCAAAACTCAAAAAGAAATTGCGTCTAAAACATTTCGTTATTTTTTGAATGTTCCCTTAAAAAATCAAAAAATCAAAAATATTTTGCTTTTGTAAAATTTAAATGTTTTCGAAATATTGTTTGTGAATTTAAAAAACTATTCATGTTTCTAATTTTGTTGGTGATTTTCTTAAGATATTGGAATTTGCAAAAACAATGTTCGCATTTTTAATTGTCCGGGATTTAAAAATTGTTAATGTGTTTCCAAGAATATTCACCAATTCGTATTTTTTTAAGGTTCAAAAAAATCAAAAAAAACATCTGATGTGACACTATAGTATTTTTTTTTAATATTTGCACTGGCCATTAGTTAGCGGTGCGCATTCGTTCTTTGCTGGTTGACTATAAATGAAAGAAATTGTGGACACGTGTCAATAAATTATGATATTTGGCTTTAGTTTGAGCAAAATTATGGGTACTTGATCTCTAAAATAATCGAAGAGAATAAACCCTAAAAAAGAAGGGACACTCATGCCTGATTATACTCATGAAACGGGATTTATGCGCTGCAATTAATAATCCACCCGGTTACGCCGTCGTAGCATAGAGTGGTCGAAGCAACCATGTCCCGAAGATCGCCGTGCAGCCAACAAATGAGTAGGCAGGCACAAGCCCGAGATGAAGGCGAACCCGGAGGGAAAAAGGCATGAGTTGGATGCTCGCCACCACACCGACCAACCCTATCACTATCAAGATTTTGCGTGTCAAACATGTCCAGCGAGAAGACCATAACTTCTTGCTCTGACGCCTATCATTGTGGAGACCCTTTTTTGGATGACACATCAATTATTTTCCCCGTCGCTTCTTGCAAAAAAAATATCCCTCCCGTTGCAACGCACGGGTATATGTGCTAGTACAATAGAAAAAACAATAGCGTGAAAAAAAAATACTAGGGTCGAACTTTTCATATTCGATAGAAAAAAACGTGGGACTCTCCCTAGAAATAGCTAGCGTGGACTCTTTCCTCAAAAGAAAAAACTAGCATGGAACTACATGAAAAAAATTAAACATCGTGGTACTAGGATGTGCTGCTTAAACAACTAGCGTACTAGGCGGGCAGATGCATACAACTAGCGTGGGAGTCTTTCCTCAAAAATGAATAGCGTGGGACTCCACGCAAAGAAAAATAGATAGCATGGGACTAGGACGTGATGGTAAAAATCTAGGTACTATGTGGGAAGATACCATGATGTATATGCATGCATGTATTCCCCCATGAAATATGGACGCATGAAAAAAATAAGCAGGCATCATGTTCCATTATTCCTTGCGCTATATTGCCTATTAAGAGCTACATCTTTCTAACATCTAGCGGAATGACAAAACTAAAAGTATGCGCTCATGTGACAAGGCCAAAACCTATTAAGAGGAACTGACTAATTAGCCCCACGTCCTTTCTCCTTGTGACATACTCCATGGAAAGGAATGCACAGTTTGGCCTCATGGGGGTTGAAAGGCAAAGTATGTAGTGTCCAGAACAACCACAAGTTGAAGCATCTGCTTGATCTATTCTAAAATCATCTAGGACTCCCATCATTGCATCTTCTCCTTGCATGTGCATGCCTTCCTTTCAGTTTTTAGTCAAGAGGACACATGAGAAATGGTTGATATGCAATGCCTACTCGAATCACATGTTTACGCACCGACATGAACCTCCCGTTCATAGACAAAAAAAAGTTAATGGTATCATCATAGGTAAAAAAAAAAGTAAATCCATTTTCGGGGGAAAACTATTGTTTTCTACCACAAGGTACCAAGAAAATGAGATGAAAGGAGAATGAGCATGAGCAAAAAAATATTGGTTCCTTCTTGAATAATCAATGATGGACTTAACATCCCATAAAGTTGATTGGTTCCACAAATATTTATTATGATTAACCTGTTTGGCTTTATTCCATTGTAGATGGCGGTAAACTATGGTGGCTCATGCTATGGAGATAGATCAAGAGACATAAGAAGATAAAGTGAAACATGGATGAATCATGGAGTAATGATTGGAAGATAAAGTTTCCACAATATTGCTTCATGTATGTATCATGGTGCGATGCCGCCAATAAATAAGTCAAGTTTTGCTTGTGCCATGGTGACTTGAGTTGATGAGTGAGGTTTCAAGATCTGATGGAGGTGGAGACAGAGAGTTCATTTCCTTGATAAGGAAAAAAAAGTAAGATCATATTTGTTTGTTTTTAGCTGCACTGTACTGTGTGTGCCCTATTGGTTGATTTGGAGCACTCAAATGAATCATGGTGAGCACTTGCATATAAAGCTTAAACATGGGTTGTTGCCCCTTCATATTATTTACAACTTCGAGTAGTTTTCCCTTTCCTCTGTTTGCTTATCTAGACTATATGTGTTTTGTAAGTGAGTTATCCTTTTCCGGTATATTGATTGTTTGCTTCCAGAATACTGAACAATGGACATCTCATTGTGCTTGCACTCCCAATATTACCAACAATGTACAGATAAAAAATCTATGAACATGTGCATACCAACATGCCGTTTGAATGCCCTTACAAAAAAGGCTTGATAAAAGTTGATATGGCTTTGTTGGCATGGTCCATATTGCATACGTATTGTTTTCAATGTGCAGACATTTACATTTATTTGGCTAAGCTAATATTCACTGTCTTTTTATTCCATTACTCATGACTAGAATAATCAAGTACTTAGGTATTACAATGTTTAGTTTTCATTTAGGAATTCTGTCTTCCTGTCTTTACTATATATACGCATTATTTGACAAGTTTAAAATTTCATATCTTCTTTTAATTATTTTCTAACTCTCCATAAAAACAGGTCATGTTAGTTATTTTGGCTTCTCAAATTGATAGAACAGGACCGACATAATTGGCGAACACTATACGTACACAAATGTTCAACTAAAATATTAATATGTAAATCCTACGCAACATTAGAAAATATACATATCACTATCTTTGTTTAAATAAAATACTTCAAAAAACAAACAAGATAAGAAAGCAAGAAAATGATACGTATATATACTGCAAAATAGAACAAACTATGATAAGTCTGTATAGCATGCATAACAAGCAGATATATGCATGCTTAATTCATAAGATATATATGTATATACCAATAAGAATACCAAACATACCTAAGGCAAACCTATGTTAGCAAAAGTCTCATATTTTTTAATATGAACATTTGGTTCCAATAATTTCTTTAGAAAATCAGATTAAAATGTTCTCAACTTTATAAAATTCTAGCCCGCGCATCGAGCGGGCCACTCTGCTAGTTATGTAAATGGTACCTGCACAGAAATAACAAATACTTTCAACCCGATGTGTAAGAAGGGTTGTCAATCCCTCCCGGGTAAAAACATAGATAAATTTGTAGTAGATTGGATAAATAGATCTCGCGGGAACACAAAATAAAATAAATAATAAATAATTGCAGCAAGGGTCTTTGGATTAATAGATCTGAAAATAAAAGGAAATAAAAATAGATCTCAAAGGCAAATATGATAAAGAAGAGACCCGGGGCCGTAGATTTCTCTAGTGGATAATCTCAAGAAAATAGCATACGGCGGGTAAACAAATTAGTGTTGGGCAATTGATAGAACTTCAAATAATTATGACGATATCCAGGCAATGATCATTATATAGACATCACATCCAAGATTAATAGACCGACTCCTGCCTGCATCTACTACTATTACTCCACACGTCGACCGCTATCCAGCATGCATCTAGTGTATTAAGTTCATGGAAAAACGGTGTAATGCAATAAGAACGATGACATGATGTAGACAAGATCTATTCATGTAGGAATAGAACCCGTCTTGTTATCCTTAATAGAAACGATACATACGTGGCATGTCCCCTTCTGTCACTGGGATTGAGCACTGTAAGATCGAACCCATCACAAAGCACCTCCTCCCATGGCAAGAAAAATCAATCTAGTCAGCCTAACTAAACCAAAGATTCAAAGAAGAAATACGAGGCTATAAGCTATCATGCATATGAGAGATCAAAACTCAAATAACTTTCATGGATAAAATAGATCTGATCATAAACTCAAAGTTCATCGGATCCCAACAAACGCATCGCAAAAAGAGTTACATCAAATAGATCTTCAAGAGACCATTGTATTGTGAAGAGAGAGAGAGAGAGATAGAGAGAGAGAGAGAGGAAGCCATCTAGCTATTGCCAACGGACCTGTAGGTCTACAATGAACTACTCACGCATCATCGGAGAGACACCAATGAGGATGATGAACCCCTCCGTGATGGTGTCCAGACTGGATATGTGGTTTCTGGAACTTGCGGCGGTTGGAATTGTGTTTCGTCGACTCCCCTAGGGTTTTTGGATTTTCAGGGTATTTATAGAGCAAAGAGGTGGTGCGGGAGGCGGCCGAGGTGGGCACAACCCACGGGTTTTGCTCCCCTCGAAGCCCCCCTTTGGTACTTCCTTGGCCCATTGTGTGTCTTCTCGTCCAAAAAATTCTCCAAAATGTTTCGCTGCGTTTGGACTCCGTTTGGTATTGATTTTCCGCGAAGTAATAAACAAGCAAAAATCAGCGACTGGCACTGGGCACTATGTCAATAGGTTAGTCCCAAAACATGATATAAAGTTGCTATAAAATGATTGTAAAACATCCAAGAATGATAACATAACAGCATGGAACAATCTCGTTACTGGCAAGTCTCTTTACTCGTACTATAATACATCATCCTGCAACTAACTCATTGGTCACGTTGCTTGCAAGGCTCCTTATGATTTATACTACCAAGAGGGCCCAGAGATATAATACATCCATTTTGCATCATGTTTACCTACTGTTATTTATAATAGTTTTATGCATAATAATGCTTTTTTAGTAATTCTAATGCCTTTTCTCTCATAATATGCAAGGTTCATACAAAAATGGAGAATTCCGGCAGCAGGAAATCTGGAACTAAAAAATCTACGTCAGCCTACCTATTCTACACAACTCCAAATGAGCTGAAACTTCATGAGGAATTTTTATGAAATAAACAAGAATTATTGGAGCAAATAACTACCAGAGGGGGGCCACCAGGTGGGCACAACCCACCTGTGCGCGCCAGGGAGCCCAAGCGCGCCCTAGTGGGTTTTGTCCTCCTCGACCCACCTCTGGTGCCCATCTTCTGGTATATAAGTCATTTTGACCTAGAAAAAAATAAGGAGCGGACTTTCGGGATGGAGCGCCACCGTATCGAGGCGGAACTTGGGCAGGAGCACTTTTTCCCTTCGGCGGAGCGATTCCGTCGGGGGAACTTCCCTCCCCTAGAGGTGGAAATCATTGTCATCATCATCATCACCAACAACCCTCTCATCTTGGGGAGGCCAATCTTCATCAACATCTTCACCAGCACCATCTCCTCTCAAACCCTAGTTCATCTCTTGTGTTCAATCTTTGTACCGGAACCTCAGATTGGTACATGTGGGTGACTTGTAGTGTTGATTACATCTTGTAGTTGATCACTATATGGTTTATTTGGTGGAAGATTATATTTTCAGATCCATTATGCTATTTAATACCCCTCTGATCATGAACATGTTTATCACTTGTGATTAGTTACTTTTGTTCTTCAGGTCAGGGGAGAAATCATGTTGCAAGTAATCATGTGAACTTGATATGTGTTCGATATTTTGATAATATGTATGTTGTGATTCCCTTAGGGGGTTAATCATGAGCAGGAGGTTTGTTCAAGTAAGAACAGCACCTAAGCACCGATCCACCCACATATCAAATTATCAAAGTAGTGAACACAAATCAAGCCAACATGGTGAAAGTGACTAGATGAAATTTACATGTTCCCTCAAGAACACTTTGCTTATTATAAGAAACTGTTTTGGCTTGTCCTTTGCCACAAAATGATTGGGCTATCTTGCTGCATATTATTTGTCGTTATCGTTACGTGCTCGTTACAAATTATCATGCTACCAAATTATCTGTTACTTACAATTTCAGCGCTTGCAGATATTACCTTGCTGAAAACCACTTGTCATTTCCTTCTGTTCCTCGTTGGGTTCGACACTCTTACTTATCGAAAGGACTACGATTGATCCCCTATACTTGTGGGTCATCAAGATACCTCTCCGATACTTGGAGTGACAAATCCTAATATCAATCTATGCCAACTCAACAAACACCTTTGGAGATACATGTAGAGCGTCTTTATGATCACCCGGTTACGTTGTGATGTTTGATAGCACACAAGGTATTCCTCCGGTATCCAGGAGTTGCATAATCTCATAGTCGGTGGAATATGTATTTGACATTAAGTAAGCAATAGCAATAAACTGAACAATCAATATGCTAAGCTAACGGATGGGTCTTGTCCATCACATCATTCTCCTAATGATGTGATCCCGTTATCAAATGACAACACGTGTCTATGGTTAGGAAACCTTAACCATCTTTGATCAACGAGCTAGTCTAGTAGAGGCTTACTAGGGACACGGTATTTGTTTATGTATTCACACATATAGGTTTCCGATCAATACAATTCTAGCATGAATAATAAACTTTATCATGAATAAGGAAATATAAAATAACAACTTTATTATTGCTCTAGGGCATATTTCCTTCAGGGCGACCCCATGCACCCGCCATAATTGTGTCAGGTACCACTAGCGGGCGGTCCATTAAGCCCGCCATAGTATTTTGGCATACCAGTGACTTCCTCTTTTTGAGCCCGTCGCAGGTAGCAATCCATGCCGAAAGAAAAATAGTTGCCATGACATCCATTTGGGCTGACCTACCAGCATTTTATTCCTATCGTGGCATCATTTTGCACTGCATCATCACATTGCATTGCATTACAAATATAAAATTGTTGCATCATTATTCAGACATGCATCCATATATCAAAACTGCATTACACATTAATCATATTATATAAATGAGAAGTGCCAGGATTGATAGAGCAGGCACTAGTGGGCCGCCTGCTCTGGAATTTGAGATCCAGCCTCCAGAAGAGCCCATTTAACTACCTCACCCGCCGTGGGTATGGTGTCTGCACTCAGACCGACCACGTCCGCAACAAAGCTAGGGCTCGATGTGGAGACGAGGAAGAAGGGGAGTGACATCCAGTGCTTCTTGGATGATGGTCTCCCTGGCATGGGGGGAGTGGTCAGCGTCGTCAGTGAGCGTCTTGGTATGGCAGCCCCTCATGATTGGGAGATGATCCCACACGTGGGATCTGGATCACACTGGTTGTGTTGGACAACTACAAGGAGGAAGAGTAGGCGGCCATGGTGCTTGGAAGGGGCGGCGAGGTGCAGGTGTATTGCATGCCAGTGGCCACCGCTAGTGCACATAAGGTGTTCGATGGTATGCATGAGAAAGAGAGGAGGGGGATATAGATGATGACATGTGAGCCATACATCAATATAACTGCGACTATAACAGTGTGAATATGGCTTGCACCTCATCACATACAGTGGGCCCTACATGTCCAATTTGGTGTCAAAACATGCTCAATCGAGCATTTAGTGGTTGGTGAGTGCTAGGTGCTGGCACACCGGCCCAAATTTGGGCTTGTCACCTGCCAGCCAGCCGATTCAGTACGATCAACCCCTTACACACCGCACAATCTGTTTTTCTTCCTCCCCCCTGACGCCTTCTTCGAGAAAAATTCCAACTACCATGGATGATTGACATACCCGCCTCGAAGAACAGCCACCCGATGCGTCTCGCATGTTGGTGCCCTCGCTGTCGGTCGCCACCCCCATTGCCGTTGTCTCCTGCGTTTCTCGTCGGCTACACACTTACAGCAGTGTGCACCCGTGGCTACAGCTCCCTATGGCGACGATCACAGCTCCGGTGCGACTCCACAACTCCCGTGGTGGCGGTCCCCAGTGGCATCACCCCCGACACAAGCTCGCGAAATGTACTCTCCCTTAGGTTTCCAGTAACAGCAAAAGAGTCCGCTCGTCATAGCAAAATAACATACAGGTTCCAGCAAAAAAGTCGCCGGTCCCACCACACACGTCGCCCATTGTAGCAAAAGTGCTCACCGGTCAGTAGCTTTTATTGTTGTCGGTTGAAGCAAAAAAGCAACACGGTTGTAGCACCGGGTCGACGTTCGGTGGTGGGATGTAACAAAATGAGGTGTCAGTTGTAGCAGAAAGCACTACTATGGAAAACCCTAGTAGTTGTGCGGGTCTAGAGGCTAGCAGTAGTGTGGGGGCTACTGCTAGGGAGCTACATCTAAGTTTTAGCAGTAGCACACTTTCTGACCCACGCTGCTGCTACTAGATCGAGCAGCAATGCGTGATTGGAGCAGTAGCGCCTATTGTGGCCCCATGCCACTAGTATTCATGTGTTTTCCGTCATACCCTTTTTATACAGTAGCAATGAAGAGGTTGCATGAGAAACACAGATTAGATTAAAGTGAGCGGATCCTAGTGAGCAAGTTGAATTAGTAGGACGATATGATGTTAGCACCATCCCAACATCATATCGTCCTACTAATTCATTTTGCTCACTTGGATCCATCCACTTTAATCTAATATGTGTTTCTTACACAACCTTTGATATAACAGCTCATTATCCATAGTCATATAATAATAACTCATCATCATCCGTAGTCATATAACGACTTAGCATCCATAGTAATAAATATAATAACTCCTCATCATTCTAGCACATGAAAAGTAGTACGGCCTCCTCATCGTCATCTTAGCCATATAATAACTCATCATTTGTAGTCATATAATAACTCACCTTCAATATAGCACATGAAAAGTTAACCAACATTAACTAATGGTTATCATCCTAGGTAATAACTCATCATCATTCTAGCAATTGACAAGTACTAGCTACAACATGCTTCTCTCTCTAATCTAAGGTAAAATAACATAAAACAGGATAGCCCCTCCGTCTCCATTATGGAGAATAGAGATCCACATGTCTTTAATTTGTGGGTTGTGCACCATGTTGCCTCCAATTAGTTCCTTGCGCATTCATTACTTTTCTCCATCCTTTGGTAGTGAGATCTTCATCTCTTCGAGAAATCGAGTATGGACTGCGAAAAGCCACCGGCAGACTTGGTCGTAAACTAATAATATTCATGCCACCTTTCATATACATAAGATGAGGCACACAATCCTTCGGGAGTTTCTATTGAAAAACATAGTTAGCAATATAGTTTAGCTTAAGAAGAATGTATGCAAAAGATGGACTAGTGACACAATACTAAAAAAATCTTAATATGCTATTTCCGTGGATGTTACAATAGTTCAACACGTGGAGTAGTGGCACGCATAGACCATATTTTTGATGAATTACATAATTGTTCTTGAAAGTATCAAAATCATTAATAAATGAGACAAGATAATTTTTCTCCTCCCAAGCTAGTTCTACGCCATAACTATAGTAGGTATTTTCTACTACCTTCCGTATATTTTTTGGAGAATGGAAATAAGCTGTCAATGAAAATAAACTGTCAACTATTTTTGAATTAAAATATAAATAACTTAACAAATATGTTTGACAAACTCATATAGAGGTAGAACTAGAAGCATATCCACATCCACCCAAATGTCGATATTATCTTCAATATCATCTTCAACATAAATATCGAAAGTTATTTTCATATACTCCTAAAATCTATAGGCCTTGCATTGTTCTCTCCAATTTGAGCAACCAAAATGTGAGTGATTTACTGCATTGTAGAGCTTTTAGCTCACCGACTCGGCCTAGAGGAAGTAGAGGAAGCTCTGACAATGATCACTCCAGGGAGACGCGACGTTATAAAGCCTGCATATTCCACCAAGTGATAAATTTAGATCATCAAATCTCATATAGCATTCTTCAATGACATAGTGAGAATGACATAAAAATAATTCGCAATATACTTGGCAAAAACAATTCTATATTTTATTTGATACCTAAAATATTTAAAGGTATTTGGTTACTGTAAATACCGAAAATATATTTTATGCGATACCTAAAACATTTTTATATTCGAAAAACCTTCCGATTAATTACTAGGTTTCTATTCTATTCAAAAGACCATTCTACATATCTACATTGTACAACAAAATTCTACCATTCTACATTCAACAAGCAAATCCACACTACTGCCTACTACCATTCTTCCTATCTATAATATTCAAAAAATCTACATTCTACCTATATTTTCTATTCTATTCAAAATACCTACATTCTATTCAAAAAACCTATATTTTCTATTGTACTCGAAAAACATACATTACAAGCAAATTCTACCTATCTACCATACTAGTGCCTACTACCATTCTACCTATCTACCATCCTAACAATTCAGTGGAAGAACAGAGGGAGGAGGGAGGAAGGGAGGGAGGGAGGAGGGAGGGAGGAAGGAGGAGGGACAACTACCTCGGTGGAGGAGTAGCGGGAGCATCGGCGGCGGCGGGCGATGACGACGGCGGCAACGAGGAGAGGAGAGAGAGAGAGAGAGAGAGAGAGAGACTGATGAGATGAGGAAAGGGACGGACGAGTGGGGGATAAGACGAGTTTAATAGTAGCGTGGGGCAGAGGGCCCGCGCTACTGCTAAGCCCAATACCTATAGCGTTGGCATGATACCCGGCGCTGTTGTTATGTGGGGCCCACCATCTGGCCCGTGCATCCATACTAACAACGCGGTGATGATACCCCACGCTTCTGCTACCGAGTTAGTAGTAGCGCGGCTAGCATACACGACACTGCTACTGTGGCCTGCCCCGGGGTGCCCTGCAGAGCACTTAGTAGTAGCACCATTTAGCTAGACACACGCTGTGACAAATATTTAGCTATAGCGCTGGTGCACGACCCCACGCTACTGCTAAGCATCTACCTATAAGGAAGGTGACACGGTTGTAGCAAAACAGTTTACACCTGTGAATGGGTTGTAGCAAAGGAGAAACTGGTTGTAGCACAAAAGCATGCGGTTGTAGTAAAAAAATCGACGCCTTGGTTGTTTGTAGCAAAACCAGACGCCGGTGGCAGTAGGCTGGCTATGCTGGTTGTAGCATCGTGTAATGGTGCCCCCCCCCCCTAGAAATGAAAGGACCGGTGTGGCACTCCATAGGAGGTGTCAGAGGTGGAGGGCATGGGAGATGGTGGGATCAAGGGGTGCCGCTTCATCGCGACGTGAGGAAGAAGACGAGGATGCGCGGGGGACGAGTGGATGAGCTGAAGAGAGAAAGGTGAATACGTGGCGCGGCAAGGAGCAAAGGATCGATCCAGATTCAATGCAGCGCGTGTGTCCGGTGCAACGGTTCGGCCGGTGCCCTGGCTGGAAACGTTTCCCTTAGTGGTTCACCAAACAGATTACTGAAAATCGGTGATTTTTGCAAACTGTTTGGTAAACTTTCACCAAACGGGGTAGTGAAAATCAATGATTTTCTGCAAACTGATAGGCTTCGGTGGTTTTAGCAAACCTCGACGCAATTGTGATAGCTTTTTTCCAATTTAATCGGCAAACATTGCAGTCGTATATTGTTCAGTTACATATAGTCAGTATTAATTATACTAGTACGTGTGCTCCTCGCAAAACAGATTTGAATCACCTTGGGATGATTAATACTCCCTCCTTCCATCTATATAGGGCCTAATGCGTTTTTCAAGACCGCCTTTGACTATTGATAAGACTAATAGTATATGACATGCATAATGTAAAAATTATATCATTGAAAGTTCCTTTCACATACGAATTTGACGATGATTTTTCACGTTGGGTGCCCTTTTAAGAGGCTACTCGATCAATCACGTCCCGCTGGGCAGTCATTATTAAATGATTGTGTACTAAAGATTAATTATTAAAAAATTGAATACGCAAGGATTGAAGATCAACAGCTCAAAAGAAAGAGATTGAAGATCAAGATAGAATAAGTATATAATACCTCGCGTGTGTGTATCCATCCTTTCCGGAAAGATCAAAATAGGTAGGTATGCTTATGCACTCATGCATCCGCGCAAGCTGTCTTAGCTTTTCTCTACAACATGATAATTTCTCATTCGAAACTTGCGAATCAAGGTGAGTATATGTCCTGGTCTCTTGGAGCCATCCTTGAAGATGACAAAAAGTGTCATCTCACTAAGAGGCACATGATAATGTTCTTTCACTCGAAACTAATGTCAGTGGCCCTATGGTTTGCTACCTTTTGCCTTTCCTTTGCAAAAAGGTGGGATAGCACCCGGGTGCCTAGGCACCCCGTTATCATGTTCGTTCCTGCAGAGAACAACGCCTAGAGATGTGCACCACATCTGCACACAGCAGCAGACCATTTGTAGGTGTCAGGATAATTAGCCAGGCCATTTGACCGAGACGAACAGCGGTGCTCCTAGGCTGTAGTATTTGGCAGGATAGGCAACAGGTCCTAGGCTGTAGCAGTGTTCTTATAGGCTGTAGTAGGTAGCGTAGGACTGTGGGATGTAGGTCTGGCAGGAGGTGCATGGTGCATGCTGTGCTGCTGCATGCGGCGTTTCTTATATATAAATAAAGATCACACTCCGCCACGTATTGATTCAGCCTGGTGAGGAACGCGGGGCTCTAGGGACCGCCGAAGCACAGTAAATAGGCTATTCGGGGTATATATTGGAGAGGCCACACGAAAAAGCACTGCAGAGGCTGGTCTGCAGGCCGCTCTTAATCCACTCCACCGAACAAGCATGGGAATGTGTGCTGCCGGATGTATTACAATATGTACACCTGCCTGAAAAGGCCGTATATTGCTGTATTGCGTAGGCCCCATGCCGTACATGCATGAACAAGTGGGATGGCGACAGGCACGTGCCACTGTCGGGGCTTCATTATTTTCCGCAGAACGACACATGTATGTGTTTGTGTTTAATCTTTGGATACACTTGAGACGTTGGATTTAGGCGAGCTTTGTTAAGGAGGTATATTAAAAAAGCGGAATCGTTATCTAATTATTTGTTTAGAAAACAGTAGCTAATTGCGGACTAGTTAGAGGATTAGTTTGTAGAAACAGAGGAATCCGCGATGAAAGTGTGTTATTAGCACCCGAAGGAACAACATTTTTTAAGAAAAGAGGCATAACTAGCTAATTATTTTTTCAAAAAACAGCATCTAATTGCACACTAGTTTGAGAATTAGTTTTATAAAAAAGATAAATCACCGATGAACGTGTGTTATTAGCACCCGAATGGCGGCACAACTTCTTTTTAGAGAAATTTCAAGGTGGTCCAAAGCAATATAGACCGTTAAATTTTAATTATCTAATGGCTGATATAACTATTGCCCACTCCGTTTTTATTTACTCTGTATATTAGATTTGTCTAAAGTCAAAATTTATAAACTTTCAACAAGTTTGTAGAAAAATATAATAACATATACACCACCAAATAAATACCATTGGATTCGTAATTGAATGTATTTTCACATCATATAAATTTATTATTGTAAATGTTCTTCGGTTTTCTACAAACTTGGTCAAACTTTATAAAGTTTGACTTTAGTCAAAGATAATATGCGGAGTAAATAAAAATCGGGGAGTACCTCTTAGCAGGTAACATGAGGTAATATTCCATTAATGATGGCGTGGGGGTTAGTATGGGCATTGTTGCGGTATAATTAAGAAAATAAACTATTATAATTTCTTCCTTTCCTTTTAAGCCATGAGTATATAAGAAAATAAAATAATCAGAGCTAATTAATTCCAGATTTTGTTTCCAAGTTTTTTTGCTTAACGTACCTTATCATCATGTCTGACAAACGAAATAAGAAGTTTGTCATGTTCTGTCATATATGTCTATGCTTGTTTTATTTTGTCAGTTGGGAGCTAAACACCTAGAATTTGGTTTTAGAAAACACCAAAAATGAATGACAAAATCATAGCAAAAAGCAGTCAAAATACCATCATAAATTTTTTGTAACAAAGCAACCATGTGTACCAGTGTTCCTGCACATTTTTTTGAGGGGCAACACATTTTTTTTTGTGTTAGAGAAGATAATGCATAACAGAGAATGTTTTGCATATTTCTCACACAAGAAAAAGTCATATAGGTTCCTAGCATGGCTTGTGTACATTTATTTTCCTTATTGGCTCTCTTAGAATGATGCGAGTACACTTAACGATGATTATTATGTTGCAATCTAGATGAATTATAATAATTTCTTTGTAGTGTGTATATAATTTTTTAGGATCACATGGATATGTATCATATTTTACAACGCGAGAATTATTCATCTTCATATGGTAGATACAACACATACGTACGGGGTTCAGATGTGAACTTTTGTTATATTGGAAAGAGATGTTGGAAATAATTTAAACATTCGTTTGTGACAAGTTTTTGCCATATTATAATTTTCTGTGTGGTCAAATATATCCTTGATGAATGGACAAATGAAATATTTCTCTTGCCTATTAAGGGGCAAGAGGGACCATCTTAAGAGAGCTCTTTAAAAAAACGCATGCGTTATTTGATTGTTTGCTAAACAAATAATAGCTAATTGCAAACTAATTTGAAGATTAGTTTATATAAAAAGAGACAAATGCTCCGACGGTACATACACAGAAGATAGCCGAATAGAAAATTGATACGTTTTGAAGTTGGCTGTTCGTTGGGCCAGTGCAACACTTATTGCTGCTGCAACTTTGGCAGACGGAGCAGACTTATCCTGTATGGCAGCACTATTTGTATAGATGTATATTGGGCCGTATACCTCCGAAACACTGACAGGAATGAATCGCAAAGCCCTTTCCCACGAAGGGGATACCGAGCTACCTGACGCTCGGCCTCTGCAACGCCGCTCTCAGAGGCCACACACCTTCTGAACTTTTTTGCATCAAGAATATCAGAGATGACTACTGCTCTCGGAATTGAAGGAACAGGGTGGTGCTATTATGGTCATAAAAAATAGAAACGACATGCAACGCATTCCTGTCACAACAGAAAGCTGATGTGAATCAATGGACAGTATACATGCAAAGAGTTATATAATCATCAGCATGTATAATATGTGATTTGCTTGAGGGTGGCCACACGTCAAGTCGTTCGTTTCAAACATGGGTGACACATATATCTACCTGTCTAGCCTAGCAGACCGACAGGTCATCTCCACTCTTTTTTTACAGTAGTAGGTGGAATCCTGCTAGGAGGGGCAGCTGGGCAGGGCTAGACTAGACACGCCTAACTTTTTTTTACACTTTAGCTTAATGAAACGCTAGATCTCCCAATCCATTCAAACGCTACAGCTCATGGCTCAAATCTCTAGGAAGCATATTATGAATGGATGGTGTAGATAAGGAGGTGCCTAGGCAGCCGGGATCTAAAAATCCACTCTCTTTCCTTTGGCGAAAATTGGAATAAAGGCCGGAACCATATTGCACGAACCACCATGTGTTAGGTTTGCTAGTCAGGTTAAGAGCAAGCTTAATAATAACGCTAACATCCGGCTATATAAATTGGTCACACCATCTCTATAACCTATCTAAGGCTGCAGGTAGTGGAAATATCATATAAAACATCTATAACCTATCTAAGGCTGCACGTAGTGGAAATATCATATAAAATATCATGCCATGTCAACTCGGTAGTTAGATGAGGACATAGTTAAATTATCTCTTCCCTAGCTAGTGGTCAGAGTCGTTGGTCTGTATCTTCTTTTATTTTGAACCCAGCTCTAGGGTGCACTTGAGCAAACAAGCGATGTTGTTCCATGCTTTGGTGGTTTCATTATGCAATGGAGCCGGGGATGCGAGATCCCTTTTCCTGTGAAAACATATAGTTAAATAAAGAAAGAGAATATTGAGTATCATGATATGATATCATATCATATCATATAAAATACGTGCTACTACATTTAATGCATGAAAATAAATAAGGTCATATATAATACCAACATATGATACTATGCACTATGAAAATAGTATTATACACTAGTATTATATGCATATACTAGTATATGATACTTGTCATTGCGAGCAACCTAATACCCAACCGTGCGTGGTGCAAGCCTTACTCCGGGATCACGGATCCTCTGATCATGGAGGGTCTCTCCTTACATGATGGTGTTCGTTTTGCTACTCTCCGAGGTTTCTCCCATGTGATAATGGAAGTAGACTGCTTGGAGTTGGTGACACTATGGAATTCTCGCCACAATTCTCATTCTATTGTGGCCTACTTATTAGATGAGATAGGAGAGCTTAGTACCTACTTTGATTCTTTTCTTATTTGCCGTGTTAGTAGATCAGCTAATCTGCCTGCGCATCTATGTGCGAAGCGTGCTTGTGCACTTGGTGTAACAGATAGCTGGATAGATGAAACTCCAAGCTTCTTGGTGACAAGCCTATTGGCTGACTCATCCATGAATGCTCTTCGATGAATAAAGCTCTCCAATTAGTCTGCAAAAAAAGCCTAATACCCAACCCATAGAATAGTTAGCTATACTGGATGCTATACTATTAATATGTGGTCCACTTTCTCCCTCACAAATGGGTGTTGGACGTCGCCCCACACCTGTTATAATCCTACTATCACTACTACGGAAAAACTTATACACAGAATCTTATCGGTAGTGCTGGATAAAAATAGGCGCTACTGCTAAGTAGCAGTAGCGCGCTGTCATAAAAGGCGCTACTGTCATAAAGTAGCGCGCTACATCGTCAAGAAGAAAAGGCGTTACTGCTATAATTGTCACACCGTTGCCGCCAGGCTAAGTATAGTAGTAGCGCTTTACCCTAACACGCGCTACTGCTAAACCCATCGTATCTTCTCCACCGGCCGCCCCTCACTCACCCCTCTTCACTCCACTCTCACTCTCCCCCGCACCCCGTTGTCCGCCGCCGCCGACGTTCAGCCCTCCCGGACCACCATCGTCGCCCGCCGCCTCCGACGCTCCTGCTCCTCCTCCGTCGAGGTAGTTCCTTCATCCCTCCTCCTTCCACCTCCCTCCCCTCCTTGTCCCTTTCCCGATCCCTCCCTCCTTCCACCTCCCTCTCCCTCCTCACTCCCGCCTCCTCCCTCCCACCTCCCTCCCTGCCTTATATGTCCTCCTCCTCCCGTCCTCCCTCACTCACCCCTCCCTTAGTTCCTACTCCCTCCACCTCCCTCTGTTTTTGAAATTTTAATGATAGAAATTTTTAGGTATTAAAATTTAGTAATAGAAGTTTGTAGTAAGAAAATTTAGGGTAGAACTAGGGTAATAGAAATTTTAGTAAGTGTTCAATAGAGTAGAACACTTACATTGCATTGTTTTTAGTAAGTGTTTAATAGAACTAGTTTATTTAGTAAGTGGTTAATCGAACTAGTTTAGAGAGAGAGACCTATATTGCCAAATTTAGTTATGTTAGGATTATATATAAGATATATTGAAATGTTTTTGTTAATATTTTCAACCATTGAAATGCAATGAGCATCAAGTTTGAATGCTCATGTGGCGCAGGGTACGTAGATCACAGACGAGCCGGTCGACGACGCCAAGAAGATCACTGACGACACCTGCACCCTCGACAGCCATCGTCTATAGTGAGTAAACATGTATATCTAGTGTTGTGTACTAGCTAGTGTTGCTCAAATATATGTAGATATAAACATGTATATCTAGTGTTGCTCAAATAGGATATGTGCTTGCCCAGGTGGCCTATGTTTGTAGGGAACACCTCCGAGTGGCCTATGTTTTGCCGGAGTGTTGATTAATTTCCGTTCCGGCAAATTTCAGGCGCTGTATATGTCCTTTTTTAGCAAAGGTCATGCTGGATTTTTTCATGAATTTTGACATGGCTTGTGCTATAATATAGGAAATATCAAGTGCGTTGGAAATGCCCGAAAGAACATTAAACAACATTTTGGGTTGACTTTATGTCTGGTGGGACTCCATATATGACAGTCAAAAAACAGTGAGGGAGTGTTCACCATATATGAGAGAAGAAGAATGCCGACTGTTGTCGTGGGGTCGTTCTTCCTCTTCTTTCTCGTGATAGACCTTTTGGTAATGCACGGGGAGGAACATAAGAACGACCATCACCGACGGTCAGAAATGTCAGAGAGGAATCGGTGAGGGAGAGTCTCCATCATATATGAGAGGACGAAGAACCCCGACTGTTGTCGTGGGGGTAGCTGTTTCTTCATTCCAAGGTGCTTGACATTTTGGTGTAATGCACTTTGGAATGATAGGAGTAGCTACCATCACCGACGGTCGCAAATGTCAGAGATGAAGAATTCCGACTGTTGTCGTGGGGGTAGTGATGACCCACAAGTATAGGGGATCTATCGTAGTCTTTTTGATAAGTAGAGTGTCGAACCCAAGGAGGAGCAGAAGGAAATGATAAGCAGTTTTCAGTAAGGTGTTCTCTGCAAGCACTGAAATTATCGGTAACATATAGTTTTGTGATAACGTAATTTGTAATGGGTAACAAGTAATAAAAGTAAATAAGGTGCAGCAAGATGTCCCAATCCTATTTGTAGCAAAGGACAAGCCCGGACACACTCTTATATAAAGTAAAATGCTCCCGAGGACACATGGGAATTATCGTCAAGCTAGTTCTCATCACGCTCATATGATTCGCGTTCGTTACTTTGATAATTTGATATGTGGGTGGACCGGTGCTTGGGTACTGCCCTTCCTTGGACAAGCATCCCACTTATGATTAACCCCTCTTGCAAGCATCCACAACTACAAAAGGAGTATTAAGGTAAACCTAACCATAGCATGAAACATATGGATCCAAATCAGCCCCTTACGAAGCAACGCATAAACTAGGGTTTAAGCTTCTGTCACTCTAGCAACCCATCATCTACTTATTACTTCCCAATGCCTTCCCCTAGGCCCAAATAATGGTGAAGTGTCATGTAGTCGACGTTCACATGACACCACTAGAGGAGAGACAACATACATCTCATCAAAATATCGAACGAATACCAAATTCACATGACTACTTATAGCAAGACTTCTCCCATGTCCTCAAGAACAAATGTAAATACTCACAAATCATATTAATGTTCATAATCAAAGGTTATTAATATGCATAAAGGATCTGAGCATATGATCTTTCACCAAGTAAACCAACTAGCATCAACTACAAGTAGTAATCAACACTGCTAGCAACCCGCAGGTACCAATCTGAGGTTTTGAGACAAAGATTGGATACAAGAGATGAACTAGGGTTTGAGATGAGATGGTGCTGGTGAATATGTTGATGGAGATTGACCCCCTCCCAATGAGAGGGTCGATGGTGATGACGATGGTAATGATTTCTCCCTCCCAGAGGGATGTTTCCCTGGCAGAACAGCTCCACCGGAGCCCTAGATTGGTCCCGCCAAGGTTCCGCCTCGTGGCGGCGGAGTTTCGTCACGAGATCTTGCTTATGATTTTTTTTCCAGGGCGAAAGACTTCATATGGCCATAGATGGGTACCGGAGGCCTGCCAGGGGGCCCACGAGGCAGGGGGCGCGCCCCCCACCCTCGTGGATGGTGGGTGGCCCCCCTCTGGTGCTTCCTTCGCCCAATATTTTTTATATATTCTAAAATTTACTTCCGTGAAGTTTCAGGACTTTTGGAGTTGTGCAGAATAGGCCTCTAATATTTACTCCTTTTCCAGCCCACAATTCCAACTGCTGGCATTCTCCCTCTTCCTATAAACCTTGTAAAATAAGAGAGAATAGACATAATTATTGTGACATAATGTGTAATAACAACCCATAATGCAGTAAATATCGATGTAAAAGCATGACGCAAAATGGACGTATCAACTCCCCCCAAGCTTAGACCTCGCTTCTCCTCAAGAGGAAGCCAATATCGAAAATATGTCCACATGTTTAGAGATAGAGGTGTCGATAAAATAAAATACGGACATGAGGGCATCATGATCATTCTTATAACAACATATATATATATATATATATATATATATTTATATATATGTATATATATATGATTCTTATGCTAAAGTAACAATTCATTCACAATTTCAAGTATGAATCAGAAACTTCATTGAAAACTAACAAACTATAATCTTAGTCATTGGAGCAATTGCAATTTATTATAACATCGGAAAGAGTCAATATAAGAGCTTTTCAGCAAGTCCACATACTCAACTATCATTTAGTCTTTCACAATTGCTAACACTCACGCAATAATTATGGGTAAGAAGTTTTAATCGAACACAGAGAAAGATAGGGGCTTATAGTTTTGCCTTCCAACCTTTTACCTCAAGGGAAATGTCAACAATAATAGTTCATGAAAACTCACATCCAATTAGCTATATATATCAAGATCTTTCCAACACACTGTGCTTGCCAAAGGATAAAATGTAAAAAGGAAATATGAAGATCACCATGACTCTTGTATGAAGTATAAGACAAGAATAAAAGATAGGCCCTTCGCAGAGGGAAGCAGAGGTTGTCATGTGTTTTTATGGTTGGATGCACGAAATCTTAATGCAAAAGAATGTCACTTTATATTTCCACTTGTGATATGGACCTTTATTATGCAGTCCGTCACTTTTATTTCTTCCACATCACAAGATCGTATAAAGCTTATTTTCTCCACACTAATAAATCATACATATTTAGGGAGCAATTTTTATTGCTTGCAACAATGACAACTTACTTGAAGGATCTTACTCAATCCATAGGTAGATATGGTGGACTCTCATGGCAAAACTAGGTTTAAGGATATTTAGAAGCACAAGTAGTATCTCTACTTGGTGCGAAGAATTTGGCTAGCATGAGGGGGAAAGGCAAGCTCAACATGTTGGATGATCCATGACAATATAATTTATTTCAGATGTAAGAAAACATAACCCATTACGTTGTCTTCCTTGTCCAACATCAAATTTTTAGCATGACATATTTTAATGAGTTCTCACAATCATAAAAGATGTCCAAGATAGTATATTTATATGTGAAAACCTCTCTTTCTTTATTACTTCCTATTAATTGCAACGATGACCAAAACTATGTTTGTCAACTCTCAACAACTTTTATTCATCATACCCTTTATATGTGAAGTCATTACTCTCCATAAGATCCATATGATCTATTTATTTCTTTTTATTCTTTCTCTTCTCTTTTATTTTTATTCCCTCCAGATCATGGCAAGATAATCAGGCCCTTGACCATAACTAATCTTTATTATATATAGCTCACGGACTCGATTACATAGAAGGATCATAAAGAAAAACTCAAAACTACATCTTACTAAAACTTTATTCTACTAGATCAAGATATAACCAAAAGGATCGAACTAAGAAAACGGTAAAGATAAAAGTGTGATGGTGATACGATACCGGGGCACTCCCCCAAGCTTGGGGGAGTGCCCATACCCATGTATTTATGTCTCTTTCTTCGGAGGTGGAGAAGAGATTGTTGATGATGTAGGCTTGTCGTCCAGCATCGAGCACAGGAGATGCTCCAACTTATGAATAATGCCCTTGAGTGCGATGATATGCTCTTGCAACAAAATATTTTCACTAGTTAGATACTTGTTCTGCACCCGAACTATTTCAATCATCTTGAAAGCTTCAATTTCAGTAGGGGTAAGAAGATTGTAATGAGGTTGAAGGATGTCTTCTTCTTCTGCTGCCGGAGCTTGACCCTCCGTGGTCTTCTTGATCCCCTCATCCTTGTTGGTCTCCCCGGGTACTTCTCTCTTCAGCACTATCTTCATTAGCCAAGCATCGTCGCCCTCATTGTTGGAGGAGGGGGACGACATGATGCCTGGCCTTGACAACTCTGGCAGAAAACAGCTTGAAACAAAAATAAAGGATAATTGCATGTTACGGTGGTCAAAACCTTCAGGAGATTATATAATGAATTTTTACCGACCAAAAGAAGTATTGTACAAGAAAACATAGTCCGGAGGGCACATGAGGTGCCCACGAGGCAGGGGGCGCGCCCTCCACCCTCGCGGATGCCTCGTGTCCTTTCCGGACTGCTTCCTATTTTCCTATTTTCTTAAATATTCCAAAACGGAGAAAAAACTGCTATTAGAACTGTTTTGGAGTCGGTTTACTTACCGTACCACATACCTCTTCCTTTTTGGAGGCTGAAACGTTCTGGAAAGTGTCCCTTATATACTCCTCCAGGGTTACGGTTTCAATAAAATTAGTTTCAACATTTATAGGGTTACCTGAGAAATAATGTTTGATTCTTTGATCGTTCACCACCCTCGGATTTGTGCCTTCGAAGTTGTTGATTTTTATGGCACCGGAACGATAGACCTCCTCGATAACGTAAGAACCTTCCCATTTAGAGAGGAGTTTTCCTGCAAAAAAAATCTTAAACGAGAGTTGTATAACAATACATAATCACCTACATTAAACTCATGTTTTTGTATCCTTTTGTCATGCCATCTTTTAACTTTTTTCTTTAAACAGCTTGGCATTCTCATAGGCATGGGTTCTCCACTCATCAAGTGAGCTAATGTCGAATAGTCTCTTCTCACCGGTAAGTTTGAAATCATAGTTGAGCTCTTTAATGGCCTAATATGCCTTATGTTCTAGTTCGAGAGGTAAGTGACATGCTTTTCCATAAACCATTTTATACGGAGACATACCCATAGGATTTTTCTATGCAGTTCTATAGGCCCATAATGCATCATCAAGATTCTTTGACCAATTCTTTCTAGATCTATTAACAGTATTTTGCGAGATTAATTTAAGCTCTTTATTACTCAATTCTACTTGACCACTAGACTGTGGATGATATGGAGATGCAATTCTATCATTAACATCATACTTAGCAAGCATTTTACGAAAAGCACCATGAATAAAATATGAACCACCATCAGTCATTAAATATCTAGGGACTCCAAACCTCGGAAAAAATAACTTATTTAAGCATCTTAATAGAGGTGTTATGATCAGCACTACTAGTTGGAATAGCTTCTACCCACTTAGTAACGTAATCAACAGCAACTAAAATATGTGTATACCCATTAGAGCAAGGAAACGGTCCCATATAATCAAAGCCCCAAACATCAAATGGTTCGATAACAAGTGAATAATTCATAGGCATTTCTTGACGTCTACTAATATTACCAATTCTTTGACATTCATCACAATACAAGACAAACTTACGGGCATCCTTGAAGAGAGTAGGCCAATAAAAACCGGATTGCAATACCTTATGTGCAGTTCTATCTCCAGCATGGTGTCCTCCATAAGCCTCGGAGTGACACTTCCGTAGGATCTGTTCATGTTCATGCTCAGGTACACAACGTCTAATAACATCATCTACTCCTTTATAAAGGTGTGGGTCATCTCAGAAGTAATGTCTTAAATCATAGAAAAACTCTGTCTTTTTGTTGGTATGTGAAACTAGGTGGTATAAATTTAGCAACAACGTAATTAGCATAATCAGCATACCATGGAGCACTACGAGAAGCATTTATGAAAGCTAATTGTTCATCAGGAAAGCTATCATCAATAGGTAGTGGGCCATCAAGAACATTCTCTAACCTAGACAAGTTGTCTGCAACGGGGTTCTCAGCTCCCTTTCTATCAATAATATGCAAATCAAATTCTTGTAGCAAGAGAACCCATCTAATAAGTCTAGGTTTAGCCTCTTTCTTTTCCATAAGATATTTAATAGTAGCATGATCAGTGTGAACAATTACTTTAGAATCAACAATATAAGGTCTGAACTTATCACAAGCAAATACAACTGCTAAAAATTCCTTTTCAGTAGTAGCATAATTTCTCTAGGCACTATCTAGAGTTTTACTAGCATATTGGATAACATTTAATTTCTTATCAACTCTTTGTCCTAGAACATCACCTACGACATAATCACTAGCATCACACATAATTTCAAAGGGTAAATTCCAATCAAGGGGCTGAACAATAGGTGCAGAAATCAAAGCTTTCTTAAGTATTTCAAATGCTTCTACACAATCATCATCAAAGACAAAAGGAACATATTTTTGTAAGAGATTAGTCAAAGGCCTGGAAATTTTTGAGAAGTCTTTAATGAACCTCCTATAAAAACCGGCATGACCAAGGAAACTTCTTATACCTTTAATGTCCTTAGGACACGACATCTTCTCAATAGCATCAACTTTAGCTTTATCAACTTCAATACCTCTTTCAGAAATTTTATGCCCCAAGACAATGCCTTCATTAACCATAAAGTGGGACTTCTCCCAATTCAAGACAAGATTAGTTTCTTCACATCTCTGCAAAACTCGATCAAGGTTGCTTAAGCAATCATCAAAAGAAGTTCCATATACAGAAAAATCATCCATGAATACCTCAACAATCTTTTCACAGAAGTCAGAGAATATAGTAGTCATACATCTTTGAAAGGTAGCAGGTGCATTATATAAACCAAAAGGCATACGGCTATAAGCAAAGGTATCAAAAGGGCAAGTAAAGGTGGTCTTTTCCTGATCCTCTTTCGACACAGGTATTTGAGAGAAACCAGAATAACCATCTAGAAAGCAAAAATGTGTATGTTTAGATAATCTTTCTAGCATTTGATCAATAAAAGGTAAAGGGTAATGATCCTTTTAGTAGCTTTATTTAATTTGCAGAAATAAATTACCATTCTATAACCTGTAACAATTCTTTGTAGGATCAATTCATCTTTATCATTAGGAACAACAGTAATACCTCCCTTCTTAGGGACACAATGGACAGGACTTACCCACTGACTATCAGCAACGGGATAAATTATACCTGCCTCCAGAAACTTTAGTATTTCTTTTCTTATCACTTCTTTCATTTTAGGATTTAACCGTCGTTGGTGATCAACAACCGGTTAAGCATCCTTTTCCAATTTTATTTTGTGCTGGCATAGAGTGGGACTAATGCCCTTAAGATCATCAAGAGTATATCCAATAGCAGCACGGTGCTTCTTCAGAGTTTTCAATAATTTCTCTTCTTCTTGCTCTGAAAGGTTAGCACTAATAATAACAGGATATATCTTCTTTTCATCAAGATAAGCATATTTAAGAGTATCAGGTAATGGTTTAAGCTCAAACACGGGATCGCCCTTGGGTGGAGGAGGATCCCCTAGGATTTCGACAACCAAGTTGTGTTTCAAAATAGGTCCCTATTTGAAGAATACTCCATGTATTTCCCTTCTTTCATTCATAAACATATCATTTTCATGGTCTAGCAAATATTGTTCTAAAGGATCATTAGGAGGCACGGCAATAGAAGCAAGACAAATAATTTCATCTTTACTAGGCAATTCTTTATCATGGGGTTGTCTACGAACTTTAGCAAAATTAAAATCATGAGACATATCCCCTAAACCAACAGAAACAATATCCTTTTTGCAGTCTATCTTAGCATTAACGGTATTCAAGAAGGGTCCACCAAATATAGTGGGACAAAAGTCATCTTGTGGGGAACCAAGAACAAGAAAATTAGAAGGATATTTAACTTTCCCACACAAGACTTCAACATCTCTAACAATCTCATATAGCATTCTTCAATGACATAGTGAGAATGACATAAAAATAATTCGCAATATACTTGGCAAAAACAATTCTATATTTTATTTGATACCTAAAATATGTAAAGGTATTTGGTTACTGTAAATACCAAAAAAATATTTTATGCGATACCTAAAACATTTTTATATTCGAAAAACCTTCCGATTAATTACTAGGTTTCTATTCTATTCAAAAGACCATTCTACATATCTACATTGTACAACAAAATTCTACCATTCTACATTCAACAAGCAAATCCACACTACTGCCTACTACCATTCTTCCTATCTATAATATTCAAAAAATCTACATTCTACCTATATTTTCTATTCTATTCAAAATACCTACATTCTATTCAAAAAACCTATATTTTCTATTGTACTCGAAAAACATACATTACAAGAAAATTCTACCTATCTACCATACTAGTGCCTACTACCATTCTACCTATCTACCATCCTAACAATTCAGTGGAAGAACAGAGGGAGGAGGGAGGAAGGGAGGGAGGGAGGAAGGAGGAGGGACAACTACCTCGGTGGAGGAGTAGTGGGAGCATCGGCGGCGGCGGGCGATGATGACGGCGGCAACGAGGAGAGAGAGAGAGAGAGAGAGAGAGAGAGAGAGAGAGAGAGAGAGAGACTGATGAGATGAGGAAAGGGACGGACGAGTGGGGGATAAGATGAGTTTATTAGTACCGTGGGGCAGAGGGCCCGCGCTACTGCTAAGCCCAATACCTATAGCGTTGGCATGATACCCGGCGCTGCTGTTATGTGGGGCCCACCATCTGGCCCGTGCATCCATACTAACAACGCGGTGATGATACCCCACGCTTCTGCTACCGAGTTAGTAGTAGCGCGGCTAGCATACACGACACTGCTACTGTGGCCTGCCCCGGGGTGCCCTGCAGAGCACTTAGTAGTAGCACCATTTAGCTAGACACACGCTGTGACAAATATTTAGCTGTAGCGCTGGTGCACGACCCCACGCTACTGCTAAGCATCTACCTATAAGGAAGGTGACATAGTTGTAGCAAAACAGTTTACACTTGTGAATGGGTCGTAGCAAACGAGAAACTGGTTGTAGCACAAAAGCACGCGGTTGTAGTAAAAAAATGGACGCGTTGGTTGTTTGTAGCAAAACCAGACGCCGGTGGCAGTAGGCTGGCTATGCTGGTTGTAGCATCGTGTAATGGTCCCCCCCCCCCTAGAAATGAAAGGACCGGCGTGGCACTCCATAGGAGGTGTCAGAGGTGGAGGGCATGGGAGATGGTGGGATCAAGGGGTGCCGCTTCATCGCGACGTGAGGAAGAAGACGAGGATGCGCGGGGGACGAGTGGATGAGCTGAAGAGAGAAAGGTGAATACGTGGCGCGGCAAGGAGCAAAGGATCGATCCAGATCCAATGCAGCGCGTGTGTCCGGTGCAATGGTTCGGCCGGTGCCCTGGCTGGAAACGTTTCCCTTAGTGGTTCACCAAACAGATTACTGAAAATCGTTGATTTTTGCAAACTGTTTGGTAAACTTTCACCAAACGGGGTAATGAAAATCAGTGATTTTTTGCAAATTGATAGGCTTCGGTGGTTTCAGCAAACCTCGACGCAATTGTGATAGCTTTTTTCCAATTTAGTCGGCAAACATTATAGTCGTATGTTGTTCAGTTACATATAGTCAGTATTAATTATACTAGTACGTGTGCTCCCCGCAAAACAGATTTGAATCACCTTGGGATGATTAATACTCCCTCCTTCCATCTATATAGGGCCTAATGCGTTTTTCAAGACCGCCTTTGACTATTGATAAGATTAATAGTATATGACATGCATAATGTAAAAATTATATCATTGAAAGTTCCTTTCACATACGAATTTGACGATGATTTTTCACGTTGGGTGCCCTTTTAAGAGGCTACTCGATCAATCACGTCCCGCTGGGCAGTCATTATTAAATGATTGTGTACTGAAGATTAATTATTAAAAAATTGAATACGCAAGGATTGAAGATCAACAGCTCAAAAGAAAGAGATTGAAGATCAAGATAGGACAAGTATATAATACCTTGCGCGTGTGTGTGTCCATCCTTTCCGGAAAGATCAAAATAGGTGGGTATGCTTATGCACTCATGCATCCGCGCAAGCTGTCTTAGCTTTTCTCTACAACATGATAATTTCTCATTCGAAACTTGCGAATCAAGGTGAGTATATGTCCTGGTCTCTTGGAGCCATCCTTGAAGATGATAAAAAGTGTCATCTCACTAAGAGGCACATGATAATGTTCTTTTCACTCGGAACTAATGTCAGTGGCCCTATGGTTTGCTACCTTTTGCCTTTCCTTTGCAAAAAGGTGGGATAGCACCCGGGTGCCTAGGCACCCCGTTATCATGTTCGTTCCTGCAGAGAACAACGCCTAGAGATGTGCACCACATCTGCACACAGCAGCAGACCATTTGTAGGTGTCAGGATAATTAGCCAGGCCATTTGACCGAGACGAACAGCGGTGCTCCTAGGCTGTAGTATTTGGCAGGATAGGCAACAGGTCCTAGGCTGTAGCAGTGTTCTTATAGGCTGTAGTAGGTAGCGTAGGACTGTGGGATGTAGGTCTGGCAGGAGGTGCATGGTGCATGCTGTGCTGCTGCATGCGGCGTTTCTTATATATAAATAAAGATCACACTCCGCCACGTATTGATTCAGCCTGGTGAGGAACGCGGGGCTCTAGGGACCGCCGAAGCACAGTAAATAGGCTATTCGGGGTATATATTGGAGAGGCCACACGAAAAAGCACTGCAGAGGCTGGTCTGCAGGCCGCTCTTAATCCACTTCGCCGAACAAGCATGGGAATGTGTGCTGCCGGATGTATTACAATATGTACACCTGCAGGCCGCTCTTAATCCACTTCGCCGAACAAGCATGGGAATGTGTGCTGCCGGATGTATTACAATATGTACACCTGCCTGAAAAGGCCGTATATTGCTGTATTGCGTAGGCCCCATGTCGTACATGCATGAACAAGTGGGATGGCGACAGGCACGTGCCACTGTCGGGGCTTCATTATTTCCCGCAGAACGACACATGTAGGTGTTTGTGTTTAATCTTTGGATACACTTGAGACGTTGGATTTAGGCGAGCTTTGTTAAGGAGGTATATTAAAAAGGCGCAACAGTTATCTAATTATTTGTTTAGAAAACAGCAGCTAATTGCGGACTAGTTAGAGGATTAATTTGTAAAAACAGAGGAATCCGCGATGAAAGTGTGTTATTAGCACCCGAAGGCACAACATTTTTTAAGAAAAGAGGCACAACTAGCTAATTATTTTTTCAAAAAATAGCATCTAATTGCACACTAGTTTGAGAATTAGTTTTATAAAAAAGATAAATCATCGATGAACGTATGTTATTAGCATCCGAATAGCCGCACAACTTCTTTTTAGAGAAATTTCAAGGTGGTCCAAAGCAATATAGACCGTTAAATTTTAATTATCTAATGGCTTATATAACTATTGCCCACTCCGTTTTTATTTACTCTATATATTAGATTTGTCTAAAGTCAAAATTTATAAACTTTCAACAAGTTTGTAGAAAAATATAATAACATATACACCACCAAATAAATACCATTGGATTCGTAATTGAATGTATTTTCACATCATATAAATTTATTATTGTAAATGTTCTTCGGTTTTCTACAAACTTGGTCAAACTTTATAAAGTTTGACTTTAGTCAAAGATAATATGCGGAGTAAATAAAAATCGGGGAGTACCTCTTAGCAGGTAACATGAGGTAATATTCCATTAATGATGGCGTGGGGGTTAGTATGGACATTGTTGCGGTATAATTAAGAAAATAAACTATTATAATTTCTTCCTTTCCTTTTAAGCCATGAGTATATAAGAAAATAAAATAATCAGAGCTAATTAATTCCAGATTTTGTTTCCAAGTTTTTTTGCTTAACGTACCTTATCATCATGTCTGACAAACGAAATAAGAAGTTTGTCATGTTCTGTCATATATGTCTATGCTTGTTTTATTTTTTCAGTTGGGAGCTAAACACCTAGAATTTGGTTTTAGAAAACACCAAAAATGAATGACAAAATCATAGCAAAAAGCAGTCAAAATACCATCATAAATTTTTTGTAACAAAGCAACCATGTGTACCAGTGTTCCTGCACATTTTTTTGAGGGGTAACACATTTTTTTTGTGTTAGAGAAGATAATGCATAACAGAGAATGTTTTGCATATTTCTCACACAAGAAAAAGTCATATAGGTTCCTAGCATGGCTTGTGTACATTTATTTTCCTTATTGGCTCTCTTAGAATGATGCGAGTACACTTAACGATGATTATTATGTTGCAATCTAGATGAATTATAATAATTTCTTTGTAGTGTGTATATAATTTTTTAGGATCACATGGATATGTATCATATTTTACAACGCGAGAATTATTCATCTTCATATGGTAGATACAACACATACGTACGGGGTTCAGATGTGAACTTTTGTTATATTGGAAAGAGATGTTGGAAATAATTTAAACATTCATTTGTGACAAGTTTTTGCCATATTATAATTTTCTGTGTGGTCAAATATATCCTTGATGAATGGACAAATGAAATATTTCTCATGCCTATTAAGGGGCAAGAGGGACCATCTTAAGAGAGCTCTTTAAAAAACGCATGCGTTAGTTGATTGTTTGCTAAACAAATAGTAGCTAATTGCACACTAATTTGAAGATTAGTTTATATAAAAAGAGACAAATGCTCCGACGGTACATACACAGAAGATAGCCGAATAGAAAATTGATACTTTTTGAAGTTGGCTGTTCGTTGGGCCAGTGCAATACTTATTGCTGCTGCAACTTTAGCAGACAGAGCAGACTTATCCTGTATGGCAGCACTATTTGTATAGATGTATATTGGGCCGTATACCTCCGAAACACTGACAGGAATGAATCGCAAAGCCCTTTCCCACTAAGGGGATACCGAGCTACCTGACGCTCGGCCTCTGCAACGCCGCTCTCAGAGGCCACACACCTTCTGAACTTTTTTGCATCAAGAATATCAGAGATGACTACTGCTCTCGGAATTGAAGGAACAGGGTGGTGCTATTATGGTCATAAAAAATAGAAACGACATGCAACGCATTCCTGTCACAACAGAAAGCTGATGTGAATCAATGGACAGTATACATGCAAAGAGTTATATAATCATCAGCATGTATAATATGTGATTTGCTTGAGGGTGGCCACACGTCAAGTCGTTCGTTTCAAACATGGGTGACACATATATCTACCTGTCTAGCCTAGCAGACCGACAGGTCATCTCCACTCTTTTTTTACAGTAGTAGGTGGAATCCTGCTAGGAGGGGCAGCTGGGCAGGGCTAGACTAGGCACGCCTACTTTTTTTTTACACTTTAGCTTAATGAAACGCTAGATCTCCCAATCCATTCAAACGCTACAGCTCATGACTCAAATCTCTAGGAAGCATATTATGAATGGATGGTGTAGATAAGGAGGTGCCTAGACACCCGGGATCTAAAAATCCACTCTCTTTCCTTTGGCGAAAATTAGAATAAAGGCCGGGACCATATTGCACGAACCACCATGTGTTAGGTTTGCTAGTCAGGTTAAGAGCAAGGTTAATAATAACGCTAACAGCCGGCTATATAAATTGGTCACACCATCTCTATAACCTATCTAAGGCTTCAGGTAGTGGAAATATCATATAAAACATCTATAACCTATCTAAGGCTGCACGTAGTGGAAATATCATATAAAATATCATGCCATGTCAACTCGGTAGTTAGATGAGGACATAGTTAAATTATCTCTTCCCTAGCTAGTGGTCAGAGTCGTTGGTCTGTATCTTCTTTTATTTTGACCCCAGCTCTAGGGTGCACTTGAGCAAACAAGCGATGTTGTTCCGTGCTTTGGTGGTTTCATTATGCAATGGAGCCGGGGATGTGAGATCCCTTTTCCTCTGAAAACATACAGTTAAATAAAGAAAGAGAATATTGAGTATCATCATATGATATGATATCATATCATATAAAATACGTGCTACTACATTTAATGCATGAAAATAAATAAGGTCATATATAATATCAAGTATGATACTATGCACTATGAAAATAGTATTATACACTAGTATTATATGCATATATTAGTATATGATACTTGTCATTGCGAGCAACCTAATACCCAACCGTGCGTGGTGCAAGCCTTACTCCGGGATCACGGATCCTCTGATCATGGAGGGTCTCTCCTTACGTGATGGTGTTCGTTTTGCTACTCTCCGAGGTTTCTCCCATGTGATAATGGAAGTAGACTGCTTGGAGTTGGTGACACTATGGAATTCTCGCCACAATTCTCATTCTATTGTGGCCTACTTATTAGATGAGATAGGAGAGCTTAGTACCTACTTTGATTCTTTTCTTATTTGCCATGTTAGTAGATCAGCTAATCTGCCTGCGCATCTATGTGCGAAGCGTGCTTGTGCACTTGGTGTAACAGATAGCGGATAGATGAAACTTCAAGCTTCTTGGTGACAAGCCTATTGGCTGACTCATCCATGAATGTTCTTCGATGAATAAAGCTCTCCAATTAGTCTGCAAAAAAAAAGCCTAATACCCAACCCATAGAATAGTTAGCTATACTTGGATGCTATACTATTAATATGTGGTCCACTTTCTCCCCCACAAATGGGTGTTGGACGTCGCCCCACACCTGTTATAATCCTACTATCACTACTACGGAAAAACTTATATACAGAATCTTATCGGTAGTGCTGGATAAAAATAGGCGCTACTGTCATAAAGTAGCGCGCTACATCGTCAAGAAGAAAAGGCGTTACTACTATAATTGTCACACCGTTGCCGCCAGGCTAAGTATAGTAGTAGCGCTTTACCCTAACACGCGCTACTGCTAAACCCATCGTATCTTCTCCACCGGCCGCCCCTCACTCACCCCTCTTCACTCCACTCTCACTCTCCCCCGCACCCCGTTGTCCGCCGCCGCCGATGTTCAGCCCTCCCGGACCACCGTCGTCGCCCGCCGCCGCCGACGCTCCTGCTCCTCCTCCGTCGAGGTAGTTCCTTCATCCCTCCTCCTTCCACCTCCCTCCCCTCCTTGTCCCTTTCCCGATCCCTCCTTCCTTCCACCTCCCTCTCCCTCCTCACTCCCGCCTCCTCCCTCCCACCTCCCTCCCTGCCTTATATGTCCTCCTCCTCCCGTCCTCCCTCACTCACCCCTCCCTTAGTTCCTACTCCCTCCACCTCCCTCTGTTTTTGAAATTTTAATGATAGAAATTTTTAGGTATTAAAATTTAGTAATAGAAGTTTGTAGTAAGAAAATTTAGGGTAGAACTAGGGTAATAGAAATTTTAGTAAGTGTTCAATAGAGTAGAACACTTACATTGCATTGTTTTTAGTAAGTGTTTAATAGAACTAGTTTATTTAGTAAGTGGTTAATCGAACTAGTTTAGAGAGAGAGACCTATATTGCCAAATTTAGTTATGTTAGGATTATATATAAGATATATTGAAATGTTTTTGTTAATATTTTCAACCATTGAAATGCAATGAGCATCAAGTTTGAATGCTCATGTGGCGCAGGGTACGTAGATCACAGACGAGCCGGTCGACGACGCCAAGAAGATCACTG
Organism: Triticum urartu; assembly: GCF_056163025.1. Lineage (NCBI taxonomy): Eukaryota > Viridiplantae > Streptophyta > Magnoliopsida > Poales > Poaceae > Triticum > Triticum urartu. The sequence goes on along the minus strand of NC_141879.1, from coordinate 34,208,855 downwards.
ACGACACCTGCACCCTCGACAGCCATCGTCTATAGTGAGTAAACATGTATATCTAGTGTTGTGTACTAGCTAGTGTTGCTCAAATATATGTAGATATAAACATGTATATCTAGTGTTGCTCAAATAGGATATGTGCTTGCCCAGGTGGCCTATGTTTGTAGGGAACACCTCCGAGTGGCCTATGTTTTGTCGGAGTGTTGATTAATTTCCGTTCCGGAAAATTTCAGGCGTTGTATATGTCCTTTTTTAGCAAAGGTCATGCTGGATTTTTTCATGAATTTTGACATGGCTTGTGCTATAATATAGGAAATATCAAGTGCGTTGGAAATGCCGGAAAGAACATTAAACAACATTTTGGGTTGACTTTAAGTCTGGTGGGACTCCATATATGACAGTCAAAAAACAGTGAGGGAGTGTTCACCATATATGAGAGAAGAAGAATGCCGACTGTTGTCGTGGGGTCGTTCTTCCTCTTCTTTCTCGTGATAGACCTTTTGGTAATGCACGGGGAGGAACATAAGAACGACCATCACCGACGGTCAGAAATGTCAGAGAGGAATCGGTGAGGGAGAGTCTCCATCATATATGAGAGGACGAAGAACCCCGACTGTTGTCGTGGGGGTAGCTGTTTCTTCATTCCAAGGTGCTTGACATTTTGGTGTAATGCACTTTGGAATGATAGGAGTAGCTACCATCACCGACGGTCGCAAATGTCAGAGATGAAGAATTCCGACTGTTGTCGTGGGGGTAGTGATGACCCACAAGTATAGGGGATCTATCGTAGTCTTTTTGATAAGTAGAGTGTCGAACCCAAGGAGGAGCAGAAGGAAATGATAAGCAGTTTTCAGTAAGGTGTTCTCTGCAAGCACTGAAATTATCGGTAACATATAGTTTTGTGATAAGGTAATTTGTAATGGGTAACAAGTAATAAAAGTAAATAAGGTGCAGCAAGATGTCCCAATCCTATTTGTAGCAAAGGACAAGCCCGGACACACTCTTATATAAAGTAAAATGCTCCCGAGGACACATGGGAATTATCGTCAAGCTAGTTCTCATCACGCTCATATAATTCGCGTTCGTTACTTTGATAATTTGATATGTGGGTGGACCGGTGCTTGGGTACTGCCCTTCCTTGGACAAGCATCCCACTTATGATTAACCCCTCTTGCAAGCATCCACAACTACAAAAGGAGTATTAAGGTAAACCTAACCATAGCATGAAACATATGGATCCAAATCAACCCCTTACGAAGCAACACATAAACTAGGGTTTAAGCTTCTGTCACTCTAGCAACCCATCATCTACTTATTACTTCCCAATGCCTTCCCCTAGGCCCAAATAATGGTGAAGTGTCATGTAGTCGACGTTCACATGACACCACTAGAGGAGAGACAACATACATCTCATCAAAATATCGAACGAATACCAAATTCACATGACTACTTATAGCAAGACTTCTCCCATGTCCTCAAGAACAAACGTAACTACTCACAAATCATATTAATGTTCATAATCAAAGGTTATTAATATGCATAAAGGATCTGAGCATATGATCTTTCACCAAGTAAACCAACTAGCATCAACTACGAGTAGTAATCAACACTGCTAGCAACCCGCAGGTACCAATCTGAGGTTTTGAGACAAAGATTGGATACAAGAGATGAACTAGGGTTTGAGATGAGATGGTGCTGGTGAATATGTTGATGGAGATTGACCCCCTCCCGATGAGAGGGTCGATGGTGATGACGATGGTAATGATTTCCCCCTCCCAGAGGGATGTTTCCCTGGCAGAACAGCTCCACCGGAGCCCTAGATTGGTCCCGCCAAGGTTCCGCCTCGTGGCGGCGGAGTTTCGTCACGAGATCTTGCTTATGATTTTTTTCCAGGGCGAAAGACTTCATATGGCCATAGATGGGTACGGAGGCCTGCCAGGGGGCCCACGAGGCAGGGGGCGCGCCCCCCACCCTCGTGGATGGTGGGTGGCCCCCCTCTGGTGCTTCATTCGCCCAATATTTTTTATATATTCTAAAATTTACTTCCGTGAAGTTTCAGGACTTTTGGAGTTGTGCAGAATAGGCCTCTAATATTTACTCCTTTTCCAGCCCACAATTCCAACTGCTGGCATTCTCCCTCTTCGTGTAAACCTTGTAAAATAAGAGAGAATAGACATAAGTATTGTGACATAATGTGTAATAACAACCCATAATGCAGTAAATATCGATGTAAAAGCATGACGCAAAATGGACGTATCAACTCCCCCCAAGCTTAGACCTCGCTTCTCCTCAAGAGGAAGCCAATATCGAAAATATGTCCACATGTTTAGAGATAGAGGTGTCGATAAAATAAAATACGGACATGAGGGCATCATGATCATTCTTATAACAACACATATATATATATGTATATATATATATATATGATTCTTATGCTAAAGTAACAATTCATTCACAATTTCAAGTATGAATCAGAAACTTCATTGAAAACTAACAAACTATAATCTTAGTCATTGGAGCAATTGCAATTTATTATAACATCGGAAAGAGTCAATATAAGAGTTTTTCAGCAAGTCCACATACTCAACTATCATTTAGTCTTTCACAATTGCTAACACTCACGCAATAATTATGGGTAAGAAGTTTTAATCGGACACAGAGAAAGATAGGGGCTTATAGTTTTGCCTCCCAACCTTTTACCTCAAGGGAAATGTCAACAATAATAGTTCATGAAAACTCACATCCAATTAGCTATATATATCAAGATCTTTCCAACACACTGTGCTTGCCAAAGGATAAAATGTAAAAAGGAAATATGAAGATCACCATGACTCTTGTATGAAGTATAAGACAAGAATAAAAGATAGGCCCTTCGCAGAGGGAAGCAGAGGTTGTCATGTTTTTTTATGGTTGGATGCATGAAATCTTAATGCAAAAGAACGTCACTTTATATTTCCACTTGTGATATGGACCTTTATTATGCAGTCCGTCACTTTTATTTCTTCCACATCACAAGATCGTATAAAGCTTATTTTCTCCACACTAATAAATCATACATATTTAGGGAGCAATTTTTATTGCTTGCAACAATGACAACTTACTTGAAGGATCTTACTCAATCCATAGGTAGATATGGTGGACTCTCATGGCAAAACTAGGTTTAAGGATATTTAGAAGCACAAGTAGTATCTCTACTTGGTGCGAAGAATTTGGCTAGCATGAGGGGGAAAGGCAAGCTCAACATGTTGGATGATCCATGACAATATAATTTATTTCAGATGTAAGAAAACATAACCCATTAAGTTGTCTTCCTTGTCCAACATCAACTTTTTAGCATGACATATTTTAATGAGTGCTCACAATCATAAAAGGTGTCCAAGATAGTATATTTATATGTGAAAACCTCTCTTTCTTTATTACTTCCTATTAATTGCAACGATGACCAAAACTATGTTTGCCAACTCTCAACAACTTTTATTCATCATACCCTTTATATGTGAAGTCATTACTCTCCATAAGATCCATATGATCTCTTTATTTCTTTTTATTCTTTCTCTTCTCTTTTATTTTTATTCCCTCCAGATCATGGCAAGATAATCAGGCCCTTGACCATAACTAATCTTTATTATATATAGCTCACGGACTCGATTACATAGAAGGATCATAAAGAAAAACTCAAAACTACATCTTACTAAAACTTTATTCTACTAGATCAAGATATAACCAAAAGGATCGAACTAAGAAAACGGTAAAGATAAAAGTGTGATGGTGATACGATACCGGGGCACTCCCCCAAGCTTGGCGGTTGCCAAGGGGAGTGCCCATACCCATGTATTTATGTCTCTTTCTTCGGAGGTGGAGAAGAGATTGTTGATGATGTAGGCTTGTCGTCCAGCATCGAGCACAGGAGATGCTCCAACTTATGAATAATGCCCTTGAGTGCGATGATATGCTCTTGCAACAAAATATTTTCACTAGTTAGATACTTGTTCTGCACCCGAACTATTTCAATCATCTTGAAAGCTTCAATTTCAGTAGGGGTAAGAAGATTGTAATGAGGTTGAAGGATGTCTTCTTCTTCTGCTGCCGGAGCTTGACCCTCCGTGGTCTTCTTGATCCCCTCATCCTTGTTGGTCTCCCCGGGTACTTCTCTCTTCAGCACTATCTTCATTAGCCAAGCATCGTCGCCCTCATTGTTGGAGGAGGGGGACGACATGATGCCTGGCCTTGACAACTCTGGCAGAAAACAGCTTGAAACAAAAATAGAGGATAATTGCATGTTACGGTGGTCAAAACCTTCAGGAGATTATATAATGAATTTTTACCGACCAAAAGAAGTATTGTACAAGAAAACATAGTCCGGAGGGCACATGAGGTGCCCACGAGGCAGGGGGCGCGCCCTCCACCCTCGCGGATGCCTCGTGTCCTTTCCGGACTGCTTCCTATTTTCCTATTTTCTTAAATATTCCAAAACGGAGAAAAAACTGCTATTAGAACTGTTTTGGAGTCGGTTTACTTACCGTACCACATACCTCTTCCTTTTTGGAGGCTGAAACGTTCTGGAAAGTGTCCCTTATATACTCCTCCAGGGTTACGGTTTCAATAAAATTAGTTTCAACATTTATAGGGTTACCTGAGAAATAATGTTTGATTCTTTGATCGTTCACCACCCTCGGATTTGTGCCTTCGAAGTTGTTGATTTTTATGGCACCGGAACGATAGACCTCCTCGATAACGTAAGGACCTTCCCATTTAGAGAGGGGTTTTCCTGCAAAAAAATCTTAAACGAGAGTTGTATAACAATACATAATCACCTACATTAAACTCATGTTTTTGTATCCTTTTGTCATGCCATCTTTTAACTTTTTTCTTTAAACAGCTTGGCATTCTCATAGGCATGGGTTCTCCACTCATCAAGTGAGCTAATGTCGAATAGTCTCTTCTCACCGGTAAGTTTGAAATCATAATTGAGCTCTTTAATGGCCTAATATGCCTTATGTTCTAGTTCGAGAGGTAAGTGACATGCTTTTCCATAAACCATTTTATACGGAGACATACCCATAGGATTTTTCTATGCAGTTCTATAGGCCCATAATGCATCATCAAGATTCTTTGACCAATTCTTTCTAGATCTATTAACAGTATTTTGCGAGATTAATTTAAGCTCTTTATTACTCAATTCTACTTGACCACTAGACTGTGGATGATATGGAGATGCAATTCTATCATTAACATCATACTTAGCAAGCATTTTACGAAAAGCACCATGAATAAAATATGAACCACCATCAGTCATTAAATATCTAGGGACTCCAAACCTCGGAAAAAATAACTTATTTAAGAATCTTAATAGAGGTGTTATGATCAGCACTACTAGTTGGAATAGCTTCTACCCACTTAGTAACGTAATCAACAGCAACTAAAATATGTGTATACCCATTAGAGCAAGGAAACGGTCCCATATAATTAAAACCCCAAACATCAAATGGTTCGATAACAAGTGAACTACTAATATTACCAATTCTTTGACATTCATCACAAGACAAGGCAAACTTACGGGCATCCTTGAAGAGAGTAGGCCAATAAAAACCGGATTGCAATACCTTATGTGCAGTTCTATCTCCAGCATGGTGTCCTCCATAAGCCTCGGAGTGACACTTCCGTAGGATCTGTTCATGTTCATGCTCAGGTACACAACGTCTAATAACATCATCTACTCCTTTATAAAGGTGTGGGTCATCCCAGAAGTAATGTCTTAAATCATAGAAAAACTCTGTCTTTTTGTTGGTATGTGAAACTAGGTGGTATAAATTTAGCAACAATGTAATTAGCATAATCAGCATACCATGGAGCACTACGAGAAGCATTTATGAAAGCTAATTGTTCATCAGGAAAGCTATCATCAATAGGTAGTGGGCCATCAAGAACATTCTCTAACCTAGACAAGTTGTCTGCAACGGGGTTCTCAGCTCCCTTTCTATCAATAATATGCAAATCAAATTCTTGTAGCAAGAGAACCCATCTAATAAGTCTAGGTTTAGCCTCTTTCTTTTCCATAAGATATTTAATAGTAGCATGATCAGTGTGAACAATTACTTTAGAATCAACAATATAAGGTCTGAACTTATCACAAGCAAATACAACTGCTAAAAATTCCTTTTCAGTAGTAGCATAATTTCTCTAGGCACTGTCTAGAGTTTTACTAGCATATTGGATAACATTTAATTTCTTATCAACTCTTTGTCCTAGAACATCACCTACAACATAATCACTAGCATCACACATAATTTCAAAGGGTAAATTCCAATCAAGGGGCTGAACAATAGGTGCAGAAATCAAAGCTTTCTTAAGTATTTCAAATGCTTCTACACAATCATCATCAAAGACAAAAGGAACATATTTTTGTAAGAGATTAGTCAAAGGCCTGGAAATTTTTGAGAAGTCTTTAATGAACCTCCTATAAAAACCGGCATGACCAAGGAAACTTCTTATACCTTTAATGTCCTTAGGACACGACATCTTCTCAATAGCATCAACTTTAGCTTTATCAACTTCAATACCTCTTTCAGAAATTTTATGCCCCAAGACAATGCCTTCATTAACCATAAAGTGGGACTTCTCCCAATTCAAGACAAGATTAGTTTCTTCACATCTCTGCAAAACTCGATCAAGGTTGCTTAAGCAATCATCAAAAGAAGTTCCATATACAGAAAAATCATCCATGAATACCTCAACAATCTTTTCACAGAAGTCAGAGAATATAGTAGTCATACATCTTTGAAAGGTAGCAGGTGCATTATATAAACCAAAAGGCATACGGCTATAAGCAAAGGTATCAAAAGGGCAAGTAAAGGTGGTCTTTTCCTGATCCTCTTTCGACACAGGTATTTGAGAGAAACCAGAATAACCATCTAGAAAGCAAAAATGTGTATGTTTAGATAATCTTTCTAGCATTTGATCAATAAAAGGTAAAGGGTAATGATCCTTTTAGTAGCTTTATTTAATTTGCAGAAATAAATTACCATTCTATAACCTGTAACAATTCTTTGTAGGATCAATTCATCTTTATCATTAGGAACAACAGTAATACCTCCCTTCTTAGGGACACAATGGACAGGACTTACCCACTGACTATCAGCAACGGGATAAATTATACCTGCCTCCAGAAACTTTAGTATTTCTTTTCTTATCACTTCTTTCATTTTAGGATTTAACCGTCGTTGGTGATCAACAACCGGTTAAGCATCCTTTTCCAATTTTATTTTGTGCTGGCATAGAGTGGGACTAATGCCCTTAAGATCATCAAGAGTATATCCAATAGCAGCACGGTGCTTCTTCAGAGTTTTCAATAATTTCTCTTCTTCTTGCTCTGAAAGGTTAGCACTAATAATAACAGGATATATCTTCTTTTCATCAAGATAAGCATATTTAAGAGTATCAGGTAATGGTTTAAGCTCAAACACGGGATCGCCCTTGGGTGGAGGAGGATCCCCTAGGATTTCGACAACCAAGTTGTGTTTCAAAATAGGTCCCTATTTGAAGAATACTCCATGTATTTCCCTTCTTTCATTCATAAACATATCATTTTCATGGTCTAGCAAATATTGTTCTAAAGGATCATTAGGAGGCACGGCAATAGAAGCAAGACAAATAATTTCATCTTTACTAGGCAATTCTTTATCATGGGGTTGTCTACGAACTTTAGCAAAATTAAAATCATGAGACATATCCCCTAAACCAACAGAAACAATATCCTTTTTGCAGTCTATCTTAGCATTAACGGTATTCAAGAAGGGTCCACCAAATATAGTGGGACAAAAGTCATCTTGTGGGGAACCAAGAACAAGAAAATTAGAAGGATATTTAACTTTCCCACACAAGACTTCAACATCTCTAACAATCCCAACCAGTGAAATGGTATCTCTGTTGGCAAGCTTAATTGTAACATCAATACCTTCTAACTCAGCAGGTGCAATGTCATGCATAATTTCTTCATATAAAGAATGAGGTATTGTACTCGCACTAGCACCCATATCACATAAGCCATGATAACAATGATCTCCTATTTTAATAGAAATAACAGGCATGCCTACAATAGGCCTATGTTTATTTTTAGTATCGGGTCTAGCAATTCTAGCAGCTTCGTCACAAAAGTAAATAACATGCCCATCAATATTATCGGCCAAGAGATCTTTAACCATAGCAATACTAGGTTCAACTTTAATTTGCTCAGAGGGTGTAGGTGTTCTAGTATTACTCTTACGAACCACAATTGAAGCTTTAGCATGATCCTTCATTCTAACAGTGAAAGGTGGTTTCTCAATATAAGCGGTAGGAACAATTGGATCAACACTATAAGTGATAGTCTTCTCTTCAACTTTAATAGGTTCAAATACTTTTACTTCAATGGGAGGATGATATTTAAGCCACTTCTCCCTAGGGAGATCAACATGATTAGCAAATGATTCACAAAAATAAGCTACTATCTCAGAGTCAAGTCCATATTTAGTGCTAAATTCACGAAAAGCATCGGTATCCATAAAAGATTTAACACAATCGAACTTAGGTGTTATACTTGACTCCTTATATTCGTCGAGTTCCCAATCTTCAGAGTTGCGTTTAATTCTTTCCAATAAATCCCATTTGAATTCAATAGTCTTCATCATAAAAGAACCAGTACAAGAAGTATCGAGCATGGAGCGATTATTGAGAGAAAGCCGAGCATAAATTTTTTTAATAATAATTTCTCTTGAGATCTCATGATTGGGCATGAATATAACATTGACTTAAGCCTCCCCCAAGCTTGAGCGATGCTTTCTCCTTCGCGAGGCCAAAAATTATAACACCTAAGTTCTGATGAAACTTCTAATGAAATTCCAATTTCAATCGGTTGTAGTTTCATGACCCAATATCATCACATAGCCTAAACCATGTCAATGCCTTTCCCTTCAAAGATAAAGGGAAGACCTTCTTCTTGATAACATCCTCGGGCATACCTGCAAGCTTAAATAATCCACAAACTTCATCCACATAGATTAAGTGCAAGTCGGGATGCAATGTTCCATCTCATGTAAAAGGATTAGCTAGCAGTTTCTCTATCATACCCGAAGGAATTTCAAAGTAAACATTTTCAGTAGGTTGAGGAGCAAATCTTTGCTCTACTGCTCAGGGTGAAGATACCCCGAACAAGCCCCTCAAAGGATTACTTTCCATAGTAACAAGTGACAGTAAATTTCAGCACACTATATAAATTTTTCCTTACCAAATTCCACCTACCAAATGCGCTTCACTCCCCGGCAACAGCGCCAGAAAAGAGTCTTGATGACCCACAAGTATAGGGGATCTATCATAGTATTTTCGATAAGTAAGAGTGTCGAACCCAACGAGGAGCAGAAGGAAATGATAAGCAGTTTTCAGTAAGGTGTTCTCTGCAAGCACTGAAATTATCGATAACAGATAGTTTTGTGATAAGGTAATTTGTAACGGGTAACAAGTAATAAAAGTAAATAAGGTGAAGCAAGATGGCTCAATCCTTTTTGTAGCAAAGGACAAGCCTGGACAAACTCTTATATAAAGGAAAATGCTCCCGAGGACACATGGGAATTATCATCAAGCTAGTTTTCATCACGCTCATATGATTCACGTTCGTTACTTTCATAATTTGATATGTGGGTGGACCGGTGCTTGGGTACTGCCCTTGCTTGTACAAGCATCCCACTTATGATTAACCCCTCTTGCAAGCATCTGCAACTACAAAAGGAGTATTAAGGTAAACCTAACCATAGCATGAAACATATGGATCCAAATCAGCCCCTTACGAAGCAACGCATAAACTAGGGTTTAAGCTTCTGTCCTGGTCTCTTTGAGCCATCCTTGAAGATGACAACGTTATCATGTTCGTTCCTGCAGAGAACAACGCCTAGAGATGTGCACCACATCTGCACACAGCAGCAGACCATTTGTAGGTGTCAGGATAATTAGCCAGGCCATTTGACCGAGACGAACAGCGGTGCTCCTAGGCTGTAGTATTTGGCAGGATAGGCAACAGGTCCTAGGCTGTAGCAGTGTTCTTATAGGCTGTAGTAGGTAGCGTAGGACTGTGGGATGTAGGTCTGGCAGGAGGTGCATGGTGCATGCTGTGCTGCTACATGCGGCGTTTCTTATATATAAATAAAGATCACACTCCGCCACGTATTGATTCAGCCTGGTGAGGAACGCGGGGCTCTAGGGACCGCCGAAGCACAGTAAATAGGCTATTCGGGGTATATATTGGAGAGGCCACACGAAAAAGCACTGCAGAGGCTGGTCTGCAGGCCGCTCTTAATCCACTTCGCCGAACAAGCATGGGAATGTGTGCTGCCGGATGTATTACAATATGTACACCTGCCTGAAAAGGCCGTATATTGCTGTATTGCGTAGGCCCCATGTCGTACATGCATGAACAAGTGGGATGGCGACAGGCACGTGCCACTGTCGGGGCTTCATTATTTCCCGCAGAACGACACATGTAGGTGTTTGTGTTTAATCTTTGGATACACTTGAGACGTTGGATTTAGGCGAGCTTTGTTAAGGAGGTATATTAAAAAGGCGCAACAGTTATCTAATTATTTGTTTAGAAAACAGCAGCTAATTGCGGACTAGTTAGAGGATTAGTTTGTAAAAACAGAGGAATCCGCGATGAAAGTGTGTTATTAGCACCCGAAGGCACAACATTTTTTAAGAAAAGAGGCACAACTAGCTAATTATTTTTTCAAAAAATAGCATCTAATTGCACACTAGTTTGAGAATTAGTTTTATAAAAAAGATAAATCATCGATGAACGTGTGTTATTAGCATCCGAATAGCCGCACAACTTCTTTTTAGAGAAATTTCAAGGTGGTCCAAAGCAATATAGACCGTTAAATTTTAATTATCTAATGGCTTATATAACTATTGCCCACTCCGTTTTTATTTACTCTATATATTAGATTTGTCTAAAGTCAAAATTTATAAACTTTCAACAAGTTTGTAGAAAAATATAATAACATATACACCACCAAATAAATACCATTGGATTCGTAATTGAATGTATTTTCACATCATATAAATTTATTATTGTAAATGTTCTTCGGTTTTCTACAAACTTGGTCAAACTTTATAAAGTTTGACTTTAGTCAAAGATAATATGCGGAGTAAATAAAAATCGGGGAGTACCTCTTAGCAGGTAACATGAGGTAATATTCCATTAATGATGGCGTGGGGGTTAGTATGGACATTGTTGCGGTATAATTAAGAAAATAAACTATTATAATTTCTTCCTTTCCTTTTAAGCCATGAGTATATAAGAAAATAAAATAATCAGAGCTAATTAATTCCAGATTTTGTTTCCAAGTTTTTTTGCTTAACGTACCTTATCATCATGTCTGACAAACGAAATAAGAAGTTTGTCATGTTCTGTCATATATGTCTATGCTTGTTTTATTTTGTCAGTTGGGAGCTAAACACCTAGAATTTGGTTTTAGAAAACACCAAAAATGAATGACAAAATCATAGCAAAAAGCAGTCAAAATACCATCATAAATTTTTTGTAACAAAGCAACCATGTGTACCAGTGTTCCTGCACATTTTTTTGAGGGGTAACACATTTTTTTTGTGTTAGAGAAGATAATGCATAACAGAGAATGTTTTGCATATTTCTCACACAAGAAAAAGTCATATAGGTTCCTAGCATGGCTTGTGTACATTTATTTTCCTTATTGGCTCTCTTAGAATGATGCGAGTACACTTAACGATGATTATTATGTTGCAATCTAGATGAATTATAATAATTTCTTTGTAGTGTGTATATAATTTTTTAGGATCACATGGATATGTATCATATTTTACAACGCGAGAATTATTCATCTTCATATGGTAGATACAACACATACGTACGGGGTTCAGATGTGAACTTTTGTTATATTGGAAAGAGATGTTGGAAATAATTTAAACATTCATTTGTGACAAGTTTTTGCCATATTATAATTTTCTGTGTGGTCAAATATATCCTTGATGAATGGACAAATGAAATATTTCTCATGCCTATTAAGGGGCAAGAGGGACCATCTTAAGAGAGCTCTTTAAAAAACGCATGCGTTAGTTGATTGTTTGCTAAACAAATAGTAGCTAATTGCACACTAATTTGAAGATTAGTTTATATAAAAAGAGACAAATGCTCCGACGGTACATACACAGAAGATAGCCGAATAGAAAATTGATACTTTTTGAAGTTGGCTGTTCGTTGGGCCAGTGCAATACTTATTGCTGCTGCAACTTTAGCAGACAGAGCAGACTTATCCTGTATGGCAGCACTATTTGTATAGATGTATATTGGGCCGTATACCTCCGAAACACTGACAGGAATGAATCGCAAAGCCCTTTCCCACTAAGGGGATACCGAGCTACCTGACGCTCGGCCTCTGCAACGCCGCTCTCAGAGGCCACACACCTTCTGAACTTTTTTGCATCAAGAATATCAGAGATGACTACTGCTCTCGGAATTGAAGGAACAGGGTGGTGCTATTATGGTCATAAAAAATAGAAACGACATGCAACGCATTCCTGTCACAACAGAAAGCTGATGTGAATCAATGGACAGTATACATGCAAAGAGTTATATAATCATCAGCATGTATAATATGTGATTTGCTTGAGGGTGGCCACACGTCAAGTCGTTCGTTTCAAACATGGGTGACACATATATCTACCTGTCTAGCCTAGCAGACCGACAGGTCATCTCCACTCTTTTTTTACAGTAGTAGGTGGAATCCTGCTAGGAGGGGCAGCTGGGCAGGGCTAGACTAGGCACGCCTACTTTTTTTTTACACTTTAGCTTAATGAAACGCTAGATCTCCCAATCCATTCAAACGCTACAGCTCATGACTCAAATCTCTAGGAAGCATATTATGAATGGATGGTGTAGATAAGGAGGTGCCTAGACACCCGGGATCTAAAAATCCACTCTCTTTCCTTTGGCGAAAATTAGAATAAAGGCCGGGACCATATTGCACGAACCACCATGTGTTAGGTTTGCTAGTCAGGTTAAGAGCAAGGTTAATAATAACGCTAACAGCCGGCTATATAAATTGGTCACACCATCTCTATAACCTATCTAAGGCTTCAGGTAGTGGAAATATCATATAAAACATCTATAACCTATCTAAGGCTGCACGTAGTGGAAATATCATATAAAATATCATGCCATGTCAACTCGGTAGTTAGATGAGGACATAGTTAAATTATCTCTTCCCTAGCTAGTGGTCAGAGTCGTTGGTCTGTATCTTCTTTTATTTTGACCCCAGCTCTAGGGTGCACTTGAGCAAACAAGCGATGTTGTTCCGTGCTTTGGTGGTTTCATTATGCAATGGAGCCGGGGATGTGAGATCCCTTTTCCTCTGAAAACATACAGTTAAATAAAGAAAGAGAATATTGAGTATCATCATATGATATGATATCATATCATATAAAATACGTGCTACTACATTTAATGCATGAAAATAAATAAGGTCATATATAATATCAAGTATGATACTATGCACTATGAAAATAGTATTATACACTAGTATTATATGCATATATTAGTATATGATACTTGTCATTGCGAGCAACCTAATACCCAACCGTGCGTGGTGCAAGCCTTACTCCGGGATCACGGATCCTCTGATCATGGAGGGTCTCTCCTTACGTGATGGTGTTCGTTTTGCTACTCTCCGAGGTTTCTCCCATGTGATAATGGAAGTAGACTGCTTGGAGTTGGTGACACTATGGAATTCTCGCCACAATTCTCATTCTATTGTGGCCTACTTATTAGATGAGATAGGAGAGCTTAGTACCTACTTTGATTCTTTTCTTATTTGCCATGTTAGTAGATCAGCTAATCTGCCTGCGCATCTATGTGCGAAGCGTGCTTGTGCACTTGGTGTAACAGATAGCGGATAGATGAAACTTCAAGCTTCTTGGTGACAAGCCTATTGGCTGACTCATCCATGAATGTTCTTCGATGAATAAAGCTCTCCAATTAGTCTGCAAAAAAAAAGCCTAATACCCAACCCATAGAATAGTTAGCTATACTTGGATGCTATACTATTAATATGTGGTCCACTTTCTCCCCCACAAATGGGTGTTGGACGTCGCCCCACACCTGTTATAATCCTACTATCACTACTACGGAAAAACTTATATACAGAATCTTATCGGTAGTGCTGGATAAAAATAGGCGCTACTGCTAAGTAGCAGTAGTGCGCTTTCATAAAAGGCGCTACTGTCATAAAGTAGCGCGCTACATCGTCAAGAAGAAAAGGCGTTACTACTATAATTGTCACACCGTTGCCGCCAGGCTAAGTATAGTAGTAGCGCTTTACCCTAACACGCGCTACTGCTAAACCCATCGTATCTTCTCCACCGGCCGCCCCTCACTCACCCCTCTTCACTCCACTCTCACTCTCCCCCGCACCCCGTTGTCCGCCGCCGCCGACGTTCAGCCCTCCCGGACCACCGTCGTCGCCCGCCGCCGCCGACGCTCCTGCTCCTCCTCCGTCGAGGTAGTTCCTTCATCCCTCCTCCTTCCACCTCCCTCCCCTCCTTGTCCCTTTCCCGATCCCTCCTTCCTTCCACCTCCCTCTCCCTCCTCACTCCCGCCTCCTCCCTCCCACCTCCCTCCCTGCCTTATATGTCCTCCTCCTCCCGTCCTCCCTCACTCACCCCTCCCTTAGTTCCTACTCCCTCCACCTCCCTCTGTTTTTGAAATTTTAATGATAGAAATTTTTAGGTATTAAAATTTAGTAATAGAAGTTTGTAGTAAGAAAATTTAGGGTAGAACTAGGGTAATAGAAATTTTAGTAAGTGTTCAATAGAGTAGAACACTTACATTGCATTGTTTTTAGTAAGTGTTTAATAGAACTAGTTTATTTAGTAAGTGGTTAATCGAACTAGTTTAGAGAGAGAGACCTATATTGCCAAATTTAGTTATGTTAGGATTATATATAAGATATATTGAAATGTTTTTGTTAATATTTTCAACCATTGAAATGCAATGAGCATCAAGTTTGAATGCTCATGTGGCGCAGGGTACGTAGATCACAGACGAGCCGTTCGACGACGCCAAGAAGATCACTGACGACACCTGCACCCTCGACAGCCATCGTCTATAGTGAGTAAACATGTATATCTAGTGTTGTGTACTAGCTAGTGTTGCTCAAATATATGTAGATATAAACATGTATATCTAGTGTTGCTCAAATAGGATATGTGCTTGCCTAGGTGGCCTATGTTTGTAGGGAACACCTCCGAGTGGCCTATGTTTTGCCGGAGTGTTGATTAATTTCCGTTCCGGCAAATTTCAGGCGCTGTATATGTCCTTTTTTAGCAAAGGTCATGCTGGATTTTTTCATGAATTTTGACATGGCTTGTGCTATAATATAGGAAATATCAAGTGCGTTGGAAATGCCGGAAAGAACATTAAACAACATTTTGGGTTGACTTTAAGTCTGGTGGGACTCCATATATGACAGTCAAAAAACAGTGAGGGAGTGTTCACCATATATGAGAGAAGAAGAATGCCGACTGTTGTCGTGGGGTCGTTCTTCCTCTTCTTTCTCGTGATAGACCTTTTGGTAATGCACGGGGAGGAACATAAGAACGACCATCACCGACGGTCAGAAATGTCAGAGAGGAATCGGTGAGGGAGAGTCTCCATCATATATGAGAGGACGAAGAACCCCGACTGTTGTCGTGGGGGTAGCTGTTTCTTCATTCCAAGGTGCTTGACATTTTGGTGTAATGCACTTTGGAATGATAGGAGTAGCTACCATCACCGACGGTCGCAAATGTCAGAGATGAAGAATTCCGACTGTTGTCGTGGGGGTAGTGATGACCCACAAGTATAGGGGATCTATCGTAGTCTTTTTGATAAGTAGTGTCGAACCCAACGAGGAGCAGAAGGAAATGATAAGCAGTTTTCAGTAAGGTGTTCTCTGCAAGCACTGCAATTATCGGTAACATATAGTTTTGTGATAAGGTAATTTGTAATGGGTAACAAGTAATAAAAGTAAATAAGGTGCAGCAAGATGTCCCAATCCTATTTGTAGCAAAGGACAAGCCCGGACACACTCTTATATAAAGTAAAATGCTCCCGAGGACACATGGGAATTATCGTCAAGCTAGTTCTCATCACGCTCATATGATTCGCGTTCGTTACTTTGATAATTTGATATGTGGGTGGACCGGTGCTTGGGTACTTGTTGGGGAACGTTGCAGAAAACAAAAATTTTCCTACTCGTTTCACCAACATCATCTAGGAGTTCATCTAGCAACGAGTCATTGGATGCATCTACATACCTTTGTAGATCGCGCACGGAAGCGTTCAAAGAACGGTGTTGATGTAGTCGAACACGACGTGATCCAAATCACCGATGACCAATCGCCGAACGGACGGCACCTCCGCGTTCAACACATGTACGGGACGGGAGACGTCTCCTCCTTCTTGATCCAGCAAGGGGAAGGAGAGGTTGATGAAGATCCAGCAGCACGACGGCGTGGTGGTGGATGCAGGGCGTCACAGTAGTAGGGCTTCGCCTATACTACGCGAGAGAGACGTAACGGGGAGAGAGGGAGGCGCCAGGGGCTGTGGTATGAAGTCCCTCCTCTCCCCCACTATATATAGGAGGGCCAAGGGGGGGTGGTGCGCAGCCTAGGAGATCTGATCTCCTAGGTGCGGCGGCCAGGGGGAGGATTCCCTCCCCCCCAAGGCACCCAGAGGTGCCTTCCACCACTTGGACTCCTCCCCCTTGGAAACCGTAGGCGCATGGGCCTAGTGGGGCTGGTGCCCTTGGCCCATGAAGGCCAAGGCGCACCCCCTACAGCCCATGTGGCCCCCCGGGACAGGTGGCCCCACCCGGTGGGCCCCCGGGACCCCTCCGGTGGTTCCGGTACAATACCGATGACCCCGAAACTTGTCCCGATGGCCGAAACAGCATTTCCCATATATAATTCTTTACCTCCGGACCATTCCGGAACTCCTCGTGACGTCCGGGATCTCATCCGGGACTCCGAACAACATTCGGGTTTCTGCATATACATATCTTCACAACCCTAGCGTCACCGAACCTTAAGTGTGTAGACCCTACGGGTTCGGGAGACAAGCAGACATGACCGAGACGACTCTCAGGTCAATAACCAACAGCGGGATCTGGATACCCATGTTGGCTCCCACATGCTCCACGATGATCTCATCGGATGAACCACGATGTTGAGGATTCAATCAACCCCGTATTCAATTCCCTTTGTCAATCGATATGTTACTTGCCCGAGATTCGATCGTCGGTATCCCAATACCTCGTTCAATCTCGTTACCGGCAAGTCACTTTACTCGTACCGTAATGCATGATCCCGTGACCAGACACTTGGTCACTTTGATCTCATTATGATGATGCACTACCGAGTGGGCCCAGTGATACCCCTCCGTCATACGGAGTGACAAATCCCAGTCTTGATCCATGTCAACCCAACAGACACTTTCGGAGATACCCGTAGTAGACCTTTATAGTCACCCAGTTACGTTGTGATGTTTGGTATACCCAAAGCACTCCTACAGTATCCGGGAGTTACACGATCTCATGGTCTAAGGAAAAGATACTTTGACATTGGAAAACTCTAGCAAACGAACTATACGATCTTGTGCTATGTTTAGGATTGGGTCTTGTCCATCACATCATTCTCCTAATGATGTGATCTCGTTATCAATGACATCCAATGTCCATAGTCAGGAAACCATGACTATCTGTTGATCAACGAGCTAGTCAACTAGAGGCTTACTAGGGACATGTTGGTGTCTGTTATTCATACATGTGTTACGATTTCCGGATAACACAATTATAGCATGAATAAAGACAATTATCATGAACAAGGAAATATAATAATAATGCTTTTATTATTGCCTTTAGGGCATATTTCCAACAGTCTCCCACTTGCACTAGATTCAATAATCTAGTTACATTGTGATGAATCGAACACCCATGGAATTCTGGTGTTGATCATGTTTTGCCCTAGGGAGAGGTTTAGTCAACGGATCCGCTACATTCAGGTCCGTATGTACTTTACAAATCTCTATGTCTCCATCTTGAACATTTTCACGGATGGAGTTGAAGCGATGCTTGATGTGCCTTGTCTTCTTGTGAAACCTGGGCTCCTTGGCAAGTGCAATAGCTCCAGTGTTGTCACAAAAGAGTTTGATTGGCCCCGACGCATTGGGTATGACTCCTAGGTCGGTGATGAACTCCTTCACCCATATTGCTTCATGTGCTGCCTCCAAGGCTGCCATGTACTCCGCTTCACATGTAGATCCCGCCACGACGCTCTGCTTGCAGCTGCACCAGCTCACTGCTCCACCATTCAACATATACACGTATCCGGTTTGTGACTTAGAGTCATCCAGATCTGTGTCGAAGCTAGCGTCGACGTAACCCTTTACGACGAGCTCTTCGTCACCTCCATAAACGAGAAACATTTCCTTAGTCCTTTTCAGGTACTTCAGGATATTCTTGACCGCTGTCCAGTGTTCCTTGCCGGGATTACTTTGGTACCTTCCTACCAAACTTACGGCAAGGTTTACATCAGGTCTGGTACACAGCATGGCATACATAATAGAACCTATGGCTGAGGCATAGGGGATGACACTCATCTCTTCTATTTCTTCTGCCGTGGTTGGACATTGAGCTGAGCTCAATTTCACACCTTGTAATACAGGTAAGAACCCCTTCTTAGAATGATCCATATTGAACTTCTTCAATATCTTATCAAGGTATGTGCTTTGTGAAAGACCTATGAGGCGTCTTGATCTATCTCTATAGATTTTGATGCCTAATATATAAGCAGCTTCTCCAAGGTCCTTCATTGAAAAACTCTTATTCAAGTAGGCCTTGATGCTGTCCAAGAGTTCTATATCATTTCCCATCAATAGTATGTCATCTACATATAATACGAGAAATGCTACAGAGCTCCCACTCACTTTCTTGTAAACGCAGGCTTCTCCATAAGTCTGTGTAAACCCAAACGCTTTGATCATCTCATCAAAGCGAATGTTCCAACTCCGAGATGCTTGCACCAGCCCATAAATCGAGCGTTGGAGCTTGCACACCTTGTCAGCATTCTTAGGATCGACAAAACCTTCCGGCTGCATCATATACAATTCTTCCTTAAGGAAACCATTAAGGAATGTCGTTTTGACGTCCATTTGCCATATTTCATAATCATGGAATGCGGCAATCGCTAACATGATTCGGACGGACTTCAGCTTCGCTACCGGTGAGAAAGTCTCATCGTAGTCAACTCCTTGAACTTGTCGATAACCCTTAGCGACAAGTCGAGCTTTATAGATGGTCACATTACCATCCGCGTCTGTCTTCTTCTTAAAGATCCATTTATTTTCTATGGCTCGCCGTTCAACGGGCAAGTCAGTCAAAGTCCATACTTTATTTTCATACATGGATCCTATCTCGGATTTCATGGCTTCTAGCCATTTGTCGGAATCCGGGCCTGCCATCGCTTCTTCATAGTTTGAAGGTTCACCGTTGTCTAACAACATGATTTCCAAGACAGGGTTGCCGTACCACTCTGGTGCGGAACGTGTCCTTGTGGACCTTCGAATTTCAGTAGGAGCTTGATCAGAAGTATCTTGATCATTATCATTAACTTCCTCTCTAGTCGGTGCAGGCACCTCAGGAACATTTTCTTGAGTTGCGCCATTTTCCGGTTCAAGAGGCAATACTTCATCAAGCTCTACTTTCCTCCCACTTACTTCTTTCGAGAGAAACTCTTTCTCCAGAAAGAGTCCGTTCTTGGCAACAAAGATCTTGCCTTCGGATCTGAGGTAGAAGGTATACCAATAGATTCTTTAGGGTATCCTATGAAGACGCATTTTTCCGACTTGGGTTCGAGCTTCTCAGGTTGAAGTTTCTTCACATAAGCATCGCATCCCCAAACTTTTAGAAACGACAGCTTAGGTTTCTTCCCAAACCATAATTCATACGGTGTCGTCTCAACGGATTTCGACGGAGCCCTATTTAAAGTGAATGCGGCAGTCTCTAAAGCATAGCCCCAAAAAGATAGCGGTAAATCAGTAAGAGACATCATAGACTGCACCATATCCAATAGAGTGCGATTACGATGTTCGGACACACCGTTACGCTGAGGTGTTCCAGGCGGCGTGAGTTGTGAAACTATTCCACATTTTCTTAAGTGTCTGCCAAATTCGTGACTCAAGTATTCTCCTCCATGATCTGATCGTAGAAACTTGATTTTCTTGTCACGTTGATTCTCATCACTCTGAAATTCCTTGAACTTTTCAAAGGTTTCAGACTTGTGTTTCATTAAGTAGACATATCCATATCTACTCAAGTCATCAGTGAGGGTGAGAACATAACGATAGCCACCGCGAGCCTCAACACTCATTGGACCGCACACATCAGTATGTATGATTTCCAATAAGTTGGTTGCTCGCTCCATTGTTCCTGAGAACGGAGTCTTGGTCATTTTACCCATAAGGCATGGTTTGCATGTGTCAAATGATTCATAATCAAGAGACTCCAAAAGTCCATCCGTATGGAGCTTCTTCATGCGTTTGACACCTATGTGACCAAGGCGGCAGTGCCACAAGTATGTGGTACTATCATTATCAACTTTACATCTTTTGGTACTCACACTATGAATATGTGTAGCAATACGCTCGAGATTCATTAAGAATAAACCATTCACCATAGGAGCATGACCATAAAACATATCTCTCATATAAATGGAACAACCATTATTCTCAGATTTAAATGAGTAGCCATCTCGAATTAAACGAGATCCCGATACAATGTTCATGCTCAAAGCTGGCACTAAATAACAGTTATTGAGGTTTAAAACTAATCCCGTAGGTAAATGCAGAGGCAGCGTGCCGACGGCGATCACATCGACCTTGGAACCATTCCCGACGCGCATCGTCACCTCGTCCTTTGCCAGTCTCCGTTTATTCCGCAGCTCCTGCTGTGAGTTACAAATATGAGCAACGGCACCGGTATCAAATACCCAGGAGTCACTACGAGTACTGGTAAGGTACACATCAATTACATGTATATCAAATATACCTTTTGTGTTGCCGGCCTTCTTGTCCGCTAAGTATTTGGGGCAGTTCCGTTTCCAGTGACCCTTCCCTTTGCAATAAAAGCACTCAGTCTCGGGCTTGGGTCCATTCTTTGGCTTCTTCCCGACAGCTTGCTTGCCGGGCGTGGCAACCTCCTTGCCGTCCTTCTTGAAGTTCTTTTTACCCTTGCCTTTCTTGAACTTAGTGGTTTTATTGACCATCAACACTTGATGTTCCTTCTTGACTTCTACCTCCGCTGATTTCAGCATTGAGAACAACTCAGGAATGGTCTTTTGCATCCCCTGCATGTTGAAGTTCATCACAAAGCTCTTGTAGCTTGGTGGAAGCGACTGGAGGATTCTGTCAATGACCGCATCATCCGAGAGATTAACTCCCAGCTGAGACAAGCGGTTATGCAACCCAGACATAGTGAGTATGTGCTCACTGACAGAACTATTTTCCTCCATCTTACAGCTGAAGAACTTATCGGAGACTTCATATCTCTCGATCCGGGCATGAGCTTGAAAAACCATTTTCAGCTCTTCGAACATCTCGTATGCTCCATGTCTCTCAAAACGCTTTTGGAGCCCCGGCTCTAAGCTGTAAAGCATGCCGCACTGAACGAGGGAGTAGTCGTCAACACGTGTCTGCCAAGCGTTCATAACGTCTTGGTTCTGTGGGACGGGTGGATCACCTAGCGGTGCTTGTAGGACATAATCTTTCTTGGCAGCTATGAGGATGATCCTCAGGTTCCGGACCCAGTCCGTATAGTTGCTGCCATCGTCTTTCAGCTTGGTTTTCTCTAGGAACGCGTTGAAGTTGAGGACTACGTGGGCCATTTGATCTACAAGACATAGTGTAAAATATTTTAGACTAAGTTCATGATAATTAAGTTCATCTAATCAAATTATTAGTGAACTCCCACTTAGATTAGACATCCCTCTAGTCATCTAAGTATTACATGATCCGAGTTAACTAGGCCGTGTCCGATCATCACGTGAGACGAACTAGTCAACGTCGGTGAACATCTTCATGTTGATCGTATCTTCTATACG
The DNA here is from genome assembly GCF_056163025.1 of Triticum urartu. Taxonomy (NCBI): domain Eukaryota; kingdom Viridiplantae; phylum Streptophyta; class Magnoliopsida; order Poales; family Poaceae; genus Triticum; species Triticum urartu. The sequence goes on along the minus strand of NC_141879.1, from coordinate 34,186,670 downwards.
ACTCATGCTCGACCTTTCGGTCTTTTGTGTTCCGAGGCCATGTCTGTACATGCTAGGCTCGTCAAGTTAACCCTAAGTGTTTTGCATGTGTTCCGAGGCCATGTCTGTACATGCTAGGCTCGTCAACACCCGTTGTATGTGAACGTAAGGATCCATCACACCCGATCATCACGGCGTGCTTAGAAACGACGAACTTTAGGAACGGTGCACAGTTAGGGGAGAACACTTCTTGAAATTGTTATGAGGGATCATCTTATTTACTACCGTCGTTCTAAGTAAACAAGATGCAAAAACATGATAAACATCACATGCAATCAAATAATAAACGTGACATGATATGGCCAATATCACATAGCTCCTTTGATCTCCATCTTGGGGCTCCATGATCATCTTGTCACCGGCTTGACACCATGATCTCCATCATCGTGTCTCCATGAAGTTGCTCGCCAACTATTACTTCTACTACTATGGCTAACGCGTTTAGCAATAAAGTAAAGTAATTTACATGGCATTTCTCAATGACACGCAGGTCATATAAAAGAATAAAGACAACTCCTATGGCTCCTGCCGGTTGTCATACTCATCGACATGCAAGTCATGATTCCTATTACAATAGCATGAACATCTCATACATCACATATAGATCATTCATCATTCATCACAACTTTGGCCATATCATATCACAAACCACTTGCTGCAAAAACAAGTTAGACGTCCTCTAATTGTTGTTGCAAGTTTTACGTGGCTGAATTAGGGTTCTAGCAAGAACGTCTTCTTACCGACGTTAAAGCCACAACGTGATTTGTCAACTTCTATTTACCCTTCATAAGGACCCTGTTCATCGAATCTGCTCCAACTAAAGTGGGAGAGACAGACACCCGCCAGCCACCTTATGCAACTAGTGCATATTAGTCGGTGGAACCGGTCTCACGTAAGCGTACGTGTAAGGTTGGTCCGGGCCGCTTCATCCCACAATACCGCTGAAGCAAGAAAAGACTAGTAACGGCAAGAAAGTTGACAAATCTACGCCCACAACTAATTGTGTTCTACTCGCGCAAGAATAACTACGCATAGACCTAGCTCATGATGCCACTGTTGGGGAACGTTGCAAAAAACAAAAATTTTCCTACTCGTTTCACCAAGATCATCTAGGAGTTCATCTAGCAACGAGTCATTGGATGCATCTACATACCTTTGTAGATCGCGCACGGAAGCGTTCAAAGAACGGTGATGATGTAGTCGAACACGACGTGATCCAAATCACCGATGACCAAGCGCCGAACGGACGGCACCTCCGCGTTCAACACACGTACGGGATGGGAGACGTCTCCTCCTTCTTGATCCAGCAAGGGGAAGGAGAGGTTGATGAAGATCCAGCAGCACGACGACGTGGTGGTGGATGCAGGGCGTCACAGTAGCAGGGCTTCGCCTATACTACGCGAGAGAGACGTAACGGGGAGAGAGGGAGGCGCCAGGGGCTATGGTATGAAGTCCCTCCTCTCCCCCACTATATATAGGAGGGCCAAGGGGGGTGGTGCGCAGCCTAGGAGATCTGATCTCCTAGGTGCGGCGGCCAGGGGGAGGATTCCCTCCCTCCCAAGGCACCCAGAGGTGCCTTCCACCACTTGGACTCCTCCCCCTTGGAAACCCTAGGCGCATGGGCCTAGTGGGGCTGGTGCCCTTGGCCCATGAAGGCCAAGGCGCACCCCCTACAGCCCATGTGGCCCCCCGGGACCCCTCCGGTGGTCCCGGTACAATACCGATGACCCCGAAACTTGTCCCGATGGCCGAAATAGCATTTCCCATATATAATTCTTTACCTCCGGACCATTCCGGAACTCCTCGTGACGTCCGGGATCTCATCCGGGACTCCGAACAACATTCGGGTTTCTGCATATACATATCTTCACAACCCTAGCGTCACCGAACCTTAAGTGTGTAGACCCTACGGGTTCGGGAGACAAGCAGACATGACCGAGACGACTCTCAGGTCAATAACCAACAGCGGGATCTGGATACCCATGTTGGCTCCCACATGCTCCACGATGATCTCATCGGATGAACCACGATGTCGAGGATTCAATCAACCCCGTATTCAATTCCCTTTGTCAATCGATATGTTACTTGCCCGAGATTCGATCGTCGGTATCCCAATACCTCGTTCAATCTCGTTACCGGCAAGTCACTTTACTCGTACCGTAATGCATGATCCCGTGACCAGACACTTGGTCACTTTGAGCTCATTATGATGATGCACTATCGAGTGGGCCCAGTGATATCTCTCCGTCATACGGAGTGACAAATCCCAGTCTTCATCCATGTCAACCCAACAGACACTTTCGGAGATACCCGTAGTAGACCTTTATAGTCACCCAGTTACGTTGTGACGTTTGGTATACCCAAAGCACTCCTACGGTATCCGGGAGTTACACGATCTCATGGTCTAAGGAAAAGATACTTTGACATTGGAAAACTCTAGCAAACGAACTATACGATCTTGTGCTATGTTTAGGATTGGGTCTTGTCCATCACATCATTCTCCTAATGATGTGATCTCGTTATCAATGACATCCAATGTCCATAGTCAGGAAACCATGACTATCTGTTGATCAACGAGCTAGTCAACTAGAGGCTTACTAGGGACATGTTGGTGTCTGTTATTCACACATGTGTTACGATTTCCGGATAACACAATTATAGCATGAATAAAGACAATTATCATGAACAAGGAAATATAATAATAATGCTTTTATTATTGCCTCTAGGGCATATTTCCAACAGTAATGCCCTTGCTTGTACAATCATCCCACTTATGATTAACCCCTCTTGCAAGCATCTGCAACTACAAAAGGAGTATTAAGGTAAACCTAACCATAGCATGAAACATATGGATCCAAAACAGCCCCTTACGAAGCAACGCATAAACTAGGGTTTAAGCTTCTGTCACTCTAGCAACCCATCATCTACTTATTACTTCCCAATGCCTTCCCCTAGGCCCAAATAATGGTGAAGTGTCATGTAGTCGACGTTCACATGACACCACTAGAGGAGAGACAACATACATCTCATCAAAATATCGAACGAATACCAAATTTACATGACTACTTATAGCAAGACTTCTCCCATGTCCTCAAGAACAAACGTAACTACTCACAAATCATATTAATGTTCATAATCAAAGGTTATTAATATGCATAAAGGATCTGAGCATATGATCTTTCACCAAGTAAACCAACTAGCATCAACTACAAGTAGTAATCAACACTGCTAGCAACCCGCAGGTACCAATCTGAGGTTTTGAGACAAAGATTGGATACAAGAGATGAACTAGGGTTTGAGATGAGATGGTGCTGGTGAATATGTTGATGGAGATTGACCCCCTCCCGATGATAGGGTCGATGGTGATGACGATGGTAATGATTTCCCCCTCCCAAAGGGATGTTTCCCTGGCAGAACAGCTCCACCGGAGCCCTAGATTGGTCCCGCCAAGGTTCCGCCTCGTGGCGGCGGAGTTTCGTCACGAGATCTTGCTTATGATTTTTTTCCAGGGCGAAAGACTTCATATGGCCATAGATGGGTACCGGAGGCCTGCCAGGGGGGCCACGAGGCAGGGGGCGCGCCCCCCACCCTCGTGGATGGTGGGTGGCCCCCCTCTGGTGCTTCCTTCGCCCAATATTTTTTATATATTCTAAAATTTACTTCCGTGAAGTTTCAGGACTTTTGGAGTTGTGCAGAATAGGCCTCTAATATTTACTCCTTTTCCAGCCTGCAATTCCAACTGCTGGCATTCTCCCTCTTCGTGTAAACCTTGTAAAATAAGAGAGAATAGACATAAGTATTATGACATAATGTGTAATAACAACCCATAATGCAGTAAATATCGATGTAAAAGCATGACGCAAAATGGACGTATTAACTCCCCCAAGCTTAGACCTCGCTTCTCCTCAAGAGGAAGCCAATATCGAAAATATGTCCACATGTTTAGAGATAGAGGTGTCGATAAAATAAAATACGGACATGAGGGCATCATGATCATTCTTATAACAACATATATATATATATGTATATATATATATATATATATGATTCTTATGCTAAAGTAACAATTCATTCACAATTTCAAGTATGAATCAGAAACTTCATTGAAAACTAACAAACTATAATCTTAGTCATTGGAGCAATTGCAATTTATTATAACATCGGAAAGAGTCAATATAAGAGCTTTTCAGCAAGTCCACATACTCAACTATCATTTAGTCTTTCACAATTGCTAACACTCACGCAATAATTATGGGTAAGAAGTTTTAATCGGACACAGAGAAAGACAGGGGCTTATAGTTTTGCCTCCCAACCCTTTACCTCAAGGGAAATGTCAACAATAATAGTTCATGAAAACTCACATCCAATTAGCTATATATATCAAGATCTTTCCAACACACTGTGCTTGCCAAAGGATAAAATGTAAAAAGGAAATATGAAGATCACCATGACTCTTGTATGAAGTATAAGACAAGAATAAAAGATAGGCCCTTCGCAGAGGGAAGCAGAGGTTGTCATGTGTTTTTATGGTTGGATGCACGAAATCTTAATGCAAAAGAACGTCACTTTATATTTCCACTTGTGATATGGACCTTTATTATGCAGTCCGTCACTTTTATTTCTTCCACATCACAAGATCGTATAAAGCTTATTTTCTCCACACTAATAAATCATACATATTTAGGGAGCAATTTTTATTGCTTGCAACAATGACAACTTACTTGAAGGATCTTACTCAATCCATAGGTAGATATGGTGGACTCTCATGGCAAAACTAGGTTTAAGGATATTTAGAAGCACAAGTAGTATCTCTACTTGGTGCGAAGAATTTGGCTAGCATGAGGGGGAAAGGCAAGCTCAACATGTTGGATGATCCATGACAATATAATTTATTTCAGATGTAAGAAAACATAACCCATTACGTTGTCTTCCTTGTCCAACATCAACTTTTTAGCATGACATATTTTAATGAGTGCTCACAATCATAAAAGATGTCCAAGATAGTATATTTATATGTGAAAACCTCTCTTTCTTTATTACTTCCTATTAATTGCAACGATGACCAAAACTATGTTTGCCAACTCTCAACAACTTTTATTCATCATACCCTTTATATGTGAAGTCATTACTCTCCATAAGATCCATATGATCTCTTTATTTCTTTTTATTCTTTCTCTTCTCTTTTATTTTTATTCCCTCCAGATCATGGCAAGATAATCAGGCCCTTGACCATAACTAATCTTTATTATATATAGCTCACGGACTCGATTACATAGAAGGATCATAAAGAAAAACTCAAAACTACATCTTACTAAAACTTTATTCTACTAGATCAAGATATAACCAAAAGGATCGAACTAAGAAAACGGTAAAGATAAAAGTGTGATGGTGATACGATACCGGGGCACTCCCCCAAGCTTGGCGGTTGCCAAGGGGAGTGCCCATACCCATGTATTTATGTCTCTTTCTTCGGAGGTGGAGAAGAGATTGTTGATGATGTAGGCTTGTCGTCCAGCATCGAGCACAGGAGATGCTCCAACTTATGAATAATGCCCTTGAGTGCGATGATATGCTCTTGCAACAAAATATTTTCACTAGTTAGATACTTGTTCTGCACCCGAACTATTTCAATCATCTTGAAAGCTTCAATTTCAGTAGGGGTAAGAAGATTGTAATGAGGTTGAAGGATGTCTTCTTCTTCTGCTGCCGGAGCTTGACCCTCCGTGGTATTCTTGATCCCCTCATCCTTGTTGGTCTCCCCGGGTACTTCTCTCTTCAGCACTATCTTCATTAGCCAAGCATCGTCGCCCTCATTGTTGGAGGAGGGGGACGACATGATGCCTGGCCTTGACAACTCTGGCAGAAAACAGCTTGAAACAAAAATAGAGGATAATTGCATGTTACGGTGGTCAAAACCTTCAGGAGATTATATAATGAATTTTTACCGACCAAAAGAAGTATTGTACAAGAAAACATAGTCCAGAGGGCACATGAGGTGCCCACGAGGCAGGGGGCGCGCCTCCACCCTCGCGGATGCCTCGTGTCCTTTCCGGACTGCTTCCTATTTTCCTATTTTCTTAAATATTCCAAAACGGAGAAAAAACTGCTATTAGAACTGTTTTGGAGTCGGTTTACTTACCGTACCACATACCTCTTCCTTTTTGGAGGCTGAAACGTTCTGGAAAGTGTCCCTTATATACTCCTCCAGGGTTACGGTTTCAATAAAATTAGTTTCAACATTTATAGGGTTACCTGAGAAATAATGTTTGATTCTTTGATCGTTCACCACCCTCGGATTTGTGCCTTCGAAGTTGTTGATTTTTATGGCACCGGAACGATAGACCTCCTCGATAACGTAAGGACCTTCCCATTTAGAGAGGGGTTTTCCTGCAAAAAAATCTTAAACGAGAGTTGTATAACAATACATAATCACCTACATTAAACTCATGTTTTTGTATCCTTTTGTCATGCCATCTTTTAACTTTTTTCTTTAAACAGCTTGGCATTCTCATAGGCATGGGTTCTCCACTCATCAAGTGAGCTAATGTCGAATAGTCTCTTCTCACCGGTAAGTTTGAAATCATAGTTGAGCTCTTTAATGGCCTAATATGCCTTATGTTCTAGTTCGAGAGGTAAGTGACATGCTTTTCCATAAACCATTTTATACGGAGACATACCCATAGGATTTTTCTATGCAGTTCTATAGGCCCATAATGCATCATCAAGATTCTTTGACCAATTCTTTCTAGATCTATTAACAGTCTTTTGCAAGATTAATTTAAGCTCTCTATTACTCAATTCTACTTGACCACTAGACTGTGGATGATATGGAGATGCAATTCTATCATTAACATCATACTTAGCAAGCATTTTACGAAAAGCACCATGAATAAAATATGAACCACCATCAGTCATTAAATATCTAGGGACTCCAAACCTCGGAAAAAATAACTTATTTAAGCATCTTAATAGAGGTGTTATGATCAGCACTACTAGTTGGAATAGCTTCTACCCACTTAGTAACGTAATCAACAGCAACTAAAATATGTGTATACCCATTAGAGCAAGGAAACGGTCCCATATAATCAAAGCCCCAAACATCAAATGGTTCGATAACAAGTGAATAATTCATAGGCATTTCTTGACGTCTACTAATATTACCAATTCTTTGACATTCATCACAAGACAAGACAAACTTACGGGCATCCTTGAAGAGAGTAGGCCAATAAAAACCGGATTGCAATACCTTATGTGCAGTTCTATCTCCAGCATGGTGTCCTCCATAAGCCTCGGAGTGACACTTCCGTAGGATCTGTTCATGTTCATGCTCAGGTACACAACGTCTAATAACATCATCTACTCCTTTATAAAGGTGTGGGTCATCCCAGAAGTAATGTCTTAAATCATAGAAAAACTCTGTCTTTTTGTTGGTATGTGAAACTAGGTGGTATAAATTTAGCAACAATGTAATTAGCATAATCAGCATACCATGGAGCACTACGAGAAGCATTTATGAAAGCTAATTGTTCATCAGGAAAGCTATCATCAATAGGTAGTGGGCCATCAAGAACATTCTCTAACCTAGACAAGTTGTCTGCAATGGGGTTCTCAGCTCCCTTTCTATCAATAATATGCAAATCAAGTTCTTGTAGCAAGAGAACCCATCTAATAAGTCTAGGTTTAGCCTCTTTCTTTTCCATAAGATATTTAATAGTAGCATGATCAGTGTGAACAATTACTTTAGAATCAACAATATAAGGTCTGAACTTATCACAAGCAAATACAACTGCTAAAAATTCCTTTTCAGTAGTAGCATAATTTCTCTAGGCACTATCTAGAGTTTTACTAGCATATTGGATAACATTTAATTTCTTATCAACTCTTTGTCCTAGAACATCACCTACAACATAATCACTAGCATCACACATAATTTCAAAGGGTAAATTCCAATCAAGGGGCTGAACAATAGGTGCAGAAATCAAAGCTTTCTTAAGTATTTCAAATGCTTCTACACAATCATCATCAAAGACAAAAGGAACATATTTTTGTAAGAGATTAGTCAAAGGCCTGGAAATTTTTGAGAAGTCTTTAATGAACCTCCTATAAAAACCGGCATGACCAAGGAAACTTCTTATACCTTTAATGTCCTTAGGACACGACATCTTCTCAATAGCATCAACTTTAGCTTTATCAACTTCAATACCTCTTTCAGAAATTTTATGCCCCAAGACAATGCCTTCATTAACCATAAAGTGGGACTTCTCCCAATTCAAGACAAGATTAGTTTCTTCACATCTCTGCAAAACTCGATCAAGGTTGCTTAAGCAATCATCAAAAGAAGTTCCATATACAGAAAAATCATCCATGAATACCTCAACAATCTTTTCACAGAAGTCAGAGAATATAGTAGTCATACATCTTTGAAAGGTAGCAGGTGCATTATATAAACCAAAAGGCATACGGCTATAAGCAAAGGTATCAAAAGGGCAAGTAAAGGTGGTCTTTTCCTGATCCTCTTTCGACACAGGTATTTGAGAGAAACCAGAATAACCATCTAGAAAGCAAAAATGTGTATGTTTAGATAATCTTTCTAGCATTTGATCAATAAAAGGTAAAGGGTAATGATCCTTTTAGTAGCTTTATTTAATTTGCAGAAATAAATTACCATTCTATAACCTGTAACAATTCTTTGTAGGATCAATTCATCTTTATCATTAGGAACAACAGTAATACCTCCCTTCTTAGGGACACAATGGACAGGACTTACCCACTGACTATCAGCAACGGGATAAATTATACCTGCCTCCAGAAACTTTAGTATTTCTTTTCTTATCACTTCTTTCATTTTAGGATTTAACCGTCGTTGGTGATCAACAACCGGTTAAGCATCCTTTTCCAATTTTATTTTGTGCTGGCATAGAGTGGGACTAATGCCCTTAAGATCATCAAGAGTATATCCAATAGCAGCACGGTGCTTCTTCAGAGTTTTCAATAATTTCTCTTCTTCTTGCTCTGAAAGGTTAGCACTAATAATAACAGGATATATCTTCTTTTCATCAAGATAAGCATATTTAAGAGTATCAGGTAATGGTTTAAGCTCAAACACGGGATCGCCCTTGGGTGGAGGAGGATCCCCTAGGATTTCGACAACCAAGTTGTGTTTCAAAATAGGTCCCTATTTGAAGAATACTCCATGTATTTCCCTTCTTTCATTCATAAACATATCATTTTCATGGTCTAGCAAATATTGTTCTAAAGGATCATTAGGAGGCACGGCAATAGAAGCAAGACAAATAATTTCATCTTTACTAGGCAATTCTTTATCATGGGGTTGTCTACGAACTTTAGCAAAATTAAAATCATGAGACATATCCCCTAAACCAACAGAAACAATATCCTTTTTGCAGTCTATCTTAGCATTAACGGTATTCAAGAAGGGTCCACCAAATATAGTGGGACAAAAGTCATCTTGTGGGGAACCAAGAACAAGAAAATTAGAAGGATATTTAACTTTCCCACACAAGACTTCAACATCTCTAACAATCCCAACCAGTGAAATGGTATCTCTGTTGGCAAGCTTAATTGTAACATCAATACCTTCTAACTCAGCAGGTGCAATGTCATGCATAATTTCTTCATATAAAGAATGAGGTATTGTACTCGCACTAGCACCCATATCACATAAGCCATGATAACAATGATCTCCTATTTTAATAGAAATAACAGGCATGCCTACAATAGGCCTATGTTTATTTTTAGTATCGGGTCTAGCAATTCTAGCAGCTTCGTCACAAAAGTAAATAACATGCCCATCAATATTATCGGCCAAGAGATCTTTAACCATAGCAATACTAGGTTCAACTTTAATTTGCTCAGAGGGTGTAGGTGTTCTAGTATTACTCTTACGAACCACAATTGAAGCTTTAGCATGATCCTTCATTCTAACAGTGAAAGGTGGTTTCTCAATATAAGCGGTAGGAACAATTGGATCAACACTATAAGTGATAGTCTTCTCTTCAACTTTAATAGGTTCAAATACTTTTACTTCAACGGGAGGATGATATTTAAGCCACTTCTCCCTAGGGAGATCAACATGATTAGCAAATGATTCACAAAAATAAGCTACTATCTCAGAGTCAAGTCCATATTTAGTGCTAAATTCACGAAAAGCATCGGTATCCATAAAAGATTTAACACAATCGAACTTAGGTGTTATACTTGACTCCTTATATTCGTCGAGTTCCCAATCTTCAGAGTTGCGTTTAATTCTTTCCAATAAATCCCATTTGAATTCAATAGTCTTCATCATAAAAGAACCAGTACAAGAAGTATCGAGCATGGAGCGATTATTGAGAGAAAGCCGAGCATAAATTTTTTTAATAATAATTTCTCTTGAGATCTCATGATTGGGCATGAATATAACATTGACTTAAGCCTCCCCCAAGCTTGAGCGATGCTTTCTCCTTCGCGAGGCCAAAAATTATAACACCTAAGTTCTGATGAAACTTCTAATGAAATTCCAATTTCAATCGGTTGTAGTTTCATGACCCAATATCATCACATAGCCTAAACCATGTCAATGCCTTTCCCTTCAAAGATAAAGGGAAGACCTTCTTCTTGATAACATCCTCGGGCATACCTGCAAGCTTAAATAATCCACAAACTTCATCCACATAGATTAAGTGCAAGTCGGGATGCAATGTTCCATCTCATGTAAAAGGATTAGCTAGCAGTTTCTCTATCATACCCGAAGGAATTTCAAAGTAAACATTTTCAGTAGGTTGAGGAGCAAATCTTTGCTCTACTGCTCAGGGTGAAGATACCCCGAACAAGCCCCTCAAAGGATTACTTTCCATAGTAACAAGTGACAGTAAATTTCAGCACACTATATAAATTTTTCCTTACCAAATTCCACCTACCAAATGCGCTTCACTCCCCGGCAACAGCGCCAGAAAAGAGTCTTGATGACCCACAAGTATAGGGGATCTATCATAGTATTTTCGATAAGTAAGAGTGTCGAACCCAACGAGGAGCAGAAGGAAATGATAAGCAGTTTTCAGTAAGGTGTTCTCTGCAAGCACTGAAATTATCGATAACAGATAGTTTTGTGATAAGGTAATTTGTAACGGGTAACAAGTAATAAAAGTAAATAAGGTGAAGCAAGATGGCTCAATCCTTTTTGTAGCAAAGGACAAGCCTGGACAAACTCTTATATAAAGGAAAATGCTCCCGAGGACACATGGGAATTATCATCAAGCTAGTTTTCATCACGCTCATATGATTCACGTTCGTTACTTTCATAATTTGATATGTGGGTGGACCGGTGCTTGGGTACTGCCCTTGCTTGTACAAGCATCCCACTTATGATTAACCCCTCTTGCAAGCATCTGCAACTACAAAAGGAGTATTAAGGTAAACCTAACCATAGCATGAAACATATGGATCCAAATCAGCCCCTTACGAAGCAACGCATAAACTAGGGTTTAAGCTTCTGTCACTCTAGCAACCCATCATCTACTTATTACTTCCCAATGCCTTCCCCTAGGCCCAAATAATGGTGAAGTGTCATGTAGTCGATGTTCACATGACACCACTAGAGGAGAGACAACATACATCTCATCCAAATATCGAACGAATACCAAATTCACATGACTACTTATAGCAAGACTTCTCCCATGTCCTCAGGAACAAATGTAACTACTCAAAAATCATATTCATGTTCATAATCAGAGGGGTATTAATATACATAAAGGATCTGAACTAGGGCTGGAAAAAAAGCTCGAAGCTCGTGAGCTAAACGAGTAGCTTGTGACTCGGCTCGAATCGACTCGAACTCGAAGAATAACGAGTCGAGCCGAGCTTTAGTTTAAGATCATTTATAGACCAAGTTAAACGAGCCAATCTCACGAGTACTCGTGTAACTCGTTAGGCTCGGTACAAAAGATCGGCCACTCCCAATATAAAAAAAGATCAGCCACTCAGCACCCTATGTCCCAGGCGCACAACACAAGGCCAAGCCGTTGAAGGCTCAACCGCCTAGGAGACTCATGCGTTATAAGGAAATTACTATTGTTTAGTGATATATATGTTTAATATATACATAATAATTTTTATAATGTTTGAGGGTTTCATGTTCAAATCTTTAACGAGCTTAACAAGCTAAACGATCCAGCTCGCGAGTTATACGAGTCGAGCCAATCTTGGATTTAAGCTCGTTAATAATAACGAGTCGAGTCGAGCTAGCTCGTTAACGAAACGAGCTCTAGTGAGTCGAGCCGAGATGGCTCGACTCGGCTCGAATTCCAGCCCTAATCTGAACATATGATCTTCCACCAAGTAAACCAACTAGCATCAACTACAAGGAGTGATCAACACTACTAGCAACCCACAGGTACCAATCTGAGGTTTTGAGACAAAGATTGGATACAAGAGATGAACTAGGGTTTGAGATGAGATGGTGCTGGTGAAGATGTTGATGGAGATTGACCCCCTCCCGATGAGAGGATCGATGGTGATGGCGATGGTAATGATTTCCCCCTCCCGGAGGGATGTTTCCCCGGCAGAACAGCTCCGCCGGAGCCCTAGATTGGTTCCGCCAAGGTTCCGCCTCGTGGTGGCGGAGTTTCGTCCCGAGAGCTTGCTTATGATTTTTTTTTTCTAGGGCAAAAGACTTCATATAGCCAAAGATGGGCACCGGAGGCCTGCCAGGGGGCCCACGAGGCAGGGGGCGCGCCCATGGAGGTAGGGCGCCCCCCCACCCTCGTGGGTGGTGGTGGCCCCCCTTTGGTGCTTCCTTCTCCCAATATATTTTATATATTCTAAAATTGACTTCCGTGAAGTTTCCGGACTTTTGGAGTTTTGCAGAATAGGTCTCTAATATTTGCTCCTTTTCAAGCTCAGAATTCCAGCTGCCGACATTCTCCCTCTTCATTCTAAACCTTGTAAAATAAGAGAGAATAGGCATAAGTATTGTGACATAATGTGTAATAACAGCCCATAATGCAGTAAATATCGATATGAAATCATGATGAAAAATGGACGTATTAGGTAGCTTCTCCTTCGTTCCTGTGTGCTAGACAATTTGGTGTAATGCACTCGGGAATGAAGGGACGAGTTACCATCACCGATGATCGAATATATACACCACGTGAGCTGAGAGTTTTCAAGAAAATAGTCGACAGACCGATACTCAACCCGTGATGAATAATAATGATCTAAGTTAGTTTTCATAGTACATATATTGAATTTTAAAGTTTAATCTTTGAAATATGAATATAGGAAATGTCTGATGATGACGATAGGATCCCGGAGTGCGACTACTTGCGGCGACGATTGGGGTCTGTGCGATAGGCCTCACCTAGTAGACGGTCGGCGCTTCAGTATTAAGCTCAACGAGACCTTCGATGTTGAAATGGTACGCAATGACAAGTCTTTTTTCGTAATTAAGCATGACTTCTTCTTCTTCAATGTGTAATTTTCGTCTTTTACAATTCGAGTAACTTATCCCATGCCATGCAAGATGCTATGTCTTGGAGCATCTAAATTTCAAAGATCATGAAAATATGGAGACAAAGATAGTTCATCTCAGGACTCATCATGGTTATGATTTTGCTGTAAAGCTATACAATTCGGAGAGCATATCCCTTTTTGGTTGCTCCAATTGGGAAGTACTGTGCAAGGCGTATGATTTTCAGGAGGGTATGCATGTCACCTTCGATCTTGATGATCCTGAAGATGACATCGACGAAGAGAATATGGACATTTGGGTCCTTATTGATACGCTTTCACTTCTACCTCTATGTGAGTTTCTCAAACATATTTATTAAGTAATTTATATTGTTTATTTCAAAATAGTTGACATCTTATTTCCATTGACAGCTTATTTTCATTCTTTAAAAAATGTACGGAAGATGGTAGACAGAACCTACTACACTGATGGCGCTGAATTAACTTATGAGGAGAAAGATCATATTGTCTCATTTATTATTGATTTTGAGAATTACAATATAAATTATGAAACTCCTGCATATTATGGTCAATATGTGCCACTAGTGCATGTGTTGAACTATGGTAACATCCATGGAGATGGCATGGTAAGATTTTTTACTATTATGACACCTACACATCTTTTGCATATATTCTTCTAAAGCTAAACTACATTGCTAACTATGACGATATTATTATGTTTTTCAACAAAAAAATCCCGAAGGATTGTGTGCCTGATCTGATGTTTCCGAAAGGTCACCTCGATGTTATTAGTTTAGGGCCAAGTCTACCTAGGCTTGACCGCTGTTCATACTGAATTTCTAAAACCGATGAAGATATGACAATCAAAGAATGGAAAAATGTATGAATAATCATAGGGAGCTATTTGGAAGCAACATTGTGTGAAGCGCAAGAATTGGAGATAGCATAATCTCCATTCTCCGTAATGGAGCATCAGGGGCTATCTTATTTTATGCTATTTTACCTTAGAGAGGGTAGTTGGTCCTAGCTAATACTCATGATCATGTCCTAAGAACAATTAAGTAGGGTTGGTTAGATGACTATGATGATGATGAGTATGACTTGTTATATGATAACGAGTAGAAGTTGTTAGATGACTATGTTGGGGAACGTAGCATAAATTCAAAATTTTCCTACATGTCACCAAGATCTATCTATGGAGTCATCTAGCAACGAGGGAGGAGTGGATCTACATACCCTTGTAGATCGCGCACGGAAGCGTTCAAGAGAACGGGGTTGATGGAGTCGTACTCGTCGTGATCCAAATCACTGATGATCCTAGCGCCGAACGGACGGCACCTCCGCGTTCAACACACGTACGGAGCAGCGACGTCTCCTCCTTCTTGATCCAGCAAGGGGGGAGGAGAGGTTGATGGAGATCCAATAGCACGACAGCGTGGTGGTGGAAGTAGCGGGATTCCAACAGGGCTTCGCCAAGCGCTACGGGAGGAGGAAGATGTGTCATGGGAGGGAGAGGGAGGCGCCAGGGCTTAGGTATGGTTGTCCTCCCTTCCCCCCACTATATATAGGGCCAAGGGAGAGGGGGAGGGCGCAGCCTTGCCCCTTCCTCCAAGGAAGGGTGCGGCCAAGGGGGGGAGGAGTCCATCCTCCCCAAGGCACCTCGGAGGTGCCTTCCTCCTTTAGGACTCTCCCTTTTCCTCTTCTCTTGGCGCATGGGCCTCTTGGGGCTGGTGCCCTTGGCCCATATAGGCCAAGGCGCACCCCCTACAGCCCATGTGGCCCCCCGGGGCAGGTGGCCCCACCCGGTGGACCCCCGGGACCCTTCCGGTGGTCCCGGTACAATACCGGTGACCCCGAAACTTGTCTCGATGGCCGAAATAGCACTTCCTATATATAATTCTTTACCTCCGGACCATTCCGGAACTCCTCGTGATGTCCGGGATCTCATCCGGGACTCCGAACAACTTTCGGGTTACCGCATACTAATATCTCTATAACCCTAGCGTCACCGAACCTTAAGTGTGTAGACCCTACGGGTTCGGGAGACATGCAGACATGACCGAGATGACTCTCCGGTCAATAACCAACAGCGGGATCTGGATACCCATGTTGGCTCCCACATGTTCCATGATGATCTCATCGGATGAACCATGATGTCAAGGACTTAATCAATCCCGTATACAATTCCCTTTGTCTAGCGGTACGATACTTGCCCGAGATTCGATCGTCGGTATCCCGATACCTTGTTCAATCTCGTTACCGGCAAGTCTCTTTAATCGTTCCGTAACACATCATCCTGTGATCAACTCCTTGGTCACATTGTGCACATTATGATGATGTCCTACCGAGTGGGCCCAGAGATACCTCTCCGTCACACGGAGTGACAAATCCCAGTCTTGATTCGTGCCAACCCAACAGACACTTTCGGAGATACCCGTAGTGTACCTTTGTAGCCCCCCAGTTACGTTGTGACGTTTGGCACACCCAAAGCACTCCTACGGTATCCGGGAGTTGCACAATCTCATGGTCTAAGGAAATGATACTTGACATTAGAAAAGCTTTAGCATACGAACTACACGATCTAGTGCTATGCTTAGGATTGGGTCTTGTCCATCACATCATTCTCCTAATGATGTGATCCCGTTATCAATGACATCCAATGTCCATGGTCAGGAAACCGTAACCATCTATTGATCAACGAGCTAGTCAACTAGAGGCTTACTAGGGACATGGTGTTGTCTATGTATCCACACATGTATCTGAGTTTCCTATCAATACAATTCTAGCATGGATAATAAACGATTATCATGAACAAGGAAATATAATAATAATCAATTTATTATTGCCTCTAGGGCATATTTCCAACAGACTATGATGATGAGTATGACTTGTTATATCATTATGAGCATGAACAGTTATTATATATATATATATATATATATATATCAGTGGGTGAAATAAACATGGATTAGATTCAAGTGGAGGCAACACATGGTGCAGATCGAAAGTACTACTAATCCAAACTTGATCATACTAATCCAAACTAAAGTGATCAAGTTTGTATTAGTAGTACTTTGGATATGCACCATGTTGCCTCCACTTGAATCTAATCCATGTCCCTTTCACCCACTGAAATAATAACTCATCATGATCATAAAATCATATGATGAGACTACTATAAACTAGTACAAATATAGCGGCAACATGCAGTAGAAAAAATAGCAAACTTTACCAGTAGCGCCGGTAGCCCACTAGGCGCTACTGCTAAGGAGGTGTGGTAGTAGCGCTGGGTGGAAAAAGAAGTTGCTGCTAGGAAGGTGTAGTAGTACCGCCGAGAGGGAAAACACGCTATATAGCGTCGTATCAGTAGCACCCCCTATCGTGGTTCTAAGTCTGACAGTAGAATGGGGGGTAGGAATGTAGAGGCAAGATCCTAACTATGGAGGAGTTGTACACGCGAGTTTTACAAGTTCAGGCCCTTCTCGGAGGAAGTAACAGCCCTACGTCTCGGAGCCCAGAGGCAGTCGACTGGATTATATGCGTGTGTGTTACAGAGGGTGCGAACCGTTGTCCCTGAGGAGGGGGTGGCTTATATAGAGTTCGCCAGACCCCTCCCGCCCTCAGTTACAAAGTGTTAAAGGTACATAAAGATGGGGACGTTACTGGTAACGCCTGCAATAAAGACACATAATGACCATTAAAGTTATGACTTAATTCCCGACCGTTGCAGAGTGGAGTGGCTCTAGATCTTCTGGTAGTTGAGTGATTGTCCATACGGTCGAGTCTCTTCAAGACTGTCGAGTGGAACATAGCTTCATGGTTGAGTGGATGATGATTTCTCTTCGAATTCTTCTGGCTCTTTTAGAGATGTCCTTGGGGAGGGTATCTTGGACAAATCCATGACCCTACCCTAGGTACATAGCTTCATCATTAGCCCCCGAATGGATCAGGGTTTGAGTGAGGAAGGAGTTGAGAACACTTCCAACTCATTTTTTGTGCTATGAGTATATCTTGTTCTGGATCGATGAACTGAGGTGACGACACCAACTTCTTTTTCAGTCGCCTTGATCCATTCTTAGTTTTTGTCGAGTGAACTTTTACTGAAAAGCTTCGAGTGATGATGTGGAGGATGTCTTCCGTCTGACAAGTTGTTCTGCTGTTTGCAGGATTCGAATTTTGGGAAGCGCACCGGGCGGGGGAGGCTGCGGTAATCGGGATGGATTAGGCAGGTCGCCTCGATCCCCGCACCACCTTTTTTGCCACGTATCGCATGTGCGACTGTTGCGGGATTTGATAAGATCGTCCAGGCCTACAAGTCAGTCACTCAGAAGTGTCCTTATAAAAGGCACCGGACCGGGCTTTTGAATAGTGCGCCCTCATTCTCCTTCTTCCTCCTCAGATTTCTCGGCCACACCTTCTTCTGCTCTTGGTGTCGTAGCCCCGCTCGGACTTGATTCGCTACCATGGGGAAGGAGAATACGGTGGCGTTGGAGCATGGAAAGAAGGCGACGGCGAAGGCGAAGAGGAAGAGGACCAGCCGGGGTGGATCCTCATCACGGTCCGGCCTGCCGCCTGGCTGGATCCAGGGCGGCTAGATCCGCTCGACGATCAGCCAAGACGACATCGACGATCTGGTTGAGGGGGGACTGATCCCTCACCAATCGGCGCGGCTCCCGGGGAACGAGACCGAGCCGCAGCCGCAGGAGGGTGAGTGCGTCCTCCTTGCCACTCATGTCGACCGCGGGTTTTCTTTGCCTCCCCACCCTTTCTTTCTTGGTTTCTTGAACTTCTTCGGGGCTCAACTCCACCACTTTACTCCAAACACCATCGTGTATCTCGCTGCTTTCGCGTCCATGTGCGAGAATTTCTTGGGCTGTTGACCGCACTGGGGTCTCTTCAAGCACATATTCACATGTCGCTCCCAGACGGTCAAGAAGGCCAACCCGAGTGACGAGAGGACGCACGTGATACAGATGTGCGGGGGCCTTGGAATCCAAATGAGGAACAAGAGCACCTTCCCAGCTATGATCCTTCCCGACTCGGTCCGGGGCTGGCAGTCGACCTGGTTTTACTGCAAGGACCAGCCGACCCCGGGTCAGTCGACTGGACTTCCCCCCTTTTCCTTGGCTCGAGTGGAGAATCCCTCCTCCTTAAGGGTGATCTCGGAAGAGAAGGCGCAGGTGAAGGTGTTGGTCGAGCGGGTCGTCCAACTTGTCCGCGACGGAGTGACTGGTATGGACCTACTGGAGGTCTTTCTCAGTCGACGCATCCAACCACTACAAGCCCGTGACCATCTGATGTGGATGTACTCGGGACTCGAGGACTCCACTCGGATCCACCCGGAGGACGTTAGTGAAGACACGGTGGAGAAGTGGCTGAGAGGAATCACCATCAACAAAGATAATCCCCAGGGGTCTAGGAGGGTGATTCCATTCGACCATTTGCGCCAGCCGGAATAGGTATGATTCTGCATTGTCAAGTACCTTCTTGATTCACTGTGTAACATCTTGTTGACGGTCGACAGTATTTCTTTTGTTCATTGTCTTTTCAGGCTCTTATTGATATGTACTCGATGCCCAATGGAGTGCAGGAGCAAAATGTCGAGGAAGGGGCGAGCGGGGGCGAGGGTGGTGAGTGGCACTCGGATGCAGAGCAGGACGAGGAGAGCAACAACTCGAGTGATGAAGAAGAGGTCGACTCGCCTCCTCGCAGAGAGAGGAGGTCCAAGCACGCTCACGACCCGGCGAGCACCCCTGACCTGGCTGCCGCACCGACTGGGCAATCTTCGAAGTGCCCTCGGACATCTTCTCCGGTGCCGACTGAGAAGGTATCGAAACAGCTCAAGACTGCGCCGTCTCCTGCGCCGAAAGCATTGAAGGCCGCATCCTCCAAACCACCGAAGGATTTGCCCAGAATCAAAGTGACCATCCCCACTATCTCCGGGTAATCATCTGACCCGATCTTTTGGTTGACTCGAGCAACAGAACATAACCGACTGAATGTTGACATTTGCAGTGCTGCTACATTTGGAACTTCTTCCTACCAATACCGAGACGAGGAAATGGAAGACGCGGTTACCTCCAACCCAGGTAAAAGTCTCATGATCTTGTTCTTGATTATTTGGTCGATTAAATTCTGGCGATTCACTTGGGGTCGACTGATTTATTTGCAGCCCCACCCAACGTCATCAAGCTTCCAGATGATGAAGAAGATGTGGCCCCTAGGCCTAGAAAGAACAAAAAAGTAGCAGTTGGCAAGACGTCTCAGCAGGGACCGATGACAACACCAACCGTCCGACAATCTGAAGATGCAGGTGGGGCCTCTGTAACTTTTGTTGTCCCATTGTCGAGTGAGCGCCCTGCACCGACGATTGTACCGGTGTTTCCTTCAGTCGTCCAACCTCATGCTTCGGAGCTCCAAGCTGCCGCACCTGGGTCGTCTGCCCCCTTCTACACCAACTACCATGTTCCGGAAAACCAGTCGGACGCGGCTGCGGAGGCCATCTGTCAGGCTAACATGATGATGGAGCGGATGAAGACGGTGCACGAGAACAGCCAGGCTGCTGACGATGCCAGCGCGGCTCTACGAGCCAATGTCCAGGTAAGTAGGCTTTCGACTGACCTTGTTCTATTAGGATATGCTACCTGGAATATTTTCTTTCATACAATCTTTTATTGTTTGCGTCAAATCTGTACACCCACTGGGTGTTTTGTTGTCTTTAGCATTTGCGCTCTTCCACTCGGCCTGGGCGAGTGGGATCTGAACCGATGGGGGCACGCTAAGTGCACCCACTGGGTGTAGTCCCCGAGACCGCGGTCGACTGTGGGTAGTCGACTGGGGTCTGAGTAATTTTCCCTTTCCTTTCTTCCACTCGACCCGGGCGGACCGGCCGAGTGGGATCTCAACCAGTGGGGGCACGCCAAGTGTACCCACTGGGTGTAGTCCCCGAGACCGCGATCGACTGCTGGCAGTTGACCGGAGTCTGAATAGTTCTTCTCTCTTTCTTCTCTTTTTTTATACTCGACCCGGGCGGGCCAGTCGAGTGGGGTCTGAATCAGTGGGGGCATGCCAAGTGCACCCGCTGGGTGTAGTTCCCGAGACCGCGGTCGACTGCGGGCAGCCAGCTGGGGTCTGAGTAAACTTTTAAGTTTTATTCACTCGGAAGTAAATAATCTTTGATCTTGTCGATTGACACGGCTTTTACCTTCTGCAGAAATCTTGTACTCTCATTTCTAAGTTTGCCGAATTTGAGGAGAAGCAGAGGCAACTCAACCTCGACTTGAAGCTGGCCCAACAAAAGTTGAAGAAAGCTCAAGATGAAGCTACTGGTATGGAAGGTAACTGCCTGTCGACTGTTCACGTCGATCATCTTTTAAGATATTTCTTTGATCTCTTGTTTGATCCGATTGCTTCTTTTGTAGAGAAAATGAGGTTGGCTCTGGAGAAGAAGGACTTGGACCTTGCAGCTGCGCAGAAGGAAGCTCAAGATAAGATTGCCCTTGCACACCAGAAGGTGGCTTCGGTCGGAGCGTTGGAAGGAGAAGTAAACAAGCTGAAGTCCTCTCTCAATGAGTCCAACCGAGACGTAAGTCGTCTGAAGAAGGATAAGATTGCTCTGAATGAGAAGCTGGAGTCCGCGGTCCGTAAGAGAAATGACACGGAAGCCTATCTGAGAACTCTTGCCAAGAAGCTCTATCTTATGCTGGAAGGTACTCCTTTTAATCCGACTGCTTTACTGCTTGCAAGTTGATCTTGTCTAGTCGACTCACTAACTCTTTGACTGCAGAATTCTGCCAAAACTTTGACGAGGAAACTGGACGGATCGAGACGGGTTTAGACCCTATAGTTTCTCCGGTTGGCGACGAGGCTGCCATGAATGTGCTTCGACTGGAATCCCGTGTCGCCAGCGTCACAAGTTACCTCGCTCGTCTGAAGGTGGCAGGTTCACGGATTGACTCATCACTATGGCCAAGGGCGACGCTTCAAAATGACCTCGAATATCTGATGACTTGGCTCAACGAGATTCCTGGTCGAGTGCAAGAGTGGAAGAAGTCCTCTGCCCGGTGTGGTGCTGACGTGGCATTGTCCTTGGTAAGGGTCCACTGCAAGGAAGCTCGTGAAGACAAGCTGGCGGCGATCAAGGTCGCCAACACCAAAAGGCATGACTTCCAGTCCTTTATGGAGACTTTCATCGTTGCTGCCACTCGGATCGCAGATGGAATCGACTTGGACGAATTCGTCGAACCCGCCAGCCCTCCTCCCGACGAGTGAACAAATATGAGATCTAAACCTGTCTTAAATTTGCCTCGGAATGCTGATTGGTTGCTGTAACCATTAAACTCCTTCGGGCTTGATGCTCGAATACTTTTGATTTGTCGCTTGGAACTTTAGGATTTATCTGAACTGCTTTTGAATATGCTTGCGATTGCTTTTGGAATCTGCTCCCTATTTGGAATGACCTTCGTGTTTGAGATGCAGCCTTGAAATGGAGACTTCAATCGAACTGCGCCTTGTCATCCTTGCTGACAAGGATGGAGCGCACGTCGTATTTCTGGCGTAGCTCGGAGAAGAAGGTTGCAGTCGACCTGTGCCTCGTCGTCCTTGCGGACAAGGATGGAGCGCGCGATGTATTTGTGGCGTAGCTAGGAGAAGAAGGCCACGGTCGATCTGCACCTCGTCGCCCTTGCGGGTAGGGACGGAGCATACATTGTATTTGTGGCGCGGCTCCAAAGGAGAAGGTTGTAGTCGACTTGCGCCTCGTCGTCCTTGTAGATAACAGCGGATTTTAAACCTTAGGCGAGTACTGGACTACAGCTAAGCCTCCAAGTGGGAGGATTGTTCACCACTCGGTAAGATCTTACAAACTTAGGCGAGTACTGGGCTGCAGCTAAGGCCCCGAGTGGGAGGCTGGCTCATCACTCGGTAGGATTTTACAAACTTAGGCGAGTACTGGACTGTAGCTAAGCCCCCAAGTGGGAGGCTGGCTCACCACTCGGTAGGATTTTAAAAACTTAGGCGAGTACTGGACTGCAGCTAAGCCCCTGAGTGGGAGGCTGGCTCACCACTTGGTAGGATTTTACAAACTTAGGCGAGTACTGGACTGCAGCTAAGCCCTCGAGTGGGAGGCTGGCTCACCACTCGGTAGGATTTTACAAACTTAGGCGAGTACTGGACTGCAGCTAAGCCCCCGAGTGGGAGGGTTGCTCACCACTCGGTAGGATTTTTTAAACTTAGGCGAGTACTGGACTGCAGCTAAGCCTCCGAGTGGGAGGATTTCTCACCACTTGGTAGGATTTTCAAACTTAGGCGAGTACTGGACTGCAGCTAAGCCCCCGAGTGGGAGGGTTGCTCACCACTCGGTAGGATTTTTTTTAAACTTAGGCGAGTACTGGACTGCAGCTAAGCCTATGAGTGGGGGGGGGTTGCTCACCACTCGGTAGGATTTTTTAAACTTAGGCGAGTACTGGACTGCAGCTAAGTCTCCGAGTGGGAGGCTGGCTCATCACTCGGTAAGATCTTACAAACTTAGGCGAGTACTGGGCTGCAGCTAAGCCCCCGAGTGGGAGGCTGGCTCATCACTCGGTAGGATTTTACAAACTTAGGCGAGTACTGGACTGCAGCTAAGCCCTCGAGTGGGAGGCTGGCTCACCACTCGGTAGGATTTTACAAACTTAGGCGAGTACTGGACTGCAGCTAAGCCCCTGAGTGGGAGGCTGGCTCACCACTCGGTAGGATTTTACAAACTTAGGCGAGTACTGGACTGCAGCTAAGCCCTCGAGTGGGAGGCTGGCTCACCACTCGGTAGGATTTTACAAACTTAGGCGAGTACTGGACTGCAGCTAAGCCCCCGAGTGGGAGGCTGGCTCACCACTCGGTAGGATTTTACAAACTTAGGCGAGTACTGGACTGCAGCTAAGCCCTCGAGTGGGAGGCTGGCTCACCACTCGGTAGGATTTTACAAACTTAGGCGAAATGGATTCGTAGCTAAGCCCCCGATTGAGAGGCTTGCTCACCACTTGGTAGGATTTTCTTTCGAACTTAGGCGAAACGGATTCGCAGCTAAGTCACCCACTCGGGGTTTTCAGACATAAATAAAAGCAACAACAATCGTGCCAGAGGACTGTAAAGCTCTTGTCTTTGATAAACAAATTACAAATGTATTTCTTATTACATTTTATTCGAAGGAGTACTGAAGTATAAAAGGGGCGGAGCAGCTCCGCGTTCCAAGCCCGTGGCTCGTCCTTCTTATGCTTGACATTGTAAAGGTGGTATGCTCCATTGTGGAGCACTCTGGTGACAATGAAGGGACCTTCCCAAGCTGGGGCGAGCTTGTGTGGTTTCTGCTGATCCACTCAAAGAACCAAGTCTCCCTCTTGAAAGGCTCGACCCTTCACGTGTCTAGCGTGGAATCGACGCAAGTCTTGTTGATAAATGGTCGACCGGATCAATGCCATCTCTCTTTCCTCCTCTAGGAGGTCGACTGCATCTTGCCGAGCTTGTTCTGCTTCATCTTCAGAGAAGAGCTCAACTCGTGGTGCATTATGAAGCAAGTCACTCGGTAGAACAGCTTCAGCTCCATAGACCAAGAAGAATGGAGTTCGGCCAGTCGACCGATTAGGAGTTGTTCTCAATCCCTAGAGAACTGATGGAAGTTCATCAACCCAGGCGCCCGCTGCGTGCTTGAGATCTCGCATCAGTCGGGGTTTCAGTCCTTTGAGAATCAGGCCATTTGCTCTTTCTGCTTGTCCATTCGACTGGGGATGGGCGACTGAAGCATAGTCGACTCGTGTGCCTTGTGAGGCGTAGAAGGTTCTGAACTCATCAGAATCGAAGTTCGATCCGTTGTCAGTGATGATGCTGTGCGGAACCCCATATCTGAAAATCAACTCTCTGATGAAGCTGACAGCAGTACTAGCTTCAAGATTCTTAATAGGCTTGGCTTCGATCCATTTGGTAAACTTGTCGACTGCTACAAGCACATGAGTGAAGCCGCTCCTACCAGTCCTCATTGGACCAACCATGTCCAATCCCCAAACAGCAAAGGGCCAGACGAGTGGGATGGTCTTCAGGACTGATGCAGGTTTGTGTGACATATTGGAGTAGAACTGGCAGCCTTCACATCTGTCGACTATATCTTTCGCCATTTCATTTGCTCATGGCCAATAAAATCCAGCTCGGTATGCTTTAGCCACAATGGTCCGAGAGGACGCATGGTGACCACAGGTCCCCGAATGGATGTCGTGGAGGATCACTCGGCCTTCTTCTGGTGTTATGCATTTCTGGCTGACCCCAGTTGCACTTTCTCTGAACAGTTGACCTCTTATTACAGTAAAGGCCTTGGATCGACGGACGATTTGTCGAGCCTCTCCTTCATCCTCTGGGAGCTCTTTCCTAAGGATATATGCAATGTATGGCACTGTCCAGTCGGGAGTGATGACCAACACCTCCATGATTAAGTCGACCACGGCTGGGACCTCGACTTCAGTCGGATCTGTGGCACTCCTAGGCTGCAGGGGCTCTTCAGCGAAGGGATCTTCTTGAACTGAAGGTGCATGAATGTGTTCCAGGAACACGTTGCTAGGAATAGCTTCTCTCTTGGAGCCTATCTTTGCTAAATCATCTGATACTTGATTTTTCAGTCGGGGTACATGATGGAGCTCTAACCCCTCAAACTTCTTTTCCAACTTCCTCACCGCGTTGCAGTAACCAGTCATGGCTGGGCTTCTGACGTCTCACTCCTTCATCACTTGATTGACTACCAAATCTGAGTCGCCATAGACCATGAGGCAACGGACGCCGAGTGAAATGGACATACGCAACCCATACAAGAGTGCTTCATATTCTGCTTCATTATTGGAGGAATCAAAGTGAATCTGGAGGACATATCTGAGCTTGGCTCCTCGAGGGGATACCAGTACCACCCGAGCACCGGAGCCCTTCAACATCTTAGAACCATCAAAGAACATGGTCCAGTGCTCCGAGTGAACTTGAGTCGGCAGTTGTTGTTCAATCCACTCGTCGAGGAAATCTGCTATTGCTTAGGACTTGATAGCTTTCTTTGCCTCGAACTTGATATCTAAGGGAAGGAGTTCAATCGCCCACTTTGCCACTCGACCAGTTGCATCTCTATTGTTCAGAATCTCTGATAATGGAGCGTCGCTGACGACTGTAATGGAGTGATCAGAGAAGTAATGTGCAACCTTCTTCGTGGTCATATAAATCCCATAAACAAGCTTCTGATAATGTGGATATCTTTGCTTTGATGGAGTCAAAACTTTAGAGACATAGTATACTGGGCGCTGAACTTTGTAAGCTTTTCCTTCTTCTTCCCGCTCGACCGTAAGTACTGTACTGACGACTTGTCCAGTGGCTGCAATGTAAAGCAGTAAAGGCTCTTTGCTGATTGGAGCAGCAAGCACCGGCTGGGTGGAAAGCAGGGCTTTGAGCTCTGCAAATGTTGCGTCAGCTTCAGGAGTCCACTTGAACTTATCTGACTTCTTCATCAGTCGGTAAAGAGGCAGTGCCTTTTCACCGAGGCGAGAAATGAATCGACTTAGGGCGGCCAAACAACCAGTGAGCTTCTGGACATCATGCACACGCACAGGGCGTTTCATCCGGAGTATGGCACCCACTTTCTCTGGGTTAGCGTCGATCCCCCGTTCGGAAACGAGAAAACCGAGTAATTTTCGGCCTGGAACTCCAAACGTGCACTTTGATGGATTAAGCTTGTTATCATACCTTCTGAGGTTGGCAAAGATTACAGCAAGGTCAGCCAGTAGGTCGGAACCTTTTTGTGACTTGACCACAATGTCATCCATGTATGCTTCCACATTCCGACTGTTTGAGTGAGCAGACACTTCTGGATCATCCTCATGAATGTGGCTCCGGCGTTCTTCAAATCGAATGGCATAGTGACATAACAGAAGCACCCAAATGGGGTGATGAAAGCTGTTTTTATCTCATCAGGTCCGTACAGACGGATCTGATGATACCCGGAATAAGCGTCCAAAAAGGACAAACGCTCACACCCCGCAGTCGAGTGGACTATTTGGTCGATGCGAGGGAGAGGAAAGTGATCTTTCGGGCAGGCCCGATTGATATGTTTGAAGTCGATGCACATGCGAAGTGAGTCGTCCTTCTTTGGGACCATGACAACATTAGCTAACCACTCGGAGTGGTAAATCTCTCGGATAAACTCAGCTACTAGATGTCGAGCCACTTCTTCACTGATTGCCTTCCTCTTTTGTACAACGGACCGTCGAAGATGTTCTTTGACCGGTTTCACCTTTGGGTCAACTCGCAAACGATGCTCAGCCAGTCCCCTGGGAACACCTGGCATGTCAGAAGGTTTCCATGCAAAGATGTCCCAGTTCTCACAGAGGAACTGGACGAGCGCTTCTTCCTATTTAGAGTCGAGTGTTGTTGAAATGTGAGTCGGAGCAGCAATGGGATCCGTTGGATGAATATGAATCGGCTTCGTTTCACCAGTCGACTGGAATGCTGAATCAGTGGCAGGCTTCTTAGCTCGCAACAAATCACTCAGATCTGCATTTTTTTGATACTCCTGCAACTCCACTACTACCATCTGTGCATCGGCGATCTTTGAGCCCTTCTGGAAGCACTCTTCTGCCTTCTTTCGACTGCCAGTGATAGTGATCACCCCTTTAGGACCAGGCATCTTCAATTTGAGGTACACGTAACATGGTCGAGCCATAAAACGTGCATAAGATGGCCTGCCTAGAATAGCGTGATAAGCACTCTGGAAATCCACAACTTCAAATGTCAACTTTTCTTTGCGGAAATTCTTGAAATCACCGACCACTACATCGAGAGCGATCTGGCCGACTGATGCAGCCTTCTTGCCAGGAATGACTCCATGGAAACTCATATTACTTTCGCTGAGTCTGGACATTGGGATGCCCATTCCTTTCAATGTATCTGCATATAGTATATTCAGACCACTGCCACCATCCATCAGAACCTTAGTCAATCGAGTGCCTTCGACTACTGGGTCGACCACCAGCGCTTGCCTCCTAGGGGTGGCTATGTGCGCTGGGTGATCGGACTGGTCGAATGTAATGGTAGTCTGAGACCACTTCAAATAACTGGGTGTCATCGGAGCTACCATGTTCACTTCTCTGTTGATGACTTT
Source organism: Triticum urartu (assembly GCF_056163025.1). NCBI lineage: Eukaryota > Viridiplantae > Streptophyta > Magnoliopsida > Poales > Poaceae > Triticum > Triticum urartu. The sequence goes on along the minus strand of NC_141879.1, from coordinate 34,159,012 downwards.
CAGTCGACTCTTACTCTCAACGTCAGCGAAAATCATCATAGTGGAATTGACGTGGGGGTAACCATCATCGTCCTCCTCCTCATCCTCAACTTTGTCTGCTTCCTTCTCCTTTTCCTTGGGTTGTTTCTCTCGGAATTGCTGGATTAGGAGTCGACACTGTCGAGTGGTATGTTTTGGGTAATGAAATTACCCTCTTCATCTTTCTTGGTGTGAATGTGGCATGGTAAATCCAGCACATCATTTCCATCTTGATCTTTTACTTTCTTGGGGTTCCACGGTCCTTTGGGTTTCCCCTTGAACTTCCCTTGAGTTATGGCCAAGGCTTCTCCAAGAGCAGCTGGCTCGGCTTTGCGCTTTTGCTTCCGACTGGAGTTCCCCCCTCCGGTTTCGTGGGCGACTGTTTTGTGCTTGCCACTCCGGAGTCGGTCTTCTTCTTCACCATTGGCGTACTTGGTGGCAATCTCCATCATCCGAGTCAGAGTCATATCTCCTGTTCGACCGAATTTCAGATTCAACTCCCGATACTTAACGCCTTCTTTGAAGGCACAAATTGCTTGGTGATCTGACACATTATCCACTGTGTGGTGCAACGTGATCCATCTCTGGATATAATCTCTCAAAGTTTCATTCGGTTTCTGAACGCAACACTGCAGTTCTGTCAACCCTGCTGGCCGCTTACAAGTACCTTCAAATGTTCTGACAAATACTCGAGCAAGATCTTCCCAAGTATAAATACTACCAGGAGCTAACTGATTCAGCCACGCCCTGGCCGAGCCCTCTAGCATCAAAGGAAGGTGCTTCATGGCCACTTCATCGTTGCCGCCACCGATCTGTACAGCCACTCGGTAATCCTCAAGCCAAGTGTCAGCCTTGGACTCACCAGTGAACTTATTGACTCCAGTCGCCAACCTGAAGTTGGGAGGAATCACTGCGGCCCTGATGGCTCTGTTGAAGCACTCTGGGCCTGAGACATGCACTCTGTTGCTGGTTGGAAAATCTCTGTCAGGGCCTTCTCTGTGAGCTCTATTTCTGTCGACCAGACCCTGAACAAGAATAGATCTCGCATCAAAGCCCAGTTCCCTTGGGTCGACTGGAATCCTTCGCCCACCACTGTGAGGGCGTCTATCATCCTACTGCCGAGGCACGTATGATCCACTCCTTGGGGGAGGCGTGGGCACTCGACGACGATCATCGTGATCAAGTCGGTGATCATACTGCTCACGGTTTTTGTACTGATCTCGTCGATCTCCACCTCCCTCACGCCTCGGGGCGATCTTGGGCTATGAGCCGACTGGACTATGTTTGCAACCACGGATCTGCTGTGAATCCTATTCCGCAACCGAGATACTACTGTATTATGCTCTCCCGCGGCTCGGAGCAAGGCCCGGATCTGCACCAAACCTCGACCAGCTTCTGACTGGGAAGGTTGAATTGACTCCGCTATTCGGGCCGCAGCTGCGAGATTCTGGATTGGAGTTCGGTATACCTGAGTTGGAGGTGGAAAAAGTTGACGTTTACTGGATTCAGGAGCACGCTACCGAGCACGGTCATCGAGTGCGTGCTGGGGTTATCCAGTCGAGTGCGCTCAGCCAAGTTGGCCAGGCGCGCCTCCTCCAAGGCCTGGGCCTCAGGGGTTTCTCCAACGATGGGAGTGTGAAGTACATCCATGTTCCGGCAGCGAAGTTCCTCCCTCCTCTGCGAAGAAAGGGGTTCGGGTCGGTACTTTTCATGGACGCGCGACGGATCACCGCCACCATCGCCTCCGTCCTTGCGGGTGAAGCCAGGAGGACTACGTGGTCCATTTACCATCAAAACTTCCGCCGCGGGGTCGCTGCTGTCGCACTCAGATGCAGTCTCTATGGAGCCAGTCAACAGGTCGAACAGGCCGTAGAGAGTTTCGTCGGGCTCGATTGCCGCGACCTGGGGGTGGCCGATTGGCGAGCCACAGCATGCCTCACCCACCGCTGAAGCCTCGACCGACCGGAACGTTTGCCCCGGCGGGCTGCAGGGAGGGAGGTCGGCACGGGAGCCGACCGACACTGAGTCGACGGCTGCCGTAGGAGGACGCGACGGATGCACGCGCGAAAGTGCGTTGCCCCACGGACGGGGAGCGCCTCGACGTCGAGTGGCGCTTCCTGGAGCCAAGCGGAGTCGTCGGCGATGAATACAAGCGCACCAAGACGGATCTCGTGGCCCTTGGCCAGACCTCCGCCTGAAACCATGTTGATGCACAACTTCTCCAACAAGTCGCTAAGACACCTGCCCCACGGTGGGCCCCAACTGTCGTGGTTCTAAGTTTGACAGTAGAATGGGGGTAGGAATGTAGAGGCAAGATCCTAACTATGGAGGAGTTGTACACGCGAGTTTTACGAGTTCAGGCCCTTCTCGGAGGAAGTAACAGCCCTACGTCTCGGAACCCGGAGGCAGTCAACTGGATTATATGCGTGTGTATTACAGAGGGTGCGAACCATTGTCCCTGAGGAGGGGATGGCTTATATAGAGTTCACCAGACCCCTCCCGCCCTCAGTTACAAAGGGTTTAAGGTACATAAAGATGGGGATGTTACTAGTAACACCTGCAATAAAGACACATAATGACCATTAAAGCTATGACTTAATTCCCGACCGTTGCAGAGTGGAGTGGCTCTAAATCTTATAGTAGTCGAGTGATTGTCCATACGGTTGAGTGTCTTCAAGACTGTCGAGTGGAACATAGCTTCATGGTCGAGTGGATGATGATTTTTCTTCGAATGCTTCTGGCTCTTTTAGAGATGTCCTTGGGGAGGGTATCTTGGACAGATCCATGACCCTACCCTAGGTACATAGCTTCATCACCCCCCCCCGGCCGCCACTACTATGCCTTCAATCCACACTACTGCTAGGCTTTTCCCTAGTAGTGTATCCTACAACCCACTTTTCCTCTCTCTCTCATCTTCTCTCCCCTCCAACTAAGAAAAATATGATGTGACATCTCTAATAACCCATCTATATCGAAAGTGCATTTGAATGGATGCCCAGTCTACTACTGTGTTAAGGTTTCGTGGAAAAAATACTAGATTAGCAAACCGAGTTTTTGAAACTTTGAATATTGTAAAAAATCCATGGAGTTGAGCTCAGCTTGACTCGGCTCAATCCAAACGTTCCTTTACAGCATCTGGGCACCCCAAACCCTCCTCAAACGACTGGGCGGGCTGCCCGGTCACGATTTTTGAACCAGACAGCCCCCTCAAACGGGCCTCAAATGCCCGGGCTGACCGGCACCCCTCATATCCAGCCCAAATATGGGGAGGATATGGGGCACCCGGGAACACCCGCCACGTCAGACCCATCCACGTTGGCCCACCCGACCCCACATATATTCGTCCAAATTAGCACGCTGGACCAACTCCTAGCCACTTCACTCCATTCCCCACCATCACCCGAGCTCTCCTCCGGTGGTTTTCGGCCGTCTCCAGCATGGCAGGCAGCGGATCTGACTCCGACTAGTCTGGATCCATCGACTGGGGTGTAATCCCGTGCGGGGTGGAGGAGGCAATGGTGGTCCGCATTGCAATCCATCGCTCCCAGGAGGACAACGCCCGGCCGACGGATGGCCAGATCTTTCCGCCGCGACTCCATATCATCGGCTAAACAGGCGCTCGGGTCCTCTGTGGATGGATCATCACGGTCCCTGCAACTGAAACCCCTCTCCTTCCCCATCACCTGTCGGGCAGACTATGACTCCTGAAGGAAATATGCCCTAGAGGCAATAATAAAGTTATTATTTATTTCCTTATAATCATGATAAATGTTTATTATTCATGCTAGAATTGTATTAACCGGAAACATAATACATGTGTGAATACATAGACAAACAAAGTGTCACTAGTATGCCTCTACTTGACTAGCTCGTTAATCAAAGATGGTTATGTTTCCTAACCATGAACAATGAGTTGTTATTTGATTAATGGGATCACATCATTAAGAGAATGATCTGATTGACATGACCCATTCCATTAGCTTAGCACCCGATCGTTTAGTATGTTGCTATTGCTTTCTTCATGACTTATACATGTTCCTATAACTATGAGATTATGCAACTCCCGTTTACCGGAGGAACACTTTGGGTACTACCAAACGTCACAACGTAACTAGGTGATTATAAAGGAGTACTACAGGTGTCTCCAAAGGTACATGTTGGGTTGGCGTATTTCGAGATTAGGTTTTGTCACTCCGATTGTCGGAGAGGTATCTCTGGGCCCTCTCGGTAATGCACATCACTTAAGCCTTGCAAGCATTGCAACTAAATGAGTTAGTTGCGGGATGATGTATTACAGAACGAGTAAAGAGACTTGCCGGTAACGAGATTGAACTAGGTATTGGAATACCGACGATCGAATCTCGGGCAAGTAACATACCGATGACAAAGGGAACAACGTATGTTGTTATGCGGTCTGACCGATAAAGATCTTCGTAGAATATGTAGGAGCCAATATGGGCATCCAGGTCCCGCTATTGGTTATTAACCGGAGACGTGTCTCGGTCATGTCTACATTGTTCTCGAACCCGTAGGGTCCGCACGTTTAAGGTTACGATGACAATTATATTATGAGTTTATGCATTTTGATGTACCGAAGGTTGTTCGGAGTCCCGGATGTGATCACGGACATGACGAGGAGTCTCGAAATGGTCGAGACATAAAGATTGATATATTGGAAGCCTATGTTTGGATATCGGAAGTGTTCCGGGTGAAATCGGGATTTTACCGGAGTACCGGGAGGTTACCGGAACCCCCCGGGAGCTATATGGGCCTTAGTGGGCCTTAGTGGAAAAGAGAAGGGGCTGCCCAAGATGGGCTGCGCGCCTCCCTCCCTTCCCTAGTCCTATTAGGACAAGGAGAGGTGGCCGGCCCCCCTCTCTCTTTTCCCCCTCCGCGAATCCTATTCCAACTAGGATTGGGGGGGGGGGGAATCCTACTCCCAGAGGGAGTAGGACTCTCCTGGCGCGCCCTATGTGGCCGGCCAGCCTCCCCCCCTTTTGGTCCTTTATATACTGAGGCAGAGGCACCCCAGAAACACACAAGTTGATCCACGTGATCTATTCCTTAGCCGTGTGCGGTGCCCCCAGCCACCATAGTCCTCGATAATACTGTAGCGGAGTTTAGGCGAAGCCCTGCTGCTGTAGTACATCAAGATCGTCACCACGCCGTCGTGCTGATGGAACTCTTCCCCGACACTTTGCTGGATCGGAGTCCGGGGATCGTCATCGAGCTGAAACGTGTGCTCGAACTCGGACGTGCCGTAGTTTCGGTGCTTGATCGGTTGGATCGTGAAGACGTACGACTACTTCCTCTACGTTGTGTCAACGCTTCCGCAGTCGGTCTGCGTGGGTACGTAGACAACACTCTCCCCTCTCGTTGCTATGCATCACATGATCTTGCGTGTGCGTAGGAAATTTTTTGAAATTACTACGAAACCCAACAACTCCTACCGGGAACGGGCGGCCCACCGTGGGAAGGAGAGGATAAGGGTTGACGAGGCCCGTATCGCGATGGATATGGCTGCGGCGGAGGCGCGGGCGGCTGTAGAGGAGGAAGTCATCCGCGCTCGCATTGTGAAGAAACAGCAGTGGAGGAACACGCGCGCACTCGCCCGAGAGCATAGTCGGACAGTCCGTACCATGGCCGGACTGCCGCCGAAGGAGGAGAAGGACAACTCTGGCGAGGACAGCTCCGGCGACGAGTAGATCCTTCTCGATCCCTACTGCGTCTTTGACCGGTACTTTCGCGGGAAGGACGTCAAGGGCGTCGGGAAGGGCAAGGGCAGCCGTGGATGATTTCAACCATAGCCAAACATGCCAAAATTGGATAGTCCGATGCCATGTTTAGTTAGTAGTGGTGGAGTAGTCGGACGATGTGTGTGCATCGACGTAGTTGCATGAGTTTGTATGGATTTGAGATATGATAATTGAGGTGTCCGGACATGGATTACATTATTTGAGGGGTGTCCGGGCGTTTGAGGGGCCGGATTTGCCAATCGCGGTTGTAGATGCTCTTAGCCATATTTCTCGATAAATCTATTCAAAGCAATTAGATATATTTACTGGAGTGTGGTTTTTATTACTCAAACCTGTTTACGGATGTTGGTTATTTGTGCAATACGGTAAATTTACCTGTTTTTGCACAGTTATTCTGGAGTGTTTGGTAGTGGTTGGGGTAACGATAGTTCTGTCGAATGGCATTGTTGAGGGAACGTCAGCGCATTATTTCTATGTCTTTCTAGACATGCAACTCTCTGTATTTTCATCGTCATGTCCATCTTAAAGAGGAGGATAAGTCTTTTTTTAAATAACAAAACTTCAGATCTATTCATCAATTATCATGGAGGTACAAAGAACACCAGAAGTAACAAAAAATTACTTGCAGGTCCGCAGACAACCTAGCGACGACTAAAAGCACTAGAACAAGCCAAAGGCGCGCCACTGTTACCGCCACTCCCTTAACGGAGCCGAGCAAACCTTAATATAGTAGACAATTGAAATGTCGTCGTGCAAAGGCCCCATATGACCAATGAATCAAAACAACAACCATTGCCGATGTAAAGAATCGTAAATTAAAAATAGCAAACATGTAGACATACCAATGCAGATGAACTAACACCGGATCCAGATAGATCCACCAAAAAGAACGCTGACCAAATGCTACGGCATCTGCCAAGGAGAGATGTCCACACACCCTCTGTCAACGACGCTGGGCAAAGAGCGGCACATGAAGAACATTATTCCATCTCTAGAGAGCCGTCGTCGCCTCGCCTCGCCTTGCGGGAAGAAAGAAGAATTGTTACCGTGCGAGAGACAAAAGCAGGTATGCTATTGCTATGGTATCAGGAGCAACGGCAGGCAATGATGTCACGCACATTACGTAGCTGATATCTAGCTTTCGATCGACAGAACCAAAACCTTGCCATTAGTGCACGCGATGTCCATCAGAAGTATTCTTGCGTGCATGCAACGTCATAAGCTTTTTGCATCGCGCTAGCCAACTACAAAAACTTGAGCTGCATGCATATATGCGTTCGTCCATGCACGCTACGGATGCACGGTGATAAGGCATAGAGCACGATGATCAGCGTCGCGCCCAACTCTACCGGCGGCTATCTCCTGCACCGTTTCTGCGACCCCAACACATCGGCGAGCGTCGACAAGTACGTGCGCAACATCACAGACTCTTACACCGACACGAGCAATGAGTCGTCCATGGTGGCCGCCTCCGTCATCATGTTCGCCCTTGCCGGCATCTTCTTCAACCTCAACCTCTTCAGCCGCTTCTCCGACGTCAGCGCCATCCTCGACCCCAAGGTCCGGGTCTTCCTCTCCTCCTTGCTCTCCCTCTTCCTCCCCGTCATGTCCTACCTCTTCTCCGAGGCCAAGAACGCCGGCAAGGTGGCCGCCGCCGCGGGGGTCGGCCACCGTGAGGAGCCAGACCTCTCGCTGCAGGCAGGCTTGATCCTCCTCTGGATGCTCCTCGTGGAGCTCCTCCGCAAGAAGGTGGACGAGATCCGCATGCGCGGCTACTCCGGCACCATCCAGCGTGCCGGCCGCGTCGTCTGGCTCGGCAGCCTCGTCTTCTTCAACCTCAAGAGAGTCGGCCGCAAGGCCGTGTTCGGCATCTTTTGGGTGCTCTGCGCCACCAAGGTGGTGCAGAGGATCGCCTTCACAGAGGTCGGCAAGCGATCCTACGCACACGGCAAGAACACGCGTCTCATCACCTCCTACATGTCACAAATACTGCAGCCAGGTCGACCACAGCCACAGGTATATTACTATTAAGTCCCCTGATATTTTTAGGTTAGTCAGTTTTCCAGGCAATTAGTTTTTTTATAATCAAATTCTAGGCCATTAGATTAAGATCCCAACGGTCCTCCTTTTTCCTCCTCCAACATTTCACCTCCCACAAAATCAACTTACATCAAATTAAAAATTTATAGTCAACTTAAAAATTTGAACTAAAACCACAACATTTATTATGGGACAGAGAAGTAATTAAACTGCATGGGCTAGTCAGTAACTAAAAACGTTCACAATGCACGTGCTTTAACGCTCGCTCTTCACATTATTATATTTCAACAACAGGATCAGCAAGAGCACCAACAGCACCATTCCCCGTCGACCCATGTCCTCGACGTTGAGGACGTTGAGCACCGGGCGGCTGCCGGAAATAACCAAGGTGGTGGCGGCGAGGCCATGTTGAAGAGGTGCAAGTTCATCGTCATGGGTGAAGAAGACCTGGTTATAGAACCAACTGCTGATGGCTACAAGCTGAAGGATATATCCCACAACGACACCGTCCTCACCGTTGGAAAAATCTGGGATCATGCCTATTCCAACCTCGAGGAACGCCTACGGTTGCGACTCAGGAGGCTGTGCCTCTCCTTCGCGCTCTTCAAGCTGCTACGGAGGAGGTTCGAGCACCTGCCGCTGGTGACCAAGGAAGAGACTCGTGAGTGCCGTGACCTACTCTTCGACGGAGTCTACCATGACAAGTCAGAGAAGGCGGCGGTGGAGCTATTCCAGATGATGAACGATGAGGTGAACTTCCTGTGCGAGTACTACCACTCCGTCATCCCCGTCGTCCTCGCGAGCCCTTTCTTCTTACTTGCCAACTACTTCCTGCTTCCCGTGGTGGTGCTTGGCTTGTGCCTTATGACTGTCGTGCTCTGCGGCTTCGGCGATGCGGGCTTCGCCTTTTCCAGCATCACGACGGACAACTTCGCCATAAAGTCCGGCGTCGTCAACACCACCATGTGCCTCCTAATCAAGTCCATCTCCTCGCCGTCGGCCTTCTTCACGACGGTGGACTTTGCCATCACCTTCCTCCTCTTGGCCATCTTCTTCTACGAGGAGATGTGGGAGTTCATCGTCTTCCTCCTCTCAAACTGGTTCATGGTGTCACTGGTCCACAACTACGTGACAAAGCAGTGGTGGCGTGATAGCAAGATGTTCAGGAGCTCTGTCCACCGCATCATATGGTTGCGGAAAAAGATGAGCCAGCCCATCCTTGGCTTCAAGCAGTTCTCACTGCTGAACCTCCGGTGGCCGCTCGTCCTCGGCCTGCCATCCATGTTCTCTCTGGTGCTCGAGACGGCGCCCGTGCCAAAAGGCGCCAAACACGCCATCATGGAATCGCTTGTGAAGCACATCCATGATGGCACTGATCTCAACAATGGAAGCTCTGTTCTTGTCAACAGAGAAGACCTCTTGCCGGCGTGTCGGAGCGATAGCCTCGCGGAGGTCATCCTCACCTGGCACGTCGCTACCACCATCATGGAGGCCAAGTACTCTCCTGGCAAGGGAAAGCAGAGCAAGGCTTCCCAGTACCACATGGTGGCGACGAGGCTGTCCAAGTACTGCGCCTACCTGGTGGCCTTCCACCCCGAACTACTCCCCGACAACCAGGAAAAGTCAGAGCGCGTCTTCGAGGCCGCCAAGGAGGAGCTCAAGGCCACTCTCAAATGCGCCCCCTACTACCTCTTGCGTTGGCGCTCGAGGGTCAACGAGGTCATGGCGGCCCCCAACAGGGAGGCGACTGCGGCCTGGAAAGACGGCAAGGTGGTCCACAATGGCACGAAGCTGGGGAATATGCTGAGGGAGGAACCTACGAGGGACGGCGACAGCCAGCGGGAGCAGACGTGGAAGCTGCTTGCCGACCTATGGACGGAACTCCTCGTATACATAGCGCCGTCGAGCGATGAGGAGCGCGTGATGGGGCACGAGAGTGTGCTGGTGCAGGGCGGCGAGTTCATCACCGTGCTTTGGGCCTTGACCACCCACACTGGAATAACCCGCCCGGAAAAGTAGTATGGATGTCTTTGATGCGTGTGCGTTTTGGCCTATGTGGCTTCATATTGCATTGCTTGCTTGCTTGCATTTTTCTCTTTTGATTAAGTTGTTTATTTCTAAGCAGATTGAGAACTTTTTATTTGTATTAATATTGTCCATGAACTGTTTGAGATCTTCTTATTGATAGGTTGTCCAGAATGTTTTTACATTCGAATCATTGCAAGCCTTTGCGCCAGTTATTGTGCCAGTAAGTTCAAAAAAATGGTTATCGAACCAGTGCTTAAGCACCCCATTCTCGTGGGCCGGCCTAACATGCGAGCTGCTTGCCTGCTCGGTCGCCCCCGCTTCGTTCGCTCGGTTGATGGTGAACCAGTTGACATTGATTTTTGTTACTAGCAAACATGACCATGCATTGCAATGGGAGAAAAAAATTACCCCACATATATAATAAGCATTTCAAAAATACCCCATATAAATAAGGTATTAATTAAGGTTGCACCCAACACATAATTTTAAAAATGATTAACTTGCAAGATATTAACATGGTCATCTACACATTTTTTCTGAGGGATTACTATATATGTCATGTCAGATTTAGAGTTAGGGTTTGAAACATATGAATATTTTAAAAAAGTATTTGATCTACTTGAATGAAATAAAAAGGAAAGGTCAAACAGAGAGTAATTGGGCCAAAATTACAATTATACTATATTCTACACCCACCAGAAAATTCAGAGAGAAAAAGGAAATTAAAAAGTGAAGTAGGTGGGATCGAATATACAATATCCCCAGTGAGAGGCCAAGGCAGGAGCCAATGGGTGCCTGCGTGGTCATGATACAATATAGGATCACTTTCTGTTAAGGCATTCCAAAGGCGATTCGCAAATTTCCTTCCGCATCCGTTCAAGGATAAGAGGGATTAGTTCCGTGGATAGGATGTGGGGGGCTGCCATACAATACTGTTTGCATAAATTTCAAACATTTTTTCAACAGACCATATGAAGTTCAACATGGAGGATTTTCATATAAACCGGACGAAATTCGTTCATTTTGGACATATTTTAACTAAACTAGGTAAAACTATGTACATGTCTGGTCACGCGGAGCTCCATTTCCATCACATGGATACAGTACACTAGTCTACAGTCGGCCGCACGAAGCTCCATTCAAACGACACGAATACAGTACAGTAGCCAACGGTCGGCTGTGGCAGATCCCTTCGTCTTTCTCAAGTACGGCAACCCGCTCGTCGGACTGCCGTGAGCCTCAGAGGTATATTCTTCCTCATATTATGTCTAGCTGCACCGCTCATGGGAGTCGCAAAGGGGGTGCTTTAGGGAGTAGAAGGGGGGAGGGGGGGGGGTTCCGTTTCTGTGAAGCCGAGGCAGGGGTCGACGATGGCCTGAGCTGAACCAGGCAAGACACCAGTTGCATATGTCGGCGTCATCTCGGCGATGGTCTTCATGAGACCAAAGCGACGATGATCTCCGTTGTTCTACTTCTCCTCGATAATGACGACGGACGCCTCCGTCCAAATAACCCGGCCACTGTCTCTCGGTGGCCGCAACCGCCACAGACAGCAGCCCGGATTCACACCAGCAGCCATGGGTGCCTGCGCCAGCAAATGCAAGATCGTCTAGGGCGAGGCCCCCCAGGTCCACGAGGGCCCCGCCCAGCAGACACCCAAGGTTGCACCCGACACCACAGTCTCCTCCGCTGATCAGGTGACAAAACATATCCACCATAAATTAACCAGCATTTGGTAGCTCTCAATTATTTCTTCCTGGCCACAACGACATGATGGATGCCGCGTTTGTTTACGTAGGTTGAGGCAGATCAGACACTAGAGAAGGTGGAGAGGAGGAAGCCAGCAGCGGTACCGGCGCCGGAGTTGCCCACTGACGCCGTCGTCGCCAAGGAGAAGGTTGAAGCGGCAACAACCCCCGAGCCAGCGATAGACTGTTGGGCTAATAAGCCGCGGCGACGCACCGGACGCGACCAGCGCGTGTATGGGCGCGAGCTGGCCGGGTCGGGAGCGTCGGGACCGCGGGTGTGCGTGCGTGTGTGCATGCGTGGGTAGTGTTTGGGCGTGCGTGTGCATGTACATGGGACGCGTCGTACTAGGCTTGGACTGTTGGTGAGCCATGCGGGGAGCTCGTGCACGATCTGTTGGAGGGCCGCCGTGAGCTGCGCGTTGGAGCGCGTCGCTGCCGCGAGCGAGACAGACGGATCGTGGGCGTGGGGGAGCAGGAGCATGGGTGCATGTGTGCATGTGTGTCCAGTCACTGAGCCTGGGTATAAAACTCCGCACGGTGACGTTGTAACGGGGGCGCGGCTCGAGTTGTTGCTCGAGGAGAAAAATACAAGGCCGTACGTGCGGCGGTGTATGAGCGATGGAAACCTCCTGTGTCCACCTTTCTCCTTCTTCCCATGATCGTTTGAACTCCGGCGAAAGAGAGAGAGAGAGCTCCGGCGAGCTGTAGGTGAGAGCTAGGGCAAGGTAGACACCAAAATAGACGACAAGGAGAAAGCCGTCGAGGAGAAGATCGTCGTCGAGGAGGAGAAGCCCTCAGTCAACCCCATCATCGAGGAGGAGACGTCTGTGCCATCGTCGAGGTGGCTGAGGAGAAGCCCTCAGCTGCCACCGCCGTCGTCGAGGTGGTCGAGGAGAACACCACCGAGGTGGCCATAAAAAACGTCGATTTGGAGAAGGCGACGCAGTAGAGCTGAGCTGATCATGGATGCACCATCCACGTGACCGATCGAACCAATCGGCTCTGGCTGCATGCGCGTGTGAGCGCGCTTGCATGCGTAGAGTACGTTGGCAGGTACGTACGTGTACTTCCTGCATGGCCGGTGTTTTGGGGCCTCCCGTTTTTTCCTCCACGGGTTCTTATATTCATCGAATATAAATCATGGGCTTTTTTTTTACGAGAAGGCCTTCCTGGATAGTTTTATTACTCAATAAAACTTATATCATCCACTAGAAATTTAATGATAAAATCAGGAGGTGCATCCACCCATAATGAGAGGGTGTTCGCAGACCCCTAGCTAGCTAGCACATGAGCAACAATATTCGATTCTCTATTACAATGGTCAATAATAACATTCCCGAAATCTCGTAGTAAGATTCGACAATCTTCTAGAACAGGGGCCGCCACCATATTTTGACCTTCATTTAATAAGAGAGCTTCCACCACCACAACGTTGTCTATTCTCGCCATGATGTTTCTGCATCCCAGATTTTGGAGAAGCTTAAGTCCCTCAAGAAGAGTTGCCGCTTAAGCCGAGATAACATCCGCCGTGTGCATTAGATTGGCAGTGGAGGCACCAATGAAGTTCCCGCGGTTGTCCCGTACTACTGCTCCACATCCTCCTGAGTGGTCACTCGCATGAAATGAAGCATCCACGTTGTGTACTTGTTGCCCAGACAGTATCACCGGCCACTAGTTAATTCTAGGAGTATTCTTTGGCTTGCCGGCGGCACGGACATAATTCTGAGTTAATGCATAGATCGCCACTGCCGTCCGCTCCGGTGTGAGTATTTCTCCGTGTACATACTGTCTCCGCTGCCACCAAATGTACCAACAGATTGCAGCAGTCAACTCTGAAAATTCTATTGGATCAGAGAACATCCGCTGATGGACATTATCACATGGCAAGAAATCAATTACACCAACCCCTGATCGGTCAATCCGTGTAGCATCCGATATTAAATGTTATGTGCCCAAAGCCTCCCAGACTGCCCGAGCTAGAGGGCATAGGAAAAAGTGCATGACGCATATCCTCAGCTTCCCCTTTGCAAATTGGGCACTGTGATACGCTACCGATATGGCGATTTGCTAAAACTCTAAAAGCACGGTATTGTGTTATGCACACACCTCCAAATGAAGATCTTTATTTTCCCTAGCAACTTGAGGTTCCAACTCTTTTTCCATATTGGATGTGGCACCGAGCCACTCTGATAGCTCCCCATTAAGGCTTCCCGAATGTACGTATCTTCCCAATGTTTATAATATGCAGACCATACTGTGAAGATTCCGTTTTTATTTAGGTGCCAGGCAAAAAAATCATCTATAGCTTGCCGAAATAATGGTATTTGCAAAGTACGCTCAATGTCAATGTGCCAAAAATTATCCCTAATTAGTTGTTCGTCCCATTCGCCCAAACATGGGTTGACGAGATCACAAACATTTGTGAGCACCTGGTTTCCACAAACAGTAATTATTTTCCTTGAGGCACTGGTAGGAATCCAACAATCATTCCAGATGTTTATTTTTGCTCCATCTCCAACTCTCCATATGCACCCTTTTTTGAAGGTTTGAGTACCTGCCAAAATACTCTGCCAAACAAATGATGATCCTTTTTTCAACTCACAATTTAACAAATCTCGGCTGGGGTAATATCTGGCTCTTAGCGCTCTGGCGCATAAGGTGTCATAATTCTCAATTAACCCCCAACACTGTTTTGCCAACATAGCCAAGTTAAAACTATGTATGTCTTGAAACCCCATACCTTCCTTATCTTTTGGCACACACATCTTCCACCAAGCAAACAAATGCATCCTTTTCTGGTTTTCCTCATCACCCCACCAATATTACGACATTGCATCAGTGATTCCCTTATAATTTTTTTTGGGGAATTTAAACACACTTATCGCATACATTGGGATGGCTTGGCCCACCGCTTTAAGTAACGCTTCTTTCCCTCCAAAAGATAGGGTCCGTTCTTTCCACCCATTTACAAGGCTTTTGGTCCTCTCAATTAGATGTTTAAAACAAGTAACTTTGTCTGCCCTAAGAATAGACGGCAGCCCCAAATATTTGTCCGAGAGAGACTCTATCATGATAATCAATGGCTCAGATATAAATCATGGGCTTGTTTATCATCTCAAAGAAATCGCTTTGCTCCTGAGTGTACATGTGGCCGATATCCCTACCTAAGCACGGCTGCGCATCTCCATAAACAGTAGGTACCATGATCAATTTTTTCAGAGAGACGAAATGACGACCACATATACCATCCAAGTTTTGAATTTTAATTCATATATCTTGATACTTCTTGGTTCATAATTTGGCGCAAAATTTTAACATGGTCCCCCCTCTCACCTCCTCTTTTCATACTAGAGGTAAGAGTATATAATAGATCTGAGCTGTTGATTTCATTAAGTAATGGGTCTGAGTAACTCTTAACTTTTTACCTCCCATGTGAAAAGAGGAGGGTATCGAGGGCTCAATCGATTTGATGGGAACCAAAATGTAGAAACTAGAAATAGTAAAAGAATGGAGTATGATGGCAAGTGCTAACACTAGTAGAAAAAGAGTCAAATGTGAAGCACATTAGTGCTGGCTCAAATGGCACTAATGTGACCATTAGTGCCGGTTCCAACGGCTAGGCGGGCGGACATCATTAGTACCGTTTCGTGGGCAACCTGTACTAATGAGGCTGTGTCAGGCTGTGGTCAGGCTGGAGTCCCCACAAAGACCTTTAGTACCAGTTCATGGCATGAACCGGTACTAGAGTTTCTTAGTAAGCTGATTTTTAGTCCCACCTCGCCAAGAGAGAGGCAGTATGAGCGGTTTATAAGCCGTGAGTGCAGAGACAATGACGAAGAGGCGCAATGCTCACCTGCACGTTGCTTAGCTTCAAGCCTTTCGGAATAGCATAGATTGCACTGAGCTATGTGCAGTGCAGTCTACACTATTCCGAAAGGCTTGAAGCAAATTAACCAGCATTGCACCTCTTTTTTATTTTTCATAACTTATTTGAACTCCGGACTTCTTGTGTTCAGTATGCAGCATTCAAAGTGACGTCATCAATTTCCAACATGTTCTGACATCATTTGCTATTTTTCAGTCATTTACTGAATTGTTTAGAGAGCTAAATGACCGTGAAATTGAAAATCACTACAAAATGAACTGTGAAAATGTTGAAATTTGGCATGGTATCATTATTTCACCCGCATAGCATGTGCAAAAAAGTAGAGAGGGTCACGGCAAAAACTGGACGCACTTCGTGTACAAACTGGACAATCTCTTTCGGAGTATCAGGGTTTCGGACGAGAACTCATCTGTTACACGGGCACTTCAATGTTTTTTAAACTTATTTGAACTCGGGACTTTTTTTGCGTTCAGTATGCAGCATTCAAAGCGACATCATCAATTTCCAACACATTCTGACATCATTTGTTGTTTTTCAGTCATTTACCAAATTGTTTAGAGAGTTAAATGACCGTGAAATTGAAAAAATCACTATAAAATGAACTCTGAAAATGTTGAAACTTTTCATGGTATCATCATTTCACCCGCATAGCATGTGCGAAAGAGTAGAGAGGGTCACGGCAAAAACTGGACGCACTTCGTGTACAAACTGGACAATGTCTTTCGGAGTATCAGGGTTTCGGACGAGAACTCATCTGTTACACGGGCACTTCAATGTTTTTAATACTTATTTGTACTCCGGACTTCTTTTGCGTTCAGTATGCAGCATTCAAAGTGGCATCATCAATTTCCAACACGTTCTGACATCATTTTCTATTTTTTAGTCATTTACCGAATTGTTTAGAGAGCTAAATGACCGTGAAATTGAAAATCACTACAAAATGAACTGTGAAAATGTTAAAATTTGGCATGGTATCATCATTTCACCCGCATAGCATGTGCAAAAGAGTAGAGATGGTCACGGCAAAAACTGGACGCACTTCGTGTATAAACTGGACAATGTCTTTCGGAGTATCAGGGTTTCGGACGAGAACTCATCTGTTACACGGCCACTTCAATGTTTTTTAAACTTATTTGAAATCCCGACTTATTTTGCGTTCATTATGCAGCATTCAAAGCGACGTCATCAATTTCCAACACGTTCTGACATCATTTGCTGTTTTTCAGTCATTTACCGATTTGTTTAGAGAGGTAAATGACCATGAAATTGAAAATCACTACAAAATGAACACTGAAAATGTTGAAACTTGGCATGGTATTATCATTTCACCCGCATAACATGTGTAAAAGAGTAGATAGGGTCACGGCAAAAACTGGACGCACTTCGTGTACAAACTGGACAATGTCTTTCGGAGTATCAGGGTTTCGGACGAGAACTCATCTGTTACACGGGCACTTCAATGTTGTTTATATTTATTTGAAATCCCGACTTCTTTTGCGTTCAGTACGCAGCATTCAAAGCGGCGTCATCAATTTCCAACACGTTCTGACATCATTTGCAGTTTTTCAGTCATTTACCGATTTGTTTAGAGAGCTAAATGACCGTGAAATTAAAAATCACTACAAAATGAACTATGAAAATGTTGAAACTTGCCATGATATCATCATTTCACCCGCATAGCATGTGCAAAAGAGTAGAAAGGGTCACAAAGAAACTAAATACAGAAAAAAATTACTCAGAAATAAATAGAAGAAAATAAATAAAGCAGAAAAGAAAAAAACTATATAAAAATTACTCAAAAATAAATAGAAGAAAATAAATAATGCAGAAAAGAAAAAACTATATAAAAATTACTCAAAAATAAATAGAAGAAAATAAATAATGCAGAAAAGAAAAAAATAAAAAAAAAATTGTTGGGGCGCTGTCCCAGTGGGCCTGCCAGACCTAGGTGTGGAAATTCAGGCCCAGAAGGTTCGGCGAGCTCACAGGGCAGCGCGCCATAGTTAGGCCCAGAAGCCTGATATATAGAGGAGTTCGAAGGAGCAGCCGCTGCTGGGTTTATAAACTAGTGTGGCTGCCCTTCGCTCGGCGAGGTGGGATTAAATATTGTGCACCGCGGGTGACAGCGCAACACCTTTAGTACCGGTTGGTGGCACCAACCGGTACTAATGAGTGGGCCTTTAGTACCGGTTCGTGACACGAACCGGTACTAAAGGTGTCTGCTTTCCGCCCCTTGGCCTGGCGAAAATTGGCCTTTAGTACCGGTTGGTGGCTCCAACCGGTACTAAAGGTCGCTCCTATATATATGGCTCCATCCAGTTTTCATCCGCGCGCCGCCCGTCTATATCCAACTGCTTCATCGCTCGATATCGTCGCCGTCGCGTCGTCGCCCATCGCGCGCCGCCCTCGCCGCCCGTTGTCGCCGTCCCCGTCGCACGCCGTACGTCGTCGTCGCCGCCCCCGCCGCTCGCCATCTCCCCCCACCCCCACCCCCTGTCGTCGCCGTCTCGCGCCGCCCCCGCCGCTCCCCGTCGTTGTCGTATCGCCCCCGCCGCCCGTACGCCGCTGCCCTCGATCGTACACACACACAAGCACGTACACGCACGCGCGTGCGCACACACACACACACACATTTTGTTTACTTATTTTATGTTTCTGTTTTTTAGATTAATGCATGTTAAATTGTTAATTAGATGATCGAATTAAATGAATTACCTAGATAAGAATGTTAGAATGTTAATGTTAGATGAATTAGATAGGGAAGTTAAATATTAATGTCAATTATTAGATGAATTAGCTTGATATTAATTAATTAGGTATATGAGATTATTTGAACTAGTTGAATTAATATAACAAGTTTATTTTTATTAAATGCTTAGTTGAACTAGCTAATTGAATTATTACTAGTTTATTTTTAGTAAGAAAATTTAGGTATATATGATATTTGATGATCTAATTAAAATATTACTATATATAGCTAATTTATATATTTTAGTAAGAAAATTAATAGAACTAGTTTATTTAGTTGAATTAATAGAACTAGTAAGTGTTTAATGTTTCACCTATATATGAACATTTTACTATATAGAACTAGCTACCTTATTTTTAGTTATATGAGATTTGATTATCTAATTAACATTTTACTATATAGAAGTAGCTACCTTATTTTTAGTAAGAAAATTAATAGAACTAGTTTAGTTGAATTAATTAGTTGAATTAGTTGAGCTACTTTATTTAGGTATATTTTTCGTAAGTGCTTAGTTGAATTAGTTGAATTAATTAGTTGAACTAGTTGAATTAACAGAACTAGTTGAATTAGTAGAATTAATAGAACTAATAAGTGTTTAATGTTTCACCTATGAACATAGGAATGTCGTCTGACAACACGATTTCATTATGTGCGAATACTGCGAAGACCAGCGCGGCCTGTGCGGCAGAAATTTTCTAGTTGATGATAGGCGCTTCAGCATCAAGCTGGATGAGAACTTCGAAGTGGATACAGTAAGTCAGAACGACAAGTCTTTTTTCATAATTAAGCATTACTTATGCTTCATTTGCTTCAACTTTTAATTTTAATTTTTTCACTATTCTACTAGCGTATCCCCTGCCATGCAAGAATTTTTGTCTTGGATAAGATAGGTTTCAGTCCTAACAAAACTATGGAGGTAAAAAAAATTTACTTGAAGACCGAGCATGGTTATACCTTCAACGTCAAATTATACAATGCAGACATATACATCTATTTTGAATGCAAAACTTGGCCAGCACTATGTAAGGCTTATGCATTTGAGCCTGATATGGTTATCACCTTTGATATTCGTCCGAAAGATGATATTGAAGGTAATAGAGACATCTGGGTCGATGTGCAGACGCCTCCAGTTCTACCATTATGTGAGTTTCTCAACCATATTTATGTCTTCAATATTGTTTATTTAAAAAAAGTTGACAAGTAATTTATATTGACAGCTTATTTCCAATCAAGCAAACATGTCCGACGCTTGGTAGACAGGATCGTCCACTGTCCTGGGGCTGAACTAAACTGTGAGGAGACAAGTCATTATGTTTCATGGCTTGAGGATCTTGATGCTGTCAAGACAAATATTTTCCTGCACTTAGAAATGTTATTACTCAAAACGTGCGACCAATAGTGTTTGTACTGAACTACGGTCACATATATTTAGGAAAGATGGTAAGATTTCTACTATTTCTCCTCAGTGCATCTTTTGCATACATTATTTTTAAGCTAAACTTCATTGCTAAGTATCTTACTATACGATGTTCTTCAACAGGGACTCCCGATGAATGTTATGCCTGATTGAATCGAGACTAAAGGTACCATGAATATTGTTAGCTTACGGCCAAGATATCCTACAATGCACTTTAGTGCATTCAGGATTTCTAATAGCGAGGAATGCTTAATAGTAAAAGACTGGAGCAAAATTGTAAACGATCGCAGAGAAGTACTATGGGGCAGCAATCAGAAGCGTAACCCACGATTAGGAGACAGATTCATCTGCATGCTCCAATATGATGAATAAGGAAAGCTATACGTGTTCTATGCTATTTTACCTGAGAGAGAGCAGCAGGAGTGATTAGCTAGATCATGCTCTTAGTACTTGTCCTCTCATGTCCGTGTTCTTCGTCCTGAACTTAATCTCAAAAAGTGATTTGCTTTTGTGGTGTTATGAACGCTTATAATATCATTACCATGTTGAACTTGATGATATCTTGGCTTCTGGTACAAGTGAATGTTTCTTCTTTAAGCTAGTGTTGGTGGTGATTAGATAGCGGTAATGACTATATGATGATTAAGTAGTGGTAATGAGACGACTATTATATGATGATTTTTAGCTAGCTATGAAAACTGTTGTTGGTGATGATATATATGATGCAAGAGTTTTTATATTAATATGATGATGATGATGATGATGATGATGAGTTATTATATCATTTATGAAAGAAACCGCAGATTAGTTTCAACTGGATGGATTCTAGCTAAGTGATCAAGGATATGCCATATCCATATTACCTCGATCACTTAATTAGGTGATCAAGTATATATAATATGGATATGGCATATATTTGATGACTTAGTTAAGATCCACATGCATCCAGTCAAACTAATCTGCGGTACTTTCACTTAATGATTTAACAACTCATTATAATGTAAAACAATCACTAAATTAAATTGAAAACACAAAATTAAAATAAAAATAAAAATAAAACAAAAACACACCCAAATATTTAGTATCGGTTGGTGTTATCAACCGGTACTAATGTCCTACGCGCCCCTGGAGCTGGCTCGTGCCACGTGGTTGCTCTTTAGCACCGGTTCGTGCTGAACTGGTACTAAGGGGGGGGGCTTTAGTGCCGGTTACCGAATCGGCACTAAAGGGCCTTACGAACCGGTGCTATTGCTCGGTTCTGCACTAGTGTAAGGAAATTCTTTACCTCGTTCCTATGAGAGGAAAAAATGTGTTTTGATGGGATGTGTAGTTTTCTGAAGAAAACATTGGAAAGGAACGGTATTCCTAGAAATTGGTGTGACCGAATGTATTTATATGGAACTTTCCCCGGTTATCCTTATTTCTATTGGTTTTCCTGTGAAAAACCTCCAAACCGATTGAACCCTTCAGATTTTATTTTCAATTTTTGAGGAAAGATTGAACCATTCGGATAGGTTGGACTATGGATCATCTTGCCACAGAGCACAGACATGGTCGAACTACAGGCTGGGCTTTCGTAGCTTTGTAAATGCCAGCATGAATTAACAGCCCAGATGTACAGATGTCAGTAACCAATTCAGATTTTGAGGTCTCTTCGAAATTCACCAATGCAATTCTCACCCGTTGCGAGTCGTATTAGATCTCGCCAACAGTGTGGTGCTACTGAACCGGCCTATACTATAGGTGCGCCCGAGTTTTTTCCACAGTGGTTATTTTATATGTTTTTTATTGTTTTGCACTGGTTTCTTCAAGTTTTCTTCCTTTTTCTGGTTCCCTTCGTTTATTATTTTGTGCTCTTTATTTTTATTTTCCTTTTTTCTTTGTTTTTTATTTCTTTCTTTGGTTTTCAACGGTTTCCTTCGTTTTTCCTTTTCTTCATTTTTAGTGCATATCTATTTTTTCATATACATCATACCTTTTTTGTATACATTAGGAACATTTTATTATGCACATCTAACATTTTGAAACGCATGATTAACATTGTTTTGAATATAATTTTTGACGATTTTTTTTCATACACATTGTACATTCCTCATACACATCTAAAACAATTTTTCCAATGTGCTTAATTTTTTTCTAATACATGATTAGTATTTTTAAAAACATGTGTCATTTTTAAGAATACATGTTGAAACATTTTATATAAACTATGCAAACCTCTTTTTAAATTTTAAAATATTTTATGAAAATGTCAAAATCAAAATTTTGAAACGCGTGAACAATGTAACATAGATTTTGTTGAATGATGCAAAATGTGTTCTAAATACACAAAGATTTATTATATTTTATAACATTTTCCGAAATATAACATACATTTTGAAACATGGGAACATTTCTGAAATGTCACATACTTGTTTTAATGGTTCAAACATTTTCTAAAAGTTGAGTGAACATTTTTCTTTCGCTTCAGGAACATATTTCTTTCGTTGCATGAATATTTTCTAAAGGTGCGATCAAAACTTCTAAAACAATTAACTATCTTTTATACGATATGTATTTACTATTTTTGAAAATATGAACAAAAGTAAAATAGGAAACAAATCATGTGTGGCGTCAATCTGAAGAAACCAGGTGGCTACTGGGCTGTCCACTACCGGCTCACTTTAGGCGAGCTCTGCTTCCCTCTCCCTAAGAGCATCTCCAATAGATGATGTATTTTACAGCACCAAATCATGGTTGGAGTAAAATATACATCACCAAAAATTGCTTCCCTCTCGCCAAGAGCATCTCCAATAGATGTTGTATTTTACATCACCAAATTATGGTTGGAGTAAAATATACATCACCAAAAAGTGCTTTTTACATCATCATCAAAAAGTCCAACTCCAATAAATGATGTAAAATAGCTAGTGCTCCACTAGGTGATGTAAAATACATCAACCGCATGACAACTGCTCCAAAAATTTATTGTCTCTGGCTAGTGCACGCGAAGCAGCAGCTATCGGCGAGACCAGCGATGACGCAACATCAGCCCCCCCTCCCCGCCTTCATCCTTTTGCTCGGGACGAAGCCGACACGTGGTAGCATGGCGGCTGCTTCGAGCCGCCACCTCATGGTTTTAGTTGTGGTTGCCTTCTTCCCCTATGGTAGTTCTAGTCCGATGGTAGCAGCGGGACGAGGGGTTGCAAATCTTCCACACAATTAGGGGAGGCATCGCAGCGGCTACGAGCGACAGGACCGGCGGCAGACACGGAAGCGGCCATGACCGGACTGGCGTTGGTGGCCACGTGGTCGGAGGAGGTGTCCATGGGACTGGCGGCGGCGGCGGCCGATGGCAGGGAGGTGCTCAAGCGCGACACACGAAAGTTTCGCGCGGCAGTTGGGCTGCGCGCGTGGCTCCTCGGATTTTAGTCGAGATTTACTCGAGACGAGGCCCAAATGATGCAAATTTGCATCACCAAGTGCCATATTTTACATCTAGAGAAAATTTGGAGTAAAAAAATATGTGTCTACATCATCAGTTGAAGCACTGTTTTTTGGGCTTCGTTATGTAAAAAACAGTTATTTATATATCTACATGATCTATTGGAGATGCTCTAAAGGCGAGATAGACTTGCCCATCAAAATTGGCTTCATTAGCACGACTTTCACCATGATGCAGACTTGCTGAATGACTGATGCGCATATTTAGCATTGGGTCACAGTAAACAGATATATGCATTTAGGATGAAAATGGAGCGGAAAATTTTCGCTTTTCTAATGGAAAAACGAAAATGAGAGAAAAATGGATATGAAAAGGGAAATTTGCAAACAAAAATGAAAGAGATTTTTTTTACATGGAGACGCGAAAAAAAGGGAACAATGCTTTCCGGTGAAAAAAAATGTAACTTTATGTTCCACTATACATAACTTTCGGTCTAACATATGGGCATATGGCTGTTTTATAGCCCAACAAACGCATAATGAGCATAATGGTCCATGTGCAGCCCAACTACTTCTACTCTATTCTAGTCTACTAGTGTGAGTTCTCGACAGTAGTTGTTTCTGGAGTTTATGTATTCATTTTAGCTTCAAGTTCCATCCTTTTCCACTTTGTTTTATTCCTTGATTATGATGGCATTGGACTCGTGTTTTTTTTCAGGGAGTGCATTGCACTCATGATGGTGTCAGCCCGAAGAGGAATAGATGTTCGGCCATATTGGAGAAACAGGTTAAGCAACCAGCCCTTCATGTTGGGCCAGGCAGTAGAAATTAGAAATAATACAAGAATGGAATATGATGGCAGATGTTAAGGAATTTCTTTGCTTCGCTCCTATGAAAGAAAAGGAGTTTTGACTGGATGTGTATTTTCCAAAAATACACATTTTTTTAAAAATACGTGTTTTGAACATTTTTTACTAATACATGTTGGAACATTTTTTTGAATGACAAAAATATATTATTTAAAAAATGCAGAATTACTCTACATCGTATAAAAAATTAATCAAAAATTTCACACACATATTTTGAAATGCATGAAATTTTTAAATGTAACTTTCATTTTCTTGAGTGCTACGATTTTTTTAACCTAGTACATGAATATTTTTAAAATTTCCTAATTTTTTTACAAATTCTCACATACATTTTTAAACATACGAAGATTTTTGAAATTTCACATAATTTTTTTGGATGGTACTCACATGTTCTAAAAGTTGACCGAATATTTTGCTTTTGTTGTATGAACATTTCACAATCGTTGCATGAATCTCTTTTAAATGTGTGATGAACACTTTTTAAATAAAAATAACTAACTTTATTTTTCATATTACATATATCACTATTTATAAAAATATAAACAAAAGTAAAAAGGACAAAAAACGTGTGTGGCATCAGTGTGAGGGAACAAGCTGCTTCCATCTCACTAAAGGCGAGATAGATACTTGCCCATCAAAATTAGCTTTGTTAGCATGATATTCACGACGATGCGCGCTTGGTGAATGACTGGTGCGCAAATTTAGTATCGGGTCACAAGAAACATATTGATGCATTTAGGGATGGAAATGGAGTGGAAACTTTCGCTTGTCTGGTGAAAAAAATGAAACTGGGGAGGAAAGATTGATATGGAAAGGGAAATCTGCAGAACGAAAATGGGAGCATTTTTTATGTAGAGACGGATAAAAAATGGAACGACATTTTCCGGTGGAACAAGCGAAAGTTTCTGTTTCACTAATAGCGAATTTTACATTTAAAATATTGGCATATGGCTGTTTATAGCCTAACAAGCACACAATGAGCAGAATGGCCCAACTACCTCTACTCTATTCTAGTCTTCTACTGTGAGTATGTCACCGGAGCTGCACTACCATGTCAATGGTATTGTTGTTTTATTCCTTCAAGTTTTTGTGTTGACAAAATTGAATATCTTGTTATTTCCCTTGTGTTTTTTATATGGTTCAAGAGGTCTTCAGTTCCGGTGTACACATGCTTCCGTCTGCATGTGCGCATTGTGTTCGCTCCGTAAAATTTCTTGACAACATTTGTACCTAGAGTCTGTGTATTCATTTCTCCTTCTGCAAAAAGAAAATGAAAGCGCCCGGTTCCATCCGTTCCCTCTTCATTTTCATCCATAGATGCATTGGACTCGTAATTTTTGTTTGTTTGAGGAATAGTGCATCGGAATCATGATGGTGTCAGCCCGAAGAGCAGGAGATGTTTTTTTTTGAGCATCAGTACAAACACAAGCGCTCATATACACGCGCATACACTCATCCCTATGAACGCACACACGCATACCCTACCCTATAAGCATCTCCAAGAGACTGAAGTCACCGTAGGCGCCTCGTCGTCGACGGGAACGTCTCTTCCCACTGAAAGCGCATCGGCGGAAATCCTAAAATAAACTAGGAATAATGTGAACACCAGGATTTAAACCCTGATGGGTTGGAGATATCAATGTCCACCTAACCAACTCAACCACAGGTTGATTCGCAGGAGTAGATGTATTGGAGAAACGAGGTTAAGGAACCGGCCCTTCATGCTGGGCCGGGCCGTGGAGCTGACAACAGACCTCGAACATTGGCCCTAGCGTAGCCATACCCCCTTCTTTTTTGCTTTCCCCTTCCCCAAAGCTGGTGCGGTCTCTCCGTCTCGTGTGCGATCTCCCCCAATCCAATTCCAATCCGCCGCGGAAGAAGCGATCGACAGGCGCTCGCGAGGATGATCTACCGCAACTGGTCCCTGCTCTCCTCCACGGTGGTCATCTGGGGCAGCGTCGGCGCCGCCGGCCTCGCCGGGATCTTCCTCTTCGGCGGCAAGGTAACCCACCAACCCACCGACCAACCACCGCGCCGCGCCCTCCCCCTTCCCTCCCGAAACCCCGTCGCCGATCCCCTCCGCCCGACGGCCGCGTGTGTTTTCGCTTGATGTCTGCTTGATCCGCGCGTCTGCCTCGTTTGGTTAGATCAGACCCGTTTGCTGCGCGCGCTGTGCTGCAGATCTGGCGGCTCGTTCGTCTCCCTCTCGGTAGGGGTTGGCGTTCCAACCTACCCCGCTGGTAGTTCTAGATGGATTGGTGCGCACAAGGCGGCTTAGTTGCTGATTTGGGTGGTTCCCAACCAGGGGGTACGAGTTCCTGGATTAAGCCACATATGTGGCTGAATGTTGTCGGTTGGCTGATTAGGGTCTCTGCGCTAATGGTGTGCTCTAGTTTTGGAACAATTTTCTGTTGTGCCTCCCGGTATGGTATTAAGCATGAGCTGCTTTGTTGCAATCCATCATATAGAGCAGTCGTCGTTAGCGGAAATAGCAAATCTTTGGTTGTCCAATGCGTTTCTGGGTCAGAATGATCCATTTACGGCACATAGATGAAGGGTTTCCTTCAGTGGTTGGCAACTGGCTAGCAGGAGATTTTAGTGCCTTGTACTGTCATGTAGCGTGCCGTATAAGATTGTGTTATGCAACCTGCACATTTTTATGCTTGTACATCGATATAATTTGACCGTCTTAAGTTATTTTTTGATTTAGTCTGGGTGGAGGCAATGCATTACAAACTAGGGTATTTGGACATTGTGAACTAAGCACCGGAATTAGGATCCGATGTATCAGTCCTAATTGTAGCCAAACATGGACATTGCACTACTGGTTTGATGATTTCTTAAGAGATTGATAATTCTAATTTAAGTTCCAACTTTCAAGGACCGGAATTGCAGATCACAGTTAGTCATGGTGTGTATATTATTTGGCCAGAAAACAGATAATTCATGAATAGTGCTTAGTTTTGGTTTCCGTTGTATCTTATGTCAGAGGAAAAGACTTGGTTTGCAAATTTGTAGCAACGGCAAAGTTAGAATTTTTTTTTTAGTTCGAGCAGTCAACTATTTTCATGAGATGTAAAAATCATAAATTGCGTGTCAGAACAGATATTATGGTGCATTACATAGCAGCAAATATTGTGGTACTCAAGCAAAGGGATCTTCTCTTTATGCTTTCCTGCTATCTATAAACAGAATTTTGGGATACCACACACGTGGGGCTTGTGCAAAATACGAGGCAAATGTTGTAAATTACAGGGTCTTGATTTGTGTAATATGCAAAGTGGAAGGCACATTTGCTTCTTGCTTTCATTAGCGTTAATGATAGCAAGGGTTGCAGCTCAACTATGTGTCCTGTTTTGATATAGTGTTAGGTGTATAGCCACATAATTTGCAGATTGCGGTAATGGGTATATATCGAATTGAATAGTGATGGACTGGTCAAGTGGGTAATAATAGAAGATTTCCAATAAGTAACAGCGTTGAAAAGCTAAACATGCCTTATGATGGCAAAGTTGCTATGTGTTCTTTGCCATAATAGGTTCCTCTTTGTATAGATGTTTTGAGAGAGTGGAGTTTGTGTTATGTCTACTGTTTCCTGCTTAATGGATTGCTTTGCCCATTTGTCAGCATAGCTGTTTAAGACTGCAGAGTTTCTGTTATGTCACCCACTACTGTATAATGGGTTGCTTTACCTGTTTGTAAAAGAAATTCGTTAAGATATATACTTTTGAAGTTCAGTGTTGGTGTATTTTGGTTGAAATACTGAGGACTTGTGTACTTACATTGGACTAGGCATCTTAATACTCTATATTCTAGATGCTGTCTTTTAAAATGGCACATATATCTTTGCTATATGTAATTTGGTAAGTTTTTGTTTCCTAGTTATGCCATTCTGTACCGATTATGTTAATTTCTAGCTCTTTACTATTGACCTTTTGGGATTTCTATAGTTCATTATGCTGCTGGATGCAAATTTGCGTTTTCTGACGTCTTATAATGTTCTTCTTTAAATAATAAAAACAAGATCCAGTTTCTTAGCAGCTGGAAGTTATATTATCTACCTCTTCCTTGTATGCCTCTGTATATTTCATTTTTAATCTTATTGTTTTTACCCTAAGCTATAAGTCTTAGTCATATTCCCTTGGGACCAACATAATGCTGATGTAGTCACCTCTCCTTGGGATGCCCCATAGAACCAAGCCTAGTGAATACTGAGATGTGAATTGTACTGAAGTAACTTCTTTTTATACGCTATCTCAAGTGATCCTTTTCAAAGGTATTTCAGCGCGATTAATGTATGGGAAATTGCAATGTGTGTAGTCTATAAAGTGCATCCTGGTGATGACCACACACACACATATATATACTGTGATAGTTTGATTACTTGTATGCACATGATTTCTTTTGCTCTTTTACTTATGTTAGCATTGCTACCACTGTTCAGAACTTGTGAGCAGTTGCTAACCGGTGGCTGAGGTGTAATCATTCTTGCTGTAATTTTGGCAGGAGAAATTCCAGGGCTATCTTTCTCGCGAAGGTGAGAGGCTGAGGCAGCAGGACAGAGCCATGATGGGCAAGAACTAGTGCAGAGCACGGCTCACTTTCGACGTGTCAACATGTGAACTAGACATGAAACGACGTATCTCTGTGCTGTAGAACAAACTTTCTCTGCCTGCCAATGGCACCTTTTGCTTCCGCCCCCCATGAATAATCTTGACGCGGATGTTCATTCTGTTCCCCATGAATATTCTCGACGCCGATGTTTGCTCTGTTCCCTTTGGTAGCCTGCTGTTTGTCGACTTTGTTCTGGCGCTCTGAATAAGATTTGATACTGATATACCATCGCTGTTGAGTCGCAATACTTTTTTGTCGCTGGAGTGTATCAGTGATATGTTGTAGAGTCAGTGTACATTCGGCCGGTGCTTGGGCGGATGTATTATGTTTGCCAGACAACCAATCATTTCAAAAACACCAACGAACAAAAATACAAGCGCACAAGTGACCCTTACATATTCCCTCCATCTCAGTGCATTAGGCATTGTGCGTCGTTCTAGGTCATCAATTTAACTAGCTAGATATGTATTATATGTAATTAAAAATATACTCCCTCCGTTTCTAAATATTTGTCTTTCTAAAGATTTCTAAAATGATTACACATGGAGCAAAATGAGTGAACCTACACTTTAAAATATGTATATATACATCCGTATGTGGTAGTCCATTTGAAATCTTTAAAAAGACAAATATTTTGAAGATGAAATATTTAGAAAGAGGTAATATCATCAGTGGTGCATATACTTGCCATGGATGTTCACTTTCGTGCATGAACTTGAAAAATACACCAAACTGGTTCTAAAATTTGGCATAAACGTGCAAATATGGTGATAAGTCATTTGTAGATGTAGAATGTGCTGACGTGGCATGAGGTCCACTTGTAGCACGAAACAATATTTTAGTTGTCTGGGTTCCACCATGCGACTTGAAGATTGCGGGCCACCACCGTTGGCCACTAAACCAACGGAGTTTTCATGGCAAACCTGGCACCTCGTACTTATTGTAAGGGAAAAGACTTCGAAAAGTTCATTCTGCACCCGAGCTCATATGCTCCCGCATGAACAGTAAACTCGAAAAAAAATCGAAAAAAATTCAAAAAATTCCAAATTTTTTTTGAGAGAAACATTGACAAAAGTTCTAAGTTCCTGCAAAAATTCATCATGAAATCACATTCCTGTAAGGCGTGGCAAAAAAACAAATTCAGTGCTTCAAAATGCATTTGAAAGTAGCTTTTTCAGAGTACTATTTTTGTTTTTTTTGCCACGCCTTCTAGGAATGTGATTTCATGACGAATTTTTGCAGGCACTTAGAACTTTTGTCATTGTTTCTCTCAAAAAAAATTTGGAATTGTTTGAATTTTTTTGATTTTTTTTTCGATTTTACTGTTCATGCGGGAGCATATGAGCTCGGGTGCAGATTAGCCGCGTCCAAAAGACTTGCGCTACTTAAATGGGCTGCAGACGGTGCTGCCAATTTAGCATATGTTTTTTTTGAAAAGTTAGTAAATTATAATTTACAGAGTAGTAGCATGTGTATTAGTGTGATTATAATTTATAGAGTAGTAACATGTGTAAATTATAATTTCACATTCTTCTTTAAAAAATCTGTTAATTTTGAACACATTATTTTCAAAGAAAAATGTGAAACATCTGTAGATTATAATCGTAATAAACACATGTATTATTTTAAAAAATAATCTATAAACCAGGCCTATGCCATGCTGTGGGTTACAAATATTCATGTGCAAACAAAATAAATACATAGATGTATGCACGTATTACTTAGAAAGTGCTATTTTGAGTAAAACCTATGAGTGTTTAAAAATGTTTAGTAACTGCAATCAATTCAAATATAAAATCATTGATTATATTTAAAATTATTATTTTTATAAATATATAGTGAATACAATTTTTTTATACATGCATGGTTATATTGAATTTATAGAAATTTATGGATAACAACATAAACTAATATTTGTGCATATTCAATGGTGTATAATTTCACTCATGGTTAGCATTCATAATTTTTATATAATGAATAATGTAAATATAATGAGTGAATATTCTTATCTAAATTTTAAATTTTAAATTATGAATTAGTTTTAACTGTACAAAAAAATTAACAACATACTTATGAATTATAAAATGTGCGTATAACTATTCAAATGTTTGAACTGTAAATTTTAAAATATTTGCATTATTTAATATTATACAAACATAATTATAATTAATATATATTATTTCAATTATAGGTATATTTTTCGAAAATGCATAAATATTTGGAAAAATACATGAACATTTTTAAAGAATTTATTATTTTAATTTTATGTACAACATTTATAATTATTAATACCACACGGCTATTTGAAATTTATTTGTATTACTGTGATTATGACTTATATGCAACCCTTTAATAAAACAAAAGCTTTTTACCTCACAGTACATTAAGAGTAAGGGGCGTTTTAACCACATAAAACTTTGGTTTTTTTTTGAGGATCCATAAAACTTTGGTTTGAGTGGTTAGCCAGGTCGCTCCTACGCTTCAGGTCAATTTTCCCTCTCTACTGACAGGCAGTACCCGGTAGTCATAGACACATGGTATTTAACTGAAATCTTGTTTGGTTGCCAGAAGTGGACCCATGCCACGTCAGCCAAATACGGTGCCAAATCAGCACACTTTATGTCTATAAATGAGATTAGCACCGTATTTATACGTCCATATCAAGTTTTAAAACCAGTTCATGCACTAAAGTGAACATGCATGCCAAGTTCAAGCACCACGGATGATATTACCTTATTTAGAAACTGCTACATTCTTATATGAATCAAATGATATGATATCGATGAAATATAACACATTTTTAGTTAGTCAAATCAATGATCTAGAACTACGTGCACGCCCTATGCACTGAAGCGGAGGGAGCCTTGTTTTATAGTTTTTCATTTTGGTTAGAATGCCACGATTAAGTTCCTTTGACGAGTACAAGTAGATATGAATTAACTCGCACACACTGATTTCTATTACAAGCGCTCAGCTTATGGCATTTCTAACCGACCCCTTAAAAGTTAGTGGAGTAAACGGCGAAGCTATTAGGGTCGGAGCAGTGCCAGGAGGACCCGTCGCGGTGCGCCCACCGCCTGCCACTACCATTGAAGCCTTGTCATCACCACACGAGAGCCATCACCTTAACTCGAGGAGGAGGAAGTGCCGCCGGAGGAGGGGAAGGGGCGCCTGCACGACACAAGTCGCACACATCACGCAACTCGGTGCAAGTCCCACGCCTAGCAGTAGCACCAACAACAGACCGGCCATGCGTTGCCGGTGGGAGGAGGCTGCAAGGATGGGTGCCCATGATCACATCCATGACACGACGCATCCACCGCTGGACCGGCAGGGGTGGGGGCAGCAGCTGGAGGCGGGGGGCGCGTGCGCCCGCCATGGATTGAGATCATCAACAGGGGGAGGCTCGGCAAGCCCGAGCCGCGCGGAGGGGCCAAGCCGATGAGGGGAGGTCGGATTCAGGTGCACGCACGACCAAGGCACACCCACAGCCTCGCGGACCAGCAAGCAACCGCCGTGGGGGAGGGTGGCGCTGGAGTGTGCTAGGAGCTAGATACGCCCCACCGCCACCTTCATGGGATCCGCGCGCGGCTTCACCGGTCGGCCCTCCGGCGGCGGCAATGCAGGGGAGGCCACCGGAGGTGAGTGCTAGCGGCGGCGGCTAGGGTCCCCCATGTCGCCCGAGGAGGGCGTCCCGGGGGACAGAGGAGTAACGCGGGGGCGATAAAAGATGTTTACTTTTCTGAGAGATGCCAATTAAAACATGCATATCATAACCGTAATAGCATAAATTTTCATCATCACGTTTTTCAAATTAAAACATGCAAAGTTCACCCAAAAGACAACACTTGAAACACAAAGTTTGATCAAAAATCACCACAAACATAGTGTATGTATATGTTGTGGATCGAGCCAACCAATGGAATTTACCACCACCCCCTTGGCCACCACCACTCAAACTATGTCATCGGCAAAGAAATCAACTCCACCGTCCTCTTGGTGACCATCACCACCGCCACCCTCTAGGCCACCACCATCATCAACACCACCCCCCTCTCAGTCACCACCATCAACATCACCCCCCTCGGCCACAACCATCGCCACCATCAACGCCACCACCCCCTCAGCCACCACCAACATTACGAAGAGAGGACTCCAAGATCTCCCCACGAGTGAGCTCCCAATACTTTCTTGTGGTTTCATCCAGTGTGTTTGGATTCATGAACATGATAGCACGTTCTTCGGCCTTCTTGGAATCATGAATCCTCTCCTTCTCAATTGCAAGACTATGCTCCTTCGCCTTCAACTTTCTCTCTTCGGCCGCCAACTTGGCCTTCCATTTCTCATCCTCCAATGCCTTGAGCTTATTCCACCTCGCCATCTTCTCTTCTTTGCGTTCGACCTCCAACACCTTCTTGGTCTCGATCATTGCCACAAGTTCTTCTTTGTAAGTGCCACCGAATGCATTTCTCTTATTTCTTCCATTTCCAGTCTTGTTTCCTTCCGGTCTATTGTTGGCATCTTCATCAACCTCAGCGTCCTCCTCAATGGATATGCTCAACCTTGATCTCTTTGGAATGGTCCCCACGATTATTTGGGTCCACTTCTCGTTCTTGCATATCTCTTTGTAGCAATGATGCAACATGAAGGGCTTGTGGTCAAACTTGGTGTTCCTATTCTTGAATAGTTCTTGGATGTAGGGGCCATACTCTGCCACTTGCACACCACTCGGTTGATCCACTTAATTGGTTGATGCAACCGGACCATCGGTTGCATTGGTCGTGAATGGTGCTCCAATGATGCCCAAGAGAACCTTGCGTATGGCTGATCACACATCCACAGAGGTGTTGTAGTGGTTGGTAATTCTCTCCCAAAACATGGTATTGATTTGATCCGTTCCAATCATTGCATCCATGGAGATCGTTCACCAAGCATCAGAAAGTGTAAATCCTCCTTTTGGTTGTAGTTTTGGGTGCGGCACCTTGGCACCTTCGTGCTTGCTTCGGTCACCTCTACAACCACCTATTCCTCGGCCTCCTCCTCCCCGGCCTCCTCATCTTTCCCGGTCACATCTTGCTCCATGTCTTGGTTCACCTCCGAATGATCCCAACACAAGTCGTTGTTGAGATCATCAAGTCCATTGGCGGCCGAGGACTCCAAAGACATGAGGAATTCGAGCGTGTTCATCTCTGGACTACAATAACAAAGCAAACACTACCAACCATCACTAGAGGCCACCAACAATCACTATAGGAAACCAACAAATGCGAGTTTTTTATTTCTACCTTGTAGGCATTTCATCAATGTGATAGCATGGCTTAATAGGGATGATAGAATAATCATATCAATAAGGAAATCCTTATTTTACGGGAGCCCGTTAGGAAAGAAATCCAAACTTAAGTGTGCTCTGCTTGGAGTAATTTTAAGATGGGTGACCGACTGACAAGTTGGTCCTGGGTGCGCACAAGTGAGGACAAAGTGCGCATGAAAGACTGGTATTGATGTGTGGGGCCAGTCTAGATCCCTCCTAGAGTAACGACCACCAGTGCGTGTGTCCGGAGCGTTATATGTTGGTATCATAGCCGACCCTCACTGGTACACGGATATTTGCGAACATGTGCGCGGTCATGTTGTGCATGACATTTGTGACCCGTCGTGGCACACGGCATGGCACATGTGCCGAAATAGATGCATCGACGTATGTGTCAAGATGGACCGTTCATGTGCCCCGACATGGACATCGGTTCCTCTCAGTGGGGGTGTATGTGATAGCCTTACTTAATAGGGATGATAGACTACTCATATCAATAAGGAATTCCTTCTTTTCCGGGAGCCCATCTAGAAGGAACTCCAACGTTATGCGTGCTCAGCTTGGAATAATTTCAGGATGGGTGACCGACTGCGAAGTTAGTCCCGGTGCGCACGAGTGATGGCAAACTACGCAGGAAAGACTAGTATTGATGTGTGGGGCTAGTTTGGATCCTTCCAGGAGTAACGACCACCGGCGAGTGTCTCCGGGGTGTTACAATCAAGCACTTGGTGGCCGCGATGCTTG
Organism: Triticum urartu; assembly: GCF_056163025.1. NCBI lineage: Eukaryota > Viridiplantae > Streptophyta > Magnoliopsida > Poales > Poaceae > Triticum > Triticum urartu. The sequence goes on along the minus strand of NC_141879.1, from coordinate 34,124,409 downwards.
TTGTCGGTTGCGGCCGCCACCCGTGCCGAAATAGTGCCCTTAGGGGTCGCCGGTGTAGTTGCACGAGGTGCCGGCCTAGGATGAGGAGCCACTTTCTTCTTCTTCTTCTTCTTCTTCTTCTTCTTCTTCTTCTTCTTCTTCTTCTTCTTCTTCTTCTTCTTCTTCTTCTTCTTCTTCTTCTTCTTCTTCTTCTTCTTCTTCTTCTTCTTCTTCTCCTCCTCCTCCTCCTCCTTCTCCTCCTCCTCCTTCTTCTTCTTCTTCTTCTTCTTCTTCTTCTTCTTCTTCTTCTCCTTCTTTTTCTCCTTCTTCTTCTCCTTCTTCTCCTTCTTCTTCTCCTTCTTCTTCTTCTCCTTCTTCTCCTTCTTCTTCTTCTCCTTCTCCTGCTTCTTCTTCTCCTTCTTCTCCTTCTTCTCCTTCTTCTTCTTCTTCTTCTTCTTCTTCTTCTTCTTCTTCTTCTTCTTCTTCTTCTTCTTCTTCTTCTCCTCCTCCTCCTCCTCCTCCTCCTCCTCCTCCTCCTCCTCCTCCTCCTTATTCTTCTCCTCCTCCTCCTCCTTCTTCTTCTCCTCCTCCTCCTCCTTCTTCTTCTCCTTCTTCTTCTCCTCCTCCTCCTTCTTCTTCTTCTCCTTCTCCTTCTTCTTCTTCTTCTTCTTCTTCTTCTTCTTCTTCTTCTTCTTCTTCTTCTTCTTCTTCTTCTTCTTCTTCTTCTTCTTCTTCTTCTTCTTCTTCTTCTTCTTCTTCTTCGCAGCCGCCTCGACAAGCGCAGTGGCTGCCGACATCGTCTTCCGAGCTCGTTTGGCTCCGGGGGGAGGGCTATGGGCCGTTGCCAGGGAGGCGCTGGCCACCCCTAAGGCCATTGGGGCGATTGGAGGAGGAGCTTGAGCATGGTGTATTTTTTTTAGAGTAAATTCCGGTTTTTACCCCCTATTTTGATATTTTTGACACTAATTACCCCATTTAGCCATATTTCATCCATTTTACCCAATTTAACAAAAGTTCTGCCACAATTTACCCTGTTTAAAATTTTGTGAGCGTTCTGACCGACATGTCCCAAATGTCAGGTCCACTTGGCATCCCACATCGACCGTTTTTTCCTGCCTATTTTCTTCCTGCTGGACCGGTCCTCCCAGCTTCTCCTTGACCGGGAACAGGACCAGCCCGATGGAGGTCGCTCGCGTCGCATCCAACGCACAACGCCCGAGTCGGCCGTGGGCCACGCTTGCCTCCAGTCGGTTCTTGCTTGTGTTGCTTGTCCCCTATCGATTGCATCGCCCGTCTAGGTTTCCAACCCACACACATGCTAGGCTCGCTCGAACCTTGGGTTGGGGATTGTCAGGCAGCGGTGATGATGACGGCGGTGGCGGCGATGAGTGCTGAGCGGCCGGCCATGCGATTTCACACCTCCTCGAGCAGGGTTGTATGGCCGCGGCATCCAAGCAAGAAATGACCCCGTGGAATCCGATGGCTCTGTCAAGCTCGCCGACGTTGGCATAGGCGCGTCCATGTACATGATCCCATCAGGCTGTGACCAGTTCATCTTACTACTTTGGCGACATAGCAGGGACCCCATGAGGATGTGCTCAGTTGATGGCAGGGCTATGGCGATGGCTGGTCCAACAAATTAGTGAGGTTGGTGAACAAACAATCCCTCTCAGTCGTACCCCATTCCACAAGATTTTGACCATATCTATCATAGCAATTTGTGTAGTCTGATATTTTCCCGACTCATGCATTAGCCGGCGAGGCGTTTCATTAGGACAGAATTAAGATGCTTATTGAAGATCATGTGTATACATGTCACCCTTCTGCAATGTGTAGGAGCTAAGAAAGGTGAAGACTGACAAGGTGTTTGTGCCGCTGCTTGTGTAGCCTGTCATTGCCACTGCCACTGCCACTGTTTGGTGTATTCTGTAGTTTGTGTAGTTGTGAACTAGTGAAGCTATCTATAAATGGGAAGCATTATTCAATCCTGTTTCCAACATGTGAATCCAGAGTAGTCTATAGCATATATTAATCAGTTTTGACAGTAGTGTGAAGCAGAAATACAATCTGTTTGGTAAAAGAGAGATAATTTGACAACATGATCCTTGAATAAGGAGACGAATTGACATCATGACCCACGGAACAAATAGGCAGAAATAGTTGTCATAACACAAATTTTTCGCATTTTATTTCCATGATCTGTTGCAAATAATAGAGAAGGATCTATTTTATAAATAATAGGAGAATACCATCAACTCCAAAAAATAGACAGGGTAAATAGGCACAACACAATTGGACCTGCCGGTTAGAATGCTCACAAAAAATTAAACAGGGTAAATTATGGCAACATTTCTACTAAATAGGGTAAAATGGATGAAATCCTGCTAAATGGGGTAATTAGTGTCAAAAATGTCAAAATAGGGGGTAAAAACCGGAATTTACTCTTTTTTTTATCCCCAACCTCTTCTTCGGCATGGGCGGCGACGCGTGGTAATTTCCAGCGGCGAAAAGCCGGCGGTAGTGGTCGGTGGGTTGGGGGAAGGGTCCGGGCTATCCATTCCGGCCGAACAAACAATCATCGGTGGCGGCGTTGGGGCACGGCGGATGGGGCCGTGTGAGACAGGGTGGCGCGTGGGGTGGGAGAAGGAAAGGCGCCAGTTTTAGTTTTACTCGACGGTCGCACGAGTGAGTTAATTTTGGGAGATTTGGAGGGATATTGAGAGTTGGAGTAAAAATTTACTCCACTATGACTTTTAGGGGATTGGCTAGGTGCGCTGTAAGGGGGTAAAACCAACTTTTTTACTCCCTTATGGACTTTAAGGGATCAATTAGAAATGCCTTAATGCATCTCCAACGCCAATCGGCAAATTTCCTCCCGCTTCCGTCCGCGGACAGGGACGGGAGCCGGCCATCAAATGCTACCCTATATGTCCGTTAGTAGAGGGCAATTTGCAATTCAAATAAAGTTTGATCCACACAGCGCGCCGGATCACACCAGCGCCGGATTGCATGCCCGATCACAGCCAAAAAGTGGCAAGTATGCTTAGTTTTTACGTCCCCAAATCCAATTCTTCCCTATCGTACCGACAATCCCAGCGATCTACTTCAGATCAAGGTGTCGTTGCCGCCGTGTAGGTAGCCTCCGTCGTGTCCTCATTGTCTGCCGCTATTAACTAATCTTTCTGCCGCTGCAACGTTTGGTAGCGGATGGATTGCACGATCATTCTTGCGCCTGCATCCAAAGAGGCCACATTCAAGCACAACATCTTGGCCTCGTCCGCTTTGACGCGGTGAGTTTGCCGCGTAGCCGAGATGATCTTTTGGGCTAGTATGATGCTCGGATCCTCTGGCACGTTCGCCACCTCCATCTCTGACATGTTCTCCTCGGTTCCGTGCATCGGCGGCAGAAGGAAGGAGAGGGTGTGAGAACATGTTTGATGGTCGGCGTTGGAGATGCCCTTATACATGATGCATTCCCCTTTCCTAATACAATGTAATGCTGTCTATTAATTGCAAACGAGATTTTACAAGAATAATTTAAAATATGTACTCCACATGGCAAGAAAATGTTTTGTGCCTTGACAATTACAACAGTTCGAAACAGAATCATCCTTGCAAGACCCAACCTTTACATATGGGGTATGAATGCATGCCTAGTTCTGGAATGAAACTAACTAGCAGCTCACACCAGATCAGTACAACTGGATATGTCGAAACCATGTAATCCGGTTACTGGCCAGCGATCACCTGGTAACCGACCAGCCGGCTTGTTTGGGGAAATTGCCGGAACCCGGAATTATGATCCTTGGACATAGCTTCTCTATAGACCCATCTGGTGGCCCCTCAATGTGACATAGCTTAATCTCATACAGTGTTGGCCATAATTTTCCGGTCACTGCAAGTGCCGAAAGGGTTCATCATGGTTCCCAGATTTTAGAATCTAAGAGGCCTGGCAACAAACAGAGAAATGCGAGCACTAGAACTCACCGAACAATCTGCGGTTGTCTTCATCCCAAGCTATACCATTTAGAACGTCATGAGCCTGGATTATGAAACAGATCGGTGTCATGTAACCATCACTATGAGATTTGGATAACAAGATCTTGTGTGCGTTCATGCAAATTGAACAAAATGTAACTCACTCCAACAAGCATGATAAAAAAAGGAGATCACAGAATGAGGAAACATCCAAGCACAATATTAACAAGTAAACCATAAACCACTCACCATATTACCTGAATTCAGTGAGTGATGCCTGCATGAACCACATCAATAATTATTTCAGAAACAGCTACTACAAAAATAGAAATATGTATGAATAGTCTCAACTGATGGTAATATAAATAGAGAAACATAAGCTATTTATGTGCAACATACCTCAGCTCATGAAGAAAAACCCAACCCACCACTATGCCACTATCAGGGGAAATTATAGCGATGCAATCTGTCTACATGTCATAGCTTGGAATACTCAGAATTGCAGCACAGTATTACAACAAATTGGTAGGGCTGCTGACGACTTATGGTAAATGGAACCAATAACCAGTTGAAGTGGCAAACTAATACTAGTATTTGTCATTGCTCTAATCAATTTCACTTTCATTCCACAGTCGACTAGAAAAAAAATATGTCTTCCATTAAATCCGAGCCAATGTTTTTTTGCCAAAGAAAAATTGACCAATTTTCATTTCTACCAATGGCCTATTTCGCAGTACCAATCACCAATCCCCAAAAGGGCGACACACAAGGAAAATCGTTAAATCTTAGTAAAAATTGAGGCATGCCACTTCATCACATTTTGTGAAACCCTTTATCCACATTTTGTCTGGATCAAGCATTTACGGATGACACAACGGAATGATGTGGCAACAATATTCTAATGGAAAATGTTCTGGCCCTCCAGCCCTTGATGAACATATTAGTTAATAAAAAATTAAAATTGGTACTCTAGAATGACTATTCAGCATTTCAAGGAAGGAGGAAGTAGACAACTAACCTTGAAGACATTTGCCCATACTTCACCGTTTATGTATTCAAGTTCATTAAGATACCTAACGTCATTATCTTGATATTTCACAGGCACCATCCTCATGACTACATCCCAGGAAATGCCAAATATAAGAGACGGAAGTCTGAAAGCTAGAAGAACCTCAAGCACAATGAATGATTACCCTGATGAGACTCTGGATCTATCTGGTACAAAGTTGAGGTACCATCACTGCCGAAAACAACCTTCCCATCTGTAGCTAGCCCCCACCCATCACGCATTTTGTGGGAAAAACTACCACACTTCACAAGACAACATATTAACTAGACACCCAATACATTAGTAAAAAATGACGGTAAATGAGCAGGAAATAAAAGGAGTGCCCTATGTTTGGTACAGTTAATTGCATCAGTCACCGTTCAAATATCTGTAGGGCTGATAGCAAATGCATATTTCACAAAATGAGCACCCCCCCCCCCCCCCCCCGCCCCGCGCAAACAATTCATATCCAGAATATGTGTGAGCTTAACATCACTGGCTGGGAGTTCACAACAGAAACATGTAAACCATCATGTGTTACTATATCAAGCAGATAACAGGGGCAGGAACATACTTTACTAAAGTTGTGTCGATCGTACGTAAATCCAACATTCGTCAACCAAGTAAGTTGAACCAATCTACAGACGGAAGTAAAATAATAAATGAGATAAGGCCGTACATGACAGAATATAAGCAAATAACTACCTATATTCAAGATAGCAATTGTTGTGCAAAGACTCTGAAACAAAATTGAGGTTAATCTAGCAACCTATCGCCGAGAAGTGTTAGACCTTCTCCAAACATTTTCCCGTCCATTTGGTGCAGAACTAAAACCTGAGAAATGGCAAAGTGATAAGCAACAAGTTCTGTTGTACTCCCTCCGTCCCAAAACAAGTGTCGCTGGTTTAGTACAACTTTGCAGTAACTCAGCGACACTTATTTTGGCACAGAGGGAGTAGTTCAGTGCAGAATGAATAGCAGAGGTCGGATATGTGGCAAACATTAGACTATGCTAAGATAAATATGATAAGAGAAGTATTTATCGTACCTTTCCTGTCTGAAGATCAACCTTTCGCACGGATGACTGTTGAACAACCAAGAGGGAGATACATATTTAGTGATTTTAGAGAATCAATTAATGATACAAGAAAAAGAAACACACATGCAGCATAAAAGGATTATGCATCGATCATGTATAGGTTCTTACATAGCTCGGAGTAGTTGCTACGTGGGAGTCATCGAAACCAACAGCAGTCAACTAAAAGTACAACTAACTGACTGCCACTGTCATTTTAATCAAACCAAGAGAGCTTCAGACCGTATACTGAATATGAACCTAATCTGCTAGTGGTATAGAAACATCATCGCTGGAGGGATTTATCTAGGGAAAGATTACATGGAGGAAAGATATGAAGTCAGCAAGAAGGGAAACATTTACCCTGCCAAAAAGGCCAGTGGACTCGAAAAGAGTGTCATTTCCTCCATACAAGAGGCCCTGCAATGCAAACACAATATGGAGATTAGATCCTCATTTCTTCCAACCTATATCATATATAAAACTCACCAATACATTATTTGTAGTAACATGCCAGACAATTTGCACGATTTCTTTGCATTGAACGTCAGGCTTAATAACACAAACAAATAAACTTCAGGCCTAATAATCACTGAGAGACATACTACTACTTAGTATACTTACTAGTACTAAACTAGTACAGTAAGTACATACTATAGTAATCACACAAGTGGTTAGGAAGTAATTCCACACGGGAGGCCATGGGATGGGAATAGGATCAATGGCAAAGAAGCGTAGGTACCTCTGTGAAGGCCTCCAGATCGTGAGGGTACTCGCGCATCAGGTCGAACGAGTAGAACCTGGTGGCGAGCGTAGCAGTTGGTGGGAGCCCGAGGAGGGTGAGGAGCGTGGCAGGGATAATGAAGATAAGTACCGGGTGCCGGACGAGGAGCGGCGGCATGCTGGCAGCGTCGGGGAAAATCGATGCGACTCAAAGCGTCGACGGCAGCGAATATGCATGTTAGAATCTATATGTATCTATTCATATCTATATCTATATCTATATCTATATGTATCTATCTATCTATCTATAATTATACTTATACTAATTATGCACTACTAATAAAAAAATAGAAACCATTGATTTTGTGGGTCTGAATTATATGGTTCAGATCTAATATTTCCCCCCCTTAGGGATAGTGAAAGCGCAAGTTTACTCTCACGCCGGTGGTGGTGGTGGTGGGGGGGGGGGGGGGGGATGAGAGAGTTTTAAAAATTCATCAAACTCTGATGAAGTTGACGAAATTTAGAGCGAGGAAATAGCAACGGAAGCGAAACTAAGTCACCAGACAAACATAAGACATGCACACATGAAACACACAAATGAAGAACATGCAATCATACAGTCATTCAAGCACGAGGAAGATGAACTGAAGAATTGGAGTACAACAAGATGAAAATATTCAGTTCAAGTTCTGCACAGGATAGATCACAAATTCTTACGCAACGGAACAACGTAAAGGTAAGGGTTGAGGAATTTGAAATCAGGTAGGCTCGATGAAGACACAACGATTTGGTAGACCAATTCTAGTTGTTGGATCAACTGTACGTCTGGTTGGGGCAGTTGAGCGTGAGTCTGAAGACACTTAGTCCTCACCATATTCCTCTTGAGCCAAGGTCACTTAGACTTCGCATAATCATTCGTGGTAAGTCTTCAAGGTAGATATTTAATCCATCGCACAAATTTAGGATACCACGCATATGTTGCAACACATCAATAAACGCTGGGACAATAAACATAGCAGTGATGTCTACAGTGAAAACGGTAAATGGACAGGGTCCTGAGAAAACGTCTCTGGTACTGGGGCACACTCTTCTTCTATCGGGGGAAGCGGATTGACTAGACGATGAATGCGTCTCTCCTGGTCGGGCCTCAGTGTTCTGCCGATGGCGATCTGAGGATTTAAATCAGCGAGGCTCCGGAGATAACCCATTACCCGCTAGGTTAAACGCTCTTGAGCGATAACATACTGGGCAAGGTTAGCCACTACTGGGTCTCTCTCAATTCGTCCACCGGGAAAAGATGCTACTTCTCCGGGTGCTGCACGACTCGGGAAGTAATAATACCCTCGTTCGCTGGCATAGGGTACCGCGAATCGAAGGCGAGCAAGCGCTTCGTACGCAGCAGCTTCTATGACCATTTGCATAGTTGGCATAGATTTTCCCACGAAGGAGACTTCTGTTGGGTCTTGGTTTGGGTTTGCGGGAGGGATGTGCACCACTGCCCAATATTTCGAGGTAGATGGGGTGATCCTCGATTTGAGCAACTCGTACTGGGGTGGATGGGTAGAACTCATTGTACTGCAGGTAAAGTCCCACAATATTTTAACGAAACTACCTGGGGTTGCATCTGGAGTTCTCAGATAAATACTAGGGCTCGGCATGGCAAAGAAATGGCTGTGAGGGTTGTGCACGAGGAAAGGGATGCTTGGTAAGGTCACGAGGTGGCCTTTTATATAGCATCTGGGCTGGGTCATTTATCACGGCGAGGGGCAACTAGTTTGTCGGTTCTGCTCTATGGGGTCGGGGTCATTGCCACAGATATACATATCTCACAAAAGTGATGTATTACTGTGGGTGTCGTCGGGGTGGTTCTTGGCAGCTACGCCCGGAATTAAAAATGCAACCGTGCGCCAACATACTTATGCATGGCCACTATTAAAAATAGGGGTGCACCAGCAAACATCATTTAATTATGGCAATACAAGATCACACAATTACAGGGCGTGGACATAATAAGACTCGGTACTACTCGAGTGACTTAGTCTACCTCGTTTATATCTAAGCGGGCGTGTCTTGTGGACATCGAGGCTTCTACTCGGGTTTCACCGTCGGGGTTAGCTGGATGGGGTTGAGGAGCTGCAGGGTCGGGGTAGCGATGATGACCATCACGAGGGTTGTTGGCCACGATCCCGTTGGAGCGTGTTCCCAAAAGGCGACGAAGCACTTCTGGGGACACCAAAGCATTTTGGTCGATGGCTAGGGCAGACCTCAAGGACTCGATTGGTTGTCCGAACAACACGACTGGGTTGTCGGCGTCGGGCTCATCTTCTCCTCTTGCCGGGGCTCGGCGAATCAGTCCTCCACGAGCTGCGATCAGATCAAGGGTGATTTGATCGAACAGTTCCTCCAGTGCACTTACATAGCGCACCAGATGCAACAATGCAGGGTCCGTCTCGTGATGTCCGTTGGCAACCTAGGGTGGTCTACCATACCCGTCACGGCTGGGGTAGTAGTAGAACGAGCGACAGTTAACTCTGGGCGACAAGTGCCGGAGTTGAACTATAGCCTCTCGAGCAGCTAGTTGGATGGCTTGTGGCTCAAAGGAAGTTGTCCTTCCGGTGAACCTGTAGGGGCGTTCTGGCGATAGTCCCCTACCATAGACGTGCACAGTGGCCCAGAATTGATGGCTCTCACCGCTCATGGGCCCTTGGTATACAACATACTCTGGGGGCTCTTCTAATGCAAAGGCACGGTGGGTGAGGTTTGCTAGCACAGTCACAAAACCTCCAATGTTGGTTGCTGTGGTCTCATTGTGAACAATGGGTCCGGGCATTATAGCTTGGTTTGGGGTAGAGGCTGTGTTGTGCTGGGTCGAGGCTAGCGTGCCCTTTTTATAGAAAAAGGGGACGGAGTCTTCCTTCGCACGCTTGCGAAAGGGACAATTTAGGTGTCAGTCACTGGCACGTGATCGACAGGCTAGGCTGATAGGTTGGGCACCGACTGCCAAAAGGTGTCGGGGTCACTGTGTGGCTATCATACACGAGAAGCTTGGTCGGGGTTAGGTTAAGGTCTGGTGGGTTGATTAACCTAGGTTTGTTGACCTGGCCAAGATAGGATTATCCAATGGTCAGCCTGGCTCTGATACCAAGGTTGTCAGGACCAGAATTTCAGGATATTAATTTCCCAAAAATGGCCCTTGTGCTCACCAGCCCCAGGATTACTCTTAGCTGATGAGACACCAACTTGATACAGAAACTCCAAGCAAAATACAAAATGTGTAGTACAAGACCATTCTGGCCTATGAGTACAACAAATGGTTTCTAGTGGTTGATGGCGGAAGCGGTTTGTGGTACATCAGCGTCTATGGGACTCCATTTCCCACAGGAACAGCTGACCTGGATAACTCCTATCTTCGCGAGGCTGCTATCACCATTGCGTAGGTTCCGGGGCTGTCATCGCAACACTCCTCTCCATGCAAGAAATTTGGCCAAGACAATAGCTAGGGACAAGCCAGTGAGTACTTTGAATGTACTCGCAAACATTCTGAACGCAAGTATGATATAACAAATGATAATCATGCTCTGAAATATTTTATGCTCACAACGTCAGTCACTAAATAAGAATCCAAGATGCACACAAGTAGGTTATTCACATACAACATGAACATGCAATAAGGGAGTAGAAATAGGATGCACCGATCGGGTGTATGAAGCGATGCCTCGAAAGGATAATAATATAAAGCATGCCTCAGTCGGGAGTCTGAGCGACGCCACATAAAGGGCTTATAAAGGAAATAAGTAGCAAACATGCCACAGTCGGGCGTCTGTGCGACACCACATAAAGGGCTTATAGGGTAAGTAAGTAACAAGCATGCCACAGTCGGGCGTCTCAGTGACACCACATAAAGGGCTTATAAAGTAAATGAATAACAAGCATGCCACAGTCGGGCGTCTCAGCGACACCACATAAAGGGCTTATCAAGTAAATGAATAACAAGCATGCCACGGTCGGGCGTCTCCGCCACACCTCATAAAGGGCTTATATGAGAGTAGTCACAGTGAATATCCAGGAGGTAGAACCGTCCCAGGGATACTCAATAATTCAAATAATGTAAATGGTTAGTCCACAATAATAGTCATCGTAATCATCATAAGTCATAATTCATGATCCACGTTCTGATTTAGCAGTTTTTCCTCCGTAGGCCGACACTAAGACCGACACTTGACCCGTCCTAGACTGTAGTCCTTAACCATGGACACGGCTATTCGAATAGATATAATCTCTACAGAGGGTGTACTCTTTACCCACGAGTAACGGATTCCTTTAGTCCATCGGGACTAATTCCGTCTACGGTCTTTTACTTGAAAACACGCCTGACCGCACACACCAGCCTGACTTACCGGTGTCTGGAATCACCCACGACAACCGTTAAGAGAAACTCTAAGTGGGGAGGCTACAACCTCGATTAGCATGGGATAACAAAATTTATAACGCGCGCAAACTAGGGGAGCTACCCCCTCAGCTCCAACCGAAAACACCCATGCCCCCAGACCAGGTGGCATGCCTACCGGATGCAGCCGGTATCTTCCACCATGGCCTCTCTATACGGTGTGTGCTAGGAAGGGGTTGACAACTTACTGAACCGTACCCTACCTATGGCAGGGACAAGTGGTAGTACGAAACAAGTATGGGGGTTACTGGAACAAGACTCGATCTATGGTCGACTCAGGAGGTTAAATCATTTCCTGCATGATAAGCATAAGAAATATATTTCACACCAATCAGACAGAATCACCACTCATCATACCTCACCATGCCTTACCGGACAGAACTCTCTCGACGAAGAACTAGAGACAAGCTCGTGTCTACCCAAGATAGAGACTTTCCCGGATTCCTTCCGGTAGGCATGAACGACATACGAGGGTGATTACTATCACAACATATTAAATTCCAACAGCACGGAGTCATCAATATGCACTCATGAGTATGATCATGTCATCACATAAAATAACGAATACTCCGAGTCAAGGTGGTGTTGTAACCGTATCAAACAACACGCAACAATATTATGCTAGGGTTCAAAATGCTTGCCTTCAAGAGTATGCAAGTGGGGGTGCACTTTTTGAAGGTTGCCTCCCTCTCCAAAATCCTATTTAAGAAAAATTCAAATTAACACATAGTTTCAAAACAACACAAAAAAGTTGTTTGAATTTTTTTCAAATAAATATGAAAATAAACTAGACAAAATTTGAGAAACAACAGAAAAATAATCAAATCAATTGAACTTGTATTTAAAAAGTTATAGCCAGTCAAAGTTTAGTCAAAATCTGTTTTTTAATAAAAATCAGAAAAAGAGAACGTTTCGGGGAGCTTACGCTTTTCTTTTAGCGAAGACGTATTCAGTGGAGTACGCTTCCACTTAAGCCAGCGCCACTGTCGCTGTGTCGCTGACAGTGGGTCCCTTGGGCCCACTGGTCAGGTTTGACCAGTTGCCCGCGCCTCCTTCCTCCTCTGGCCGGACAGAGGCGGGGCTCCGGCGATCGCCGTCGACGAACGGCGGCTCCCCACGGGGTCCCGAGGGCAGGGATGGATCCGCCAGTCCAGGGCGGTCCTCCCAGTGGTCGAAGGGCTGGCGGGGACGAAGGGAGTCGCCAGCGGCGAGCTCCCCGGCGGACGGTGGCTTCGGGGGGATTGGGGTCTCGAGCTACGGTGGCTCCCGATCGTGTTTGAGAGGTGGGGTGGCTCCGCAAGATCAAGGGGGAGAGGATGGTGGTGCTGGAAGGACAAGGGAGGCCCTGCTTGCGACGTTCGGCACCGGAGCATGGCGGCGGCCGAACTGATCGGAGACGAGGAAGAAAGCCTCCCTCTGTCGATTGCTGGCCGTGGGGGCTCTAGAGGGACGGCCTGAGGTCGCCTGAGGGTCTGGACGAGCTCGGGGGCTCCTTTTATAGGCGGTCAAGGTCGGTTCCGCGGCGGCCGGGGATAAGATCGCCGAGTTCCTTCGTCCCATTGCCAAGGGGCGCGTGGCGGCGACGGGCGCTAGCGGACGTGCTCGCAGATAAGCTTGGGCTGTTCCAGGGGCAGCTGGCGGGCTGGAGTGTCTCGGGCGGCGCCGTCCATGGCAGAGGCTGGCGGGCGGCAGTGGCGGCTTGCGGTGGCGGTGCTGTGGGGTACCAGGAGGGGGCCAGGGCGGCTCTGTGACAAGGGAGGGGTCGGAGCTCGCTGGCTGCGAGCGGGAATGGATCAAAACGAACGCGGGGAGGCGGTAATGAGACGCGGCGACTCGGGTGCACACACATGCAAAACGCGCGCTCTGGCCGCGCCCAGAGCACGCACACCATGTGTTCGGCAAAATGCCAAGGCATGCCAGGAGGCTTGGATGAGGCTGGTAGTTAACAGGTTTAGGTTAGTGGAGGCTAGCAGATTAGTGGACAAGGTGTTGGGGATCGTAGCAGAAATTTAAAATTTTCTACGCATCACCAAGATCAATCTATGGAGTAATCTAGCAACGAGGGGAAGGGGAGTGCATCTACATACCCTTGTAGATCGCTAAGCGGAAGCGTTCAAGTGAACGGGGTTGATGGAGTCGTACTCGTCGTGATCCAAATCACCGATGATCCTAGCGCCGAACGGACGGCACCTCCGCATTCAACACACGTACAGCCCGGGGACGTCTCCTCCTTCTTGATCCAGCAAGGGGAGAGGAGAAGTTGAGGAAAACTCCGACAACACGATGGCATGGTGGTGATGAGGCTCGTGGTTCTCCGGCAGGGCTTCGCCAAGCACTACGGAGGAGGACGAGGTGTTGGATGAGGGAGAGGGCTGCGCCAGGGGAAGGGTGCGGCTGCCCTCTCTCTCCCTCACTATATATAGGGGGAAGGGAGGAGGGGGAGGCGCCCTAGGGTTCCCTAGGGGAGGGGCGGCGGCCACAGGGGAAACCCTAGATGGGTTTGGGCGCCCCCACCCCCTAGGAAACTTGCCCCCAAGCCGGGAAGGGCGGCTGCCCTAGAGGCGGCGCCCCCACCTCTCCTGGTTACGTGAGATGGGGTGGGAGGCGCGCTCAGCCCCTTAGTGGGCTGATGTGCCCTCTCCCCTTGGCCCATAGGGCCCCCCAACGCTTGCCGGGGCCTCCGAAACCCCTTTCGGACACGCTGGTCATCACCTGGTACCCCTGGAACAATTCCGGACTCCAATACCCTTCGTCCAATATACCGATCTTCACCTTCGGACCATTCCGGAGCTCCTCGTCATGTCCGGGATCTCATCCGGGACTCCGAACAACCTTCGGTAACCACATACTATTTCCCATAACAACTCTAGCGTCACCGAACCTTAAGTGTGTAGACCCTACGGGTTCGGGAACCATGCAGACATGACCGAGACAACTCTCCGGCCAATAACCAACAGCGGGATCTGGATACCCATGTTGGCTCCCACATGTTCCACGATGATCTCATCGGATGAACCACGATGTCGAGGATTCAATCAATCCTGTATTCAATTCCCTTTGTCCAGCGGTATTGTACTTGCCCGAGATTCGATCGTCGGTATCCCGATACCTTGTTCAATCTTGTTACCGGCAAGTCTCTTTACTCGTTCCATAACACATCATCCCGTGATCAACTCCTTGGTCACATTGTGCACATTATGATGATGTCCTACCGAGTGGGCCCAGAGATACCTCTCCGTTACACGGAGTGACAAATCCCAGTCTCGATTCGTGCCAACCCAACAAACACTTTCGGAGATACCTTTAGTGAACCTTTATAGCCACCCAGTTACATTGTGACGTTTGGCACACCCAAAGCACTCCTACGGTATCCGGGAGTTACACAATATCATGGTCTAAGGAAATGATACTTGACATTAGAAAAGCTTTAGCATACGAACTACACGATATTTGTGCTAGGCTTAGGATTGGGTCATGTCCATCACATCATTCTCCTAATGATGTGATCCCATTATCAACGACATCCAATGTCCATGGTCAGGAAACCATAACCATCTTATTGATCAACGAGCTAGTCAACTAGAGGCTTACTAGGGACATCGTGTTGTCTATGTATCCACACATGTATCTGAGTTTCCTATCAATACAATTCTAGCATGGATAATAAACGGTTATCATGAACAATGAGATATAATAATAACAAATTTATTATTGCCTCTAGGGCATATTTCCAACAGTCTCCCACTTGCACTAGAGTCAATAATCTAGTTCACATCGCCATGTGATTAACACTCACAGGTCACATCGCCATGTGACCAACATCCAAGAGTCTACTAGACTCAATGATCTAGTTCACATCACTATGTGATAAACACTCAAAGAGTTCTGGGTTTGATCATGTTATGCTTGTGAGAGAGGTTGTAGTCAACGGGTCTTGCCATATTCAGATCCCTATGTATTTCGCAAAACTTTATATCATAGATGCTGCTACCATGTTCCACTTGGAGCTATTCCAAATTATTGCTCCATTATACGTATCCGGTATCTCTACTCAGAGCTATCCGGATAGGTGTTAAGCTTGCATCGACGTAACTCTTTATGTCGAACTCTTTATCACCTCCATAACCGAGAAACATTTCCTTATTCCTCTAAGGATAATTTTGACTGCTATCTGGTGATCCACTCCTAGATCACCTTTGTACCCTCTTGCCAGACATGTGGCAAGGCACACATCAGGTGCGGTACTCAGCATGGCACACCGTATAGAGCCTATGACAAGAGCATAGGGGACGACCTTCGTCCTTCCTCTTTCTTCTGCCGTGGTCAATCTTTGAGTCTTACTCAACTTCACACCTTACAACTCAGGCAAGAACCCCTTCTTTGACTGATCTATTTTGAACTCCTTCAAAAACATGTCAAGGTGTGCGTTCTTTGAAAGTATCATCAGGCGTCTTGATCTATTTCTATAGATCTTGATGCCCAATATGTAAGCAACTTTATCCAGGTCTTCCCTTGGAAAACACTCTTCAAACAACCGTTTATGCTTTCCAGAAATTCTACATTGTTTTGGATCTACAATATGTCATCCACATACACTTATCAGAAATGTTGTAGTGCTCCCACTCACTTTCTTGTAAATACAAGTTTCTATCAAACATTGTATAAACCTAAAAGCTTTGATCACTCCATCAAAGCATATATTCTGACTCTGAGATGCTTGCTCTAGTCCATAGAAGGATCGCTGGAGCCAGCATACCTTTTAGCATCCTTAGGATCGACAAAACTTTGATTGTATCACATACAACTCTTTCTTACGAAAACTGGTAAGAAAACTCGTTTTGACATCCATCTGCCAGATTTCATAATCGAAAAATACAGCTAATGCTAACATGATTCCGACGGACTTAAGCATCGCTACGGGTGAGAAATTCTCATTGTAGTCAACTCCTTGAACTTGTGAAAAGACTCTTTCCTACAAGTCGAGCTTCATAGATGGTAACATTACCGCCCACGTCCGTCTTCTTCTTAAAGATCCATTTATCTCAATGGCTTCCCGATCATCGGGCAAGTCCACCAAAGTCCATTCTTTGTCCTGATATATGGAACCTATCTCGGATTTCATGGCTTCTAACCATTTGTCGGAATACGGGCCCGCCATCGCTTCTCCATAGCTCATAGGTTCATTGTTGTCCAACAACATGATATTTAAGACAGGATTACCGTACCACTCAGGAGTAGTACATATCCTTGTCGACCTACGAGGTTCCATAGCAACTTGATCTGAAGCTTCATGATCACTATCATTAACTTCCTATTCAACAGACGTAGGTGCCACAGAAAACATCTTTCTGTGTTGCATCACTCTCTGGTTGAAGTAAAGGTTCGACAACCTCATCAAGTTCTATCTTCCTCCCACTCAATTTTTTCGAGAGAAACTCCTTCTCGAGAAAGGACCCGTTCTTAGCGACAAACAATTTTCCCTCAGATCTGAGATAGAAGGTATACCCAACTGTCACCTTTGGGTGTCCTATGAAGATGTGTTTGTCCGCTTTTGGGTTCGAGCTTCTCTGGCTGAAGCCTTAAGCATCGCAGCCCCAAACATCAAGAAACGACAACTTTGGTTTCTTGCCAAACCAATGTCCATACGATGTTGTCTCAACGGACTTAGATGGTGTCCTATCTAAAGTGAATGTAGCTGTCTCTAACATATAACCTCAAAATGAAAACGGTAGATTGGTAAGAGACATCATAGATCGCACCATATCTCATAGGGTTCGATTACGACGTCCGGACACACCATTACCTTGTGGTGTTCCAGGTGGCTTCAACTGTGAAACAATTCCACAATGTCTTAAGTGATTGCCAAACTCATAACTCAGAAAATCCCCTTTTGATCAGATCGTAGGAACATGATCTTATTGTTATGATGATTCTTAACTTTACTCTGAAATTGCTTGAACTTTTCAAACGTTTCAGACTTGTGCTTCATTAAGTACATATACCTATATCTACCAAAATCGTCAGTGAAGATGAGAAAATAGCGATATCCACCGCACGCTTCAATTCTCATTGGATCACACGCATCAGCATGCATGATTTCCAACAAGTCACTTGCCCGTTTCATTGTACCTGAAAACGGGGTCTTAGTCATCCTACCCATGAGGCATGGCTCGCATGTGTCAAGTGATTCAAAATTAAGTGACTCCAAACATCCATAGACATGGAGTTTCTTCATGCATCTTACGCCAATATGACCTAAGCGGCAGTGCCACAAGAAAGTGATACTATCATTATTAACTCTACATCTTTTGGCGTGAACATGTGTATTACCACAACCGAGATTCAATGAACCATTCACATAGGGTGCATGACCATGAAAGGTATCATTCATGTAAACAGAATAACAATTATTCTCTAACTTAAATGAATGACCGTATTGCAATGAACATGATCTAATCATATTCATGCTCAACGTAGACACCTGATAACATTTATCAGGTTCAATACTAATCCCGAAGGCAGATGGAGCGTGCGATGGTGATCTCATCAACTTTGGAAACACTTCCAACACACATCGTCACCTCGCCCTCAGTCAGTCTCCGTTTAGTCCGTAGCTTTTGCTTCAAGTCACCAATGATAGCAACTGAACCGGTATCCAATACCCAGGTGCTACCAGGAGTACTAGTGAGGTACACATTAATAACACATATATACTTTTTTTAAGTTTCCATCCTTCTTATCTACCATGCTTTTGGGGTAATTCCGCTACCAGTGACCGTTCCCCTTACAATAGAAGCACTTAGTCTCGGGTTTGGGTTCAACCTTGGGTTCCTTCACTGGAGCGGCAACTGGTTTGCCATCCATGAAGTTTCCCTTCTAGCCCTTGCCCTTCTTGAAACCAGTGGTCTTGTTAAACCATCAACACTTGATGCTCCTTCTTTGATTTCTACCTTTTGCGGTCTTAAGCACCGCGAACAGCTCCGGGATCAACTCCATCCCTTGCATGTCATAGTTCATCACGAAGATCTAGTGGCTTAGTGATAGTGGCTAGAGAACTCTATCAATCACTACCTTATCTGGAAGTTTTAACTCCCACTTGATTCAAGTGATTGTAGCACCCAGACATTCTGAGCACATGCTCACTAGCTGAGCTATTCTCCTCCATCTTGTTGGCAAAAGAACTTGTCAGAGATCTCACACCTCTCAACACGGGCATGAGCCTGAAATCCGAATTTCAGCTCTTGGAACATCTCATATGTTCTATGGCGTTCAAAACATCATTGGAATCCCGATTCTAAGCCGTAAAGTATGGTGCACTAAACTATCAAGTAGTCATCAGAATGTGTCTGTCAGGTGTTCACAACATCC
Source organism: Triticum urartu (assembly GCF_056163025.1). Taxonomy (NCBI): domain Eukaryota; kingdom Viridiplantae; phylum Streptophyta; class Magnoliopsida; order Poales; family Poaceae; genus Triticum; species Triticum urartu. Next base: position 34,105,788 of record NC_141879.1, on the reverse strand, counting down.
ACAGACGACGTTGTAGGGGTTTGCGCATCGAGCGGTGCATCAAAGATGTAAGCCTTCTGTGTAGCAGTGAGGAAACTCCTCGGACTACGGACCTAGTCCGCATCATTGCTTACAATATCTTTCAACTTAATCTTTCTCTAGGAACGTATTGAAACAGGGAGCTACAACGTGAGCTATTTATCTACAACATATTTGCGAAGACAATTTAGACTATGTTCATGATAATTGAGTTCATGTAATCAAATTATTTAATGAACTCCCACTCAGATAGACATCCCTCTAGTCATCTAAGTGAAACATGATCCGAATCGACTAGGCCGTGTCTGATCATCACGTGAGATGGACTAGTCATCAACGGTGAACATCTCATGTTGATCGTATCTTCTATACGACTCATGTTCGACCTTTCGGTCTTCCGTGTTCCGAGGCCATGTCTGTACATGCTAGGCTCGTCAAGTCAACCTAAGTGTTTTGCATGTGTCCCGAGGCCATGTCTGTACATGCTAGGCTCGTCAACACCCGTTGTATTCGAACATTAGAATCTATCACACCCGATCATCACGTGGTGCTTCGAAACAACGAACCTTCTCAACGGTGCACAGTTAGGGGGAACACTTTCTTGAAATTATTACGAGGGATCATCTTATTTAAGCTACCGTTCTTCTAAGCAAATAAGATGTAAAACATGATAAACATCACATGCAATCAAATAGTGACATGATATGGCCAATATCATTTTGCTCCTTTTGATCTCCATCTTCGGGGCTCCATGATCATTGTTGTCACCGGCATGACACCATGATCTCCATCATCGTGTCTTCTTGAAGTTGTCTCGTCATCTATTACTTCTACTACTATGGCTAACGCTTTAGCAATAAAGTAAAGTAATTACATGACGTTTATGTTGACACGCAGGTCATAGATAAATTAAGACAACTCCTATGGCTCCTGCCGGTTGTCATACTCATCGACATGCAAGTCGTGATTCCTATTACAAGAACATGATCAATCTCATACATCACATGTATCATTCATCACATCCTTTTGGCCATATCACATCACAAGGCATATGCTGCAAAAACAAGTTAGACATCCTCTAATTGTTGTTGCAAGTTTTTACGTGGCTGCTATAGGTTTCTAGCAAGAACGTTTCTTACCTACGCCAAAACCACAACGTGATATGCCAATTTCTATTTACCCTTCATAAGGACCCTTTTCATCGAATCCGATCCGACTAAAGTGGGAGAGACAGACACCTGCTAGCCACCTTATGCAACTAGTGCATGTCAGTCGGTGGAACCAGTCTCACGTAAGAATACGTGTAAGGTCGGTCCGGGCCGCTTCATCCCACGATGCCGCCGAATCAAGATAATACTAGTAACGGCAAGTAAATTGACAATATCGACGCCCACAACTGCTTTGTGTTCTACTCGTGCATAGAAACTACGCATAGACCTAGCTCATGATGCCACTGTTGGGGATCGTAGCAGAAATTTAAAATTTTCTACGCATCACCAAGATCAATCTATGGAGTAATCTAGCAATGAGGGGAAGGGGAGTGCATCTACATACCCTTGTAGATCGCTAAGCGGAAGCGTTCAAGTGAACGGGGTTGATGGAGTCGTACTCGTCGTGATCCAAATCACCGATGATCCTAGTGCCGAACGGACGGCACCTCCGCGTTCAACACACGTACAGCCTGGGGACGTCTACTCCTTCTTGATCCAGCAAGGGGAGAGGAGAAGTTGAGGGAAAACTCCGACAGCACGACGACATGGTGGTGATGGAGCTCGTGGTTCTCCGGCAGGGCTTCGCCAAGCACTACGGAGGAGGACGAGGTGTTGGATGTGGGAGAGGGCTGCGCCAGGGGAAGGGTGCGGCTGCCCTCTCTCTCCCTCACTATATATAGGGGGAAGGGAGGAGGGGGAGGCGCCCTAGGGTTCCCTAGGGGAGGGGCGGCGGCCACAGGGGAAACCCTATATGGGTTTGGGCGCCCCCATCCCCTAGGAAACTTGCCCCCAAGCCGGGACGGGCGGCTGCCCTAGGGGTGGCGCCCCCACCTCTCCTGGTTACGTGAGATGGGGTGGGAGGGGCGCTCAGCCCCTTAGTGGGCTGATGTGCCCTCTCCCCTTGGCCCATAAGGCCCCCCAACGCTTGTCGGGGCCTCCGAAACCCCTTTCGGACACGCTGGTCATCACCTGGTACCCCCGGAACAATTCTGGACTCCAATACCCTTCGTCCAATATACCGATCTTCACCTCCGGACCATTCCGGAGCTCCTCGTCATGTCCGGGATCTCATCCGGGACTCCGAACAACCTTCGGTAACCACATACTATTTCCCATAACAACTCTAGCGTCACCGAACCTTAAGTGTGTAGACCCTTCGAGTTCGGGAACCATGCAGACATGACCGAGACAACTCTCCGGCCAATAACCAACAGAGGGATCTGGATACCCATGTTGGCTCCCACATGTTCCACGATGATCTCATCGGATGAACCACGATGTGGAGGATTCAATCAATCCCGTATTCAATTCCCTTTGTCCAGCGGTATTGTACTTGCCCAAGATTCGATCGTCGGTATCCCGATACCTTGTTCAATCTCGTTACCGGCAAGTCTCTTTACTCGTTCCATAACACATCATCCCGTGATCAACTCCTTGGTCACATTGTGCACATTATGATGATGTCCTACCGAGTGGGCCCAGAGATACCTCTCCGTTACACGGAGTGACAAATCCCAGTCTCGATTCGTGCCAACCCAACAGACACTTTCGGAGATACCTGTAGTGAACCTTTCTAGCCACCCAGTTACGTTGTGACGTTTGGCACACCCAAAGCACTCCTACGGTATCCGGGAGTTACACAATCTTATGGTCTAAGGAAATGATACTTGACATTAGAAAAGCTTTAGCATACGAACTACACGATCTTTGTGCTAGGCTTAGGATTGGGTCTTGTCCATCACATCATTCTCCTAATGATGTGATCCCGTTATCAACGACATCCAATGTCCATGGTCAGGAAACCGTAACCATCTTATTGATCAACGAGCTAGTCAACTAGAGGCTTACTAGGGACATCGTGTTGTCTATGTATCCACACATGTATCTGAGTTTCTTATCAATACAATTCTAGCATGGATAATAAACGGTTATCATGAACAATGAAATATAATAATAACCAATTTATTATTGCCTCTAGGGCATATTTCCAACACAAGGTTGCTGGGTCAGGGGATCAAGTTTTAAAAGCAAACTAAAAACTTTGTCAAATCCGGCCATGCACACAAGGTGCTTGACAGAATGCCATGGGCATCTAGGCATCTCTTCTGGTGGCCAAAACCTCCAGATCAGAGTCTCTTTAGATGTAGGTGATGGTGGCAAGGTTAGTTTGGCAAGACCAGAAACTTGTTAGTGCAAGTTTTTGAGAAAACCAAATCTGGACTGAAAGTAAAGGCTATTATTGCATGGACCAAAAATACTCCAATGGGTCCAATCTCCTGGACTTAAGGGTTTGGTAGAGTGTACTTCAAGCAGGACAAATTCCAAGGCAACAAGAGCAAGATAAAATATGGATGCAGTGCAAAACACTAAACTGGACCAGAATGAAGATGAGGATGTTTTGCTCAATTTTTTCAAAGAACACCAATGGGTTTTTGCATAAAGTTGATTTATATACTCCTACTAACATCTCCCAACTTTTATGGAATTTTTAAAGAATATTTAAATAGGTTGCAGTGCAAACCACAAACTGATCCAGATTTGAAAACTTGAGGTAGGGCTCAAAATTTCCAAATGACTAAAAGAGGTTTTTGCATAAAAGTGATGTGGGGACATCACATGACACCCCCAAATTTTGGTGGGGATTTTAAAGGAGTATTTGAAAGGGTTGTAGTGCAAATGGAACCCAAAAACTTATCAAAACCATTTTTAAAGGAATAAAGCTCAGGAAAAATAATTGTAGAAATAATTCCACTGATAAAAGAAATGGATGTTGGAAAGATATACAAGTCCAACAATATTTTGAAAGGTTTTCACTTGGGTGAAAACTCCATAATTCAGGAGAAAAGAGTGGTTCTGAAATAAAAGAAAATCCAGAAAACAAAAATGTAATTTACCATGGCAAAATTTTAATAAATCATGGTTAAATTTTTAGGGTGTTATAGTTCATAGGTGAAACATTAAACACTTATTAGTTCTATTAATTCAACTAATTCAACTAGTTCAGCTAATTAATTCAACTAATTCAACTAAGCACTTACGAAAAATATACCTAAATAAAGTAGCTCAACTAGTTCAACTAATTAATTCAACTAATTCAACTAAACTAGTTCTATTAATTTTCTTACTAAAAGTAAGGTAGCTAGTTCTATATAGTAAAATATTAATTAGATAATCAAATCTCATATAACTAAAAATAAGGTAGCTAGTTCTATATAGTAAAATGTTCATATATAGGTGAAACATTAAACACTTACTAGTTCTATTAATTCAACTAAATAAACGGTAATTGCCTTTGGCTCCTAGGTGCATATGCACCCATTGTCGAAATACACATTTTGAAAAGTTAAAAAATTCGGAACAAAAATCCCGCATGTATATCCAGACATTTTATGTGCGTGCACAAGGTTTCGGTGAAAAACGTCATTTTTTGTGGCTTGTGTAAAAAAGACAATTTCTGATGCTTCATTCTAACTATTCACAAGACATTTCTTTATCTTTTTTACACAAGCCATAAAAAACGCCGTTTTTCACCAAAACCTTGTGCACGCACATAAAATGTCCAGATATACACGCGGGATTTTTGTTCCGAATTTTTCAACTTTTCGAAACATGTATTTCGATAATCAGTGCATATGCACCTAGGAGCCAAAACACCGTTCTCATAAATAAACTAGTTCTATTAATTTTCTTACTAAAATATATAAAGTAGCTATATATAGTAATATTTTAATTAGATCATCAAATCTCATATATACCTAAATTTTCTTACTAAAAATAAACTAGTACTAATTCAACTAGCTAGTTCAACTAAGCATTTACTAAAGATAAACTAGTTATATTAATTCAACTAGTTCAAATAATCTCATATACCTAATTAATTGATATCTAGCTAATTCATCTGACAAATAACATTAATATTTAACTTCTCTATCTAATTCATCTAACATTAACATTCTAACATTCTTATCTAGGTAATTCATCTAATTCGATCATCTAATTAACAATTTGACATGCATTAATCTAAAAAACAGAAACAGAAAATAAGTAAAAAAATGTGTGTGTGTGTGTGTGCGTGCGCGTGCATGTACGTGCTTGTGTGTGTGTGTGTGTGCGTGTGTACGATCGAGGGAGGCGGCGTACGGGCGGCGGGGGCGATACGGCAACGACGGGGACGACGGGGAGCGGCGGGGGCGGCGAGGGCAATGGCGAGCGGCGGGGGCGGCGCGAGACGGCGACGACGGGCGGCGGGGGGGCGACGGCGAGCGGCAGGGGCGGCGACGACGACGTAAGACGCGCGGCGGGGACGACGACGACGGGCGGCGAGGGCGGCACGCGATGGGCGACGGCGACGATATCGGGCGATGAAGCAGTTGGATAGAAGACGGGCGGCGCGCGGATGAAAACTAGATTTTTCATAAGTGCCATATATATAGGGGCGACCTTTAGTACCGGTTGGAGCCACCAACCGATACTAAAGGCCAATTTTCGCCAGGCCAAGGGGCGGGAGGCGGACCCCTTTAGTACCGGTTCGTGCCACGAACCGGTACTAAAGGCCCACTCATTAGTACCGGTTGGAGCCACCAACCGGTACTAAAGGTGTTGCGCTGCCACCCGCAGTGCACAATATTTAGTCCCACCTTGCCGAGCGAAGGGCAGCCGCACTGGTTTATAAACCCAGCCGCGGCTGCTCCTTCGAACTCCTCTATATATCAGGCTTCTGGGCGGTGCGCTGCCCTGTGAGCCTGCCGGACCTTCTGGGCCTGAATTTGCACAACCTAGGTCTGGCAGGCCCACTGGGCAGCGCCCCAACAATTCTTTTTGTAGTTTTTTCTTTTCCGCATTATTTATTTTCTTCTATTTATTTTTGAGTAATTTTTATATAGTTTTTTTCTTTTCTGCATTATTAATTTTCTTTTATTTATTTTTGAGTAATTTTTTTATAGTTTTTTCTTTTCTGCTTTATTTATTTTCTTCTATTTATTTCTGAGTAATTTTTTTTTCTGTATTTAGTTTCTTTGTGACCCTCTCTACTATTTTGCACATGCTATGCGGGTGAAATGATGATACCATGGCAAGTTTCAACATTTTCATAGTTCATTTTGTAGTGATTTTCAATTTCACGGTCATTTAGCTCTCTAAACAAATCGGTAAATGACTAAAAAACAGCAAATGATGTCAGAACGTGTTGGAAATTGATGACGCCGCTTTGAATGCTGCGTAATGAACGCAAAAGAAGTCAGGATTTCAAATAAGTATAAACAACATTGAAGTGCCCGTGTAACAGATGAGTTCTTGTCCGAAACCCTGATACTCCGAAAGACATTGTCCAGTTTGTACACGAAGTGCGTCCAGTTTTTGCCGTGACCCTCTCTACTCTTTCGCACATGCTATGCGGTTGAAATGATGATACCATGCCAAGTTTCAACATTCGCAGAGTTCATTTTTTAGTGATTTTCAATTTCACGGTCATTTAGCTCTCTAAACAATTCAGTAAATGACTGAAAAACAACAAATGATGTCAGAACGTGTTGGAAATTGATGACGTCGCTTTGAATGCTGCATAATGAACGCAAAAGAAGTCGGGATTTCAAATAAGTATAAAACATTGAAGTGCCCGTGTAACAGATGAGTTCTCGTCCGAAACCCTGATACTCCGAAAGAGATTGTCCAGTTTGTACACGAAGTGCGTCCAGTTTTTGCCGTGACCCTCTCTACTCTTTCGCACATGCTTTGCGGGTGAAATGATGATACCATGGCAAGTTTCAACATTTTCATAGTTTATTTTGTAGTGATTTTCAATTTCACGGTCATTTAGCTCTCTAAACAATCCGGTAAATGACTAAAAAACAGCAAATGATGTCAGAACGTGTTGGAAATTGATGACGCAGCTTTGAATGCTGCGTACTGAACGCAAAAGAAGTCCGGAGTTCAAATAAGTATAAAAAACATTGAAGTGCCCGTGTAACAGATGAGTTCTCGTCCGCAACCCTGATACTCCGAAAGACATTGTCCAGTTTGTACACGAAGTGCGTCCAGTTTTTGCCGTGATACTCAACTCTTTCGCACATGCTATGGGGTGAAATGATGATACCATGACAAGTTTCAACATTTTCACAGTTCATTTTGTAGTGATTTTCAATTTCACGGTCATTTAGCTCTCTAAACAATTCAGTAAATGACTGAAAAACAGCAAATGATGTCAGAACGTGTTGGAAATTGATGACGTCTCTTTGAATGCTGCATACTGAACGCAAAAGAAGTCCGGAGTTCAAATAAGTTTTAAAAACATTGAAGTGCCCGTGTATCAGATGAGTTCTCGTCCGAAACCCTGATACTCCGAAAGAGATTGTCCAGTTTGTACACGAAGTGCGTCCAGTTTTTGCCGTGACCCTCTCTACTTTTTTCGCACATGCTATGCGGGTGAAATGATGAAACCATGCCAAGTTTGAACATTTTCAGAGTTCATTTTGTAGTGATTTTCAATTTCACGGTCATTTAGCTCTCAACAAATTGGTAAATGACTGAAAAACATCAAATGATGTCAGAACGTGTTGAAAATTGATGACGTCGCTTTGAATGCTGCATACTAAATGCAAAAAAGTCCGGAGTTCAAATAAGTTTAAAAAAATGAAGTGCCCGTGTAACAGATGAGTTCTTGTCCGAAACCGTGATACTCCGAAAGAGATTGTCTAGTTTGTACACGAAGTGCGTCCAGTTTTGAAGTGAGTGGAGAGAGTGAGGGGCGACCGGCGGGGGAGGACCGGCGCGGGGGATTGAGGGGGAGACCTAGTGAGTGGAGAGAGTGAGGGCGTAAACATGTAAAAATATACATCAAAAATACATTGAGTATCAATGATCTTTTTATAATCCTCCTGTTGCTTCGATTGCTCGAACAAATTGACTGGTTTTTTTTACTTCGATTGCTTGGAACACGAAGCATCCTAATACCTTGGTCATGCCTCTTGCACGCACTGCATCGGATCATGTGCCTTATGTAGTAACAGTAGCCACATGCATACCCAAGGCAAAGGTGTTTCACTTTGAAAATTATTGGGTTAATCTACCTAGTTTTATTGAGTGTGTTTCTAAAGTTTGGAACAGACCGATGAGAAAATCAAATATTGCTTCCACTATTTCAGCTAAATTTAAAGCACTACAGCTATGCTCTCAAAAGGTGGCATTTGAATCTATCCAAGGTTAAAACGCTTATTGCTGATTGTAACAAGGTTATCTTATACCTGGATGAGTTAGAGGATCTAAGGCCCTTGAGTTGGCTAGAAACCAATTTCAGAAGAATTGTAAAGCTTAATCTTGAGGAAGTTCTACATTTACAATTCATTTATTGGAAGCGACGTTGCACGATCAGGTCTATTAAAATTGCTGAAGAGAATACCAATTTTTTTCATGCAATGGCAACAGAGAGGTACAGGAAAAACACAATCTCCCCAATCAAAAATGCTTCTGGATATGTGATCACTGATCATCAACAATTGGCGGGAATGTTCTGGGCTGATTTTAGCGAATGGGCCGTGCTAAGGGCATTCAAATGGGCTTTGACTTGGATTGCCTCATCTCTAAAGTTGATGGGCTCGAAGAATTGTTCCGGCCTTTCACTAATGCTGAGGTGGAGGATGTAATCAAACACATGCCCATAGATAGTGCTCCTGGACTGGATGGCTTTACTGGCCTTTTTTTGAAGAAATGTTGACACATATTGCAAGCTGATTTTATGCAGCTAGTTAAGGACTTCTATGATGGAAATTGTAACTTGGAATGCCTAAACACATCCCTAATTGCTATTATTCCCAAGAAGTTAAGACCTGAGGTGGTGGGTGATTTTAGGCCAATCTTATTGATCAACACATGTTTGAAATTCTTAACAAAGCTGATAGCTAATCGGCTGCAACAGGTGATCCTCTAGTGCATTCACAAAAATCAGTATGGATTTCTTCGGCGTCGTTCTATTCAAGATTGCCTTGCATGGTGCTTCGAATACATACATCAATGTAAAGCTTCCAAGCGGCCCATCATCTTGCTTAAGCTAGACTTCACCAAGGCCGTTGACACAATCGAGCATGATTATCCTTAGAATGTTGTAATGCAAGGGCTTTGATAGCCGATGGACTGGCTGGGTCAATAGCCTTCTATCTCCTGGCTCGTCTTCGATGTTGCTCAATGGAGTTCCAGGCCAGCATTTCATGTGTCGAACTGCTGTTCGACAAGGTGATCCGTTATCTCCTCTGCTCTTTGTAATTGCAGTTGATCTTCTTCATTCAGTGGTAAATGAGATGTGTTCCAGAAACATACTCCCAATGCCTATCCCAACAAGTACCAATGATTATCCGATTGTGCAATACGTAGACGATACACTCACCGTCCTGCCTGCGGTTGATAGTCAGATTATTGCTTTCAAAGAGATGCTGGACACGTTTGCTCTATCCATGGGCTTGCATGTCAACTTCAGTAAATCTTCCTTGATACCTATGAACATGTCTGATGAGGAAGGGACAAGAGTTGCCGGTCTGCTTGGATGTGAAGTTGGCTCTATGCCTTTCACCTACCTAGGTCTATCGATGGGAACTTCTCGGCCAACTATCCATGATCTAATGCTACTTGTGGACCGCATCGAGAGGCATTTGTCTGCCTCTTCATGCTTATTAAATCAAGGAAGCCGGCTTCAGCTCTTGCAATCTATACTCACGTCCATGCCTATATATTTCTTGTGCTCGTTATTTATACCTCAAGACATTCTTAAGCAAATTGAACGGATCATGCGCCAGTGTCTTTGAAGAGGTAGCACTGATACCCCACGTCAATCATTGGCTGCTTGGGATCTGGTTTGTAGACCCGAGAAGTTTGGAGGACTTGGAGTCACTAACCTGGGAATTCAAAATGAGTCTTTACTAATGAAGCATTTGTTTAAGTTATTCAACAAGTTAGACATACCTTGGGTTACCCTAATTTGGGATACTTACTATGGAGCGTCGGCCCCACAAGTGACCCAGAGCTGTGGCTCTTTTTGGTAGCGTGATGTGTTATGCCTATATGATAAATTTTGTCAGCTAGTGGTTCCACAGGTGCATGCGGGTGGCACTATGGTCTTTTGGTTGGATACATGGAGATTAGATGACAAAGCTATCTCATTGAAGGAACGATTCCCACGTCTTCATTCCTTTGTCATTGATGACATGATCACGGTTAGGGAATTCTTTGAGCTGTCAGGAGTGACTGATAATCTCCATCTTCCTATGTCATTAGAGGCTTATCAAGAGTTCCATCAGCTTCAAACTTTATTACCCCTAATCAACCTTGATCCTGAGGGTAAGGACATCTGGAAATGGCCATCAAAGTCTGGGGAATTTCAATCAAAGATTAACTATGAGTTTAAATTATGTCATCCGATGGTGGATCCTATTTTTAAGTGGATCTGGAAATGCTCATGCACTCTTAAGATCAAGGTTTTTGGATGGCTTCTGCTGATGGATCGTTTAAATACTAGGGATATGATGCAAGACAGACATTGGAATATACAAGATGACACTTGTGTTTTGTGCCATATGTCTAACCATACGGATCGTGCTCATCTTTTCTTTGTTTGGAACTTCAGCCAACGTGTATGGAATTACCTTGGTATTTCTTGGATCTCCCAACCAAACCAGACTACTTATATGATGGCCTCGGCTGCCAGGAGGGATTTTGGTCTTCCTTTCTTCTCTGAAGTGGTCTTTACTGCCACCTGGAATATTTGGACTCAGGGGAATGGAAAGATTTTCAGAAATGAGACTCCTAGCTTCAGAGCTTGAAGGAGAAACTTTGTACATGACATTTCCCTGCTAGCTCATAGGATTAAATGTAAATATAGAGACAATCTTCTCTCTTGGATCTTCTCTCCCATAGACTTTCTTGTAAGTATTTATTTTCTTCCTTTTGTATCTTGTACATTATTTTCTCTTGAGATTTAATAAAGAGCTGTGAGGCTGTTGCCTTGCAGTACATAGTAAAAAAAATCTTGCTTGCTGCTTCAATGCAACAACAAACTCACCAAAAAAATCTACTAGCTGAACCATGACATGACATAAGACCTTAAAATTGAATCTATGTAATTGTCCTTGTTTTAAAGAACTAAATCTATGCAATTCATGGGATGATCTAACACAGAGCTGCAGATGCATTGCAAAATAAGTTTATCTATATATTTACTCACCAAATTGTTAACATAACACCTTCTCTCCATTAGACCATCCCACTTGAACCCCCACTTTCAAAAGACATGTTAAGCAACATAAAGCTTGCTTAGTCTAGTAAAGAAATTTCTAGACCAAACTACAAAAATAATAACATACCTTAATTATTTGGAATTTTGATAAGCCAATATTTTGTGCAAACTAATGCCTCAAGCATTCCGGGCTTCTTCTAGCATTGTGTGTCTCCTAAAGTCCTTCCACCACAATTGGATGTTAATTTAGATGACACGATGCTAAGAGGTATTGTAAGGAAATACCGGGCAATGATTGAGAAAATGGGATATTTTTCGGCATGTGTTTTTCACCATATCAAAATATCAAAACTTTCCTCAGAGCTTTCAAAATTTTCCTCCAAATACATGCCCACCTCTGACTTTCATTGCATGTAGGATCTCCTTCCTGACTTGTATTGAGAAAACTCTTCTTCAAGACTCCAGTGCTATTTACCATTCCCACTTTCATAACTATTGAGGGCTCCAATGTATTCCAGAGCTTCTCCGATCATTATGTATCCAGAGTCCCAACAATTTGGAATATCAATATTTATGGTACCAACCTTTGCAGGCAGATCCGCATTAATGGCAATCGCATTGAAGGATTGGGTTCTTGATGGCGAAGAAGCGACATGCCTAAAAGTTCATGGATTTTTTCAATGGTCTTGTGTACATGTGCTGTTCCATCATGAAGTGACATATTAAGGATGTGTGTGCAACAACTGATTCAACCGCCAGTTTGTTGCTTGCTGCATTATACAAGGTCAAAGTGAACAATTTCCTTTTGATGACCCATTTAGTAAAACACTTGCACAAAGTGGCCGCACTTATGTGTAGATACTTGACTTTTTTGAAGGATATTATCTTTTTCTTCATGTTGAAATTGACATCACTGTAATGAGTGATAATACACATATTGCCTAGTTGTTTTATGGATGTCCACATGTCCGCGCTCAAACAAACAAGTGAATAAAGAGACTCGAAATCAATGCGCATTCATCCTTCATTTTCTCATATGCATCAAAGTAGTCGTTGCGAGCACTTTGGCACCCAACGACTTTAGAGGTCGGCTGCATCGACTCCAACAACTCATCAAAGTAAGGATCCGTAAACTTTCTGAGTGGAACCTTGGTGTGTATGCAATATTTGATTATGAGCTCATGATTTCTCCGAGGATCGAAAACAAACCCCGCATCTGATGGGTTTTCCTTAATTGTTGGAAGAAACCCTTTTCTGGACTAATCATCAACTTCAGGGCACGACTCAGCAATGTGGTTTCTAGGGCTCCTCCTCCCAGACTTACATGAAAATTTCATAGAACAATTTCAGCACACATCCTTCAAGTTATTGTCCACCTCTACCAAATCTAGCTCATAGTATTCCCACACTTTAGCCCGCCTACTGCATGGTGTTTGCAACAACTCATCAGCTGATTCACATCACTAGTGCAGAATCGGGCTTTAGTCCCGGTTCTGCAACCGGCACTAAAGGGTGGGGACTAAAGGTCCCCCCCCTTTAGTCCTGGTTCAACACGGCATGGGACCAAAGGCCCACGAGGTGGCACAAGCTCGCGCCGGTGCTGGGGGACCTTTAGTCCCGGCTGGTAAGGAATTTTTTTTGAATTTTTTGAATTTATTTTGAAAAGAATTTGATTTTTTATTTTCAAATTTCTGAATTATTTGACTATTTAATCTCTAATCATCCCTCATCGCTGCTCAAGTGTGGAGCACTCATTCCAAATCGTCTAACTTCCAGGCCGGTGACCAATCCTCTCACTACTCCAGCCTGCGCACGCTTAACTTTCGAGTTCTATTCCCCCTAGTTTCCAAGTCTACACTTGTTGTTTCCCTGACAATAGTAAGTTGTCAATCCTATTAACCCGTAGGAGTTTAGCTTGAGCATGAAGTCACACATTTCACCATTTGAGTTTGAAAGTATTATTGTAAAAAACAATAATTATTTATTAACACTAATATTTCTTGAATAAGTAGTTTGACCACAGTTTGACCAAAATTAAAAAAAACTGAAATTTGAGCATAACATTTTTCCTTTCAGAATTTGAGCATTCTAAAAAAATTGCAAAATGGCCTACGGCAGTCGAAATCGGAACCGGCTTTTCGTGCTGAACATTTTGATTTATTATACGGTTTTTTCGACATCGTATGCAAAAGTTATAGTCGTTTTACTTTTTCATAACACTTTTTTGCAAACATGTCGAAATTGATGTTTTTTAATTTTTCCTAACTAGTAGATGTAGTAACATAACTACATCTCGAAGGATTTTAATTTTTGAAGTTTTTATCAAAAAAAATTTCAAAACTGAAAAGGCGATAGGGGGGTGGGTAGAGTTTGAAAATTGCAGAACCCTTTAGTCCGGGTTGGAGCCACCAACCGGGACTAAAAGGTTAGACCCCTTCAGTCCTGGTTGGTGGTTGGTCTAACCTTTTAGTCTTGGTCGGTGGCTCCAACCCAGACTAATTAAAGGTCTAACCTATAGTCCCGGTTTGTGTCACAAACCGGGATTAAAGAGGCTCGTTGGGCCCCGGCCTGACGCCAGCCTGCCAACGTCCCGGTTTGTGACACAAACCGGGACTATAGGTCACAAATGAACCGGGACTAATGCTTAGCCGTTGGAATCGGGACTAATGGTACCATTAGTACCGGGCCGTAATCGAACCGGGACTACTGGGGTGAACGTAAGGTCATTTTTCTACTAGTGCATGTACCTGAGCTATCTGACACATTCCCATACATGTTTCAAGCTTGTTTGTCACACAAATCAAGGTAAACAACAAGGAAAGGAAGCAGCCACCATTTTATTAATGTAACAACAGCTAACAAGAAAAAAAAGCGGGGACATAATACTTTTGGCTCTAAAATGTTCATTGCTCAAAAAGCGCAGTTGGAAAGACAATATTCTGTATTTTGTACCAAGCCCAAAACATAACCAGGACTGGCACAGCAAGGTATATATCAACTGATAAATTAGGAAATGCATGTTTCTGGTAGTGTAGTTCATCGAACCACTCTTCGCATTTTTTTTAAATAATCGAACCACACTCAATTTATTGCTTACTAATGCCAAAAGTTATTTTTTTTATTAAAATAAAGTTGAAAGCAGATGGTGTTGAGTAGTTGGAAGCAAGTAATAACATCAAAGACTACCTCCTTTTCTTTATGTAGTGAAGATAGCCGGACTGGCAAGCAACAACTCGTCAAACAGTTACTATTGCATTAGTTCATCCAATCACAATTGGTATGGTGAGAAAGTGTTTCTGGTACGTGCCAATGCCGACCTTCCATTCGAACAATGACTACTTAAGTTAAGTGGCTATGGTTTAGAGAAATAGATACCCAATGGTCGATGCTATCTGGCTTCGGTTTCAAGTCCGGCAATATAATAAGCCTGTTGAGTAAGGGAGGGACGAGTACCACTGAGATTTCCCCCTTGTGTGAGAACATGTCTAATGACGTCACGGTGGTGCGCTTCCAGTTCAGCAGGGCTTACATTGACGTAAGTTGTGGACTACGAAAATGAAATGTAGTGACAAACGAGATTAATCGCATAGGATCTAGCAATAGCACTGTCTATCTATCTATCTATCTATCTATCTATCTATCTCTATATATATACACACACACATACACATATACATATATATATATATATATATATATATATATATATATATTCTTCTCAAAAAGAAATAATTTATGCAAAAAACGAGACTAGCCAAGACGAGCCCTTGACGGCGAAACTTTTATAGAGGAAAATCTCTAAGCACCCGTGGCAGAGCCAAGACTCGAACCAGGGTGGGCAGCTTGCTCTTCCGTAAAGCTAACCAACTGAGCGACGCTCTATTCTCAAAAGCAAATAATTTATGATTGATCACTTTTCATGGTTTCCAGGCGATCTTCATGATATTACCCGTAGTAGATCCCATGATCAACTCATGAGTAGAACCTTTTTTTTTTCATCTAACACTATCGAAATTGAGCACCTTGCCGAGAGTCAAGATCTTCGCCGACTGTATTTTATTAAGTAGTCGACAAACAGTACAATTGTCGATTGTCCCGTATAAAACGTTCAACAAAAAACGACACTCGGCAAGCACTATCCGCCTTTTTTCCTTCTTATTTGTTTTCTTTTCTATTTCTTTTCTTTCCTTTTTAAATTAATTAATTTATTTCTTTAATTTTAATAACATGTAGCTTATTTGGTTTTTATTTCCAAAAATGAAAATGAAATTTGAAAAACATAAAACCTCTCAGGGTGTAATGATATAACCACTGGCGGAGCTACAACAAGGTCAGATGGGCCATGGCCCGCCTAGCTCATGGCCAAAACATTGAAATATAGGTCAATTTGGGCATTTTTAGAGAGAGAGAGAGAGAGAAAATGTATTTGCTTCAGCATGGCCCACCTTGGCCTGCCCAACAATTTTTGGGTAGCTCCGCCACTGGATATAACAACTATATGTTATGGTTAAAAAATTGAGAATGTTTCATAAAACTTGTCAATGGCCTCCTCCTTGTGTCAATATCGGGTACTAAGATCAAACCGAGACAAAGGACCAAATCACAATACAAAATGTAAAATAAACATACCATTGATCTCTCAAGACACATACGTAAACTCTGAGGCTACACTTCTACACATAAAGACATTGCATATGGTTCGTTAAGAGGAACAATAAAAACCTAATTACAACCTGAGTGACTTGACCAAGAGAGGGGAAAAGAGATCATCCAGAAGTGAACAAGAGAGAGAGGGAGAGGGCGAGGGGGAGAGAGAGAGAGAAATGCTGTTATAAGCCCCCTTAGAATGACAGATGCCATGAAAATCAAACCGCCTCAAGTCAAATCTGGGTTTGACCGAGAAAAACGACTGTCAGTGACTAAATCGATCCAGTATTAATAGTTGAGAGACAACTCAAAAAGAAAGGTACGAACATAAACTGACACTTCATGATAAGTTGAGGGACGATAAATTGCACTTTACTCATATCTACTACTAGATGAAACTACAAATATCTTCCCCATGAAGGAAACAAGGAAAGTTGCTGCATAGTACTAGTAAAATATACCTACAAAAATTAAACTAATGTATTTACAAAGCGAATAAAAGCATGCTAGTTTTGTTAAATATTCAGAGTAAGGTAGCATAGCGTTCCACACATGACACATACTAGTGCTACACTCAGTAGTCAGTGTTAGAATAAATCCGAGGTGCACCCTCAATCTATCAAGGACCAAACAATCACACCAGCGCGACATCGAGATTTGTTAGCGAGGTTCACCATCATGGCTACATCCTCGGGACATGACTACGGGTGCTCCTCCCCGTAACACCGTCACAATACCGCACACCGGCCACCCGGGCGCCGGCACACGCTGCCGGCTCCCCCTTGTATGCCCATGCTATTATGTTGGCATAGGTTACATCGTGTGTCTGCCCCCGCTATATATGAGAGGCCTAGGATACAAGTGTCCTATTAGGACACAACTCCTACTCCGTCTATACACGTCCAAATCTAAGTCCAATTGTAACCTTCCTTGTACAATAATATTCGACACAATTCTAACAAACTCCACCTTGGCGAATATTCTTCACCACCTTGGATTCATCCATGCGTCGAACCTCCATGTACATTGGACTTGAGATACGCCATGAGCTCCGCTGCTACTCCCAGACTCCATGTGACTCCACCAGCAACTGTAGTCTCTTCTCGTCTTCTTCACAGTCAATACTCGAGCAAAAATTAAGTTTCTCATTACTCTACTTTGTGCTCTCAACTTCCGGAGTTTCCGTTTAACGCCATCACACACCGACCACTGTCTGCGTGAAAATAAACAACTCACGTATTGGACGCCACATATAAGAGTTACGTGAACTCAACATCACCGCTCTTCCTTGACCGCCTTTCTGAAACTTGAAGCAAATTCACCGTTGCCCTGTGTCATCCTGAATCAAATTCGCAGTTGTCTCATCCTTTTTTTCCCGGTTAGTCTTTGACATGTCCGCAGCTATAGCACTCTGCCTCCTTCTGTCTTGTCATCCGCACTTTGCCATGTGCACCGAACACCACAGAATATACGACCGTGCACTCTCTTAGCTTTTGACAATTTCAGACTCTCCGACACTTTCTCAGATTCTTCATGGTCAACTCCTGTCCATCTTCCGGCACTGATAGACCCAGTCACCAACTTGAATCCGGTACTCATCAACACTGCTTCAGCACCCCTTGCATAATTTGTCTGACCACATGTCTGACCACTAGTGCCTTGGCATGTTGTTGTGTCCCGTGCTTACCGCACGCCTCCCGCTATCACCGCGTCGAGCCTCTGCTGTCCTGGTCGAGTCTCCCAAGGTCGCGAACCCACGCCACTCAACCCCCACTGCAGAGAACCACCGATCATCACCGACCGATGCCGAGTATCACGCCTTCATCAGACCATTGGGTCCCAGTCCGATCCGCGTGTCTCTCGCTATCCCGCTGAAATAGGCTTCGACTCTCCATGCATTTACGCCGTAGCCCCTCCATCAGCACAGAGTGAAGTCTTTCGCTAGACTCCAGCTCCACCTTCAACATGACTCCATGGTAGATGATCAGTCTACCCTCACGCCCCGTTGACTTCAAGCTCCGTGTGTACACCACCTTGAATCAACCCTGCGTCATAGTCTCGTCGAAGCCGCACAAGCTCTCAGGACTACAGCATGTGTTTCCACGCCCCAGAAGTCGGCCACCATCAGCATCACGCTCATATGTCGTCGTCGCTGAAATCACCACCGTCTTCTGTTTTGACCGTGATCCCCGTCGATCCGTCAGACATTCCAGTCCAACCAAGCCGAAATATCCGACTGCAACCATGCTCCACCCTGCATCGTCTCCGCCCGCACATCGTGCATTGCTTGACGCCCTGTGTTTGCATGATCCTTCCACAATGCGCTTCAGACTCGATCCTCCAAGCCTTATACGCACGACCCCGGCCTCGATTCCCCTTTCTGCTATGCCAAACAACAACACCTGCTAACATCATGTCATCTTCTCAGTGAACAATGCAAAGAACACCAGAAGTAGTAGTCCCCTTGCAGTCTCTCGTATACTTCTAGCAACAAGCTCAAGCAGCTTCATGCATGTAGCACCACGTGACTTTCTTTGACTATTTTTCTTGTACTTTACTTTTCCACGCTTTGGATCAACTTGATGATAGCTGGGACTCCCATGTTGTAAGACGTTGTAGCAGCTCTTGGAAACGAATCCTGTTTCTTTTTTTTCAAACAAATCTCTCTAGTTGCCTTGCAGCTTACGTACTTTCAGGAACTCCTCGACGGTGCCGAACAGCTCGTCCGCCTGCAGCACTCTGGCCGCACCACGCACCACCAGCGCCCATGTGCACGTCTTTGCAGAGACACGCCCGCGTTGAACCTCATGTGGGCCACTGAGCCGGGCCGCTGCCTCCTGCAGCGAACGCAATTCCCCAGCCTGCCTTTGGTGTCTGCCCGCACACGCAGCCGCCGCCCACGATGTCCGTGTCAAGTACGCCGATGACTCTGCCCGCACGTCCCGCCGTCGCTTTCAATCGAATCCGATCTACCCTCGATTGATCTCGCCGAGTTCCCAAACAGCTGCTGCTATCGCTTGCATGCTTTTCCGATCGCTTCCAATCTCGCTGACTGATTCTCAATCCCATCGTTCCTCCAAGCTAGCTTCTGACCTTCGATCTGTGCGGAATTTCCATGCCCACCGATCGCAGGACATAACAGCGGAACAAACCGATCTAATCTTTCAGCGACATCACCTCTAGATCAATTCAACGGCCTCTTCGAACCTTGCTCTGATACCACTTGTTAGAATAAATCCGAGGCGCACCGTCGATTTATCGAGGACCAAGCAATCATACCAGCACGACACCGAGATTTGTTAACGAGGTTCACCATCATGGCTACATCCCCGGGGCTGACTACGGACGCTCCTCCCCATGACACCGTCACAATACCACACACCGGCCACCCGGGCGCCGGCACACGCCGCCGGCTCCCCCTTGCACGCTTGTGCTATTATGTTGGCATAGGTTACATCGTGTGTCTGCCCCCGCTATATATGAGAGGCCTAGAATACAAGTGTCCTATTAGGACACAACTCCTACCCTGTTTACACACGTCCAAATCTAAGTCCAATTGTAACCTACATTGTACAATAATATTCAACATAATTCTAACAGTCAGTACAGGGGTACTTCTGAGATACGTACATATACTAATCACTGCCATTTGGTAGCGCTAAGATCTTGGCAATACACATCGGCGGCACCCGCAGCTCGCACCTTGCGCTGCGGCAATCTGCCGATGGTGACCTGAGAGCAATTGTAGTCGGCGAGGTGGGGACGTGGGGGTATGAAGTTGAGCCCAGTGAACTGGGTCTTGAGCATACCACTCAAGCTCACCTTCGCGGTCTTCGTGCCGTTCATCATCTGGACGAGTGTGGCCATCAACGACATCGGAGAATGCTCATCGAGGGCAACAGTCACGGACAGTTCAAGAACCTCCTTGCGGCCCACCTGTACCACTATGTCATGAGGCGAAGAATATATCACCTCGTCGTTGTTGTCGGCGACAACAAGGCGGCTTTTGTTGTAGGAGACATCGGCTCGGCCGCTGGGGTTGGAGATCACCAACACGAGGGAGAGGCTCACGTTGCCCGGTGGTGGCAGCGAAGAATTTGACGCTGGCGGCAGGCCAGCCACGGAGACGTAGCCCCTGGCGATGTAGATGTCTTCCCAGGGGCCATCCGCTTCATCTCATGGGCCAGGAGAAGGCTCCGTCCTCCTAGCAACATCACCTTCAAGCAGTTCTCGGTGTTGAGCTCGTTCTGGCACCCAGCGACGCTGCCGAGCGCGTCTCTGCCAAGGGAAGCAAAGCCTTCCATAGTGAAACGCTTCCGCCTCGCGGCATATGGCCATGAAGGGAACGACAACAATGTCGTCCCCAATCCGATCCCTCTTAGCAAGGGACGCCGTGCACTAGAAATGCCGGGTCGCCTACAATATATGCACTTGTCATGGTTCTGCAATATTGACTGTGTTGCTGAGACCATCCTCACCTGGCACATAGCTACAAGCCTCTTGGAGATGAAACATCCGAGGAAGCGAAAGGGTAGGGAGGACGTCGTGGCGACGAGGCTGTTGAACTACTGTGCTTACCTCGTGGGCTCCTGCCCTGAGTTGTTGCCCGGCCACCAGGAGGGCACGAAGCGTGTGTTCAGTAACATGAAGAAGGATCTGAGTAAGGAGCTCGGATTTTGGGGCTATCACTTCCCGTCCAAGCATGCCCGGTACAAGAAAATCATGATGCTAACCCATGATATGGTGAGGCCGGACCGCCGGGATGAGTCCATGACGGTGGTTCAGAAGGGCATAGTTCTGGGTAAGGCGCTGATAGAAGCCAGCAGCAAGGGGAGTGATCAGCCTGTCTGGGAGCTACTAGCCGATGTGTGGGTGGAGCTCATCGTGTATGTCGCGCCGTCTAGCAGGGACCAGCACGTGAAAGGGCACGAGGAGGCGCTGGCACGGGGAAGTGAGGTCATGACCATGCTCTGGGCGCTGGCCACGCACACCGGCATAACCCGCCCACCGCCCACGGCGATGGCCATTGAGATGATCGACGATGGAGTATGCCCAGCATAGTGTGTGTAGATGTCGGTCTGATCTGTTTAATTTGTATGCATGCTTTCAATATATTTCTATTGCTTCCGAACCAGTGCGTACTTTCTATCGTCTATGCGTATCAAGGTGTTTCCTCTTGGGCGTGTATGGCACGCCGTTTAAATCATCTCTCACCCTGGCTCTCTGAAGGAAGAGACGAATCCGGGCCGGCCCTAGGCCAGGGCAGTAGGGGCAACGGCCCGGGGCCAGTCAAACTAGAGGCCCGACCTAGTGTTGCAGCGTATAGAAAATATAGGCCCTGAATTGGTGCAAATAAAAAAGAAAAGGCTAGTACGCAAGGAGGGCCATCATCCAAAAGAAGCCTAAACACACGTGTAGCTAAAAAAAGGCTAGATATACCTTAAAAAGAACCTAAAAAGGCTAGAAAGGGCACGACGGCATGGGGCAAGCAAGTACTCCCTCCGGTCCTTTTTACTCTGCACATTGGATTTGCCGAAAGTCAAACTTTGCTAAGTTTGACCAAATTTATATTAAAAATTATTAGCATCTATAATATCTAATAAATATAATATGAAAATATATTCCAAGATGAATCTAATGATATTGGTGTTGTTATGTGAATGTCTATAATTTTTTATATAAATTGGTCAAAGTTGGATGAGATTGACTTCGGACAAACCTAATATGCAGAGTAAAAAGAACCGGAGGGAGTATGCGACTGCGGTTCTGTGGCAGTGGCTGCCAGATATACTAGCGTGTAACCTAGGGCGTTCGATCTCCCAAGACACCCTTTGCATGCCCCTCCCCTCGCGTTGCCTCCTCCAGGGTGACTCAGGTGTTCCAAACCCTAGCCCCGCCGCCACCCCTCCCTCCCCTTCCCCCTCGTCGCCGCCTGAGGCTGCCGCCGGGCAAGCACGGGGTGCCGCCAAAGAAGGTGGCGGCGGGGCCTTCACTGCTCTGTATCTGCTGCAAGGGGGTGCATGCTTCGGGGTGGCGACCCTGGTCGGAGTAACGTCACCGGCCTTCGGCAGGCGGTGGCGCGGGCGTGGACCAGCGACCTCGGCCGTGTGGACGGACGGCGAATCGGGGGACGTGAGCCAGGGAGTGCCGGCAACCTTGGTTATTTGCGGCGCCAGATCTGGCCGCCCCTGCATCCTCTGTCTCTGGATGAGCCATGCCATGTCCGGATCCGGTTTGCTTCGTCATGGGGCGCCGGTTCTCGTGTCGTTGGGGAGTGGTTGGCGGGGACGTGAAGTCCGAGAGAAATCCCAGACCGGCCTTGCTGGTCTCGACAGCGGCGACGCCTGAGGGCGCCGCTCCCCTCCTTGGAGGCGCCGCCAGGGTATGTCCCTCTGCCCCCTCCCCCTCCCCCTCCTTGCCTCCCGGGAGAAATCCTCAACGCTGTTGGGCAGCGGTAGCGCCTTTGGTGCACGCCCTTCCTGAAGGCGCCGTTTTTGGGAGCTAGGTGGGCGTGGGGTTTCTCGGAGATATGTTTCGTGTGCAGCGGCGGCGGTAGCTGATCTCCCACGACGACGACATCCTAAGTGACTATTTCAGGAGCTCTCCGGTCTGCTGCGGGGTGCCCTGCCTGGCCCCTGGATCCTCCTGGGCGAGAGGGGATCGGGTTCACCCTCCTACGGCGGCCCTTCTCAGCGCACCTTTAGAGCTTTCTGGTACCTGCACTTCGGTTCTCAATGCCTTCCTGTGAGATCTAGTTGTTGCTCGTCTACGTCCGTTCCGGCAACTCTTCCTTTTTCGTGACCAATCCGTGGGATTTGGCGGTGCCCTACTCCTGGTGATCTGTTCGAGACTTGTTGGGCGAGCTTAGTTTCTTTCCAGATGCAGCCTGCCGGCGACTATCTCTCAGGTTCTAGGGTGAATTGCTCTCTTGTCAACGGTGTGGCGCCTTTCGATCCAGGCGAGGAGGCAGGGGCCTTCTTTGACATTGGAGCTGGGCGGATGCGTTGGGTCAGGGCTACTGGCGATTAGGCGATAGCGTGCCCTGCTTTGTCATTGGACATGTTGATCCAGTGCGGGCATTCTACTTCCATGGCATTCTGATCGCGTTGAGGACCTCTTCATCGCCAAGCGGTGCTTCTCCATGTTGATCTTTTTAGCTTGGTGTGTAGGAGGCTTGTGAGCTGCTTTCCACCGCCTTTGTATCTTGTCATTTTCTTTTCTTTCTTGTGCTGATTCCGAGTTTGTAATCCTGGCTGGTTGATGGCTTTGTTAATTCAAAGCTGGGCCCTTCTTGAGCCTTCATTCCAAAAAAATCCTAGGGCGTTCCGAAGGAACATTAGAGGTTAATCTTTAGACGAATTTCTCTTGGTCCTCAATCTTGCACTTTGATAAGTTTATGTTATTATTCTTACAACAGTACTAACCTTGGAGTATAGTTTGGTCGTCTAGTCTTGCCAACTTGGTCTCAGACTCCTGTTGTCTTATCGATAACTTTCTTTTAGAGCAAAAGGGCACACGGCCCCGGTTCCATTGCCAACCAAAGAAACCAGTGTGACAAGCATATCCCACTATAGCCCGCGGAGCACAGCACAACATGCTGCCTCAGCAAACATTTAGGCATCTTTGATGTCGTTTTCTTGTCGAGGCATCGTTGTTGCAGTTGGCGTCATCAGGCTCGTGGTGCTCCGGGGGAAACCCTAGATCTGGGTCTCCCGAATAGGACGATGATGGCGTTCTTAGTAGCGCTTTCCCTCATGGGGGCATCGTTTTGGAGCAAGTGATGGCTGGAGGTGACAAAAGGAGGAGCGGTGCTTCATCACACACATGTATGGTGTCGGATCTCGATGGCATGGCACTCTGGAGATTAGGCATTTGATGTGCGATGATGGACTCGCGCAGGAGGTCGACATTGTCTGGCGTGGTTGTAGCGTCGGCGGCAGCTAGACCGGGCAAGGTTCATGCGGCAGTACAACTCTGAAGATGGATTGGTGTCAGATGGCTGCGGTGGCCTCATACCCGGCAGGCGTCCTGGCTGAGGAGCATGCCGGACTGGTGGGTGCCCATACCCGACAGGCGTGCTGATCGGGACCTCAGGTCTTAGATGTTAGGTTTGGCTGCGAGGTCTGTGGACCAGATTATCTGCATCCCTTCATCAACTGGAATAGGAGTAGCGACAGATGTTGCTTAGACGGTGGCTTTAGTCTTATTGTTGTATGACTTTGTAAGGTCTTGTGTTAATAATTAATAAAATGGTTGTATGCATCGCCCAGATGCAAAGGCCGGGGGTCTTTCTCCTTTTCTAAAAAAAATAATAAATCTTGTGAACATGTTGCCCAAATAACATTTATCGGAAGAAAGAGGAACTGAACAGATAAGTTCACTGGATCTCATGAATATTAGATACTTGGGGGTTAGTTAGCATGCCATTTCTTTTTGCTATGCTCTGTAACTTCTACTCCCTTCGTCCGGAAATACTTGTCATCAAAATGAAGAAAAGAGGATGTATCTAGGTATATTTTAGTTCTAGATATATCTTTTTTTATCTATTTTGATGACAAGTATTTTCGGGCGGAGGGAATATGATTTAGTCCTAAAGTAAGACACCGTCCCAACATTTTGGCACGGAGGAAGTATTATTTACAAAGGAAAATTGTCATTGTTTATTAAAACTTAGCAAAAAAAAAAACCCCATTGTCAGCGTTGGGCCGATTCATTGAGCTCACCCTGGTGCCTCCGAAACTCCAGGACCGGACTCCCGCAAAAAAAAAGAAAGAAAAAAGACTCCAGGACCGGATGAATCGACCAAACAAATCCTAAGAAGTATGCATATTCCAGCGTTCACTGGTTCTTCTCATGAGAGAATCATCCACGAGAGGTCCTATATGAGAATGTTGGGAGCGCCTATTCAGGGCTTCAGGCGCCCAGAACGGTGCTAGCGCTTGCGCGGATTCTAAGCAGACAGCAACCCATTAGCTTTCGCTCGCCCGCCAACAGCATAGCTCTAAAAACAACTATTTTTTAGCAAAAAAAAAATCCAAATTTTCTCTTCTACATTCCATTTTGTTTACAAGAAGTTTGTGAATAAAAAGAAATGTAACTTTTTTTGCGAAATTCATGAATTTGAAGAAAGTTAGAATTATTTTTGAAAATCACGAATTTTAGAAAATATTTATGAATTTGAATTTTATTCATGAATTTGAAAATTTTACATATATGGAAAAAAATTGTGAACCTAAAAATATTCCATGAAATTAAAATATATTATGACATTTAATAAATATTTGTAAATTTTTAAAAATATACCAAAATTTTGAAAAAAATAATAATTTAAAAATAAGAATTTTAAAATGCACGAACCTGAAAAAAAAATCATGATTTTAAAATGTCACAGATATTAAAAACATGGTAAAAAATAATTCAAAGCAAAGAAAAAAACCAAGCCGGAATCTTTCTAAAAGTGGGAGGTGCTTGCATAAAATTAAACACATAATGCTCAATGGATGGTCGGGCACTTAAGAAGTACGGCTTGCACTATATGTACGGTTTAGGAACTATTTGGCACAAACCGGATTTTAGCAAATGTCGACAAAACACACCGCGCTCGCAATTGGCCTGCCCAATTTCAGCATTCCAATCTTCCATTTTTCTTGGCAGGTTTCTGTAGAAACACACGTGACTAGATATTTATCAGATTTAGAAAATATGTAACTACAAGATTTTTTTTAAATGTTACTCCCTCCATTCCATAATGTAGTGCGCCCACGTTTCCTGAGATTTAACTTTGACCATAAATTTAACCAACGAGATCGACAGCGGCTGGAGCAAAAATTATACCACTGAATTCGTATTTTCGATGCGAATTCAGTTGTATAATTTTTGCTCCCGCCACAATTGGTCTTGTTGGCTAAATTTAAAGTCAAATTTAGATCTCAGGAAGCGTGGGCGCACTATATTATGTAATGGGGGGAGTAGTGTTTCAAAAAGTAGTTCGTGAAATTTCCATGAATTTAAAAACAACAATATATTAAAAATATACTTAAATACAAAAAATAATCTATTTTAAAAAATGACATAAACTAATAGAAGGAATAAAAAACTAAGAAAAAAGAATGAACAAGAAAATAGAAAAGGAGAAGCAATAAAAAATAAAAACCAAAGAAAACATGGATTTTTTTATGTAAATGAAATGGAGAAAAAAAAACTGGGCATAAGAACCATTAACAGAAACTCTCGCTAGTGCACTAACACTTATTTAGCTACCATGTGCGACAAGCCCAAGGCGGAGGAAACAAACAAGCGAGGAAGATAATGAAATGACTAATTAAGGAGTAGTATTATTTATAAAGGTCACTGTCACCTTGGCAATTAGGGGGTTTTCTTTTTTTCTTCTAGATTCATTTATTCAAAACGTTTTATCTCTTAAACCATACGTTTAATCATGAACAAAGAAGCGAAACGGAAGAACGGTTTTTTTTCACTTTTTTTATCTTTTCTGAAGACGGACATCTATGCCTCTCACAAAAGTAAATCTGTGCTTCCACGAGAAACGAATATGTGCCTCTCGCGAAAGAATAAAAGATAAAACGTGATATTTTTCCTTTTTCAAGAGGCACAATTCGTAGAATCAAATATGTGCCTCCACGTGAATAAAACTGTGCCTTTTGCCGAAGAGGAAAAACAAGATTTTTTTTCCTTTTCGGGAGGCACGGTGCCTCTCGTGGAAGCAAATTTCTGTCTTCACGAGAAGTAGAAGTAAATATGTGCCTCTCGCGTTATATCGCGAGGGAGATTCAAGCAAGGGGGTGGGGGGGGGGGGGGGGGGGGGGGGAGTGATTTGCGCAGGAGAGAGGCAGCCTAAGAAGGGTCTTTGCTGGCACTACATCTCACTTATCTACTCGCGCCACTGCTGCTAAGTATGGAGCATTGTATAGCGTGTGTTTGGGAAGATCCGTCATCAAGATGGTAAAATAAAAAAACCAAAGAAAAGATGCAAAAACTTTATTGAAATGAAATAGAGAAAAAAAATCTAGGAATAGCAACCATTGACAGAAACTCTCTCTAGTGCACTACATGGTTTGGGCACTTATGTAGCTACCATGTGCGACAAGCCGAAGACGGAGGAAACAAACAAGCTAGGAGGGAAGATAACAAAATCACTAATTAAGAAGTATTTTTTTGTAAAGGTCATTGTTACTGTCGCGACTGGGGAATTTTCCCTTTTTTTGTAGATTCATTTATTCAAAACATTTTATCTCTTAGGCCATGTGTTTTAAATTCTTAACAAAACACCGAACCGCAAGCACGGTTTTTTCACTTTTTGTTTCTTTTCCGAAGAGACACAACTGTGCCTCTCGCGAAAGTAAATATGTACCTCCACGAGAAGCAAATATGTGCCTCTCTCAAAAAAAAACACGACATTTTTCCATTTTCAAGAGGCACAATTGTGCCTCTCACAGAATCAAATATGTGCCTCCACCCCAATAGAATTGTGCCTTTTGCGGAACAGGAAAAGACACCGTCCCAAATTTTGGGCATGGAGGAAATATTATTTACCAAGGAAAATTGTCGTTGTTTATTATAACTTTGCGAAAAAAATTCCTCCATTGTCACCGTTGGGCCCATTCATTGAGTTCGCCCTGGGGCCTCCGAAAATTCAGGACCGGACAAATCGACCAAACAGACCCTAAGCAGTATGCATATTCAAGCATTCACTGGTTCTTCTCATCAAAGAATCATCCACGGGAGGTCCTATATGAGAATGTTGGGAGCGCCTATTGAGGGCTTCAGATGCCCAGAACGGCGCTAGCGCTTGCACGGATTCTAAGCGGGCTGCAACCCATTTGGCTTTAGCTCGCTCGCCAACAGAATAGTTCTAAAAAATATTGTTGTTTTAGCAAAAAAAAAAACGAATCCAAATTTTCTAAGATCTCTTCGCATGACCCCTCTTGTATTCCAATGAACATCCACATTGATCAATAAAGTGTAGGCAATTCTCAAAAAAATAAACAGAGAGATAGATATGTAAAAAAACAAGACACGAGAGATAGCCACATGAGTGATTGCTCAACACATCTGTCTGCTTCGTATACTTAGATGGACAGGATAGAGATGAACCAATAGAGCGTCCTCATCAGTCGGCCCCATCATCATCATCTCCTTGTTGAGAATCAGCATCTTCTCCATCGCTGACTAGAGCATCCTCCTCGTCACGAACGTAGGCATCCTCCTCGTCTCCTTGCTCTTCCTCACGGGTAGAGAAACGGGGAGCGATTTCACTCGGGTCCATGCTGGCAAATCGTTTACTGACGTATCCCTTGGTCCTCCCCTCGCCGGCGAGGAAGTTCACGTCGACCTCGAAGGAGCCCTTCTCCTTGACCCCATTGATCACCTGCTGCCGGAACGCCTCGTACTCCTCGTCCATCTTCCCCAAGTAGGCCGCGTCCTCCGCGTGCTCCCGCTTCTTCTGCTCGATCCACTCCGGCGGGAAGGACCCCGCCAGGCCGTCCAGGTAGTCGTCCTCCGGGAACGGCTCCGGCTTCAGCGCGATTATGCCCCTCAGCTCGCGCTTCGTCAGCCGGCGCGTCCCTCTGCTTCCACCTGCAGGCGGCGCTGCTGCTGTTGCTGGGGTTGCCGACCCGCCGGCGCACTGCCTGTCGACGGCGGCTGGACGCTTCGCCTTGCGCGCCATCCTGTTTCTCGTCGTCGATCACGAAAGCAAAGGCTACGTGACAAGTTTCGACTGGATTGACACACCAATCTCGTCTCGATGTAATACTACGTCTACATCTACTAGTAAAAGGCCCGTGCGATTGCTACGGGCTTTAAAAATAATAAGATACTATTCACGAAGCTAAAATAATATAGAACAATTTCATTTCAACTAATACACATGTTTTTTTTATAGTCAGCATAATAGCATTCCCTAACAGAAACCAACCAGTTCTCTCCACATCGTATCAAATATATTATTGACAAATGAAAAATGTTATTAAAACCAACCAATAGTCGAATGGTTATGATACTGATGGTACCCATCCATGCAGGGACGGGGCCGCCTTCATAAAATGTCATAAAATGTCACATATATAATGTATAGCCTCACGCCGCAGGCCTTGGCCCTGTCTCCGCCACTGCATCCATGTGTGAGTGCATGTGTGTTTCGGAAGTGTGCAGAGACTGTTATCTGTATTTCTTTAAATTTTTATCCAGACATAGAAGAATTTTAATTATCTCATCATTTTCTTAATTTAAATACAAACATATTACATAAATTTGGAATTCGTGCTGCTATTCTCATTCTCTAGCCGGACAATTTTCCATGTGGAGAACTAATGCATACTTCCTAATATATCAACGTTCCAACCTTCTAGACTGGAGACTGCCCAAAGAAATTAATTTTTTTTCTACCACCAACTTCTTCATATGGTAGAAAATGCCATCTTTTTTACAGAATTATGACATAAACTTTAAAACACATACAATGGTATTATTTTCATTTTTCATAATGCATTTGCATGTCAAGTCATACAAGTTTGATTGCACACTCGCGGACCATCCAATGAATTCTCCAAATTCAGTTAAAACCCAAGCATTACATGATTTCTTATTGTGCATCTTTCACCATGTAGTGACCCCTAAAAGAATCAAACAAATACCATGCCTATTTTGACATAAGCTCACATGCTATTTGACCCACCTAAACTGGCAACCTTCAAATACTCCGGACGATGTTCCATCATGGAAATCCATGTGTTGCCACAGAACAACACAATATCACTCAAGTTGTATTTATCATGCTTACCGTCCTTAACTGGTTCTATATTTTATTTCTGAATATGCACCTATTTCACACCCCCACCAGACAAACGTTGCTCTTCGTTCTTCATTATTTATCTCAGCACACCCTTTGACATGATAAGTTACTTCTTACAATACTTTTCATTGTTTTTTCATGGATTGGCAACACTCATGTTTAGGTGTATCTTTCTCCATACAATCCGGATTTTGGACTAATGGGATATTCAAATAAATGATTACCATGATTTGCCCAATTCGTTTACTATGCTCTCTTGTGCTCCTCGTTGGCTTTACCTCAACTCATTGCCATCGTTTCTGATCAAATCACCTAGCAAAAGCAAACTAAGTTGTTAAGATAGAAACAAAAAAGGACAAAGTCTTTACTAAAATATAAATAGAATACAATTCGATCAGTACATGCTTGCTCACTTAACATAATTTGAACCACAAAGAGACATGTGAAAATAATTCAAGTGCATGATGGATGCTAACTTATTTGAATTACTTAATTTGAGGGCTGATATCAATGGACTAATTACTAATTAAACCTGCAAAACACATCGCACTAAAATGTATGTATAATATTTGATCCGCAATGAAGGTGGCGGCGGCTCCTCTCGTACCTCCGCGGCGGCAAACGGCTCCACGATGAGGTCTGCAATGAAGGTGGCGGCGGCTCCTCTCATACCTCCGCGGTGGCGAACGGCTCCTGGATGAGGTCTGGCGGCGGCTCCTCTCAGATGTCAGCGGCGGCTTTCTCGTACCTCGGCGACGGGCGAGTGGCTCCACGATCGACCTAGCAAATAGATAGATCGAGGGCAGTCGCGTTGTATACCTAGAATATTTTAGTATTCACAAAAGAAGTGTCCTTTTAGGCCGGTAGCTGAGTCAATCTTGACCCTTTAATAAACTTAGTTATATTCTTCATTTACACCCAGTTTAGTTAGAAGTACTGGCAAACAATGCAGTATGCTATCGTCTGATAATATAGGGTAATGGATATGCTGAAATTGTAGATACGTGGGCTCCTAATGATTGAACTAATTTATTTATTTTTCCACACTACAGAGACAGGTGCTTGTAGAAATACCAAAGTATATGCCAAAAAAAATTTCTTTATGAAAACATTGGACAGCTATGCTGCAAGGTAGCAAGTAATCTCACGACAATTTCAGAAGCAAAACAAGGGAAAAGGATGTGCAAACCTCTTAAGGATTTGAGGAAGTTCATAACTCCTCAATCAAGTCAACCATTAATTTCACATAGCGCATAGGAATCAACCGCCTCAGCAATCTCCTCCCCGTTGGATCTGGTACCAGCAAGGTACTCGCGGCGAAAATAAACCATCGTCCATATGGGCAACTACAATGACTGAAAAATATGTGGTCATTAATATGGGCAGCTAGAAAAATATGGACAGAACTGGAAGGCTAACTCTAAAACCAAACTTAAAATGGGAGCTAATTATTTATGTGCTCTAAATCCATATAAAAACTAATAATCATTCTCTGTCTGAAAAGAAGTAACTTCCATGAATGGGGGAGGGGGTCTGTACCTAAATGAAATCATTGCACACAACAGAGCAAAGCTGATATTGTTATAAAAAAAGTACTTCTTGCTAGAAGGACAAAACCAGGAAAGACCATGTGCAAAATAAACTTTCTTGTCAATCTAGCTAGGGGCCTGTTCATATGAAGAAGAGAAGGATCAGCAAAGGAAATAACATATCAAGAAAAGAAAAGAAAAAATATTAGAATGTAAATATGTTTGCTCATCGATTACCTTCTACCTTTTTAATAAACATAATTATATTTTAATTTGCTCCGTTGTTTTCTTATTTTTTTTACCAAACTGCCATATATGGTACACGAAGGAACATTTACCTGAAGGCATTAATATATTTTCAGCTTTTTAGTCTTACTGAATACTCCTGAAGGAGTCAAGGACTTGTTTTCTACTGTATATTAATAGCAGTAGGTAAAAGGCCAGTGCAGGTGAAAATATTATAAGGACACATACATTAAATACAATGACAAGATCAAGCTTTCAAATGATGCTTATGTGGTATTGCAACGAACTCCGACATCCAAATGTACTATAAAATAAAACAATTTAACATCTGCTGTGAGCGAGCACAAGTATCGATCAATTTTACAATTGCTGATTTAGATCCCAAGAGGCTATATTTCTTTGTTCAACTACTATAAATAAACTAAATAAGATGGGAGTGAGACTACATACATAAAGCTGAATGTGCAAGATCGACATCATCCCCTAAGTGCTTCTCTTCTCAACTGCTTCCTTCTGGATGTTTTGATTTTTCAATGGAAAACAAAATTCAAAAATATATGGTCAGATAATTGCAACCTCAGTTTATTTATAGAAGAATGTTATTGAAAGAATTGCATCCAACCAAAAACAAACCTTAATTTGAGACATATAGTTTGATGCCTTACCTACAGTTGTAACCTTCTGAGCAAGTATGCCAATCTGCATGTTCGAACAGAATTTTCTATTGGAGAGCAAGCAGAGGTTTATACATCAGAATCTTCTATGAGAAGCAAGCAGAGGTTATACATTATATAGAGGAGACTAATAGAGAGTACCAACTCGATATTTCTTGCTGGTCCATACTTCAATTGTCGTCATGAAAATGAAGCACTGCGACCGTTGCCGGCTCCTCCAAATGCCCATCAGTGTAGGCATGCTGGAGAACATACAGTACTGCACGAGTCAAACCGAAGAAGCAAAGAGCGTAGGAAAATAGACAATTGAATACTGAAAGAAAGGAGAAGATAACCACCATATGCACAGTTCATTACATGAGTCAAATTACAATGGTTATATTCCAAGGCCATCTGGCAGTCCCTATTTTACAAAGCTTGGCTTTGATGAACGTACCAATCAACTACTCTTAACGTTCCACATCACCTAAGCTAGCACTGAATGCAGAAAACTTACAATATTATTTAGAGGTGCTAGTTCAAACTATGACCAATTATTTGCATGGCTTCTCATCAGCAGTTATGTTTTTACTGCCTTTAGTATATTAATTAGGCTTCATTCAGAACTGTTGCTGCACATTAAGTATGAGAAGGTAACAAGTTAACAACATGCAAAATATCAATCTAGGCATTGGTCAAGTTTCAGTTGAGAATTCACACATTATGTAAGAAGTATATGTGATGATAGATTTGAATCTGAAACGAGATCAGCATATGTATACCTTGTAAAAACATCGTCCGCCAAAGGGGCAAGTATCCCTTCTAAAGTCAAAGTACCTACAATCAGTCGACGTGAAATAACATATGTGTGGCTTAGACAAATATTTCGTGAATCAACCTCTACTCTGAAGAACATACAAATGAAATTCTCTCTGGAGTACTATTAACCTAACGATCATATAGTGAGATGCATGCAACCATCAGATTTATTGTTACTGACCTAAGAATTTATGTATTCCCGTTTCAAAAAGTAAAAATCCAGTCCTGAATCCGCCCGCCGCCCACGCATCTATGACAAAACCTCTTCCCCTGCTGCTCCTTGATGGTGCACCTCCTCTCCTGCTGCTCCTCGATGCTGCAACTCCTCCCCTGCTGCTCCTCGATGGTGCACCTCCACCCACGACGGCGAAACCAGCGGCCCTTGCTCCATGACACCGGACCAACCAGTAATGATGGATATGGGTTTTGGTGACCTCTGACCTGAACTGCTGCGGCTCAAAAAATCAACAAAACAAGATTAGCACGTTGGAAAGAAAATCAAAGAAGAAGTCACACGCATCAGTACATACAACCAGCGTAGTACAAGCAGCAAGTGCAGCTAGCAAGCCGGCCACCGTACGCGCAGCTTGCAAGCAGTCAGCGCAGCACCCGCGCACGGGGCGCACAGCATGCGCACCTACCGTGGAGAAGCAGGGCCGGCGCAACACGCGCAGCACCTGCGGACGGGGCAAACAGCACGCGCACCGGCCGGAGAAAAGCAGGGCCAGCGCCGCCATCCACACGCCACGACGCCCTAGCACGGCGCCACGAAGGACGGTTGTGCCACGAAGGACGTTTTCCTTCTCTGCCCCTGCACGGCGCCACCGCTGCCCCTGCTTCTCCACCCACGCCGCGACGCCCCAGCCGCTCCACCCACTCAGCGACGCGCCCGCCTCGCTCCGCTCCTCATTGCCTGCAGCACAACTCGGCGGCTAGGGTTAGCCGCAGGGGCGCGCGCAGGGACTTAACGACGAGGAGGTGCTCGAGGGTCGATGGGGGAGACAGGGCGGAGGCACGCCGGTGGCGGCCGACGCAAGAGGCGGGGCTGGTCGAGGAGATCCTGAGCGGCGGCGGCCTAGATGTGCGAGGGCGGCAGCGAAGGGATGGAGGGCGGCGGCGAACGAGGGCAGTGAGTCGTGCGTGCGAGTGGAGGCCAGGAGAGTCGTGCGTGCGTTTGGTTAGGGTTTTCTTTCGCTGGTTAATTTTCGTAGGTTTTATTTCGTTGGTTAATTTTTGCTTGTAGATGGGTGCGAAGGGAGGTGCGGCCCTGGACTGCAGGGGCATCGCGACATGGTTTTTCTGGTTTTTTGCGGCTGAGCGGGAGGTGGGAGCAAGTACCAAAGAAGTACCAAAAAAGACCGGGTGAGGTGGGACGAAAATAAAACTCGGAACGCGACCTACCAACTGAGACATTAGGAGTAGAGATATCTATATCTATACCTACTAATAAAGCAAAGTGCGTTTCGCCAATTTTTTCATCCGTTCACCACCGAAAAAAACTTTTTTTACTATCCGAGGTGGTAGTAATTTTTTATGCCTTTGTTTGCCAAAAAAGAATTTCCGTACGTGGGCCGCGTGCTCTGGCCCTGCAAAGCCTGCCCACTTATTTGTCTGCCCATGCAGCTTGCAAAATACTATTTCCCGCACAAGGCGACAAATAGTCGAGTTTCGCACAGGACAGCCAATATTGGGCTAGCCCATTTTTCTTTGTCTCTGTGTTTTATTTCTTTTATTTTTTTTCTATCTCGTTTTCCCTTCCAATTTTACTTTCGTTTTATCATTTATTTCATAAATTAAAAATTCTCACAAAAAATTCCGAATTAAAAAACAAAATTTTGAAAATGTTCAGAATTCCAAAATTTTCTTGCAATTTTGTAAAATATTCAGACCAAGCAAAAAGTTTCCCATTTTTGCAAAAAAAATCATATTTTTCAAAATTGTTCGAGATGTCTAAAAAGAAACTGGCATTTCAAAAAATGCATCAAATTAAGAAAATATTATTGGTTCAGTTAAATTGCCACAACTAAAAATGATCTTCGTGTATAAAAGATACACATTTTATAAAAATCTTATGAAACACATGTTCCAATTTTAAAAATGTTCAAAAATTCAAATAATGTTCATGTTTTTTTGTCGGAGTTTCGCACAGGACAACCAATAGTGGGCTGGCCCATTTGCTATGTTTCTGTCTTTTACTTCTATTTTATTCTCCTTTCCCTATGTCTTTCTTCCCTTCCAAGTTTATTTTTCTTTTAGAATTTATTTCTTAAATTAAAAACTCTCAAAAAATTCACACTGAAGAAAAACAATTTTTTGAAAATGTTAAGAATTCTGAATTTTTTTTGCTATTTTGAAAAATATGCGGAACCTTAAAAAAACCATTTATTGTTTTTAAAAATTGTTCGAGATGTCTTAAATGAAAATGGCATTTAAAAAACGCCCCAAATTTGAAAAATATTTCTTTTTAGTGAAATTTGCACAATTAAAAATAATGCTTTGTATAAAAGATACACATTTTCTAAAAATCTTATGAATTTTCAACACATGTTCCCGTTTTAAAAAAAAATCACAAAGTCAAATAATGTTAATATTTTTATAAAAAACGTTGGTATTTTCAGAAAATGTTTGTGAATTTAAAAAGATGTTCCCTTTCATATATTTTTTCGTGTTTTTTTGAAGTGTACATAATTAAAAAAAACTGTTCCGTATTTAAAAAATTGTTCATGTTTCCTAGAATATTTAGAAATTTCATACCTTAAAATCCCATCGATCGAAAGGATTGAAAGGAAAAGTAGATTGAATATCTCATCAGCCTTATCTGACGTGCGGTTATGTAACAAAACTCTTAAATGCCCTTGATTATGAATGGAAAAATAGCGGATTGATTCTTTCATACGTGGCGAAACTGAGAAAGCTAAACGTTCTTTTTTTCGTGTGCACATAAGATTTTTCTTGCACATATAATTGTCATTGACTTTAAATGCATACTATTTATCTCCCGTTGCAACGCACGGGCATATGTGCTAGTAGTATATAAAGCGGACGTACGAGCCGATACATCGGTCTGTTTGCCGCACGAACTCGAAATCATATCCAGTCCAAGGATCCACAGCTAGCCAGGACTTCTCCTTTCGTTTTCCTTTTTGCAAAAAACTTTTTTGAGGGAAAAGATTACCATCAACCGGCTGATTTTCCCAGTGCATCCATCGCCTCCCACATACGACGCGTGTCCCACTCATCCCACACATCGCTTCACCCTTGCTACCTTATCTTCACCTTCGAGGACTCCCATCCACATCTCTTTTACCTTCCATCTTCTTCTCTCCTTCCCCAGCATATTCAGCGTCCTCCATCACGCGCGCCTATGATGGAGAGCACCGTACCCATGGAGGTAGATGCAAGCTATACCCTCTAGTGATAGTTGTGCTGGCATTTCTAGATTGCTTCTACAAGCTATACCCTCTCCGAAGCTGTTTGTTTGTTGATTGCCGGGTGTTGGTTGTATCTTCTCCAACTCTGTCTTTCAGAATCTAGGCTAGTACTAAAATGATGGCCATTTCATTCGTTTTCTCTTTCGTCAATGTGCCTCTTTTTCTCCATGAAAACACGGTGAACAAGAGATGCTTCTTTGGTTTGGTTTGCCATCGCTGTCTTCTCTTTTTAGGTCGTGGGACAAAAATCCCCTTCTAGTTCAGGATGTGCTTCTTTGTAAACTCCAACCAGTTTCCTTTCGAGCCAGGCGAGGAGGCAGGGGCCTTCTTTGACATTGGAGCTGGGCGGATGTGTTGGGTCAGGGCTTCTGGCGATTAGGCGATAGCGTGCCCTGCTTTGTCATTGGACGTGTTCATCCAGTGTGAGCATTCCACTTCTTCCATGGCATTCTGATCGCGTTCAGGACCTCTTCATCGCCGAGCAGTGCTCCTCCCTGTTGATCTTTTTAGCTTGATGTGTAGGAGGCTTGTGAGCTGCTTTCCAGCACCTTTGTATCTTGCCGTTTTCTTTTCTTTCTTGTGCTGGTTCCGAGTTGTAATCCTAGCCGGTTGATGGCTTTGTTAATTCAAAGCTGGGCCCTTCTTGAGCTTCATTCCAAAAAAACCTAGGGCGTTCCGAAGGAACATCAGAGGTAAATCTCTAGACAAATTTCTCTTGGTCCTCAATCTTGCACTTTGATAAATTTATGTTATTCTTCTTACAACAATACTAACCTTGGAGTATAGTTTGGTTGTCTGGTCTTGCCAACTTGGTCTTAGACTCCTGTTGTCATATTGATAACTTTCTTTTAGAGAAAAAGGGCACACGGCCACGGTTCCATTGCCAACCAACGAAACCAGTGTGACAAGCATATCCCACTACAGCCCACGGAGCACAGCACAACACGCTGCCTCAGCAAACATTTAGGCATCTTTGATGTCGTTTCCTTGTCGAGGCATCGTTGTTGCAGTTGGCGTCATCAGGCTCAGGATGCTCTGGGGGAAACCCTAGATCTGGGTCTTCTGGATCAGACGATGATGGTGTTCTTAGTAGCGCTTTCCCTCATGGGGGCATCGTTTTGGAGCAAGTGATGGCTGGAGGTGACAAGAGGAGGAGCGGTGCTTCATCACACACATTGATGGTGTCGGATCTCGATGGCATGGGGTGATGTCTACTACACAACCTTCTTCTTGTAGACGTTGTTGGGCCTCCAAGTGCAGAGGTTTATAGGACAGTAGCAAATTTCCCTCAAGTGGATGACCTAAGATTTATCAATCCGTAGGAGGCGTAGGATGAAGATGGTCTCTCTCAAACGACCCTGCAACCAAATAACAAAGAGTCTCTTGTGTCCCCAACACACCCAATAAAATGGTAAATTGTATAGGTGCACTAGTTCGGCGAAGAGATGGTGATACAAGTGCAATATGAATAGTAGATAATAGTTTTTGTAATCTGAAAATAAAAAAAACAGCAAGGTAACTAATGATAAAAGTGAGCACAAACGGTATTGCAATGCGTTGAAACAAGGCCTAGGGTTCATACTTTCACTAGTGCAAGTTCTCTCAACAATAATAACATAATTGGATCACATAACTATCCCTCAACATGCAACAAAGAGTCACTCCAAAGTCACTAAGAGCGGAGAACAAACGAAGAGATTATGGTAGGGTACGAAACCACCTCAAAGTTATTCTTTCCAATCAATCCGTTGGGCTATTCCTATAAGTGTCACAAACAGCCCTAGAGTTCGTACTAGAATAACACCTTAAGACACAAATCAACCAAAACCCTAATGTCACCTAGATACTCCAATGTCACCTCAAGTATCCGTGGGTATGATTATACGATATGCATCACACAATCTCAGATTCATCTATTCAAACCAACACAAAGAACTTCAAAGAGTGCCCCAAAGATTCTACCGGAGAGTCAAGTCGAAAATGTGTGCCAAACCCTATGCATAGGTTCATGGGCGGAACCCGCAAGTTGATCACCAAAACATACATCAAGTGAATCAATAGAATAACCCATTGTCACCACGGTTATCCCACGCAAGACATGCATCAAGTGTTCTCAAATCATTAAAGACTCAATCCGATAAGATAACTTCAAAGAGAAAACTCAATCCATTACAAGAGAGTAGAGGGGGGAGAAACATCATAAGATCCAATTGTAGTAGAAAAGCTCGTGATACATCAAGATCGTATCACCTCAAGAACACGAGAGAGAGAGAGATCAAACACGTAGCTACTGGTACATACCCTCAGCCCCGAGGGAGAACTACTCCCTCCTTGTCATGGAGAGCACCGGGATGATGAAGATGGCCACCGGAGAGGGATTGCCCCCTCCGGCAGGGTGCCGGAATGGGTCTAGATTGGTTTTCGGTGGCTACGGAGGCTTCTGGCGGCGGAACTCCCGATCTATTGTGCTCCCCGAAGTTTTTAGGGTAGATGGGTATATATGGGAGGAAGAAGTACGTCGGTGGACCTCCGGGCTGTCCACGAGGCAGGGGGCGCGCCCCCCACCCTCGTGGGCAGCCCGGGACTCTCCTGGTCCAACTCCGATACTCCGTGGCCTTCTTCTGGTCCAAAAATAAGTTCCGTGAAGTTTCAGGTCAATTGGAC
This sequence comes from Triticum urartu, assembly GCF_056163025.1. Classification (NCBI taxonomy): domain Eukaryota; kingdom Viridiplantae; phylum Streptophyta; class Magnoliopsida; order Poales; family Poaceae; genus Triticum; species Triticum urartu. Next base: position 34,066,541 of record NC_141879.1, on the reverse strand, counting down.
TCCGTTTGATTTTCCTTTTCTGCGATACTCTAAAACAAGGAAAAAACAGAAACTGGCACTGGGCTCTGGGTTAATTGGTTAGTCCGAAAAATCATATAAAATAGCATATATATGCATATAAAACATCCAATGTTGATAATATAATAGCATGGAACAATCAAAAATTATAGATACGTTGGAGACGTATCAGCATCCCCAAGCTTAATTCCTGCTCGTCCTCGAGTAGGTAAATGATAAAAATAGAATTTTTGATGTGGAATGCTACCTAACATATTTATCCATGTAATTCTCTTTATTGTGGCATGAATGTTCAGATCCATAAGATTCAAGACAAAAGTTTAATATTGACATAAAAATTGTAATACTTCAAGCATACTAACAAAGCAATCATGTCTTCTCAAAATAACATGGCCAAAGAAAGCTATCCCTACAAAATCATATAGTTTGGCTATGCTCCATCTTCACCACACAAAGTATTTAAATCATGCACAACCCCGATGACAAGCCAAGCAATTGTTTCATACTTTTGATGTTCTCAAACTTTTTCAATCTTCACGCAATACATGAGCGTGAGCCATGGACATAGCACTATAGGTGGAATAGAATGGTGGTTGTGGAGAATACAAAAAGGGATAAGATAGTCTCACATCATCTAGGCGTATCAACGGGGTATGGATATGCCCATTAATAGATATCAATGTGAGTGAGCAGGGATTGCCATGCAACGGATGCACTAGAGCTATAAATGTATGAAAGTTCAACAAAAGAAACTAAGTGAGTGTGCATCCAACTTACTTGATCACGAAGACCTAGGGCACTTGAGGAGGCCCATTGTTGGAATATACAAGCCAAGTTCTATAATGGAAATTTCCCACTAGTATATGAAAGTGACAAAACAAGAGACTCTCTATCATGAAGATCATGGTGCTACTTTGAAGCACAAGTGTGGAAAAAAGGATAGTAGCATTGTCCCTTTTATTTTTATTTTTTATTTGGCCTTTCTCCTTTTTTTGCCTTTTTTGGGACAGTACTCTATGAATGATGATCATCACACTTCTATTTATTTACAACTCAAAGATTACAACTCGATAATAGAACAAGATATGACTCTATATGAATGCCTCCGGCAGTGTACCGGGATGTGCAATGACTCATGAGTGACATGTATGAAATAATTATGAACGGTGGCTTTGCCACAAATACGATGTCAACTACATGATCATGCAAAGCAATATGACAATGATGGAGCGTGTCATAGTAAACGGAACGGTGGAAAGTTGCATGGCAATATATCTCGGAATGGCTATGGAAATCCCATAATAGGTAGGTATGGTGGCTGTTTTGAGGAAGGTATATGGTGGGTGTATGATACCAGCGAAAGGTGCACGGTATTAGAGAGGCTAGCAATGGTGGAAGGGTGAGAGTGTGTATAATCCATGGACTCAACCTTAGTCATAAAGAACTCACATACTTATTGCAAAAATCTATTAGTTATTGAAACAAAGTACTACGCGCATGCTCCTAGGGGGATAGATTAGTAGGAAAAGACCATCGCTCGTCCCCGACCGCCAATCATAAGGAAGACAATCAATAAATAAATCATGCTCCGACTTCGTCACATAACGATTCACCATACGTGCATGCCACGGGAATCACAAACTTCAACACAAGTATTTCTCAAATTCACAACTACTCAACTAGCATGACTCTAATATCACCATCTCCATATCTCAAAACAATTATCAAGCATCAAACTTCTCATAGTATTCAATGCACTTTATATGATAGTTTTTATTATATCCCTCTTGGATGCCCATCATATTAGGACTAAATTCATAACCAAAGCACATTACCATGCTGTTCTAAAAGACTCTCAAAATAATATAAGTTAAGCATGAGAGATCATCTATTTCTTCAAAATAAAATCACCGTCGTGCTCTAAAAAGATATAAGTGAAGCACTAGAGCAACAACAAACTACTCCGAAAGATATAAGTGAAGATCAATGAGTAGTCGAATAATTATGTACTATATGAAGACTCTCTAACATTAATAATTTCAGATCTTGGTATTTTATTCAAACAGAAAGAAAAACAAAATAAAATAAGATGACCCTCCAAGCAAAACACATATCATATGGCAAATAAAAAATATAGCTCCAAGTAAAGTTACCGATTAACGAAGACGAAAGAGGGGATGCCTTCTGGGGAATCCCCAAGCTTAGGCTCTTGGTTGTCCTTTAATATTACCTTGGGGTGCCTTGGGCATCCCCAAGCTTAGGCTCTTGCCACTCCTTATTCCATGGTCCATCGAATCTTTACCCAAAACTTGAAAACTTCACAACACAAAACTTAACAGAAAACTCGTGAGCTCCGTTAGCGGAAGAAAGCAAAACACCACTTCAATGTACTGTAATGAACTCATTATTTATTTATATTGGGGTTAAACCTACTGTATTCCAACTTCTATATGGCTTATAAAATCTTTTACTAGCCATAGACTCATCAAAATAAGTAAACAACACATGAAAAACAGAATCTGTCAAAAACAGAACAGTCTGTAGTAATCTGTAACTAACGCAAACTTATGGAACCCCAAAATTTCTAAAATAAATTTCTGGAAGTGAGGAATTTATCTATTAATCATCTGCAAAAATAATTAACTAAATATCGCTCTCCACTAAAAAATGGCAGCAATTCTCGTGAGCGCTAAAGTTTCTGTTTTTTACAGTAAGATCAACAAGACTTTCCCCAAGTCTTCCCAACGGTTCTACTTGGCACAAACACTCATTAAAACATAAAAATATATTTAAACAGAGGCTAGATGAATTATTTATTACTAAACAGGATAAAAAAGCAAGGTACAAAAATAAAATTGGGTTGCATCCCAACAAGCGCTATCGTTTAACGCCCCTAGCTAGGCATGATGATTTCAATGATGCTCACATAAAGAATAAGAATTGAAACATAAAGAGAGCTTCATGAAGAATATGACTAGCACATTGAAGTCTAACCCACTTCCTATTCATAGGGATTTTTTGAGCAAACAACTTGTGGGAACAATAATCAACTAGCATAGGAAGGCAAAACAAGCATAACTTCAAAATTTTAAGCACATAGAGAGGAAACTTGATATTATTGCAATTCCTACAAGCATATGTTCCTCCCTCATAATAATTTTCAGTAGCATCATGAATGAATTCAACAATATAACCAGCACCTAAAGCATTATTTTCATGATCTACAAGCATAGAAAATTTACTACTCTCCACATAAGCAAGATTCTTCTCCTTCGGAATAGTGGGAGTATCATAAGAGACTCGAATACTATAAATTGTTTACACATTAAAAGAGTAATGGTCAGAAAAAGGGTAATCATAATCATGACAAGTTTTATAATTATAATCATCACTACTTTTTATAGCATATGTATCATCACAATAATTATCATAAGTAGCAACTTTGTTCTCATCATAATCGATTGAAACCTCTTCCAAGATAGTGGAATCATCACTAAGTAAAGTCATGACCTCTCCGAATCCACTTTCATCAATATAATCATCATAAATAGGAGGCATGCTTTCATCATAATAAATTTTCTCATCAAAACTTGGTGGACAAAAAATATCATCTTCATTAAACGTAGCATCCCCAAGCTTGGGCCTTTTCATATCATAAGCATAATCACTCTCATCATTAATAGATGGATAGCACCAATAGTATAGCAATTATCATCATATTCTTCCAAGCAAGTGCCAAAAAGATTTTCAAGATCATAAGAAGTATCATTATCTTCCCAATCATAATCATCAGAACAAGCAATAGGCATAACGAGATCATCATCAAGTGCATCATCTTCCACAATTATTTTTGATTCATTTTCATGAGGCACAGCAATAATAGGAGCAACATTATTCGGGGGAGATATCTTTTTACCTCTCTTCCTTTTTCTTTTATTCTTCTTCACATCATGTGTGGGTTCAATCCTCTTTTTGGAGCTCCTTATTGATGAGATTGGTTGAATAGAAGGCTCCTCCTCGTTACCTGATTCATCATAAGAAATAATAGGAGGATATTCGGAAGTCTCTTCCCTTTCATTAGTATTCTCTTCATCTTCTATTTGTTTTGTTTTCTTTATGTAATTGGCAATATAAGGATTTTCAATACAATTCACCGCACAATACATATAAATTTCCACTAGATCAAAATCAAGAAATTTATCGAGATTAAATTTTGGAATACCCTCAGTTATCCCTTTCATTTCCTCATAACCCAAAAGAAGAGTAAACTCTTTATGATGCTCAAGGGTAATCAAGTTATCACAATTTTTGGACATGACTTGATCATGAAACAAATAGCATTGGAGCTTTAAATGACCATGTTGATTGCAAAGTTCACAAGGATGGCAATAAATATTGAATCTTTCCGCACAAACATCTAGCCTTTCTTGCAACAATTTAGTTTCTAAATGCTTATGCCTCTTGCAATATCTATCTTCCCTATTTGGTGTGTACTTGCAAACCCAATGCACTCCACAAAAATTGACATGTTTATAGGAGACATTTTCATCATAACTAGTGCAATCAGCATTAGTACTATGGATATTCAAGGAGTTCATACTAACAACATTGCAATCTTGCTCATCATTCAAAGATTTAGTGCCAAACATTTTATAGACTTCTTCTTCTAGTAGTTTGGCACAAGTTTCCTTTCCATCATACTCACGAAAGATATTAAAAAGATGAGGCAAATGTTGGGTAACGTAGTAATTTCAAAAAAATTCCTATGCCCACGCAAGATCATGGTGATGCATAGCAACGAGAGGGGAGAGTGTTGTCCACGTACCCTCATAGACCAAAAGCGGAAGCGTTAGCACAAAGCGGTTGATGTAGTCGTACGTCTTCACGATCCGACCGATCAAGTGCCGAACGCACGACACCTCCGAGTTCAGCACACGTTCAACCCGATGACGTCCCTCGAACTCCGATCTAGCCGAGTGTTGAGGGAGAGTTTCGTCAGCACGACGGTGTGGTGACGATGATGATGTTCTACCGACGCAGGGCTTCGCCTAAGCACCGCTACAGTATTATCGAGGTGGACTATGGTGGAGGGGGCACCGCACACGGCTGAAAGATCAAACAGATCAATTGTTGTGTCTCTGGGGTGCCCCCTGCCCCCGTATATAAAGGAGCAAGGGGGGTGCGGCCGTCCTAGAGAGGGGCGCGCCAGGAGGAGTCCTACTCCTACCGGGAGTAGGACCCCCCCCCCTTTTCCTTGTTTGACTAGGAGAGAGAGGGGAAAGAGGTGGAGGAGAAGAAGGAAGGGGGGGCGCCGCCCCCTTCTCCTTGTCCTATTCGGAATAGGGGGGCGCAGCCCTTGCCCTAGCCGCCTCTCCTCTCTTCCACCAAGGCCCACTAAGGCCCATTAAGTCCCCGGGGGGGGGGGGGGTTCCGGTAACCTCCCGGTACTCCGGTAAAATCCCGATTTCAACCGGAACACTTCCGATATCCAAACATAGGCTTCCAATATATCAATCTTCATGTCTCGACCATTTCGAGACTCCTCGTCATGTCCGTGATCACATCCGGGACTCCGAAAAACCTTCGGTACATCAAAACATATAAACTCATAATATAACTGTCATCGAAACGTTAAGCGTGCGGACCCTACGGGTTCGAGAACTATGTAGACATGACCGAGACACGTCTCCGGTCAATAACCAATAGCGGAACCTGGATGCTCATATTGGCTCCCACATATTCTACGAAGATCTTTATTGGTCAGACCGCATAACAACATACGTTGTTCCCTTTGTCATCGGTATGTTACTTGCCCGAGATTCGATCGTCGGTATCTCAATACCCAGTTCAATCTCGTTACCGGCAAGTCTCTTTACTCGTTCCGTAATACATCATCCCGCAAATAACTCATTAGTTGCAATGCTTGCAAGGCTTAAGTGATGTGCATTGCCGAGAGGGCCCAGAGATACCTCTCCGACAATTGGAGTGACAAATCCTAATCTCGAAATACGCCAACCCAACAAGTACCTTTGGAGACACCTGTAGAGCACCTTTATAATCACCGAGTTATGTTGTGACGTTTGGTAGCACAAAAAGTGTTCCTCCGGTAAACGGGAGTTGCATAATCTCATAGTCATAGGAACATGTATAAGTCATGAAGAAAGCAATAGCAACATACTAAACGATCATGTGCTAAGCTAACGGAATGGGTCATGCCAATCACATCATTCTCCTAATGGTGTGATCCCGTTAATCAAATGACAACCCATGTCAATGGCTAGGAAACTTAACCATCTTTGATCAACGAGCTAGTCAAGTAGAGGCATACTAGTGACACTCTGTTTGTCTATGTATTCACACATGTATTATGTTTCCGGTTAATACAATTCTAGCATGAATAATAAACATTTATCATGATATAAGGAACTAAATAATAACTTTATTATTGCCTCTAGGGCATATTTCCTTCAGTATCCCACTTGCACTAGAGTCAATGATCTAGATTACACAGTAATGATTCTAACACCCATGGAGCCTTGGTGCTGATCATGTTTTGCTCGTGGAAGAGGCTTAGTCAATGGGTCTGCAACATTCAGATCCGTGTGTATCTTGCAAATTTCTATGTCTCCCACCTGGACTAGATCCCGGATGGAATTGAAGCGTCTCTTGATGTGCTTGGTTCTCTTGTGAAATCTGGATTCCTTCGCCAAGGCAATTGCACCAGTATTGTCACAAAAGATTTTCATTGGACCCGATGCACTAGGTATGACACCTAGATCGGATATGAACTCCTCCATCCAGACTCCTTCATTTGCTGCTTCCGAAGCAGCTATGTACTCCGCTTCACACGTAGATCCCGCCACGACGCTTTATTTAGAACTGCACCAACTGACAGCTCCACCATTCAATGTAAACACGTATCCGGTTTGCGATTTAGAATCGTCCGGATCAGTGTCAAAGCTTGCATCAACATAACCATTTACGATGAGCTCTTTGTCGCCTACATAAACGAGAAACATATCCTTAGTCCTTTTCAGATATTTCAGGATGTTCTTGACCGCTGTCCAGTGATCCACTCCTGGATTACTTTGGTACCTCCCTGCTAGACTTATAGCAAGGCACACATCAGGTCTGGTACACAGCATTGCATACATGATAGAGCCTATGGCTGAAGCATAGGTAACATCTTTCATTTTCTCTCTATCTTCTGCAGTGGTCGGGCATTGAGTCTTACTCAACTTCACACCTTGTAACACAGGCAAGAACCCTTTCTTTGCTTGATCCATTTTGAACTTCTTCAAAACTTTGTCAAGGTATGTGCTTTGTGAAAGTCCAATTAAGCGTCTTGATCTATCTCTATAGATCTTAATGCCCAATATATAAACAGCTTCACCGAGGTCTTTCATTGAAAAACTCTTATTCAAGTATCCCTTAATGCTATCCAGAAATTCTATATCATTTCCAATCAGTAATATGTCATCCACATATAATATCAGAAACGCTACAGAGCTCCCACTCACTTTCTTGTAAATACAGGCTTCTCCAAAAGTCTGTACAAAACCAAATGCTTTGATCACACTATCAAAGCATTTATTCCAACTCCGAGAGGCTTGCACCAGTCCATAAATGGATCGCTGGAGCTTGCACACTTTGTTAGCTCCCTTTGGATCGACAAAACCTTCTGGTTGCATCATATACAACTCTTCTTCCAGAAATCCATTCAGGAATGCGGTTTTGACATCCATTTGCCAAATTTCATAATCATAAAATGCGGCAATTGCTAACATGATTCAGACAAACTTAAGCATCGCTACGGGTGAGAAGGTCTTATCATAGTTAATCCCTTGAACTTGTCGAAAACATTTCGCAACAAGTCGAGCTTTGTAAACAGTAACATTACCGTCAGCGTCGGTCTTCTTCTTGAAGATCCATTTATTCTCAATTGCTTGCCGATCATTGGGCAAGTCAACCAAAGTCCATACTTTGTTCTCATACATGGATCCCATCTCATATTTCATGGCCTCAAGCCATTTTGCGGAATCTGGGCTCATCATCGCTTCTTCATAGTTCGTAGGTTCATCATGATCTAGTAACATGACTTCCAGAACAGGATTACCGTACCACTCTGGTGCGGATCTTACTCTGGTTGATCTATGAGGTTCAGTAACAACTTGATCTGAAGTTCCATGATCATCATCATTAACTTCCTCACTAATTGGTGTAGGTGTCATAGAAACCATTTTTTGTGATGAACTACTTTCCAATAGGGGAGCAGGTATAGTTACCTCATCAAGTTCTACTTTCCTCCCACACACTTCTTTCGAGAGAAACTCCTTCTCTAGAAAGGATCCATTCTTAGCAATGAATGTCTTGCCTTCGGATCTGTGATAGAACGAATACCCAACAGTCTCCTTTGGGTATCCTATGAAGACACATTTTTCCGATTTGGGTTCGAGCTTATCAGGTTGAAGCTTTTCACATAAGCATCGCAGCCCAAACTTTAAGAAATGACAACTTTGGTTTCTTGCCAAACCACAGTTCATAAGGCGTCATCTCAACGGATTTTGATGGTTCCCTATTTAACGTGAATGCGGCCGTCTCTAAAGCATAACCCCAAAACGATAGCGGTAAATCAGTAAGAGACATCATAGTTTGCACCATATCTAGTAAAGTACGATTACGACGTTCGGACACACCATTACGCTGTGGTGTTCCGGGTGGCATGAGTTGCTAAACTATTCCGCATTGTTTCAAATGTAGACCAAACTCGTAACTCAAATATTCTCCTCCACGATCAGATCATAGAAACTTTATTTTCTTGTTACGATGATTTTCAACTTCACTCTGAATTTTTTTTGAACTTTTCAAACGTTTCAGACTTATGCTTCATTAAGTAGATATACCCATATCTGCTTAAATCATCTGTGAAAGTGAGAAAATAACGATATCCGCCACGAGCCTCAACATTCATCGGACCACATACATCTGTATGTATGATTTCCAACAAATCTGTTGCTCTCTCCATAGTTCCGGAGAACGGCGTTCTAGTCATCTTGCCCATGAGGCACGGTTCGCAAGTACCAAGTGATTCATAATCAAGTGGTTCCAAAAGTCCATCAGTATGGAGTTTCTTCATGCGCTTTACACCGATATGACCTAAATGGCAGTGCCACAAATAAGTTGCACTATCATTATCAACTCAGCATCTTTTGGCTTCAACATTATGAATATGTGCATCACTACTATCGAGATTCATCAAAAATAGACCACTCTTCAAGGGTGCATGACCATAAAAGATATTACTCATATAAATAAAACAACCATTATTCTCTGATTTAAATGAATAACCGTCTCGCATCAAACAAGATCCAGATATAATTTTCATGCTCAACGCTGGCACCAAATAACAATTATTTAGGTCTAAAACTAATCCCGAAGGTAGATGTAGAGGTAGCGTGCCGACCGCGATCACATCGACTTTGGAACCATTTCCCACGCGCATCATCACCTCATCCTTGGCCAGTGTTCGCTTAATCCGTAGTCCCTGTTTCGAGTTGCAAATATTAGCAACAGAACCGGTATCAAATACCCAGGTGCTACTGTGAGCACTAGTAAGGTACACATCAATAACATGTATATCACATATACCTTTGTTCACCTTGCCATCCTTCTTATCCGACAAATACTTGGGGCAGTTCCGCTTCCAGTGACCAGTATGCTTGTAGTAGAAGCACTCAGTCTCAGGCTTAGGTCCAGACTTGGGTTTCTTCTCCTGAGAAGCAACTTGCTTGTTGTTCTTCTTGAAGTTCCCCTTCTTCTTCCCTTTGCCCTTTTTCTTGAAACTGGTGGTCTTATTGACCATCAACACTTGATGCTCCTTCTTGATTTCTACCTCCACTGCCTTTAGCATCGCGAAGAGCTCGGGAATCGTCTTATCCATCCCTTGCATATTATAGTTCATCACGAAGCTCTTGTAGCTTGGTGGCAGTGATTGGAGAATTCTGACAGTGACGCTATTGTTGGAAATATTCCCTAGAGGCAATAATAAAAGTATTATTATTATATTTCTTTGTTCATGATAATTGTCTTTATTCATGCTATAACTGTATTATCCGGAAATCGTAATACACGTGTGAATACATAGACCATAATATGTCCCTAGTAAGCCTCTAGTTGACTAGCTCGTTGATCAACAGATAGTCATGGTTTCCTGGCTATGGACATTGGATGTCATTGATAACGGGATCACATCATTAGGAGAATGATGTGATGGACAAGACCTAATCCTAAGCATAGCACAAGATCGTGTAGTTCGTTTGCTAGAGCTTTTCCAATGTCAAGTATCTTTTCCTTTGACCATGAGATCGTGTAACTCCCGGATACCGTAAGAGTGCTTTGGGTGTATCAAACGTCACCACGTAACTGGGTGACTATAAAGGTGCACTACAGGTATTTCCAAAAGTGTTTGTTGGGTTGACACGGATCGAGACTGGGATTTGTCACTCCATATAACGGAGAGGTATCACTGGGCCCACTCGGTAATGCATCATCATTATGAGCTCAAGGTGACCAAGTGGTTGATCACGGGATCATGCATTACGGTACGAGTAAAGTGACTTGCCGGTAACGAGACTGAACAAGGTATTGGTATACCGACGATCGAGTCTCGGGCAAGTAACATACCGATTGACAAAGGGAATTGTATACGGGGTTGTTTAATCCTCGACATCGTGGTTCATCCGATGAGATCATCGTGGAGCATGTGGGAGCCAACATGGGTATCCAGATCCCGCTGTTGGTTATTGACCGGAGAGTCGTCCCGGTCATGTCTGCATGTCTCCCGAACCCGTAGGGTCTACACACTTAAGGTTCGGTGATGCTAGGGTTGTGAAGATATGTATATGCAGTAACCCGAATGTTGTTCGGAGTCCCGGATGAGATCCTGGACGTCACGAGGAGTTCCGGAATGGTCCGGAGGTAAAGAATTATATATAGGAAATGCAGTTTCGGCCATCGGGACAAGTTTCGGGGTCATCGGTATTGTACCGGGACCACCGGAAGGGTCCCGGGGGCCCACCGGGTGGGGCCACCTGTCCCGGGGGGCCACATGGGCTGTAGGGGGTGCGCCTTGGCCTAGATGGGCCAAGGGCACCAGCCCCAAAAGCCCATGCGCCTAGGGTTCCACTTAAGGGAAGAGTCCCAATGGTGGAAGGCACCTCTAGGTGCCTTGGGGGGGAGGGAAACCTCCCCTTGGCTGCCGCACCTAGGAGATTGGATCTCCTAGGCTGGCGCACCACCCCCCTTGGCCCTCCTATATATAGTTGAGGAGAGGGAGGACTTCATACCTTAGCCTTTGGTGCTTCCCTCTCCCCTGTTACATCTCTCCCTCGTAGTACACGGCGAAGCCCTGCTACTGTGACGCCCTGCATCCACCACCACACCGTCGTGCTGCTGGATCTTCATCAACCTCTCCTTCCCCCTTGCTGGATCAAGAAAGGAGGAGACGTCATCCGTTCCGTACGTGTGCTGAACGCGGAGGCGCCGTCCGTTCGGCGCTTGGTCATCGGTGATTTGGATCACGTCGTGTTCGACTACATCAACCCCGTTCTTTGAACGCTTCCGCTCGCGATCTACAAAGGTATGTAGATGCATCCAATCACTCGCTGCTAGATGAACTCATAGATGGATCTTGGTGAAACCGTAGAAATTTTTTTTTGTTTTCTGCTACGTTCCCCAACAGTGGCATCATGAGCTAGGTCTATGCGTAGTTCTCTTGCGCGAGTAGAACACAATTTGTTGTGGGCGTAGATGTTGTCAACTTTCTTGCCGCTACTAGTCTTATCTTGCTTCAACGGTATTGTGGGATGAAGCGGCCCAGACCAACCTTACACGTATGCTTACGTGAGACCGGTTCCACCGACTAACATGCACAAGTTGCATAAGGTGGCTGGCGGGTGTCTGTTTCTCCTACTTTAGTTGGAGCAGATTTGATGAACAGGGTCCTTATGAAGGGTAAATAGAAGTTGACAAATCACGTTGTGGCTTTCACGTAGGTAAGAAAACGTTCTTGTTAGAACCCTACTTCAGCCACGTAAAACCTGCAACAACAATTAGAGGACGTCTAACTTGTTTTTGCAGCAAGTGCTTTGTGATATGATATGGCCAAAGTTGTGATGAATGATGAATGATCTATATGTGATGTATGAGATGTTCATGCTATTGTACAAGGAATCACAACTTACATGTCGATGAGTATGACGGTGACAGGATGATCATGGAGCCCCAAGATGGAGATCAAAGGAGCTATGTGATATTGGCCATATCATGTCACTATTATTATTTGATTGCATGTGATGTTTATCATGTTTTGCATCTTGTTTACTTAGAATGACGGTAGTGAATAAGATGATCCCTTACAACAATTTCAAGAAGTGTTCTCCCCTAACTGTGCACCGTTGCTACAGTTCGTCGTTTCGAAGCACCACGTGTTAATCGGGTGTGATAGATCCTTACGTTCACATACAACGGGTGTAAGACAGTTTTACACATGCAAAAACACTTAGGGTTAACTTGACGAGCCTAGCATGTATAGACATGGCCTCGGAACACAGAGACCGAAAGGTCGAACACGAGTCCTATGGAAGATACGATCAACATGAAAATGTTCACCGGCGATGACTAGTCCGTCTCACGTGTTAATCGGACATGGCCTAGTCGACTCGGATCGTGTAACACTTAGATGACTAGAGGGATGTCTAATCTGAGTGGGAGTTCATTAATAATTTGATTAGATGAACTTAATTATCATGAACTTAGTCTAAAATATTTACAATATGTCTTGTAGATCAAATGGCCAACGTTGTATTCAATTTCAACGCGTTCCTAGAGAAAACCAAGCTGAAAGACGATGGCAGCAACTATACGGACTGGGTCCGGAACCTGAGGATCATCCTCATAGCTGCCAAGAAAGATTATGTCCTACAAGCACCGCTAGGTGATCCACCCGTCCCACAGAACCAAGACGCTATGAACGCTTGGCAGACACGTACTGATGACTACTCACTCGTTCAGTGCGGCATGCTTTACAGCTTAGAGCCGGGGCTCCAAAAGCGTTTTGAGAGACATGGAGCATATGAGATGTTCGAAGAGCTAAAAATGGTTTTTCAAGCTCATGCCCGGATCGAGAGATATGAAGTCTCCGACAAATTCTTCAGCTGTAAGATGGAGAAAATAGTTCTGTCAGTGAGCACATACTCACTATGTCTGGGTTACATAACCGCTTGACTCAGCTGGGAGTTAATCTCCCGGATGACGCGGTCATTGACAGAATCCTCCAGTCGCTTCCACCAAGCTACAAGAGCTTTGTGATGAACTTCAATATGCAGGGGATGGTAAAGACCATTCCTGAAGTATTTGCTATGCTGAAATCAGCAGAGGTAGAAGTCAAGAAGGAACATCAAGTGCTGATGATGAATAAAACCACTAAGTTCAAGAAGGGCAAGGGTAAAAAGAACTTCAAGAAGGACGGCAAGGAAGTTGCTGCGCCCGGCAAGCAAGCTGTCGGGAAGAAGTCAAAGAATGGACCCAAGCCTGAAACAGAGTGCTTTTATTGCAAAGGGAATGGTCACTGGAAGCGGAACTGCCCCAAATACTTAGCGGACAAGAAGGCCGGCAACACCAAAGGTATATTTGATATACATGTAATTGATGTGTACCTTACCAGTGCTTGCAGTAACCCCTGGGTATTTGATACCGGTGCTGTTGCTCATATTTGTAACTCACAGCAGGAGCTGCGGAATAAACGGAGACTGGTGAAGGACGAGGTGACGATGCGCGTCGGGAATGGTTCCAAGGTCGATGTGATCGCCGTCGGCACGCTACCTCTACATTTACCTACGGGATTAGTTATAAACCTCAATAATTGTTATTTAGTGCCATGTTTGAGCATGAACATTGTATCAGGATCTCGTTTAATACGAGATGGCTACTCATTTAAATCCGAGAATAATGGTTGTTCTATTTATATGAGAGATATGTTTTATGGTCATGCTCCGATAGTCAATGGTTTATTCTTAATGAATCTCGAGCGTATTACTACACATATTCATAGTGTGAGTACCAAAAGATGTAAGGTTGATAATGATAGTCCCACATACTTGTGGCACTGCCGCCTTGGTCACATAGGTCTCAAACGCATGAAGAAGCTCCATGCAGATGGACTTTTAGAGTCTCTTGATTATGAATCATTTGACACGTGCGAACCATGCCTCATGGGAAAAATGACCAAGACTCCGTTCTCAGGAACAATGGAGCGAGCAACCAACTTATTGGAAATCATACATACTGATGTGTGCGGTCCAATGAGTGTTGAGGCTCGCGGTGGCTATCGTTATGTTCTCACCCTCACTGATGACTTGAGTAGATATGGGTATGTCTACTTAATGAAACACAAGTCTGAAACCTTTGAAAAGTTCAAGGAATTTCAGAGTGAGGTTGAGAATCAACGTGACAGGAAAATCAAGTTTCTACGATCAGATCGTGGAGGAGAATACTTGAGTCACGAATTTGGCACACACTTAAGAAAATGTGGAATAGTTTCACAACTCACGCCGCCTGGAACACCTCAGCGTAATGGTGTGTCCGAATGTCGTAATCGCACTCTATTAGATATGGTATGATCTATGATGTCTCTTACCGATTTACCGCTATCTTTTTGGGGCTATGCTTTAGAGACTGCCGCATTCACTTTAAATAGGGCTCCGTCGAAATCCGTTGAGACGACACCGTATGAATTATGGTTTGGGAAGAAACCTAAGCTGTCGTTTCTAAAAGTTTGGGGATGCGATGCTTATGTCAAGAAACTTCAACCTGAAAAGCTCGAACCCAAGTCGGAAAAATGCGTCTTCATAGGATACCCTAAAGAAACTGCTGGGTATACCTTCTACCTCAGATCCGAAGGCAAGATCCTTATTGCCAGGAATGGATCCTTTCTAGAGAAAGAGTTTCTCTCGAAAGAAGTAAGTGGGAGGAAAGTAGAACTTGTTGAAGTATTGCCTCTTGAACCGGTAAATGGCGCAACTCAAGAAAATGTTCCTGAGGTGCCTGCACCGACTAGAGAGGAAGTTGTTCATGATGATCAAGATACTTCTGATCAAGCTCCTACTGAAATTCGAAGGTCCACAAGGACACGTTCCGCACCAGAGTGGTACGGCAACCCTGTCTTGGAAATCATGTTGTTAGACAACGGTGAACCTTCGAACTATGAAGAAGCGATGGCGGGCCCGGATTCCGACAAATGGCTAGAAGCCATGAAATCCGAGATAGGATCCATGTATGAAAACGAAGTATGGACTTTGACTGACTTGCCCGTTGAACGGCGAGCCATAGAAAATAAATGGATCTTTAAGAAGAAGACAGACGCGGATGGTAATGTGACCATCTATAAAGCTCGGCTTGTCGCTAAGGGTTATCGACAAGTTCAAGGGGTTGACTACGATGAGACTTTCTCACCGGTAGCGAAGCTAAAGTCCGTCCGAATCATGTTAGCAATTGCCGCATTCTACGATTATGAAATATGGCAAATGGACGTCAAAACGGCATTCCTTAATGGTTTCCTTAAGGAAGAATTGTATATGATGCAGCCGGAAGGTTTTGTCGATCCTAAGAATGCTGACAAGGTGTGCAAGCTCCAACGCTCGATTTATGGGCTGGTGCAAGCATCTCGGAGTTGGAACATTCGCTTTGATGAGATGATCAAAGTGTTTGGGTTTACGCAGACTTATGGAGAAGCCTGCGTTTACAAGAAAGTGAGTGGGAGCTCTGTAGCATTTCTCATATTATATGTAGATGACATACTTTTGATGGGAAATGATATAGAACTCTTGGACAGCATCAAGGCCTACTTGAATAAGAGTTTTTCAATGAAGGACCTTGGAGAAGCTGCTTATATATTAGGCATCAAGATCTATAGGGATAGATCAAGACGCCTCATAGGTCTTTCACAAAGCACATACCTTGATAAGATTTTGAAGAAGTTCAAAATGGATCAGTCCAAGAAAGGGTTCTTGCCTGTTTTGCAAGGTGTGAGATTGAGCTCAGCTCAATGCCCGACCACGGCAGAAGAGATAGAAGAAATGAGTGTCATCCCCTATGCCTCAGCCATAGGTTCTATTATGTATGCCATGCTGTGTACCAGACCTGATGTAAACCTTGCCGTAAGTTTGGTAGGAAGGTACCAAAGTAATCCCGGCAAGGAACACTGGACAGCGGTCAAGAATATCCTGAAGTACCTGAAAAGGACTAAGGAAATGTTTCTCATTTATGGAGGTGACGAAGAGCTCGTCGTAAAGGGTTACGTCGACGCTAGCTTCGACACAGGTCTGGATGACTCTAAGTCACAAACCGGATACGTGTATATATTGAATGGTGGAGCAGTGAGCTGGTGCAGCTGCAAGCAAAGCGTCGTGGCGGGATCTACATGTGAAGCGGAGTACATGGCAGCCTCGGAGGTAGCACATGAAGCAATATGGGTGAAGGAGTTCATCACCGACCTAGGAGTCATACCCAATGCGTCGGGGCCAATCAAACTCTTCTGTGATAACACTGGAGCCATTGCACTTGCCAAGGAGCCCAGGTTTCACAAGAAGACAAGGCACATCAAGCGTCGCTTCAACTCCATTCGTGAAAATGTTCAAGATGGAGACATAGAGATTTGTAAAGTACATACGGACCTGAATATAGCAGATCCGTTGACTAAACCTCTCCCTAGGGCAAAACATGATCAACACCAGAATTCCATGGGTGTTCGATTCATCACAATGTAACTAGATTATTGACTCTAGTGCAAGTGGGAGACTGTTGGAAATATGCCCTAGAGGCAATAATAAAAGTATTATTATTATATTTCTTTGTTCATGATAATTGTCTTTATTCATGCTATAACTGTATTATCCGGAAATCGTAATACACGTGTGAATACATAGACCATAATATGTCCCTAGTAAGCCTCTAGTTGACTAGCTCGTTGATCAACAGATAGTCATGGTTTCCTGGCTATGGACATTGGATGTCATTGATAACGGGATCACATCATTAGGAGAATGATGTGATGGACAAGACCTAATCCTAAGCATAGCACAAGATCGTGTAGTTCGTTTGCTAGAGCTTTTCCAATGTCAAGTATCTTTTCCTTTGACCATGAGATCGTGTAACTCCCGGATACCGTAAGAGTGCTTTGGGTGTATCAAACATCACAACGTAACTGGGTGACTATAAAGGTGCACTACAGGTATTTCCGAAAGTGTCTGTTGGGTTGGCACGGATCGAGACTGGGATTTGTCACTCCATATAACGGAGAGGTATCACTGGGCCCACTCGGTAATGCATCATAATTATGAGCTCAAGGTGACCAAGTGGTTGATCACGGGATCATGCATTACGGTACGAGTAAAGTGACTTGCCGATAACGAGACTGAACAAGGTATTGGTATACCAACGATCGAGTCTCGGGCAAGTAACATACTGATTGACAAAGGGAATTGTATACGGGGTTGTTTAATCCTCGACATCGTGGTTCATCCGATGAGATCATCGTGGAGCATGTGGGAGCCAACATGGGTATCCAGATCCCGCTGTTGGTTATTGACCGGAGAGTCGTCCCGGTCATGTCTGCATGTCTCCCGAACCTTTAGGGTCTACACACTTAAGGTTCGGTGATGCTAGGGTTGTGAAGATATGTATATGCAGTAACCCGAATGTTGTTCGGAGTCCCGGATGAGATCCCGGACGTCACGAGGAGTTTCGGAATGGTCCGGAGGTAAAGAATTATATATATGAAGTGCAGTTTCGGCCATCGGGACAAGTTTCGGGGTCATTGGTATTGTACCGGGACCACCGGAAGGGTCCCGGGGGCCCACCGGGTGGGGCCACCTGTCCCGGGGGGCCACATGGGCTGTAGGGGGTGCGCCTTGGCCTAGATGGGCCAAGGGCACCAGCCCCAAAAGCCCATGCGCCTAGGGTTCCACTTAAGGGAAGAGTCCCAATGGTGGAAGGCACCTCTAGGTGCCTTGGGGGGGAGGGAAACCTCCCCTTGGCTGCCGCACCTAGGAGATTGGATCTCCTAGGCTGGCGCACCACCCCCCTTGGCCCTCCTATATATAGTTGAGGAGAGGGAGGACTTCATACCTTAGCCTTTGGTGCTTCCCTCTCCCCTGTTACATCTCTCCCTCGTAGTACACGGCGAAGCCCTGCTACTGTGACGCCCTGCATCCACCACCACACCGTCGTGCTGCTGGATCTTCATCAACCTCTCCTTCCCCCTTGCTGGATCAAGAAAGGAGGAGACGTCATCCGTTCCGTACGTGTGTTGAACGCGGAGGCGCCGTCCGTTCGGCGCTTGGTCATCGGTGATTTGGATCACGTCGTGTTCGACTACATCAACCCCGTTCTTTGAACGCTTCCGCTCGCGATCTACAAAGGTATGTAGATGCATCCAATCACTCGCTGCTAGATGAACTCATAGATGGATCTTGGTGAAACCGTAGAAAAAAAAATTTGTTTTCTGCTACGTTCCCCAACAGCTATCATCCGGAAGATTAACTCCCAGTTGAATCAAGTGATTGAAGTACCCAGACATCTTGAGTATATGCTCACTGACAGAACTATTCTCCTCCATCTTGCAGCTATAGAACTTATTGGAGACTTCATATCTCTCAATCCGGGCATTCTTTTGGAATATTAACTTCAACTCCTGGAACATCTCATATGCTCCATGACGTTCAAAACGTCGTTGAAGTCCCGGTTCTAAGCCGTAAAGCATGGCACACTGAACTATCGAGTAGTCATCAACACGTGACTGCCAGGCATTCACAATGTCTGCAGTTGCTGGCGCAGGTGGTACACCTAGCGGTGCTTCCAGGACGTAACTCTTATGTGCAGCAATGAGGATAATCCTCAAGTTACGGACCCAGTCCGTGTAATTGCTACCATCATCTTTCAACTTTGCTTTCTCAAGGAACGCATTAAAATTTAACGAAACAACAGCACGGGCCATCTATCTACAATCAACGTAGACAAGCAAGATACTATTAGGTACTAAGTTCATGATAAATTTAAGTTCAATTAATCATATTACCTAAGAACTCCCACTTAGAAAGACATCCCTCTAATCTTCTAAGTGATCACGTGATCCAAATCAACTAAACCATAACCGATCATCACGTGAAATGCAGTAGTTTTCAATGGTGAACATCACTATGTTGATCATATCTACTATATGATTCACGCTCGACCTTTCGATCTCAGTGTTCCGAGGCCATATCTACATAACCTAGGCTCGTCAAGTTTAACCTGAGTATTCTGCGTGTGCAAAACTGGCTTGCACCCGTTGTAGATGGACGTAGAGCTTATCACACCCGATCATCACGTGGTGTCTGGGCACGACGAACTTGGGCAACGGTGCATACTCAGGGAGAACACTTTTATCTTAAAATTTAGTGAGAGATCATCTTATAATGCTACCGTCAATCAAAGCAAGATAAGATGCATAAAAGATAAACATCACATGCAATGAATATAAGTGATATGATATGGCCATCATCATCTTGTGCTTGTGATCTCCATCTCCGAAGCACCGTCATGATCACCATCGTCACCGGCGTGACACCTTGATCTCCATCGTAGCATCGTTGTCGTCTCGCCAATCTTATGCTTCTACGACTATCGCTGCCGCTTAGTGATAAAGTAAAGCATTACAGGGCAATTGCATTGCATACAATAAAGCGACAACCATATGGCTCCTGCCAGTTGCCGATAACTCGGTTACAAAATATGATCATCTCATACAATAAAATTTAGCATCATGTCTTGACCATATCACATCACAACATGCCCTGCAAAAACAAGTTAGACGCCCTCTACTTTGTTTGCAAGTTTTACGTGGCTGCTACGGACTTAGCAAGAACCATTCTTACCTACGCATCAAAACCACAATGATAGTTTGTCAAGTTGATGTTGTTTTAACCTTCGCAAGGACTCGGTTCAACTAAAGTTGGAGAAACTGACACCCGCCAGCCACCTATGTGCAAAGCACGTCGATAGAACCAGTCTTGCGTAAGCGTACGCGTAATGTCGGTTCGGGCCGCTTCATCCAACAATACCGCCGAACCAAAGTATGACATGCTGGTAAGCAGTATGACTTATATTGCCCATAACTCACTTGTGTTCTACTCATACATATGACATCTACGCATAAAACCAGGCTCTGATACCACTATTGAGTAACGTAGTAATTTCAAAATTTTACCTACGCACACGCAAGATCTTGGTGATGCATAGCAACGAGAGGGGAGAGTGTTGTCCACGTACCCTCGTAGACTAAAAGCGGAAGCGTTAGCACGACGCGGTTGATGTAGTCGTACGTCTTCACGATCCGACCGATCAAGTACCGAACGCACGGCACCTCCGAGTTCAGCACACGTTCAGCCCGATGACGTCCCTCGAACTCCGATCCAGCCGAGTGTTGAGGGAGAGTTTCGTCAGCACGACGGCGTGGTGACGATGATGATGTTCGACCGACGCAGGGCTTCGCCTAAGCACCGCTACAGTATTATCGAGGTGGACTATGGTGGAGGGGGCACCGCACACGGCTAAAAGATCAAACAGATCAATTGTTGTGTCTCTGGGGTGCCCCTGCCCCCGTATATAAAGGAGCAAGGGGGGGTGTGGCCGGCCTAGAGAGGGGCGCGCCAGGAGGAGTCCTACTCCTACTGGGAGTAGGACTCCCTCCCTTTTCCTTGTTTGACTAGGAGAGAGAGGGGAAAGAGGTGGATGAGAAGAAGGAAGGGGGGGGCGCCGCCCCCTTCTCCTTGTCCTATTCGAACTAGGGGGGAGGGGCCGCGGCCCTTGCCCTGGCCGCCTCTCCTCTCTTCCACCAAGGCCCACTAAGGCCCATTAAGTCCCGGGGGGGGGGGGGGGTCCGGTAACCTCCCGGTACTCCGGTAAAATGTTGCCCATGTATTAAAAAATGGTAAATAAAAATGATGATGCATATAAAACTTTTAATCAAGCATTTGATAGAATGTTGAACAAGTGTTTGAAAACTGTTAATGAAGCATTTGGAAAATGTTAAATGTGTACAGACAAAATGTTCACCATGAATTCAAAATTTTAAATTGCTTTATTTGGAGACAATTAATCAAACATTTAAAAAATCTTTAGAACATATAGAAAAATGTTCACTGTGTATTCAGAAAATGTAAATCTTGTATTTGAAAAAATGTTAATCAAGTATTTGAAAATGATTAAAATGTGTAGAAAAAATGGTTTATACTAGAAAAATATTAAACATGCATTATAAAAATGTTGTTGACATATACCAGAAATGTAGAATGAAAACGAAAAGAAATACAGAAAACAAAAAAGAAACAAAATAAATCAAAGTAAAAATAAAAATAAAAATAAAACCGAAGAAACAGATGTAAAAGGAATGAAAAGAAAACAAAAAACAGGAGAAGAAAAAAGTAAAGAAACAAAAGAAACCAAAAAAAGAAAAGAAACGGAGAAAACTAGAAAAACAAAGGAAAAAAACTAAAATGCGGAGAAAACCGGAGAAGAAACAAAAAAGCAAAGGAGAATAGTAAAATAGAGTTGAACAAGCGAAACGATCGACCGCTCGCAAGCGAACTTCGCCTGGCAGCGATCGAATAGAAAAATGGGCCGGCCCTGTTGCAACAGGAGACGAGAAAATCTTTCAACAAGAGCTGCTACCATCTCGCTTAATGCGAAACATAGCTCTTGGGATCACAGAGGGGGTCTCACTAGACAGGAAGGGCACAATCGCCTTGTCCCCCCAAAAAATCTTCGGCCCAAATCCAAATATTGATCAAGTAGACAAAATATGGACTCTAGGCGTAAAGCTCAAAGCACTACCAAAGTAAGCCCAGCAGGCCAGTGATAAGTCGATGAATTAAGTAAGAAAACATGATCATGACGTTGGCGTGAGGCGGGAAGGGGAAGGATCGAGAGGGGGTTGTTGGATGGGGAGAGAAAAGAGAGTGGAGACGATGGCTGTTGGGAAGTCAAGAGCGGAGCGGAGACCCAGTTCATGATCCATGGAAGTGACCTGCCGGCAGCAGATACACTTCTCCTTCTTGTCCCTGCTTCAGCTTCGATTGATTATGTACCTCCCGTCAATAGCGAGTCGTCAGTGGTTACTTCATCAATCTTCAAGCTCCGCTACTTCGACCCGGTCTTCAGTAAAAGTTGTGTAAGTGCCTTGTGTGGTGGTGTTAGTGTGTGCATGTGTGCAACAATGTTGTAATCGGTGTCTCTAAAAAAATGCCCTTTAATAGGAAAATACTTAATTTCCTGGACGGATATGATCTTGATTTTGGGCCATGTGCGGTGTCATGGGTTGGAGACAGGATGTGTGTAGCCTTAACGACACCCGGTTACCAAATTTTGTTGAACCCAAAAGAAATCCAAACTAAAATACCACCAAAATTAAGAACAACAAATAAAACCAATAAAAAACAGAGTGAAAATTGGGGTATTAAAAATACTATCATCCCATAATTTTATATAAATCCATGAACAATATCACAACATTCATAGTTTATTAGCATGTAGACCATACACAAAGCTGACACAACATGTGTTGTTGAACAAAGAGAGTAAATACACTTGACATATAAAGATACATGATACAATCATTTGTTTTGGCCACATTCTTTTTCAAGAAACCCATCATGCCATACTTAGTTATATCTTAATCGTATCGATCACCATTTCCCCTTGAAAAAAATGATTGTAATAAGTGGCAATGTAGTCCTTGACCTTCACTTTTCTGTACAACGCAGGTCTCTTCTCATTGACCAGTTGAGGCGATGGCTCGATTTCTCTCTCAGGATCAACAGAGTAGTCTAGAGCCACTGATAGCCTCTCTTTCTTTGCATTTGTGATTACCCTATGCACAGGGCTCTTAAATATCCCATTGCTCATTATCTGTGTCACAAATTTGTAACTACATCAGTCCAAGAGCTTAGAATCTTCTGGCAAAAGCACACAATGTTGACGATTTGGTATTTTGAGATCCCGGACATGTAACTTTTGACTGTTATATTTTGGACACGGTAGAATAGACTTGAATATTTGATATGCTACGATCAGGCTAAGATGTAATTTATACATGGCGTAAATATGTATCATCATTAAACGTATTGAACATCACAATTTTCACCACTGAGAAATGGAAAACTATGTACATCCATAAGGTTCAAATAAATAAATATTACTAACAATAACTATTTCAAGCTAGAAATTATATTTCTATAAGCGTACCTCTATTTGATCTCCTATAAGGATCAACAGTGTCTGAGGTACCACAGGTACATCCCACCAAACTCCATCTCTGAGAACTTGCAGGCCACCGACGCTGTCGTCGACCATTAGGACAGTAACAACGGTTCCATCGGAGTGGGGCTTGAGGCCGAACACGAGCTCTGGCCTTGGACACTCTGGGTAGTAGCTGCATCTAGCGTTAGTAAGAGCCTTCTCCCCAAGCTGGTCCACGAAGTAGTCGTCATCGTCAAGCTCCAACAGCTTCCCCATTGCCCGGAGCAATTCGTCCTTCAATTTCCCACATTTCTTGGTGAACTCGTGCAGAGCATCCCTGCAAACAAAACAATACATGTTTTAATGATCCTTCAACAAACCTTCCTTCCAATAGGAAAATTTGTGTAAGTCGACATCACTCTATGAGATCGGTCACCTGAAGTTTTCAGGATGCTCTGGCCAGAGGGCAATGCGCCGCTCGTCTTCGGGCTCCACCTTGAGGTAGAGGCGGTCGGTCCAGTCCCGGGTCTGGTCCGGCGAGCTCACCCGGTCGTTCCCGTACCCCTCTGACTGGAACTGCTCGCCGCAGATCAGGTTACTGTATCTTTGCTTCTCTTCGAGCGGCTGCCGGAAAAACTCCCTCGACGCGGCTCTCATGCTCTCTATCACCGCGGCGTCTACGCCGTGGTTACTGACCTGGAGGAACATACATGTGAAGCGAGGTAGACATGCATGCTTTGATCTTGTTCCGAAATGGTGGTGCACTACCGACTCATTGGAATATTACTTACCATGAAGAGGCCCCAGGACTCGATCGCTGACCAGAGCTTGGCAGCTTCGTCGGCGCTGTCGTCCTTCTGTAGAAGGCGGCCGTGGTCGATGACAGGGACCGGCGCTACAACCGCCGAGGAGAGTTGTTGGTCCTTGTGCGTGCGCACGACGTACGGTGCTGGCACGTCGGGTGTGCCAAGGGCTCCAGCAAGCTCCTGCACTGGCATGGTTCTAGCTGCCCCTGTGCTTCCCATAGTAGCACTTGCACTAGCAAACAGAAGAATCTGGAATGTTGTACATTTATAAAAGACTCAATAACCCTGGGTCCCTTCTTTGCCGATATAAAATGAGATGAAAACCTTTTGTGCTATATAAACAAAAAGCTATGTCTTTGTTAACTAATAAGGCCACAATCACGTACTAGGTTGCAAGCGGAGCCGGTTAGAAATCAGGTGCTTAGCCTAGGACCTAGGATCTAGGTATGATTTGCACACAGTTTGCGAGGCAACATTAAAGTTCATGGATTTTCTCATCTACAACTGATGCATGGAACAACTGAGAAAATATTGGAGATCATGGATGATGAACTGTGAAACAAAGTTACCTTTGATCAATTGGAGATACCAGAGATGGAGCTTCGATCAACTGCTGCGGTCACAACTTGCTGCTCTACAACTAGTATGCAGCCTCAGCGTGGAAATGCCACAAGACACAACTTCGCTTATATAGACTATTGGAGCAATACTAGTCAACACATGTTAAGCATTTAACAAAATCAGGGAACGCACTATGGAGAAAAAGAGACCAATGGTGAAAACAACAACATGCAGGGTAGCAGGTTTGGGGCCAATCACTACTGGAAAAACCTTGTTTGCCAAGTGTCGCATCGTTTGCTTGAACACTCGGCAAACGAGTGTCCCAGACAAAATACTCGTAGAAAATGAAACTAGGCAAACAGGTGCATTGTTGAGTGTTATACTCATCAAACAAAAACTATCGGCAGTAGGCTAGAGTGTTTTTTATAAGACACTCGGCAAACAATTAAAAAGAAATAAAATGCATGTATGCATTTGGATTTTCAATAGAAAACTTTTTAGTTATAAGTTCTTTTTTTGGAGGGAGATAGAAATATATATAAGTAACTAAATATGGATTTTATTTGAATTTACAGTTCAGTTTTTGTAAACATGTAGTTCGAAATTGGATATTATTTGGTAAATAGCTAGAAATGCAATTCATGACTTAAAATGAGAAAATGGTTCAAAACAAATGCCAAAAATTGGTATTAGTAACACAATGTAACATGTTCAATGTGGGAGAAACTAGGGATGTTTTACTAAAAAAATGTTATATTTAAGACATTTAGTGCATTTCTAGGCATTTAACTCACGTAATTAAAATGTGGACTCCAAGTGGATGAAGAAGTTGGGCAAATTGGCTTGAAAAATTATATTGGTGTTCTTGAGCCTATGCTCAGGCCTTATACAAGAAAAGAAAGTGTAACTCCAAACATCATGGTGTGAAGAGACTCGACCCCCAAACATGGATCTTACTGGTTTTTTAAATTTGAAAAATACCAAACTATGACATGGAACATGTAATGGTACATTTTAAGTGCATAAAAAATTAAGGTTAATCGACGAAAGCAGTAGTCCCTTCGCGTTCAAACCTGACTCGTTCCATCTCAAAACCAAGATTCTTCCTTGAAGATGGTCTGGTTTCTAAGTAGTGTATGCCATAACCTTTTCTAAACTTTCTCAAATTTTGACTACATCCTCTAGAGATCATATAATGAAACCATGCCAAATTTTGACTTCGTTTAAATTTTAAAAATTAAAAAACCAATATGCCTCACGGCCACCTTCTCACCTACGATGACCGTCTATCTCTGTATCGACCCTTCCGCACCGCCATTTTTATTTTCCACCATGTATGACATCCATCCCTAATCTCCCTGACCACTGCTAAGCTCTAAATCTGTCGACACGCTAGTCAACATCAAAGTCTTCCGCACAGCGGAGAGGAGGGAGTACTGGTTGGCAATGGACATGCTACTCATATTATGTCACATATGTTTCGATCGTTGCAACTTAGGGCCGACAATATACACCCTCTTATTTTTGTTGGGGCCATGGATGGTTGAGAGGATAATGGAGAGGTAGATCCCAAAACTATGTGTGTACTGCTGCCTTGGATGACTTTCCTAGTCAGTTCGACACTTTGACGTTGCACATGGTTGACCCCAAAGATGAGATTTCGCTAGCCGTATACTATGTATGTACTATTTGTCAACAACTAGCCGCCGACCACCAAGAAGAGATCTCGCTATCTATATACTACTAGATAACAACCGGAGCATTGCTATGGAAATATATAGCATTGAAATTATCACAAATAAAACTAGAATGTATGATAATATAACTGCACCATATACGACGGTGGAAAACCTATACGTAAATGGAGGGCGCATGCATATGCTATATTGCCTTGTGACATTCAAGTTCAATTATTTGTTGCTGAAAAATAAAATAAAAATAATTATGTGGAGGGCTTGCATGTGCTTAATGATGTGTATCGCTTGCATGTATTGTGGAAATTGGAAAATAAAAAGTGAAATGATTTCATGCGCGCTCGATGTTTTATAGCAATGAAATTATGATAAATAAATTCAGAACATATGATAATAATACCACACCATATTCTTACCATGCGGCGGTAGAAAACCTATAGGTAAATCGACAGTTGATGCGTGTCATCTTTCTCTTGTGAGATTCAAGTTTAGTAATTTATTATTGGAAAAACAATTATGTGGAGGGCTTGCATGTGGTTAATGATATGTATATCTTGCATGTTCTAAAAATTGAAAGTGGAAAGTGGAACGATTGCATGTGCGCTTGATGACGTGGAGGGGTTGCATGTCATGGATGGTAGAAAGTGAAAAGTGGATTGGTTGCACGCGTTTAATGATGTAGATTTCTTGCATCTACATTTAAATGGGGTCACATATAGGATTTGTGTTGTCAACAATCGTTGACCACCAAAAAGAGACCCCACCATATGTATACTAGTCGATGATACCTTGTGTGTCACTACCGAAATCAATTGTAATATATTTCAATATGATTTGATTGTGTGGAATATAAATATTTAGATTAATAATGCATGCACCAAAATTCATAATACATATGACTTATTATAGTTGATTATGTATAGTTCTAAAATATTTATTGAATATAAGTAGAATTATAGGATGATAAATGTTTTCCATGCATGGTTGCATGCAGTGGTGGATTTCCTTCCATGCATGGTTGCATGTTGAAGTGGTCTTATCCCATTCATAATTGTATGATGATGTGGCATGCGTGCATATTGAGATAAATAAGTAGGTAGTTGGAATCGCTCTCTTAATTAGGTATATAGGATTTGTGTTGTCAATAGGAGTTCTCTGTATACAATTGTTAGTAATATGCCATGCCTTATTGGTTAATTAAATGTCATGCACATTTTATTGTCCTAGTGCTAAGATAAAGACTTTTGTAATTTATAATAGGTAGTCAGCCAGGTTAGCTTGTTGTTAAAGGCACATTTGTATGTACCCTTGATCCCAAAACTTGCTTTAGAGACATGAGGTCGTCGCTGGTCCTTAATTTTCTAGTACCAACACAACCGCTCAGAAACAACCGCGTACACCCTTTCTATGAACACCTGAACGAACATCATAGCCCTACGAGCACATCCACGAGAATGAGTGTAGATGTTGAGATTGACATATTCATCACAGGTGCCTCGTAGTCGATGGAAACATTGTCTCGCATGGAATTAACATCGCTAGAATGCCTGGCATAAATTTGAAAAAGCTAAGCACATGTGCCAAGTCTATAACTTGAACTCGGATGGACTGGCATAAGAAACATGACCTCAGAGCTACGCTCAGTGCCAGGATGAAGTTGTTTAGAGCCAAATCAGGTATGAAACACATACATGTACTGGACTTGCCGTTAATTAGGGAAGGGCACCACTTTTTTTATTCATCACAGTAAAAACCATCAGATAATGTACATCACTTCAAAAAGCAATACGGTGTTCTAATGGTTAGTTGTTGAGTCTTGTTCCTAATATCCCTGTTTATCACAAGTTCCTCACAAACAAGGCGTAATTTCGCTCCTCTTGTTGAAAGCACAAATCCAATGTGACACGACACAAAGATATTGTGCCGACGTACGTTTTCTTTTCTTAAAGGAGGTCAGTCCTCTCCATTAGTCAGTGCAAACAACCATCTTTAGAAAAATAATGTAGCAAATGTTGTACTCCCTCCAGGGAGTAAAAGTTTCACAGGAAAAAAGGTTCCAAGAACAACCGTCCGATAAAAAGATTACATGGCTCGTTCACAAATCCTAAGCCTGTTAGAAGGTATCACACCAACGTGTTCGTGCACAATTCCCAATGAGAAGAGTGGGAGGTGAGACTTTTTGCTTACTTAGAACAGAGGGAATGGGTATTCTTCTAGCCAAACTAACTAAAATTAACTGGTCGTACGCTTTCCTTAACAGACTAAATCTCTTGAATAATTATGTGCAATATTGTATCTGTCAACAGTATGACCTCTATAGTGGTGTTGACATTGTAGTTTCCTGTTAATCCTGAACTCTACCATTTAGTTTGCATTGCATGTATGATTAATTGATTCTGAACGAGAAACACATTCCTCGTGCGGGGTAAGCAGCCAGGCCGTCGTCTCATATATAGTCGCGTTCAAGGTAACTAGCGGAAGAGTTACGTGTCAAATTAGAGCTTACAAGAGCCGCCGACTGCTGGAAGAGTTGCGTGTCAAATCAGAGCTTAGATTTTTCAACTATAATGTCCCTATCATCTTCTGCTCATCAACTAACTACGCTGTTCGACGGTAGCTTCCGAACGTGCTGTTTTTGGTGCCTTTATCGTTTTCGCACCTGATCATTACTATACAATAGTACTATGCTTTCTATTTCGCGTCAATATACTGACCAGTGTATATAGATTCTGTCTCACGTCAAATCTGATAAAACGTGACCAAATTGATTATACAAAAATCAACCTCTACATTACTAGGGAAAAATACATATAAGATTATATTTCGTGATGTATCTTGTAATATTAATTGGAATTTTTTTAATTTATTAGAACGCCCTAACATCGTTCGTATAAACCACAACCTGCGTGCCCGGCCGATCTCCATGCATGCAAATGAGAGTTCACGTTCATACACGGCTTAGTAACAGATCGTTTTTAGGTCTTGCTAGCTAATGGTGACCAGGAGGTGACGGCTTCTTCAGCTCTCGAGCCGCCTAGGACCTTTTAAGAAAATGTCTGAGTCAAATAGCAATGACTCGAAGCAAAAAGAGAAAGAAAAAAACAGTTATTAAATGCAGTAATTCTTCTTTATTCTTCCAACTGATTACAATTAAACTTGGCACAATCTATTTTTCCGGATTTGTGTGCCCGGTTCGTTGTTGGTGAAGTTGGGACAAGCAGCGGCGTTGGGAATATATTTTCTTTGCTTTCCACATGTCGATGTGCTTCCATGGAGGGGTGTGGAGGAGTAAGAGGACAGTGTCAATCGCCATGCATTAGGTATAGTATGATTAGCATTTGCACACGACTGCACACTAGTAGAAAACGGAGTTTTAGCGCCGGTTCGTAAGGGCCTTCAGTGCCGGTTCCATAACCGGCACTAAAGGGTGGGCACTAAAGCCCCCCCCCCCTTAGTACCGGTTCGGCACGAACCGGCGCTAAAGTGCCACCACGTGGCGTGAGCTCGCGCCCTGGTATGGGGGACCTTTAGTACCGGTTGGTGTTACCAACCGGTACTAAATGTTTTTTTTTTCGAATTTTTTTTTGAAATTTTTAAAAAAAAATTGATTTTTTTCAATTTTTATTTTTTTCTGAATTATTTGATGATTTAGTCTCTAATCACCTCTCTTAACTGCTCAAGTATGGATCACTCATTCCAAATCAGTATAGTATGATTAGCATTTGCACACGACTGCACACTAGTAGAAAACGGAGTTTTAGCGCCGGTTCGTAAGGGCCTTTAGTGCCGGTTCCATAACTGGCACTAAAGGGTGGGCACTAAAGCCCCCCCCCCCCCTTAGTACCGGTTCGGCACGAACCGGCGCTAAAGTGCCACCACGTGGCGTGAGCTCGCGCCCTGGTATGGGGGACCTTTAGTACCGGTTGGTGTTACCAACCGGTACTAAATGTTTTTTTTCGATTTTTTTTTTGAAATTTTTGGAATTTTTTTTGATTTTTTTCAATTTTTAATTTTTCTGAATTATTTGATGATTTAGTCTCTAATCACCTCTCTTAACTGCTCAAGTATGGATCACTCATTCCAAATCATCTAACTTCCCGACCGGTCACCCATCCCTCTCACTACTCTAGCCCGAGCACACTTAACTTTCGGGTTCTATTCTCCTTCGTTTCCGAGTCTACACTTGTTATTTTCCTGACAATAGTAAGATGTCAATCCTATTAACCCTCAGGAGTTTAGCTTGAGCATGAAGTCACATATTTCACCGTTTGAGTTTGAAACTATTATTCTAAAAAACAGTAATTATTTAGTAACGCTAATATTTCTTGAATAAGTTTGACCATAGTTTGACCACAGTTTGACCATAGTTTGACCAGATTTGACCAAAATTCAAAAAAATTGAAATAATTATTTAGTAACACTAATATTCTTGAATAATTATGTAGTAACATTAATACTTCTTGAATAAGTAGTTTGACCAGATTTAACCAATTTTTTTTAAAAAAACTGAAATTTAACCATATCTTTTTTTCCTTTTGGAATTTGAGGATTCTAAAAAATTCCAAACAGGCCGTAGGCCGTTTCCATCGGGTGCGGATTTTCGTGCTGAATTCTTTTAAAAAGTTATAGCCATTTTACATTTTCCCTACACTTTTTGCAAAACATGTCCAAATTGTAGTTTTCAAATTTTCCTAACTAGTAGATGTAGTAATATAACTATCTCTCGAAGGATTTTATTTTTTGAAGTTTTTATCATTTTCTTTTGATTTTTTCAGAACTGAAATGGCAACACACGGGGGGGGGGGGGGGGGTTGGGGGGTAGAGTTTGAAAATTACCCTATAGTGCCGGTTTGTGTCACAAACCGGTACTATAGGTCAGACCCCTTTAGTACCGGTTCATGGCACGAACCGGTACTAAAGGTTAGACCTTTAGAACCGGTTCGTGCCACGAACCCTTTAGTGCCGGTTCGTGCCACGAACCGGTACTAAAGGTGATCGTGGGGCCC
This sequence comes from Triticum urartu, assembly GCF_056163025.1. Lineage (NCBI taxonomy): Eukaryota > Viridiplantae > Streptophyta > Magnoliopsida > Poales > Poaceae > Triticum > Triticum urartu. Next base: position 34,035,125 of record NC_141879.1, on the reverse strand, counting down.
CGGCCTGACGCCAGCCTGTCACCACCCCTTTAGTATTGGTTCGTGGCACGAACCGGTACTAAAGGTTCAACACGAACCGGCATTAATGCAAATCCGTTCGAACCGGCACTAATGGTACCATTAGTACCGGGCCAAAATCAAACCGGCACTAATGTGCTTCATGTTTGACCCTTTTTCTACTAGTGGCAGTGTCCTGAGGAGGACGGCGCTGGGCGTGTTTTTGTTTCCCAACTACGCCTTCATATGATGAAGATGAGCCAGATATGCCTCCTTTAGGGAACTTTGGATGTTTTTGTATCCCTCCTCCATTTTGCCAGAGTTTAGATTATCGCCTGGCCCTCCTGGGTGATAGCTTCTCCAAAACAACGGTCTTCACATATTGTTGTCGTCGTTTTCTTCAGTTACATCCAGAAGTTTCTAGATGTTGCTCCTAAAAACTCCTAGATATCCAAGGTCGCTCCGGTAAGACGAAGGCCCAGAGGCGGCAACGAGCTATGCTCACGGCGCACCGTTGCCGGATGCAGAAGGAAGTTGCCATTTATTTCTTCCTGGACATGCCGATGATTTCTTATTATTGCACAAAAAAATTTGTAAAGGCTATTTTGATTTAATTTATGGTCTTCGGATTTTCTGCAAAAAAAAAGCATACAAGGGTACCACAACAGATTGCAACATCAACCGTTTCCTACACTGTCCATTGCTCTCAGCATCCCTGAAGGCCAGTAGTTGTTGAGAGGCAATGAGGGTCTTAGTCATGTATGACCGAGGACCCGGCATGGCGTGCCTGCACAGTGCAACAAACTCGGGAGAGCATGACCGGGAGTTTATAAACCTGACCAACACTTGGCCTGGATAGCATTTTCCTATTTCACGAGCCAATTTGTGTTTTATTCATTCTTTCTTCTATTCTTGTTTTTGTTTTTGGTTTCTTTAAAGTTATTTTCCTCTGTCCCCTCTTCTCTTTTCTTCTCCTTATTCTATTTCTTTATTATTAATTGTTCCTTTTATTTACGTTTTCATTGTTTATTTTATATTTAATTTTTTAGTGAAATTAATATTTTTCTGTGGCACATGACATTTATTTCAAATCATTAACATCTCTATGGAATTATACGAACTGTTTCCTTGATAGACACTAACACTTGTTGGAAACACATGCACATTTGCATATTAATAGGAAACATATGTATGGCACTAAGTATTTTGTGATCCTATGGGATATTTTCCGCTAGTAAAATAAAAATTTCATTTTTTGCATGGAAAAAATAAACATTTAATTACTCTACAAAAACAAATTTACTAACCATATTAATATATTTTCATAACTCTTAAAAGTGGTTTTACATGCATGTTCTTGTTAAACTGATTTGGGAAAGTATCTTTTCTTTTTAACAATTATAATATATATTTTATAAAAACACATATGTTAATGGACTATGCAAGTGCATGACCTACTTAATTTGGCCCTTGGTGACTCCCTCTCAAGGTGGATGGGGTGTAACATGAAGGCACAATTGCTATTGCTTACTGCGATACGTAGCGAGTGACAGCCAGCATGATTTCCAGCATGGGCCTAGGACCATTAGCGTGTGGCGCTAGAAGGTTATTTCTGTGGTAATTTCATTTCCAGTGGAGCCTATTCGTTCTGGATGTTTTTCGTCCTAGCCTGACGTGGGGTTTCCATTCCTGTGCTTCAGATGGTGTTTTTCTGGAAATCTTTTTCTTCTATGATTTTCTTTCTATTTTTTTACTTCTACTTCTTCATCTTTCAATTTTTTAGAAAAATATATATGATATTTTATACTCCCACAGTCCCGTATACAAGATGGATATTTTTTACATACAAGCTAGACATTATTTCAATACACACTATTTCAAAATGTGTGTTACATAATTTTTACGTACAAGATGAAGACTTTTTAATACAAGTTGAACTATATTTTACAAAAAGATTAATATTTCAAAAACACTCCATGACCATTTTAAAAATCAAAGCTGAACTTTATTGAACATTTTCCATATACAACTTTAAAAAAATTAACGACCCAAATAAAAAATACAAGTTAAACTTTATCAAAATAAACAATTAAGATTTTCTAAATATTTTTTGAACAATGGTTAAATAATAGGCAAGTGGTTTTCAATAAAAGCTGAGCATTATTTGAATACATGGCGAACATTTTTAAACATAGAGAATCAAAGTTGTTCAAATAATTCTTAACACTATATTATAGAACCAATTTTTTTAATATTAATCATTTTGTAATCACATGATAGTGTTGTCAAAAATATTTACGTTTTCCTTATAAGAAGGAAAAAATGAATGATCATATTAAAATAAAAAGCACATACGTTAATGGGTCTGACAACATTGGAATTCATGAAGCGAGCTATTCTCCATGACACATTATTGATTGCAACATGCAATACATAGCATGCAGCAATATGAATTAAGTCTAGTCTATGCTTGGATGATGGGACCTCCTATATCTCGCCAATTGCAAGACTGAACGTTGTGTTGCCTCGAGCGCCACAAAATGGACCAGCCTATAATACCATAGGCTATCTATTTTTATTTCCTTGACCTCAACTTCTTCTTCTTCTTCTTCTTCTTCTTCTTCTTCTTCTTCTTCTTCTTCTTCTTCTTCTTCTTCTTCTTCTTCTTCTTCTTCTTCTTCTTCTTCTTCTTCTTCTTCTTTATATTTCCATTTTAAATGTAATAAAAAAATATGGATCGTGTTAGAAGAGTTATTATATAATATATAAAAAAAATTAGTTTTCAATTATTCATCATATGTATAAAAATGTTTCATTATGTGATTAGTTATTTTTATCATGTATTTAACCAATTATTACTGTATTTATATAAAAATTCAATAATGTACTTAAAATAAATTTTTTTGTCTACTAAAAAATGTTTCCAACATTTTTGTAGAATGTTCATGACACTTTAAAAAATAAGTTCATGCAATTTCTAAAATATTTTTTTACCATTTAAAAAATTGTATGTGATGAACATTTTGGTAATGCATGAGGAACATTTCTAAGAACTTGATGAAAATAAATTATTAAATGATATTTTTATAAACGATGAACATATTGGAAAACATGAAGAATTTTTTCTTATCACAGGACAATCATTTTATTCTATGTGATGAACAATTTTTTAGACATGAGTATTCTTTTATAAGAACACGATGATCGGATTTTTAATACACGCTGAAGATTTGTTTTAACATAGTACAAGCATTTTCTTAACACACTAAGAAATTTTTTAATACATGAGGTACCTAATGTAAATGCTTCACGAACAATTTTTTAACACACTAAGAACTTCTTAATACAAGATGTAACTTTATAAAAAACACGAATGGTTTTTTATTCATATGAGTAATAATGATTTAATGCGTAATGAGAATTTCGCTAATACACGTTGAATCTATTTTGGAAAAAAATCAGGCATTTAAAAAAGAATATTCATGTAATTCAAAATGTGTTCACGCATTTGAAACAAAATATTAATTTATTTATAACAACTATATATATTTGAAATTTAATTTACATATAAACACTTACGTAAGAATGAATTTGTATACATGGTGAATAAATTTTATAGGCGCTGAATATTTTGTAAACAATCAATGAACTTCTTTAAAGTAAGGCATAAATTTTACGAAGAATGTTAAAAAAATTCAAGTACATGATGAATCTCTAGAAATACCCTATGAACATCTTTGAATGACACTATGAACATAAAAAGAACCACAAGAAAAAGGAAAGGAAACAAAAAAAGGAAGAAATGAAGGGAAAAGGAATGGTAAAAACTGAAAAGTGAAACAAATATAGAAAATAACTTTAAAGTACTAGGTATTGTAGAAGCAAGTCATGCAAGAGAAAAACCGAGCAAATTCCACCTAAGGCAAGAGTACTAGAAAAAAACCGTGACACTAGGGTAACTAAGGAAATAAAACTGATGTGCGCTCCGGCACACTAATGAGCGCATAAAGCAAGCGCGAGTTAGACCTTGCAGCAGGTGATGCATAGCATTTGCAAATTAGGGAGGCCATTTTCACGTTTAACTAAAATACACTGATTTTGTAATAAATTGGTTCCATAATACTGCTGAAATATGCCCCGACCAACCAATTATGTTTATCACATACCACAAACCAGGTAAACAAAATCACAAATGTTCATGAATACAATAAGTCTATGAAACAGGAATAGCAACAAAAAGAGAAAAGAAATCAAATAAGGAAAAAGAGAAAATTACCTGATACCACTAGCACTCTAGTAGAAGGAAGTCTAGCACTCTAGTAGAAGGGAGTCATGCAAGAGGGAAAAAACCCAGCAAACTCCACTCGAGTCAAGCGTACCGGCCAAAAAAAACCGTTTACTTTAGGGTACCTAGGAAAGGAAAACCGTTTTGGGCTGAGGCCAAGTAGAAAACGCATCAAGGCAAGCAAGAGTTCGAACTCGTAGTGGGCAATATATATAGAACTTGCAAATTATGAAGGCCGTTTTCACGTTACACACCAACTAAAATACATTGCCCTGAAAAAACAACTAAAATACTTCGGATTTCGTAATAAATCCGATCCATAATCAAGCTGAAATTTGTCTCGGCCAACGAAATATGTTCCTCACATACCATAAACCTGGTAAGAATACGGTAAGTCTAAGCCAGAGGCTCACATGTTCACAAATTCATGCACCACAAGCTGCACCAGAGTTCACAAGAGACATGGTTTGGCGCTGTGTAAAGCTTACAGCATTTTCTCTGATTTATGGGTCTCCTTCAATTACAGGTTACAACACATGCATAAAAGACTGGAGCTCGTGCCATCCCACGAACTCATCCTGGTAGCTACCCTACCTCTACTACGCTACGAGAACGAGATACAGCGGCCAAGCACACGATGCATGGCTCTTTAATTCACTAGCAAGACAACTAAAGCAAACGTACGGCAACGGGATTATGCCGTCGAACACTAACAGCCGCCACGGCGGAAGCCGACACCCCCAGCGGCGACGTCGTAGAGCACCTCGTGCGTCTGCTGCTGCACGTTGCCGATGAAGCCGAGAGCCAGGTCCGAGGAGGTGGCCGTGAAGGCGAGGCATCCCCCGAGCATCACGGCCGGCGGGTCCAGCACCACCACGGCGCCGCCGCCGAACACCAGGGACACGGCGGGCACCCTCACGTTGGTCAGCCCCAGGAAGTCGTAGCAGGTGTCCAGGGTCCCCGTGGCCCCGCTCCTCGGGTACGCCCTCATGGCGCTCCTGAAGGCCCGGCGCAGCGCGCGGTATGCGGTGGGGGGCAGCTGCGTGATGACGGCGCTCGAGTCCATGACCGCCCCGGCGGAGAAGACCACCGGCTGGATCCTGAGCCGGCGCCCCGCCACGACGATGCCCTGGAGCCGCACAAGGTACAGGCTCGGGTTGATGGCGCTCCTGACAAGTGGCGTGGTGGCGAACACGGTCGTGGAGTTGGTCGTCACTGGCCCGCCGATGGAGAGGAAGCCGGAGGCGCTGGCCGGCGGGACGCAGTAGGAGAAGGCATTGCCCAGGGAGCGGGCCGTCTGAGCGAGGAGCGACTGGGCGCCGCCACCGAGGGACATGGTCCCGGCGGTGAGGTCGCTGAACTTGCCGCGCACGGCGTGGCTGCACCCGAACCGGAAGTTGCGGACGGTGGTGCTGCCGCTGATGGTGAGCGTGTCGGTCATGTACGTCCCGGCGGTGGCGCGGTCGTCGCTGTACTCGATGAGGTACCGGCACTCGGCGTTGGCGGACGTGTTGGAGCAGCCGTTGCCGTAGGGGCCGAGGGAGCGGCAGGCGGGCGAGCTGCAGCGGACGGCCGCGGCGGTGCTCGACGTGCTGGGGTCGAACAAGGGGTCCCGCTGCGGGTAGCACTGGGGGATGGGGCAGGGGGCGCACTGGATCCACGGCACGTCCACGGTCGTGTCGATGGCCATGGTCTGCTGGGACGCGACCGTGGGGTCGCCGTCGGCGTCGATCCGCGCCGAGCTGCCGGAGCCGGAGCCCACCTCGAAGGGCGAACGGAGACTGAAGTCCGTCTGATACATCTCCACGTGCGGCTTGGCTGGGTTGAGCACGTCCTCCGCCCCGCCGCTGGCCTTCCTCCGGACATACTCTGTGCGAACCTGGTCCCACCGGAGCATCTCCAGCAAGGACGGCACCGGTACCCTGCCGGCGGACGGCGAGCAGGGGCCGAACGGACGGTGCAGCGGCACCCACGTACCCTCGGCCGATGGAGCCACTGCATGCAAAGAAAAAACAAACACGCATGGGTTAGCCATGAAACCTATGGAGCCAGTGCATGGACATTGATCGATTTGCATGCATGAATGCGTGTACGTTACGAACCCTTGAGGCCGGAGCAGAAGGATTTGGGCTCCAAGTGGCTGCTCGCCACCACATGGTAGCGCTGGCGACCTGCTCCGGCGCCATGGGCAACCGAGGAACTAATGGACAAGAGGAGGATGACGACGAGGGAGCACATTATGGCTTCTTGGTAGCTAGCTCCAGAACACTACGTTGAAAATGTTGTTCCGATTTGGCTCTATATATAGAAGCTTGGTGCTCTCAACATGTAAGGGGAGAGTGTGTTGCATACCACATCGCGTGAGCGTGGACGACTAGCTAACACACTGAGGAAGGAGATGTTAATGATTGTGCCAGCAAAATGACCTACATAATACATTGTCACGTCCACGGATTGAGATAGACCAGCTTCAAGAAAAACACTAGTATTATTGAGAAGATTGCTCAATGCAACGAATCATAACAAGGTATTTTAATAGTACGCACTAACTAAGATTCATATCAACGAACAAATCTCATTGTGTGTTTTTGCATTATATTGTACTTTTGGATGAATTCAAATTGTGTGCTTTGTATGTTTGAAGTGTGTGTGTAATACTGTAAACCCTCAATTACAAACTCTAAACCTACATAAAAGAACCTACACTAAAATGACAAACCCTAAACTTAAATGGAAAACTCTAGCCTTGATAGACAGGTCCTAACCCTCAACGGCAGACGCTAACCCTGGACGACCAACCGTAAACTTAAGTGACAAACTCTAACCCTAGGTGATCTACCTACCACCAACTCTCCTCCATCGTTCGGTCTGCATCTAATGAAGTGCAACCCTTCTTCTTTCCTCTCCAAACCTTACCTTCTTTGGAGATGCGTCGCTGGCCGTGACATCCCTCGAGCAGCAGTCAAAACTACAAGGCCCTATACCCGCAGCAATCAACCTGTTACCACACTTCCACCGACGATGTCATGGGTAACCACAACATAACCTCTCCAACTCGGTCTTGGCGAGGCCTCGTCGACAACACAGTTCCGGCCGCGTCGCCCCCATCTACACCTCTATGTCACTTTGCCCTCATGAGGGAATTGACTGAAATGACCCTATTTTTTGGGTGACTCTATATTAGCAAATGTGACAAGATAAATAGTACTGGCGAGAGCTCGAGCAAATTCTTGAATATTACAAAACCATTGAGTTACTTTGTATTCGTGTCAAATAAAACCTCATTGTGTTTATTTACATTATCATGTGTATCTATGTGTTAGGTAGAAGTAGCAGCAGTAGCACTAGTAGTGTAAACCCTTATTAGGATTGGAGGGAGTAATATTTACAAGGCTTACTGCCTGGTACTAATATTTGAACCTACACCTTGCAAGTTTTGTTGGCCATAACTCCTCGATTAGTAAGCATTCATAGTTTACCGAAATATACTGCATAGATTTGTCATTAAAAAGTAAAAAAAACTTTAGTTAATTAATTCTCCATTGCGACACTTTGCAAAAAAAAGATTCTCCATTGTGATAAAAAGGTACTAAAACTGTTAATTAAGAGTATATTTTTGCTCAACTTTAAATATGCAACCATGAGCATACGCCAGTGCCATGACGTCAGACAGTTGGACGTCGGGCTGTGACGTGGATGCAGAGCGCACCAGGCAGCAGTGCAGCCGCACCGCGACCTGACTTCCGAGTCTTTCCCGGTGCCTTCTCTATTTACCACGCCCAAGCACCTACTCCTACTAGCTGGTTGCTCCAGCTCGGTTGCCATGCATAAGGTAGCTTTTTTTTTAGGCAAATGCATAAGGGGTAGCTAGGTCTGGGTCTAATAATAGTGGAAGCCCACTTGGCTGGTGTCAGTGGAGGGACAGCCCATTTACTTGTCTTCCATTCGAGGCACAGGGACCTGAGCTGCCTCTCGCAAAGTGGCCTGGTCGGCTGCACTCTAGTGTCGTCAGGTGCACGTACTAACTTTTCAAGAGAGAGTGTACCGGAACTCTACTCATTTATCTTTTGCCGATTATTAGAGATGATTTTTCTCGCGAGATGATTATTAGAGAGACGATTAAACACCATCTCCATGCATTATTTGTGAGCGACACCGTGGGAGAGCATGCTCTCTTCTCATGTGCTGAACCATGAGAAACCCTTGGATTCTAGAATCTTTAAACAAGATTAGAGACATACGATCAATATTATATACCTATGTTGGATTGATTGGAGGCCGGCCGGCCGGCTAAATGGATTGAGGATCCATACATTCGTGGCTGCTGCGTGCCTGCCAAGGGAAGAATAGGAGAATATCAGGTGATACCATCACTTAAGTGCTATCATGATACCATTTTTTTTTATTTTTTGATATGTTGAAAAAATTCGAAAATAATTGTGAATGTTCGTCGCATATGTGTCTACACCCTCTAAAAAATTCAGATCAAAATCCTAAATACACAAAGAGAAGCAAAAAAGAGAAATCCAGATATGACTAGTGTCGTTTTTGACACTTCATCCTTTTGTCTTTATTAACACTATTCATGTTGCATTTCTCTTTTTTGATTCTCCTTTTGTATTTCGGATTTTGATCTGAATATTTTAGAACTTGTAGACACATCTGTGATGAACATTCATATTTTTTTGACACATCTAATGTTAAAAAAATTCCAACTCGTATCATAGTAGCACTCAACTGAATATTTATCTACCAGGCAGGTGCTTGTGTCTCCAAGTGCAGGAAAGTGAGGGGCTTCTTCAATCCACATACTGTACAACTCAATGCGCTCTGCCATCTTGGCTCTCTTAACTTCTATACACTGTTGTCACATGTACTACTACTACCTAGAGAGTAACGTGCGTGTAGTAAATGGTCGCGGAAGACTCGGCAGGTCGCGCCGCTGCTGCAGTGCACCGCAGCCTGCTACTGGCACCCCGCCCGAACGTGGTACATATACAGTGTCGTGCATTCACATCGATCGCAGCGTGTCCATACGACGATGTAAGTAAAGACGCACCACATCCTCCTGCCGCGCGCGACGTGGATGGCAGGTGAGCCTGACGGGACATGTGCCGAACAGAGGCGGACGAAGAGGACACATGAATCATTTGTTTTGTGTCCGTCTCCGACTTAAATCTGTCCCAAATTTGAAACTGAGCTGTGTCCAAATGGGCATTAAACAGACAAAAAATGAAAATAGGTCCGTGTGTTGGGCAGTTTTTGTTTGGCCCTGCAGCCAAAGACAAACACAAACAAACAAAATGGGTTCGTTTCTTCCCAAATTGAGACAAAGTGGGGGAAGACTTGCGGGAGTCCGAACAGCAGACACGTAGGACTCCGACACCCCCGGCCCACCCAATCCCCCTCCCGGTCCCATTTTCTTCCATTTCGCCTCTTCTCCCCATTGCTTTTCATCCGCACCATCCACCTCCGCCGCCGTTGTTGTACTTCTCCGGTCGCTACAGAGACATTGTCGGACGTCCGCAACCAGCACCGTCGCGCCCACTCACCTTTATGACGGAGCTGTCAATTAGAGCGTTAGAGCATGAAATCATTAAGATCCTATTGGTTGTTCGTCGACTAATAAAATCTTCAAAGACGATTAGAGACGCTTAATATACCGATGCTGTATTGATTGGAGGCCGGCCGGCTGAATGGATGAGGATCCGTCCAGCCACGCACGGCTGGCTATACGCATGCCCGCTTGCCTGCCTGCCTGCCTGGCAGAGTGCCAGTATGAGTTAATTGTACAGAGGAACGTATACCTTACTGTCGTTGAATCAATTGTGTATAAGTGCAGTGCAGCAACACGAGCTGCACGCCGAGTCTTGCGCGATCACACGCTAAGCTGGCTAGAGAGTAATAGCTCCGCTGCCACACACAGGCTAGGGCTAGGGCTAATCAAGTGCTCCGTTCAGCTCGGTAGCTATGCAGCAATGGAAGCTCGCATGCCTGTCAATGGAGACAGTCCACTTGCCTGCCAATGGAAGCAAAGGCACCAGACCTGCCTCTCGCCAAGTGCTTTGCCTAAAAATTCACTGCATAGTTATACAATGCGGCCGGGCTGCTTTTTTCACCTTCGAACCAATCATCATGTTGTGTAGCTGTTTACATTTAAAAGAAGAGACGATGCTGATGTTTTTTTTTTGAAAGGATGCCGAGATGTTGTTGTTTCACAAAGCATGGTCACGGCTCTATATGTATCTAGCTACGTACGCGCATCCACTTGTCCTACACCGATTGAATGTGATGAAGAATTGATCGCAACAAGTGTCATGTGGAACCTGCAGAACTGATTGAGCATGCAATACTACAATGCAATCCATGTATAATCACGTCGAGACTGGCTCGTCCTCCTTCCTTCCGCGACCATTTACTACACGCACGTTGCTCTCTCGCTAGGGCCAGCCAGTACTACGCTTCAAGTTAGAGCATGGTTAATAGAAGAGCCGGCAGCTGACTCTGTACTCATGCCATGTCATATATAGCCTTTGTGAAAAAAATCGCATATAATAAGGCTGACGTGTAAGTTGGCTGTAGCAATTAATGTTTGCATGCATGGGTAAGAATGCAAACGCATTTGATTGGAAGAGGGAAAGAAGCGTCAGCCTTCAGCCCCTGCATGCATTCTTTTCTCTCGAGTGCAGTGCTACAGCCGGGCGATTGCCCAAGCGCCGGCCTCTTCCTCATTCCAACTTTCTCTCTCCTCCAGCTAGTATTTTTGCTGATCTGGACAGCTTATAGCCTGCTGACTCAGGCTTACTATACTTGCTCTTATGGCTGCAGGTGTGATAACACTGTAGTATCGTCTGTCGATTGATGAAGCGCCCCCACCTTCCTTCCCTTGGAGACACGAGCACCAGCCTGGTAGATGCGTTGTCTGACAAAAATAAATAGCAGCACGAGCAGAAATTGGATGGATCAGGCTATCCATCCATACATAGAATATTAAAATCTTACTCGATGATTTAGATTGACCAAAACCGTTCATAACACAAATCAGGCCGGCTGGATCGATCTTTGTAATTGACAAGGAAACACAAAGTAAACTCTTGTACAGATGTACTCAACAATTGGCTGTATTTATGTTAGAGACGGGCTCAAAAGATTAGAGATGGTCAGAGACGTTCTTCGTGCGTTATAGATTTGTGAGCGACACCGTGGGAACCAGACACTCTCCTCATGTATGTCTGCCGGCTATAATACGTGCATGGATGACGATCCATCCTTGGCTTCATGGCCTGCCAAGTGCCAGTATGAGTTAATTGCAGAAAGTACATACCGTACTTCCATATTGAATGAAAATCAACTGTGTAGGAGCGCAGTGCAGCAGTGCGAGATGCCCACCGAGTCTCTCACGGGGTGGCTAGGGCTGTCATGGAGTAGCCACGCGGATCCACTTGTCCTACATCGATTGAATGCAGCTTGGTTGCATTGCAAGCAGTGGAGTGCATGCAATGCAATGCATGCGCAGTCACGTCGATCCGCGACGAGCACTAGCTAGATAGCTGCAGTGCAGCGAGGTGACCTGCCTGGGCCTGCGTCTTCCTTATATGGATATATGTTGACCTACCATTGCCAATCGATTCTTTAATTTGCGGCGCCATTTACTACTGTACCAGCTTTGTTAGTACGTCGAGAAACAAGTTTATGAGACGAGGGCGAGACGAGACGAGACGACGTGATGGAGCTGGTAGCAGGCCGGGGACGCAGGGTACTTACGAGAGCAGAGATACATTGGCCACTGTTTGCAGGTACTCTGCACGCCTGTACGTCCTCTGTTTGCAGGTACTCTGCTTCTGTTTACTGCGACATCAAAGCTGGTTGGTAGGTCGATTCTCTAGTTGGTTGGCCTGCCGGGGTAATGAAGAGACACCGGGTACATAATACTGTGGTTTAGTCGAATGTTATAATGCTGGTCTTCCGGTGCACTTAAGAAACACACGGGTTGTTAATGGAGAAGAAAGTTAGTTGTGGAATGGGGCTGAGCATATGGTGGAATTGTTTTGAGCAAGAAAAGAAATAAAACATATAAAGCTACTCCGTCTGTTCCAAAATTATTGTCGTGGTTGATATATGAAGCAGATGGACGAACAAAGAAGATGAAGAAAGAAAAGGGATAGCCATGTGAATTGAGAAGAGACGGAGAAACAAAAAAGCAAATATATTTAATGATTTTGATGGTTGAGACAGTAGCTGGTCAATGCCATTAAAAATGTTACTTCCTCCTATCCAAAATAAGTGTCGCAGTTTTGAACTATTTTTTCAACAACGGTTCAAAACAGCGACACTTATTAGGTAGTACATTTGTATTATTTAAAATTTGGCTACACTAATACAAGTAAAATCATGAAAATCAAATCAACATGATATAATTAGTTCACCATCCATAAATTCTAATAGAAACTTGTGAGTATAAAACAAGAAATTGCTGCCACAATTAATTTTGTTGAATTAAACAAATTGATACAACCAAATAGAGATCATTAATAACACAATATAAATCAACAAAGGAGAAACTGGCCAAAGGATTTTATTTGGCCATCAAGGTCTCCGGGTGTGGCCGAATTCACTGTTTTGACCCTTTTTTGAAACTTCAGCACGATCTGACACCCCTTTCAAAAAAAATCGTTATCTGACCATTTTCCTACCACAATTGGGCTCAGCGGCAGCAGAACACAGTCTACCGCCATCGCCTCCGGCAGTAGGGTAACAACAGACGGCTAACGGTCCATCAATGATGCTGACGTGGATGAGTCGCCTAACGCCAGAGGCGATGGCGGTAGGTTGTGTTCTGCTACCGCGGGGGCCAATGGCGGTGTGGCCCCCAGCCCCCCACCCATCCATTCACCCCCCACGCTCTTCTTCCCTTCCCCGAGCTCAGCTCCTCTCCTCTCTCTCTCCCCCACCCAAGCACCTTCTAGATCTCTCTCCATTGCTTGAGATTTGTCCGGTAAATTTGGAGCATTTTCATCACTCAAGGTACCTCTCTCACCCTCTCCTTTTGGTTGGTTGGAATCATCTATTTCGGTTGCATTGCTCACGTATTTGCAAACCCTAGTTCTTGCTCTTCTGTGGTGAAATCGGGGCCTTAATAGATGACTCAAAGAAGATAACCGGTGCCATCCTACAATTTGAGAAGTAAACCTAAACTCTAACCCTAGTATAATCCCTAACCCTAACGCTAGATCTTGTTACCAACAACAATGTTAGGCATACCACACATATTCAAGCAAAACCATAACCCTAAAATGCATCATACCTATCATGGTATTTTCACGGTAGATGCCATGGGATGGCTTATCTCGTGTGGCTAAGAACCAATGAGCGATGACGGTGTCCAGATGCGGTCCGGACTGGCAGTCCAGATGTACTTTATCCCGTAATCCGGAGACAAACTAGGGGACCTTTGCGGGCATCCAGACCGCTGCCACGCTTGCGTCTGACTGCCCTGGCCCACCCAAACTCCCCTCCCTCACCAGCACTTGCTTCCCGCCCTAAATGGTCAGCGCCGCTCCGAAGTGTCAGTGCCACATCCACGCTCGGCTAGAGCAGATGCGACCTCTCACTGTCGCCAGCCGTGAGAGCGTCGCTCGCCGCGCTTACCAGTGCACGCGACTGCTCCACGTTCAAATAACACCATGGCGGTCGGTCGCCTGCATTAATGATATGCAATTGTCGAGGAACCTACTTCAACGCTAGTCGCCTGCCAGTCTGCCGCCCTCCATTTACCACATCGTCGTGGCGCATTGCCATCTGCTGCACTATATAAATTCCAGCCCTGTCCATAGCCGTAGTCATCCGTAGGTCCATTTCTCCTCTCCGCACCACGCCCGCCATGGCCTCCTCGGGCTCCAAAGCCCTTTGGGACAACCTCTCGTCCGAGTAGAAGAAGGAGATAACCGCCAATGTTGTCGGCAGGCAGACGGAGCCGGCGGCATGCCCATCGGCTCTGGCGAGGCCCGTGTGCACTACACAGACATGCTGCAGGAGGAGCAGCAGGCTCAGTTCAGATAGGTGTAGGCCGACCAGGCCTACAACCGCAGCCTCCTCGAGGAGCACCCGCGTGCGGAGGAGCAACTCATCGCCGGCACGTACATCCTGTCGGACAACGATGTGGCGGAGCAGGAGACGCTGCTCGACTCCTACCGCTCCACCGGCAACATCCACCGTGACCGCTGGCGTCACTGGCAGTATCAGGCGGAATTGGTGGCCACCTACACGGAGTTTGACGAGGCAGTAGGTGAGGTGAGGGGCAAGAGCGACGATGAGGAGGACATCGCCAGCTCTGCCATGGTCGGGCCCCGCAATCACAATCACGAATCCGGCATGTTCGGTTTATATGAAAATTGTAATGAATTTCATCTGGTTATATGAATATCTGCCGTGTTTGCATGAATCTCGTCGGCTTTATATGAGAATCCACTGTGTTCGCATGAAATTTCGTCGAGTTAGTTCAAACAGTGGATGGAATGTATGCAGGCAGCGTTGGTTGGTCGGTTCCGGCATCAGTGTCCGCAGATTGGTTCCCTGTGTCCGTGGACGAATTCCAGAGAATATTTGAGGGTTGGCGTTGAAGATGCCCTAACATCCTTCTTTTTGCAAGGTGCAACTGAACAACTTAAGTCTTAAAACTCCTAAGGGCGCCTCTGATTTACCGAAATATGAGGTCCTAGTGTACAATATAATGCTTAAGGGCATCTCAGATAATGACCCGCAGACAGGCATCCATCCACGAACACTAATGCTGGAGCCGACTATTCATAGATATCCCTTATATGTCCGGCAGTAAAAGAAAATTTGAAATTCAAATACGTCTGATCCATAGTGTGTGCCAGATCACAGTGGTGCCGGATCACACCATATCCCGATCACAACCAAAAAGATGCACGTATTCTTAGTTTTTAAATTTCCGATCACAAAAGAATATCAGTCCGACAATCCATGTAAACAAATAAACTTTCTGTTTTGCCGGACCGGCAATCCGAGCCTCCACGCTCATACTGCCATCGCCATCGTCTTGGGCGCTGCCGCTGCCTCCTTATCCGCCTTGGCCGCCCTCTCCAATTCATCCTTCTTCCACTGCTTCAAACAAACAACTTGCACGATCATTCTTGCGTCCTCATCTAAATTCTCCATCTTCAAGCTTAGCATCTTCACGTCGTCTGAGGCACTCTGATCACCACCTTCTTCTCCTCGAGCTTGATCTTCTTCTCTTCAAGCATGGTCTTCCTCTCTCGGAGCTTGAGCTTCTTCTCACTTGCCGTCATCAAAATGTTAAACCTCTCGGCATTGCATGCCTCCTTGGCGTCCGAGCGCTACGTATGCCTCCTCCATCTTCGTCAAGATGTCTTCGAACCTCTCTATCATCTTAGCTTGCGTACCTTCTCGCTTCGTCCTCTCCTCCTCCCACTTCTTTCCCAAGAAGCCTATTCTAACCTTCTTGGGCGATTCTTTTGTTCGGTCGGTTGGATCAGTGGTTTATTCCTAGGTGTCTTGGGTAACGGTCTTGGCAATGTATAGGTTTCACTTGGGCAGTGTACTCAATTTCAACCAACAATGCATGATGGTGAAGGTTTTCTTCTCCAACTTCAAGAACACACTACACGGACGGGAAGGCTACAAAATAAAACATTGTCAACAATGCATATCCGGCTACAAATGATTAACAAAACAATGCAAATCCGACTACAAATGATCAACAAAACAAAGCGTATCCAACTACAAATTATGTACAAACAGTGCATATCCGGTTGCAAATAATCAACAAAATGATGCATATCCGGGAAGTGATCTACAAAACTATGCATATCCGCCTATAAATTATGTACAAGACAATGCATAGATATCCTGCAAGAAATGATGTACACAACAATGCATATCCGGCTACAAATAGTCAACAAAACATTGCATATCCGGACATAAACTATGTACAAAACAATCATGCTACATATTTTTTTACAAAATAATGCATATCCGGCTGAGAATCATCAAGAAAACAATGCATAGCCGGCAAGTGATCTAGAACAATATGCATATATGCCAAAACGATTTACAAAACAATGCATATTCGGCTGCAAATCATCAACAAAACAATGCATATCCGGTAAGTGGTCTATAAAACTATGCATATCCGCCAAAAATGATCTACAAAACTATGCGGCTACAAATGATCTACAAAACAATGCATATTTGGCCAAATGATGTACACATATTAACAACTTACCGGCTCGGTGATTTGTGCACTACTAGGCCACCGTGCGATGAGTTGTCTCAAGCGCCCGCAATACTTCGACACAGCCTCTTGGATAACATCGAGTAAATAGCATAAAACTACTACTTTATAGGCTAGCGTTCCAAAAAACTACCGGTTTTTAATTTTCCTCGTATAACTACCAAATGTGTGGTAGGTTGTTTCAAAAAAACCAAATCGTCAAGTCTTTATCAGCCGACTAGGATTATGACAAGTCGGGCCCGCATGTAAGATAACCATTTGTTTGACCGTTTACTTTGACCGTTAACTTACATGTGGGTCCTGCATGTATGTTTTTTAGAACGCAATCGGGTCCCTGTAAGTTTTATGAAAAAAGTGAATTTTCTGAAAAAGCAATCGGGTCTCGACAGCAGCCAGGAGCTCGATCCCGCTCGGCAGGGCAGCGATGCTTCCTCCGGCCGGCGAGCCGTGCCTGCAGCGGCGGAATCCACGCCGCCCACCACCTGAGGCCGGCCAGCCGCGCCCATAGCGGCTGGATCCGCGTCGGTCATCGCCTGAGGCCGGTGAGTCGCGCCAGCAGCGGCCGCTATGTCGGGCCTCGCCTGCAGCCACCGCCACGCCATGACTCCCCTGCCGCCTCGCCGTGCCTTGCCTGCGGCCACGCCATGACTTGCGACTCGCCTGCCACCACACCGTGCCTCGCCTGCGGCCGCCACCATCCCCTGCCGCGAGCTCCTCAAGCTCGACGCGACGGCCTGCGCCGCTAGTGGAGTGCACACCTCCCGTCGCCGCAGACAAGGCCGGCCTTGTCGCCACCGTCGCCACCAGGAGCTCCGGCGAGCACCTACCACGACTGTTGGGATGATGGGAAGGAGAGGGAGGGTTGTCGCCGGCTTGGGATGGGGGAAGGGGTGCCGGCTTGGGGGGAGGGTCGCCGGCTTGGGGCGGAGGGTCACCGGCTCGGGAGGGGAGGGGGTCGCCGGCTCGGGAGGGGAGAGGGCCGACATGGGAGGCACAGAGGAGGGAAGAGAAGAGATAGAGGAAGAAGAAAGAGAGGAGGAAGAGGAAACTTACATGTGGGCTCCACATAGTAGCCAACTATGCATCGCACAACAGCTCGTCCTCCCCATGCTGAAGCTTTCTTCTCTACCCCTTTTCTTTACATCAGCTGGATCATCATACTCGTCGTCCTCCTCATCACCTTGTTGTCCATCCGCTCGATCCTGGTGCTGTGTGTCTGTGCCCAGCTAGGTGTATGTGCCGACTGGGTGTAGCTTACCTGGGTGCCCGTCTGAGTGAATGTTGCTGGACTAGGTGTACTAGGATCCCACTGGTGTACGAGCCGTCCTAGGTGGGCTTTGAGTCATCCACCTGCCAATCCTCATAGCAACCTCCTCCTCATCCGCCTTCCTCATGGATTATGTAGAAAATATCCATGTCCGTGTCGTAGTACGCCGACTCTCCTGCTTTAGGCATACCAGTGAACACCGTGCAGGCACCCATCAGCTTCCTGTCCGACGTCCGTGTCCAGACCAGCTGCGGCGATGAACATTCTGAGAAAAGCACCTCCATCATGTTGAAGTCAACGGTGAAAGGCACATGACACGCGTCGGTTGTCGTGGACTGCCTACCGAGTTGCTTGGCCGTGTAGAACTACAGATCCTTGTAATGCTTGGGCCATGGCGGTGTATGCACGGTCGGCAAATATGGGGCCCCGACCTCCACCATGTCCGTGACCAGGAAGCCCGCCGCCACGTATGCTACCCGCATGCCCTCTGCCAGCCTTTTAATTCTTGGGTATTTTTGCCTTTGTGGCCTTCGCTTTAACGCAACGATTTTGCCGTGTCGCCGAATTGATTTTTCGGGCGAGCGTGATGCTCGGATCCTCCACCATCTCCGTCTCTGGCAGGTTCTCCTCCGGCTCCATGCGTCGGCTGAGTGAGGGAAGAAGAGAGTAGGGTATTGGGTGGAGATCGAAGGGATGAAAGAAGAAAGTAGGGTATTTTGCCGCGGAAATAGTGCGGCCAGGTACAAAAGTCCGGGCTCTGCCTTACTTTTGGTGGGCATGGGGTGTGTGAAACCTACGTGGCTTGTGTCCAGGCTCCAAAAAAGCCCCCTTGGTTTTGTTTCGGCTTTGCTGAAAAATTGTGGTCCGAACGGCTCCGTGGACTGATTGGAGGCTGTGTTGGAGGAGGGAGAGAGAGTGAGAGTGCCTCTAGAAGGTACTCCCTCCGATTCATAATAAGCGTTTTAGTTTGAGCTAAGGTTGAATTAAGCTTAGTTTAAAACTGCGACACTTGGCCGTTGGATCAAGATCTGTCGGTGGAGAGCAAAGTGGCTGAAACAAAAGAAAAAGATCAGTCGCCTAGTCGCTCCCATAAATACATATCGCGGGCGTGCTTCTCTCCATCATTCACGCAGACGCAATGGTAGCTAGTGCCACGAACGTAGTACATCTCTAGTTATAACGATCGTTGGCTCAAGTTATTACTAGCAAGTACACCAAACCTACATCGATATCAGATGGCCGAGCAGGGGAACAAGACGACGAGCTGGTGGAGGAGGTTCCGGTGGCTATACGCGGTGCGGTGCACCTTAGCGTGCGTGGTCACCCTGGTGGCCGTGGCAGTGATCGTCCGGGCGGTGGTGGTGATGCTCCGCCCCGAGAAGCTCCAGCTGAAGCTCGCCGCCGGCCGCGTAGCTACCAACTACATACCGTCGCTGCCACCCCCGGGCAACGAGGTGCGGCTCAAGTTCGTCCTCAGGGCCTACAACCCAAGCGGGCGCGCCACCCTCGAGTACGCCAACGTCACCGTCCGGCTCACGGACGCGTCGTCGTCATCTTCTTCGGCGGAGGCGCCTACAGCGAGGATCACCGAGTTCGACCTTCCGAAGCCCATCGACGTGACGCAGCAGACATTGAGCGAGGTGCTCGTGCCGTTGTCGCTGGTGCCGGAGGAGGATCTACCGATGCGGTACGTGCGCGCGCTCTACGAGGGGCGCGGCGTGGCCGGCGCGGAGATGGAGCTGAGAGGGGTCTTGTCCACCCACGTGGCGATGTCCACCACAAGTGTCCTCACCACGTACTACTGCTGGCCGGTGACCATCGCCGTCGGCCCGGGCGACTACGCCGCCGCCGACGTGGCCTGCTTCGACAAGTTGGACGCCCCGGCTCATGTGTGATCAATCAAGCGGCCGGGCTAGGCTACCTGTCGACCAAGCTAGCTAGCTAGCTACCTAGCTAGGTATGGGTGTGGTACATGCCTCTAGACTGTAGTAGGCTCGATGATCCGTGCACGTTTGATGCGTTGCTATGCTGAGTATTTGCGCTGAATTAACATACCTTTTCTGATTCTCTACCGTGTCGATCGAGTTGTGAGCTTATTTTTTAGTTGACATACCCCACAAGTATATTGCCAAATAATTTTGGAAATTTTTTAGTTTATTTGCAGGGATTACCTACTCTTAGTGCTTATTGCAGAGAACAACTATCGTCCAATTTTGCAACAAGGTTTAATCCAACGTTTACCACAATAGACATGATTCCTTTAGAGTGGTTGCCATGGAAAGTTGGTCCAATAAACCATATAATAACCATCCTAAAATTCATATTTTGTCGGCAAAATATTTATTTTCAGTAATTAATAATTAGGGCGGTATGAGTTTTTGTTTTGCAACAATACCAAATGACACTGTATTGAGTAAAAAAGATGTTTCATTAAACAATTGTTAGCTACACGCTAAAATTCGTACACATTTTTTATAGTTACTAATTAAATAATTATTTTCCCCTTAATTTTGAAGGATATTTAGTGTTTAGTTAATTCTGCCACCCGTCAGAAATAATTTTCACCCCCCTAAATGATGGATTAGACCTGGTTGCACGAAATAGTCAGACTAAATCCCATTATTGGTTGGTCAGCCAACTATTGGAGACTCTCGTGGCCAGGATTGTGCTAAGCATCGGGCAAGTCTTGGGCCAAACACTAGCTACAGTGGTAAACTCACTACAGTACTGGAAGCAATTTATCCTCATGACCCAGGCCATGGCCCTGGTAGCCTTGGGCTTGTCTACGTCCTGATTGGAGATAAACGACTGGTCGTGGAAGCTGACTATGGTATCATCTATCGATATTGTTAAGAGTACATCCTAAAAAAATATTGTTAAGAGTAAAAAGAAATCTATCGATATTGTTTGGCATCGGTGCTTGACTAGCTGTCCAGAGGGGTGTGGGCACCTCAATCCCCGATCAACAATGACAGTCGAAGTTGTCACATTACGCCCGTTGACCATGTCGATGCCCAAGAAAATGCTACGGCTAGTCTCTCCTTTTGTTGATTTATATTGTGTTACTGATTCGTATTTGGCCGCATCAATTTCTTGAATTCGATGGAATTAATTAGGCAGCAATTTTTTGTTTTATTCTCCCAAGTTGGTATGATGCACTGATTATGTGATGTAGATTTGATTTATCATGATTGTGCATGTGTTTGTGTAGTCATGAAGAGGAAAACAATGTATTCGTTTCTAAACAACTATAGACATATTAGATCTTCATGATAGTCTTTCTGTTTTTTTGCGGGGGAGATCTTCTTGATAGTCATCAAGCCAAATTTATATTAATATAAAACATATTCTCTAAAACCACGACACTTGTTTTGGATCGGAGGGAGTAACATTTTTGTAATGCCATTGGCCAGTTCCCGTGTCAACTAACAAAGGCCTTTATTTGCTTCTTTTTTTCCTTTCTTTCTCGGCCTCTTCTCAATAGAGATGTCTATCTCTTTTCTTTCTCCCTCTTCTTCATTTGCTCCTCCATCTCCGTCATGCTAGCTTCCTAATGTTTGAGTCTTTTCTTGCTCAAACAATTCAATCAAATGCTCTGCCAGTCAGCCCTATTCCACAATTAAAAGTTTCTCCATGGAACAGCCAATGATTATTATCAGCATAAACACGTTGATTAAACCACATTGTGACGGCTCAACTTACTATCGAGCTACGCGGATCCACTTGTCCTACACCGATTGAATGCAGCTAGCGTACGCGCAGTTAGTTGCAACTTGCAAGCAGTGTCACCAGCAAAACTCATTGAGCATGCAATGCATGCGTAGTCACGTCCACACGCTGGCTCTACTAGCTAGGTGCGCTGCAAGTATTTTACCCGCTAGCTCTGCTAGCTAGGTGCACTGCTGGCTGCCAATGTAGAGTAGTACGTACCAATGCACTTGCAATAAACTTGTTGCATCCTTGTTCTTCGCCATACCAACAGAGCTACTTCCTCCGCTCCGAATTACTTGTCTTAGATTTGTCTAGATACGGGGATATCTAGCACTAAAATATTTAAGACAAGTAATTTAGAACGGAGGGAGTAGTAGTAAATGACACCGCAAAAGACTCGCTCGATTAGCAGCTCAATACCACATCCATATAAAGAAAGACGCAGGCAGGCCGCGCCACTGCAGCCTGCAGTGCACCTACCGAGTAGAGCCAGCGGGTGGACGTGAGGGCATCTCCAGCCGCGGCCCCAGGAAGGTCTCCCCAGGCGTTTTTTTTTTGCGTCTGCGCCGAAAAAACGGCCCAGTCGCGCCCCCAGGAGCCCGATTTTCGCCGGCCTGGGCCGAAAACAGCGCCGGCGGACCCAGCCCGAACCCGGCGCGCTGGGGGGCGCCCGGGAGCGCCGGGGCGAACTGTTTTGGCACGAAAAAACTGCGGACCAGCCGCGTCAGGGACACGGCGGCTCGTCTTCCCCCAACTGCCTTGGTTCCTGCGAGAAGGCCGACGACGATGATGGCGGCGACGGCGGCGACGACTTCAGCCCCTTTCTTTTTTAGATTAGGTTAATGTAATGAAAATGCGCGAATTTCACCGAAATTTGCCATGTTTGGCCGAAATTTAACTAGTTTTTATCATAACTGTGCCGAACGGTCCTTCATTTTTTATTTTAATACGCGTCTGGGGGCGGCCCTGGGGGCCGACGGCTGGGGACCGACTCGCCCCCAGGGTCATTTTTTGCGCCGGCTCAGCCCCAGACGGCGCTTTTAGACGCCCCTGGTGGGCCAACGGCTGGAGATGCTCTGACTACGCATGCATTGCATTGCATTGCAACCAAGTGCGCGTACGCTAGCTGCATTCAATCGGTATACGGGAAGTGGATCTGCCTGGCTAGATACAAGTGGA
Source organism: Triticum urartu (assembly GCF_056163025.1). Lineage (NCBI taxonomy): Eukaryota > Viridiplantae > Streptophyta > Magnoliopsida > Poales > Poaceae > Triticum > Triticum urartu. The sequence continues at coordinate 34,012,409 of NC_141879.1, read as the reverse complement.
GTAGTAAGCTGAGCCGTCACAATGCTTGCAGGAACAACATCATTGCGATACTTGTTCTCTTTTTCAGAAAGAAATCAGCAACCCGGCATATACATGAATATTGGTTCGAATCTAAAAACACCTACCTAGAAGACTACCTAGGAGTAAAACATACATGCCCCACTCTTATTGGTTGATTCCTTCATTCATATCAGGAAACAAGAAACGAGGTGAGAGTTAATGTATCATGCCTAAGTGTTTTGGATTATTTGGTTTCGTAAGGTGACACCGGTATGAAGAGTTTAGTTGATGATGGCATTTGGCTAGAGGCAGATCAGATGCCTGTACCTGTTTCCATTGACAGACACGTGAGCTTCCATCACTCCGTAGCTACCTAGCTGCGGGAAGCACTATTTTTTTTTTAAAGAACGTCCATAGCAGCCGAGCTACTCTAGCAAGAGCTAGTTTGTGACCGCGAAAGACTCCGCGTGCAGCTCGCATTGCTGCACTGCGGTCACACACAATTGATTGAACCAAACTACGGTACGTATACGTAAGCTTAGGCAAAATGTGGCTGCCACAAAAAGTATGGCTCACAAAATAACCATCACAAGTGTGGCAAGATTTAACAAAAAGTTGAGCCTATGACATATGGACCAAGTGGCTAAAAAAGTGTGGCAAACTACAAGTATGGCAATAAACCAAACACATGCCTAAACTATTGTGGCATGACTAAGATTAGGCGTGGCAAGCTTAGACTACAAACCAAACATGCCCGTACTCTCTACAATTAACTCATATATACTGGCACTCAGGCAGGCAGGCATGCATATGCATTGATGGAATGCCATCCATGTAACCGGCTGGGTCTCCAATCAATAAAACAACGTCTTTTAATCATCTCTTATCTTTTCAAAGGATTATTTTTAGTGGACCAACAACCCATTCAACCCAACGGGTTTCATGCTGTCAACACATGAGAGAAGAGCATGCTCCCACGGTGAGGATTGAGATATACGAGCAGCAAGAAAAACACTAGTATTATTGAGAAGATTGCTCAATACAATGAAACATAACAAGCTATTTAATAGTGAACACTGAATAATATTTGTATCGACCAACAAATCTCATCGTGTGTTTTTGTATTATCTTGAACTTTTGGATGAATTCACATTATGTGTTTTGTATATGTGTAATATTGTAAAGCCTCAGTTACAAAGTCTGAACCTACATGACAGAACCTAAAGCGAAACGAGAAACCCTAAACTTAAACGGCAAACAATAGCCCTGATTGACTAGTCCTAACCCTCAATGGCAAACCTTAACCCTAGATGACCATCCATAAACCTAAGTGACAGACTCTGACCCTAGTTGACCTGCCTACCATTCAGTGGCCTTCATCGTTCGGTCTGCATCTAACGCAGCACAACCCTTCTCTTTCATCTCCAAACCTTGCCTTCTGTGGCGACGCGTGGCCGGCCGTGGCATCTCAGAGCTCGGGTTCCATCAAATCCGAGCGACGGTCAAAACCACAAGGCCCCATACCTGCACCAATCAACATGTTGCCACAATTCCACCGGTGATGTCACAAGCAGCCGCAACATCCACTCTCCAGCTTGGTCCTGGCGAAGCCTCCTCGACAACACTGCTCCAGCCACGTCGTCGCCATCTCTAGCTCGGTGTCACTTCACTCTCATGTGGGAATCGGCTGAAATGACCCACTATATTGGCAAACGTGACAAGATAAACAATATTGCCGAGAACCCGATAAGATTGATGAATATGATGAAACCAATGAGCTACTTAGAAGTTGTGTCAAATAAAACCTGATATGTTTATTTATATTGTCGTGTGTCTCTGTGTGTGGGGTAGTAGTAGCAGCAGCAATAGCAGTGTAAACCCTAAACCTAAACCTACGGGACATAATCTAAATCTAAATGACAAACCGTAACCCTAATGAAGTTCCAGATGGAATTGTGTGACGTTTGCACTCGACACGTGTGTTGTGGAGCCTCTCTAATTATTTCTCTGTAAGGAAATGATGCGATCGATGTGAACACTAGGCACTGTACGGTAGTACCACATTCGATAGGATGTGCGGTTTGTTATTAGTACTACATAAAGAGAGCATCACATCTGTAGCGGTAGATATACAATACACGATTTCACTTGACCAGCGCTTGCTGCAGACTATGGTGTACTGCAGCAGCGGCGCGGCCTGCCTGTGCACCGAGTCTTTCCTGGCGTGCCATTTAGAGCATCTCCAGCCGCGTCCCCAACAGGCCCCCTCAGGCCACTTTTTCGGCGCCGGCTCGAAAAAACGGCCTAGTCGCGCCCGCAGGACGCCGAAAATCGCCGGTTCGGACCTTTTTTCCGCCCGGCGGTTATAGGCCGAACCCGGCGTCCTGGGAAGCAGTTGGGGCCTTCGGCGCTAGGGAAAAGCACGCCTTGCCCACACCGAGAGGGAAAAGTCAAGGTTTTCTTCTCCCGACTCGCCTCGCACCCCCCGCGCCCTCGGCCACCACTAGCTATATCCCGGCGACGGCCGCCGCCCTACTCCGCTAGATAGCCATTCCCCGCCGGAAATAGCAGCGCTTCGCCGCGGCAGCCCCTCCCACAGCAGTTGGGCATCTCCGGCCGTCGTTTCCGGTCGCGGAGGCGCGGTTTAGCGGCGGGTACACGCCCACCGAGCGCAAGGTGTTCGGCGTTTTGCCTGACTCGGCGATGGACTCGGATGACGAGGAAGAGCTCGCCGCGCTGCTGGAGGAGGAAGCCGCGACCGACGTCCAGGAAGAAGAGCATCTCATGGTGCTCGCCGCCCTCGCCCAGCTGCTGGCGAGCAATGAAAAGCCGCGGCGAGGTGGCTCGGCGCCGGGGCGGGTGAAAGCAAAGAACCGGCATCGTCTCGAAGGCTACTGCATGCTCTACTCTGACTACTTCGCCGATGCTCCACTTCATGGCGAGAAAACATTTCGGCGCCGTTATCGGATGAGCCGAAAGCTCTTCCTCAGGATTGTGAATTCCATCCGGGAGTTCGACAACTACTTCAAGTGCAAGATGGATTGCACTGGAGCTCTTGGATTCACCTCCATCCAGAAGTGCACGACGGCGATGATTCACTCGACGACTATGGGCGCATGGCCGAGTCCACCAGCATAGAGTGTTTCTACAAGTTCTTTCGGGCTGTGATGGTAGTGTTTGGGCCACAATACTTGAGAACACCCAATGCGGAAGACACTGCTCGGATCCTAGCCCAGAATGCAGCAAGAGGATTTCCTGGGATGCTCGGAAGCATCGACTGCATGCATTGGAAATGGAAGAATTGCCCATTTGGTTGGCAGGGGATGTACAAAGGTGCCAAAGACGGTTGAAGTGTGGTGCTTGAGGCGGTAGCCACACAGGACCTCTGGATTTGGCACTCCTTCTTTGATATGCCAGGAACTCACAATGACATCAACGTGCTGCAGTGCTCTCCTGTTTTTGCCAAGCTCGTTGAGGGCCATTCTCCTCCGGTGAACTTCGAGATCAATGGGCACCAATACAACAAGGGGTACTACCTAGTAGATGGCATCTATCCGAGATGGTCGACATTTGTGAAGACGATCTCAAACCCTGCGGCAGGAGGCAAGAACGCCTGGTTTGCGAAAGTTCAGGAGGCTTGCACGAGGATGTCGAGCGGGCATTTGGTGTGCTCCAATCTCGATTGGCTGTTGTTCGGTACCCCGCTTAGACTTGGTCCAAAGATCAAATGTGGGAGATTATGACTTGCTGTGTCATCTTGCACAACATGATTATCGAGAGCGAGCAAGAAGACCCAGTGTTTAACACTGAACCATACTACAGGCAGGGGCTTCTAGCCGAAGTTGATCACAATCTACCGGCAATTTGGACTGCCTATCTCAGTATGCGTCAGGAGATCCGAGACCCACAGGTGCATCATCAACTGCAGAAAGATCTGATTGAGCACCTATGGAGGCTCAAGGGGGACGCCGTGTGATGAAATACGAGTTTTTATTTGTTGAACTATATAATTTGTATTGAACTATTTGTTGTTGTACTATTTTGTTGAAGTATTTGATTTTTCTGTGATGAAATATGTGATAAGAAATAATTGTGTTGATAATTGAACGCCGAGACACGGCGAAACCACGCCGAATATGGGCCTATTCTCGCCCACATGGGCCTTTTATTCGCCAAAATTGGGCTAAAAAGTGGGCCAATTTCGGCGCCTGGGGGCGACGACTGGGCACAAAACCGCCCCCAGCGCCGATTGTATCGCCGGCTCGCCCCCAGGGGGCGATTTTTATGCGTCCTGGGATGGCCAACGGCTGAAGATGCCCTTACTACGCTTCACGTTTGTGACTACTTAAAAAAGAAAGCTTATGGGTAGTTAAAAAAAGAGTTAAGAGGTGAGAGCCAAAATGGGAACAAGACTTGAATAGTATATATATGGCCTGTTTGGCTTGTGATTATGTTTGTCACATTATTTTTGTCAGCCTTGGCTTACTTGAGTCGATCAAATTATTAACCATACTTTGGCTTCCACTTTCTTGCCCTTGGAGGCACAAGCACCTTCCCGGAAGACATGACATTGCCAAGTAGTCTAGCAAACATAAATGTTCACCTTGCGGCCCCGCTTGGAATGGGTGTATCTTCATACACTTGTATTTATTTTACACCTGCGTATTACCGGCCACAGTTTGATTTCTACCTGAAGAAAAAACGGCACATGGAGACCTGTACATTTGACAGGGGCATAGCTCTCCAAAACGACAATCCAGACCGGGCATGAAGACACTAGCGTAGGGAAGGGCATTTTACTACAATAGCTTAAACAAGAGCATTAATCCCAGGTAAATGCACCAAATATATGATTTGGCCCTAAAGCATGTTGCATATATGTGCAGTAATATTTATCTGGTACTCCCTTCATCCGAAAAATCTTGTCCCTCGAATCGATGTATCTAGTCCCAATTTAGTGCTAGATACATTCATTTAAGGGACAAGTTTGGGACAATCTTTGTCGGACGGAGGAAGTAGTAATATTTGAATCTATACCTTGTAAATTTTGTTGGTGATAACTCCTCTATCAGTAATTATTCATAGTTTACCCAAATATCGGTCGGTTTTCTGTAAATTAACCGGGCAGCTCTCCTCTTTCTAATTAATGGATAAGGCAAATGTTTTGCCTTCGTTTAGAAAAATGTTTACCCAAATATATTTGCATAGATTTGTGATATAAAAAGTAGAAAACGTTAGTTAACTAATCTCCATTGTGATAACAAAAAGTAAAAAAGTGTTACTATCTCATATGTGATTTTAATATATTTTTGCTCAACTTTGAATATGCAACAATGAGCACATGCCAGTGACGTCAGACAGTGGGACGTCGGGCTGTGACGTGGATGCGGAGCCTGTCTACCTCGCAGTGAAGGCGCAGCGCGACCTGCCATCCGAGTCTTTCCCTGCCGGTGCCTTTTCCTCCATTTACCACGCCGGCCCAAGCACCTACTAGCTGGCTGCTTCCAGCTCGGCTGCCTGTCAATGGAGGGGAAAGTATCCAGTACTCCAGCGAACTGGGTGCTCCGGCTGCACCGTATGCAACAGAGCCGCTAGATATCTATACTCCTTTTTTTTTTGCGGGATAGATATCTATACTCCTATATAGTGTATGAATATCAGCCCATATGGACCGTTAGATCATTCTTATCCGACGGCTCACATTTAGTCTCTTTAGCCAGGTGACATCGTGGCCACAGCTGCATCATTGGATATGCTCATCAAACAGTCCAAATTGCTGGGATTCGTGGTGGGTCTACAACTGTGCTATTGCAGCGTGCCCTTCTCTGAACAGGCACCACGCAGGATTCTTCCATCTCTTTTTGGAAAGTTCTGGCATGCTCACCTAAACAGTGGTACTACTAGCAATTGGAAGCAAATGAGAGACAGAGAGAGTAGTGCTACTGTACTAGAAACAAGCCAGTAAATAGATGGGGCGGTGCAGCCTATGCAAAAGGCGCATTTTTATTTTACAAAATTAGAGAACTTCAATTACAATAAAAGTGTGAATGTAATATGTGTCATAACTAAATATCTTTTACTTTCACTTATAGATTCGAGTTACAAATGTTGTAACACAGATCTCTTCACGTTTACCAGACATACATAATCTTTTTCCACAAACAAACATATATAATCATTGATCTTTTTTTTGTGAACGAATAAATAATCATTGATCTAATATATGATTTATCAGGATAAAGAAGATACTTGGTACTCTGTTCGTTGCTTAGTGTAGGACTTGAGAGATAGAGAGAGAGAGAGAGAGTGATATCCCGTTGTCCCCTACACGGCGAGGACCAGTTAGGAACCGAAGGATGGTTAGGAGGGGAGGCGACTCGGGGGCGATTCGGGGCGGGGGGGGGGGGGGGGGATTCCGCGGGCGACGTTGCTAGCGGCCCCGCGGCGGAGGCAGACGGCTAGACGGTGGTGCGCCTTGCCCAGGGGTGCGCGTGGTGGAACGCGTCGGCGGGGGCGCGGCTCCTCGCCCCGCCCCTCTCCGGCAGCAGGTTCTGGGCTCTGGAGGGGGTCGACTCCGACTCCGACGACGAGGTAAGTAGCGAGGTAAGTGATGGTGGTGGTGGTTCGCTGAGGCCCCGGGCGGGGTGCTCGGTGGGTGACTTTGTCGCCCGTGCGGAGGAGCTTGGGGGCTCCTTCGTGGCCGGACGCCGGCGTGCCTTCGCTCCTGGTGGGCATGGAGGTCGCCGCCTGGCGCCGCGGATCTGGCATCCGCCGCGGGGGGTGGATGCGGGCCCTGAGGGTCGTTCGTGCACTCTGGCGGCGGTGGGCCGCTGCGAGGTGGCGCCGGCGGGGCCTCCTCTGGCCTCAGCGAGTTCGTCGGAGCTGACAGGGGTCGGCGGCGGCGACGGCGTGGCCGCCCGGGTCGGGGAACCACGGATCGTGGCTAGGGTTTCCGGGGAGAGGACGGACGGGCCCGTTTCCCCGCTGGGCCAGGAGGCGTGGCCCAGCCTTCCAGGAATTGGGCCGGGGGGCCCATTGGCGGCTCAGCCCGCTTCTTCGAGTGGGGGGGTGCAGGGGCTCCCCTCCGTGCTTGGGCCTGTCCAGCCTGGCCCGACGACCTATCGCGAGCCTGCGCAGCGGCCCGGGCCCAACGTGGAGGTGGCCGCGCGGGCGCCCGCTCCTATTAATAGGTGGCTGTGGGTGCCAAAAGGAACCCTAGATCTGACGCTAGGGTTTCCTGCCTCCCACTCTCAGGTGCGGCGTTTCGGGCACCTTGCTCGTCGCCTTATCCGCTCTGCCCCTCCCCCACCTCTCTCTTGCTCGTTCGCCGCTGTGGTGAAGATGGGCTCCCGTCGCAGCGACAAGCCTCCCATGTCACCCCCGATTCCGGCGGCGGATCGACAGCGCGAGCAAGAGCTTCGGGCGAAGGCACTCTCCAAGGCATCGGCGAAGGCCGTGGAAGACGGGGGCTGGGGGCCGCCGCCTCCATGGTGGATTGCGGAGCAGGAGCGGAAGCATCAAGAGGAGCGCGAGCGCAAAAATAAGAAGAAGAAGAAGGAGGAATACCGGCGCCGGGGGCTGGAGCAGAAGAAAGAGCTCAAGAGGAAGGAGTCTCAGCCCCTTCCGGGCGGCGAGCGGAGCGGAGACCCGTTGGCCAAGAAGCAGAAGCACAAGGGGGGCACGGCGCCGCTGCAGCTGGTGGCTGGGCCGGTGGCTTCGAAGGGCTCGGCTGACGCCCCGATCCTAGTGGAGGAGGCCAACGGGACGGAGTGCTTCAAGTGCGGCAGGGTGGGGCACTACCAAAACACGTGCCAATACAAGCCCCTGTGCGTCGTCTGCCACGAGGAAGGGCACGCGTCGGCATACTGCCCCACGCGGGGTCGGCCCCTGATGCTGCAGATCATGGGCAACGCCATTCCGGGCAAGGGCTTCTTTTGCCTCCCTTTCGTGGAGACGGAGGGTGAGGAGGTCCGGGCCCCGTTGGTGGCGAACACGGCGATCATCTCGGCGGCGCCGGGCACGTTGTCGATCCCCATCTTGGAGGCGGAGCTCCCTCACCTCTTCGAAGGGGAGTGGGATTGGCAGGTGTCGGCCATCGACGTCGACCAATTCTCGGTCGTCTTCCCCAACAAGGCCATGCTACGGATGGCGACCCGCAGCGGAAAGCTCTACCTCTCCCTCAACGACATCATGGCAGACATCAAGGAACAGTGCCAGGAGGAACCCAAGGCCGAGATTATGCCGGATGTGTGGGTCAAGTTGTGGGTGTGCCACCCAAGCACCGCCGTGTGGACCGCCTTATGGCCGGGACAGTGATGATTGGGCGGCCCATGGAGGTGGATCCAGCGTCGCTGCCGGGGCTCGGCCCGGTACGGATGCGCTTCGCGTGTCGCGCGCCGACCAAGCTCAAGGGCTACGTTCAAGTTTGGTTCAACAGCGAGGGGTTCACCATTCGCCTGGAGGCCGAGGAGGGCGAGTTGCAGGGCGCGGCTCCCCCTCCCCCGCCACCAGCCAACGTGGAAAAGGGTCCGAACGACAAGGACAGGGACCTCGACACGAGCATGGGGGAAGACTCCATCGACACTGCCACTTGGGACAAGCTTGGGCTCAAGGACAAGGACTCGCAGGACGCGCCGCCGCCGGCGGGCGCGGCGATTGACCAGGAGGAACGGCAGGTGGTGGTGGGCAGCAACGAGTTGGGCTTCAACCAGTACGGCTCCAACTTGTCCTGCGCTTCGGAGGGCCGCTCGATGCTCATCTCCCCGGTGGCTATGGTGGTGGATGAGCCTCGGGCTACCGCGGAGCGCTCTCCCAAGGCGCCGTCAGGCCTCGGGGTCGGTGGGACGCGGCTCCACAAGAAGCCGGCGGGCCGCAAGACTTCCTTCATGGCGCCGACGAGCCCACCCTCGGGCTGTGGGAGCACGCCTGCCCCGCAGCGGCCGGTGGTGATGGCGCTGGCCTCTCCAGGGGGTCCGGTGGGTGGTTCTCCGTCGGTCATCTCCCCTCCCGCTTCTGATGCGCTTCGAGTGGAGGTGGCAAAGGTGGCGTCCGTTTCTACGGCCAAGCGCTCCAAGGCGGTGGTGACGTCCACGGCGACGCAGGAGCGGGCGAGCTCCCGCCCGAAGGGTGCTAAGGGCAACCTGCCTGCCCTCCAACGCGCCCAACTCCTGCAGGCCCAGAAGAACCTGGAAACTGAAGGTAATCACGTGCCCCGCTTTACGATCTTCGACGATTATTCTGATGAGTGCTTGGGGGGTATCTTAGCGGATAGTGGTGTTCGGATGTATGACGAGGGGGAAGCGAGCGAAGTTCTTTCTCTTATCCGTGCTAAGGAAATCGCGCAGGCCGCGCTCGCCCAGGCAGCGTTGGCCCGCGTTGCGCCAGTCGCAGAAGAAGCAGGGGCTTCTCTGGTGACTGTTGCGCGGCCCGATCAGGAGGACAGAGCAGCAGGGGCTGCGTCGTCCCCCTCCAACCGTCGTCTTGCCAAGACACGGCGCGTGGCCAAAGCGGTGACCGCTCGCGGTATCCGCCTCCGCAATCGCATTATCTAACGTGTTACATATTTTGGAGGCGGACCCAGCTAAAAGAGTTCATTCGAAACAAGGAGATCGACGTAGTTGGCCTGCAGGAAACAATTAAGACCGATTTCAATCATCGGGACCTGCTAACTGTTGACCCGCTGGAGCGTTTTGTTTGGCATTAGGTGCCGGCGGTCGGGCACTCGGAGGCATGTTGCTAGGCATCAACCTAGTTTGCCTGGAGGTGGTGGCATGGGATGCTGGCCGCTTCTTTCTGTCGGCCCACGTGCGCCACCGTGCAACTCTCCGCGAGTGGGAGGTGATTGTGGTTTACGGCCCGGCCAATCACTTGCGCTCGCTCGAGTTCTTGGGAGAACTCCAGGCAAAGGTTGCGTCTTTGGGCACGCAAAATCTTCCTCTGCTTGTGGGAGGGGATTTCAACTTAATCCGTTCGGGAGCGGATAAACACAATGGTATTATTAATTGGACAAGGGTGTCCATGTTTAATAGTGCAATTGCAGCTATGGCCCTTAGGGAAGTGGCTCGCGTGGGGGCACGCTATACCTGGACCAACAAACAACTTACACCGGTGCGGTCGGTTTTGGACAGGGATTTTATGTCCCCGGAGTGGGAGGCGTTGTTTCCTCTTTGCTCCTTGCACGCCGAAACGAGGATAGGGTCGGACCACGTCCCCCTCATTCTCTCCTCGGGGGAGGAAAGGCTAAAACGCAGTCCTCGTTTCTTCTTTGAAACCGTGTGGTTAGAGTCTCCGGACTTTGAGCAAATCTTCCTATCGAATTGGGAGAATTGCGTTGCCCGGATCGGGCGCGTACGCGGGCCGATGGAGTTCTGGATTGCTGCAGGCGCGGGCCTGCGTGCGGCCCTTAAAGGGTGGGGGGCTAACCAGGGGCGCGACGATAAGTTGCTTCGCTCGCGTTTGACTGCTGACCTTGCTCAGATGGACGCTGTGGCGGACGTGCAGACCTTCTCGGAGCAAGAATGGGCTCAGCGCTACGCGCTTGAGGCCCAGGTTGAGTCCCTCCTCCGGGCTGAGGAGGAGTACTGGCGTAGACGTGGAGGAATCAAGTGGACGCTCAAGGGTGACGCGAATACCAAGTATTTTCACGCCTATGCAAATGGCCGTCGTCGCAAATGTGCAATCCTGCGCTTGCAATCTGAGCAGGGGCTCATTTTGCGGCAACAGGATATCGTACGGCACATTTACGATTTTTACATCCATCTCATGGGTTCCAGGGAGGAATCCCGTGCCTGGCTTAGGGTGGACGTGTGGGACCCTGCGTTGCGGGTCACGGATGCGGAAAATGAGGGCCTGGGCCTGGCCTTCACCTCGGAAGAGATTGACAAGGCGATGCTGGGCATGAAATCGGACACCGCTCCCGGGCCGGATGGGTGGCCGGTGGCGATGTTCAAACGGTTATGGCAAGTGCTCAAAGGGCCTATTTTTGACGTTTGCAATGGTTTTATGCGGGGAACGGTAGATATCTCTCGCCTAAACTTTGGGGTTCTCTCTCTGATCCCCAACATTCCGGGCGCGGATAATATTAGGCTCTTTCGTCCTATTGCGTTGATTAATGTTCCGTTTAAAATTTGTGCGAAAGCTTGCTCGACCCGCCTGACTCCGGTAGCTCACCGTATTATTAGTAGGAACCAATCGGCCTTTATTCGGGGGCGCAACATCTTGGAAGGGCCACTGGCCTTAAATGAGATTGTGCACTCCCTTAAACGTGCTCGTCAGCCCGCGATCCTACTGAAACTGGACTTCGAAAAGGCTTACGACCACGTGAACTGGGAGTTTCTCTGATAGGTTCTCCTGGACCGGGGATTCTCGTCGGTTTGGGTTCACCGTATGATGCAATTGGTCTCGGGAGGCCAAACGGCGATTGCGGTGAACGGAGAAGTAGGGAACTTCTTTCGCAACAAGCGTGGGCTGCGGCAAGGGGACCCAGCCTCGCCGTTGCTGTTTAATTTTGTGGCCGACGCCTTGGGCGCCATGCTAGACAAAGCCCGTATGGCTGACCACATCAGGGGAGTGGTGGGCAACCTGATCCCGGGGGGGGGGGGGGTGTCTCACCTGCAATACGCGGACGACACACTCCTGCTTTTCGAGCCCGACACTCACAGTATTGCAACGGTCAAAGCCATTCTGCTGTGTTTCGAACTCATGTCGGGGCTAAAAATCAACTTTCACAAATGTGAAGTAATGTCCATAGGGATGGACATGGCTGAGAGCCAGCGGGTTGCCAACTTGCTCAATTGCAAACTTGGCCAATTTCCGTTCACATACCTCGGCCTCCCGATCGCGGCGAAGAAGTGTTCGATCGCTGATTGGGAACCTCTCACCTCCAAGGTAGCGGATAGGGTGTGTCCGTGGAGAGGGAGATTTATGTCTTCAGGGGCTAGACTTATCTTAACCAACTCCAGCCTCTCATCCTTACCTATGTTTGCCATGGGTTTGTTCATGCTGGCGGACGGGGTACACATTAAGTTGGATACCCCGCGGTCCCGCTTCTTTTGGGAAGGAGCGGGTCCTAAACGGAAATACCATATGGTTAAATGGCAGGCCGTTTGCAGACCAAAAGCCCAGGGGGGCCTTGGGGTCATCAACTCCAAGCTGATGAACATTGCACTCATGTGCAAATGGATCTGGAAGATGTCTCAGGGTGAGACTGGCCTCTGGATCGACCTTCTCCGTGCGAAATACTTCCCGAATGGGAGTTTCTTTGAGGCGGCCCCTCGTGGGTCCCCCTTCTGGAACTCCATTCAAGCCCTTAAACCCTTCTTCGCCAGGGGTGCGAAGTTCGGGGTTAACAACGGACGCTCCACACGGTTTTGGCTTGACCTTTGGATTGGCCAACAACCCCTTTGGTCCGAATTTCGCCAACTCTACTCCATTGCTGTTGAGCCCAACCAATTGGTTGCTTCGGCCCTTAGCTCATCTCCACCCTACATCAATTTTCGGAGAGAACTAACGGGGCCGGAGATGGCGGAGTGGGATCGCCTTCGGGCGCTGATTGCGGATGTTCCCCTGTCTGACTCCGCGGACACGGTCTCTTGGAGGCTTTCTTGCTCTGGCAAATTTTCTGTCAAGTCCTTATACAGAGAGCTTACCCGCGGACAGGTTCCTTCGGCTGCCATGGGGCTATGGAAGGCTAAAATCCCTCTAAAGATCAAAGTCTTTTTATGGCAACTTTGCCAAGACCGCCTTCCTACCTCGATCAACCTTGCCAAGCGCAATGGCCCCGCCTCTGGCCCTTGCGCTTTGTGTGGGGTGCCGGAAGATGCGGATCACGCCTTCTTTCGGTGCCCTCTGTCGCGTTTCGCTTGGAGTGCGGTTCGCGACGCCGCGGGGGTGGATTGGGACCCCCGCTCCCGTGCCGCGCTGGTGTCTTCCTTGTCTTCGCTTCATGGCTCGTCGCGACGGGTCATGTGGACGTGTGCGGCGGCCATGTTATGGGCTATCTGGCATATTCGTAACAAGCTTACCATTGAGGGTGTTTTTCCCTCGCACCCTGCTGACGTTATCTTCAAATGCATCGTGTTCTTGCAGCAATGGACACCGCTGGGAAGGCAACAGGACTCTGATCTTCATCGTCATGCGATTAACCGCCTCCACTCTGTCTACGCCGAGTCCCGCGCCCCGTTGTCCGCGTCGTCTGCTGGCTCATAGGGATGGGCAGCCCCTTTTGGTTCTTCTTTCAGCCGAGCCTGCGTGCTCGTTTCGCTAGGCCGGTCGCGCCCTGTATCGTACTTATTTCCGTCTCCGGTTTAGTTGTGCTCTCCTGGACTTTCTTTTGATCTGTTGCATAGTGTGGGTTATGTGGTTGTGCTACGCTGCCTATGTTGAGGGCTTTATTAATTTAAAGCCGGATGCCCCTGGCATCTTTGTTCTAAAAGAGAGAGAGAGAGGGAGAGAGAGAGAGGGAGGGAGAGAGAGAGGTACTATGTTCGTTGCTTAGTGTAGGACCTGAGAGGGAGGGAGGGAGAGGGAGGGAGGGAGGAAGGGAGGGAGAGAGAGGGGGGGGGGGGTATGAATGAATTATAACTAAATGTCTTTTACATTTACTCACAGATTGTTTTACAAATTTTGTGACATGATTTTCTCTTTGTTTCTGTCAACAATGTTTCAGTATAAAAATTGATCAAACTGTTTTCTAGTGAATAAGTAAGGGACGTATCTCTCTACAATGCTTAGTGTATAACTCATTAAATTGTACTATCAAGAAAAAGATTAGAGGGATTAATGTCAAAAACAAATAATGCACTGTTACAATTTTTTTATTTTTTTACAATAATTAATGATTTCCATGAATAGGTTCATCATAATTTTAATAACGATAGCTATGTTACACACACACCCGCACACCCATGTGTGTACACCCTTTTTTAGAAACTGTGTGAGATTTTAGCAAACTTATTATCATTCTATGTATATGTGTGTATTCATTTTAGTTAAAAAACAAGTTAATAAATAAAAAAATTGACATACGTCCCTTCAAATATGAGTTTCACAACACGTGCATGGCACGTGCTAGTTACTAGTAGAATATGGGGACAGGATGGAACCCAGACTCCCCACCCTGTGAAATTTGCAAAAAGAACCTCATATGAGTACTAAATAGCTGTAATGTTTTGATCGCAACAGTCAACATGTGCTGCCCCAGTCTGGAAAGAACACGACTACTATGTGGCTTCGAGGTTCCGGTGACTCGGGGTGTGCCTTGACTGTCAACATGTTTCAAGGTGTACAGTATTTCTTGCCAAGCTATTTGTTCTTTTAAATGCACCATTGATTTTTATGCTAGGAGTATCATCTGAACTGAATGTGTAATTTCTGTCAAGTATGTGCTGCTCACTTTGTCTCCAAACAATTGAAAAGATCTTACTGTAGAAGACTTCGCACCAGTATGAGACCACACAAGATTAGATTTATGCATAAACTTCGCATCAGTATGATACCACACAAGATTTTATCCAGTATTTTTTTCAGCTACCCATTCTTTCACATTTTGATTTAAATGATTCTAAAGCTCAACACCAAATATCAGCAGGAGCGTGTGCAACATCAATAAGTTGCCACTGGCTGCTCGGAAGGCAGTATTTCGTTGGAGTCATTTGGTTGTTCAAAAAACTTAAATTCCAAAAGGAAACACAGGGGCTCCTACAAGCTTTCACCTTCATCCGACACATATAAATATTGTACAGGTAGTGACATGGAATTTCCAAGATGATATACAAAATGAAACATATATTCCAAAGCAAGTGCACATTCTGAAGAAGGAATGTTCAGGGAGGTGATTTAACAAGTTACAACTTATTTGATGTGATGGAAGAGTCTAAACAAGATTGTAAAAAATCTGAACCACAAATGAGAAGAAAACATCGTCGGGTGTATGAAACACTCATGTCAAATTAACAAAGATCATCAACAACTACCATTGCTGTAGTTGACCCGACACTTGGAGCAATACTTTCCATTGACTCCATCGTAGATCGGAGGGAGTAACATTTTCCACTCCTGTCAGCACATGTTAGAAGTGTTAATGAATCTGATCAGTATTGTGCGTTCAAGCAGAATCTCACTCTTTGTTCCAACAATCACTTGATGGTCAGTACTTGAAAGGGTAGATAAAATTACTTCGTACGAATGTATACTCATAATTGCTAGAATATGCAGTCTAAGAAAAATAAAGCATTCTATCATTTATTTAGCCGTGCCCCGATACAGAGAGATATCACTGTATTCTACTCAAGATATGATTGGCTACAGCTAAAGAAATCAGCATAAAGGGAACAATAGCTTAGATCCAAACGAAAAAATAATAACAAAAAATCGTAACATCCAAAAGAATACTTGAAGCCTGGGAGTTCTCTTCTCCGACGTCGGCGGATGGGAGCTAGGCGGCTGCTGCGTGGAGAGGATAACATTGAGGTGGAGAATGGCGGGGCAGGGGTGGGGCGAGTTTTCCGCTGGTGGTCGGAGCATAGTACGCCTGGCGAGCTTGTTCCGTCGACGTTGCAGCGCAGCCCACGGCCAGGTCCGCTGCCGGACCGCCGACGTGCTATCCAAACTAGGGATAGTACATCTTGGAGCTAACTAATGGGGCCATTATAACTATTCTGTGCTAACATGGGGTCTCTTTGCAAAATTTCAATGTTGTGGCGTTCGGCTTCCATCATGTCCTTATATTCTTTATCTAACGGCTGTGCTGACTGCGGTGCAGCCGGAGCACCCAATCGGCTGGAGTACAGGATACTTTCCCTCAATGGAGGCAGCCCATTTACTGGTCTTTCATTGGAGCCACAGGGTCCTGAGCTGCCTCTCACAAAGTGGCCTGTACGGTGCACGTACTAGGCCGTCGCTAGTAAAATTCAATACACTCCGCCAAGTGGTCTGGAAGGCAACCACATCCACCGCACCCAATTAGATTCTAACGTCTCAAGAAAGAGCGTGAGTGTAGAGAAGTGCATGGATGAACCCGGGTACATATGAACCCACTTTGAAAAACACATTTCTAAATTCTAAAAAAAATCTGGAAACAAATTGAGTGTGCCGAAACACTACTCATTTATCTTTTGACAAAATGCTAATAACATGGGTTGTTCAAAAGATTATTAGATATGATTACAGACCATCTCCGTCCATTAGTTGTGAGCGACACCTCATGCGTTGAGAGTCGAGACCATGAGAGCCCGTTGAGACCGTTGTTGAATTGGTTGGAGGCCGGCCGGCTACATGGATGACGATCCACGCATGCACGGCTGGCTGCCAGTATGAGTTAATTGTAGAGAGTACGTGCCGTATATTTCGTTGAATCAATTGTGTATGAGTGCAGTGCAGTGCAGCAAGGCGAGCTGCACGCCTCACACGCTAAGCTGGCTAGAGTACGTGGCTCGGCTGCTACACACAGGCTAGGGCTATAGGGCTGATGGTAGAAGCGGCCGGGACTTGTCTTCTCAGAAAATTAAGAGCTCCGCCCAGCTCGGTAGCTATGGAGTAATGGAAGCTCACATGCCTGGCAATGGAGACAGCCCCACTTGCCTGCCATTGGAGGCACAGGCACCAGACCTGCCTCTCGCCAAGTGGCCTCATCAACTATGCTGTACTGTTTAGTTGTTTATACGTATTACTACCATTTAAAGAAGAAGATGCCGTGGTATTGTTGTTCCTGCAAGCATGGTCACGGCTCCACTTGTCCTATGCCGATTGAATGCGATGCAGAATCGATTGCATGTAGGGTCATGTGGAACCAGCAGAATTGATTGAGCATGCAATGCAATGCAAAGCATGTGTGGTCACGTCGACCCGCGACGAGCGCTTGCTAGGGCAGCTGGCCTGGGCCTGCGGCTTTCTTTATATGGATATATATTGACCTGCTCGTCGAGTCTTGCGGTGTCATTTACTACAGCTCTGTTGGCATGTCGAGGAACAAGGACACAATGCTGGCCGAGCACGTAGGGTGTGAAGGCGATCAAGGAAGCCCTCTCCACTTGCACGCCTGTAGCCCTGTATGTCCCTCTGGTGACGCGGGACTGGTTACTACTTCCTCGGTCCTAAAATAAGTGTCTCAAACTTAATACTTCCTCCATTCTAAAATATAATGCGCTCGCGCTTTTCGAGGTTCAACTTTGACCATAAATTTAACCAACGAGACCAACAATTTAAGTGTCTGAAGGTTAATACAATTTTATATTAATGTTAGTACAAACTTGAGAGACTTATTTTGGGATGAGGTATGGTTGCCTTCGTTTTACTGCGACGTCAAGTTGGTAGGTAGGTCGATGGTACTTGTTGGTTGGCCGGTTTGCCAGGTTAATGCAAAGACACCGTCTTCGTATACTTTTAGGGTTTGAGGGCTTTGGGCTTTAGGGCTTAGTGTAATAGTGTTTATAGTTTAGGTTAAGGTTTAGGGTTTAAGCTTTAGTTTTTGAAACTTACTAAAAATTTCATCTTTCTCATCAAGTTTTAGTAGTTGAAACTTGCCCCGCCGCCCGATTTGCGTTGCGATCCATAGATTTACTGGATTCCGCACGGGGGCACATCAAATTTTAAGTTCAAGGAAATCCCAACACAGCTCATGTAGCACCCATCAAGCCGACGAAACGCACCCCTGGACGAGCATCCTGGCAACGCATCCGGGCCATGCTCGGACCCTCCGGACTCCAACCCGGATGTCCGGCTAGGACACTAGGAACTTCATCACCAAAGTCAGCCAATCCGGACTCCAGCCCGAATCATCCGTCCATCAGCCGAACAAAACGACCACTTCTCTGGACGTCCTGACATCCCCATACATCACGAATCAGACGGACCATCCGGATACCTACCCAGATCATGTGGCCAATGCCCGAGTAGTCCGGGTAGCTGCCCAGACGATCCGGCTTAGCCTGCGAGCAGCTCGGCCCAAGTGGCCATGTACACCTCTCTTCGTCCCCAAATTCAATTATACCACAGAAACGTCTGATACATCTCAAACGTATTTTGTTCACTGTTTCATGCTATTATATTATAACTTTTGCATACTTTTTTATAGTATTTTATATTATTTTTTGGATTAACCTATTAATTTAGTGCCTAGCGGTAGTTGATGTCTTCCGCATATTTTTGACTTTTTAGAAAATCAATATCTATTGAGGCCAAAATATCGTGAAAAATTAAGGTGATTTTTTCGGGCAACAAATGTTCCAGAAAGCACTGGAGGGAAGCGAGAGGATCATGTGGGTCCCCAACACGCCCTCGTGGTGCGCCAGCCCAGGGCTTAGAGCGCACCCCATGGCCACTTAGGGCCGACAAGCACCACCTTACCGCCATTCTTCTGCCTATAAATTCCAGAATTTCCTAAACCCTCGGTACCAATTTTCTACGATTTTTTCCACTGCTGCAAATTACTGTTATGAGAAGATCCAATCTGGAGGCCTGTTTCGGCACTCCACGGATGGCGAATATACTGCCAAAGGCTTTTTCATCAACCTTGCTGCCTCCATGACCATTTTGCACCCTGTTTTTTGTACTTGCTTCACACAAAATTGTCAATTTTGACACTTCGAAAATGAAAACGATTTTTTTATAAAACACTTGAAACTCTATTTGGCAACATTGTATGTAAGTGCAAGATGCACCTTTGTGTCCAACTTGGGCACATTATCATAAACTATGCGCTAGATATGACCATTACCTTGGTCATTTGACTTGAAATCCAAGAGTGTTCATACATGATAGCCCTTCTGAAGGATTTTTCTTCTTCAAATTTATGATTTTGGAAGTTTGATATTTTTCCTTGCAACTAGTACACACAAAAGGACTCCATGCAAAAGGATTACATCTTTTGAGCTTGTATTGTTTTTATTTCTTTTTTAAAACAGGGTCAAGATGGCCGGCATGGCTATTTATGGCAAGGGCTTGAATTTCTAAAAAAATGTAAATGGTTCTTCTATGTAATGACTACTAGTGTACCTAAAAATATTTTTTGCTAATTTTTACGACAGAGCTATAAGACATTTGGAGTTCAAATTTGAATTACTTTCAAGAAATTTTCATAAAATAATTTAAATGTGAGAAAGTAGCTATAAATCTAGATAATCCATGAAACTCGGGAATTGTGCATAGAATATGGTTTACTTACTGAGAAAATTGGAGTGGTGCCATTTTGCACCTTGTTTTTTGTACTTGCTTCACAAAAAATACCCATTTTTTACACTAATAAAATGAAAAATGGGGTTTTCACACAAAAAAGTTGAAAACTCCATTTGGCAACATTGTTTCTAAGTGCAAGATGCACCTTTGTGTGTAATTTGGGCACATTATCATAAACTATGCACTGAATATGATCATCACCTTGGTCTTTTGACTTGAAAGCCATGAATGTTCTCACATGATAGCCTGTCTTGTGAAGGAATTTATTTAAAAAAACATTCATATTAAAACATTGGTATTTTTTCTCTCGTAACTAGGTCACATAACATGACTCCATGCGAAAGGATTGCATTTTTTTTGAACTTGTAGTCTTTTTTACTTTTATTTGTTTCCAAAGCGGAGTCAAAATGGCAGCATGGCTATTCATGGCAAGGGGTTGAATCTCTAAAAACTCTAAGGGTTCTTCCATATAATGACTATTTGTTTACACAAAAATATTTTTTGCTAATTCTTAGGATAGAGCTATCACACACTTGAAGTTAAAATTTTAATTACTTTCATGAAATCAATATAAAGTCATTTAAATGTGCAAAAATCGCTAGGAATGTAGAAAATCTACAAAACTTGGGGATTTGACAAAAAATGGTCTACTTTATGTGAACGGGGTGGTGCCATTTTGCACCCTATTTTTGTACCCGCTTCACAAACATATCGATTTTTTACACTTAGAAAATGGAAATTATTTTTTGTACAAAAAGGTTGGAACCTAAGTGCCCAGTTTAGGCACATTGTCATAAACTATGCAATAAATATGATCACTCCCTTCGTCATTTGAGACCATATTTTGGCATGGCAGAAAGTGTAATTAATATGGCCTAAATTGTCAAAGATCTCAACATGAAAATTATTTATCTCGTGAAAATGAAAAACTTTAATTTTTGGATCAACTTTATCATAAACTTTATCTCGTGAAAATGTAAAATGTAAAATATCAAAAACTTTATCCAAATGTCATAAACTTTAATTTTTGGATCAACTTTATCTCGTGAAAATGTAAAATGTATGCAATTTCGACAGCCAAGACAGTGCAGCGCAGTGAACACCCTCTTTTGCCGAGTGTAGCACTTGGGAAAGATACCCTTTTGCTGAGTGTAGCACTCGGGAAAGATTTTTTTTGTGTGTGTTCCACTGTTTTGCTGAGTGTTTTGTCCATGACACTCGGCAAAGCACATGTTTACCGAGTTTCGCTTGTTTGACGAGTATTTTTTCAATGACACTCGGCAAGACCTGTTTGCCGGGTCCCTGGCGCAATACATTCGGCAAAGACGCCGAAACAGAACCTAGCTACAACGGGTCGGCCCAGCTAAAGTCTCACTCCCTTCCTCTGTGTGATTCGCCGGCAACTTTCCGCAATGAGCAGCAAATTACCCTAATCATGTGCCTGGCAACCACTAGAATGGTACATGTTCCAGGATCAGAACCAAACAGACCCTGACGGCGATGTGGTGAGGTGACAGCCTACCAGACTGAATGTACTCATCGTAGGCCTCTAATTCTCATTATGTGTAACTGTCGTGCTCATTGTTGCGCGCTGACCGGTCTACTTGCAGAGCCACTTTCCCTGGTTTCTTTGTCCAAGATAGCTTGATCCTGTAATTTTCGAAATCCTGCCGGCCGGATCAGAAGAACCAAAAGAATTGCCACAGAAAATCATCATATAATCGATTTGGGGATACATCATACATATATACTACTACTACTACTAATCTAGATCGACATATCACATGCAGTGGCGGTGGCGACGAGGTCAGGCAACGCATACAACTCTTGTAGCGGCGGCGGCGGCGGTGGCGGCGAAGAAGTCGACGGGCTGGCAGGAGACCTGGACGTCGTACTGGCGGGAGTAGGCCAGCCCGACCTTGAACCGGACCTGGGCGAGCACCAGCACGGTCATCGGAGGCGCGCCCCCGCAGCACCCCAATTCCTTGCAGTCGAAGAGGACCGACGCGCGGAGGCTGCGCGAGCTCGCCGGCGGCTGCTGGAGCGGCATGGCCTGGTGGACGTCCGTCTTCAGCCACGCGGCCGCCGCGTGCCTCGCGCTGTAGAGCTGAAGCCTGGCCGTGACGGAGCTGTACTCCACCCCGGCGCGGCGGCTCGGGTTGGCCGCGTCGAGGGTGAAGTTCAGCGCCACCAACGACGCTCCCTCGACACTGCTGCTGGAGGCGCCGGTGACGGAGAAGGCGATGCGCGCGGGCCTGAGGACCACGGTGGTCACCAGGGCCACGGCGCTCACGGCGAGGGTCACGGTGGTGGCCGCCAGGATGTACTGCTTCGGGCTCCACACGGGGCCTGCACTCTTGAACTGCCCACTGCCGCTGGTCACCATGGCCGGCGAAAATGCTCTCCTACCTCTTTTTGAGAGAAGGCTTGCTACCGCACTCTGCTACTCCTGCGTAGCTTTGAAGCTCTCGGTCCAGTTGCCTGCCGCTGTATATATCTGCATGCATGACTTCTTTTAGTTTCTGCGGTCCGACTTTTCCACACTCGACTGAAAATTCAAAGGACACGCGTCAGTGGTACAATACAAATACACAACGTTGCAAGTTTTGAAAATGTGAAACTAGTGTATACCAACCGAAGAGAGAGAAACAGAGTGATCCAAAAAAGATATACAGATGAAGAAACAAAAACATGAGAATAATATTGTTTTCTTGAAAACAAAAAAAAGATAATTAATTAAATCAGCGGCACAATTTGCAAATGTCAAACAAGTTTTTTTTAAAATTCAATGTCAAACGAGTTTGGTAGTGTATATCAGGGTGCTGGGGACAAACAAAAATAGATTGAACCTTTAGGCAGCAATGTACATATAAATGAATTAAAAAATCTGTGAACTTTCAAAACTATAGCCACATAAAATTATCGAAAGATCTATGATCCACAAATAATAAATGTATAGCAAATAACGAACATAGGCTAAACGGGTAATCAAAGCGCGCAAATGGGAACTAGCCGGACCTGGAGTATGGGGCTCCCAAGCTCATATGCTCCCTAATAAACAGTAAATCACTAAATAATAATAATAATAATAATAATAATAATAATAATAATAATAAAACTGAATTCTGTGTGCTTGCATATCAAAGTGGTAACAGGTACGTGTCCGTCCGCCCGCTCGGCTCCACCCAAAGTCATTGCAGCGCATTCATGCCAATTAGTCAGCCAAAGCGGACAGGATTGGACGATACCGGCCAGAGCGACGTGAACGGCCGATGAGCGGCGCTGCTTCAATGGGGACGCACAGACCAAGAAGCATACTCCAGCCGCTGCGCATATCAAAATGGCGTCACTCTGCATGCTCCGGATATTTAAGCAAGGCGTTGACGTTGAAAAAAGCACCTCTCATCTCCTCTCTGCACCCACCCGCCTTGGTCCTCCCCTCTCTGTACCACCATCATTGCACCCACCCGCCCCTTTCCTTGTTCCGCTGGTGTGCTTGTCGTTGGAGGAGGGAGTGCGGAGTAGTATCTCCGTCGGATCATCCGCAATTCGATTAGTATTAATTACAGTGGATCCATTTGGATTAGACGACTTTCGTGGTCTTCGAAGTTTCTACATACCCTTTTTTTTAATATTTTCTTCTACGGGACGACAATCTGCTTGTAGATCGGGGTCGCGGGCCTCTCCTGATCTGCATCGATGACTTCCCGGTCATAGCTTCTTCAAGATCCTGAATTTAAACAAGTTTGCTCCGGTGAGGCGGAGGCCCAGAGGCGGCGTCAAGCTATGCTCACGGCACGCCACCGGTGGATGCAGGAAGAAGAAGACTTTGTCATCCCTAATTTTTTTAATACAATGCTATGTTTTTGTAAAGGTGTGTTTGTAAAGACTTGTGATGCTTAATATTTCACCTTTGACCCTTTCGCGAAAAATAAATAAATAACAAACATATGCCAAACGGGGCATCAAGTTAAATTTCAAAAGACAATAGTGGACTAAACGTATAAATCAATACTAGCCTCTCTTTTTGACTTACACTCTCGTGGCTGCATTTCCAAGGGCATCATACTTGCATTTGAAATAATCATCATACATCATCACTCCCTCGCGAATATGTTGGAGCTGACCTGTTTGTTTGCGTCAGTGCGTTGGACCGTGATTTTTGTTCGTTTACAGTTAAACTAATGGATGCAGACAGATAAAATGGGTCGTCGCATTGGAGTTAGCCCAAGGAACTTGCTAGTAGTGTATTCTACTTGTAAGTTTCTATAAATAGGTACCGGAAGTGGATCTCTCTATCATCCACGAACACAAAGGTCCATCTCTAGCTCATTAGCCAGTACACGATTCCCCGACCAAAAATAAGTAAATCCAGATCGGATGGCCGAGCAGGGGAGCAAGGCGCCGAGCTGGTGGAGGAGGTTCCGGTGGCTATACGCGGCGCGGTGCACGGTGGCGTGCGTGGTCACCCTGGTGGCCGTGGCAGTGATCGTTCGGGCAGTGGTGGTGATGCTCCGCCCCGAGAAGCTCCAGCTGAAGCTCGCCGGCGGCCGCGTGGCTGTCGACTACATCCCGTCACTGCCGCCACCGCGCAACGTCGTGGTCTTCACGGTCCTCCTCAGGGCCAACAACCCCGGCGGGCGCGCCACCATTGTTTACGCCAACGTCACCGTCCGGCTCACGGACGCGTCGGCGGGACCTGCTGCGACGATCACCGAGTTCGACCTGCCGCAGCGCATCGACGTGGCGCAGCGTATGGCGCACGAGGCGACCGCGGTGGCCAGGCTGGAGCCGGGGGAGGACCTGCCGATGAGGTACGTGCGCACGCTCTATGAGGGGCGCGGCGTGGCCGGCGCGGAGATGGAGCTGAGCGGGGTCTTGTCCACCCACACGGCGATGGCCACCACCAGCGTCCTCACCACGTACTACTGCTGGCCGGTGACCATCGCCGTCGTCGCAGGCGACTCCGCCGCCGACGTGCCCTGCTTCGACAAGCTGGACGCACCGGCCCATGTGTGATCAATCAAGCGGGCGGGCAAGGCTACAGATCGACCTAGCTAGCTTGGTACCTACTGTACCTATCTGTAAACTGTATTGTAGTAAGCTCGAGTTATTTGCGTTGATGCCTGCCATGCCGAGTTATTTGCGTTGAATTAACTCTAGCTGCAGTGCAGCAGCGTGACTACGAACATATATTTACCTGCCTGCCGAGTCTCTCGTTGTGACATTTACTACTCTTTGTTGCAGTGAACACCAGCTATTGGTGTAATAAGTTGCGATCGGGTATAATCTAGAGCATAATTGGTTTGCTATCAATATTTGGCTTGCCAAATGTTGGCACTGCCAACTATTGGCAATACCGAGACTTATCAACCATTGGCAACTTTATGTGAGAGAGGCAAAACAACTCGTAGCCAACCAAGTAGTTGCCAATATTTGACACAATGCCAAACATTGGCATGCCAATTTTTGGCAGCAAACCAATTATGCTCCTAATGTTTAGCATGACTGATGGGATCGATGTATCATGGGTCCCACGAGTGATAAAAAACACTTCAATATTGGCAAAATAATTGTTCACCCAAAAATTATGAATTTTCCTGTGGATACATTGTTAAGCAGTACTACACCAATTTTGGTTTTGTGAATGATTGATGTTTACTTAAAAAAATTGTGAAATTATGTGGCATCCGGACAAAGGCTGAATAAACACCAAAATTAAACAAAACCAATTGCATGTCCAAAAATCACACTTTTTGTGGATGCTTGTTAAGGTTTAACTAATATACTTTTGACAAAATACAAATATTACTTAAAAATCTGCCAAAAACAATATTTGACGTTTTGTAATGATATTTATAGATGGATTTGACCTCAGATATTGTAGCACAATTATGTAGGCATTGGCATTTCATGTATAATAGGTGAATTACTTGCACGATGGGTTTAGGGTCTATGCTATACGAAATTGCATAGGAGCACTCGGCGACGCTGCCCACCGGAATCCTGCCCACCCACTTGTCTCGGGATCTGCAATCACTATATTAGCCACACCGTATTCTCATTTGCTTTTGGCTCGTATCTGTCCTAAAGTCCACGCGTTTCTGTTCCCACAGTGTCTGCTTCTTCTATTCGACAGCACGAGCTCAACTCAACTAACACCCGCCAACCACCTAACTCAGTTAAATGCACTGATGCTACTAGTCCTCCAATGGTCCCCTCCTCTCTTCTACCCAAGGGTCTTCTTCCTCCTTACACCATATGTCTTCTACATTCTGGCACACACAACTATAGGAGACCCCCTCCTTACACCATTTTAGCTCAATCTCGCACACACAACTACAGAGCCCCTCCACTTCGTGTTTTCTCAAGATGGTTCTCACCACCATGTCAAGCTCCAGCGCTCCAGTGGCACTAGATGAACAACCTCGGCTTGCACTCATGGTTTGCTCGTTCTGTGGCAATGGAATGGTTCAATGATGGGTCTTTCACAGCTCCACTTGTTCGCCGTGTTCCAAGCTAGCGTGGAACAAAGCCAAGAGGAACTCCGAGCTTGCCGCGTCTTGCACTGCCACGGTCAGCGACACCATGTCCGCCCTGCACGTCGACACCAAGCCATGCGTTCCGGCGGCCAGTGAAAACGTTTGGGAAGAAAAAACCAAGAAGAAGACTATGAAATCCATTACCACCAAATCAAAGTAGCCGTCCCAGGCCGAGTTTGCCGCATCCTACGAGGTCTCAACTAGCGACACCGCATCCCCTGGCTTCTAGCACCATGTCCTGTGTTCCCACACCAGGTTCCAGTAGCTCTCTCTCTCACCTTGCAGCAGCAGCCACGAGTTCCAGGGAACGGCTAGCAAGAGAGGTCGGGCATCTGTCCCTCTCTCCCTCTTCCCCCGGTTAGTTTTTTTAACGAGGCCACTGTTCTTCCCAGCAGCTAGTCGTTCCCAAAGAACGGGCTATGATCTAGAAATACACCTCGCTCCAATAGAGAAGAATCACCAGGTCCAGTCTCACCGATGTATACTCGTTGGAGTTTTATCCTTTGTATGGACCTGCAGAAGCAGGCTGCCATGGCCAACATCTGGTCCGCGAGTCCTCTTTACGTCACAAGCACGAGGTACTTGCAGCCGTCAACCGTGGTGGTGCCCGTCCGTTTTGGCGGAAGTCCAGCCGCAGCTCGCCAGGATACCTAGGTGCCATGGCCGCAGCGGCTCGCGGTTTATTATTTGCAGACATCTCCAACCTTTACTGTTGTGTCCCACTAGCCAATTAAATGTGGATGCACAGGTATGCACTGTGCCCATGTACTCTTTGGCGGTGTATTCGCATATGGGAAATGATTAGAGCAAAACATGCATGCATCTCCAGATAGCATTGCGCGGCCTGGATTACAGGGAGGTGCGCCTCCGTGTGCTCCTAGTTTGGGTCCCTATACGAAATTGCATAGGAGCACTCGGCGACGCTATATCTGTATATAGTTGTATGAATAACTTGGAATCTTTTATATCTAAATAGCTAGCCTCCACTATAGGAATTCTCTCGCTTCTCCTTAAGCCACATCACCTAAATTAATTTAGCCGTTGGATATCAGTCAATAATATGCCTCCGATCTACACATTGAGAGCTGCTGCATCAACCACACGCAGTAAGCCAGTAACTGGCGCATGCATGCAAGTGCATGTAGTAACTGCTGTCTACGAGTGTTTTAATCAAGAAAAACATTGACGCATGCATGCAGCTTATAGCCTATGAATGACAAGTGAGGCATGCATGCATATTTTATTTTATTTTCCTCTAATTTTAAACTTATACATAGAGATTTGGTAGAATACTGATAAAAAGTTATCTTACTACACGAGAAATTTTTGATTCATACAAAATCCCGCCGCAACGCGTGGGGCATTGTCTAGTATTGGTCAATGGATGAAGCCAGTCCAATGGTACAAAGGTCATGAATCCAAGCACTATTGGTTGTATGATATCATCTTCACTCCATCAGATTTTGCCACATGTACTATCTGGAAGATCCTATGGTTGAGCCAGCAGAATGAACAAACCTAAAGAATGTACTTTATGGTTCGCAATGCACAACATGCACAAACTTGAAAACACAAGCACTTCTTCTTTGGCCTCGAATATTCCATAAATTAAATCCAAACTTTTTCTTCCAAATGAATTGCCATTTCTTTTTTAGTTCATGATTTACAATTCACAAAGATCACGTATAATAGGCCTTCTCATTTCTTCTAGAATCTTCCATACTTTAGTGCCCCAATTATTTTGTCTTCTAAAAGAATTTTCATTCATTTTTGCTTTACGATTTTGTATTCAAGACTATGAAAGATGTTCATAAGTTTCATTTGTCTTTAAAGATGCAATACTATCTACTTAGATACTTCAGACAATTTTGTTGGATATATTAAGATGAGTTGTGTGTAGTATTGTACCATACAACCTTTGTATATGTTGTATCTACAATATGATTTTCAACGGGATGAACTACGATAATTAAATCTACATCTGCATCATGCATATATAATTCAAACTGGTATTTTTACCTATTATGATGTGGTATGTCAATATTCATTAATACTTTGGTTATCTAAGATCCTATGTAGAATGCATGCGTACCTTACTCTAGTAGCCTAAAATGCATCCACACAAAATTTCCCAATTTTTTATGAAACATTATTCTTCTATAATATTTAAGGATATTCTGAGTTTGGTCAATTATGGAGCACACATGTCAGAAATTATTTCAACTACGCGAAGCGCTGAATTTGACCTCTTGGCAACTGGTTGCACCAAATAGTCTGTGTTCTCTATAACAAACACCATGTATAAGTAATATGTGCAAAAAACAACCCCCAAAGGTGATGGTCTGTGCATTCCATCCTCCCGAGGTGGGTCAATTCTTTTGGCGGATTTGATTTAATTCATTAGAGAAATGACATAACTTTGTCATTTTCTCGGTACATGCCCGTGGTATGTGAGGTTTTTCATTAATGTCATACTTAATATTGGTAACTCAAACAAAGGAGCATGATAATTTAGCTGAGAGAGAATAGTACCACATAACAGGATCTATATAGTATGAAACATGCACATGGAAAACATTATTTCCGTAGCTTTAGTGGTCTTGTACCTCCACATGCATAGGCAATGAGTATGTATGAAAGTCACCGGATTATTTTAAATTATTCTTACTAAACATTGCTCCACATATTAAACCCACTAGCGCAATAACTAATCTCATTCCAATAGACACGGCATGCAACAATCACTTTTTCCCACTTTAGTAACACATTTCTCATCGTCTTAAATATAAGCTTAGCTTTAGTGGCATTAAGTGCACCGGCTTCTTACAAAACATGGTTCCATATATTAAACCCACTAACACACTAACTAAGATCACTCCAACAAAAACTGCATAATTTTTTTTCCTTCTTTAATAACACATTTATCATCTTCTTAAGCCTAAGCTTAGCTTCAGAAGTCCTGAGATTTTTCCCATCCATAAATTGTCCCATGATTTAAACTTTCTCCATAGAAGAACCCATGATTTTTGAAGTGCACCGGCTGATCAGCATTGACATATTGAACCTACATGGAAAAAGGTAAATTTTGCGGAATAGATCATCCGGGTAGTCTAGCACAAGGTCTACATAATATTAATCAATTTGAGAGTCACATCATCAACAAGTCCTAAAAGGTTACTATCGACCCAATGTTTGGAGCGTTTGTCAGTCTGCCTTTGTGGCCGTGTGTCTTCATGGTTTGAGGGTAGTCCACATGTCGGGTTGTTACTTATGCGTCTTCCTAGAACAAGTTTGTAAAGATTTATGTTCTGTTGCTAATTAATCAGATAATTCTCTTCTACTCAATTAACGAACTAGGTAAAATATTTTACGTCCGTCAAAAGAATTACTCCCTCTATAACTTAATATAAGATATTTTTTGACATTGTACTATCAACCCTTGTCTTCGGATTAATCCGGCGATACCATTGGCCTACTTACTACCGAATTTGATGCCACAGGACCAAGCATGCAGCTTGGTACACTACCAACAGAAAGTTACAAAATCAATGACTTGATGTCGCAGTAAAATGAAGGCAATGAATAGTGGTACCCATCCTGCATCAGGCTGGTTGTAATGGTAGTATCATAACTAGTATCATGCATGCCAACTAGGCAATTTTGATGAGGTGTCATAGCATTAAATGAAGAAAGAGAGGATGTAGTATCATATCATGATACTGTATCATAATAAATGTTATGCTACTTTGTGTCATGCATGACAATAAATAGAGTACTACATGATACTAATATATGATACTATGCATTAGGGAGGTAGTATCATACACAGTATCATATGCATGATACTAGTATATGATACTCCCTGTTACAACCAGGCTTAGAGTACTTTCATCCAGAGTACGTACACGCGTGCAAGTGTAGAGGCCTTCCTCCATCGTCTTCACTACTCATGGCTGACGGCTCTCTGCTGCCCCATGTCCCAGCTTGCATTACGCATGCGCCCTGCTGGCCGGTTGTGCTGGCTGCCAATGTATCTTGGCCCTCCTTCCCTGCTGCCATCCTAATTACTCCACCTGTTTCGTCGCTGTTCGTCGAGATGGGCAACAGAGCTAGTAGTAAATGGCACCGGAAAAGACTCGGCGGGTCTATCTATATAAGAAACACGGAGACAGGTCGCGCCGCTGCAGCTAGCGCTCGTCGTGGGTCGACGTGACTACACTTGCATTGCATTGCATGCTCAATTAATCCTGCTGGTCCGCCAGCAGAGTTCCACTACTGGCCACTCATGAGTGTACAAGTGTAGACTCATTATTTTGACAAACATTTTGGATATCACGTATAAGTTCGTGTATATAGAACAATATATACTGCTATCAAATAAATGAGGGAATGTGAGTCACGCAGGCATATTATTAAGCAAAAGGTCTGAAAAAGTCTGATATTCGGTACAAGCTTACAAGAGCCGCCAAAGTAAATTGAAAATAGAAGTTGCCACAACCGGCAAAAGCAGGAGAAGATGATGATGATTGGTGAAGCGGGATAAGTAAATAATACTGTCGTATTGGTACTCAACCTGTCCTAAGTAAACCAAGCACATGCCTAAAAAACGGCCGGGTCACAGTCTGTGTGTACACTATACACTGAATTATACTCATATGCGACTGGTTGATTAGGCCACTTGGCGAGGGGCAGGTCAGGTGCCTGTGCCTCCAATGGCAGGCAAGTGGGCTGTCTCCACTGACAGGTATGAGAGCTTCCATTACTCCATAGCTCCCAAGCTGAGCTGCTACTTGTACCATTAGTCCTAGCCCTAGCCTGTGCATCCTCTAGCTAGCTTCGCGTGTGATGGCGAGCAGGTGGCGTTGCTGCACTGCGCTCATACACAGTTGATTCAATGAAAGTAGGGTATGTATGTACTCTCTGCAATTAACTCATACTGGCCGGTGGGCAGGCAGGCTGCAGCAATGCATGGATGGATAGCCGGCAGTCATACATGAGAAGAGAGCAAATCTATAATGCACCGATAACGTCTTTAATCATCTCTAATCTTTCGAACCGGTGTTAATTAGCCCATATTAAAAAATAATACACGCACTCTCTCCCTCTGTCTTGAAAACTTGGAATCGGGTGCGGTAGAGGAGCCGATCAGGCCACTTGGCAGATGTATATGTACTTGACGTGCAGCTGATGATAGTACTAGTACCAAAGTGCAGTAGGTCAGGCCACTTTCCGAGAGGTAAGTGGGCTTCCAGTAATTAATTTCCTAACGACAAAAGCTGGGCGCTTCTGTTATCAGCCCTAGACCGAGCTTATCCATGGCAGCCGAGGTGGAGTAGCCATGGTACTGGGAGTAAGGCCAACTTCACCGCGCGACCCTATTTTGTCCGTCCTCGTCTGTTTGGGATAAAACGGACAAATGAAACGGCCCAGCGCGCGGGCGCAAACGGACTTTTGTCCGCTTTGTGTCCGCTTTCGACCCATCCCCGGTTCAAGTTTGCGCCGGTTTTGGGGTGAAACGGACGGGCGGGACGCGCGTGCTTGTCCTCCCCTGGCCCGCCTGTCGATGGGAGAAACCAAAATCCACCCACGCCTATTTGCCGCCATTTCCCCCAAACCCTTCCACGTCCCTCCTGCCGCCCCTCTCTCCCCCGGCCATGGCCGACGCCCCGCCGAGTTCCGGCGGCCTGGCCGTCGACCCGCCCACAAAGGTGAAGAAGAAGGCTCCGAGGAAGCCGCGGTGGAGTGCACGCCGGAGGAGATCGCCAAGTTGGACGCGGAATCGGCGAAGAGGAGGGAACGGAGAGCGGCCGTCAAGGTCAATGCCGCCGCGGCCAAGTTCGTCGCCCAATGCGAGGAGCTGGAGGCTGCGCGGCGCAAGGCCGCTGCCGACGAGAAGGAGAACCTCGTCAACAAAGCGCACGCCATCCTCATGCTTGGCGGCATGGGCCGTCCGGCCGAGTTCCCTGCAGCACCCGTCGGCCCGGCGAGCACAGACTCGTCGGTCGCCCGGCCTACGCACTGCCAGTCGCCGACGTCGCGCGCCGCGCCCATGTCGCCCGGCTTTCCTCCGCCAAGGCACGACGGCCAGACCTGTTTCTCGGCGTCGCCGGACGTGGGCTTGTTCGCGCCGTCCACACCGCGCCCCGCGACCGTCACCGACCTCAACATCACGCCTGGCTCCAGCAACGGCGGGCGGCTGTCCGTCGAGATGCATAGAAAGCAAGCACGAGCACCCGTTTCTCTGCTGATGAACCGGGGCCACTGGCCTGAACTAGGGCTTGGCATTTGAAACGTTACTTCTGGTTTTTTAAATAGACGCGGACAGGATAGGGCAAATGGATGCGGCCGCGCGCTGGACGCACGGCCACCGCATCCCAGGACACGCCCGGACACAATCCCAAATTGCTATCCAAACGGACAGAATCCGAACAAAATGAACGTCTATTTGGGGTCGCGCGGTGGACTTGGCCTAAATGGAGAAGGCAGCCCGAAGGACTCGGAAGGCAAGTCGCGCTGCTGTACTGCAGCATGGTGCGTGCACTGCATGCAGTGTATTATGGATGTACACCGTAGCGCACCCGTACCGCGTAGTGAAGAGTCTCCGCATCGACATCAAAGGCCTACGTCACATTGTCTGACGTCATGGCACTCGCGTATGCTCACAGCTCACTGTTGCATAATCTGATGGAGTGTGATATATATGTTCAGTTTATTTCATAATAAGCTGTTGAGAAATTTAGCAACGAAATCAGAAAAAAAACAAATGATACCCTGGAAAAATAGTCAAAAACAAATTGAATAGTACTCCCTCCAGTCCATAATGTAGTGCATATAGATTTTTTCCAGAGTCAAACTTAGCAAACTTCAACCAAGTTTATGGACAAAACTATCTATACCTATAATACCAATCATGTACATTATGAAAAATATAATTCATGATGTATCCAACGATATGTATTTGGTATTCTAGATGTATCTATTTTTCTCTATAAATATGGTCAAGGTTTGTAAAGTTTAACTTTTGGTAAAATCTATGTCCACCACATTATGGAACGGAGGGAGTAATAAGTTGGATAAGGTTACCTTTTTGCTTTTTATTATGACAAATGCAAGTAATACTAGCAGTTGTAGTATATCTACATCGAAAATAAATTAACTAAATTACCTAGCAGCTGTATTTCTACATGAAAAAAACTAACCTTTTTATTTACTTTTTATAATCACAAATACTACATACAGTACAATATACTTAGGCATGGCAACGGATCGAGCAGTTATCACCAACTAATTGTACAAGCCTGGTTGTAAGTTCAACATTACTACAAACAGGTGCTTTTGCTAAAGAGGGCATTGCTTTGAGTTGAGTACATGAGTTTGCTTTGTGGTTCGGCCTGATTTACTAAAACTGGGTTTTGCCAATTATGAGTTGTACTACTATGTAATTTTAACATGTCTATAAAATTGATAGCCTGATCCGTCCAATTTCCCCTCGTGCCGCTATTTATGTTTGTCAGACAACTATCTACCAGGCAGGTGAATGTGTCTCCAAGCGCAGGAAAGTGGGGACTTCTTCAATCCACAGACTGTACACTGCTCAAGGCGCACTGCCATCTTGGCTCTCACCTTCTCTCCTCTCTTAACTTCTTTACACTGTTATCACATGTACTACTGCCTATAGAGCAACGTGCGTGTAGTAAATGGTCGCAGAAGACTCGGCCGGCAGCTCGCCCCGCTGCTGCAGTGCACCGTAGTCTGCAGAGCGTGGTGCATGCAGTACCGTGCGTTTCACATCGATTGCAGCGTGTCCATACGACGACGTAAGTAAAGTGGGACGCACCACATCCTCCTGCCGAGCGCGACCCGCGAGGTCACAAGTTCCATCTAGAACGTAGGGTTGGGGTTTGTTATTTAGGGTTAGTCTTTGTCATTTAGATTCAGGGTTTGAGTTTTTGTTTATGGATTGTCGTCTAGGTCAATAGGTTGTTGTTTAGGGTTTGAGTTTGAGTTTGCCGTTTAGGTTTACAGTAGAGGTGATTTGTTAAAGAGGGCATGGCTAGGTAGTGATAAGTGTCGTTTTTGTGGTCATAATAAAAAAATAGATCACTTGGGGGGAGGGGGGGGGGGGGTAGCCAAGTGTGTTCTTGGAATCAATATGAAACCTTAGTTATGTACATGAATTGTGTGCTTGGATAATGAATATCCCTGACATGTTGAGAGGGATTGTAGTTGTAGGGGTTACTGCAATCATCTAGACCGTTTGCAAATTTAGTAATAATGCACGTGGAATATTTATGCTTATGATCTGAGTCGTGTGATAACTCAAGCGGCTCACTGGCTTGTGTTTTGATCAAAACACGAGCCAGTGAGCCGCTTCCGTTGTTGTGGATCATCATCTAGACGAGGACTTTGCGTGCTACATGTCAAAGGACCAAAGTTGTTGTGGCAGGTTGCGGCTGAGCTTACGAGTAGGACGAGTGGTTGGCGACCCTAGTGCTAAGGATGGCTTGTTGAGCCCCCAGGCATGCTAGGGGTGTGGCGTCTTTGTTGATTTACTGTTTTCGAACATTTTGTAGATGATGATGTAAAAGGTTGAGCAGCCTATCGTCCAGGGGGTTGTATGGTCTAAAAGCATGTTGTTAGGAGTTTGGTGCTGAGAGCCTGGTGCTTCATGTTTTGCTTTCCTTTGTTTCATTTTTATATGTTGAACTTGATCAAACCTTTGGGACGATTCCCCCTCCAGATGTATTATCAGTTTCATGATGAATGAAATTGAGATATGTACACCTCAATTAGAAAAAAAAATATTATTTGAATTCTACCCAATGAGATTTGTTCTATGACAAGTCCTTATGTTTCTTCGTATTCAATAATCATTTCAACAATAGTATTTACTAGAATGGTTGGCCGCGCTTTGCTGCGCCGTTGATGTTATTCGATTTTTATAATTTATTTACTCCATCTATTTCAAAATATAGGGTGTATTAGTTTTTTGAAAAGTCAAACCTCTTTAAGTTTAACCACATTTGTGTAGAAATATATCAATATCCAAAATATAAAATCTTATTTTTAGATTCATCATGAAATGAATTTTCATATTTTATTTATCTAATATTATGGATGTCGATATTTTTGGCTCCGAACTTGGTCAAAGTTAAAGAAATTTGTCTTTTCAATAAACTAATACACCTTGTATTTTGGAACGAAGTGAGTATTTGGTTTGGTTAGTGGGGAAGATGATGGAGTGTGTTTTCTTTTTTATTCATATAACGCGGTGTTTTGGTAAGCCTTTCGCGGTGTAATTTTGTGTTATCTGCTAATCAACTCATACTTACGTGAGGAAATTTTCTGCGGTGGTGGCGGCATATACTATATTGGTGCACAAGTATCACATGTTGAGCCTTCTTTTTTCTAGGTGATGAAAGGGTGGGCGGGGTTGATATGTTTTTATAGGGCGGCTACTTCCGATTGACTTGAAAAATTGTTAATTCAGTTAAAATCATGAACCAAATCCAATTGAATTTCTCGATGCAATGAGAGAGCTCCAAAATTAGAGAGCATAATAAATTAAAAGAATCGACTGAGATATTGTTGACCTAGTCAACATCGCTGATCCAATTCCAAATTGGTGACCTCAATTGAATGCGAAGCCTTCATTCCTAGGAAGCTTAGTTATATGATATAGTATATGTTGTCGTGTTTGCTAATACACAGTTGCCTGATTTTTTGGGTGTTTTAGCCCATTTCGGCATAAGAGCAACATGACACGAACACAGAGACGAGGGTAGAACGGTCGATAGCGCTGTCCTCGATGAGGCTCGTCGTCAGGAACACGTTGGATACGGGGATGCCGCATCATCCTGCGACATCGCCTACAAAGGGGTGACAACAACCACACCACTCGCATTCAACAGAGCTCGAACTCGAAACGGGGACGCCCCGATCAACCGTGGCTATTGGGAAAGGGTGTGTCTAGGTGTTAGTCGACTGAGACTTAACCAAGTCCCAATCAAGTGATAGTGTATATGGGAAGAAAAAGGAAAAACTGAAAAGAATTTTTTGTACGAATCTCAATGCAATATCAATGGAATACAACATCGACTGAGACATAATGAAGTCTAAGTCGACTGAGACTTAGAGGGTGTTTGTTTCCAGGGACTTATTGGTCTAGGGACTTAAATAAGTCCCTATAAGTCCCATCTAAACCAAACAGGAGGGACTTATAGGGACTTAAAGTGGGCATTTGGGACTTATGAAATAAGACTCTCAAGGAGGGACTTATAGGGACTTATAGTTGTAATATGGTCTTATAGAGACTTATAAGTCTCAGGAACCAAACAGGTAGAGACTTTTTAGGGACTTGGGACTTATAAGTTGGGACTAAAAAAAAGTCCTAGGACTTATGAACCAAACAGGGCCTTAGCAAAACTGATTGGGAAAGCCATGTACAACTTGGGTACTCAATTGACCAATCAACATTGATTGTAAAATCAACATCTACACGTAGAAATCTTGCGCGAGCGCGCACACACACGCACGCACGCACGCACACGCGCGCGCACACACGCACATTGTTTATAACTCAGCCCTTTATCTTGCTGGTGGTATACATCAATCCTTGGACATGACACCGCGTCCTGGTCGTCCACACGATGCATGGCTAGCAAGTAGCAACAACCACTTCTCTTACATGTTGAGATCGAGGACGAACCTCTTCTATATATAGAGCCAAATCGGAACAACATTCAGTATCTACGTAGTGTTGTAGCTAGCAACCAGAGTCAGCCATGGTGTGCTCCCTCGTCGTCATCCTCCTCTTCTCCATTAGTTCCTCCGTTGCCCATGGCGCCGGAGCAGGTCGCCAGCGCTACCATGTGGTGGAGACCGGGCACTTGGAGCCCAAAACCTTCTGCTCTGGCCTCAAGGGTACGTAGGGTACATGCAGCCATTGATGCAAATCGATCAGCGTCCATGTATGCGCTAAACCATGCTAGCTTGTTCGTTTTTTCTTTGCATGCAGTGGCTCCATCGGCGGAGGGCACGTGGGTGCCGCTGCACCGTCCGTTCGGCCCCTGCTCGCCGTCCGCCGGCAGGGCGCCGGTGCCGTCCCTGCTGGAGATGCTCCGCTGGGACCAGGTCCGCACCGACTACGTCCGGAGGAAGGCCAGCAGCGGGGCGGAGGACGTGCTCAACCCAGCCAAGCCGCACGTGCTGATGACCCAGGTGGACTTCGGTCCCAGTTCCACCTTCGGCATCGGCTCCGGCTCCGGTAGCTCGGCGTGGATCAACGCCGACGGCGACCCCACGGTCGTGTCTCAGCAGACCATGGCCATCGACACCACCGTGGACGTGCCGTGGATCCAGTGCGTCCCCTGCCCCATCCCCCAGTGCTACCCGCAACGGATCCCCTTGTTCGACCCCAGCACGTCCAGCACCGCCGCGGCCGTCCGCTGCCGCTCCCCCGCCTGCCGCTCCCTCGGCTCCTACGGCAACGGCTGCTCCAACACGTCCGCGAACGCCGACTGCCGGTACCTGATCGAGTACAGCGACGACCGGGCGACCGCCGGGACGTACATGACCGACACGCTCACCATCAGCGGCAGCACCGCCGTCCGCAGCTTCCGGTTCGGATGCAGCCACGCCGTGCGCGGCAAGTTCAGCGACCTGACCGCCGGGACCATGTCCCTCGGCGGCGGCGCGCAGTCACTCCTCGCCCAGACGGCCCGCTCCCTGGGCAACGCCTTCTCCTACTGCGTCCCACAGGCCAGCGCCTCCGGCTTCCTCTCCATCGGCGGGCCGGTGACGACCAACTCCACCACCGTATTCGCCACCACGCCACTCGTCCGGAGCGCCATCAACCCGAGCCTATACCTGGTGCGGCTCCAGGGCATCGTCGTGGCGGGGCGCCAGCTCAGGATCCCGCCGGTGGTCTTCTCCGCCGGGGCGGTGATGGACTCGAGCGCCGTCATCACGCAGCTGCCGCCCACCGCGTACCGCGCGCTGCGCCGGGCCTTCAGGAACGCCATGAGGGCGTACCCGAGGAGCGGGGCCACCGGGACCCTGGACACCTGCTACGACTTCCTGGGGCTCACCAACGTGAGGGTGCCCGCCGTCTCCCTGGTGTTCGGCGGCGGCGCCGTGGTGGTGCTCGACCCGCCGGCTGTCATGCTCGGGGGATGCCTCGCCTTCACAGCCACCTCCTCGGACCTGGCCCTCGGCTTCATCGGCAACGTGCAGCAGCAGACGCACGAGGTGCTCTACGACGTCGCCGCCGGGGGCGTCGGCTTCCGCCGTGGCGCATGTTAGTGTTCGTCGGCGACATAATCCCTTTGCCGTTTGCTTAAGCTGTCTTGCTAGTGAATTAAAGAGCCATGCATCGTGTGCTTGGCCGTTGTATCTCGTTCTCGTAGCGTAGTAGAAGTAGGCTAGCTGCCGGGATGAGTTCCAGTAATAATCATGCGGCATTGTAGTTGTAGGGGTTGCTCAATGTATGTTCCTTCCTCCGGGAACAACAATTTACTGCATTGGATTGAGTTGGGGACGGGAACGTGCTCCACTGCCGTTGCAAGTCCTCTGTGGTTCTTGA
The DNA here is from genome assembly GCF_056163025.1 of Triticum urartu. NCBI lineage: Eukaryota > Viridiplantae > Streptophyta > Magnoliopsida > Poales > Poaceae > Triticum > Triticum urartu. Next base: position 33,974,114 of record NC_141879.1, on the reverse strand, counting down.
ACAGCATAAGGTACCAGTGCCCCCTCTTCAGACTAAACCACTTCTTGTATTATTTGTTTAATCTGATTATACTTAAGGAATGCACATATCTCTATCCTGTATATTGTTTTGGCCATGTGGAAAATTTGTTTAGTAGTTAACACTCAGCAGTCAAGGCACTTCGGAGCAATAATTATTACACTAATTACATGATTATTCATTCTTCTCTGTAGTTGTGATTAATGAGTTATCTACTCAACAGTCAAGATACTTTGGGAGCTATAAACTTTATATATGGAAGTTAATATTCTGTTTAGAAACTTGAATTGTGGGGCAGATGAAAATGCTTCGTAATTGAGATAGGGGCTGTCAGTCATGCACCTTTTCTTCTTTTGTATTTGGGAGTATTTTATATATTTAGTGCAATATGATTCGTGAAATATTTTTGGCCAAATATGTTTTTCGCCATCTTTGGATGATTTTGGACTGCCCTCCCAAGACAGGTTGACGCTGATATCGATGTATCTAAAGAAAATGATATGGATGCTTCCTCGTGCTTTATTATTAGTGATCCTGTAATAGCTTTCTTATCCATTCATGCATGTCAAAGATGCGCACATTGTTGCTTCCTTGTGATTTGTTAATATTGATTTTCTAAAGGATTTTTATAGATAAATTGGCGTGCAGGGCACAGATTAACAGTTTGGCCAGGCTAAATTTGTACTGAGCGATGTCATTTTGAAAAGAAAAAAACTGAATAAACTACAACCCATCAGACGAGAAAAGGCTGATTCTGCCAATTCATGTTCGATGTCTGGCTAGGTGTCTTGTGCAGACCTGACATAGGCTATGCTGGACACTAGCAAGTGTTCCCAATCGCATCTTAAAGAAATTCAAGTTCGATGCAAGAAAGCTTTGCTCTTTCAAAATCAATGCATTTGTGAGTACCAAGCTGAATAAGGTTTATTATGCATGCTGAAGAGGTTTGCCTGAAGGTACTGAAACGATCTGAATTTCAAACTTTGTTTTCTTTGCTTGCTTGGTAGTACAGTCTGCACTACATAACAAATCTTCTCATTTCTTCTGTTATAGTTACATTTTTCAGAAACTTGTTAGAGGAAGAGACGATGGGCTTTAGAGAATTTGAATCCCTGGATAGTGATAAATAGAGGGATAATTAACCTTGAGGTCCTAAGGGCAGCTTTATAAAATCTTTGTACCAAATTTGTTGAATTAGAAATAACAGGAAATGCAGCTGGTATGTTAATCTCATAGCCCTGACAATAAATATTTTCTTCTTTTGTCTTGTAGATGCACACTTACCTTCCTGCAACTGTATGTACTTCCTCTTTAAGGAAATATAAGAGTGTTTAGAATACTAAAGTAGTGATCTAAACACTCTTATATTTCTTTACGAAGGGAGTATTAACTAGCAAATTGCTTTCATTTAATTATCATTATTCTGGAACATGTTGCTCACTTGATATTCAACATTTTAATTAGAATAAGCTATCCAAGGAGGTTTTATTAGGAAAATTTAGTTTAGGAGACTTTTTTTTATCTGAACAAGCATATGCATCTCCATTTTTTATTTTTAGTTGCTTATTTGCATAGTTGGAACATTAGTTTGATGCGAGTTTTAGCTACCTGCTTGTTATTGAAACTGCAAGAACTCGCTAGCTTGTGCCAAAATAAATGGAATTTGATGGAATAAAAGAAGATAAGGTGTTTTTGTTGATCCTTGTGACTGCTTTTTGGAGGTGTGTGTGTGCCTAATCACTGTAAATAGTAAATACGCTACATTTATGATATCGTAGTTATTTGCGGCTTCTTTATAAGAAAACCATTGTACACATAGCAACAGTAATTACTATTGTGGGCAAAGCTTCCATCACCTTAAGTTTATAAAGAAATGCAAATGACATGTAACCTTGCTTAATTGATTGTTCTCACATGGTGAGCTATGCAATCCTCATGTTAAATTGCACCAGTTTTCTTATCTAACTTCATTTTATTTTGTATGCAGGGAGATTCAATACCAAGATTTATGATTTGGCATAGGCGAGATGGCATACAAGTGAGTATGTTGTTTTGAGCTTTTCATGTAACTGCTCTTCTAAGGTCAATGGCTTGCGGACTGTACTTCTATAGACCCTTTCTTGCATAATGAGCTATGTGCATGCTCTCTTCCGTCAACCGATCTCGATGGCGCCCCCCTAGCATGGTAAATCAGGACGGCGGCTATTGGCGGTGCCGCCAGTGTTGTTGGATTGGATCGGTTGCAACATCGAAGAGTATGGATTGGGCGTGGGTGGGGTTGAAGAGGATGGTGCGGGAGGCAGGCGTGGTGGCCGCAGAGAAGGCTGAGAACACACGTTAGCGAGACCTTGGATAAGACCGAGCTCATGGGCGCTGAGGAGCTGACGGCATCGCCCACTCGACGACCTTCCATGCCCCCTAATGCTCGCCACAGTGAAAGGTGGGGAGCCGGCAGTGGAAGCAACAACGTTTTTTCGTTTCTTATATCCAGCCGGTTGAAACATACCCACATCTACCTCTTGTCATACACAACTGCCCCACTCGACCTCACCCTGTGGCACTCCCACCCTCTCCCCTATCGCTCGCCTCGCTTTGCGACCGATTCGGATGGTGCCCTCGGCGTGGCGTGTACCCATGTTCCTTGTTTGAAAACTTGTCCCATATTTCTTGCCGATCAGAATTTGACATGACCAATTTAGTTTATACGTTGCATGTAGAAAATTTGGATTTTTTGAAAATATTGGATAGATTATCAATATTTGATCCATGTTAAGGTAAGAAAATTTGTCCCGTGTTTGTTGCTATATCATATAGAGTAAAACTCATGAGTATCTGCAAGTATATCATATACTATTATGTTGCTGAAATCATAACTTTTGAAGTAGATCGGTGGAAGACTCCAAGCAAAGGTTCATCATTTACTCTCATTCACCTTACAGTTTTTGTCATAAGAGTATGTTTTGATTTAAATTTGACCACCTACAAAATGTTGTTGGGTGAATAAGTGCTTATGTATAAGTTCTAAAAAATACGTGGTACAATCACTGGAATTATGATGTTATGAGCTAGAAGATTTCAAAAGCGCATCAATTTAGAATTACACTTATTTATACCTCCGATAAGGAAGCATGCATTTGATCTTTGCTGGTGAGATTCAGTGTTTCCTATCAGAGATCTTAAACAGTAGCTTAAAAGCCTACTGCAAATTTATTAGAAGCAAAATATTATGAGGATTATTGTATTAACTTTACACGGGATAGCCATGCCTCTAATTATTTGTATTTATTTATTCTACCTCTATAGATACCAAGATCATATAGTTCTTTAGAAGCACTACATTTGTACTACAAATTTTAAAAAGCCCGTTGCAACGCACCCTGCTACAAGTTCTGACTGGTTTTCTTTTGCTTTATCAGCTCAATATAGCGATTGTGACACGTTTGGGTGGTCTGCAATGTGGACTTGTACCTGTACATTTCAACGTATATAATAGTGATACCTGTTACACTAATACGTTACATATGCAATGGTGCCTGCGCCTTTCTCGCCCATAACTCTCTCTATACCTATTTCTCCACTGATTAGTGACCCCCTAATCAATAAAACGTGTATGATCTGTATATGCTAGCTAGAGTACAACATATTTTCGTGAACGGGGGAGAGTAGAGATGCATAATTAAAAGAAAATTCGCAAGTCTTGTGGCATTATATTCCAAATTTTTATAGTCATTATATTCCAGATTTTCTTTTCGCATGTGTATTTGTGATGTCCAGCAAATAGGCATAGGAGAAAGAGCAACATGGCCAAGCAAGTGTTAGAGTAAAGAACCATGAGAACAAGCTGAGTTTTTGCTTTTTTTTGGGGGGGGGGGATGCACTTTTAATGTTGCATGGACTAAGCACACTGAGTTTTTTACTTCTTCCGTCATGCAGCTACAGGAGCACAAACTAAGTCCCCCCCCCCCCCCCCCCCCCCCCGCCCCCATCTCATATGCGCACTTGTCGCCAACTACACATGTGCCTCCCGTTGTCACCACCGACTCCCTTCACTGTAAGAGTGTTCATCATTTTGGTAAAACAGCATGAAAGATATCTAACCTCTAATATGATGTTGTAGTATTTACTTTGTTTAAACTTTCTATTTATACCCTTCAGGATAATTGTAAATGGCATTTAGTTATTCATGTATACCAGTATGACTCATGGCATTGATCTGATTGCTTGATGTACTTAAATCATTTTCTTTTCAGTCACCTCTTCATCCGAGCAGGGGTGATGAGGGAAAAGAAATGGTCGTGCTGAAAGTTAATTTAGTGCATCAAGGATTGGAGGGTGCGAGATTTGCAAGAGGTGATGGAGGACAATTTGTTATCGCGGCTTATAACATATAGTAGTCGAGGAAGAGTACAAGCATAAGTTGGTTGAGAATTTGTAGAGATTTAGAAATACACTTTTGCAATCTATAAGAGGATCAAATATGTTTTGTTCTTCTCAATGTTGACAAGGATGATTTTGGCATTTCTATATAACATACATGTACAATACGTTCATGAAGCTACATGAATTCTCGATGCTCAATTCAAGACTTCTAGTAAGTGTGTCTCAGTTTATCATTTTCATCTCTCTAAATAAAACCATCAATGTTCAACATGATATATATGGAGATCTGGTTGCAGCTTAGCAGGCTTGAGGCCGCTAGCGTTTATCAAGATGAGTTTGGAAACACCCGGTGGAGATGCGGGGGTTATTGGGTTCGAGTGAGGGGTGCGGGAGGTCACCATAACATCGGAGATGGTGGTGGGGCCTATAGGGATGGCCGGGGTTTGTGGCGTCTTGGGTGGGCGGTGTTGAGACGATTAGGCAGGTATAGGTGATCACCAGCATTAGAGATGGTGGGAGGGTTTAGAGGAATTGGCGACGGGCGGATGCTGGGGCGGGGCAGCGGCGACAGACGATTAGGCAGGTGGAGGTGGACGGGTTGAAGGGTGCTCGAGATCACTAGCGTAAAAAGTGGAGGTGGAGTTTAGAGGGATGGCCAGGGTGGAATGAAGGAAGAGGGAACCATTGGGAGGAAGACATTATTATTATGTGGTAATTGCAACTACATGTTGCAACATTTCATTTGCATAATTCATCCCGGACAATTGTAGAAACAGAAGAAATATGTGCAACCATGTTAGAGATCTATTTGGGTGGCTAAAGTAGGCAGAATGTAGGGCGGGGCCTAGGATGGTCCGGATGTGTCACCGCCTTCCACACACACACAAACACACACGTGTCTCCTCTTTAATTGCCGATGGTTTCGGATGTAGCCATCGTCATGTGTAAGTGCTTCCATTCATCTTCTTCTATGAGATCCTTGGGATAGAGGAGGGAGAATGTAGCAAATGACTCCATTTACTTTTACCACCAACTTATTCATGCCACTTAATCATTTCTTTAATTCATGGAGGAGGACAAGATGGTAGCTGTCGAGGATTCAAGAAGGACCATACACCATAGTACTGGTTGTAATATTAGCCGAGAAGAATGTGACAAAATAGTCGATATGCAGAGGTATGGTGGATTTTGAAAATCCGGCAGATTTTTGCTAGAGCACAGATCAATTTGTATGCACTGATTGCATTTGATTCATGGCGAAATATGTTGATCATGCTATTAAAATGTATTATCTTTCATTCTTTGTTTTGTGTTATATAAAACATATTAAACAAAGCAATAGACTGACTCGCACCATCATGGGGTGGAAGCATTTGTAGTAATATAATATTAAGAAACAGTAAAATGGGGCTATTATGACCCAAAGGTGACTGCTGCAGCAATCGAACTCGCGAGCTCGCGAAGCCAAGGCTTGTTCGACCTTAACTGGCCACCACAGCCAATTGTCACTTGTGATTTTAAATAGTGGCAACTGTACATGAACTAGCATGCCCATGCTATTTATTTATCATTCAGTTTATCTATTTATTTTTTAGAAAATTGTGAATTTAAAACGTTCATCGATTTTGAGACAAAAACTTCAAGAAAGTTTAACGATTTTGAGAAATAGTTCATCATTTCTGAAGAAAAGTTCACAAACTTAAAAAAGTTCACCGATTTTGGAAAAAACTTTATGATAAAGACATAAAGTTGAAAAAGTTCATCGTTTTCAAAAAAAAGTTCATCGTTATTGAAAAAGTTCATCAGTTTTGATGAAAATTTCATCGAGTTTGAAAAATAAGTTCATCGCTTCTGAAAAAAGTTCACCAATTTGAAGGAAAAATTCATCAATCTTGGAAAAAGTTCATCAAATTTGGAAACTTTTTTTATCAAATTTATAAAAAGTTCATTAATTTTGAAAAAATAATCATAAAATTTGTAAAATGTTCACAAAAATTGAAAAAAATCATCAAATTTGAAAAAAGTTCGTCAAAATTTTAAAAAGTTCATCGAATTTGAAAATAGTTCATGAAGTTCGAAAAATAGTTCATCGGTTTGAAGAAAAAGTTCGTTGAATTTAAAAAGTTTGTGCATAATTGAAATAGAAAAAGAAAAGAAAAGAAACAAAAAATAAAGGAAAAATAGAAAATACAAACAGGAAATCGAAAAAAAAGAACAAAAAGGGCAAAGGGGACAAACTAAACACCCCTAGGTGGTTTCCGCATCTCGCCCTGAGCCAGGAGATCGCGGGTTCGAGTTCTTACCGCGCCCACTCTTTTTTCAGTTCGCCAAATAGGGTTTGCCAACGCCCCTTCCCCTGTCTCCCACACGAGAGTTCATGAACCCCTCAAAAGAAAAACACGAGAGTTCATGACCTTAACGCGCTCTTGCACTAGCAGCAGGAGCGGACGGCGCCAAGGTGCCGGTGGACCTCTGGTGGTTCCTCTACCCCACGTCCATGACAGTCGTACGTGACGCCGTCCACACTCAACTCTCACCATGTTTGATCGAATGACTCGGGAACAGGTTAAGCTAACATGTGCGCGACACAGCTAACAGGTTTCTTTGAGAGGAGTCTGTAAAAGAAGTCGAATATGATGATTGATTCATGTTTGATTTCATTCTTACTATGGCTGCAGCACACTACTTTACAAAGGAACCGTGAATCTAGAGAAGCACTTCAGGAAGGTTCAGTATTGCATTAGTATGGTGCTTACGCAGGACCACAACATCAAGTTGTTCATCACCTGCCTCATCTCTCATCTTTCATGTTCATTTTTCTAGAGTTCTCTTACGTGTTGCCTGTAAAAAAAAACTTGTTCTATTTTGCTCATCTTTCTTGTTAGGAACCGCAGAGGTGCTGAAGGTCATTTAGGATTGCTATATATATGCTGCTCTTTTTCCTCTTTCCCGTCTTGTTGATTTGTTTCAGTCCTAAACTGCTAATTGAACTGTAAAGTTGGCCCTATGGTTTGATGGTGGTTGGATCCTCATTCTGATGCCTCTGGTGATGTTTCAGGATGATCAAGGTGAAGAATGACAAGTAAATCATATCGGAGATCTTGGTCATCACAGCAAATAAACTACATCTCCCCTCAGGCACTACATTGTCGACACCGGTTTGACGTTCTTGCCCAATTAACGCCACCCTCCCAGCTCTTGTGTAGATTTTACAAGACCTATTCGATGTGCTTGCTTACACTCACATGGACATTGTTGTGCCCCTCACGTAGTTTGGGAGTGATGCCAAGCTAATAGACAACATCCATATGGTGAAGCTGCCCTTATATGGTACAGTTAGATGTATATATCTTTGTCGATTTTATGTGTAATGTATTCATTTCATACATATTTGGTAGCTGTATTAGAAAATATTTTGCATATCAACTCAATTTCAATTAGGAAAAAACTACAAAAAATTCCTTTTTTAATGTAGCACCATATATTGAATAAACAGTTGAAGTTGTTGTTTGTTCATTTATTTAATCAACTGAATTTTAGTATGGACGGGCACGGGAACGCGCGCTCTCATGTTCTAGTGTATTATATGAAAAGATTGGTGAAGGGCATCTTGATGTGCAGCTTGATTTGAGGAAGCCTGAACTGTCCACACTATTGAGTTTTGAGGAACCCACTGGCGCCCATTTGATGTTCGAACACGCCCAAACGTAGGAAGAAGAAATGAGCTTCGAGCTTGTCAAATATCTTAATCATTTATTTGATTCATTTATATACACTGTAGCCCGTAGCAACGCACGGGCATTCTACTAGATGTCCGAGGCATGTCGTGTATCTATTCTGGACCCTATTCGTACAACACAAATGCCGGAGATGAAAATTTTGAGGCACTTAGTGAAATTAAAAAGTTTTGCGAGGGAATTCAAAGAAGCACTCAAAATAAAGCAACCAGGATGGCATTCTGATATATCAAAGTGGCAACGTTTATTTCCTAATGGTATTCCAACGAGCGTAGACGGGTAATAAATTTATTATACACACTTTAATTTTATTATCACCATATTTAATACAATAACAATTTAGTAAAGTGCAGTGATTTGTTAGGCTTTTATGTCTTTCATTTTATGCTCTGGTGGAATGGTAAAGACCTTGCGCAGCCGGTTTGTGCGGTGAGTATTGTGCGTTACACATGTTTTTAAATCTTTCGTGTGAAGTATTCGTGCTAACTACGTATATTGCTTTTGCAGGATGGGTATGAGTTGAGGAAGCGGTTTTTATTATACTTGCTCAAATATCGTGCGAATGAAGCTAAAGACAACTTGCCTGATATTGTGAGAGAATTTCTTAAGCGCATCAAGTAGATCTCAATATTCCATAACATATTTTTATTTGGATCATTACTTTATACGTATACGTTCTCAATTTGATATATTGTTATGTGTTTACATTACAAGTGAATTGGACTTCAATTATTATGCAATTGTGGTCATGTTATATTGTCTCTACCCGCGATATTCAGCATGCATTATCTTTATACGACTTTAACAAACTATTTCAGAAGCCCGTGGCAACACACGGTCACTCTACTAGTTGGGCTTAGTGGAACCATCAAAGTACGTGCTTTGGCAGCCTAACCGTATGAGTATACTATCTATCCATCCGATGGATCTAGGTTTAGGTATGGATTGCCTTGGGGACCTCGTCTCTATCTCCACTAATCGCGATTTGTAAAGTCACCTGAGCCACCGAGCGCAGGCCTTCGGCCACCAGCCAACGCAAAATGCCCACCGCGCACATGCTATCTCGGTGCTTGCCATACACATCATCTCTGATTTCAAATAAGATAGCTTATGTCTTAGTGATTTTGTTTTATCTTTGCCCTATAATTTTACCATAAGACCTCTGTGTTAAGTTTTTAATTACTTTTTTTTTGCGAGTGAAGTTTTTAGTTACTACTTGTATCTTTTAAATTACAGAACTACTATATCCAGTGGTGAGAAAAAGACATGAGAAAATGATTAGATGAGTTCCTGGTATCACAGAGGAGATCATTGTGGATGAACAAACTAATGCTAATCAAGAGATGATAATCATATAGAAGTCAACGTTTACATCACGAAATGTTTGAAGAAAATTCTAAGGTAATACTTTCAAAGTTTTTGGTAACATTTCATATATGAAGAAAGTAATTGTGTACTTATTATTTCATCTATCTCTATAATTACTATCTAAAAAGAATGAAGGTTCTTTATTACGTTTGTCCTTCGTTCATCCTTTCTACTTCCTCGTGCCTGTTTTTGTTTATCTCTCTCCCATCCTTGATTTCCCCCCACTAATTTTGCCCAAAAATCCCTCAACTGTCCAAATTTTCTATTAACTTATTATCATCTCTACTATTTATAAAGAACCCAATGTTCAGTCTTAAGTGTGTCCTTAGTGCAACCTCCCTATGCCTCCTCCTTATTTTGATTTTTTCGTTCTTATTTGGTTTTGTCCTTAGTCCAACCTCCCTATGCCTCCTCCTTATTTTAATTTTTTCCTTCTTATTTGGTTTTTTTCGCATCAAATTTTCTTAAAACCGCCTCAACTAACTCATCTTTTTATTGACTTACTCTTTGGTAAGCTAATAGTCTTTACTCCATCATGGGCCCGGTGGGAATGATTTTGGATGGTGGTGGGTGGTGTGGGGAGGATCCAGTGGACCAACTGGATCCGGTGCGGGGAAGTGCGAGCAGTGCCGCGCAAATGCCTTGTACGTTCCTGGCAATGGTCAGAGTTGGCAACGACGATGCCTGCGGACGTCCTTACCTTCTTGAAAGCATCATTGTGGTGTTGTGCTCCTCTCCTTTTCACATGCTCTAGGCTTGTCACACCCTCGATGCGACTATAGCTCCCACGTGTCGAGGCACGACTTAGAGACATAATCGCATTGAAGGCATATGTCGCAAGTTAGGCAATCTTCACAACATCCCATGTAATATAAATAATAAAGGGGAGATAACATAGTTGGCTTACACTCGCCACGTCAATCAAGGTACATGAATAACATTACATCATCCAAACACTCATGGCCCGACTACGGCGCCAAAATAAAAGATAACCCAACAAGCGACACGGTCCCGATCACCCCCAACTGGGCACCACTACTGATCATCAGGGAAAGACACGTAGTATCATTGAGAGTCCTCGTCGAACTCCCACTTGAGCTCGAGCGCGTCACCTGAAGCGGAATCATCAGGCCCTGCATCTGGTGTAATAGTAATCTATGAGCCACAGGGACTCAGCAATCTCGCACCCTCGCGATCAAGACTATTTAAGCTTATAGGTAAGGCAAGGTAAATATGTGGAGCTCCAGCAAGCGACTAGCAAATATGGTGGCTATCCTGTTCGCAAAAGAGAGCGAGAAGTGTTGGGGAACGTAGCAGAAATTCAAAATTTTCCTATGTGTCACCAAGATCTATCTATGGAGAGACTAGCAACGAGGGGAAGGAGAGTGCATCTACATACCCTTGTAGATCCCTAAGCGGAAGCGTTCAAGAGAACGGGGTTGATGGAGTTGTACTCGTCGTGATCCAAATCACCAGAGATCCTAGTGCCGAACGGACGGCACCTCCGCGTTCAATACACGTACAGCCCGACGACGTCTCCCACGCCTTGATCCAGCAAGGAGAGAGGGAGAGGTTGAGGAAGACTCCATCCAACAGCAGCACAACGGCGTGGTGGTGATGGAGGAGCGTGGCTATCCTGCAGGGCTTCGCCAAGCACCGCGGGAGAGGAGAAAGGAGAAAGAGAGGTAGGGCTGCACCAACGGGGAGAGGAACTCATCTCGTCTCTTGGGCAGCCCCAAAACCTCCACTATATATAGGGGCAAGGGGGAGGGGGAGGCGCCCTAGGGTTTCCCCTAGGGGGGGGCGGCGGCCAGGGCAGATGGGATCTACCCCTTGGGTGACTTGGCCCCCAAGCCAGGAGGTGGGAACCCTTAGATGGGGCGCCCCAAAGCCCTGGTCACGTGGGAATAGGTGAGGGGGGCGCACAGCCCCTTAGTGGGCTGGTTTGCCCCCTTCCCTTGGCCCATGAAGCCCCCCAACACTTGCCGGGGCTCCCGAAACACCTTTCGGTCATGCTGGTCATCACCCAGTACCTCCGGAACACTCCCGGACTCCAAAACCCTTCGTCCAATATATCAATCTTTACCTCCGGACCATTCTGGAACTCCTCGTGATGTCCGGGATCTCATCCGGGACTCCGAACTACCTTCGGTAACCACATACAAGCTTCCTTTATAACCCTAGCGTCACCGAACCTTAAGTGTGTAGACCCTACGGGTTCGGGAGACATGCAGACATGACCGAGACGTTCTCCAGTCAATAACCAACAGCGGATCTGGATACCCATGTTGGCTCCCACATGTTCCACGATGATCTCATCGGATGAACCACGATGTCAAGGACTTAATCAATCCCGTATTCAATTCCCTTTGTCTATCGGTATGATACTTGCCCGAGATTCGATCGTCGGTATCCCGATACCTTGTTCAATCTCGTTACCGGCAAGTCTCTTTACTCGTTCCGTAACACATCATCCCGTGATCAACTCCTTGATCACATTGTGCACATTATGATGATGTCCTACCGAGTGGGCCCAGAGATACCTCTCCGTCACACGGAGTGACAAATCCCAGTCTCGATTCGTGCCAACCCAACAGACACTTTCGGAGATACCCGTAGTGTACCTTTATAGCCACCCAGTTATGTTGTGACGTTTGGCACACCCAAAGCACTCCTACGGTATCCGGGAGTTGCACAATCTCATGGTCTAAGGAAATGATACTTGACATTAGAAAAGCTTTAGCATACGAACTACACGATCTTGTGCTAGGCTTAGGATTGGGTCTTGTCCATCACATCATTCTCGTAATGATGTGATCCCGTTATCAATGACATCCAATGTCCATGGTCAGGAAACCGTAACCATCTATTGATCAACGAGCTAGTCAACTAGAGGCTTACTAGGGACATGGTGTTGTCTATGTATCCACACATGTATCTGAGTTTCTATCAATACAATTCCAGCATGGATAATAAACGATTATCATGAACAAGGAAATATAATAATAAATTATTTATTATTGCCTCTAGGGCATATTTCCAACAGTCTCCCACTTGCACTAGAGTCAATAATCTAGTTCACATCGCCATGTGACCAACATCCAAAGAGTTTACTAGAGTCAATAATCTAGTTCACATCACTATGTGATTAACACTCAATGAGTTCTGGGTTTGATCATGTTGCTTGTGAGAGAGGTTTTAGTCAACTGGTCTGCAACATTCAGATCCGTATGTATTTCGCAAATTTCTATGTCATCTTGTAGATGCAACTACTACGCTATATTTGGAGCTATTCCAAATAACTGTTCTACTATATGAATCCAGTTTACTACTCAGAATAATCTGGATTAGTGTCAAAGTTCGCATCGGCGTAACCCTTTACGACGAACTCTTTTACCACCTCCATAATCGAGAAAATTCCTTAGTCCACTAGTTACTAAGGATAACTTTGACCGCTGTCTTGTGATCCATTCTTGGATCACTCTTGTACCCCTTGACTGACTCATGGCAAGGCACATTTCAGGTGCGGTACACAGCATAGCATACTGTAGAGCCTATGTCTTAAGCATAGGGGACGACCTTCGTCCTTTCTCTCTATTCTGCCGTGGTCGAGCTTTAAGTCTTAACTTCATACCTTACAACTCAGGCAAGAACTCCTTCTTTGACTGATCCATCTTGAACACCTTCAAGATCATGTCAAGGAATGTGCTCATTTGAAAGTACCATTAAGCGTTTTGATCTATCCTTATAGATCTTGATGCTCAATGTTCAAATAGCTTAATCCAGGCTTTCCATTGAAAAACACTTTCCAAATAACCCTATATGCTTTCCAGAAATTCTACGTCATTTCTGATCAACAATATGTCAACAACATATATTCATCAGAAATTCTATAGTGCTCCCACTCACTTCTTTGGAAATACAAGTTTCTCATAAACTTTGTATAAACCCAAAATCCTTGATCATCTCATCAAAGCATACATTCCAACTCCGAGATGCTTACTCCTGTCCCTAGAAGGATAGCTGGAGCTTTGCATACTTATTAGCATCTTTCAGGATTGACAAAACCTTCCGGTTGTATCACATACAACCTTTCCTCAAGAAAATCGTCGAGGAAACAATGTTTTGACATCCTATCTGCAAGATTTCATAAATAATGCAGTAATTGCTAATATAATTCCAACAGACTCTTAGCATCGCTACAAGTGAGAAAGTCTCATCGTAGTCAACTCCTTGAACTTGTCGGAAAACATCTTAACGACAAGTCGAGCTTTCTTAATGGCGATACTTACCATCATTGTCCGTCTTCCTTTTAAAATCCATCTGTACTCAATAGCCTTACGACCATCGAGCCGTTCTACCAAAGTCTACACTTTGTTTTCATACATGGATCCTCTCTCGGATTTTATGGCCTCGAGCCATTTATCGGAATCCGGGCCCACCATCGCTTCTCCATAGCTCGTAGGTTTATTGTTGTCTAGCAACATAACTTCCAAGACAGGATTATGTACCACTCTGAAGTAGCACGCATCCTTGTCATCCCACGAGGTTTGGTAGTGACTTGATCTGAAGTTTCATGATCACTATCATAATCTTCCACTTCAATTGGTGTAGGTGCCACAGGAACAACTCCTGTGCCCTACCACACACTAGTTGAAGAGACGGTTCAATAACCTCATCAAGTCTCCACCATCCTCCCACTCAATTCTTTCGAGAGAAACTTTTCCTCGAGAAAGGACCTGATTCTAGAAACAATCCCTTATTGCTTTCGAATCTGAGACAGGAGGTATACCCAACTGTTTTTGGGTGTCATATGAAGATGCATTTATCCGCTTTGGGTTCGAGCTTATCAGCCTGAAACTTTTTCACATAAGCGTCGCAGCCCCAAACTTCTAAGAAATGACAGCTTAGGTTTCTCTAAACCATAGTTCATACGGTGTCATCTCATCGGAAATACGTGGTGCCCTATTTAAAGTGAATGTGGTTGTCTTTAATGCCTAACCCATAAACTATCGTGGTAATTCGATAAGAGACATCATGGTATGCATCATATCCAATAGGGTGCAGTTATGATGTTCGGACACACCATCACACTATGGTGTTCCAGGCTGTATTAGTTGTGAAACAATTTCCACAATGTCTTAATTCTGTGCCAAACTCGTAATTCAGATATTCATCTCTATGATCATATCATAGATATTTTATCCTCTTGTCACGACGATCTTTCAACTTCACCCTGAAATTACTTGAACCTTTCAATAATTCAGACTCGTGATTTATCAAGTAAATGTACTCAACATCTACTCAAATCATCTGTGAAGTAAGAACATAATGATATCCACTACACGCCTCAGCACTCATTGGACTGCACACATCAAAATGCATTACTTCCAACAAGTTGCTTTCTAGTTCCATTTTACTGAAACCGAGGCTTTCAGTCATCTTGCCCATGTGGTATGATTTGCATGTCTCAAGTGATTCAAAATCAAGTGAGTCCAAACGATCCATCTACATGGAGTTTCTTCATGCATATACACCAATAGACATGGTTCGCATGTCTCAAACCTTTCAAAAAACGAGTGAGCCCAAAGATCCATCAACATGGAGCTTCTTCATGCGTTTTATACCGATATGACTTAAGTGGTAGTGCCACAAGTAGGTGGTACGATCATTACTATCTTTTGGCATGAACATATGTATCACTACGATCGAGATTCAATAAACCATTCATTTCAGGTGCAAGACCATTGAAGGTATTATTCAAATAAACAGAGTAACCGTTATTCTCCTTAAATGAATAACCGTATTGCGATAGACATAATCCAATCATGTCTATGCTCAACGCAAACACCAATCTCGATGGTAGAGGGAGCGTGCGATGCTTGATCATATCAACATTGGAAACACTTCCAACACATATCGTCAGCTCACCTTTAGCTAGTCTCCGTTTATTCCGTAGCTTTTATTTCTAGTTACTAACACTTAGCAACCGAACCGGTATCTAATACCCTGGTGCTACTAGGAGTACTAGTAAAGTACACATTAACATAATACATCCAATATACTTCTATCGACCTTGCCAGCCTTCTTATCTACCAAGTATCTAGGGTAATTCTGCTCCAGTGGCTGTTCCCCTTATTACAGAAGCACTCAGTCTCGGGTTTGGGTTCAACCTTGGGTTTCTTCACTAGAGCAGCAGCTGAATTGCCGTTTCATGAAGTATCCCTTTGTTCCCTTGCCCTTCTTGAAACTAGTGGTTTCACCAACCATCAACAATTGATGCTCCTTCTTGATTTCTACTTTCGCGGTGTCAAACATCGCGAATATCTCAAGGATCATCATATATGTCCCTGATATATCATAGTTCATCACGAAGCTCTAGCAGCTTGGTGGTAATGACTTCGGAGAACCATCACTATTTCATCTGGAAGATCAACTCCCACTCGATTCAAGCGATTGTTGTACTCAGACAATCTGAGCACAAGCACAACAATTGAGCTTTTCTCCTTAGTTTGCAGGCTAAGAAAATCGTCGGAGGTCTTATACCTCTTGACGTGGGCACGAGCCTGAAATCCTAATTTCAGCCCTCGAAACATCTCATATGTTTCGCGATGTTTCAAAACGTCTTCGGTGCCTCAACTCTAAACCGTTTAACTGAACTATCACGTAGTTATCAAAATGTGTATGTCAGATGTTCGCAACATCCACAGACGACGTTCGAGGTTCAGCACACTGAGCGGTGCATTAAGGACATAAGCCTTCTATGAAGCAATGAGGACAATCCTCAGTTTACGGACCTAGCCCGCATAATAGCTACTATCAACTTTCAACTAATTTTTCTCTAGGAACATATCTAAACAGTAGAACTATAGCGTGAGCTACGACATAATTTGCAAAATCCTTTTGACTATGTTCAGGATAATTAAGTTCATCTTATGAACTCCCACTCAGATAGACATCCCTCTAGTCATCTAAGTGATTACATGATCCGAGTCAACTAGGCCGTGTCCGATCATCACGTGAGACGGACTAGTCAACATCGGTGAACATCTTCATGTTGATCGTATCTTCTATACGACTCATGCTCAACCTTTCGGTCTTCTGTGTTCCGAGGCCATGTCTATACACATGCTAGGCTCGTCAAGTCAACCTAAGTGTTTGCATGTGTAAATCTGTCTTACACCCGTTGTATGTGAACGTTTGGATCAAACACCCGATCATCACGTGGTGCATTGAAACAACGAACTGTCGCAACGGTGCACAGTTAGGGGGAACACCTTCTTGAAATTTTAGTGAGGGATCATCTTATTTACTACCGTCGTTCTAAGTAAACAAGATGTATAAACATGATAAACATCACATGCAATCAAATAATAGTGACATGATATGGCCAATATCATATAGCTCCTTTGATCTCCATCTTGGGGCTCCATGATCATCTTGTCACCGGCATGACACCATGATCTCCATCATCATGATCTCCATCATCGTGTCTCCATGAAGTTGTCACGTCATCTATTACTTCTACTACTACAGCTAACGGTTAGCAATAAAGTAAAGTAATTACATGACGTTTATGTTGACACGTAGGTCATAAATAAATTAAGACAACTCCTATGGCTCCTGCCGGTTGTCATACTCATCGACATGCAAGTCGTGATTCCTATTACAAGAACATGATCAATCTCATACATCACATATATCATTCATCACATCCTTTTGGCCATATCACATCACATAGCATACCCTGCAAAAACAAGTTAGACGTCCTCTAATTGTTGTTTGCATGTTTTACATGGCTGCTATGGGTTTCTAGCAAGAACGTTTCTTACCTACGCAAAAACCACAACGTGATATGCCAATTGCTATTTACCCTTCATAAGGACCCTTTTCATCGAATCCGATCCGACTAAAGTGGGAGAGACAGACACCCGCCAGCCACCTAATGCAACTAGTGCATGTCAGTCGGTGGAACCGGTCTCACGTAAGCGTACGTGTAAGGTTGGTCCGGGCCGCTTCATCCCACGATGCCGCCGAATCAAGATAAGACTAGTAACGGCAAGCATATTGAACAAAATCAACGCCCACAACTACTTTGTGTTCTACTCGTGCATAGAAACTACGCATAGACCTAGCTCATGATGCCACTGTTGGGGAACGTAGCAGAAATTCAAAATTTTCCTACGTGTCACCAAGATCTATCTATGGAGAGACTAGCAACGAGGGGAAGGAGAGTGCATCTACATACCCTTGTAGATCGCTAAGCGGAAGCGTTCAAGAGAACGGGGTTGACGGAGTCGTACTCGTCGTGATCCAAATCACCGGAGATCCTAGTGCCGAACGGACGGCACCTCCGCGTTCAACACACGTACAGCCCGACGACGTCTCCCACGCCTTGATCCAGCAAGGAGAGAGGGAGAGGTTGAGGAAGACTCCATCCAACAGCAGCACAACGGCGTGGTGGTGATGGAGGAGCGTGGCTATCCTGCAGGGCTTTGCCAAGCACCGTGGGAGAGGAGAAAGGAGAAAGAGAGGTAGGGCTGCACCAACGGGGAGAGGAACTCATCTCGTCTCTTGGGCAGCCCCAAAACCTCCACTATATATAGGGGCAAGGGGGAGGGGGAGGCGCCCTAGGGTTTCCCCTAGGGGGGGGCGGCGGCCAGGGCAGATGGGATCTACCCCTTGGGTGACTTGGCCCCCAAGCCAGGAGGTGGGAACCCTTAGATGGGGCGCCCCAAAGCCCTGGTCACGTGGGAATAGGTGAGGGGGGCGCACAGCCCCTTAGTGGGCTGGTTTGCCCCCTTCCCTTGGCCCATGAAGCCCCCCAACACTTGCCGGGGCTCCCGAAACACCTTTCGGTCATGCTGGTCATCACCCAGTACCTCCGGAACACTCCCGGACTCCAAAACCCTTCGTCCAATATATCAATCTTTACCTCCGGACCATTCCGGAACTCCTCGTGATGTCCGGGATCTCATCCGGGACTCCTAACTACCTTCGGTAACCACATACAAGCTTCCTTTATAACCCTAGCGTCACCGAACCTTAAGTGTGTAGACCCTACGGGTTCGGGAGACATGCAGACATGACCGAGACGTTCTCCGGTCAATAACCAACAGCGGGATCTGGATACCCATGTTGGCTCCCACATGTTCCACGATGATCTCATCGGATGAACCACGATGTCAAGGACTTAATCAATCCCGTATTCAATTCCCTTTGTCTATCGGTATGATACTTGCCCGAGATTCGATCGTCGGTATCCCGATACCTTGTTCAATCTCGTTACCGGCAAGTCTCTTTACTCGTTCCGTAACACATCATCCCGTGATCAACTCCTTGATCACATTGTGCACATTATGATGATGTCCTACCGAGTGGGCCCAGAGATACCTCTCCGTCACACGGAGTGACAAATCCCAGTCTCGATTCGTGCCAACCCAACAGACACTTTTGGAGATACCCGTAGTGTACCTTTATAGCCACCCAGTTACGTTGTGACGTTTGGAACACCCAAAGCACTCCTATGGTATCCGGGAGTTGCACAATCTCATGGTCTAAGGAAATGATACTTGACATTAGAAAAGCTTTAGCATACGAACTACACGATCTTGTGCTAGGCTTAGGATTGGGTCTTGTCCATCACATCATTCTCCTAATGATGTGACCCCGTTATCAACGACATCCAATGTCCATGGTCAGGAAACCGTAACCATCTATTGATCAACGAGCTAGTCAACTAGAGGCTTACTAGGGACATGGTGTTGTCTATGTATCCACACATGTATGTGAGTTCCCTATCAATACAATTCTAGCATGGATAATAAACGATTATCATGAACAAGGAAATATAATAATAACTTATTTATTATTGCCTCTAGGGCATATTTCCAACAAGAAGAGGAGGCAAAGCGCGAGCGAGAAACTAGAGGGCAACCTAAGAAAGCATTACTCCAACACCGTGTCCACTTCCCGGACTCCGCCGAGAAGAGGCCATCACAGTAACTCACACTGTTGATTCATTTTAATTAAGTTAAGGTTCAAGTTATCTACAACAGGACATTAACAAATTCCCATCTGCCCATAACCGCGGGCACGGCTTTCCAAAGTTCAAATCCCTGCAGGGGAGTCCCAACTTAGCCCATGACAAGCTCTCACGGTCAACGAAGGAATAGACCTCCTCCCGACACGTTCCGATCAGACTCGGTATCTCGGTTCTTCAAGACACTTCGACAGGTTAAAACAAGACTAGCAACACCGCCCGAATGTGCCGACAAATACCGATAGGAGGTGCACATATCTCGTTCTTAGGGCACACTCAGATGAGCTCTCCATACAACTAAAACCAAACCTCGAGTTTCCCCGAGGGGGCGCTGCACAGGACTCTAGTTTGGACCAACACTTAGACAAGCACTGGCCCAGGGGGGGGGGCTAAAATAAGATGACCCTCGGGCTCCGGAAACCCAAGGGAAGAAAGAGGCTAGGTAGCAAATGGTAAAACCAAGGTTGGGCATTACTGGAAAAGCTTTAATCAAGGCGAACTATCAAGGGGTTCCCATTATAACCCAACCGCGTAAGGAACGCAAAAATCCGGGAACATAACACCGATATGACGGAAACTAGGGCGGCAAGAGTGGAACAGAACACTAGGCGAGAGGCCGAGCCTTCCACCCTTTACCAAGTATATAGATGCATTAAGATAACATGGCAATATAATGATATCCCAACAAGTAAATAAATGTTCCAACAAGGAACGGTCTCCAATCTTCACCTGCAACTAGCAACGCTATAAGAGGGGCTGAGCAAAGCGGTAACGTAGCCAATCAATGGTTTGCTAGGACATGGTGGGTTAGAGGTTTGACATGGAAATTTGGGAGGCTTGAAAAGCAAATGGTAGGCATCATAGCATTGGCATAGCAAAAGAGCGAGCAATCTAGCATAGCAAAGATAGTAGTGATTTCGAGGGTATGATCATCTTGCCTGCAAAGTTGTCAGAGTTGACTGGATCCTCGAAAGCAAACTCAACGGGCTCCTCGTTAGCGAACTCGTCTCCCGGCTCTACCCAAACAAGACAAACAAGCAACAAGGACACAATCAACCACGTGCAAGGATCAAACAATATGATACAAAGATGGTATGCTATGCGGGATGCGATGCGGGATGCATATGCAAGATTTGACGAGGGATGCATGAACATGGCCTCAACATGGAAATCCATGTGTGCCACTGGAAAGATGAGATGAAATCGCTTGAAAACGATATAAAGAACGCCGGAATCGGAGTTACAGTTTGGAAATGGCAAGCGATTCAAATATGACCACGTTCTGCGATTTACAGCAAGTAGCCATCTAAATGAAACGAGATGAACATGCTACAGCACTCAAACATGACAACAAAATACATGGCAAGGATGCATTCATGATGCTTAACAAAAGTCTAGCACTGAGCTACGGCCAATTCATCCATTAACAGGTTCAAACAAGCATGGCAAAAATGCATATGGTAAACAGATTTCAGACTTTGTGAAATTAACGCTTGTCTGGAATTTCAGATCAGATAGCACTCTTCGGAGCAACAAAACTACATGCTATAGGACCTGAACATGGCAAAGTAAAGCATGGCATGGAGCTACTCAAAGAGCTTAACAAAAGTCCCTTAGTGACCTTGAGCCAAAAGGGATTAGAAAATACAATTGCAAGCTTGTGAACATGGCAAAAACATAATCAGATCACAGACTTAGTGAAAACTGGAGCATGCTGAAAACAGATATCAAGTAGGCATGTTTACGAGCTCGATGCACTCACTACAGAGCAAGTCATGACAAACTAAGCATACACCCATCAAGAATACACAAAATTCAAGCTAGACATGGCAAGAACACTAGCATAGCATGCACGGATCAACTACAAAATCATCGGCAAAATCGCTAACAAGTAGACAATCTGCCCAGAATCACGAAATAGCAAAAGTAGAGCTCGATTGACTCAAGCTAGGGTGCTCCATAATTTCAAACAAAGACATGAATGGATAGATCACTACAAGATTAACAAAACATCCTTACTGATCATCCTCAAAAGAGGCACGGATCACTAGGAAACTGAAGGAAATATGCCCTAGAGGCAATAATAAAGTTATTATTTATTTCCTTATATCATGATAAATGTTTATTATTCATGCTAGAATTGTATTAACCGGAAACATAATACATGTGTGAATACATAGACAAATAGAGCGTCACTAGTATGCCTCTACTTGACTAGCTCGTTAATCAAAGATGGTTATGTTTCCTAACCATGAACAAAGAGTTGTTATTTGATTAACGAGGTCACATCATTAGTTGAATGATCTGATTGACATGACCCATTCGATTAGCTTAGCACCCGATCGTTTAGTATGTTGCTATTGCTTTCTTCATGACTTATACATGTTCCTATAACTATGAGATTATGCAACTCCCGTTTACCGGAGGAACACTTTGGGTACTACCAAACGTCACAACGTAACTGGGTGATTATAAAGGAGTACTACAGGTGTCTCCAAAGGTACATGTTGGGTTGGCGTATTTCGAGATTAGGTTTTGTCACTCCGATTGTCGGAGAGGTATCTCTGGGGCCCTCTCGGTAATACACATCACATAAGCCTTGCAAGCATTGTAACTAAGATGTTAGTTGTGAGATGATGTATTACGGAACGAGTAAAGAGACTTGCCGGTAATGAGATTAAACTAGGTATTGGATACCGACGATCGAATCTCGGGCAAGTAACATACCGATGACAAAGGGAACAACGTATGTTGTTGTGCGGTCTGACCGATAAAGATCTTCGTAGAATATGTAGGAGCCAATATGGGCATCTAGGTCCCGCTGTTGGTTATTGACCGGAGACGTGTCTCGGTCATGTCTACATTGTTCTCGAACCCGTAGGGTCCGCACGCTTAAGGTTACGATGACAGTTATATTATGAGTTTATGCATTTTGATGTACCGAAGGTTGTTCGGAGTCCCGGATGTGATCATGGACATGAAGAGGAGTCTCGAAATGGTCGAGACATAAAGATTGATATATTGGAAGCCTATGTTTGGATATCGGAAGTGTTCCGGGTGAAATCGGGATTTTACCGGAGTACCGGGAGGTTACCGGAACCCCCCGGGAGCCATATGGGCCTTAATGGGCTTTAGTGGAAAGGAGAAAGGGGCAGCCCAAGGTGGCTGCGCACCTCCCCCCTCCCCTAGTCCTATTAGGACTAGGAGAAGGTGGCCGGCCCCCCTCCCCCTCTTTCCCCCTCGGGGAATCCTAGTCCAACTAGGATTGGGGGGGGGGAGTCCTACTCCCGGAAGGAGTAGGACTCCTCCGGCGCCCTCCTCCTGGCCGGCGCCCCCCTCCCCCTTGGCTCCTTTATATACTGAGGCAGAGGCACCCCAGAAACACACAAGTTGATCCACGTGATCTATTCCTTAGCCGTGTGCGGTGCCCCCAGCCACCATAGTCCTCGATAATACTGTAGCGGAGTTTAGGCAAAGCCCTGCTGCTGTAGTACATCAAGATCGTCACCACGCCGTCGTGCTGACGGAACTCTTCCCCGACACTTTGCTGGATTGGAGTCCGGGGATCGCCATCGAGCTGAACGTGTGCTCGAACTCGGAGGTGCCGTAGTTTCGGTGCTTGATCGGTTGGATCGTGAAGACGTACGACTACTTCCTCTACGTTGCGTCATCGCTTCCGCAGTCGGTTTGCGTGGGTACGTAGACAACACTCTCCCCTCTCGTTGCTATGCATCACATGATCTTGCGTGTGCGTAGGAAGTTTTTTGAAATTACTATGAAACCCAACAGAAACAACATGAACATATGGCCATATGAGATAAACAGGTCAAGGACTTAGTGGAAATGCTAAGTCCCTGAAATCAGCATTACCAAGTGCCTCACTTTGCAAGCTTGTGCTAGTCACCACACACATCACAAAAATACATGGGTTGCACCTCTAGAAAGATGGCAAAACCCTTAACAAAACATATGTAGAGCTCAAGGGCATATCAGGCACACAATAATCATGGCAAAAATGACAAATATCTAAATGGGGTAGCAGATCTGACAATTATCTCAAGTAGCACTCTTCTAACAGCATTTCGGGCATCAAGATGAACTCAAATTAAAATGATGCAATGAGATGAAACGATGTACTCTCTGAGACGAACATTTTGATATGCTATATGCCCAAAACGGAGCTATGGATGCAAAGTTATGGCACGATGAACATGGGCATATGGATTAGGGTTTCGGGAGAAAGTCAACCGAGTTATTTTTGGATCTGAGATTTGCACGGATTCTGAAGCAAGCTCGCCGGAGTTACTGTTGCAAGGTCCGCCGGAGATGGAAGGGGCCGGCCGGATCTGCAGCGCCGGCGGCCGGAGGAGGCGGATGGAGACGCGCAGAGGGGCGGCGGCGCCGTCCGGCGAGGAGCTGCCGGCGACGAGGAGGCGGGGTGGCATTGGCGCGGCGGCGGCGGTGCGGCTCCGGTGGCGGAGCTCCGCGAGGGCGGCGAGGTGGCGAAGGGCGCGGGAGGCGGGCCGCGGGGGCCGGCCTCGGGCCCCGGCGGGCCTGACGGGCGCGGGACGGCGATGTGGGGCGCCCGGGACAGGTGGCGCCCGTGGATTGGTCGGCGGCGGGCGGATCGGACATGTCCGGCTTCGTCCGGACGTGTCCGGCGACGGCGAGATCCGATTTTTTAGGGTTTAGGAGAGGGGATCCGCGAATTTGGAGGAGGGGGTCTTTATATAAAGGTGGAGGGAGCTAGGAGAGTCCAAATGAGGTGCGGTTTTCGGCCACGCGATCATGATCGAACGCTCTAGATAATGGAGAGGGTTTTGGTGGGTTTTGGGCCACTTTGGAAGGGTGTTGGGCTGCAACACACACGAGGCCTTTTCGGTCCCTCGGTTAACCGTTGGAGTATCAAACGAAGTCCAAATGATACGAAACTTGACGGGCGGTCTACCGGTAGTAAACCAAGGCCGCTTGGCAAGTCTCGGTCCAATCCGGAAATGTTTAATCCCCACACACGAAAGAAAGGTAGAAATGACCACCGGAGGAGAACGAAGCGCCGGAATGCAAAACGGACAACGGGGAAAATGCTCGAATGCATGAGATGAACATGTATGCAAAAGCAATGCACATGATGACATGATATGAGATGCATGACAATGACAACAACACACGGAGACAAAGACCCGAACCCAAGAAAATAAAATAACTTAAGGCCGGAAACGGCAAGAGTTGGAATACATATTGGGAAAGTCATATCCGGGGTGTTACAAGGCTGCTTGGGAAACCTCATATCCTTGTTTCACCGGATCGAATGATGACTGCGTAGCTAGGCTCCTTCAGTTTTCTCCTGAGCAGCTATGTCATCATTGCTCATGCGATATGTTTCAGGGGCATTTTTCCTGGCAACGATTTGGCGCTCTATGAGCCAGGTCCATATGGAAACGATGCTAAGAGGCTGGTGGCCCAACTCGGTGATCCAGCACGACGTTAGACTTGCAGATTCATTGTTGCCCTACCGCTGGCGTGTGGTTGATTGCATGGCTTGGATATTTGTGTGCAACTCACGGCTCTTGCGGTGTGTGCTTTTTCGGCGGCAAAGTCAGAGTTGCTTGCTTGTGGACAACTGATGACAATGACGCCAACACACAACCTCGACGGTGTCCTCTTCACATATGTGTCTGTGTTGTATCTTCTCTACGATAGTATTCCACTAATAAACCACGATATCATACATACAAACTTGTAGCACAACCCATATATGTATCTAATGGTGCATATTTTTACGTGGTTGCAAGTAATCCCACTTTGTAAACAAATATAAGACATAAACAGGGGTAATACAATATAATCAAGTATAATATACTAATTAGTAAAGGATGTGCGGATGAAGAAAATCTCCCTGTAAAATCCCATGAGATGAAGCCATTGGCGTGCCACAATTCAAAACAAGTCCAAACTAAAGTAGCTCAACTATGCCATGGATGCAAACTAGAGTTCTCCAACGAAGCAGAACAACAGACGTGACATCTCCGTGGACTTGTACCCGTTCATACGCAAGTACAAGGACAACATCATGTTATAGAAGGATGTGTAAGTCTTATTTTGTATTGACACCGGGTTATCTAGGGAATCTATGACCTCCAGGTGACAAGTGTTAGTGTCTATGAGGAGCAAAGACTATATGAGATAACAATGATCCATGACACCGTGTTTTCCATGATAGCACCTGCACAGACAAACAAATACTTGCACCCAACGCGATAAAAGGGGTTGTCAATCCATTCACGGTTACTTGGAAGGATGAGATCTGATAGAGATAGGTATAAAAGATAAATAAAAATGCAAAATAAAATAAAGGTAAATAAATTGCAGGAAGGTGTTTTTCGGTTTTTGGTTTTATATATCTGAAAATAATAAGATAAGAATAGACCCGGGGCCCAAACTTTTCACTGGAGGCTTCTCTCTTAAAAGAAAGAATATGGTGGGTAAATAAATTACTGTTGAGCAATTGATAGAAAAACAAATAATCATGACGATATCTACGGCAATGATCATGAATATAGGCATCACGTCCATGACAAGTAGACCGACTCCAGTCTGCATCTACTACTATTACTCCATAGATCGACCGCAATCCAGCATGCATCTAGTGTATTAAGTTAACAAGAACCGAATAACGCCTTAAGCAAGATGACATGATTTTGATGGATATATCCAATCAATATGGAAACCCCCCATCTTTTTATTCTTAATGGCAACAATACAAATATGTGTCTCGTTACCCCTTCTGTCACTAGGTGAGGACACCGCAAGATTAAATCCATCACAAACACCTCTCCCATTGCATGTAAAATCAATCTAGTTGGCCAAACCAACTTCATAGATCGGAGAGAAAAACAAAGCTATCTTAATCATGCATAAAAGAGTTCAGAGAAGACTCAAATAATATTCATAGATAATCTGATCATGAACTCACAATTCATTAGATCTCAATAAACACACCGCAAAAGAAGATGACATCGAATAGATCTCTAAGAACATCGAGGAGAACATTGTATTGAAGATCAAAGAGATAGAAGAAGTCATCTAGCTACTAGCTATGGACTCGTAGCTCTGTGGCAAACTACTCACACGTCATCGGAAGGGCAGCAAGGTTCATGTAGAGGCCCTCCGTGATCTAATCCCCCTCGGGCAGAGTACCGGAAAAGGGCCCAAGATGGGATCTCACGAGGACAAAAACTTGCAGTGGCGGAAAAGTATTTTTGGTGTGCCCATGGTATACGGGGAATATTTTGGTATTTATGGAGCTAAGATTCGGGTTAGAGGGGCTACGGGGGGCCACAAGCTTGCAGGCCCCCCTAGGGCGCCTAGTGAGCTTTTGGCCCACCTGTAGCTCTTCTAGCCTCCTCCCGAAGCTTCGTGGATGTCTTTCTTGTCCAAGAAAAATCGTCAAAATGTTTCCTTCCGTTTGGTATTGATTTTCTATAAAAGACAAAAACAAAAAAACAGCAACTGGCACTGGGCACTAGGTTAATAGGTTAGTCCCAAAAAATGATATAAAATAGCGTAATAATGCATATAAAACATCCAAGATGGATAATATAATAGCATGGAACGATAATTTTTTTATAGATACGTTGTAGATCTGGCCCCTCAAACGCCTGCAGACACGCTTCGGCACGGCCGCGAGCACTGGCTGGGCACCCTTCAAATAATGTAATCCATATCCTGACACTTCAATTATCATATCTGAAATCAATACAAACTCATGCAACTACGTCGATGCACACACATCGTCCGAGTACTCCATCACTACTAACTAAACATGGCATCGGACTACCAAAATTTAGCATGTTTGGCTATGGTGGAGTTCATCCACGACCGTCCTTGCCCTTCCCGGTGCCCTTGCCATCCTTCTTGAGGAAGTACCGGTCGAAGACACAGTAAGGATCTAGCCACATCTGCTCATTGTTGGAACTGTCCTTGTCGTCACTGTCCGCCTTCTCCTCCTTCGGTGGCAGTCCGGCCACTAGCACGGACCACCCAATTCTGCTCTCGGGGGAGGGCGCGTGTGTTCCTCCGTTGTTGTTTCTTCACAATGCGGGCGCGAATAGCTTCCTCCTCTGCGGCCCTCCACGCCGCTGCATCAGCCGCCTCCTTCGCCGCGATACGAGCCTCAGCGGCCCTTATCCTCTCCTTCCCACGGTGGGCTGCCCATTCTCGATGGAACTCATAGTCCGCGTTCTGGCTGCCGGGACCGCGAGGATCTAGCCCTAGAGGACCCGAGCGCCTAGTGAGCCGACGCTATGGAGTCCCAGCCAACAGATCCGTCCGTCGGCCGGGCATTGTCCTCTCGGGAGCGACGGAGTGCAATGCGGACTGCCATTGCCTCCTCCAACTCGCTCGGGATGACACGCGACGGATTTGGACTGGTTGAAGTCCGATTCATTGCCTGCCATGCCGGAGAAGGCCGAAAACCGTCTGAGGTGAGCTCGGGTGGCGGAGGGGAGTGAAGTGAAGTGGCTAGGGTTTTCTCTGGCGAGCAGATGGGGACGAATATATGTGGGGCCGGGTGGGCCAGTATGGGCTGGACCCGACGTGACGGGCGTGCCCAGGCCCGGGAGCCCCCATATACACCCCATATTTGGGCTAGATATGAGGGGGGTGCCGGTCAGCCCGGGCGTTTGAGGCCCGTTTGAGGTATCCGTCTGGGTCGAAAAATCTTGACCGACCGGTGAGTGGGCGTGCCGCCCTAGCGTTTGAGAAGGGTTTGGGGCGCCCGACTCCGATTGTAGATGCTCCTTAGCCTTTTTAAAAAAAATTGTGAAGTCCTATTTAAGGCCCGTTTAGTTTTGCACTCTCCCGGACTGGATTGTTAGGTCATCTCACCAATGTGAGATTTTTCTGGACAGCAAGTCGCCCAACCGCCCCATTTATTGTTTCCACCCGAAGCGGTTATTTGTTGGCCATTACTTCAAAATTGCACATACTACTAGTACTAGTTGATTGCCAATTGATTTCAATGATGGAGATCTTGTCCCCGTGCTCCCCTATCGTCGCGGAACATGTGAGTGTGATGTTTATCGTCCCTCCTTTTTGTTATCCTCCCCGACCCTCTCTAGCGATGTCCGCATGGCTGCCATCTTTCCCGGTTCTTGCCCCAAGCACTCATACCATCTCAAATCGTTGGTCCTTCCATCATTTTTGTAGGAAAGTTGTTGTGTTCCGCTTCCTATTTGTGATTAACATTCAATTTTGACTTCAAAAGATATATATAGTTTTAAAAGGAAAACTAAGAACTTGTGTAAAACTGACATTGCATTTATTGTTAAGTGCATAACTCTTCAAAGGATACCCAAAGAACAAAATGTCGAAGTCCCCAAGAGTACGAATGGAACATCTTTTCACCACTCAAACCTCTCTCTCTCCCCCTCCCCTTCTCCCCTCCCCTCTCCCTCCCTCCTGGTGGGTACAATACACATCATCACACTTCACAATGGCTACATGACCCAATGTGAATATTGCTCCAAATCCATAGCTCTTCTCACTCATATGTCTACTAAAAATTCTCATACAATATTTTTACTATTGTCACCTTACAGTCGTAGCCACTTTGTCGAGTGTTCATGCTCTCGTTCTTCTTCTTGTTCTCCTTGGCTATGCCGTTCGCGATGCTGATAGGCAGCAGATACTCGGGCATCTCAAAGAATTTGGCTAGTGAAGAATCATCACAGCGCGGTGACCGTTGAGTCCCGTCGATGCAATCAAAATTATACGCAGCAAGGGTGGCATGGCTCTTCAGCCCAGCGAGTACCAGCCTGGCCCAATTACTGCTTGTCCATGTTGTTTACCTCTCAGCTGACTCAGAAACATCAATATGTGTTTCTATCCACTGGCCCAATTTGGTGGCTCTCTTTGGCGCAACCGATTTCAGCATAATTACAGCGTATAAATCAGTGTGATGAGAAATGAAAAAAGGTATGCTTTTTAAAACCGTATATGATAAGGTACAAATGCATATGTAGTTATGCACGAAGAATAGAGCACGTACCGTGCCTCGTTATTCTCTCGAAAAAATTGACAGCACTCAGCGTATAATACGAGTTCAACCTCTAGATTTATATATCATTAGTAGTCCATGACTTAAGACAACCATAGCAATTTGATGGCGAACCCTTGAATGAACTTATGTACCTGTTTAATTAGCATATCACACGTAGAGTGTTGTTCCATAAAGCAATTTCTTCCAATTTCAAGTAATCTACCTAACTATCTTAACACTTCGATGATGTAAACTGATGTCTCACCTGAAGTCTGGTGCCAATATGCTTGCATGACAGTTCTTCATCATTTCTAGTCTTTCTAAGATGAATGGAAATACCGGCAGATGCTAATATGCTTACCGGCAGTTTGTATTTTAGAACACTACATAGGTCAACCACTCCACGAGAAATAAACAGAGCTAATAAGAAAGACTATGAAAGAACACTGCAGCAATTCATATACTACAACCTGCCACTAATAAGAGTTGTGGTAACCAAATTGTTTTCATCAACTACTCCTCACCTCCAGGCATCTACCCTTGCCTTTCATATAAATAATGGAATATGAATCAGTGGAGAAAGTGATACATGTATCAATTAATGTGCATTTCTATGCAACTAGGCTTTTGAAACATAATAAAAAAATCATGCACAACACGTTTCAAGTAATAGTCATTTCCCCATTTTTCCAGAGAGGAGCTTCTATATATGTGGCCATGGACTGTCTGTCATTATAAGATACATACATACTTCAGTGCTGCGGCACCACCGTTCTTGCATAGAGATATATACGTACTTCAGTGCAGTAGCACCACCGTTCTTGCATAGCTCGCCAACACAGAAAGCGACATTTCTCCTATTAGTAGCCTCATAAGATGCAATATCTTTCAATGTCAAAGGCATTATCTGCTGTAAATGATTCAAATATGAGTAATATTAAGAGGACGCTTCTAATGATAAAATAGCATGTCTTTTAAAATTTATAGGCAAGCAAACATAAGCAGAAACTGGAGAACCCATTTGTAGGCTAAAACAAACTTAATCTTACTGTTTCTACATACATGTGAATATATAATTCACGACCATAGAAAATCATATGGGCTTAAAATACACTATGACCATAACCAGACAAAAGATAAACGATGGGACAATATTTCTTTTTTCCTTACCTTGAACCTTAGCAGCCAAATTAAATTACTGTTCCTCTGCATCCAAGTTGCTACCACAACCTACAGAAACGAATCACATTACTCCTACAGTCCTCATATCCCATATATAACACTATAACTAAAGTTTCATTCTAATGCCGGTAAAGTTGAAGTCCTCAAGCTTAGTGACAAAGCAAAAACATCATAATGTAGCATCCTTCAACTGGTTACCTTGTAGTTAAGTAGAGATCATATGAAAAACAAAATGTGGGATGTGTCATGTGTTGTGTCTGGGCTCACCCGAACACAATTCATTTTTTCCTCTCTTGCAAAAATGTTATATATTGAACTACCTGCAGCAGATAATGGTGTCAAGAAAGAGACAACTTAATCAGTTAGTCCTCTCTTTTTGGTGCTTCAAGATCTCACTGATTGTTAGAGGTAAGCACGGTTTGCTTACCCAAGTAGTATAGAAATCCTAATTCCACTTAGTGAGGTGCTATATAAGCATATATAAATGCATGTGTCTCCTTGCTTGTAATCACTGTGAGTTGAAGAAACATAAACATAGCTTGTAACCACCGTGAGTTGAAGAAATATGAATATAAGGCACCTTAGTTACCTTCATGGCTATCCAATCAGCTTTCATATATGTGTATCTTGCTAATCCATCAATCAATCCAGTGATTCGAGCTAGCTTTAGCTACCTAAGCTACTTATAAGATTCAATCCATCTCAAGGCAAGTGAGATTTCCTAGGTGTACGTATTGCTGTCTGCCAAAGGCATGGCTAGATGAAATATTGGTTTCAGAATTTTATACTCTGACATTACCATGTTTGTTAAGAGGGACAACTCAAACATTGGTTTCAGTATCTGCTAGTGGTTTATACATCTTGACCAAGGATCATCCTCTCCTTAGATTTTCAGATAACACAAACATGTTTCCGAACATTTTGTCCAAGAACTTGAAAAAGTAAATTAATAAAAATGAGCAAGCCTTTTCCAGGTTCATAACTACCAAGGATTTTATTTCAACTCCCATGAAAGAATTATTGATATAGCAATTCTCAGTGTATAGTCTTTACAAAGGTTTTAATCAATCTGCCATCAGACCCACGTCATATATTTGTGTCACAACAAAAAAAATCTAAAGAATCATTTATTCTCCACTTGATCTGAAAAATCATTCATGCTCCATTTAAATTGTAATCTGCACCAAATTAATCTCACAACACAACTCAGAAGTCAAAACACCGAATGAATCATGGCTGTGTCAATGGACAAGACAAGTAAGATCCGAGTAATGGGAAAGAATGGCATAGCTTACCAAAAATTCTAGAATGCAAGAGCAACACGCGCTGCAGGCACGGGCAAAACATGGCGAAAACTAAGGAGAGGATGGAGATTGATGCACCTGTAACATCGCGTCCTCAATAAGATACTCCTCCCAAGGTGACAACCTTGCCTTGGGTGGTTCATGGCCGCAACAGACTCAAATCGCGGAATTTGGCATGGTCGCGAACGACGACGACTGCGGGATGAAGTGGTCAAGGTGGAGCTAGACATTCATGCCCATGGCCTTGCAGGGATGTTAAGATAGTAGTACTAAATCATGACCTAAACCAGAAACCTAGCCGGGCTGCTGTAAGCAGTCGACGGCCTTGGTCGGCAAGTGTAGTCAGGCCATGAGCATCGATCGGTGAGGTTCCCAACTTCCCTGGCTGCCGCGGAAGTTATCTCGGGGAAAGGGGATGCCGGGCAGAGACGGCGTAGGGTTTGCCAGCGAGAAATCGAAGGATGGCAAGCGGAGACGGAGCAGGGGTCGACGGCGAGAAAGTGGGAGGTCGTGGGTGAGAGGATAGAAGGAGTCGTCCGTCCTCGTCGCATCAGCCGAGTCGAGCGAGGAAGGACGAGGCAGGCGGCTGCGATTTTTCTGGGGAGAGAGGCGGCATGGGCATTGAGGGGGTTGGGGTTTGGGGGCGATGGGTGTGGGATGTGGGTACATGGGTTTTTTTGTTTCTAAGCAACGTGGATTGCACGAGGTGGGGCCATGGGGGAGTAGCGATCGCAGGGTAGCGGGAGAAGATGTGTCTATGGGAAGGAGGAGGTCGAACCATCACGACGTTCGATTCTACTTTAATAGTAGAGAGATTGATGGAGTACAAAAATTCTTGTGTTGGCCTAACTAATTATAAACGTCCGGACCTCCGCAGTGCATCAAATCATAAACGTCCGGACCACAGTGTGTGAATGTTTTCTACCATCCAATATGGTGCCACATACGTCAGCGGCTGCATCCGCGCATCCGAATTCCAGCAAACCAGTACCAAACCAGAGACTTGTTGGCTTCCGAACCTCCGCCTCATACATGTCCGACAACACTGTCCCATCGGAAACCCTCTCCCATGTGTCATTTGCAACCATATCTTTGCCTTTGGCAACACATTCATGTCGACCCGGAGCAAACGCGACCAGTCAACACATCATGCTGGTCGGAAGGCGCGACATTGAGTGGCTCGGCAGCCAAGAGCGTGGTTAGCACCACATCCGTTTTTCAACACTACATGAATTTTATTGACTCAAAATGAAGCATCGAGCGGATACAAACACAATGAAGACACACCCAACCTCTCCATAGCAAGGATGCCCACAATCAATACCAACGCACATACACAAAGAAAAAGGAAAAAGCATGACGGCAAAGAGCAAAGTCACATAAGATCAAATCTATACCTAAGAGAGAGAAAACACTAAAACGATCAAAACAGTGATTGGCAAACAACAACCACAACCATATCCACACCAACGCACAATCTTTTGACATCACAGAGACACCGATTACATACTACTACTACTACTACTACTATCCCTCGATCGTCTCCACTTCATCCAACTCTCGGGTTCAGCTATCTATCAAGTAGAATATGAGTAGAAGGTAAGGGTTTTTTGGAACCTAAAGATCGATCGCTTTTCAAGGAAACTGACTCTACTTAATATTGCATGCAGGAAAGTCACCATGGCAAGCAGCAGCATCCCAGCCACCGCCAGATAGGGATCGGATGACCACGCACACACACTCTGTATATTCAGTCAGAGAGATTACAGGTACATTATATAGGCCGTGAGCCATGCCCTCCCGCATGCATAGGCACGCAGGCCTTGTGCGTGGAGTGGTGGTTATGATCCTGAAGACTAGGACTAGAGTACAATGTTACATGCAGTACACCTCATACACATACATACATACATGCAGGTTAACACCCCCCCGCAGTCGGAACACCGCCTGGATGGATGTTCAGACTGGTATGGAAGTCCATGAAGACGACCGAGGGGAGTCCTTTGGTGAAGATGTCTGCAAATTGAGAGCCAAAGGGAACGTGTAGTACACGGGCTTCTCCCAGTGCGACACGATCCCGGACAAAGTGTAAATCAGTCTCGACGTGCTTGGTGCGTTGATGCTGCACGGGATTGGAGGAGAGATATGTCGCGGAGATGTTGTCGCAGTAAACAACAGTCGCACGGGATGGCGGTCGGTGAAGCTCTCGGAGAAGTTGGCGAAGCCAAGTGGCCTCGACAACGCAGTTGGCCACAGCCCGATATTCGGCCTCTGCACTAGAGCGGGAGACGGTGTGTTGCCGTTTCGAAGACCAAGAGACAAGATTGGGCCCAAGGAAGATGCAGAAGCCAGAGGTGGACTTGCGTGTGTCTGGGCACCCGGCCCAATCTGCGTCGGAGTAGGCAACGAGTTCATGCGACAGAGAGCGGTAGAACTGCAACCCATAGTGAGAAGTGCCCTTGAGGTACCGAAGGATCCGCTTGACGAGCTAAACATGAGCTGTGCGGGGAGCATGCATGAATAAGCAGGCTTGTTGGACAGCGTAAGAGATGTCAGGCCGGGTGATGGCGAGGTACTGCAAGGCGCCGGCGAGGCTGCGGTAGTGTGTGGGGTTGGGGAGGGGATCACCATCAAAGGCAGAAACCTTGGCGGAGGTGTCGATGGGAGTGGAGATCGGGTTGCAATTCAGCATGGAGGCCCGATCGAGTATCTCAAGGACGTACTGCTGTTGGGATAAGAAGAGGCCAGATGCAGAGCAAGCGACGTTGACGCCAAGGAAATGGTGTATGTTACCTAGGTCAGTCATGGCGAACTCGGCATTGAGGGAGGCGATGACGGAGGTGAGCAGGGAGGAGGTGCTGGCGGTGAGAATAATGTCATCAACATACAGAAGCAGGTAGGCCATAGAGGATCCGCGTTGAAGGATGAAAAGTGATGTGTCACACTTGGAGGCAATAAACCCCAAGGAGAGGAGAAAGGACCGGAAACGCAAGAACCAGGTCTGGGGTGCTTGCTTCAACCCATAAAGCGACTTCTTGAGGAGACACACGTGGTTGGGATAGGAAGGATGGATGAAGCCTGCTGGTTGAGCGCAATATACGGTTTCACCAAGATCGCTGTGAAGGAAGGCATTTTTGACTTCCAACTAGTGGATGGGCCAAGAGCGGGCAGTGGCGATGCTGAGCACAACACGAACGGTGGCTGGTTTAACCACGGGGCTAAACGTGTCAGTGTAGTCGATGCCTTCCTTTTGAGTGAATCCCCGGAGCACCCAGCGGGCCTTGTAACGAGCCAAGGAGCCATCAGGATGCAATTTGTGCCGAAAAATCCACTTTCCAGTAACCACATTGACACCTGCAGGTCTGGGAACCAAACACCAAGTTTTGTTCTTTATCAAAGCATTAAACTCGTCGAGCATAGCATCGTGCCAATGTGGGTCCTTAAGAGCAGATTTATATGTGGCAGGTAGAGGGGAGATATCAGCAGAGGAGGTTAGTGTGAAAAGAGACGGCGTGGTTGGGCAAAACCGCGTTTGGCACGTGTTGTCATTTTATGTGAGTTAGTTGGTGGAGCTACGGGAACAACTGGGCGACGTGGCGGTGTAGGAGTGGTGGGTGCAGAACGCGAAGTGGATTCAGGAGAGGTGGCAGGCGAATCTGGTGGGGATCGGTGCGGGTCAGCTGGCACAGCAGGCGAATCTCGTGGGGATTGATGCGGATCGGGAACAGACGGGCCAGGGGAATCGGGGTTGGGTGGTTCGTGGGGCGACGCGTGGGGCGAGGTGGGGCTCGGGGCTGGCCTGGTCGGGGAAGTGGGGGAGCGTGGGAGCACGCGGCGCGGGGTGGCTGGTGGGACGGAGCGCGAGGCGGATCGGGTCGTCAGGCCACCGTTGGAGGGAGGGGGAATCCCGGAGGGGATTGCGCGCAGGTGGGGCACGGGATCCGTGGTGGGATCCGGTGTGGCAGGATGCAAAGTGACCGAGCGTGTGGGTGGCTCATAGGGAAAAGTGGACTCATCAAAAATGATGTGTCGGGAGACGATAACTTTGCGAGTCTGGAGATCGAGACACCGATAACCTTTGTGTTCGAGAGGATAGCCAAGAAGAACACACCGAGTGGAGCGAGGGGCGAGTTTGTGAGGGCTTGTGGCATAGAGATTAGGGAAACAAAGGCACCCAAAAACCCTAAGATGATCATACGAGGGGTGCACGCCGGTGAGAAGAAAGTAGGGCGTGAGAGAGGCCGTTGTGGTGGAGGGACGACGGTTGAGGAGGTGTGTAGCGGTGTGAAGAGCTTCAACCCAAAAGGTGGGAGGTAGCTTGGCGTTAAGAAGAAGTGTGCGGACGACGTCATTGGTCGTGCGGAGCATGCGTTCTGCTTTGCCATTTTGAGGAGACGTATGGGGACAAGAGAGGCGATAGATGATGCCGTACGTAGAGAAGAAGGTGCGGAGGGAGGTTTTGTGAATTCGCCACCGTTGTCACATTGCATGCATTGGATTAACGTGTGAAATTGGGTATAGATATAAGTGAAGAAGCGTTGTAGGGTAGAGGACGTTTCGGACTCGTGGCGGAGGGGAAAGGACCAGGAATAGTGAGAGTAGTCGCCAAGAATAATGAGATAATAGGTGTAGCCCGAAAAACTCACAATCGGTGAGGTCCACAGATCACAATGGATTAATTGAAATGGTGCAGTGGTACAATTATTTGGAGAAGAAAAAGGTAAACGGGGTTGCTTCCCGAGCTGACAAGAACTACAAATGGTACTAAGTTGTTTATTACAATCGGGAAGAAGGGTGCGGGATAAAGAAGCTAAGGTGGCTTTGCTAGGATGGCCGAGCCGTCGATGCCACAAGTCGCCGGAGCTGGTGACGAACACGCCGGAGGTTGTGGAGGCGGAGGTGCCGTAGAATGGATAGAGCGGGCCCGGGCTACTGGACGTCAGAAGAGGTGTCCGCGTGGGAAGTGCCTTCACAGAGTAACCATGAGGGTTAAAAGCGACTTCAACGTTGTTATCAGAAGAAAGTTTACGAACAGAAATAAGATCTTTAATAATGCCAGGTGCAATGACAACATCACGGAGAGAAAGATTGGTGGGAGGGAGAGAAGTAGTGCCAGTGCCTACGATGGGAAGACGGTGACCACTGCCAACGATGATGCTCAACGGAAAATGCTTAGGTAAAGGACAAAACGAGGAGAGATTACCAGGGTTGCTGGTGACGTGCGTGGCAGCGCCGGAGTCGAGGATCCAGTCAGCGCTGGTGCCGGGAAAACCTTGCTGGCCGTAGGCGTGGTTGAAGAGCGCGACATGATCCCAGGAAGGAGCACCATACGCCACGGGAGGTGGCGGCTGAGGCGAAGACGATGAGCCCGGGAACATCAGCGGGTATGCCTGGGAGTGGACGCCGGGGCGAGGGCCAATGACGCCGGCAGCGTTGGGAGGGATCCAGCCAGGGCGAGGTTGATGTAGAGCCATGCCGAACGGGGCGAAGTAGCCCATCCACGGGGACGGCTGCTGAGATGAAGAACCGCGGCCAGCCGAGTCGAAACGACCACGACCGCGGCCGCCACCGCGACCACGGCCACGTCCACGGTCACCAGAGCCGCGTCCACCCCCGGCGCCGTGGCCAGGCGGAGGCTGGCGATCACCGCGGTCACCGCGATCGGTGCGGTCGTTGGTGGTGGAGGAGCCGCCGGAGACAGTGAGGGCAGCGGCACTGGCCTCAGCAGCCCGCAGGTTGATGGTGTACTCCGCGAGATCCACACGGGAGCGCGCGACCTCAAAGGGAGGAAGGGGCACCGTGTCGCCGAGGATGGTGCCGATGGTGTCGAAGCGGGCGTCAAGGCCATGGAGAAACTGCATGGTAAGATCATCAGCAGATACCTTGTGACCAGTGTCGGTGAGGCCGTCCGCCAGCGCCTTGAGACGGCGGGCGTACTCCATGACGGTGAGATCGCCCTGCTTCAGGTTCCGGTACTGGTGCAAGAGGTGGAGGTATTGCGCCCCCTAGTTGGCGAGGAAGTAGTCGCGGATGCGTTGCCAGGCCGTGAACATGTCGACGGCGCCACCCATGATGAGCTCAAGGAGGGAATCCGCCAAGGTGAAAAGCATCCAGAGGACGAGGCGCTGGTTGATGGCGAGCCAGGCCGCGTCGGGGTTGGGGGGAGGAGGATGGGCGATGTGGTCCTGAAGGCGGTACTGGGTGAGGACGCAGGTGAAGAAGGTGCGCCATTTGATGTAGTTGTTGTTGGCAGGATCAAGTTTAAACTTGATGTGATTGGAGATGTGGTCGTTGTGGAAATTATGAAGGAGGGGATCGGCGGGAGGGGGAAGGAGGGGGCGAGCACGGTGGCGAGGGCAGTGGAGGCAGCGGGAGCCGGGAGGGAAGGGGAGGTCGCCGGAGGAGAAGACTGGGTGGAGGAGTGAGCAGCCGGGAGGGGGAGATCGCCAAAGAGGTCCTCGAAGGCCATGGCGACTGATACCAAGATAGAGATCGGATGACCACGCACACACACTCTGTATATTCAGTCAGAGAGATTACAGGTACATTATATAGGCCGTGAGCCATGCCCCACTAGTAGAAAACGGAGCTTTAAAACCGGTTCGTAAGGGCCTTTAGTGCCGGTTCCATAACCGGCACTAATTGGTGGGCACTAAAGGCCCCACCCCTTTAGTACCGGTTCGGCACGAACCGGCGCTAAAGTGCCACCACGTGGCGTGAGCTCGCGCCCTGGTATAGGGGACCTTTAGTACCGGTTGGTGTTACCAACCGGTACTAAAGGTTTTTTTTTGAAAATTTTGGATTTTATTTTTATTTTTTCAATTTTTAATTTTTCTGAATTATTTGGTGATTTAGTCTCTAATCACCTCTCTTAACTGCTCAAGTGTGGATCACTCATTCTAAATCATCTAACTTCCCGACCGGTCACCCATCCCTCTCACTAATCCAGCCCGAGCACGCTTAACTTTTGGGTTCTATTCTCCTTCGTTTCCAAGTCTGCACTTGTTGTTTTCCTGACAATAGTAAGATGCCAATCCTATTAACCCTCAGGAGTTTAGCTTAAGCATGAAGTCACACATTTCACTATTTGAGTTTGAAACTATTATTCTAAAAAACAGTAATTATTTAGTAACACTAATATTTCTTGAATAAGTTTGACCATAGTTTGACCATAGTTTGACCAGATTTGACCAAAATTCAAAAAATTGAAATAATTATTTAATAACACTAATATTCTTGAATAATTATGTAGTAACATTAATACTTCTTGAATAAGTAGTTTGACCAGATTTAACAATTTTTTTAAAAAAAACTTAAATTTGACCATATCTTTTTTCCTTTTGGAATTTTAGGATTCTAAAAAATTGCAAACAGGCCGAGGCGGTCTCCATCGGATGCGGATTTTCGTGCTAAATTTTTTGATATATTATACTTTTTTTCCGACATCGTATGCAAAAGTTATAGCCGTTTTACATTTTCCCTACACTTTTTGCAAAACATGTCCAAATTTAAGTTTTCAAATTTTCCTAACTAGTAGATGTAGTAATATAACTACCTCTCGAAGGATTTTATTTTTTGAAGTTTTTATCATTTTCTTTTGATTTTTTCAGAACTGAAATGGCGACACACCCGGGGGGGGGGGGTAGAGTTTGAAAATTGCCCTATAGTGCCGGTTTGTGTCACAAACCGGTACTATAGGTCAGACCCCTTTAGTACCGGTTCGTGGCACAAACCGGTACTAAAGGTTAGCCCTTTAGTACCGGTTTGTGACACGAACCGGTACTAAAGGTGATCGTGGGGCCCCGGCCTGACGCCAGCCTGCCATCACCCCTTTAGTACCGGTTCGTGGCACGAACCTAAAGGTTCAACACGAACCGGCATTAATTCATAGCCGTTCGAACCGGTACTAAAGGTTCAACATGAACCGGCATTAATGCATAGCCGTTTGAACCGGCACTAATGGTATCATTAGTGCCGGCTCAAATTCAAACCGGCACTAATGTGCTTCACGTTTGACCCTTTTTCTACTAGTGCCCTCCCGCATGCATAGGCATGCAGGCCTTGTGCGTGGAGTGGTGGTTATGATCCTGAAGACTAGGACTAGAGTACAACGTTACATGCAGTACACCTCATACACATACATACACACATGCAGGTTAACACCGCCGTCCGTGAGATCCGTGTTGCGCAGCGTGCGGATGAGCCAGCGTCGGTGCTGGCCATCGGCACGGCGAACCCGCCCCACTGCGTGCCCCAGGGCGACTACACCGACTACTACTTCCGCGTCACCAACAGCGACCACCTCACCCACCTCAAGCCCACCTTCGCCAAGCTATGCGGGATGACAGGCATCGGCAGGCATTTCTTCCACCACATAGACAAACTGCTCGCCACGCACCCGGACTTGTCCCTCGACGCTCGGCTAGACGTCGTGGCTACCGCCGCCCCGGAGCTCACCGCGTCGGCTGCTGCGAACGCCATCGCCGAGTGGGGCCGTCCAGCGGGCGACATCACCCATCTCATCGTCAACACCAACACGGGATCGCACGCCCCGGGCACCGATGTCCGCTTGGTCTCCCTCCTCGGCCTCCGCCATGATGTCCTGCGCACCGTGCTCCAGCTCAATGGCTGCGCTTCCGTGTGCACAGCCCTGTGCCTAGCCAATGACCTCGCTGGGAACAACCGTGGCGCGCGTGTCCTCGTGGCCTGCGTCCAGCTCACTGTCACCGCCTTCTGCGCGCCCCACGAGACGGACACCTTCGACACCCTCATCCCCCAGGGGCTGTTCGGTGACGGCGCCGGTGCCGTCATCGTGGGTGCCGACCCCCACGTCCACGAGCGCCCGCTGTTTGAATACAAATGAGCTATGAGATGTTCGAAAATTGGCATGGGTTCATCATATGATCCCTATTGGGCACAGTAAAAATTTCAAAGTATTATGGGAAAACGGATGAACTTCATGTACAAACTAAACACTCTCCAGCGAACGGAGATAGTTGCCTTCCACATAGAACTGAAGTTTTTTGCAGCATTTCCCTTTGAACTTTTTCTATGTTGAATATAAACCATTGATAGCACCATGCTCGCACTTGGACTATTCTGAATTAATAAACATGATTTGTTCAAGCAATTTCCTTATTTACAAGATATGTGGCAGACGCCTATTTATGCCTGCCACTGATAACTTCGATATTTGTTTAGAAAAAAATTGGGCGTGAGTTTGGGAAATATTGTAGTGTTTCTATCCCACGGATAATTTGTGAGAACTTAGGAGTGCGGGTGAAAATTACTGCCCACCACTGCTGAGCATTTAGCAGTGATGTGCGCTTGTTTTACCCGCCACTAGAACCTTCACAATATAATTTTGGCGGGTCCTAGGCTATGTCTGCCACTAATACGACCCCGACTATAAGCCTTTTCCTAGTAATAAAAAATTTACATCTAATTACCTTTCATGGTCTTCTAGACTCTACGAGGAGTCGAGACAAAGTTGTTGTCTCGGAGAAAAACCAGGGTACAATATCCTAAAATTTTCCATGTTCCTTGAAACATGGATCGTTCTAGAAAATGTCTAGAAGATACTAAGGCAATGCCTTTTTTATTTTGTATCTGTAAATTCAGTTGTTAATGAATCTGCTTTATTCGGTAACTCTGTATCATCCCCTATAGCTCTAGAAAAGAAAAAGAAATTGTATTTTCCGGTGTTCAACATTGCATGAATTGCTAAGGATCCATAGGCCCCATGAACCTTCTTTCTTATTTAGATACATTACAACTAGGCACTCTAGGAAGCCTCTTAGGCTATTAGACTTCGGAACCGTCCATTCTTGCGATCTGATCGTACATGGCCGTCCTATTCACGTAAAAGTTATGTTTAGCGCGCCATAAGACGAATCTAGCGTGGATGTGCTAAAAGGGACGCTTCTCCCGTAGAATTTTTGGAGGCCTGTGGTTCATCGGGTCCAACTAGCAGGGGGTATGAATGGGCCGCTGGTGGGTTTCGCCCTCAACACTCCACACTATTCCCTCCCGACTTCTCCTCTCTCTCTTGGGAGATGAAACGGACCTGCGCCGCCGCCGCCTCTACAATGAGTATCTCCGGTGGTTGCCCCTCCCAGCACCTCCATCCGCCGCGAGGATCTATGTATTCGCTACTCCCCCCTCCTCGCCGCACAGTGGCGCCGTCATGTCACCACATGCGCTTTCATGGATGTCTTCGGCTCTAAACGAAACATCATAACCGCTCCTTGATGACTCTTGTCGCAAACTCCCTGTGCCTTGGCGCAGCTGTTCTGTTTATAGGCTCTACCCGGCCAAGATCGTCCTTCATACTGTCAGCTCTCTAATTTGTAGTTTCACATGACTAACCAGGGGCGGACGCATGTTAGAGGTTGTGGGGGCAGCTGCCCCCACTCGATTTTCTCATCCACGTATACTTGATCGTGCGTGTACTTGTCTGCCCCCACTTGGGCTAGTACCCTGCCCCCACTCAACCCATTTTCTCGTGTATTTTTAGGAGCCCACGGATTCTAACTAAACTCTGAGGAATCATCCCACAAAGATTAAGAATTGCTACAGCCCACAGCTTGTACACGTTTCACACATTGCCTTCTCGATCGCATATTTTCATTAGCCTATTTGACTCATTGCATCCCTAACTTGTATACACACGCACGCCGCCGCCACGCAGGAGGCGGAAACCTGGCTGCCGCCCACCTAGCCTTTCACGAGACCGTCAGCTTGCCGCCGATAATTGCCGACTTGTCGTCCTTCGTCCTTCCTGGTCTTGCATGAAGGCGCCGCAGCACATCTTCCATCTCTAAATCCTGAATATGCAATTCCCTGATTTTAATTGACATCAAAGTAAGCCGTATACGTCACGTAGGTTCTTCTCTTTTCATTTTTTTGTTTGTGCGATTTCTATCTTAGAAATCATGTTAGTCTCACCAATTCATATGTATAATTTACTGATTAGGGTGAATAGCCAGTTGGAACATTTTTCTTGAAACATACAAATTTTGTATAAACAACATTTTAGTGACGAGTAAAATAGGCTAGTCCGGCCAGAGCAACTGCAATACAATTGGGATGATCTATTAATATTTCCTAGTCCCTAAGACGATTCAACTTCATGTATGATGTGTGGTAATTTTAGGAATTCATTTAACATTTCACTTTTTGGCACAGCCATAGTGGTTTTTTTTTCTTTCAAAATCTAACAACTACCAAGATATATGAATTAGTTGATTTGAACAATCTTTCTAGAGTTGCTCTATTTATAAAGCCGGGTATGGCTTTTCTCTAAAAAAACAATCTTTCTAGAGTTCCGTTTAAAAGGAAAAGGATTGCATATTACAATCCCAATCAGTATGATGATATAAGAAGAAAATACTTGATGTAGGGGGTCGCCACTCATGAGCCTCATCCTATAACGTGATGGGTTGGAAGATCAATCCACATTTTAATGGCGATTAGCATGATCAATACGTGGTAATTGGTTGCGGTACAACGAGGCAGAGGACATTGCATTGTGTTGCATTGTATGATAGCGGCATATGTGATAGTTCATATGGGTGCTTATTTTGTTGGTATATCGCCATACATTCTTTCCCCCTCTCAAGTTTTTCTCTGGGTCTGCCCCTGCACATGCCAGGTATATTTCCATCTACTGGTTCGTGTGGAAATATATGCTTAAGAATCAGGCTTCTATCCCTGCAGTTCGTGATGCATCAATTTCTAAGAATCAAATATAAAACCAATAGTTCAGTTTCTTCTTGACCAGGTTAATAATAGTTTATTTAGTTGGATTTCATGCAAGTTTGTGATGCATCAATTTCTAAGAATCAAATATAAAACCAATAGTTTAGTTTCTTCTTGACCAGGTTAATAATAGTTTTTTAGTTGGATTTCATGCAATTTAGAGAAGATTTATATTTATCATATTCACTGTTTATTCATTGTGTAGTCTCTTGCATATAAAGTTCTGCTCTTGCCCTTTTTGGTCACCTGATTGTAGTTTCAGTGAGTTAACTTAGAATAATTTTGATCTGTCCACTAGAACATGCTCCTGAATCGATGTGTCTCTGACATAGCCCGGGGCTATCAACTACAAGGCTGGCACGGTATGTTCACTTGTGGAACATTGTCCATTCACTGCACCTGGATGCCAACGCTGACACCATTTTCATCCTCGTGCAATGCAGTTATTCGACATAAGCTTGGCACCATTGCGTTTGTGAGGTTCTCATCGACAATGTTGTGCCCATTCCCTTTGGTGTGGATGTCCTTGAAGAGTGGTGGATCATATCCAGGAGCATTTTGCAGAAAAATAAACAGTGTGGTTTTGGTTCCCTGGGTATGCTAACTGTATGGAGCTTATGGAAGCAGACAAACACCAAGGTGTTCACTAACACCAGCCAACAGAGAAAGGAAGAAGAACCGAGCTCTCAAATCATTTCCGACCTACAACTTTGATCATTGGCTGGAGGAGCAGGTGTAGCATCCTTGTGTGAGTAGTAGCGTTAGTTCTAGGAGCCAGTGTGTTGTTGCTTTTCTCTTGCAATTCGTTTTCTTCTCCTTCAATTAAACATTGTAGCTAGGTAATTTGTGTACTCTCGAAAAAACTAATAATTTTAAATCTTAGTTGCATCATTGAAGAATGAAGACAATAGTTCACTTCACACATCCAATATTTGATGTCCGAGGGATGATTTCATAGAACCCCCGTTTCCCAGGATGAGAAGACAGTAGTTCACTTCACACTTCTTCAACTATCCTATACGCAACAAGGGCCATCAAAACTCGCTATATCATCATCA
Source organism: Triticum urartu (assembly GCF_056163025.1). Classification (NCBI taxonomy): domain Eukaryota; kingdom Viridiplantae; phylum Streptophyta; class Magnoliopsida; order Poales; family Poaceae; genus Triticum; species Triticum urartu. The sequence continues at coordinate 33,929,226 of NC_141879.1, read as the reverse complement.
TTGAATCTGATATCTGTACGATTCACTTTATCTGATGTGCAATTTAAGCAATTGGTGTTTTGTGAAGTGGAGAAACCAAATGTACCGATTCTTATTAATGATTGTTGGTTTAATTTATGTGATCTATTCACTTCAATCTATCTCTTCTTTCAAATTAGTTGGACACCAAACAAAGATTGTACGTAAACAGTTGGATAACCAAAGGCTTGAATTTTATATATCTTGAGTTCTCAATCTACGTATATGCAGGGAAAGGAGAAATGGAGAGATATAATGTTGCTGTGCTAACATATTTCTTCAGGCATGTGTGAGGAAATTTAATAGTTGTAGTAATCGACCAGCCAAATAATGAATTGTTGGCATACTCCCCAATTTTGTTACTTTTTGCAGAAAATATTTTACAGTTGCACGGAAAAACAACATACTATTCGGATTGTATTAAAATGCCTTCCTTTTCATATCATGCACGTTGTTAGAAAGAAAAGGACCAATGCATATGCAATGGAGGTGACTTCCATATACCACTCTCTCATCGGACAGTATATTTTTTTTCTGTGAAGGGAGAAAAACTGTTTCATATGGAATTTAAAGCTTAATTTTATTTTAACTTGGATAGCTATGGCATCATGTTGTAATTTCTAGAACTTCTTTTGAAGTTGTCTACATGCTTTATTACATCCAACATAATTGAGTATTCCCATTTTGTCCAAACCAAAACTGAAGTACCAGCTTTGCACCGTATGAAAAATGAAAATAGATATAGTATGTGTATTTTAATTGGAGTCAAGTCTCCCACAAACTGGATACATGTTCTCGTGCTTATTACATATTACTGTTTGGAACTTTAAAGTTACTTTCGTTAAATTTACTTCCATGTACTTAGCACTTCTTATTCACTTTGAGGATCAAGACAGGTAGTGTTTCATCATCCACTATTTTATTCAACTTCGACCTTGCTACCCACATGCTCTCGCAGCCTAGGGAAAATCCTATGTGTGCTGCTGCCACCGCTGTTGAGGAACACTTTGGAGGAGGTGAGGCCAAGAAGAAAGTATAAGACAAAGGGTGAGGACCTAGGAGCAACATGGTCCCACCACAATTGGCAAGAGACATATCTTTGTGAAGTCGGTGAAAAAGGTAATAAAACTATGCCAATTGCTCATCTTATTTATGTTTCATAGTTTTCTCTCTAAATTTAACTCTCTCTTTTCGTGAATTGTTTATAAACTTTCATCAATCTCTTTTTCGGAACTTGTTTGTGCTTTTATAGAAGAGAAGTCCATAGGGAAGCATTATGATGATTTGTTGACAGATGGATGGATTGGTCCGCTCTCGGCTTGATCACAAATGCATGCTTGCTAAGTATTTTTTTACTTTTATTTATCATTATATGTCTGATGATGTCGGCAATGAAAAATAACCAAGCTTAAAATAAGCAACATTTTCTTCTGATATGAATAAAATTAACTTTCATGTTTTGTATCTCAATATATGTGTGCAAATACCTATCATTGATTGTAAAAATGGACGGGCGCGGCAACGCACGCCATAATTGTCTAGTTTACAAGAAGAGTCGGTGACTCTGCTTCGTTTTGGAGCACCAGCAAAAAGCATTTTTGTCACCCTAGTTTGACTTCCTTCTAGTATCGGCTTCTTTTGTTCGTAACGAGCGAGCAACATAGTGCGAAGTCAATAATTCTCTATGAGGAATTACTAAACTCAACCACTTGCTGCATTCGAGCATTTTTTCATGCTTTTCAAGGTGGTCTTTATTCCCATATGTTCCAGGGGGACAAGAAAGATCTTGCGCGTACTTATAACCAATTTTCGGCTGACCAAGACTCCTTCATCCCACTTTAAGGTTTTGTAGATACATTAGTAGCTTAGCTTTGAATTCTCCCCTAGCCATCAAACTAAAAGTAAATAAACCGTTCTCCTCTCTGAAACAAAACCATTGATTCGTTCCCATTTTGAGTTTCCATTTGGAACCTTTGAGAATCTTTGAGAATTCTCCTCTGGCTTTGAATTCTTTGAGAATGTAAGGATCCTTTTTGAGTTCCTATTTTTTCGCTTGGAATCTGGATTCAGACTTGTCCTACAAAAATTACAGTCATTGCTACCATGGTATTGGCTACGTTCATGTGCCAATAATTATCTATTATTATGTTACTAATTTTTTGTTGGACTTCACTCCACCATGATTTGGTTGGTTCCCAGTGGCCCTACGAAGGTGGAACGGGCCAATATGTTCTTTCATGATAAATAGATATATGTATGTTCTGCCCTAATAAGGGCATCTCTGCTTTCTCTATGTGTGGATTAAAAAGCTACATGCATAAGGCTAGGGAAAATTGCCACAGAAAAGATAGTAGGATAATAATATAATATAGTTTTTTCTATGACACTTTGGAGTCTTTCTATTATATTATCTTTCACTTTTTTCAATGGTTCCGGGGGAAGACCAAAGATCTTGACATAAAATTTTATATTATTAATGGTTAGGAAGTAGCAGACGGGATTCCTTTGGTCTATTTATGACTTTGCAGTCTATTTTACATATTACCTTGGACTTAATCATGTCCAAAAATATACCAAGGCTAGCCTTGAACCACAGCCTAAACATAGAACTGGTAATTGTTCATCAATAATCAAATGATCTCCCATACTTTTGAGCATAAAGAGATATACTTCATAATTAACCCAATGTCCCACTCCCTCCCTTCCGGTTTATAGGGCTCAGTTCAAAAATCTCACCAACCAAGGTAGATGTAGGGTGGTAGAATAACTTTTGTAGTTTGCAGAAGTACTCAATTAATTGGCTTGTTTTTTCCTCAAAAAGAAAGTGTTTACCAATGTATTAATGCAATGCATGCATGTGTGAAAAATAAATGACCAAAAAGTTTTAATTGCATTGGTTTTCTCTGAATCCTTGCGTGCACTGGTTTAGTGCACCTTGAAATCTGAACATGTGAATGAGAGCAATAAATTTGAGACTTATAAAATGATAAAATAACTTTTTTTGAGATAAGCCATATACACAGGAAAGGAGGGACTAGACCTCTCACTAGTCTCGGACGCAGATGGGTACCACAACTAGTCAAAAGCTTATCGGCATCTCTACCACTGGGAGTCATCAGGTGGGAGCGAGAGACAAATGGTAGGAGGCAGGCTTGTTCGTCATCTTACAGCGTTGGTTTGCACTCCCTTGTTCGGACTGTCTTGCGTAACATTAGAATTGTTTTTGCATCATATTCTTATTGTGAATGATACCTCCTGTCAATTCTTAAACTATTACCTTTATTTTCCAACAGTATCTTCTCGTTTGATGACAATTGTCCCTTGGGAAGCATGCTCAAACAACCCAACAATAGTCCTCGAACTTGTATTGTTCATTGGTACTATACAGAAAAGGTTTACGAAATTCTCAAGTGGAAATATTATCATAACGTGTAGAACACAATAGTGATATAGAACTTTATTTTCTTAATAGCATGTAGAACATCCAAAAAACTTGAAATGACATGTGTTGTTGAACAAAGGGAGTACTTAACACACGTGACATTTAGAAATACACAATACATACATTGGCCATAATTTGATCACATTTTTTCATGACACCACATAGTTATAACTGCAGTGTATCAATAACCATTTTCCCTTGAGAAAAATGTTCATAGAGCCCGGAAATGTAGTCCTTGACCTTAACTTTCCTGTACAATGCTGGTCTCTTCTCATTTATCAACTGAGGCGATGGCTCAATTTCTCTCTCGTGGTCAACAGAGTAGTCTAGAGCCACCGATAGTCTCTCTTTCTTTGCATTCGTCACGACCCTATGCACAGGGCTCTTGAAGAACCCATTGCTCATTATCTGTGCAACAACAATTCAACTCGATCAACCTAAGACCTTAAAAACTTTCAACAAAATGATCTTTTTTCTTTCAAATACCCAGCACGTAACTTTGATTGTTGTGTTTTATGTGGATATGCTTGGAAAGACTATAAATTTGTTATAGTATGAAAGTATTTTTCATCGTAAACTAACTTCTTCTTTTTACAACAAGAAAAAATAGCGTTCTAACCAGACCGAACAAAGTTAGTTAATTAGAAAAGACGCACCTCAGTCTGATCTCCTATAATGACCAGCAGGGTGCGAGGTACGATCGGTACATCCCACCACACCCCATCTCTAAGAACTTGAAGGCCACCGATGCTGTCATCGATCATGAGAATTGTAAGAACGGTTCCATCACAGTGAGGCTTGAGACCAAATACAAGCTCTGGCCTTGGACACTGGGGGTAGTAGCTGCATCTCACGTTAGTTTCAGCTTTCTCCCCAAGCTGGTCCACAAAGTAGTCGTCGTTGTCAAGCTCGAGCAGCTTTGCCATTGCCCGGAGCACATCATCCTTCACTCTCCCACATTTCTTTGTGAACTCATGCAGAACACCCCTGCAAACACAACAAAATGTGAGCTAATGATCCTTAAACCGTGAACCTAGAAATTTGGGAAGAGATCGCTCAGATCAATTAGTGACCTGAAGTTTTCGGGATGTGTGGGCCAAAGGGTGATGTGCCGCTCATCCTCGGGCTCCACTTTGAGGTAGAGGCGGTCAGACCAATCCAGGATCAGGTCTGGCGACCTCACCCGGTTGTTCCCGTACCCCTCAAACTGGAACTGCTCGCCGCCGATCAGGTTGGTGTACCTCTGCTTGTCTTCGAGTGGCCGCCAGAAAAACTCCCTCGACGCGGACATCATATCGTCCATCATGGTCGCTTCTATACCATGGTTACTGAGCTGCATGCAGGAACGTACACATGAAGTAACTTGAATATGAATGCTAGATCTTGCTACAAAATGGTTAAGTGCTATTCTGAGTTTCTGACTGCTGAGCTGCTGTTAGAATTGTTACTTGCATGGAAGAGGCCCCATGACTCGAGCGCTGACCGAAGCTTTGATGCCTCATCGGTGGCTGCACCGTCCTCCTTGGAAAGGTAGCAGAGGTCAATGACAGGGATTGGTGCTGCGACAGCCGTGGCGTGCTGCTGGTCGTGGTGACCGTGCACCATGTACTGTGCTGGCACGTCGGGCTTGCTGATGTTGGCGAGCTCCTGCACTGTCATTGCTCTGGATTTTCGCATGCTTCCCATAGTTGCACTTGCACGACCTTCAGGTATAATTTATGGCCTTATATTAACTTATTAAGAGGGAGTATCAGACAGAAGAATCTGAAATGTATTCTAATTCCATTTTTTAGAATCCGATTTGATCAACACCGCAAATCAGACATGCCCTAAAGAGTAAACAAATGTCCTATGGTTTGGTATGATTTGCACACAGTTGCGACGCAACATTAAAGCACATGGATCTCTCGGCTTTTTTTAACAAAGGATGGATTTTATTGGCTCAATATGAAGCATCAATAAGATACATATATAACACAATGAGTACACACCCAGCCTTTGCATAGTTAGGATGCATACAACCCACACCAACTCACACACGCAAAAAAACGTCGGCAACTAGCAAAGTCATATAAGATCGAAGTTCTGGACCTCTTAGCTAGAACATGCACGTGAAACGTAGGGAAAGCTTGGAGTGGACGATGGACTGTAAAACAGATATACCTTCGATCAGCTGGAGATCAGAGATGGATCTTTGATCAATTCCTCCGGCCACTACTTGTTGCTCTACAACTTAAGTGTGGAAGTGCCAAAGGACGGAGCTTCGTTTATAAGACTTTAGGAGTAGCAGGTAAGACCTCTAACAGATTTAAAGTATGACAAATGACTTAATTAATAGCGGTCCAGCCACATGGATTAATCGTTGATCGATAAATATATACTCGTGTATGTATGCACCACGTATGAACACTTGGTTTGGACGCCGACGTAGAATGAATTGCCAACAATCAAGCGTCCCGTTGTTGTGATCAAGAGGTAGTGGCTCTTTACTAGATTTGACAGTCAGTCAATAACCAACGATTGTCTTATAGGGATCCGTTTCAGTTTTTGATTTGCTGGGAGGATCCATTTCAACCGTGAACTAATAATATTGCAAGTATCCTTACGCAGCCGCTTACTCTCCAAAAGAAAAATAATCCTAGGGTTCCCCTGCCACCCGTCGGCGCCGGTGTTAGTCCGCCTCGTCTCCGGTAGTCTTAGGGCTATGGGCACGGTGGATTCTGGCCATTGACAGTGGGAGGGCTTTGTTTTTAGATGTTTTTTTGAGTTTTGTCAGGGCTTGTGTCCTGCTCAGAAAGATGAGACGTCGGCGCCTCCATGAAGATGGAATGAGGTTCTCCACGCTTAGCCCCTATTCCAGTGGTGGTTTAGCATCGTTGGTGGCCGTGTGGAGGACTGGAGGTATGTATCTAGCGGATTTGTCTTTGGTGGATTTGTTCATCATTCATCTACATTTGTGTGTTTTCCAGTTTGACCCTTCCAATTTACGCTACTCTTCATGGGCGGTGGTTGCTATTCTGGTGCACTGGTCCTATGGGTCTTAGCACTACGACTTTATGACTGTCTACTATAACAAGTTTTGCGCAGCTCCGCGAGAGATTGGCAATAAAGGTGGCGTGCCTTCGGCTTGTTTTATTCCTTGTAGTCGTTGCTAGGTGGTCTACGGATCTAGATATAACTTCTATTATTTCTGGTATTTGTTGTATTGTCACAATTGAAGATGAACAGATTGGAAATTTTCTCGTAAAAAATAATATTGCAAGAGACTCAAGGACGCGGCTGAAGAGTTTCCTAAGAAAAAACTTAAATTTCGTATGAACACTTGCTTTGGATGCCGGCGTGTTGAGTTAGTGAACTAATTTCACTACCTTCTAATAAGTCAGTCAAGAGTTGGTGGTTGTTGCAGGCATCAGCTCTATTGAGATTCCTACAAAATAGCTGGCTTTGGATCCGTTTCAACTTAAAATTTGATGACTGAAGCACTTGATCGGCGTGCACGTATAATGCAAACTACCAAGCGTTTTCAGCAAGGACGTCGTCAGTCCTAACTCCGGTTACGTGCAAATGGCTTGGATCCATTTGCTACGTCAGGGTTAAATGTTAGATATGGGTTTTTCTTAGACGAAAGTCAATATTAGCCTGCTTTCATTGCGATAGGAAGAAAGGGTTACAGAAGTGTTACAGGAGCTGACCCAACGAACCGTTGGCAGCACACAGAGTGGACAACAAGTGGAAACTGACACAACAATTAATCGGGTTCTCGTGGTCTGTGTGTAATAGCTGAGAGCATCTACAACCGGACGCCCATATCCACCGCAAACGCGTCGACAGGCTGCCGGTCGCTTTTCCAAACGTAAAATTGCCACCCAAGCACACTTGGCAAATCCGTCCCAAACGGATGGACTGACCGGCACTACCCATACCCGTCCATATCTGGGGCGTATATGTAGCACTGACCGCACCGGCCCTCCTCCTTTTCTCTTTTCTTCCTCGTCCACACAGCCGTCACCGTACCTCCGCCACTTAAATTGCATATGAACATTTGCTGTGGATGCCGGCATGGAATGATTTTTTTCTAATAAGTCAGTCAAGAGCTGGTGGTTGTTGCAGGCATCAGACCTATTGAGATTCCTACAAAGTAGCTGGCTTAGATCCGTTGAAGCACATGATCGGCATGCACGTATATTCCAAACTACCCTAACTCCGGTTATGTTGGTCATAGCTGAAATGTGAGTGCAAATGGCTTGGATACATTTGCTACGTCAGGGTAAAAGTTAGAGATGGTCCTTTTGTGAGGATTTGCCTTGGTGTGGCTTGGATCTTCTGCTTTCTTGCTGGTGTACATGTTCCCGAACGCCGAATTACTTTGACACATCTGGATGAAAAATGATTCCAAGAATTACAATGAGAGACCCTGGCAGTATAAAAAAGGCCTCTTCTAGCAAACTATGGTGACGTCAGTCATAGTTAAAATGTGAGTGCAGAACTTGGATCCTTTTGCTACGTCGGGTTAAAACTTAGAAGTTAGATAATCACACTCCTCACTACTCCCTCCGTCCCGGATGGAGGGAGTACTTGATTGTTTGTGTGACGATCAACAAATGGGACCGGCTAATGGTCAGGCAACTAAAATTTTATTTTGGGTCAGTCACTTTTTCTTATAACCGTGGGATTCAATCCAGCAAGGATAAGTGATGCAAAACTGGCCGGGTTTTCATCTCTAACAGGGAAACTGTTCATCCAATGTCAGTGCGCAAAGCTGAAACTATGATTGGGTCGGATCAAAACCTACTTGTCCTAACTTCCGGCGAGGAACATTTGAAACGCAATCCTTGGCTTTCATTTGAGTTTGGGTGGTTTGAGGATGAGGGCTTCCTTGACCACGTGTGTGTCAAGTGGGACGCTTGGCGGGTGAGGCTCACCTCTGCGAGAGGACCCATATATTCTTGGCACAGCCTCTCAGGCAGGCTCTGCCATACCTGTGCGGTTCGGGGGGGGGGGGGGGGGGGCGCAATTGTGGTAGAGATGCTTCGATCCTCAAAGTTGAGGTCATTTTCCTACCCTGGAGCTGGGCATACGCCTGATGAAACGCTCCCTCCTTGCCTTCCTGGTCAACAACCACTTGCCCAACCACCATGATTGTAACGCCCCGAGACCGATGTGCCAGGTGTCCTTCAGTTATTCGCTGTTGTTGCCTTGCCATTGCTTGCGTGTCATGCATTGCATATCATGTCATCATGTTCATTTCTTTTGCATACATGTTCGTCTCATGCATCCGAGCATTTTTACCGTTGTCCGTTTTGCAATCCGGCGCTCCTATGTCATCCGGTGTCCCTTTCTATCTCTTTTTCGTGTGCGGGTGTTAAACGTTTTCGGATTGGACCGAGACTTGCCATGCGGCCTTGGTTTACTACCGGTAGACCGCCTGTCAAGTTTCGTACCATTTGGACTATGTTTGATGCTCCAACGGTTAACCGAGGGACCGGAAAGGCATCGTGTGTGTGTGTTGCAGCCTAACACCCCTCCATTTTGGCCCAAAACCCACCAAAACGCCCTCCATCATCTAGAGCGTTCGATCACGATCGCGTGGCCGAAAACCGCACCTCATTTGGACACTCCTAGCTCCCTCTATGCCTATAAATAGCCCCCCTCCGAAATCCACCTTTCTTCTTCCTCCCGAAACCCTAGCCCCGCTCCATCCGCGCGCCGGACACGTCCGGTCCGCGCCGGACATTTCGCGCCGCCGCCCCGCAGCCACTAGGGGGCCGCCACATGTCTTCCCCGCCGGCAACACCGCACGCGGCCCGCCCGGCCCGCGCTAGGCCCCCGCGGCCCAGAGCGGCTCCGCCGCCGCCCGTCTCCTTCTTCCTCCCGCGCGGTCGAGCGCGCCCGAGCCGCCCCGCTCCGGCCGCCGCGTACACCATCGCCGGTGACTTCCGGTGCAAGCGCCCTCGCCGGACTTCGCCTCCTCGCCGCCCCGACGCCGCCAAGTCCACCCCGTCGCCGCCCCGCTCCTCCTCCGTACGGATCCGGCGAACCGGCCTCCCTCCGGCGTCCTCCACCGCCTCCTCGAAGACCTCCGGCGATCCCCGTCGACATTTCCGGCGATCCTCGGTTTCCATGCCGATCCGGATCAGATCTGGGAATAGTGCTTCGGTTGACTTTTTCTCAGAAACCCTAATTTTTTTGCTATGTTCGTCGTGCCGTAACTTTGCATCTGTAGATCCGTGTTGGGCATATAGCATATCAAAATGTTCGTCTCAGAGAGCACATCATTTCATCTCATTGCATCATTTTCATTTGATTTCATCTTGATGCCCGAAATGCTGTTGGAAGAATGCTATTTGAGTTAATTGTCAGATCTGCTGCTCCAATTAGCTATTTGTCATTTTTGCCATGATTATTGTGTGCATGATATGCCCCTGAGCTCTACATATGTTTTGTTATATGCTTTGTCATCTTTCCAGAGGTGCCATCCATGTTTTTTTGTGATGTGTGTGGTGACTAGCACAAGCTTGCATAGTGGTGCATTCGTTAATGCTGATTTCAGGGACTTAGCAATTCCACTAAGTCCTTGGACTGTTTTTATCAATATGCCATATGTTCATGTTGTTTCCTAGTGATCCGTGCCTCTTTTGAGGATGATCAGTAAGGATGATTTGTTAACCTTGTGGTGCTCTATCCATCCATGTCTTTGTTTGCATTTATGGAGCACCCTAGCTTGAGTCAATCGAGCTCTACTTTTGCTATTTCGTGAATCTGGGCAGATTGTCTACTTGTTAGCGATTTTGCCGAGGATGTTGTAGTTGATCCGTGCATGCTATGTTATTGTTCTTGCCATGTCTAGCTTGTATAATGTGTATTCTTGATGGGTGTATGCTTAGATTGTCATGCCTTGCTCTGTAGTGAGTGCATCGAGCTCGTAAACATGCCTACTTGATATCTGATTTGCATGCTCCAGTTTTTCACTAAGTCTGAGATCTGATTATGTTTTTTCCATGTTCACATGCTTGCAATTGTATTTTCTGATCCCTTTTGGCTCAAGGTCACTAAGGGACTTTTGTTAAGCTCTTTGAGTAGCTTCATGCCATGTTCAGTACCTGTAGCGTCTAGTTTTCTTGCTCCAAAGTGTGTTACCTGATCTGAAATTCCAGACAAGTGTTAATTTCACTAAGTCTGAAATCTGTTTACCAATTGCACTTTTGACATGCTTGTTTGAACCTGCTAATGGATGAATTGGCCGTAGCTCAGTGTTCCTCTTTTGTTAAGCATCATGAATGGATCCCTGCCATGTATTTTTTTTGCCATGTTTGAGTGCTGTAGCATGTTTGTCTTGTTGCATTTAGATGGCTACTTGCTGTATATCGCAGATCGGTGCCATATTTGTTTTGCTCGCCATTTCCAAACCATGTCTCCGATTCCGGTGTTCTTTATATCGAATTCAAGAGAAATCACCTCACCTTTCCAGCGGCACACTTGGATTTCAAAGTTGAGGCCAGGTTCATTCATCTCTTGTCAAATCTTGCATATGCATCACATCTCGCATCCCGCATAGCATACCATATTTGCATCATGTTGTTTGAGCTTTGCACGTGGTTGATTGTGTTCTTGTTGCTATTTGTCTTGTTTGGGTAGAGCCGGGAGACGAGTTCGCTAACGAGGAGCCCGTTGAGTTTGCTTTCGAGGATCCAGTCAACTCTGACAACTTTGCAGGCAAGATGATCATACCCTCGAAATCACTTCTATCTTTGCTTTGCTAGATGCTCTCTCTTTTGCTATGCCTATGCTACGATGCCTACCACATGCTTATCATGCCTCCCAAATTTCCATGTCAAACCTCAAACCCACCATGTCCTAGCAAACCGTTGATTGGCTATGTTACCGCTTTGCTCAGCCCCTCTTATAGCGTTGCTAGTTGCAGGTGAAGATTGGAGACCATTCCTTGTTGGAACATTATTTACTTGTTGGGATATCACTATATTATCTTGTTATCTTAATGCATCTGTATACTTGGTAAAGGGTGGAAGGCTCGGCCTCTCGCCTAGTGTTTTGTTCCACTCTTGCCGCCCTAGTTTCCGTCATATCGGTGTTATGTTCCTGGATTTTGCGTTCCTTACGCGGTTGGGTGATAATGGGAACCCCTTGTCAGTTCGCCTTGAATAAAGCTTTTCTAGCAATGCCCAACCTTGGTTTTACCTTTTGCCACCTAGCCTCTTTCCCTTGGGTTTCCGGAGCCCGAGGGTCATCTTATTTAAACCCCCCCGGGCCAGTGCTCCTCTGAGTGTTGGTCCAAACAGAGCCACTTGCAGCGCCACCTCGGGGCAACTCGAGGTTTGGTTTTAGTTGTACGTAGTGTTCATCTGAGTGTGCCCTGAGAACGAGATATGTGCAGCTCCTATCAGGATTTGTCGGCACATTCGGGCGGTGTTGCTGGATTTGTTTTAACTTGTCGAAGTGTCTTGTAGAACCGGGATACCGAGTCTGATCGGAATGTCTTGGGAGAAGGTATATCCTTCGTTGACCGTGAGAGCTTGTCATGGGCCAAGTTGGGACTCCCCTGCAGGGATTTGAACTTTCGAAAGCCGTGCCCGTGGTTATGGGCAGATGGGAATTTGTTAATGTCTGGTTGTAGATAACTTGAACCTTAACTTAATTAAAATGAATCAACTGTGTGAGTTACCGTGATGGTCTCTTCTCGGCGGAGTCCGGGAAGTGAACACGGTGTTGGAGTAATGCTTGCCGCAGGTTGTTCTCTAGTTATTCATTCGCGCTTTGCCTTCTCTTCTCGCTCTCTTTTGCGAACAGGTTAGCCACGATATAAGCTAGTCGCTTGCTGCAGCTCCACATATTACCTTGCCTTACCTATAAGCTTAAATAGTCTTGATCGCGAGGGTGCGAGATTGCTGAGTCCCTGTGGCTCACAGATTACTTCCAAACCAGATGCAGGGCCTGATGACTCCGTTCCAGAGGACGCGCTTGAGCTCAAGTGGGAGTTCGACGAGGAGTCACGCCATTACTATGTGTCTTTCCCTGATGATCAGTAGTGGTGCCCAGTTGGGGCGATCAGGACCGTGTCGCATGTTGGGTTGATCTTTTATTTTGGCGCCGTATTCGGGCCATGAGTGATTGGATGATGTAATGCTATTTATGTAGTTTGTTTGAGGTGGCGAGTGTAAGCCAACTATGTACCTTCCCCTTTTATTATGTATATTACATGGGATGTTGTGAAGATTGTCTAACTTGCGACATTGCTTTCAATGCGGTTATGCCTCTAAGTCGTGCTTCGACACGTAGGAGATATAGCCGCATCGAGGGCGTTACAAGTTGGTAATCAGAGCCTTCCCCGACCTTAGGAGCCCCCACTGCTTGATCATGTTTAGCTGTCGTTGTGGAGTCTAGAAAAATGTTTTGAGTCATTTAGGAATTATATATCAGAGAGTTTAGGAATTTTTTTTACTCCCCAGTCCCTTCATCGCTCTTGTAAGGCATCCTGACGTAGAGTTTTGAATCTTCTCTTCTCAAATTTCACTAAAAAAAATTTTAGGATCACGCGGGTATCTTCGAATCGTTCCGATGGATTTGTGACGAGAACATTGTTCTTGGTGCCTCCTGTCATTTAGGGGTTGTGGCAGTGTCCCAGGGAGTTGAGCTCCGAGGTGTTGTCGTCACAATTTTATCGTTGTCGTTCTAGAATACCTGAGTTTAGTACGCCGACATCGAAATTCTCTTTTATGCAGTTGTTGGTGAGATAACCTCGACGCCACTCAGTACTGGGGCGGGAGTTTGGGAGTATTGCCATAACTCGTATAACGGATGCTTTTCAAAGGTTGAGGTAGACGATTTCCGAAGGTTTCTTGGTTATGTGTTGAAGGATGGATACAGCTGGATGTAGGATTTGCTAGCTTTGGGTGAGATATTATGCTTCCCATGTATCCCCAACACCCGATTGCATAACCGGAAAGGTTCGGGAGTTTATAAGTGGGAATTCAAGTAGCTCTTAGGATATATTTCCGACAAATATATGATATGAAATTGGGGTTCGACGTCTAGTGGTCCGCCTATTCACGATCGGTTTTACAATGGTCTCGTTGTGTCTTAAAGAGTCCTTGGCTATGCCGACTCGGGGACGCTTCGTATGTCATGTGCACTGCCTTGTACATGATGGTGCTGTACGATCGAGCCCATGTAGGCCCCACCACGAAAACTTCGGACGAAATCTCTATCATATGTTTGTTCCGGCTTATTCTGCAAGCCAATCCTTTGTTTTGTTTTGAGTTATGGTATTCGAGTTGCTTCGAAGTCAAATGTTGATTCCATACTTTTCCTAAGCGGTGTTCTCATACTCCAATGTGAACACTAATCCTTCATGATAATCGGGATTGACATGTCAATCCTTTTTCAACCGGCGTGTCTCTCTTCAAGTGGATCCGATCATTTCAACATCAGCAAGATCAATTACCATTTCTTCTCAACGGTGTTTGTTTTCATCCGTTTCCAAGTTGCCTTTGTTTTTCCCACCCTCCCTCCCTTTGTTTTCTCCAAGGATTCAGATTTCTTAATCATGTATCTATCTTATGATTATGAAGTCTCTCCATTCTTTTCCGTCAATGTCCTTACCCGGCGGTTCTCATGAAGATGCTCTTCAAGTTCGTTATTCTTCATTCTTTTTCTTCTCCGGTGGATTCAATTCAAGCTTTTGGTGTTGATCACATCCTTTTTCCACGTTTCAAATGTGTTCTTATGCCGGGCCACCTCTTAATCATCCACTCCTTGCTATTCTTTTGTTCCGGAGTGCTCAAGATATCTCAAAGATTCATGTTTCTACTCTGCTTTCGTTCAAGATCTTTCAAGGATGTTATCTCATTCAAGCCATTTAAATCAACCGGCATAATCTATATTTTAAATCATCAACGGTGTTTCTCTTGAGTGGGCCCTAACCCACAGGTCTTTTCCCAGGATCTTACCTGACTCTTCTCATTTCCCCGGAGCTATCCTCAAATTTCTTTTTGAAGTTTGACGTAAGAATGATTTATCATCAGTCAAATGCCTTTCTCCAAGATCAGTTAAATTCTTTCATCGTTGGCTCAACCTCTTCGCTTTTGATTCTTCCGGAGTATCTAAATAATTCATGGTGGTGCTTCTCATCGTCATTCTCAGAATTTGAAGACCGAAGAAGAGTTTTACCTCCATATCTTATCCGTCCTCTCAGAGATTCGTGGTTCTAGTTCGAGGCCACCCTCTCATAATTGTTTTCGATCATCAAATTCTTTTCACCCATCCGGTGTAATTCAGGAGTCTTTTCAATTTGATTCTCTGGAGGCCATCATATCATAATTATTCATTCTCAGCTTTCAGCTCTTTTTCTCTAAATCTTACCGGTGCATCGTTCAAATATCCTCTAATCGGCTCGTGATCTCTTCGTTCTCACGTATCTAAATCCTCTCAAGTATCTTCGTTCATTTTATAATTCTTCCCGGTGTTTCTTTATCTTCTCTTCGTTCATTTTCAATTCTTATGGTGGCTCGTTCAAGACTTCTCGTCATTCGTTTATCATATCAACTCTTTCGTTCTTTTCAATCCTACCGGTGGATCATTGAAGACCTTTCTCAAGTTTGCGCAATATATCTCTTAATCTTTTCTCCGAGAATAAGTAGCATGCCAAATCCGTTGATTGCCATCTATTATATTGGTGAAGGATACGCATAATGTAATTCTTATTCTTGTTTCATCGGGTGAACTCAATTCCCTATTCTGGAGGATCATCAAAATTCTTGATCTCATTTTTTTATCTTTCTTTTCCGGAGTTCCAAGCTCTCGTAATTGTATCTTCACGGAGATACACCTAAAGCATTACAAGGTTTCACCTTGTGTTTTCAACTTCCCTTTTCTTCTCGTTATCCTTTTGTTACGGAGTTATTCACGGAGGTTCTACATGATGGTTCATCTATGATTTAATTCATTCTCGAAGTGTTCATCGAGATTCTTTTCTAAGAAGCTCAAGCTTTCTTAATATTGTAATACGGAGTGCAATTCTTTCTTCCGTATCATTGGAGGTGTTATTATGTCATTCTTGATAATTTGGGTTCATGTTTCATGATTCACATGTGGTTAAGAATGAGGTATTTTAAATCCATCAATCTCTTCTTTGGAGTTATCTTGGGTTATATTTCACCTAAAGCCTTCCCGAGGATTGTTGCTATCCATGGTGCTTATAAAGGACCCAAGTTCTTCATGTATCCTTTCGGTGATAGCTTTCTCGTCTCCTTGTTGATATCAATCCAATTCTTTTCCCGTAAGTGGCTGGTTGTCACCTCATAATTTGAGATGTATTCCATAAGACCATATCAAGCTTACTCTTTTCGTTGTTGGTTTCCAACAACTCCGTGCGACCCTTCTCTTTAAGATGCTTTTCAAGCTCATCGAAGGTACAAGATGTTGTTTTCTTCTCCGTTCTTTTGTTCCGTCGATACAACTTCTATTCTTTCGTTCCGGAGGCATTGTGTTGTTGTTCTCTTCAACCCATCATCTTGTTTTGTCAAGATCATGTTCTTTTCAGGATTGTCCATTTAACTGGAGTGTTGGGACTTTTGCTAAAGTTCTCTTCGCCTTACAAGCTTTGCATCTCTTTTCAACCGGAGTGCTGTCCGAGTTTGTTCTTCCTTTTACTCTTCCCTACCGGAGTTCTTTCAACCTTCTTCTTCCTCGTTCCAATTTCCTAACGGGGTGCTTTATACTTCATTTATCTCCGTTGCATTCTTTTCTCGATATGACTTAACGTTTTCAAGGTTCTTTGGTTTCACTCGTTTGTCAAAGAAGCAACTTAGTTTTACCTCTTCTCTTTCTTTTCCGTTGTCCCTCCCGTGCCATTCTAGATCTCGGGACGAGATCCTCTTGTAGTGGTGGAGTGTTGTAACGCTCCGAGACCGATGTGCCAGGTGTCCTCCAGTTATTCGCTGTTGTTTCCTTGTCATTGCTTGCGTGTTATGCATTGTATATCATGTCATCATGTGCATTTCTTTTGCATACATGTTCGTCTCATGCATCCGAGCATTTTTCCCGTTGTCCGTTTTGCAATCCGGCGCTCCTATGTCATCCGGTGTCCCTTTCTACCTCTTTTTCATGTGCGGGTGTTAAACGTTTTCGGATTGGACCGAGACTTGCCATGCGGCCTTGGTTTACTACCGGTAGACCGCCTGTCAAGTTTCATACCATTTGGACTTCGTTTGATGCTCCAACGGTTAACCGAGGGACCGGAAAGGCCTCGTGTGTGTTGCAGCCCAACACCCCTCCATTTTGGCCCAAAACCCTCTCAATCATCTAGAGTGTTCGATCACGATCGCGTGGCCAAAAACCGCACCTCATTTGAACACTCCTAGCTACCTCTATGCCTATAAATAGCCCCCCTCCGAAATCCACCTTTCTTCTTCCCCCCGAACCCCTAGCCTAGCTCCATCCGCGCGCCGGACACGTCCGGTCCGCGTCGGACATTTCACGCCGCCGCCCCGCAGCCACTAGGGGGCCGCCACGTGTCTTCCCCGCCGGCACCACCGCGCGCGGCCCGCCGGCCCGCGCTAGGCCCCCGCGGCCCAGAGCGGCTCCGCCGCCGCCCGTCTCCTTCTTCCTCCCGCGCGGTCGAGCGCGCCCGAGCCGCCCCGCTCCGGCCGCCGCGTACTCCATCGCCGGCGACCTCCGGTGCAAGCGCCCTCGCCGGACTTCGCCTCGTCGCCGCCCCGACGCCGCCAAGTCCACCCCGTCGCCACCCCGCTCCTCCTCCGCACGGATCCGGCGAACCGGCCTCCCTCCGGCGTCCTCCACCGCCTCCCCGAAGACCTCCGGCGATCCCCGTCGACATTTCCGGCGATCCTCGGTTTCCGTGCCGATCCGGATCAGATCTGGGAATAGTGCTTCGGTTGACTTTTTCTCAGAAACCCTAATTTTATTGCTATGTTGTCGTGCCGTAACTTTGCATCCGTAGATCCGTTTTGGTCATATAGCATATCAAAATGTTCGTCTCAAAGAGCACATCATTTCATCTCATTGCATCATTTTCATTTGAGTTTATATTGATGCCTGAAATGCTGTTGGAAGAATGATATTTGAGTTAATTGTCAGATCTGCTGCTCCAATTAGCTATTTGTCATTTTTGCCATGATTATTGTGTGCATGATATGCCCCTGAGCTCTACATATGTTTTGTTATATGCTTTGTCATCTTTCCAGAGGTGCCATCCATGTTTTTATGTGATGTGTGTGGTGACTAGCACAAGCTTGCATAGTGGTGCATTCGTTAATGCTGATTTCAGGGACTTAGCAATTCCACTAAGTCCTTGGACTGTTTTTATCAATATGCCATATGTTCATGTTGTTTCCTAGTGATCCATGCCTCTTTGAGGATGATTTGTTTACCTTGTGGTGCTCTATCCATCCATGTCTTTGTTTGCAATTATGGAGCACACTAGCTTGAGTCAATCGAGCTCTACTTTTGCTATTTCGTGAATCTGGGCAGATTGTCTACTTGTTAGCGATTTTGCCGAGGATGTTGTAGTTGATCCGTGCATGCTATGTTATTGTTCTTGCCATGTCTAGCTTGTATAATGTGTATTCTTGATGGGTGTATGCTTAGATTGTCATGCCTTGCTCTGTAGTGAGTGCATCGAGCTCGTAAACATGCCTACTTGATATCTGATTTGCATGCTCCAGTTTTTCACTAAGTCTGAGATCTGATTATGTTTTTTCCATGTTCACATGCTTGCAATTGTATTTTCTGATCCCTTTTGGCTCAAGGTCACTAAGGGACTTTTGTTAAGCTCTTTGAGTAGCTTCATGACATGCCTTGATTTGCCATGTTCAGTACCTGTAGCATCTAGTTTTCTTGCTCCAAAGTGTGCTACCTGATCTGAAATTCCAGACAAGTGTTAATTTCACTAAGTCTGAAACCTGTTTACCAATTGCACTTTTGCCATGCTTGTTTGAACCTGTTAGTGGATGAATTGGCCGTAGCTCAGTGTTCATATTTTGTTAAGATTCATGAATGGATCCCTGCCATGTATTTTGTTGCCATGTTTGGGTGTTGTAGCATGTTTGTCTTGTTGCATTTAGATGGCTACTTGCTGTATATCGCAGATCGGTGCCATATTTGTTTTGCTCGCCATTCCAAACCGCGTCTCCGATTCCTGTGTTCTTTATATCGAATTCAAGAGAAATCACCTCACCTTTCCAGTGGCACACTTGGATTTCCAAGTTGAGGCCAGGTTCATTCATCTCTTGTCAAATCTTGCATATGCATCACATCTCGCATCCCGCATAGCATACCATGTTTGCATCATGTTGTTTGAGCTTTGCACGTGGTTGATTGTGTTCTTGTTGCTTGTTTGTCTTGTTTGGGTAGAGCCGGGAGACGAGTTCGCTAACGAGGAGCCCATTGAGTTTGCTTTCGAGGATCCAGTCAACTCTGACAACTTTGCAGGCAAGATGATCATGTTGGGTTTCGTAGTAATTTCAAAAAAATTCCTACGCACACGCAAGATCATGTGACGCATAGCAACGAGAGGGGAGAGTGTTGTCTACGTACCCAACGCAGACCGACTGCGGAAGTGCTGACACAACGTAGAAGAAGTAGTCGTACGTCTTCACGATCCAATCGATCAAGCACCGAAACTACGGCACCTCCGAGTTCGAGCACACGTTCAGCTCGATGACGATCCCCGGACTTCGATCCAGCAAAGTGTCGGGGAAGAGTTCCGTCAGCACGACGGCGTGGTGACGGTCTTGATGTACTACAGCAGCAGGGCTTCGTCTAAACTCCGCTACAGTATTATCGAGGAATATGGTGGCTGGGGCACCGCACACGGCTAAGGAATAGATCACGTGGATCAACTTGTGTGTTTCTGGGGTGCCTCTGCCTCAGTATATAAAGGAGCCAAGGGGGAGGGGGCGCCGGCCAGGAGGAGGGCGCAGGAGAAGTCCTACTCCTCCCGGGAGTAGGACTCCCCCCCCCCCAATCCTAGTTGGACTAGGATTCCCCGAGGGGGAAAGAGGAAGAGGGGGGCCGGCCACCTTCTCCTAGTCCTAATAGGACTAGGGGAGGGGGGAGGTGCGCAGCCACCTTGGGCTGCCCCTTTCTCCTTTCCACTAAAGCCCATTAAGGCCCATATGGCTCCCGGGGGGTTCCGGTAACTTCCCGGTACTCCGGTAAAATCCCGATTTCACTCGGAACACTTCCGATATCCAAACATAGGCTTCCAATATATCAATCTTTACGTCTCGACCATTTCGAGACTCCTCGTCATGTCCATGATCACATCCGGGACTCCGAACAACCTTCGGTACATCAAAATGCATAAACTCATAATATAACTGTCATCGTAACCTTAAGCGTGCGGACCCTACGGGTTCGAGAACAATGTAGACATGACCGAGACACGTCTCCGGTCAATAACCAGTAGCGGGACCTGGATGCCCATATTGGCTCCTACATATTCTACAAAGATCTTTATCGGTCAGACCGCATAACAACATAAGTTGTTCCCTTTGTCATCGGTATGTTACTTGCCCGAGATTCGGTCGTCGGTATCCAATACCTAGTTCAATCTCGTTACCGGCAAGTCTCTTTACTCGTTCCGTAATACATCATCTCACAACTAACATCTTAGTTACAATGTTTGCAAGGCTTATGTGATGTGTATTACCGAGAGGGCCTAGAGATACCTCTCCGACAATCGGAGTGACAAAACCTAATCTCGAAATACGCCAACCCAACACGTACCTTTGGAGACACCTGTAGTATTCCTTTATAATCACCCAGTTACGTTGTGACGTTTGGTAGTACCCAAAGTGTTCTTCCGGTAAACGGGAGTTGCATAATCTCATAGTTATAGGAACATGTATAAGTCATGAAGAAAGCAATAGCAACATACTAAAAGATCGGGTGCTAAGCTAATGGAATGGGTCATGTCAATCAGATCATTCAACTAATGATGTGACCTCGTTAATCAAATAACAATACTTTGTTCATGGTTAGGAAACATAACCATCTTTTATTAACGAGCTAGTCAAGTAGAGGCATACTAGTGACACTAAGTTTGTCTATGTATTCACACATGTATCATGTTTCCGGTTAATACAATTCTAGCATGGATAATAAACATTTATCATGATATAAGGAAATAAATAATAACTTTATTATTGCCTCTAGGGCATATTTCCTTCAGATCGTACCCTCGAAATCACTTCTATCTTTGCTTTGCTAGATGCTCGCTCTTTTGCTATGCCTATGCTACGATGCCTACCACTTGCTTATCATGCCTCCCAAAATTGCCATGTCAAACCTCTAACCCACCATGTCCTAGCAAACCGTTGATTGGCTATGTTATCGCTTTTCTCAGCCCCTCTTATAGCGTTGCTAGTTGCAGGTGAAGATTGGAGACCGTTCCTTGTTGGAACATTATTTACTTGTTGGGATATCACTATATTATCTTGTTATCTTAATGCATCTATATACTTGGTAAAGGGTGGAAGGCTCGGCCTCTCGCCTAGTGTTTTGTTCCACTCTTGCCGCCCTAGTTTCCGTCATATCAGTGTTATGTTCCCGGATTTTGCGTTCCTTACGCGGTTGGGTGATAATGGGAACCCCTTGTCAGTTCGCCTTGAATAAAGCTTTTCTGAGTGTGCCCTGAGTGTTGGTCCAAACAGAGCCACTTGCAGCGCCACCTCGGGGCAACTCGAGGTTTGGTTTTAGTTGTACGTAGTGTTCATCGGAGTGTCCCCTGAGAACGAGATATGTGCAGCTCCTATCGGGATTTGTCGGCACATTCGGGCGGTGTTGCTGGATTTGTTTTAACTCGTCGAAGTGTCTTGTAGAACCGGGATACCGAGTCTGATCGGAATGTCTCGGGAGAAGGTATATCCTTCGTTGACCGTGAGAGTTTGTCATGGGCTAAGTTGGGACTCCCCTGCAGGGATTTGAACTTTCGAAAGCCGTGCCCACGGTTATGGGCAGATGGGAATTTGTTAATGTCCGGTTGTAGATAACTTGAACCTTAACTTAATTAAAATGAATCAACTGTGTGAGTTACCGTGATGGTCTCTTCTCGGCGGAGTCCGGGAAGTGAACACGGTGTTGGAATAATGCTTGCCGCAGGTTGTTCTCTAGTTATTCGTTCGCGCTATGCCTTCTCTTCTCGCTCTCTTTTGCGAACAGGTTAGCCACGATATAAGCTAGTCGCTTGCTGCAGCTCCACATATTACCTTGCCTTACCTATAAGCTTAAATAGTCTTGATCGCGAGGGTGCGAGATTGCTGAGTCCCTGTGGCTCACAGATTACTTCCAAACCAGATTCAGGGCCTGATGACTCCGTTCCAGAGGACGCGCTTGAGCTCAAGTGGGAGTTCGACGAGGACTCACGCCGTTACTATGTGTCTTTCCCTGATGATCAGTAGTGGTGCCCAGTTGGGGCGATCGGGACCGTGTCGCATGTTGGGTTGATCTTTTATTTTGGCGCCGTAGTCGGGCCATGAGTGATTGGATGATGTAATGCTATTTATGTACTTTGTTTGACGTGGCGAGTGTAAGCCAACTATGTACCTTCCCCTTTTATTATGTATATTGCATGGGATGTTGTGAAGATTGCCTAACTTGCGACATTGCTTTCAATGCGGTTATGCCTCTAAGTCGTGCTTCGACGCGTAGGAGATATAGCCGCATCAAGGGCGTTACAATGATCGCCGGGATGAAGTTCTTGGTCTTCCTGTCATTCGCCACTAGATTAAACAACTTAGTATCCGCATCTCCCTCTCCTAACCAGCATAGTCTAGATCTTTGCCGTGCAATCATCCGTTCCAGGGAGGCTAGACCCAGGACCAGGTGCTTAAAAGTAGGTAAAACCATCATAAGTTAGCCCTAGACATTGCATTATTAATAATCGGTCTACTGACTCTAACTTGCTCTCAAGGATACACACCAATGCCATATGAATCGAATCAATTAACTCTCTAAGTACTTTCCTCTTAGCGGGCTGTTAATGTTGGGTTTCGTAGTAATTTCAAAAAAATTCCTACGCACACGCAAGATCATGTGATGCATAGCAACGAGAGGGGAGAGTGTTGTCTACGTACCCAACGCAGACCGACTGCGGAAGCGCTGACACAACGTAGAGGAAGTAGTCGTACGTCTTCACGATCCAACCGATCAAGCACCGAAACTACGGCACCTCCGAGTTCGAGCACACGTTCAGCTCGATGACGATCCCCGGACTTCGATCCAGCAAAGTGTCGGGGAAGAGTTCCGTCAGCACGACGGCATGGTGACGGTCTTGATGTACTACAGCAGCAGGGCTTCGCCTAAACTCCGCTACAGTATTATCGAGGACTATGGTGGCTGGGGGCACCGCACACGGCTAAGGAATAGATCACGTGGATCAACTTGTGTGTTTCTGGGGTGCCTCTGCCTCAGTATATAAAGGAGCCAAGGGGGAGGGGGCGCCGGCCAGGAGGAGGGCGCAGGAGGAGTCCTACTCCTCCCGGGAGTAGGACTCCCCCCCCAATCCTAGTTGGACTAGGATTCCCCGAGGGGGAAAGAGGAAGAGGGGGGTCGGCCACCTTCTCCAAGTCCTAATAGGACTAGGGGAGGGGGGAGGTGCGCAGCCACCTTGGGCTGCCCCTTTCTGCTTTCCACTAAAGCCCATTAAGGCCCATATGGCTCCTGGGGGGTTCCGGTAACCTCCCGGTACTCCGGTAAAATCCCGATTTCACCCGGAACACTTCCGATATCCAAACATAGGCTTCCAATATATCAATCTTTACGTCTCGACCATTTCGAGAGTCCTCGTCATGTCCATGATCACATCCGGGACTCCGAACAACCTTCGGTACATCAAAATGGATAAACTCATAATATAACTGTCATCGTAACCTTAAGCGTGCGGACCCTACGGGTTCGAGAACAATGTAGACATGACCGAGACACGTCTCCGGTCAATAACCAATAGCGGGACCTGGATGCCCATATTGGCTCCTACATATTCTACGAAGATCTTTATCGGTCAGACCGCATAACAACATACGTTGTTCCCTTTGTCATCGGTATGTTACTTGCCCGAGATTCGATCGTCGGTATCCAATACCTAGTTCAATCTCGTTACCGGCAAGTCTCTTTACTCGTTCCGTAATACATCATATCACAACTAACATCTTAGTTACAATGCTTGCAAGGCTTATGTGATGTGTATTACCGAGAGGGCCCAGAGATACCTCTCCGACAATCGGAGTGACAAAACCTAATCTCGAAATACGCCAACCCAACATGTACCTTTGGAGACACCTGTAGTATTCCTTTATAATCACCCAGTTACGTTGTGACGTTTGGTAGTACCCAAAGTGTTCCTCCGGTAAACGGGAGTTGCATAATCTCATAGTTATAGGAACCTGTATAAGTCATGAAGAAAGCAATAGCAACATACTAAACGATCGGGTGCTAAGCTAATGGAATGGGTCATGTCAATCAGATCATTCAACTAATGATGTGACCTCGTTAATCAAATAACAATACGTTGTTCATGGTTAGGAAACATAACCATCTTTGATTAACGAGTTAGTCAAGTAGAGGCATACTAGTGACACTAAGTTTGTCTATGTATTCACACATGTATTATGTTTCCGGTTAATACAATTCTAGCATGAATAATAAACATTTATCATGATATAAGGAAATAAATAATAACTTTATTATTGCCTCTAGGGCATATTTCCTTCAGTCTCCCACTTGCACTAGAGTCAATAATCTAGTTCACATCGCCATGTGATTTAACAGCAATAGTTCACATCACCATGTGATTAACACCCATAGTTCACATCGTCATGTGACCAACACTCAAAGGGTTTACTAGAGTTAGTAATCTAGTTCACATATCTATGTGATTAACACCCAAAGAGTACTAAGGTGTGATCATGTTTTGCTTGTGAGATAATTTTAGTCAACGGGTCTGTCACATTCGGATCCGTAAGTATTTTGCAAGTTTTATGTCTACAATGCTCTACACGGAGCTACTCTAGCTAATTGCTCCCACTTTCAATATGTATCCAGATTGAGACTTAGAATCATCTGGATCAGTGTCAAAAACTTGCATCGACGTAACCCTTTACGACGAACCTTTTTGTCACGTCCATAATCGAGAAACATATCCTTATTTCACTAAGGATAATTCTGACCGCTGTCCAGTGATCTACTCCTAGATCACCATTGTACTCCCTTGCCAAATCAATGCAGGGTATACAATAGATCTGGTACACAGCATGACATACTTTATAGAACCTATAGCCAAGGCATAGGGAATGACTTTCATTCTCTTTCTATCTTCTACCGTGGTCGGGCTTTGAGTCTTACTCAACTTCACACCTTGTAATACAGGCAAGAACTCTTCCTTTGACTGCTCCATTTTGAACTACTTCAAAATCTTGTCAAGGTATGTACTCATTGAAAAAACTTATCAAGCGTCTTGATCTATCTCTATAGATCTTGGAGCTCAATATGTAAGCAGCTTCACTGAAGTCTTTCTTTGAAAAACTCCTTTCAAACACTCCTTTATGCTTTACAGAATAATTCTACATTATTTCCGATCAACAATATGTCATTCACATATACTTATCAGAAATGCTGTAGTGCTCCCACTCACTTTCTTGTAAATACTGGCTTCACTGCAAGTCTGTATAAAACTATATGCTTTGATCAACTTATCAAAGCGTATATTCCAACTCCGAGATGCCTGCACCAGTCCATAAATGGATCGCTGGAGCTTGCACATTTTGTTAGCACCTTTCGGATTGACAAAACCTTCTAGTTGTATCATATACAACTCTTCTTTAATAAATCCATTAAGGAATGCAGTTTTGTTTATCCATTTGCCAGATTTCATAAAATGCGGCAATTACTAACATGATTCGGACAGACTCAAGCATAGATACGAGTGAGAAGCTCTCATCGTAGTCAACACCTTGAACTTGTCGAAAACCTTTTGCGACAATTCTAGCTTTGTAGATAGTAACACTACTATCAGCGTCCGTCTTCCTCTTGAAGATCCATTTATTCTCAATTGCTTGCCGATCATCGGGCAAGTCAACCAAAGTCCAAACTTTGTTCTCATACATGGATCATATCTCAGATTTCATGGCCTTAAACCATTTCGCGGAATCTGGGCTCATCATCGCTTCCTCATAGTTCGTAGGTTCGTCATGGTCAAGTAACATGACCTCCAGAACAGGATTACCGTACTACTCTGGTGTGGATCTCATTCTGGTTTACCTACGAGATTCGGTAGTAACTTGATCTGAAGTTACATGATCATCATCATTAGCTTCCTCACTAATTGGTGTAGTAGTCACAAGAACAGATTTCTGTGATGAACTACTTTCCAATAAGGGAGAAGGTACAATTACCTTATCAAGTTTTCTACTTTCCTCCCACTCACTTCTTTCGAGAGAAACTCCTTCTGTAGAAAGGATCCATTCCCAGCAACGAATAGCTTGCCTTCGGATCTGTGATAGAAGGTGTACCCAACATTTTTCTTTTTGGGTATCCTATGAAGACGCACTTCTCCGATTTGGGTTTGAGTTTATCAAGTCGAAACTTTTTCATATAAGCATTGCAACCCAAACTTTAAGAAACGACAACTTTGGTTTCTTGCCAAACCACAGTTCAGATTATGTCGTCTCAACGGACTTAGATGGTGCCCTTTTTAACGTGAATGTAGCTGTCTTTAATGCATAACCCCAAAAACGATAGTGGTAGATTGGTAAGAGACATCATAGATCGCACTATATCTAATAAAGTACGGTTATGACGTTTGGACACACCATTACACTATGGTGTTCCAGGTGGCGTGAGTAGTGAAACTATTTCACATTGTTTTAATTGAATGCCAAACTCGTAACTCAAATATTTTACCTCTGCGATCATATCGTAGAAACTTTTATTTTCTTGTCACGATGATTTTCCACTTCACTCTGAAATTCTTTGAACTTTTCAAATGTTTCAGACTTATGTTTCATCAAGTAGATATACCCATATCTGCTCAAATCATCTATGAAGGTCAGAAAATAATGATACCCGCCGCAAGCCTTAACACTCATTGGATCGTATACATCAGTATGTATTATTTCCAATAAGTCAGTTGCTTGCTCCACTGTTCCGGAGAACGGAGTCTTAGTCATCTTGCCCATGAGGCATGGTTCGCAAGCATCAAGTGATTTATAATCAAGTGATTCCAAAAGCCCATCAGCATGGAGTTTCTTCATGCGCTTTACACCAATATGACCTAAACGGCAGTGCCACAAATAAGTTGCACTATCATTATTAACTTTGCATCTTTTGGTTTCAATATTATGAACATGTGTATCACTATGACCGAGATCCAACGAACCATTTTCATTGGGTGTGTAACCATATAAGGTTTTATTCATGTAAACAGAACAACAATTGTTCTCTAACTTAAATGAATAACTGTATTGCAATAAACATGATCAAATCATATTCATGCTCAACGCAAACACCAAATAACACTTATTTAGGTTCAACACTAATCCCGAAAGTATAGGGAGTGTGCGATGATGATCATATCAATCTTGGAACCACTTCCAACACACATCGTCACTTCACCCTTAACTAGTCTCTGTTTATTCTTCAACTCCCGTTTCGAGTTACTAATCTTAGCAACTGAACTAGTATGAAATGCCGAGGGGTTGCTATAAACACTAGTAAAGTACACATCAATAACAGTATATCCAATATACCTTTGTTTACCTTGCCATCCTTCTTATCCGCCAAATACTTGGGGCAGTTCCACTTCCAGTGACCAGTCCCTTTGCAGTAAAAGCACTTAGTCTCAGGCTTACGATCAAACTTGGGCTTCTTCACTTGAGCAGCAACTTGCTTGCCGTTCTTCTTGAAGTTCCCCTTCTTCCCTTTGCCCTTTTCTTGAAACTAGTGGTCTTGTCAACCATCAACACTTGATGTTTTTCTTGATTTCTACCTTCGTTGATTTCAGCATCACAAAGACCTTGGGAGTTATTTCCATTATCCCTTGCATATTATAGTTCATCAAGAAGTTCTACTAACTTGGTGATGGTGACTAGAGAATTCTGTCAATCACTATCTTATCTGGAAGATTAACTCCCACTTGATTCAAGCGATTGTACTACTCAGACAATCTGGGCACATGCTCACTAGTTGAGCGATTCTTCTCCATCTTTTAGCTATAGAACTTGTTGGAGACTTCATATCTCTCAACTTGGGTATTTGCTTGAAATATTAACTTCAACTCCTGGAACATCTCATATGTTCCATGACGTTCAAAACGTCTTTGAAGTCCCGATTCTAAGCCATTAAGCATGGTGCACTAAACTATCAAGTAGTCATCATATTGAGCTATCCAAACGTTCATAACGTCTGCATCTGCTCCTGCAATAGGTCCGTCACCTAGCGGTGCATCAAGGACATAATTCTTCTTTGCAGCAATGAGGATAAACCTCAGATCACGGATCCAATCCGCATCATTGCTACTAACATCTTTCAACACAATTTTCTCTAGGAACATATCAAAATAAACACAGGGAAGCAACAACGCGAGCTATTGATCTACAACATAATTTGCAAAATACTACCAGGACTAAGTTCATGATAAATTTAAGTTCAATTAATCAAATTACTTAAGAACTCCCACTTAGATAGACATCCCTCTAATCCTCTAAGTGATCACGTGATCCAAATCAACTAAACCATAACTGATCATCACGTGAGATGGAGTAGTTTTCAATGGTGAACATCGTTATGCTGATCATATCTACTATATGATTCACGCTCGACCTTTCGGTCTCCGTGTTCTGAGGCCATATCTGCATATGCTAGGCTCGTCAAGTTTAACCTGAGTATTCTGCGTGTGCAAAACTGGCTTGCACCCGTTGTAGATGGACGTAGAGCTTATCACACCCGATCATCACGTGGTGTCTGGGCATGACGAACTTTGGCAACGGTGCATACTCAGGGAGAACACATCTTGGTAATTTAGTGAGAGATCATCTTATAATGCTACTGTCAATCAAAGCAAGATAAGATGCATAAAAGGATAAACATCACATGCAATCAATATAAGTGATATGATATGGCCATCATCTTGTGCTTGTGATCTCCATCTTCGAAGCACCGTCATGATCACCATCGTCACCGGTGCGACACCTTGATCTCCATCGCAGCATCGTTGTCATCTCGCCAATCTTATGCTTCCACGACTATCACTACCGCTTAGTAATAAAGTAAAGCATTACATCGCGATTTCATTGCATACAATAAAGCGACAACCATATGGCTCCTGCCAGTTGCCGATAACTCGGTTACAAAACATGATCATCTCATACAATAAAATTCAGCATCATGCCTTGACCATATCACATCACAACATGCCCTGCAAAAACAAGTTAGACGTCCTCTACTTTGTTGTTGCAAGTTTTACGTGGCTGCTACGGGCTTAAGTAAGAACCAATCTCACCTACGCATCAAAACCACAACGATAGTTTGTCAAATAGACTCCGTTTTAACCTTCGCAAGGATCGGGCGTAGCCATACTTGGTTCAACTAAAGTTGGAGAGACAGTCGCCCGCAAGCCACCTGTGTGCAAAGCACGTCGGGGGAACCGGTCTCGCGTAAGCGTACGCGTAAGGTTGGTCCGGGTCGTCTCGTCCAACAATACCGCCGAACCAAAGTATGACATGCTGGTAGGCAGTATGACTTATATTGCCCACAACTCACTTGTGTTCTACTCGTGCATATAACATCAACATAAATAACCTAGGCTCGGATGCCACTGTTGGGTTTCGTAGTAATTTCAAAAAAATTCCTACGCACACGCAAGATCATGTGATGCATAGCAACGAGAGGGGAGAGTGTTGTCTACGTACCCAACGCAGACCGACTGCGGAAGCGCTTACACAACTTAGAGGAAGTAGTCGTACGTCTTCACGATCCAACCGATCAAGCACCGAAACTACGGCACCTCCGAGTTCGAGCACACGTTCAGCTCGATGACGATCCCCGGACTTCGATCCAGCAAAGTGTCGGGGAAGAGTTCCGTCAGCACGATGGCGTGGTGACGGTCTTGATGTACTACAGCAGCAGGGCTTCGCCTAAACTCCGCTACAGTATTATCGAGGACTATGGTGGCTGGGGGCACCGCACACGGCTAAGGAATAGATCACGTGGATCAACTTGTGTGTTTCTGGGGTGCCTCTGCCTCAGTATATAAAGGAGCCAAGGGGGAGGGGGGCGCCGGCCAGGAGGAGGGCGCAGGACGAGTCCTACTCCTCCCGGGAGTAGGACTCCCCCCCCCCCAATCCTAGTTGGACTAGGATTCCCCGAGGGGGAAAGAGGAAGAGGGGGGCCGGCCACCTTCTCCTAGTCCTAATAGGACTAGGGGAGGGGGGAGGTGCGCAGCCACCTTGGGCTGCCCCTTTCTCCTTTCCACTAAAGCCCATTAAGGCCCATATGGCTCCCGGGGGGTTCCGGTAACCTCCCGGTACTCCGGTAAAATCCCGATTTCACCCGGAACACTTCCGATATCCAAACATAGGCTTCCAATATATCAATCTTTACGTATCGACCATTTCGAGACTCCTCGTCATGTCCATGATCACATCCGGGACTCCGAACAACCTTCGGTACATCAAAATGCATAAACTCATAATATAACTGTCATTGTAACCTTAAGCGTGCGGACTCTACGGGTTCGAGAACAATGTAGACATGACCGAGACACGTCTCCGGTCAATAACAATAGCGGGACCTGGATGCCCATATTGGCTCCTACATATTCTACGAAGATCTTTATCTGTCAGACCGCATAACAACATACGTTGTTCCCTTTGTCATCGGTATGTTACTTGCCCGAGATTCGATCGTCGGTATCCAATACCTAGTTCAATCTCGTTACCGGCAAGTCTCTTTACTCGTTCCGTAATACATCATCTCACAACTAACATCTTAGTTACAATGCTTGCAAGGCTTATGTGATGAGTATTACCGAGAGGGCCCAGAGATACCTCTCCGACAATCGGAGTGACAAAACCTAATCTCGAAATACGCCAACCCAACATGTACCTTTGGAGACACCTGTAGTATTCCTTTATAATCACCCAGTTACGTTGTGACGTTTGGTAGTACCCAAAGTGTTCCTCCGGTAAACGGGAGTTGCATAATCTCATAGTTATAGGGACCTGTATAAGTCATGAAGAAAGCAATAGCAACATACTAAACGATCGGGTGCTAAGCTAATGGAATGGGTCATGTCAATCAGATCATTCAACTAATGATGTGACCTCGTTAATCAAATAACAATACGTTGTTCATGGTTAGGAAACATAACCATCTTTGATTAACGAGTTAGTCAAGTAGAGGCATACTAGTGACACTAAGTTTGTCTATGTATTCACACATGTATTATGTTTCCGGTTAATACAATTCTAGCATGAATAATAAACATTTATCATGATATAAGGAAATAAATAATAACTTTATTATTGCCTCTAGGGCATATTTCCTTCAGTTAAGCCCCCTAACATTCTAACATACCAAGTCCATGGCTATGTAAGACATAATGAAGGGTGAGGGGCCTCCAAAATCCGGTCGCAAACTGGCTAGACGGCCAGCATGCTCACCTTGTCCAAATCGTGTGCCAGGTTCAGCAGGATTGTCTTCCCAAAGATCGCCGCGATCGCACGTAGATGTGGCTCCTGTAGAGGCGAGTCGAACATCTCCCTAAGCTATCCCAGAGCATCCTTCGGAACCTACAAATCATTTTGGGTGATCCTCGACGCTTTGAAAAGCACTGACTTTGGTGTCGTGGCTTTTGTCTTCCTGTGGCTAACAGCACACGCAAATCTTGTGTTACGCCTTGGCGTGAATGGGTCCTGGCCAGCGCGCACTTCCCTTAGCCCTTTAATTTCCTTAAGCAGCGGCAGCGCAAGCTTTTTTAAGAGCCTGGAGCAAAAGTTGTTGATGTTTCCCAGTGCTACTTGTTCCTTCAGTGAAAGATGTGATTCCACTATAATTTCTCCTGCGGCCAACGTACCCTCCAAGTTACTATTGTCATGCAACATGGTCACATCGCCTGCATGGTCTACATCGGGACCACCCTCCAGAGCGCAGGCTTCCAGGGTTTGTCCCATTGGCACGACATCTAAGGTTGATTCGGTCTCAACTCTATCCTCCGCGTGACCCACCACCGGTGTAGTGGATGCTATCATGTCCGCAACCGGGTCCCAGCCAAACGCTTGTTGTGGTTGGCCCAAAGGATCCTCCTGTGGCCTAGCTGTCGCTCCAAGCGGCATTGTCTGCGCCGGAGGCCCTTTCATCTCTGGCCCTGAGGCGTGCAGGTCACTCGATGCCAGCCGTAAATGATTCGGCGCACCGCGCTCCCCCATCGAGGTCGTCAGTGACCCCATGAGCATACTGCCACCTCGCACGACATGCCCTCCAATGTTGGCTCTCTTACGTACCTGATTGGGTTAGGCGCCTGCCTCCCTCCTGGTCGTTCATTTCAGCCTTCTTCCCAAGCTGGTCCACAAAATAGTTGTCGTTGTCAAGCTCAAGCAGCTTTGCCATTGCCCAGAGCAGATCGCCCTTCAATCTCCATATTTCTTTGTGAACTCATGCAGAACATCCCTGCAAACACAAAAAAATGTGAGCAGATGATTCTTAAACCCGGGCCAGGAAATTTGGGAAGACAAAGCTCAGATCAATCTGTGACCTGAAGTTTCAGGATGTGTTGGCCAGAGGGTGATGCGCCGCTCGTCCTCAGGCTCCACTTTGATCTAGAGGTGGTCAAACTAGTCCAGGATCTGGTCCGCCGACCTCACCTGGTCGTTCACATACCTCTCGAACTTGAACTGCTCGTCGTCGATCATGTTGTCCTTCATGGTGGCTTCTATTCCATGGTTACTGAGTTGCATGCCGGAGCATACATATGAAGCAACTTGAATACAAATGTTGGATCTTGCTACAAAATGGTGGACTACTATACCGAGTGCTAATGTGGTGAAGTGGCCGGGAAGTGAAAATCTCTCCCATTTCTTTGGGAACTCAGAGATAGCCCCCCCCCCCCCCCCCCCCGCGTCGCCAACCTTAGACAACATGCGGGGGGGGCGATCGTGCCGCCGGGCCTAGGCCTCCTTCCCTCATTTCCTCCCTCCTGTCGATTCCTGAGGTCACACCGGTGAAGCCTGGCCTGTGACCGCGGTGGCGGGGCCTTTTCCCTCGCGTGGCGGTGGCGAGATCTCGTAGCAGCGACGATGCAAGGTACGGCGGTGATCCGGCGGCAAGGAGCGGCGGGATCCGGGCGACGTGCGTGACAGCAGCAACAGCGGAGGCGCGAAATCCCCGCGACGGAGGGGCCCCTGTGGTGGTGGCCGGGATCGCGGGTCTCGCCTTGTCTAGATGGGCTTGGGCGGGGCGGCGGTTCTGGAAAGCGTCTACAAACGAGGTAGGTGGGCCTGACGGCGCCGGTTACTTAGGAACCATCGTGTTGCTGCGGCCGGTGAGGCAGCATCGGCCTGGATCCATTTCGTCCAGTCCCCGGTAGAGATGGCGGCGGGCCTTGCATGATCTGCTTGATGGAGGCTCTTCAAACATATCTGGGTGAAAACCGGCTCCTAGCTAACTGCCAAGGCCGACGGTGGCGGAGTTGTTCTACGCCGTTCCCTTCTTGAAGGCATCACTGTGGAGAAGTTCAGGGCCACTATCTGTTACCTCCGGGGGAAACCCTAGATCTGCTGATTGGATGACGGCGGCGCTCTTGTATCGTTTCCCGTTGAGGACGTCATTCTTGGAGGTGTACACGGGCTCGAGGGACCAGTGGACATCTTCTTTGGTGGAGCGGTGTTTCATCTTACACATTGATGATGGCGTGGCGCTATGGAGACTCGGCATCCGATGCGCGGAGATGGACTCGCGCAGAAGGAGGACACTGTCTGGCGTCATGGTGGCGTCGATGGCAAAGAGATCTGGCAAGGTCGATATTTCAGTATCTGCTTTGAAGATGGATTGATAAAAGACGGCCGCGACGACACATGAGAGTGCGTCGGACCGGTTTGTATCTCAGACCCAGTATGTGGCTTGGCTGGGGCCTCCAGCTTCAAATGTTAGGCTTAGGTGAGAGGTCTGGGTATTCGGCTCAGCATTTCTGCACTCCTTCATCAAATGAATAGGAGTAGTGACAGATGTTGTCAAGATGGCGGATTCAAACATATAGATATACATTATTTTATAAGGTCTTCGTGAATAATTAATAAAATGTTTGCATGTATCTTCTATATGCAGAGGCTAGGGGTCATCTTTTTTTAAAAGGAAAAACACTAAAAAACCATATATGAGCTAATAACATCGCAACGGACTCCGACGACGCTGCGGAGGCCGGCGTAGAATTGTTTTCTAATTAGTCGTCGGTCAAACCCTAGTTGTTGTTGCAGGGATCAGCTCTATTAAGACCCTGTTTGGTTCATAAGTCCTAAGATTTTTTTTATTCCCAAATCTCTAAAAAGTCCCTACCTATTTGGTTGCTGAAACTTAACATTGACTAAAAGATCATATTACAACTATAAATCCCTCCTTAAAAGTCTTATTTTATAAGTTCCAAATATCCAATTTAAGTCTCTATAAATTCTTCATGTTTAGTTTGGATAGGACTTATAGGAATTTTTTTTAAGTTCCTAAACCAATAAGTCTCTGAAAACAAACACCCTCTGAGATTCCTACAGATAGCTGGCTTGGAACCGTTTAACCTTAATTATTGACAATTGAAGCACATGTCCTGCATGCATGGTCAGCAAGGGCATCGTTAGCAACGACGTCGTCAGTCCAAACTTCCGTTACGTTAGTCATAAAAAATGGGGAGCTCCTAACCGGCGCCTTAAGCGCCGGTTCAGGAAGCTGGCGCTCGCACGCCGCACCTCATGGACCGGCCCACCACGCGCTGTAGACGGAAAAAATGTCTTGCAAAAAACACATGCAAAAAAACTGCAGGTACCGTCACTCGAACTCACTTCTTGAAACTACTCCCTCTGTTTCAAATTACTCATCGCGGAAATGGGTGTATCTAGAACTAAAATACATCTAGATACATCCATACCTACGACAAGTAATTCGGAACGGCGGGAGTACAAGGGAAGAACCATTCCCCTAACCACTACAACAAGCAACCACTAGAGATTACGGTGAACGCGAAATGTATAAGAACCAATAAATTAGCGCTATTTATTAGATTTCCTAATTATTTTAAAATACTTCATCAAATTTTGAACAAAGTTTACGAATTAAAAAAACAGTTCATTCATGTTTAATAAAAGTTCAGTGAATTAAAAAATCATTGATTTTCAAAAAAGTTCATCTATTTGAAAAAAGTTCAACAAATATGGAAAAAGTTCATCCTTCTTTTTTTTAAAGTTCATCGAATCTAAAAAACGTTCAACGAATTTGAAAAAACATTCATCCTTCTTTTTTAAGAAAAGTCCATCGAATCTAAAAAAGTTCAACGAATTTGAAAAAATGTTCATCAAATTTGAAACAAAGTTCATTGATTCTGAAAATAGTTCACCGGTTTTGAAAAAAGTTCATCGGTTTTGAAAAAAAGTATACAAACTTCAAAAAAAAAGGTCACGAATTTAACAAAAAGTTCATCAAATTTGAAATAAATTCATCGAAATTATAAAAAGTTCATCGACTTAAAGAAAGTTCATCACATTTTTAAAAATTTCATCGAATTTAGAAAAAGATCACCGGTTTTAAAAAAAGTTCGCTGATTTTCGAAAAAAACGTTCATCCAATTAAGAAAAAAATCGTTCATAAAATTCTGTGAACGTTTTGCATCTATTTAGAAAAAGAAAATAGAAAAAAGAAAAGGAAAAATAAAAAGAAGAAATAAAACGAAAAAGGAATAAAGAACAGGAAAGAATAAAAGAATGAAGAAGCTACAGAATTTCATAGATTGATTAGTGGCTGAGGTGGTTACCATGTTTTGATGTGAAGCCGGTCGGCGCGGGATCGAATTCCATCTGAGCGTGCTCTTTTTGCTGCAGCTCCTTACAAAAAGAAAAATGAAATGGGCTGGCCCATCGTGGAGGCGGGGGTGTGCGCCCTGTACCGATTAAGCTATAACGGGCGCTTAGAGCGCCGTTTAGGGAATGCCTTTTAGCAAAAAGAGCACGATGGGCCAGCCCATTTCATTTTTCTTTTTGTAAGGAGCTGCAGCAAAAAGAGCACGCTCAGATGGAATTCGATCCCGCGCCGACCGGCTTCACATCAAAACATGGTAACCACCTCAGCCACTCATCAATCTAATCGGTACAGGGCGCACACCCCCGCCTCCACGATGGGCCAGCCCATTTCATTTCTCTTTTTGTAAGGAGCTGCAGCAAAAAGAGCACGCTCAGATGGAATTCCACCCCGCGCCGACCGGCTTCACATCAAAACATGGTAACCACCTCAGCCACTCATCAATCTATGAAATTCTGTAGCTTCTTCATTCTTTTATTCTTTCCTGTCCTTTATTCCTTTTTCGTTTTATTTCTTCTTTTTATTTTTCTTTTTCCTTTTCTTTTTTCTTTTTTCTTTTTCTAAATAGATGCAAAACATTCACAGAATTTTATGAACGATTTTTTTCTTAATTGGATGAACGTTTCTTTCGAAAATCAGCAAACTTTTTTTAAAACCGGTGATCTTTTTCTAAATTCGATGAGCTTTTTTTAAAATGTGATGAACTTTCTTTAAGTCGATGAACTTTTTATAATTTTGATGAACTTTTTTCAAATTTGATGAACTTTTTGTTAAATTCGTGAACTTTTTTTTGAAGTTTGTATACTTTTTTTCAAAACCGATGAACTTTTTTCAAAACCGGTGAACTATTTTCAGAATCGATGAACTTTGTTTCAAATTTGATGAACATTTTTTCAAATTTGTTGAACTTTTTTAGGTTCGATGAACTTTTCTTAAAAAAGAAGGATGAACGTTTTTTCAAATTCGCTGATTTTTTTTAGATTTGATGAACTTTAAAAAAAAGAAGGATGAACTTTTTCCATATTTGATGAACTTTTTTCAAATAGATGAACTTTTTTGAAAATCAATGATTTTTCAATTCACTGAACTTTTATTAAACATGAATGAACTGTTTTTTTAATTCATAAACTTTGTTCAAAATTTGATGAAGTATTTTAAAATAATTAGGAAATCTAATAAATAGCGCTAATTTATTAGTTCTTTTACATTTCGCGTTCACCGTAATCTCTAGTGGTTACTTGTTGTAGTGGTTAGGGGAATGGTTCTTCCCTTGTACTCCCTCCGTTCTAAATTACTTGTCGCAGGTATGGATGTATCTAGATGTATTTTAGTTCTAGATACACCCATTTCTGCGACGAGTAATTTGAAACGGAGGGAGTAGTTTCAAGAAGTGAGTTAGAGTGATGGTACCTGCAGTTTTTTGCGTATTTTTTTCACGAGACATTTTTCCGTCTACAGCGCGTGGTGGGCCGGTCCATGAGGTGCGGCGTGCGAGCGTCAGCTTCCTGAACCGGCGCTTAAGGCGCCGGTTAGGAGCTCCCCATTTTTTATGGCTAACGTAACAAAAGTTTG
Organism: Triticum urartu; assembly: GCF_056163025.1. Taxonomy (NCBI): domain Eukaryota; kingdom Viridiplantae; phylum Streptophyta; class Magnoliopsida; order Poales; family Poaceae; genus Triticum; species Triticum urartu. The sequence goes on along the minus strand of NC_141879.1, from coordinate 33,892,112 downwards.
GACTGACGACGTCGTTGCTGACGATGCCCTTGCTGACCACGCATGCAGGACATGTGCTTCAATTATCAATAATTAAGGTTAAACGGTTCCAAGCTAGCTATTCTGTAGGAATCTCAGAGGGTGTTTGTTTTCAAAGACTTATTGGTTTAGGGGTTTAAAAAAAATTCCTATAAGCCTTATCTAAACTAAACATGAGGGATTTATAGGGACTTAAATTGGGCATTTGGAACTTATGAAATAAGACTTTTAAAGAGGGACTTATATGGACTTATAGTTGTAATATGGTCTTTTAGTCAATGTTAAGTTTCAGCAACCAAATATGTAGAGACTTTTTAGGAATTTGGTACTAAAAGAAGTCTTAGGACTTATGAATCAAACAGGGCCTTAATAGGGCTGATCCCTGCAACAACAACCAGCGTTTGACCGATGACTAATTAGAAAACAATTCTACGCCGGCCTCCGCAGCGTCGTCGGAGTCAGTTGCGATGTTATTAGCTCATATATGGTTTTTTAGTGTTTTTCCTTTTAAAAAAAAGATGACCCCTAGCCTCTGCATATAGAAAATACATGCAAACATTTTATTAATTATTCACGAAGACCTTATAAAATAATGTATATCTATATGTCTGAATCCGCTATCTTGACAACATCTGTCACTACTCCTATTCATTTGATGAAGGAGTGCAGAAATGTTGAGCCGAATACCCAGACCTCTCACCTAAGCCTAACATTTGAAGCTGGAGGCCCCAGCCAAGCGACATACTGGGTCTGGGATACAAACCGGTCCGACGCACTCTCATGTGTCGTCGCAGCCGTGTTTTATTAATCCATCTTCAAAGCAGATACTGAAATATCGACCTTGCCAGACCTCTTTGCCATCGATGCCACCATGACGCCAGACAGTGTCCTCCTTCTGCGTGAGTCCATCTCCGCGCATCGGATGCCGAGTCTCCATAGCGCCACGCCATCATCAATGTGTAAGATGAAACACCGCTCCACCAAAGAAGATGTCCACCTGTCCCTCGAGCCCGTGTACACCTCCAAGAATGACGCCCTCAACGGGAAACGATACAAGAGCGCCGCCGTAATCCAATCAGCAGATCTAGGGTTTCCCCCAGAGGTAACAGATAGTAGCCCTGAACTTCTCCACAGCGATGCCTTCAAGAAGGGAACGGCGTAGAACAACTCCGCCACTGTGGGCCTTTGCAGTTAGCTAGGAGCCGGTTTTCACCCAGATATGTTTGAAGAGCCTCCATCAAGCAGATCGTGCAAGGCCCGCCGCCATCTCTACCGGGGATTGGACGAAATGGATCCAGGCCGCTGCTGCCTCACCGGCCGCAGCAACACGACGGTGCCTAAGTAGCCGGTGCCGTCAGGCCCACCTACCTCGTATGTAGACACTTTACAGAACCACCGCCCCGCCCAAGCCCATCTAGACAAGGCGAGACCCGCGATCCCGGCCACCACCAAAGGGGCCCCTCCGTCGCGGGGATTTCGCGCCTCCGCTGTTGCTGCTGTCACGCACGTCGCCCGGATCCCGCCGCTCCTTGCCACCGGATCACCGCCGTACCTTGCGTCGCCGCCGCTACGAGATCTCGCCACCGCCGCGCGAGGGAAAAGGCCCCGCCACCGCGGTCACAGGCCAGGCTTCGCCGGTGTGACCTCAGGAGGCGATAGGAGGGAGGAAATGAGGGAAGGAGGCCTAGGCCCGGCGGCACGATCGCCCTCCCTGCATGTTGTCTAGGGTTGGCGACGCGGGGGGGGGGGGGGGGGGGGGCTATCTCTGAGTTCCCAAAGAAATGGGAGAGATTTTCACTTCCCGGCCACTTCACCACATTAGCACTCGGTATAGTAGTCCACCATTTTGTAGCAAGATCCAACATTTGTATTCAAGTTGCTTCATATGTATGCTCCTGCATGCAACTCAGTAACCATGGAATAGAAGCCACCATGATGGACAACATGATCAACGACGAGCAGTTCAAGTTCGAGAGGTATGTGAATGACCAGGTGAGGTCGGCGGACCAGATCCTAGACTAGTTTGACCACCTCTAGCTCAAAGTGGAGCCTGAGGACGAGCGGCGCATCACCCTCTGGCCAACACATCCCGAAACTTCAGGTCACAGATTGATCTGAGCTTTGTCTTCCCAAATTTCCTGGCTCGGGTTTAAGAATCATCTGCTCACATTTTTTTGTGTTTGCAGGGATGTTCTGCATGAGTTCACAAAGAAATATGGAGATTGAAGGGCGATCTGCTCTGGGCAATGGCAAAGCTGCTGGAGCTTGACAACGACAACTATTTTGTGGACCAGCTTGGGAAGAAGGCTGAAATGAACGACCAGGAGGGAGGCAGGCGCCTAACCCAATCAGGTACGTAAGAGAGCCAACATTGGAGAGCATGTCGTGCGAGGTGGCAGTATGCTCATGGGGTCACTGACGACCTCGATGGGGGAGCGCGGTGCGCCGAATCATTTACGGCTGGCATCGAGTGACCTGCACGCCCCAGGGCCAGAGATGAAAGGGCCTCCGGCGCAGACAATCCCGCTTGGAGCGACAGCTAGGCCACGGGAGGATCCTTTGGGCCAACCACAACAAGCGTTTGGCTGGGACCCGGTTGCGGATATGATAGCATCCACTACACCGGTGGTGGGTCACGCGAAGGATAGAGTTGAGACCGAATCAACCTTAGATGTCGTGCCAATGGGACAAACCCTGGAAGCCTGCGCTCTAGAGGGTGGTCCCGATGTAGACCATGCAGGCGATGTGACCATGTTGCATGACAATAGTAACTTGGAGGGTACGTTGGCCGCAGGAGAAATTATAGTGGAATCACATCTTTCACTGAAGGAACAAGTAGCACTGGGAAACATCAACAACTTTTGCTCCAGGCTCTTAAAAAAGCTTGCGCTGCCACTGCTTAAGGAAATTAAAGGGCTAAGGGAAGTGCGCGCTGGCCAGGACCCATTCACGCCAAGGCGTAACACAAGATTTGCGTGTGCTGTTAGCCACAGGAAGACAAAAGCCACGGCACCAAAGTCAGTGCTTTTCAAAGCGTCGAGGATCACCCACAATGATTTGTAGGTTCCGAAGGATGCTCTGGGACAACTTAGGGAGATGTTCGACTCGCCTCTACAGGAGCCACATCTACGTGCGATCGCGGCGATCTTTGGGAAGACAATCCTGCTGAAACTGGCACACGATTTGGACAAGGTGAGCACGCTGGCCGTCTAGGCAGTGTGCGACCGGATTTTGGAGGCCCCTCACCCTTCATTATGTCTTACATAGCCATGGACTTGGCATGTTAGAATGTTAGGGGGCTTAACAGCCTGCTAAGAGGAAAGTACTTAGAGAGTTAATTGATTCGATTCATATGGCAAAATGGAGGGGTGTTAGGCTGCAACACACACACGATGCCTTTCCGGTCCCTCGGTTAACCGTTGGAGCATCAAACATAGTCCAAATGGTACGAAACTTGACAGGCGGTCTACCGGTAGTAAACCAAGGCCGCATGGCAAGTCTCGGTCCAATCCGAAAACGTTTAACACCCGCACACGAAAAAGAGATAGAAAGGGACACCGGATGACATAGGAGCGCCGGATTGCAAAACGGACAACGGTAAAAATGCTCGGATGCATGAGACGAACATGTATGCAAAAGAAATGAACATGATGACATGATATGCAATGCATGACACGCAAGCAATGACAAGGCAACAACAGCGAATAACTGAAGGACACCTGGCACATCGGTCTCGGGGCGTTACAATCATGGTGGTTGGGCAAGTGGTTGTTGACCAGGAAGGCAAGGAGGGAGCGTTTCATCAGGCGTATGCCCAGCTCCAGGGTAGGAAAATGACCTCAACTTTGAGGATCGAAGCATCTCTACCACAATTGCCCCCCCCCCCACCCCCGAACCGCACAGGTATGGCAGAGCCTGCCTGAGAGGCTGTGCCAAGAATATATGGGTCCTCTCGCAGAGGTGAGCCTCACCCGCCAAGCGTCCCACTTGGCACACACGTGGTCAAGGAAGCCCTCATCCTCAAACCACCCAAACTCAAATGAAAGCCAAGGATTGCGTTTCAAATGTTCCTCGCCGGAAGTTAGGACAAGTAGGTTTTGATCCGACCCAATCATAGTTTCAGCTTTGCGCACTGACATTGGATGAACAGTTTCCCTGTTAGAGATGAAAACCCGGCCAGTTTTGCATCACTTATCCTTGCTGGATTGAATCCCACGGTTATAAGAAAAAGTGACTGACCCAAAATAAAATTTTAGTTGCCTGACCATTAGCCGGTCCCATTTGTTGATCGTCATACAAACAATCAAGTACTCCCTCCGTCCGGGGGAGTAGTTAGGAGTGTGATTATCTAACTTCTAAGTTTTAACCCGACGTAGCAAAAGGATCCAAGCTCTGCACTCACATTTTAACTATGACTGACGTCACCATAGTTTGCTAGAAGAGGCCTTTTTTATACTGCCAGGGTCTGTCATTGTAATTCTTGGAATCATTTTTCATCCAGATGTGTCAAAGTAATTCGGCGTTCGGGAACATGTACACTAGCAAGAAAGCAGAAGATCCAGGCCACACCAAGGCAAATCCTCACAAAAGGACCATCTCTAACTTTTACCCTGACGTAGCAAATGTATCCAAGCCATTTGCACTCACATTTCAGCTATGACCAACATAACCGGAGTTAGGGTAGTTTGGAATATACGTGCATGCCGATCATGTGCTTCAACGGATCTAAGCCAGCTACTTTGTAGGAATCTCAATTGGTCTGATGCCTGCAACAACCACCAGCTCTTGACCGACTTATTAGAAAAAAATTATTCCATGCCGGCATCCACAGCAAATGTTCATACGCAATTTAAGTGGCGGAGGTACGGTGACGGCTGTGTGGACGAGGGAGAAAAGAGAAAAGGAGGAGGGCCGGTGCGGTCAGTGCTACATATACGCCCCAGATATGGATGGGTATGGATAGTGCCGGTCAGTCCATCCGTTTGGGACGGATTTGCCAAGTGTGCTTGGGTGGCAATTTTACGTTTGGAAAAGCGACCGGCAGCCTGTCGACGCGTTTGCGGTGGATATGGGGTCGGGTTGTAGATGCTCTCAGCTATTACACACAGACCACGAGAACCCGATTAATTGTTGTGTCAGTTTCCACTTGTTGTCCACTCTGTGTGCTGCCAACGGTTCGTTGGGTCAGCTCCTGTAACACTTCTGTAACCCTTTCTTCCTATCGCAATGAAAGCAGGCTAATATTGCCTTTCGTCTAAGAAAAACCCATATCTAACATTTAACCCTTGCTGAAAACGCTTGGTAGTTTGCATCATACGTGCACGCCGATCATGTGCTTCAGTCATCAAATTTTAAGTTGAAACGGATCCAAAGCCAGCTATTTTGTAGGAATCTCAATAGAGCTGATGCCTGCAACAACCACCAACTCTTGACTGACTTATTAGAAGGTAGTGAAATTAGTTCACTAACTCAACACGCCGGCATCCAAAGCAAGTGTTCATACAAAATTTAAGTTTTTCTTAGGAAACTCTTCAGCCGCGTCCTTGAGTCTCTTGCAATATTATTTTTTACGAGAAAATTTCCAATCTGTTCATCTTCAATTGTGACAATACAACAAATACCAGAGATAATAGAAGCTATATCTAGATCCGTAGACCACCTAGCAACGACTACAAGGAATAAAACAAGCCGAAGGCGCGCCACCTTTATTGCCAATCTCTCGCGGAGCTGCGCAAAACTTGTTATAGTAGACTGTCATAAAGTCGTAGTGCTAAGACCCATAGGACCAGTGCACCAGAATAGCAACCACCGCCCATGAAGAGTAGCGTAAGTTGGAAGGGTCAAACTGGAAAACACACAAATGTAGACGAATGATGAACAAATCCACCAAAGACAAATCCGCTAGATACATACCTCCAGTCCTCCACACGGCCACCAAGGATGCTAAACGCACCACTGGAATAGGGGCTAAGCGTGGAGAACCTCATTCCATCTTTAAGGAGGCGCCGCCGTCTCATCTTTCTGAGCAGGACACAAGCCCTGACAAAACTCAAAAAAACATCTAAAAACAAAGCCCTCCCACTGTCAATGGCCGGAATCCACCATGCCCATAGCCCTAAGACTACCGGAGACGAGGCGGACTAACACCGGCGCCGGCGGGTGGCAGGGGAACCCTAGGATTATTTTTCTTTTGGAGAGTAAGCGGCTGCGTAAGGATACTTGCAATATTATTAGTTCACGGTTGAAATGGATCCACCCAGCAAATCAAAAACTGAAACGGATCCCTATAAGACAATCGTTGGTTATTGACTGACTGTCAAATCTAGTAAAGAGCCACTACCTCTTGATCACAACAACGGGACGCTTGATTGTTGGCAATTCATTCTACGTCGGCGTCCAAACCAAGTGTTCATACGTGGTGCATACATACACGAGTATATATTTATCGATCAACGATTAATCCATGTGGCTGGACGGCTATTAATTAAGTCATTTGTCATACTTTAAATCTGTTAGAGGTCTTACCTGCTACTCCTAAAGTCTATATAAACGAAGCTCCGTCCTTTGGCACTTCCACACTTAAGTTGTAGAGCAACAAGTAGTGGCCGGAGGAATTGATCAAAGATCCATCTCTGATCTCCAGCTGATCGAAGGTATAACTGTTTTACAGTCCATCGTCCACTCCAAGCTTTCCCTATGTTTCACGTGCATGGTCTAGCTAAGAGGTCCAGGACTTCGATCTTATATGACTTTGCTAGTTGCCGACGTTTTTTTGCGTGTGTGAGTTGGTGTTGGTTATATGTATCCTAACTATGCAAAGGCTGGGTGTGTACTCATTGTGTTATATATGTATCTTCTTGATGCTTCATATTGAGCCAATAAAATCCATCCTTTGTTAAAAAAGCCCAGAGATCCATGTGCTTTAATGTTGCGTCGCAACTGTGTGCAAATCATACCAAACCATAGGACATTTGTTTACTCTTTAGGGCATGCTTGATTTGCGGTGTTGATCAAATCGGATTCTAAAAAATGGAATTAGAATACATTTCAGATTCTTCTGTCTGATACTCCCTCTTAATAAGTTCATATAAGGCCATAAATTATACCTGAAGGTCGTGCAAGTGCAACTCTGGGAAGCATGCGAAAATCCAGAGCAATGACAGTGCAGGAGCTCGCCTACATCAGCAAGCCCGACGTGCCAGCATAGTACATGGTGCGCGGTCACCACGATCAGCAGCTCGCCATGGCTGTCGCAGCACCAATCCCTGTCATTGACCTCTGCTACCTTTTCAAGGAGGACGGTGCAGCCACCGATGAGGCATCAAAGCTTCGATCAGCGCTCGAATCATGGGGCCTCTTCCATGTAAGTAACAATTCTAACAGCAGCTCAGCAGTCAGAAACTCAGAATAGCACTTAACCATTTTGTAGCAAGATCTAGCATTCATATTCAAGTTACTTCATGTGTACGTTCCTGCATGCAGCTCAGTAACCATGGTATAGAAGCGACCATGATGGACGATATGATGTCCGCGTCGAGGGAGTTTTTCTGGCGGCCACTCGAAGACAAGCAGAGGTACACCAACCTGATCGGCGGCGAGCAGTTCCAGTTTGAGGGGTACGGGAACAACCGGGTGAGGTCGCCATACCAGATCCTGGATTGGTCTGACCGCATCTACCTCAAAGTGGAGCCCGAGGATGAGCGGCACATCACCCTTTGGTCAACACATCCCGAAAACTTCAGGTCACTAATTGATCTGAGCGATCTCTTCCCAAATTTCTAGGTTCACGGTTTAAGGATCATTAGCTCACATTTTGTTGTGTTTGCAGGGATGTTCTGCATGAGTTCACAAAGAAATGTGGGAGAGTGAAGGATGATGTCCTCCGGGCAATGGCAAAGCTGCTCGAGCTTGACAACGACGACTACTTTGTGGACCAGCTTGTGGACCAGCTACTACCCCCAGTGTCCAAGGCCAGAGCTTGTATTTGGTCTCAAGCCTCACTGTGATGGAACCGTTCTTACAATTCTCATGATCGATGACAGCGTCGGTGGCCTTCAAGTTCTTAGAGATGGGGTGTGGTGGGATGTACCGATCGTACCTCGCACCCTGCTGGTCATTATAGGAGATCAGACTGAGGTGCGTCTTTTCTAATTAACTAACTTTGTTCGGTCTGGTTAGAACGCTATTTTTTCTTGTTGTAAAAAGAAGAAGTTAGTTTACGATGAAAAATACTTTCATACTATAACAAATTTATAGTCTTTCCAAGCATATCCACATAAAACACAACAATCAAAGTTACGTGCTCGGTATTTGAAAGAAAAAAATCATTTTGTTGAAAGTTTTTAAGGTCTTAGGTTGATCGAGTTGAATTGTTGTTGCACAGATAATGAGCAATGGGTTCTTCAAGAGCCCTGTGCATAGGGTCGTGACGAATGCAAAGAAAGAGAGGCTATCAGTGGCTCTAGACTACTCTGTTGACCACGAGAGAGAAATCGAGCCATTGCCTCAGTTGATAAATGAGAAGAGACCAGCATTGTACAGGAAAGTTAAGGTCAAGGACTACATTTCCGGGCTCTATGAACATTTTTCTCAAGGGACAATGGTTATTGATACACTGCAGTTATAACTATGTGGTGTCATGAAAAAATGTGATCAAATTATGGCCAATGTATGTATTGTGTATTTCTAAATGTCACGTGTGTTAAGTACTCCCTTTGTTCAACAACACATGTCATTTCAAGTTTTTTGGATGTTCTACATGCTATTAAGAAAATAAAGTTCTATATCACTATTGTGTTCTACACGTTATGATAATATTTCCACTTGAGAATTTCGTAAACCTTTTCTGTATAGTACCAATGAACAATACAAGTTCGAGGACTATTGTTGGGTTGTTTGAGCATGCTTCCCGAGGGACAATTGTCATCAAACGAGAAGATACTGTTGGAAAATAAAGGTAATAGTTTAAGAATTGACATGAGGTATCATTCACAATAAGAATATGATGCAAAAACAATTCTAATGTTACGCAAGACAGTCCGAACAAGGGAGTGCAAACCAACGCTGTAAGATGACGAACAAGCCTGCCTCCTACCATTTGTCTCTCGCTCCCACCTGATGACTCCCAGTGGTAGAGATGCCGATAAGCTTTTGACTAGTTGTGGTACCCATCTACGTCCGAGACTAGTGAGAGGTCTAGTCCCTCCTTTCCTGTGTATAGGGCTTATCTTAAAAAAGTTATTTTATCATTTTATAAGTCTCAAATTTATTGCTCTCATTCACATGTTCAGATTTCAAGGTGCACTAAACCAGTGCACGCAAGGATTCAGAGAAAACCAATGCAATTAAAACTTTTTGGTCATTTATTTTTCACACATGCATGCATTGCATTAATACATTGGTAAACGCTTTCTTTTTGAGGAAAAAACAAGCCAATTAATTGAGTACTTCTGCAAACTACAAAAGTTATTCTACCACCCTACATCTACCTTGGTTGGTGAGATTTTTGAACTGAGCCCTATAAACCGGAAGGGAGGGAGTGGGACATTGGGTTAATTATGAAGTATATCTCTTTATGCTCAAAAGTATGGGAGATCATTTGATTATTGATGAACAATTACCAGTTATATGTTTAGTCTTTGGTTCAAGGCTAGCCTTGGTATATTTTTGGACATGATTAAGTCCAAGGTAATAAGTAAAATAGACTGCAAAGTCGTAAATAGACCAAAGGAATCCCGTCTGCTACTTCCTAATCATGAATAATATAAAATTTGATGTCAAGATCTTTGGTCTTCCCCTGGAACCATTGAAAAAAGTGAAAGATAATATAATAGAAAGACTCCAAAGTGTCATAGAAAAAACTATATTATATTATTATCCTACTATCTTTTCTGTGGCAATTTTCCCTAGCCTTATGCATGTAGTTTTTTAATCCACACATAGAGAAAGCAGAGATGCCCTTATTAGGGTAGAACATACGTATATCTATTTATCATGAAAGAACATATTGGCCCGTTCCACCTTCGTAGGGCCACTGGGAACCAACCAAATCATGGTGGAGTGAAGTCCAACAAAAAATTAGTAACAAAATAATAGATAATTATTGGCACATAAACGTAGCCAATACCATGGTAGCAATGACTGTAATTTTTGTAGGAGAAGTCTGAATCCAGATTCCAAGCGAAAAAATGGGAACTCAAAAAGGATCCTTACATTCTCAAAGAATTCAAAGCCAGAGGAGAATTCTCAAAGATTCTCAAAGGTTCCAAATGGAAACTCAAAATGGGAACGAATCAATGGTTTTGTTTCAGAGAGGAGAACGGGTTATTTACTTTTAGTTTGATGGCTAGGGGAGAATTCAAAGCTAAGCTACTAATGTATCTACAAAACCTTAAAGTGGGATGAAGGAGTCTTGGTCAGCCGAAAATTGGTTATAAGTACGCGCAAGATCTTTCCTGTCCCCCTGGAACATATGGGAATAAAGACCACCTTGAAAAGCATGAAAAATGCTCGAATGCAGCAAGTGGTTGAGTTCAGTAATTCCTCACAGAGAATTATTGACTTCGCACTATGTTGCTTGTTCGTTACAACAAAAGAAGCCGATACTAGAAGAACGTCAAACTAGGGTGACAAAAATGTTTTTTGCTGGTGCTCCAAAACGAAGCAGAGTCACCGACTCTTCTTGTAAACTAGACAATTATGGCGTGCGTTGCCGCGCCTGTCCATTTTTACAATCAATGATAGGTATTTGCACACATATATTCAGATACAAAACATGAAAGTCAATTTTATTCATATCAGAAGAAAATGTTGCTTATTTTAAGCTTGGTTATTTTTCATTGCCGACATCATCAGACATATAATGATAAATAAAAGTAAAAAAATACTTAGCAAGCATGCATTTGTGATCAAGCCGAGAGCGGACCAATCCATCCATCTGTCAACAAATCATCATAATGCCTCCCAATGGACTTCTCTTCTATAAAAGCACAAACAAGTTCCGAAAAAGAGATTGATGAAAGTTTATAAACAATTCACGAAAAGAGAGAGTTAAATTTAGAGAGAAAACTATGAAACATAAATAAGATGAGCAATTGGCATAGTTTTATTACCTTTTTCACCGACTTCACAAAGATATGTCTCTTGCCAATTGTGGTGGGACCATGTTGCTCCTAGGTCCTCACCCTTTGTCTTATACTTTCTTCTTGGCCTCACCTCCTCCAAAGTGTTCCTCAACAGCGGTGGCAGCAACACACATAGGATTTTCCCTAGGCTGCAAGAGCATGTGGGTAGCAAGGTCGAAGTTGAATAAAATAGTGGATGATGAAACACTACCTGTCTTGATCCTCAAAGTGAATAAGAAGTGCTAAGTACATGGAAGTAAATTTAACGAAAGTAACTTTAAAGTTCCAAACAGTAATATGTAATAAGCACGAGAACATGTATCCAGCTTGTGGGAGACTTGACTCCAATTAAAATACACATACTATATCTATTTTCATTTTTCATACGGTGCAAAGCTGGTACTTCAGTTTTGGTTTGGACACAATGGGAATACTCAATTATGATGGATATAATAAAGCATGTAGACAACTTCAAAAGAAGTTCTAGAAATTACAACATGATGCCATAGCTATCCAAGTTAAAATAAAATTAAGCTTTAAATTCCATATGAAATAGTTTTTCTCCCTTCACAGAAAAAAATATACTGTCCGATGAGAGAGTGGTATATGGAAGTCACCTCCATTGCATATGCATTGGTCCTTTTCTTTCTAACAACGTGCATGATATGAAAAGGAAGGCATTTTAATACAATCCGAATAGTATGTTGTTTTTCCGTGCAACTATAAAATAATTTCTGCAAAAAGTAACAAAATTGGGGAGTATGCCAACAATTCATTATTTGGCTAGTCGATTACTACAACTATTAAATTTACTCACACATGCCTGAAGAAATATGTTAGCACAGCAACATTATATCTCTCCATTTCTCCTTTCCCTGCATATATGTAGATTGAGAACTCAAGATATATAAAATTCAAGCCTTTGGTTATCCAACTGTTTATGTACAATCTTTGTTTGGTGTCCAACTAATTTGAAAGAAGAGATAGATTGAAGTGCATAGATCACATAAATTAAACCAACAATCATTAATAAGAATCGGTACATTTGGTTTCTCCACTTCACAAAACACCAATTGCTTAAATTGCACATCAGATAAAGTGAATCGTACAGATATCAGATTCAATGATGATGATATCGCGAGTTTTGATGGCCCTTGTTGCGTATAGGATAGTTGAAGAAGTATCCAAATATAGCTTCTGTTAGCTGCTTGACAATTGAAATGATGGAATTCCCACCTGCAAAAGAAAAGGGTAGAACAACAACGTCACTGTTTTTTTCACACCAACAAGACCCGGTGTGCTGATTAATATATCAAATCATTATGCTACGCGGTCATAGGAAATGAAGCATATCACACCACCACACCCTTGCTATTGGAGACATTAGAGGAGGGAGGTAACTCAGTCTCCTCTGCTTGTTATTCGACATAAGTAGATCTGATACAAAAATAAAACAAGAATCATGTCAAAAAATATTGCGGATATACTCCAATTGAATGAAAAGGTATAATACTACACGAACAAATATTGGAAAGATAGATTGCACAACAGTTATCAAAAGGATAAAGAAAACTGACATGGGAATGAAAAATTACCTTCTCATCCTGGGAAACGGGGGTTCTATGAAATCATCCCTCGGACATCAAATATTGTATGTGTGAAGTGAACTATTGTCTTCATTCTTCAATGATGCAACTAAGATTTAAAATTATTAATTTTTTCGAGAGTACACAAATTACCTAGCTACAATTTTTAATTGAAGGAGAAGAAAACGAATTGCAAGAGAAAAGCAACAGCACACTGGCTCCTAGAACTAACGCTACTACTCACACAAGGATGCTACACCTGCTCCTCCAGCCAATGATCAAAGTTGTAGGTCGGAAATGATTTGAGAGCTCGGTTCTTCTTCCTTTCTCTGTTGGCTGGTGTTAGTGAACACCTTGGTGTTTGTCTGCTTCCATAAGCTCCATACAGTTAGCATACCCAGGGAACCAAAACCACACTGTTTATTTTTCTGCAAAATGCTCCTGGATATGATCCACCACTCTTCAAGGACATCCACACCAAAGGGAATGGGCACAACATTGTCGATGAGAACCTCACAAACGCAATGGTGCCAAGCTTATGTCGAATAACTGCATTGCACGAGGATGAAAATGGTGTCAGTGTTGGCATCCAGGTGCAGTGAATGGACAATGTTCCACAAGTGAACATACCGTGCCAGCCCTGTAGTCGATAGCCCCGGGCTCTGTTAGAGACACATCGATTCAGGAGCATGTCCTAGTGGACAGATCAAAATTATTATAAGTTAACTCACTGAAACTACAATCAGGTGACCAAAAAGGGCAAGCGCAGAACTTTATATCGAAGAGACTACACAATGAATAAACAGTGAATACGATAAATATGAATCTTCTCTAAATTGCAATCAGGTGACCAAAAAGGGCAAGAGCAGAACTTTATATCGAAGAGACTACACAATGAATAAACAGTGAATATGATAAATATGAATCTTCTCTAAATTGCATGAAATCCAACTAAATAAACTATTATTAACCTGGTCAAGAAGAAACTGAACTATTGGTTTTATATTTGATTCTTAGAAATTGATGCATCACGAACTTGCATGAAATCCAACTAAATAAACTATTATTAACCTGGTCAAGAAGAAACTAAACTATTGGTTTTATATTTGATTCTTAGAAATTGATGCATCACGAACTGCAGGGATAGAAGCCTGATTCTTAAGAATATATTTCCACACGAACCAGTAGATGGAAATATACCTGGCATGTGCAGGGGCAGACCCAGAAAAAAACTTGAGAGGGGGAAAGAATGTATGGCGATATACCAACAAAATAAGCACCCATATGAACTATCACATATGCCGCTATCATACAATGCAACACAATGCAATGTCCTCTGCCTCGTTGTACCGCAACCAATTACCACGTATTGATCATGCTAATCGCCATTAAAATGTGGATTGATCTTCCAACCCATCACGTTATAAGATGAGGCTCGCGAGTGGCGACCCCCTACATCAAGTATTTTCTTCTTATATCATCATACTGATTGGGATTGTAATATGCAATCCTTTTCCTTTTAAACGGAACTCTAGAAAGATTGTTTTTTTAGAGAAAAGCCATACCCGGCTTTATAAATAAAGCAACTCTAGAAAGATTGTTCAAATTAACTAATTCATGTATCTTGGTAGTTGTTAGATTTTGAAAGAAAAAAAAACCCACTATGGTTGTGCCAAAAACTGAAATGTTAAATGAATTCCTAAAATTACCACACATCATACATGAAGTTGAATCGTCTTAGGGACTAGGAAATATTAATAGATCATACCAATTGAATTGCAGTTGCTCTGGCCGGACTAGCCTATTTTACTCGTCACTAAAATGTTGTTTATCCAAAATTTGTATGTTTCAAGAAAAATGTTCCAACTGGCTATTCACCCTAATCAGTAAATTATACATATGAATTGGTGAGACTAACATGATTTCTAAGATAGAAATCGCACAAACAAAAAAAATGAAAAGAGAAGAACCTACGTACGTATACGACTTACCTTGATGTCAATTAAAATCAGGGAATTGCATATTCAGGATTTAGAGATGGAAGATGTGCTGCAGCGCCTTCATGCAAGACCAGGAAGGATGAAGGACGACAAGTCGGCAATTATCGGCGGCAAGCTGACGGTCTCGTGAACGGCTAGGTGGGCGGCAGCCAGGTTTCCGCCTCCTGCGTGGCGGCGGCGTGCGTGTGTATACAAGTTAGGGATGCAATGAGTCAAATAGGCTAATGAAAATCTGCGATCGAGAAGGCAATGTGTGAAACGTGTACAAGCTGTGGGCTGTAGCAATTCTTATTCTTTGGTGGGATGATTCCTCAGAGTTTAGTTAGAATCCGTGGGCTCCTAAAAATACACGAGAAAATGGGTTGAGTGGGGGCAGGGTACTGGCCCAAGTGGGGGCAGACAAGTACACGCACGATCAAGTATACGTGGATGAGAAAATCGAGTGGGGGCAGCTGCCCCCACAACCTCTAACGTGCGTCCGCCCCTGGTTAGTCATGTGAAACTACAAATTAGGGAGCTGACAGTATGAAGGACGATCTTGGCCGGGTAGAGCCTATAAACAGAACAGCGGCGCCAAGGCACAGGGAGTTTGCGACAAGAGTCATCAAGGAGCGGTTCTGATGTTTCGTTTAGAGCCGAAGACATCCATGAAAGCGCATGTGGTGACATGATGGTGCCACTGCGCGGCGAGGAGGGGGGGGGGGGGAGTAGCGAATACATAGATCCTCGCTGCGGATGGAGGCGCTGGGAGGGGCAACCACCGGAGATACTCGTAGAGGCGGCGGCGGCGCAGGTCCGTTTCATCTCCCAAGAGAGAAGAGAAGTCGGGAGGGAATAGTGTGGAGTGTTGAGGGCGAAACCCACCAGCGGCCCATTCATACCCCCTGCTAGTTGGACCCGATGAACCACAGGCCTCCAAAAATGCTACAGGATTAGCGGCCCTTTTAGCACATCCACGCTAGATTCGTCTTACGGCGCGCTAAACATAACTTTTACGTGAATAGGACGGCCATGTACGATCCGATCGCAAGAATGGACGGTTCCGAAGTCTAATAGCCTGAGAGGCTTCCTAGAGTGCCTAGTTGTAATGTATCTAAGTAAGAAAGAAGGTTCATGGGGCCTATGGATCCTGAGCAATTCATGCAATGTTGAACACCGGAAAACACAATTTGTTTTTCTTTTCTAGAGTTATAGGGGATGATATAGAGTTACCGAATAAAGCGGATTCATTAACAACTGAATTTACAGATACAAAATAAAAAAGGCTTTGCCTTAGTGTCTTCTAGACATTTTCTAGAACGATCCATGTTTCAAGGAACATGGAAAATTTTGGGATATTGTACCCTGGTTTTTCTCTGAGACAACAAATTTGTCTCGACTCCTCGTAGAGTCTAGAAGACCATGAAAGGTAATTAGATGTAAATTTTTTACCACTAGGAAAAGGCTTCTAGTCGGGGTCGTATTAGTGGCAGACATAGCCTAGGACCCGCCACAATTATCTTGTGAAGGTTCTAGTGGCGGGTAAAAAAAGCGCACATCACTGCTAAATGCTCAGCAGTGGTGGGCAGTAATTTTCACCCGCACTCCTAAGTTCTCACAAATTATCCGTGGGATAGAAACACTGCAATATTTCCCAAACTCACGCCCAATTTTTTTATAAAAAAATATCGAAGTTATCAATGGCAGGCATAAATAGGCGTCTGCCACATATCTTGTAAATAAGGAAATTGCTTGAACAAATCATGTTTATTAATTCAGAATAGTCCAAGTGCGAGCATGGTGCTATCAATGGTTTATATTCAACATAGAAAAAGTTCAAAGGGAAATGCTGCAAAAAACTTCAGTTCTATGTGGAAGGCAACTGTCTCCGTTCACTAGAGAGTGTTTAGTTTGTACATGAAGTTCATCCGTTTTCCCGTAATACTTTCAAATTTTTACCGCGCCCAATAGGGATCATATGATGAACCCATGCCAATTTTCGAACATCTCATAGCTCATTTGTATTCAAACAGCAGGCGCTCGTGGACGTGGGGGTCGGCACCCACGATGACAGCACCGGCGCCGTCACCGAACAGCCCCTGGGGGATGAGGGTGTCGAAGGTGTCCGTCTCGTGGGGCGCGCAGAAGGCGGTGACAGTGAGCTGGACGCAGGCCACGAGGACGCATGCGCCGCGGTTGTTCTCAGCGAGGTCATTGGCTAGGCGCAGGGCTGTGCACACGGAAGCGCAGCCATTGAGCTGGAGCACGGTGCGCAGGACATCATGGCGGAGGCCGAGGAGGGAGACCAAGCGGACATCGGTGCCCGGGGCGTGCGATCCCGCGTTGGTGTTGACGATGAGATGGGTGATGTCGCCCGCCGGACGGCCCCACTCGGCGATGGCGTTCGCAGCAGCCGACGTGGCGAGCTCCGGGGCGGCGGTAGCCACGACGTCTAGCCGGGCGTCAAGGGACAAGTCCGGGTGCGTGGCGAGCAGTTCGTCTGTGTGGTGGAAGAAATGCCTGCTGATGCTTGTCATCCCGCATAGCTTGGCGAAGGTGGGCTTGAGGTGGGTGAGGTGGTCGCTGTTGGTGACGCGGAAGTAGTAGTCGGTGTAGTCGCCGTGGGGCATGCAGTGGGGCGGGTTCGCCGTGCCGATGGCCAGCACCGACGCCGGCCCATCTGCATGCTGCGCAACACGGATCTCACGGACGACGGTGGCTGGGATGCTGCTGCTGCTTGCCATGGTGACTTTCCTGCATGCAATATTAAGTAGAGTCAGTTTCCTTGAAAAGCGATCGATCTTTAGGTTCCAAAAAACCCTTACCTTCTACTCATGTTCTACCTGATAGATAGTTGAACCCGAGAGTTGGATGAAGTGGAGACGATCGAGGGATAGTAGTAGTAGTATGTAATCGGTGTCTCTGTGATGTCAAAAGATTGTGCGTTGGTGTGGATATGGTTGTGGTTGTTGTTTGCCAATCACTGTTTTGATCGTTTTAGTGTTTTCTCTCTCTTAGGTATAGATTTGATCTTATGTGACTTTGCTCTTTGCCGTCATGCTTTTTCCTTTTTCTTTGTGTATGTGCGTTGGTATTGATTGTGGGCATCCTTGCTATGGAGAGGTTGGGTGTGTCTTCATTGTGTTTGTATCCACTCGATGCTTCATTTTGAGTCAATAAAATTCATGTAGTGTTGAAAAACGGATGTGGTGCTAACTGCGCTCTTTTGGCGCCGAGCCACTCAATGCCGCGCCTTCCGCCCAGCATGATGTGTTGACTGGTCGCGTTTGCTCCGGGTCGACATGAATGTGTTGCCAAAGGCAAAGATATGGTTGCAAATGACACGTGGGAGAGGGTTTCCGATGGGACAGTGTTGTCGGACGTGTATGAGGCGGAGGTTCGGAAGCCAACAAGTCTCTGGTTTGGTACTGGTTTGCTGGAATTCGGATGCGCGGATGCAGCTGCTGACGTATGTGGCACCATATTGGATGGTAGAAAACATTCGCACACTGTGGTCCGGACGTTTATGATTTGATGCACTGCGGAGGTCCGGACGTTTATAATTAGTTAGGCCAACACAAGAATTTTTGTACTCCATCAATCTCTCTATTATTAAAGTAGAATCGAACGTCGTGATGGTTCGACCTCCTCCTTCCCATCGACACATCTTCTCTCGCTACCCTGCGATCGCTACTCCCCCATGGCCCCACCTCGTGCGATCCACGTTGCTTAGAAACAAAAAAACCCATGTACCCACGTCCCACACCCATCGCCCCCAAACCGCAACCCCCTCAATGCCCATGCCGCCTCTCTCCCCAGAAAAATCGCAGCCGCCTGCCTCGTCCTTCCTCGCTCGACTCGGCTGATGCGACGAGGACGGACGACTCCTTCTATCCTCTCACCCACGACCTCCCACTTTCTCGCCGTCGACCCCTGCTCCGTCTCCGCTTGCCATCCTTCGATTTCTCGCTGGCAAACCCTACGCCGTCTCTGCCTGGCATCCCCTTTCCTCGAGATAACTTCCGCAGCAGCCAGAAGTTGGGAACCTCACCGATCGATGCTCATGGCCTGACTACACTTGCCGACCAAGGCCGTCGACTGCTTACAGCAGCCCGGCTGGGTTTCTGGTTTAGGTCATGATTTAGTACTACTATCTTAACATCCCTGCAAGGCCATGGGCATGAATGTCTAGCTCCACCTTGACCACTTCATCCCGCAGTCGTCGTCGTCCGCGACCATGCCAAATTCCGCGATTTGAGTCTGTTGCGGCCATGAACCACCCAAGGCAAGGTTGTCACCTTGGGAGGAGTATCTTATTGAGGACGCGATGTTGCTCTTGCATTCCAGAATTTTTGGTAAGCTATGCCATTCTTTCCCATTACTCGGATCTTACTTGTCTTGTCCTTTGACACAGCCATGATTCATTCGGTGTTTTGATTTCTGAGTTGTGTTGTGAGATTAATTTGGTGCAGATTAGAATTTCAATGGAGCATGAATGATTTTTCAGATCAAGTGGAGAATAAATGATTCTTTAGATTTTTTTTGTTGCGACACAAATATATGACGTGGGTCTGATGGCAGATTGATTAAAACCTTTGTAAACACTATACACTGAGAATTGCTATATCAATAATTCTTTCATGGGAGTTGAAATAAAATCCTTGGTAGTTATGAACCTGGAAGAGGCTTGCTCATTTTTATTAATTTACTTTTTCAAGTTCTTGGACAAAATGTTCGGAAACATGTTTGTGTTATCTGAAAATCTAAGGAGAGGATGATCCTTGGTCAAGATGTATAAACCACTAGCAGATACTGAAACCAATGTTTGAGTTGTCCCTCTTAACAAACAGGGTAATGTGAGAGTATAAAATTCTGAAACCAATATTTCATCTAGCCATGCCTTTGGCAGACAGCAATACATACACCTAGGAAACCTCACTTGCCTTGAGATGGATTGAATCTTATAAGTAGCTTAGGTAGCTAAAGCTAGCTCAAATCACTGGATTGATTGATGGATTAGCAAGATACACATATATGAAAGCTGATTGGATAGCCACTGGAAGGTAATTAAGGTGCCCTATATTCATATTTCTTCAACTCATGGTGGTTACAAGCTATGTTTATGTTTCTTCAACTCACAGTGATTACAAGCAAGGAGACACATGCATTTATATACGCTTATATAGCACCTCACTAAGTGGAATTAGGATTTCTATACTAGTTGGGTAAGAAAACCGTGCTTACCTCTAACAATCAGTGAGATCTTGAGGCACCAAAAAGAGAGGACTAACTGATTAAGTTGTCTCTTTCTTGACACCATTATCTGCTGCAGGTAGTTGAATATATACCATTTTTGCAAGAGAGGAAAAAATGAATTGTGTTCGGGTGAGCCCAGATACAACACATGACACATCCCACATTTTGTTTTTCATATGATCTCTACTTAACTACAAGGTAACCGGTTGAAGGATGCTACATTATGATGTTTTTGCTTTGTCACTAAGCTTGAGGACTTCAACTTTACCGGCATTAGAATGAAACTTTAGTTATAGTGTTATATATGGGATATGAGGACTGTAGGAGTAATGTGATTCGTTTCTGTAGGTTGTGGTAGCAACTTGGATGCAGAGGAACAGTAATTTAATTTGGCTGCTAAGGTTCAAGGTAAGGAAAAAAGAAATATTGTCCCATCGTTTATCTTTTGTCTGGTTATGGTCATAGTGTATTTTAAGCCCATATGATTTTCTATGGTCGTGAATTATATATTCACATGTGTGTAGAAACAGTAAGATTAAGTTTGTTTTAGCCTACAAATGGGTGCTCCATTTTCTGCTTATGTTTGCTTGCCTATAAATTTAAAAAGACATGCTATTTTATCATTAGAAGCATCCTCTTAATATTACTCATATTTGAATCATTTACAGCAGATAATGCCTTTGACATTGAAAGATCTTGGATCTTATGAGGCTACTAATAGGAGAAATGTCGCTTTCTGTGTTGGCGAGCTATGCAAGAACGGTGCTGCTGCTGCACTGAAGTACGTATATATCTCTATGCAAGAACGGTGGTGCCGCAGCACTGAAGTACGTATGTATCTTATAATGACAGACAGTCCATGGCCACACATATAGAAGCTCCTCTCTGGAAACAAGGGGGAAATGACTATTACTTGAAACGTGTTGTGCATGATTTTTTTATTATGTTCCAAAAGCCTAGTTGCATAGAAATGCACATTAATTGATACATGTATCATTTTCTCCACTGATTCATATTCCATTATTTATATGAAAGGCAAGGGTAGATGCCTGCAGGTGAGGAGTAGTTGATGAAAACAATTTGGTTACCACAACTCTTATTAGTGGCAGGTTGTAGTATCTGAATTGCTGCAGTGTTCTTTCATAGTCTTTCTTATTAGCTCTGTTTATTTCTTGTAGAGTGGTTGACCTATGTAGTGTTCTAAAATACAAACTGCCAGGTAAGCATATTAGCATCTGCCGGTATTTCCATTCATCTTAGAAAGACTAGAAATGATGAAGAACTGTCATGCAAGCATATTGGCACCAGACTTCAGGTGAGACATCAGTTTACATCATCGAAGTGTTAAGATAGTTAGGTAGATTACTTGAAATTGGAAGAAATTGCTTTATGGAACAACACTCTACGTGTGATATGCTAATTAAACAGGTACATAAGTTCATTCAAGGGTTCGCCATCAAATTGCTATGGTTGTCTTAAGTCATGGAGTACTAATGATATATAAATCTAGAGGTTGAACTCGTATTATACGCTGAGTGCTGTTGATTTTTTCGAGAGAATAACGAGGCACGGTACATGCTCTATTCTTCATGCATAACTACATATGCATTTGTACCTTATCATATACAGTTTTAAAAAGCATACCTTTTTTCATTTCTCATCACACTGATTTATACACTGTAATTATGCTGAAATCGATTGCGCCAAAGAGAGCCACCGAATTGGGCCAGTGGATAGAAACACATATTGATGTTTCCGAGTCAGCTGGGAGGTAAAAAACATGGACAAGCAGTAATTGGGCCAGGCTGGTACTCGCTGGGCTGAAGAGCCATGCCACCCTTGCTGTGTATAATTTTGATTGCATCGACAGGACTCAACGGTCACCGCGCTGTGATGATTCTTCACTAGCCAAATTCTTTGAGAGGCCCGAGTATCTGCTGCCTATCAGCATCGCGAACGGCATAGCCAAGGAGAACAAGAAGAAGAACGAGAGCATGAACACTCGACAAAGTGGCTACGACTGTAAGGTGACAATAGTAAAAATATTGTATGAGAATTTTTAGTAGATATATGAGTGAGAAGAGCTGTGGATTTGGAGCAATATTCACATTGGGTCATGTAGCCATTGTGAAGTATGATGATGTGTATTGTACCCACCAGGAGGGAGGGAGAGGGGGAGGGGAGAAGGGGAGGGGGAGAGAGAGAGAGGTTTGAGTGGTGAGAAGATGTTCCATTCGTACTCTTGGGGACTTCGACATTTTGTTCTTTGGGTATCCTTTGAAGAGTTATGCACTTAACAATCAATGCAATGTCAGTTTTACACAAGTTCTTAGTTTTCCTTTTAAAACTATATATATATATCTTTTGAAGTCAAAATTGAATGTTAATCACAAATAGGAAGCGGAACACAACAACTTTCCTACAAAAATGATGGAAGGACCAACGATTTGAGATGGTATGAGTGCTTGGGGCAAGAACCGGGAAAGATGGCAGCCATGCGGACATCACTAGAGAGGGTCGGGGAGGATAACAAAAAGGAGGGACGATAAACATCACACTCACATGTACCGCGACGATAGGGGAGCACGGGGACAAGATCTCCATCATTGAAATCAATTGGCAATCAACTAGTACTAGTAGTATGTGCAATTTTTAAGTAATGGCCAACAAATAACCGCTTCGGGTGGAAACAATAAATGGGGCGGCTGGGCGACTTGCTGTCTAGAAAAATCTCACATTGGTGAGATGACCTAACAATCCAGTCCGGGAGAGTGCAAAACTGAACGGGCCTTAAATAGGACTTCACATTTTTTTTTAAAAAGGCTAAAGAGCATCTACAATCGGAGTCGGGCGCCCCAAACCCTTCTCAAATGCCCGGGCGGCACGCCCACTCACCGGTCGGTCAAGATTTTTTGACCCAGACGGATACCTCAAACGGGCCTCAAACACCCGGGCTGACCGGCACCCCCCTCATATCTAGCCCAAATATGGGGTGTATATGGGGGCTCCCGGGCCTGGGCACGCCCGTCACGTCGGGTCCGGCCCATACTGGCCCACCCGGCCCCACATATATTCGTCCCCATATGCTCGCCAGAGAAAACCCTATCCACTTCACTTCACTCCCCTCCGCCACCCGAGCTCACCTCAGACAGTTTTCGGCCTTCTCCGGCATGGCATGCAATGAATCGGACTTCGACCAGTCCAAATCCGTCGATTGGGGTGTCATCCCGAGCGAGTTGGAGGAGGCAATAGCAGTCCGCATTGCACTCCGTCGCTCCCGGGAGGACAATGCTTGGCCGACGGACGGATCTATCGGCCGGGACTCCATAGCGTTGGCTCACTAGGTGCTCGGGTCCTCTAGGGCTAGATCCTCGCGGTCCCGGCAGCCAGAACACCTCTCCTTCCCCATCACCGGTCGGGCGGACTATGAGTTCCATCGAGAACGAGCGGCCCGCCGTGGGAAGGAGAGGATAAGGGCCGCTGAGGCTCGTATCCCGGTGGAGGAGGCGGCTGATGCAGCAGCGTGGAGGGCTGCAGAGGAGGAAGCTATTCGCGCCCGCATTGTGAAGAAACAACAACGGAGGAGCACACACGCCCTCCCCCGAGAGTAGAATTGGGTGGTCCGTGCTAGTGGCCGGACTGCCACCGAAGGAGGAGAAGGCGGACAGTGACGACAAGGACATTTCCAACAATGAGCTGATGTGGCTAGATCCTTACTGCGTCTTCGACCGGTACTTCCTCAAGAAGGATGGCAAGGGTGCCGGGAAGGGCAAGGACGGTCGTGGATGAACTCCACCATAGCCAAACATGCCAAATTTTGGTAGTCCGATGCCATGTTTAGTTAGTAGTGATGGAGTACTCTGACGATGTGTGTGCATCGACGTAGTTGCATGAGTTTGTATTGATTTCAGATATGATAATTGAAGTGTCAGGATATGGAGTACATTATTTGAAGGGTGCCCAGCCAGTGCTCGCGGCTGTGCCGAAGCGTGTCTGCAGGCGTTTGAGGGGCCAGATCTACAACGTATCTATAAAAAAATTTATCGTTCCATGCTATTATATTATCCATCTTGGATGTTTTATATGCATTATTACGCTATTTTATATCATTTTTTGGGACTAACCTATTAACCTAGTGCCCAGTGCCAGTTGCTGTTTTTTTGTTTTTGTCTTTTACAGAAAATCAATACCAAACGGAAGGAAACATTTTGACGATTTTTCTTGGACAAGAAAGACATCCACGAAGCTTCGGGAGGAGGCCAGAAGATCTACAGGTGGGCCAAAAGCTCACTAGGCGCCCTAGGGGGGCCTGCAAGCTTGTGGCCCCCCGTAGCCCCTCTAACCCGAATCTTAGCTCCATAAATACCAAAATATTCCCCGTATACCATGGGCACACCAAAAATACTTTTCCGCCACTGCAAGTTTTTGTCCTCGTGAGATCCCATCTTGGGCCCTTTTCCGGTACTCTGCCCGAGGGGGATTAGATCACGGAGGGCCTCTACATGAACCTTGCTGCCCTTCCAATGACGTGTGAGTAGTTTGCCACAGAGCTACGAGTCCATAGCTAGTGGCTAGATGACTTCTTCTATCTCTTTGATCTTCAATACAATGTTCTCCTCAATGTTCTTAGAGATCTATTCGATGTCATCTTCTTTTGCGGTGTGTTTATTGAGATCTAATGAATTGTGAGTTTATGATCAGATTATCTATGAATATTATTTGAGTCTTCTCTGAACTCTTTTATGCATGATTAAGATAGCTTTGTTTTTCTCTCCGATCTATGAAGTTGGTTTGGCCAACTAGATTGATTTTACATGCAATGGGAGAGGTGCTTTGTGATGGATTTAATCTTGCGGTGTCCTCACCTAGTGACAGAAGGGGTAACGAGACACATATTTGTATTGTTGCCATTAAGAACAAAAAGATGGGGGGTTTCCATATTGATTGGATATATCCATCAAAATCATGTCATCTTGCTTAAGGCGTTATTCGGTTCTTGTTAACTTAATACACTAGATGCATGCTGGATTGCGGTCGATCCGTGGAGTAATAGTAGTAGATGCAGACTGGAGTCGGTCTACTTGTCACGGACGTGATGCCTATATTCATGATCATTGCCGTAGATATCGTCATGATTATTTGTTTTTCTATCAATTGCTCAACAGTAATTTATTTACCCACCATATTCTTTCTTTTAGGAGAGAAGCCTCCAGTGAAAAGTTTGGGCCCCGGGTCTATTCTTATCTTATTATTTTCAGATCTATAAAACCAAAAACCGAAAAATACCTTCCTGCAATTTATTTACCTTTATTTTATTTTGCACTTTTATTTATCTTTTATACCTATCTCTATCAGATCTCATCCTTCCAAGTAACCGTGAATGGATTGACAACCCCTTTTATCGCGTTGGGTGCAAGTATTTGTTTGTCTGTGCAGGTGCTATCATGGAAAACACGGTGTCATGGATCATTGTTATCTCATATAGTCTTTGCTCCTCATAGATACTAACACTTGTCACCTGGAGGTCATAGATTCCCTAGATAACCCGGTGTCAATACAAAATAAGACTTACACATCCTTCTATAACATGATGTTGTCCTTGTACTTGCGTATGAACGGGTACAAGTCCACGGAGATGTCACGTCTGTTGTTCTGCTTCGTTGGAGAACTCTAGTTTGCATCCATGGCATAGTTGAGCTACTTTAGTTTGGACTTGTTTTGAATTGTGGCACGCCAATGGCTTCATCTCATGGGATTTTACAGGGAGATTTTCTTCATCCGCACATCCTTTACTAATTAGTATATTATACTTGATTATATTGTATTACCCCTGTTTATGTCTTATATTTGTTTACAAAGTGGGATTACTTGCAACCACGTAAAAATATGCACCATTAGATACATATATGGGTTGTGCTACAAGTTTGTATGTATGATATCGTGGTTTATTAGTGGAATACTATCGTAGAGAAGATACAACACAGACACATATGTGAAGAGGACACCGTCGAGGTTGTGTGTTGGCGTCATTGTCATCAGTTGTCCACGAGCAAGCAACTCTGACTTTGCCGCCGACAAAGCACACACCGCAAGAGCCGTGAGTTGCACACAAATATCCAAGCCATGCAATCAACCACACGCCAGCGGTAGGGCAACAATGAATCTGCAAGTCTAATGTCGTGCTGGATCACCGAGTTGGGCCACCAGCCTCTTAGCATCGTTTCCATATGGACCTGGCTCATAGAGCGCCAAATCGTTGCCAGGAAAAATGCCCCTGAAACATATCGCATGAGCAATGATGACATAGCTGCTCAGGAGAAAACCGAAGGAGCCTAGCTACGCAGTCATCATTCGATCCGGTGAAACAAGGATATGAGGTTTCCCAAGCAGCCTAGAGCATGTGAAAAGGAGAGGAGCACAACACCACAATGATGCTTTCAAGAAGGTAAGGACGTCCGCAGGCATCGTCGTTGCCAACTCTGACCATTGCCAGGAACGTACAAGGCATTTGCGTGGCACTGCTCGCACTTCCCCGCACCAGATCCAGTTGGTCCACTAGATCCTCCCCACACCACCCACCACCATCCAAAATCATTCCCACCAGGCCCATGATGGAGTAAAGACTATTAGCTTACCAAAGAGTAAGTCATTAAAAAGATGAGTTAGTTGAGGCGGTTTTAAGAAAATTTGATGCGAAAAAAACCAAATAAGAAGGAAAAAAATCAAAATAAGGAGGAGGCATAGGGAGGTTGGACTAAGGACAAAACCAACTAAGAACGAAAAAATCAAAATAAGGAGGAGGCATAGGGAGGTTGCACTAAGGACACACTTAAGACTGAACATTGGGTTCTTTATAAATAGTAGAGAT
Source organism: Triticum urartu (assembly GCF_056163025.1). Taxonomy (NCBI): domain Eukaryota; kingdom Viridiplantae; phylum Streptophyta; class Magnoliopsida; order Poales; family Poaceae; genus Triticum; species Triticum urartu. The sequence continues at coordinate 33,865,282 of NC_141879.1, read as the reverse complement.
GATAATAAGTTAATAGAAAATTTGGACAGTTGAGGGATTTTTGGGCAAAATTAGTGGGGGGAAATCAAGGATGGGAGAGAGATAAACAAAAACAGGCACGAGGAAATAGAAAGGATGAACGAAGGACAAACGTAATAAAGAACCTTCATTCTTTTTAGATAGTAATTATAGAGATAGATGAAATAATAAGTACACAATTACTTTCTTCATATATGAAATGTTACCAAAAATATTGAAAGTATTACCTTAGAATTTTCTCCAAACATTTCGTGATGTAAACATTGACTTCTATATGATTATCATCTCTTGATTAGCATTAGTTTGTTCATCCACAATGATCTCCTCTGCGATACTACGAACTCATCTAATCATTTTCTCATGTCTTTTTTCTCACCACCGGATATAGTAGTTCTGTAATTTAAAAGATACAAGTAGTAACTAAAAACTTCACTCGCAAAAAAGTAATTAAAAACTTAACACAGAGGTCTTATGGCAAAATTATAGGGCAAAGATAAAACAAAATCACTAAGACATAAGCTATCTTATTTGAAATCAGAGATGATGTGTATGGCAAGCACCGAGATAGCATGTGCGCGGTGGGAATTTTGCGTTGGCTGGTGGCCGAAGGCCTGCGCTCGGTGGCTCAGGTGACTTTACAAATCGCGATTAATGGAGATAGAGACGAGGTCCCCAAGGCAATCCATACCTAAACCTAGATCCATCGGATGGATAGATAGTATACTCATACGGTTGGGCTGCCAAAGCACGTACTTTGATGGTTCCACTAAGCCCAACTAGTAGAGTGACCGTGTGTTGCCACGGGCTTCTGAAATAGTTTGTTAAAGTCGTATAAAGATAATGCATGCTGAATATCGCGGGTAGAGACAATATAACATGATCACAATTGCATAATAATTGAAGTCCAATTCACTTGTAATGTAAACTCATAACAATATATCAAATTGAGAACGTATACGTATAAAGTAATGATCCAAATAAAAATATGTTATGGAATATTGAGATCTACTTGATGCGCTTAAGAAATTCTCGCACAATATCAGGCAAGTTGTCTTTAGTTTCATTCGCACGATATTTGAGCAAGTATAATAAAAACCGCTTCCTTAACTCATACCCATCCTGCAAAAGCAATAGACGTAGTTAGCACGAATACTTCACACGAAAGATTTAAAAACATGTGTAACGCACAATACTCACCGCACAAACCGGCTGCGCAAGGTCTTTACCATTCCACCAGAGCATAAAATGAAAGACATAAAAGCCTAACAAATCACTGCACTTTACTAAATTGTTATTGTATTAAATATGTTGATAATAAAATTAAAGTGTGTATAATAAATTTATTACCCGTCTACGCTCGTTGGAATACCATTAGGAAATAAACGTTGCCATTTTGATATATCAGAATGCCATCCTGGTTGCTTTATTTCGAGTGCTTCTTTGAATTCCCTCGCAAAACTTTTTAATTTCACTAAGTGCCTCAAAATTTTCATCTCCGGCATTTGTGTTGTACGAATAGGGTCCAGAATAGATACACGACATGCCTCGGACATCTAGTAGAATGCCCGTGCGTTGCTATGGGTTACAACGTATATAAATGAATCAAATAAATGATTAAGATATTTGACAAGCTCGAAGCTCATTTCTTCTTCCTACGTTTGGGCGTGTTTGAACATCAAATGGGCGCCAGTGGGTTCCTCAAAACTCAATAGTGTGGACAGTTCAGGCTTCCTCAAATCAAGCTGCACATCAAGATGCCCTTCACCAATCTTTTCATATAATACACTAGAACATGAGAGCGCGCATTCCCGCGCCCGTCCATACTAAAATTCAGTTGATTAAATAAATGAACAAACAACAACTTCAACTGTTTATTCGATATATGGTGCTACATTAAAAAAGGAATTTTTTTGTAGTTTTTTCCTAATTGAAATTGAGTTGATATGCAAAATATTTTCTAATACAGCTACCAAATATGTATGAAATGAATACATTACACATAAAATCGACAAAGATATATACATCTAACTGTACCATATAAGGGCAGCTTCACCATATGGATGTTGTCTATTAGCTTGGCATCACTCCCAAACTACGTGAGCAAGCACATCGAATAGGTCTTGTAAAATCTACACAAGAGCTGGGAGGGTGGCGTTAATTGGGCAAGAACGTCAAACCGGTGTCGACAATGTAGTGCCTGAGGGGAGATGTAGTTTATTTGCTGTGATGACCAAGATCTCCGATATGATTTACTTGTCATTCTTCACCTTGATCATCCTGAAACATCACCAGAGGCATCAAAATGAGGATCCAACCACCATCAAACCATAGGGCCAACTTTACAGTTCAATTAGCAGTTTAGGACTGAAACAAATCAACAAGACGGGAAAGAGGAAAAAGAGCAACATATATATAGCAATCCTAAACGACCTTTAGCACCTCTGCGGTTCCTAACAAGAAAGATGAGCAAAATAGAACAAGTTTTTTTACAGGCAACACGTAAGAGAACTCTAGAAAAATGAACATGAAAGATGAGAGATGAGGCAGGTGATGAACAACTTGATGTTGTGGTCCTGCGTAAGCACCATACTAATGCAATACTGAACCTTCCTGAAGTGCTTCTCTAGATTCACGGTTCCTTTGTAAAGTAGTGTGCTGCAGCCATAGTAAGAATGAAATCAAACATGAATCAATCATCATATTCGACTTCTTTTACAGACTCCTCTCAAAGAAACCTGTTAGCTGTGTCGCGCACATGTTAGCTTAACCTGTTCCCGAGTCATTCGATCAAACATGGTGAGAGTTGAGTGTGGACGGCGTCACGTACGACTGTCATGGACGTGGGGTAGAGGAACCACCAGAGGTCCACCGGCACCTTGGCGCCGTCCGCTGCTGCTGCTAGTGCAAGAGCGCGTTAAGGTCATGAACTCTCTGTTTTTCTTTTGAGGGGTTCATGAACTCTCGTGTGGGAGACAGGGGAAGGGGCGTTGGCAAACCCTATTTGGCAAACTGAAAAAAGAGTGGGCGCGGTAAGAACTCGAACCCGCGATCTCCTGGCTCAGGGCGAGATGCGGAAACCACCTAGGACAACACACGTCGTGTGTTTAGTTTGTCCCCTTTGCCCTTTTTGTTCTTTTTTTTCGATTTCCTGTTTGTATTTTCTATTTTTCCTTTATTTTTCTGTTTCTTTTCTTTTTCTATTTCAATTATGCACAAACTTTTTAAATTCAACGAACTTTTTCTTCAAACCGATGAACTATTTATCGAACTTCATGAACTATTTTCAAATTCGATGAACTTTTTAAAATTTTGACGAACTTTTTTCAAATTCGATGATTTTTTTCAATTTTTGCGAACATTTTACAAATTTTATGATTATTTTTTCAAAATTAATGAACTTTTTATAAATTTGATAAAAAAAAAGTTTCCAAATTTGATGAACTTTTTCCAAGATTGATGAATTTTTCCTTCAAATTGGTGAACTTTTTTCAGAAGCGATGAACTTATTTTTCAAACTCGATGAAATTTTCATCAAAACTGATGAACTTTTTCAATAACGATGAACTTTTTTTTTGAAAACGATGAAATTTTTCAACTTTATGTCTTTATCATCAAGTTTTTTCCAAAATCGGTGAACTTTTTTAAGTTTGTGAACTTTTCTTCAGAAATGATGAACTATTTCTCAAAATCGTTAAACTTTCTTGAAGTTTTTGTCTCAAAATCGATGAACGTTTTAAATTCACAATTTTCTAAAAAAATAAATAGATAAACTGAATGATAAATAAATAGCATGGGCATGCTAGTTCATGTACAGTTGCCACTATTTAAAATCACAAGTGACAATTGGCTGTGGTGGCCAGCTAAGGTCGAACAAGCCTTGGCTTCGCGAGCTCGCAAGTTCGATTGCTGCAGCAGTCACCTTTGGGTCATGATAGCCCCATTTTACTGTTTCTTAATATTATATTACTACAAATGCTTCCACCCCATGATGGCGCGAGTCAGTCTATTGCTTTGTTTAATATGTTTTATATAACACAAAACAAAGAATGAAAGATAATACATTTTAATAGCATGGTCAACATATTTCGCCATGAATCAAATGCAATCAGTGCATACAAATTGATCTGTGCTCTAGCAAAAATCTACCGGATTTTCAAAATCCACCATACCTCTGCATATCGACTATTTTGTCACATTCTTCTCGGCTAATATTACAACCAGTACTATGGTGTATGGTCCTTCTTGAATCCTCGACAGCTACCATCGTGTCCTCCTCCATGAATTCAAGAAATGATTAAGTGGCATGAATAAGTTGGTGGTAAAAGTAAATGGAGTCATTTGCTACATTCTCCCTCCTCTATCCCAAGGATCTCATAGAAGAAGATGAATGGAAGCACTTACACATGACGATGGCTACATCCGAAACCATCGGCAATTAAAGAGGAGACACGTGTGTGTGTGTGTGGAAGGCGGTGACACATCCGGACCATCCTAGGCCCCGCCCTACATTCTGCCTACTTTAGCCACCCAAATAGATCTCTAACATGGTTGCACATATTTCTTCTGTTTCTACAATTGTCCGGGATGAATTATGCAAATGAAATGTTGCAACATGTAGTTGCAATTACCACATAATAATAATGTCTTCCTCCCAATGGTTCCCTCTTCCTTCATTCCACCCTGGCCATCCCTCTAAACTCCACCTCCACTTTTTACGCTAGTGATCTCGAGCACCCTTCAACCCGTCCACCTCCACCTGCCTAATCGTCTGTCGCCGCTGCCCCGCCCCAGCATCCGCCCGTCGCCAATTCCTCTAAACCCTCCCACCATCTCTAATGCTGGTGATCACCTATACCTGCCTAATCGTCTCAACACCGCCCACCCAAGACGCCACAAACCCCGGCCATCCCTATAGGCCCCACCACCATCTCCAATGTTATGGTGACCTCCCGCACCCCTCACTCGAACCCAATAACCCCCGCATCTCCACCGGGTGTTTCCAAACTCATCTTGATAAACGCTAGCGGCCTCAAGCCTGCTAAGCTGCAACCAGATCTCCATATATATCATGTTGAACATTGATGGTTTTATTTAGAGAGATGAAAATGATAAACTGAGACACACTTACTCGAGAAGTCTTGAATTGAGCATCGAGAATTCATGTAGCTTCATGAGCGTATTGTACATGTATGTTATATAGAAATGCCAAAATCATCCTTGTCAACATTGAGAAGAACAAAACATATTTGATCCTCTTATAGATTGCAAAAGTATATTTCTAAATCTCTACAAATTCTCAACCAACTTATGCTTGTACTCTTCCTCGACTACTATATGTTATAAGCCGCGATAACAAATTGTCCTCCATCACCTCTTGCAAATCTCGCACCCTCCAATCCTTGATGCACTAAATTAACTTTCAGCACGACCATTTCTTTTCCCTCATCACCCCTGCTCGGATGAAGAGGTGACTGAAAAGAAAATGATTTAAGTACATCAAGCAATCAGATCAATGCCATGAGTCATACTGGTATACATGAATAACTAAATGCCATTTACAATTATCCTGAAGGGTATAAATAGAAAGTTTAAACAAAGTAAATACTACAACATCATATTAGAGGTTAGATATCTTTCACGCTGTTTTACCAAAATGATGAACACTCTTACAGTGAAGGGAGTTGGTGGTGACAACGGGAGGCACATGTGTAGTTGGCGACAAGTGCGCATATGAGATGGGGGCAGGGGGGGCGGACTTAGTTTGTGCTCCTGTAGCTGCATGACGGAAGAAGTAAAAAAACTCAGTGTGCTTAGTCCATGCAACATTAAAAGTGCATCCCCCCCCCCCCCCCAAAAAAGCAAAAACTCAGCTTGTTCTCATGGTTCTTTACTCTAACACTTGCTTGGCCATGTTGCTCTTTCTCCTATGCCTATTTGCTGGACATCACAAATACACATGCGAAAAGAAAATCTGGAATATAATGACTATAAAAATTTGGAATATAATGCCACAAGACTTGCGAATTTTCTTTTAATTATGCATCTCTACTCTCCCCCATTCACGAAAATATGGTGTACTCTAGCTAGCATGTACAGATCATACACGTTTTATTGATTAGGGGGTCACTAATCAGTGGAGAAATAGGTATAGAGAGAGTTATGGGTGAGAAAGGCGCAGGCACCATTGCATATGTAACGTATTAGTGTAACAGGCATCACTATTATATACGTTGAAATGTACAGGTACAAGTCCACATTGCAGACCACCCAAACGTGTCACAATCGCTATATTGAGCTGATAAAGCAAAAGAAAACCAGTCAGAACTTGTAGCAGGGTGCGTTGCAACGGGCTTTTTAAAATTTGTAGTACAAATGTAGTGCTTCTAAAGAACTATATGATCTTGGTATCTATAGAGGTAGAATAAATAAATACAAATAATTAGAGGCATGGCTATCCCGTGTAAAGTTAATACAATAATCCTCATAATATTTTGCTTCTAATAAATTTGCAGTAGGCTTTTAAGCTACTGTTTAAGATCTCTGATAGGAAACACTGAATCTCACCAGCAAAGATCAAATGCATGCTTCCTTATCGGAGGTATAAATAAGTGTAATTCTAAATTGATGCGCTTTTGAAATCTTCTAGCTCATAACATCATAATTCCAGTGATTGTACCACGTATTTTTTAGAACTTATACATAAGCACTTATTCACCCAACAACATTTTGTAGGTGGTCAAATTTAAAATCAAAACATACTCTTATGACAAAAACTGTAAGGTGAATGAGAGTAAATGATGAACCTTTGCTTGGAGTCTTCCACCGATCTACTTCAAAAGTTATGATTTCAGCAACATAATAGTATATGATATACTTGCAGATACTCATGAGTTTTACTCTATATGATATAGCAACAAACACGGGACACATTTTCTTACCTTAACATGGATCAAATATTGATAATCTATCCAATATTTTCAAAAAATCCAAATTTTCTACATGCAACGTATAAACTAAACTGGTCATGTCAAATTCTGATCGGCAAGAAATATGGGACAAGTTTTCAAACAAGAAACATGGGTACACGCCACGCCGAGGGCACCATCCGAATCGGTCGCAAAGCGAGGCGAGCGATAGGGGAGAGGGTGGGAGTGCCACAGGGTGAGGTGGAGTGGGGCAGTTGTGTATGACAAGAGGTAGATGTGGGTATGTTTCAACCGGCTGGATATAAGAAACGAAAAAACGTTGTTGCTTCCACTGCCGGCTCCCCACCTTTCACTGTGGCGAGCATTAGGGGGCATGGAAGGTCGTCGAGTGGGCGATGCCGTCAGCTCCTCAGCGCCCATGAGCTCGGTCTTATCCAAGGTCTCGCTAACGTGTGTTCTCAGCCTTCTCTGCGGCCACCACGCCTGCCTCCCGCACCATCCTCTTCAACCCCACCCACGCCCAATCCATACTCTTCGATGTTGCAACCGATCCAATCCAACAACACTGGCGGCACCGCCAATAGCCGCCGTCCTGATTTACCATGCTAGGGGGGCGCCATCGAGATCGGTTGACGGAAGAGAGCATGCACATAGCTCATTATGCAAGAAAGGGTCTATAGAAGTACAGTCCGCAAGCCATTGACCTTAGAAGAGCAGTTACATGAAAAGCTCAAAACAACATACTCACTTGTATGCCATCTCGCCTATGCCAAATCATAAATCTTGGTATTGAATCTCCCTGCATACAAAATAAAATGAAGTTAGATAAGAAAACTGGTGCAATTTAACATGAGGATTGCATAGCTCACCATGTGAGAACAATCAATTAAGCAAGGTTACATGTCATTTGCATTTCTTTATAAACTTAAGGTGATGGAAGCTTTGCCCACAATAGTAATTACTGTTGCTATGTGTACAATGGTTTTCTTATAAAGAAGCCGCAAATAACTACGATATCATAAATGTAGCGTATTTACTATTTACAGTGATTAGGCACACACACACCTCCAAAAAGCAGTCACAAGGATCAACAAAAACACCTTATCTTCTTTTATTCCATCAAATTCCATTTATTTTGGCACAAGCTAGCGAGTTCTTGCAGTTTCAATAACAAGCAGGTAGCTAAAACTCGCATCAAACTAATGTTCCAACTATGCAAATAAGCAACTAAAAATAAAAAATGGAGATGCATATGCTTGTTCAGATAAAAAAAAGTCTCCTAAACTAAATTTTCCTAATAAAACCTCCTTGGATAGCTTATTCTAATTAAAATGTTGAATATCAAGTGAGCAACATGTTCCAGAATAATGATAATTAAATGAAAGCAATTTGCTAGTTAATACTCCCTTCGTAAAGAAATATAAGAGTGTTTAGATCACTACTTTAGTATTCTAAACACTCTTATATTTCCTTAAAGAGGAAGTACATACAGTTGCAGGAAGGTAAGTGTGCATCTACAAGACAAAAGAAGAAAATATTTATTGTCAGGGCTATGAGATTAACATACCAGCTGCATTTCCTGTTATTTCTAATTCAACAAATTTGGTACAAAGATTTTATAAAGCTGCCCTTAGGACCTCAAAGTTAATTATCCCTCTATTTATCACTATCCAGGGATTCAAATTCTCTAAAGCCCATCGTCTCTTCCTCTAACAAGTTTCTGAAAAATGTAACTATAACAGAAGAAATGAGAAGATTTGTTATGTAGTGCAGACTGTACTACCAAGCAAGCAAAGAAAACAAAGTTTGAAATTCAGATCGTTTCAGTACCTTCAGGCAAACCTCTTCAGCATGCATAATAAACCTTATTCAGCTTGGTACTCACAAATGCATTGATTTTGAAAGAGCAAAGCTTTCTTGCATCGAACTTGAATTTCTTTAAGATGCGATTGGGAACACTTGCTAGTGTCCAGCATAGCCTATGTCAGGTCTGCACAAGACACCTAGCCAGACATCGAACATGAATTGGCAGAATCAGCCTTTTCTCGTCTGATGGGTTGTAGTTTATTCAGTTTTTTTCTTTTCAAAATGACATCGCTCAGTACAAATTTAGCCTGGCCAAACTGTTAATCTGTGCCCTGCACGCCAATTTATCTATAAAAATCCTTTAGAAAATCAATATTAACAAATCACAAGGAAGCAACAATGTGCGCATCTTTGACATGCATGAATGGATAAGAAAGCTATTACAGGATCACTAATAATAAAGCACGAGGAAGCATCCATATCATTTTCTTTAGATACATCGATATCAGCGTCAACCTGTCTTGGGAGGGCAGTCCAAAATCATCCAAAGATGGCGAAAAACATATTTGGCCAAAAATATTTCACGAATCATATTGCACTAAATATATAAAATACTCCCAAATACAAAAGAAGAAAAGGTGCATGACTGACAGCCCCTATCTCAATTACGAAGCATTTTCATCTGCCCCACAATTCAAGTTTCTAAACAGAATATTAACTTCCATATATAAAGTTTATAGCTCCCAAAGTATCTTGACTGTTGAGTAGATAACTCATTAATCACAACTACAGAGAAGAATGAATAATCATGTAATTAGTGTAATAATTATTGCTCCGAAGTGCCTTGACTGCTGAGTGTTAACTACTAAACAAATTTTCCACATGGCCAAAACAATATACAGGATAGAGATATGTGCATTCCTTAAGTATAATCAGATTAAACAAATAATACAAGAAGTGGTTTAGTCTGAAGAGGGGGCACTGGTACCTTATGCTGTTCAAGAACCACAGAGGACTTGCAACGGCAGTGGAGCACGTTCCCGTCCCCAACTCAATCCAATGCAGTAAATTGTTGTTCCCGGAGGAAGGAACATACATTGAGCAACCCCTACAACTACAATGCCGCATGATTATTACTGGAACTCATCCCGGCAGCTAGCCTACTTCTACTACGCTACGAGAACGAGATACAACGGCCAAGCACACGATGCATGGCTCTTTAATTCACTAGCAAGACAGCTTAAGCAAACGGCAAAGGGATTATGTCGCCGACGAACACTAACATGCGCCACGGCGGAAGCCGACGCCCCCGGCGGCGACGTCGTAGAGCACCTCGTGCGTCTGCTGCTGCACGTTGCCGATGAAGCCGAGGGCCAGGTCCGAGGAGGTGGCTGTGAAGGCGAGGCATCCCCCGAGCATGACAGCCGGCGGGTCGAGCACCACCACGGCGCCGCCGCCGAACACCAGGGAGACGGCGGGCACCCTCACGTTGGTGAGCCCCAGGAAGTCGTAGCAGGTGTCCAGGGTCCCGGTGGCCCCGCTCCTCGGGTACGCCCTCATGGCGTTCCTGAAGGCCCGGCGCAGCGCGCGGTACGCGGTGGGCGGCAGCTGCGTGATGACGGCGCTCGAGTCCATCACCGCCCCGGCGGAGAAGACCACCGGCGGGATCCTGAGCTGGCGCCCCGCCACGACGATGCCCTGGAGCCGCACCAGGTATAGGCTCGGGTTGATGGCGCTCCGGACGAGTGGCGTGGTGGCGAATACGGTGGTGGAGTTGGTCGTCACCGGCCCGCCGATGGAGAGGAAGCCGGAGGCGCTGGCCTGTGGGACGCAGTAGGAGAAGGCGTTGCCCAGGGAGCGGGCCGTCTGGGCGAGGAGTGACTGCGCGCCGCCGCCGAGGGACATGGTCCCGGCGGTCAGGTCGCTGAACTTGCCGCGCACGGCGTGGCTGCATCCGAACCGGAAGCTGCGGACGGCGGTGCTGCCGCTGATGGTGAGCGTGTCGGTCATGTACGTCCCGGCGGTCGCCCGGTCGTCGCTGTACTCGATCAGGTACCGGCAGTCGGCGTTCGCGGACGTGTTGGAGCAGCCGTTGCCGTAGGAGCCGAGGGAGCGGCAGGCGGGGGAGCGGCAGCGGACGGCCGCGGCGGTGCTGGACGTGCTGGGGTCGAACAAGGGGATCCGTTGCGGGTAGCACTGGGGGATGGGGCAGGGGACGCACTGGATCCACGGCACGTCCACGGTGGTGTCGATGGCCATGGTCTGCTGAGACACGACCGTGGGGTCGCCGTCGGCGTTGATCCACGCCGAGCTACCGGAGCCGGAGCCGATGCCGAAGGTGGAACTGGGACCGAAGTCCACCTGGGTCATCAGCACGTGCGGCTTGGCTGGGTTGAGCACGTCCTCCGCCCCGCTGCTGGCCTTCCTCCGGACGTAGTCGGTGCGGACCTGGTCCCAGCGGAGCATCTCCAGCAGGGACGGCACCGGCGCCCTGCCGGCGGACGGCGAGCAGGGGCCGAACGGACGGTGCAGCGGCACCCACGTGCCCTCCGCCGATGGAGCCACTGCATGCAAAGAAAAAACGAACAAGCTAGCATGGTTTAGCGCATACATGGACGCTGATCGATTTGCATCAATGGCTGCATGTACCCTACGTACCCTTGAGGCCAGAGCAGAAGGTTTTGGGCTCCAAGTGCCCGGTCTCCACCACATGGTAGCGCTGGCGACCTGCTCCGGCGCCATGGGCAACGGAGGAACTAATGGAGAAGAGGAGGATGACGACGAGGGAGCACACCATGGCTGACTCTGGTTGCTAGCTACAACACTACGTAGATACTGAATGTTGTTCCGATTTGGCTCTATATATAGAAGAGGTTCGTCCTCGATCTCAACATGTAAGAGAAGTGGTTGTTGCTACTTGCTAGCCATGCATCGTGTGGACGACCAGGACGCGGTGTCATGTCCAAGGATTGATGTATACCACCAGCAAGATAAAGGGCTGAGTTATAAACAATGTGCGTGTGTGCGCGCGCGTGTGCGTGCGTGCGTGCGTGTGTGTGCGCGCTCGCGCAAGATTTCTACGTGTAGATGTTGATTTTACAATCAATGTTGATTGGTCAATTGAGTACCCAAGTTGTACATGGCTTTCCCAATCAGTTTTGCTAAGGCCCTGTTTGGTTCATAAGTCCTAGGACTTTTTTTTAGTCCCAACTTATAAGTCCCAAGTCCCTAAAAAGTCTCTACCTGTTTGGTTCCTGAGACTTATAAGTCTCTATAAGACCATATTACAACTATAAGTCCCTATAAGTCCCTCCTTGAGAGTCTTATTTCATAAGTCCCAAATGCCCACTTTAAGTCCCTATAAGTCCCTCCTGTTTGGTTTAGATGGGACTTATAGGGACTTATTTAAGTCCCTAGACCAATAAGTCCCTGGAAACAAACACCCTCTAAGTCTCAGTCGACTTAGACTTCATTATGTCTCAGTCGATGTTGTATTCCATTGATATTGCATTGAGATTCGTACAAAAAATTCTTTTCAGTTTTTCCTTTTTCTTCCCATATACACTATCACTTGATTGGGACTTGGTTAAGTCTCAGTCGACTAACACCTAGACACACCCTTTCCCAATAGCCACGGTTGATCGGGGCGTCCCCGTTTCGAGTTCGAGCTCTGTTGAATGCGAGTGGTGTGGTTGTTGTCAACCCTTTGTAGGCGATGTCGCAGGATGATGCGGCATCCCCGTATCCAACGTGTTCCTGACGACGAGCCTCATCGAGGACAGCGCTATCGACCGTTCTACCCTCGTCTCTGTGTTCGTGTCATGTTGCTCTTATGCCGAAATGGGCTAAAACACCCAAAAAATCAGGCAACTGTGTATTAGCAAACACGACAACATATACTATATCATATAACTAAGCTTCCTAGGAATGAAGGCTTCGCATTCAATTGAGGTCACCAATTTGGAATTGGATCAGCGATGTTGACTAGGTCAACAATATCTCAGTCGATTCTTTTAATTTATTATGCTCTCTAATTTTGGAGCTCTCTCATTGCATCGAGAAATTCAATTGGATTTGGTTCATGATTTTAACTGAATTAACAATTTTTCAAGTCAATCGGAAGTAGCCGCCCTATAAAAACATATCAACCCCGCCCACCCTTTCATCACCTAGAAAAAAGAAGGCTCAACATGTGATACTTGTGCACCAATATAGTATATGCCGCCACCACCGCAGAAAATTTCCTCACGTAAGTATGAGTTGATTAGCAGATAACACAAAATTACACCGCGAAAGGCTTACCAAAACACCGCGTTATATGAATAAAAAAGAAAACACACTCCATCATCTTCCCCACTAACCAAACCAAATACTCACTTCGTTCCAAAATACAAGGTGTATTAGTTTATTGAAAAGACAAATTTCTTTAACTTTGACCAAGTTCGGAGCCAAAAATATCGACATCCATAATATTAGATAAATAAAATATGAAAATTCATTTCATGATGAATCTAAAAATAAGATTTTATATTTTGGATATTGATATATTTCTACACAAATGTGGTTAAACTTAAAGAGGTTTGACTTTTCAAAAAACTAATACACCCTATATTTTGAAATAGATGGAGTAAATAAATTATAAAAATCGAATAACATCAACGGCGCAGCAAAGCGCGGCCAACCATTCTAGTAAATACTATTGTTGAAATGATTATTGAATACGAAGAAACATAAGGACTTGTCATAGAACAAATCTCATTGGGTAGAATTCAAATAATATTTTTTTTTTCTAATTGAGGTGTACATATCTCAATTTCATTCATCATGAAACTGATAATACATCTGGAGGGGGAATCGTCCCAAAGGTTTGATCAAGTTCAACATATAAAAATGAAACAAAGGAAAGCAAAACATGAAGCACCAGGCTCTCAGCACCAAACTCCTAACAACATGCTTTTAGACCATACAACCCCCTGGACGATAGGCTGCTCAACCTTTTACATCATCATCTACAAAATGTTCGAAAACAGTAAATCAACAAAGACGCCACACCCCTAGCATGCCTGGGGGCTCAACAAGCCATCCTTAGCACTAGGGTCGCCAACCACTCGTCCTACTCGTAAGCTCAGCCGCAACCTGCCACAACAACTTTGGTCCTTTGACATGTAGCACGCAAAGTCCTCGTCTAGATGATGATCCACAACAACGGAAGCGGCTCACTGGCTCGTGTTTTGATCAAAACACAAGCCAGTGAGCCGCTTGAGTTATCACACGACTCAGATCATAAGCATAAATATTCCACGTGCATTATTACTAAATTTGCAAACGGTCTAGATGATTGCAGTAACCCCTACAACTACAATCCCTCTCAACATGTCAGGGATATTCATTATCCAAGCACACAATTCATGTACATAACTAAGGTTTCATATTGATTCCAAGAACACACTTGGCTACCCCCCCCCCCTCCCCCCAAGTGATCTATTTTTTTATTATGACCACAAAAACGACACTTATCACTACCTAGCCATGCCCTCTTTAACAAATCACCTCTACTGTAAACCTAAACGGCAAACTCAAACTCAAACCCTAAACAACAACCTATTGACCTAGACGACAATCCATAAACAAAAACTCAAACCCTGAATCTAAATGACAAAGACTAACCCTAAATAACAAACCCCAACCCTACGTTCTAGATGGAACTTGTGACCTCGCGGGTCGCGCTCGGCAGGAGGATGTGGTGCGTCCCACTTTACTTACGTCGTCGTATGGACACGCTGCAATCGATGTGAAACGCACGGTACTGCATGCACCACGCTCTGCAGACTACGGTGCACTGCAGCAGCGGGGCGAGCTGCCGGCCGAGTCTTCTGCGACCATTTACTACACGCACGTTGCTCTATAGGCAGTAGTACATGTGATAACAGTGTAAAGAAGTTAAGAGAGGAGAGAAGGTGAGAGCCAAGATGGCAGTGCGCCTTGAGCAGTGTACAGTCTGTGGATTGAAGAAGTCCCCACTTTCCTGCGCTTGGAGACACATTCACCTGCCTGGTAGATAGTTGTCTGACAAACATAAATAGCGGCACGAGGGGAAATTGGACGGATCAGGCTATCAATTTTATAGACATGTTAAAATTACATAGTAGTACAACTCATAATTGGCAAAACCCAGTTTTAGTAAATCAGGCCGAACCACAAAGCAAACTCATGTACTCAACTCAAAGCAATGCCCTCTTTAGCAAAAGCACCTGTTTGTAGTAATGTTGAACTTACAACCAGGCTTGTACAATTAGTTGGTGATAACTGCTCGATCCGTTGCCATGCCTAAGTATATTGTACTGTATGTAGTATTTGTGATTATAAAAAGTAAATAAAAAGGTTAGTTTTTTTCATGTAGAAATACAGCTGCTAGGTAATTTAGTTAATTTATTTTCGATGTAGATATACTACAACTGCTAGTATTACTTGCATTTGTCATAATAAAAAGCAAAAAGGTAACCTTATCCAACTTATTACTCCCTCCGTTCCATAATGTGGTGGACATAGATTTTACCAAAAGTTAAACTTTACAAACCTTGACCATATTTATAGAGAAAAATAGATACATCTAGAATACCAAATACATATCGTTGGATACATCATGAATTATATTTTTCATAATGTACATGATTGGTATTATAGGTATAGATAGTTTTGTCCATAAACTTGGTTGAAGTTTGCTAAGTTTGACTCTGGAAAAAATCTATATGCACTACATTATGGACTGGAGGGAGTACTATTCAATTTGTTTTTGACTATTTTTCCAGGGTATCATTTGTTTTTTTTCTGATTTCGTTGCTAAATTTCTCAACAGCTTATTATGAAATAAACTGAACATATATATCACACTCCATCAGATTATGCAACAGTGAGCTGTGAGCATACGCGAGTGCCATGACGTCAGACAATGTGACGTAGGCCTTTGATGTCGATGCGGAGACTCTTCACTACGCGGTACGGGTGCGCTACGGTGTACATCCATAATACACTGCATGCAGTGCACGCACCATGCTGCAGTACAGCAGCGCGACTTGCCTTCCGAGTCCTTCGGGCTGCCTTCTCCATTTAGGCCAAGTCCACCGCGCGACCTCAAATAGACGTTCATTTTGTTCGGATTCTGTCCGTTTGGATAGCAATTTGGGATTGTGTCCGGGCGTGTCCTGGGATGCGGTGGCCGTGCGTCCAGCGCGCGGCCACATCCATTTGCCCTATCCTGTCCGCGTCTATTTAAAAAACCAGAAGTAACGTTTCAAATGCCAAGCCCTAGTTCAGGCCAGTGGCCCCGGTTCATCAGCAGAGAAACGGGTGCTCGTGCTTGCTTTCTTTGCATCTCGACGGACAGCCGCCCGCCGCTGCTGGAGCCAGGCGTGATGTTGAGGTCGGTGACGGTCGCGGGGCGCGGTGTGGACGGCGCGAACAAGCCCACGTCCGGCGACGCCGAGAAACGGGTCTGGCCGTCGTGCCTTGGCGGAGGAAAGCCGGGCGACATGGGCGCGGCGCGCGACGTCAGCGACTGGCAGTGCGTAGGCCGGGCGACCGATGAGTCTGTGCTCGCCGGGCCGACGGGTGCTGCAGGGAACTCGGCCGGACGGCCCATGCCGCCAAGCATGAGGATGGCGTGCGCTTTGTTGACGAGGTTCTCCTTCTCGTCGGCAGCGGCCTTGCGCCGCGCAGCCTCCAGCTCCTCGCATTGGGCGACGAACTTGGCCGCGGCGGCATTGACCTTGACGGCCGCTCTCCGTTCCCTCCTCTTCGCCGATTCCGCGTCCAACTTGGCGATCTCCTCCGGCGTGCACTCCACCGCGGCTTCCTCGGAGCCTTCTTCTTCACCTTTGTGGGCGGGTCGACGGCCAGGCCGCCGGAACTCGGCGGGGCGTCGGCCATGGCCGGGGGAGAGAGGGGCGGCAGGAGGGACGTGGAAGGGTTTGGGGGAAATGGCGGCAAATAGGCGTGGGTGGATTTTGGTTTCTCCCATCGACAGGCGGGCCAGGGGAGGACAAGCACGCGCGTCCCGCCCGTCCGTTTCATCCCAAAACCGGCGCAAACTTGAACCGGGGATGGGTCGAAAGCGGACACAAAGCGGACAAAAGTCCGTTTGCGCCCGCGCGCTGGGCCGTTTCATTTGTCCGTTTTATTCCAAACAGACGAGGACGGACAAAATAGGGTCGCGCAGTGAAGTTGGCCTTACTCCCAGTACCATGGCTACTCCACCTCGGCTGCCATGGATAAGCTCGGTCTAGGGCTGATAACAGAAGCGCCCAGCTTTTGTCGTTAGGAAATTAATTACTGGAAGCCCACTTACCTCTCGGAAAGTGGCCTGACCTACTGCACTTTGGTACTAGTACTATCATCAGCTGCACGTCAAGTACATATACATCTGCCAAGTGGCCTGATCGGCTCCTCTACCGCACCCGATTCCAAGTTTTCAAGACAGAGGGAGAGAGTGCGTGTATTATTTTTTAATATGGGCTAATTAACACCGGTTCGAAAGATTAGAGATGATTAAAGACGTTATCGGTGCATTATAGATTTGCTCTCTTCTCATGTATGACTGCCGGCTATCCATCCATGCATTGCTGCAGCCTGCCTGCCCACCGGCCAGTATGAGTTAATTGCAGAGAGTACATACATACCCTACTTTCATTGAATCAACTGTGTATGAGCGCAGTGCAGCAACGCCACCTGCTCGCCATCACACGCGAAGCTAGCTAGAGGATGCACAGGCTAGGGCTAGGACTAATGGTACAAGTAGCAGCTCAGCTTGGGAGCTATGGAGTAATGGAAGCTCTCATACCTGTCAGTGGAGACAGCCCACTTGCCTGCCATTGGAGGCACAGGCACCTGACCTGCCCCTCGCCAAGTGGCCTAATCAACCAGTCGCATATGAGTATAATTCAGTGTATAGTGTACACACAGACTGTGACCCGGCCGTTTTTTAGGCATGTGCTTGGTTTACTTAGGACAGGTTGAGTACCAATACGACAGTATTATTTACTTATCCCGCTTCACCAATCATCATCATCTTCTCCTGCTTTTGCCGGTTGTGGCAACTTCTATTTTCAATTTACTTTGGCGGCTCTTGTAAGCTTGTACCGAATATCAGACTTTTTCAGACCTTTTGCTTAATAATATGCCTGCGTGACTCACATTCCCTCATTTATTTGATAGCAGTATATATTGTTCTATATACACGAACTTATACGTGATATCCAAAATGTTTGTCAAAATAATGAGTCTACACTTGTACACTCATGAGTGGCCAGTAGTGGAACTCTGCTGGCGGACCAGCAGGATTAATTGAGCATGCAATGCAATGCAAGTGTAGTCACGTCGACCCACGACGAGCGCTAGCTGCAGCGGCGCGACCTGTCTCCGTGTTTCTTATATAGATAGACCCGCCGAGTCTTTTCCGGTGCCATTTACTACTAGCTCTGTTGCCCATCTCGACGAACAGCGACGAAACAGGTGGAGTAATTAGGATGGCAGCAGGGAAGGAGGGCCAAGATACATTGGCAGCCAGCACAACCGGCCAGCAGGGCGCATGCGTAATGCAAGCTGGGACATGGGGCAGCAGAGAGCCGTCAGCCATGAGTAGTGAAGACGATGGAGGAAGGCCTCTACACTTGCACGCGTGTACGTACTCTGGATGAAAGTACTCTAAGCCTGGTTGTAACAGGGAGTATCATATACTAGTATCATGCATATGATACTGTGTATGATACTACCTCCTTAATGCATAGTATCATATATTAGTATCATGTAGTACTCTATTTATTGTCATGCATGACACAAAGTAGCATAACATTTATTATGATACAGTATCATGATATGATACTACATCCTCTCTTTCTTCATTTAATGCTATGACACCTCATCAAAATTGCCTAGTTGGCATGCATGATACTAGTTATGATACTACCATTACAACCAGCCTGATGCAGGATGGGTACCACTATTCATTGCCTTCATTTTACTGCGACATCAAGTCATTGATTTTGTAACTTTCTGTTGGTAGTGTACCAAGCTGCATGCTTGGTCCTGTGGCATCAAATTCGGTAGTAAGTAGGCCAATGGTATCGCCGGATTAATCCGAAGACAAGGGTTGATAGTACAATGTCAAAAAATATCTTATATTAAGTTATAGAGGGAGTAATTCTTTTGACGGACGTAAAATATTTTACCTCGTTCGTTAATTGAGTAGAAGAGAATTATCTGATTAATTAGCAACAGAACATAAATCTTTACAAACTTGTTCTAGGAAGACGCATAAGTAACAACCCGACATGTGGACTACCCTCAAACCATGAAGACACACGGCCACAAAGGCAGACTGACAAACGCTCCAAACATTGGGTCGATAGTAACCTTTTAGGACTTGTTGATGATGTGACTCTCAAATTGATTAATATTATGTAGACCTTGTGCTAGACTACCCGGATGATCTATTCCGCAAAATTTACCTTTTTCCATGTAGGTTCAATATGTCAATGCTGATCAGCCGGTGCACTTCAAAAATCATGGGTTCTTCTATGGAGAAAGTTTAAATCATGGGACAATTTATGGATGGGAAAAATCTCAGGACTTCTGAAGCTAAGCTTAGGCTTAAGAAGATGATAAATGTGTTATTAAAGAAGGAAAAAAAACTATGCAGTTTTTGTTAGAGTGATCTTAGTTAGTGTGTTAGTGGGTTTAATATATGGAACCATGTTTTGTAAGAAGCCGGTGCACTTAATGCCACTAAAGCTAAGCTTATATTTAAGACGATGAGAAATGTGTTACTAAAGTGGGAAAAAGTGATTGTTGCATGCCGTGTCTATTGGAATGAGATTAGTTATTGCGCTAGTGGGTTTAATATGTGGAGCAATGTTTAGTAAGAATAATTTAAAATAATCCGGTGACTTTCATACATACTCATTGCCTATGCATGTGGAGGTACAAGACCACTAAAGCTACGGAAATAATGTTTTCCATGTGCATGTTTCATACTATATAGATCCTGTTATGTGGTACTATTCTCTCTCAGCTAAATTATCATGCTCCTTTGTTTGAGTTACCAATATTAAGTATGACATTAATGAAAAACCTCACATACCACGGGCATGTACCGAGAAAATGACAAAGTTATGTCATTTCTCTAATGAATTAAATCAAATCCGCCAAAAGAATTGACCCACCTCGGGAGGATGGAATGCACAGACCATCACCTTTGGGGGTTGTTTTTTGCACATATTACTTATACATGGTGTTTGTTATAGAGAACACAGACTATTTGGTGCAACCAGTTGCCAAGAGGTCAAATTCAGCGCTTCGCGTAGTTGAAATAATTTCTGACATGTGTGCTCCATAATTGACCAAACTCAGAATATCCTTAAATATTATAGAAGAATAATGTTTCATAAAAAATTGGGAAATTTTGTGTGGATGCATTTTAGGCTACTAGAGTAAGGTACGCATGCATTCTACATAGGATCTTAGATAACCAAAGTATTAATGAATATTGACATACCACATCATAATAGGTAAAAATACCAATTTGAATTATATATGCATGATGCAGATGTAGATTTAATTATCGTAGTTCATCCCATTGAAAATCATATTGTATATACAACATATACAAAGGTTGTTTGGTACAATACTACACACAACTCATCTTAATATATCCAACAAAATTGTCTTAAGTATCTAAGTAGATAGTATTGCATCTTTAAAGACAAATGAAACTTATGAACATCTTTCATAGTCTTGAATACAAAATCATAAAGTAAAAGTGAATGAAAATTCTTTTAGAAGACAAAATAATTGGGGCACTAAAGTATGGAAGATTCTAGAAGAAATGAGAAGGCCTATTATACGTGATCTTTGTGAATTGTAAATCATGAACTAAAAAAGAAATGGCAATTCATTTGGAAGAAAAAGTTTGGATTTAATTTATGGAATATTCGAGACCAAAGAAGAAGTGCTTGTGTTTTCAAGTTTGTGCATGTTGTGCATTGCGAACCATAAAGTACATTCTTTAGGTTTGTTCATTCTGCTGGCTCAACCATAGGATCTTCCAGATAGTACATGTGGCAGAATCTGATGGAGTGAAGATGATATCATACAACCAATAGTGCTTGGATTCATGACCTTTGTACCATTGGACTGGCTTCATCCATTGACCAATACTAGACAATGCCCCACGCGTTGCGGCGGGATTTTGTATGAATCAAAAATTTCTCGTGTAGTAAGATAACTTTTTATCAGTATTCTACCAAATCTCTATGTATAAGTTTAAAATTAGAGGAAAATAAAATAAAATATGCATGCATACCTCACTTGTCATTCATAGGCTATAAGCTGCATGCATGCGTCAATGTTTTTCTTGATTAAAACACTCGTAGACAGCAGTTACTACATGCACTTGCATGCATGCGCCAGTTACTGGCTTACTGCGTGTGGTTGATGCAGCAGCTCTCAATGTGTAGATCGGACGCATATTATTGACTGATATCCAACGGCTAAATTAATTTGGGTGATGTGGCTTAAGGAGAAGCGAGAGAATTCCTATAGTGAAGGCTAGCTATTTAGATATAAAAGATTCCAAGTTATTCATACAACTATATACAGATATAGCGCCGCCGAGTGCTCCTATGCAATTTCGTATAGGGACGCGAACTAGGAGCACACGGAGGCGCACCTCCCTGTAATCCAGGCCGCGCAATGCTATCTGGAGATGCATGCATGTTTTGCTCTAATCATTTCCCATATGCGAATACACTGCCAAAGAGAACATGGGCACAGTGCATACCTGTGCATCCACATTTAATTGGCTAGTGGGACACAACAGTAAAGGTTGGAGATGTCTGCAAATAATAAACCGCGAGCCGCTGCGGCCATGGCACCTAGGTATCCTGGCGAGCTGCGGCTGGACTTCCGCCAAAACGGACGGGCACCACCACGGTTGACGGCTGCAAGTACCTCGTGCTTGTGACGTAAAGAGGACTCGCGGACCAGATGTTGGCCATGGCAGCCTGCTTCTGCAGGTCCATACAAAGGATAAAACTCCAACGAGTATACATCGGTGAGACTGGACCTGGTGATTCTTCTCTATTAGAGCGAGGTGTATTTCTGGATCATAGCCCGTTCTTTGGGAACGACTAGCTGCTGGGAAGAACAGTAGCCTCGTTAAAAAAACTAACCGGGGGAAGAGGGAGAGAGGGACAGATGCCCGACCTCTCTTGCTAGCCGTTCCCTGGAACTCGTGGCTGCTGCTGCAAGGTGAGAGAGAGAGAGAGCTACTGGAACCTGGTGTGGGAACACAAGACATGGTGCTAGAAGCCAGGGGATGCGGTGTCGCTAGTTGCGACCTCGTAGGATGCGGCAAACTCGGCCTGGGACGGCTACTTCGATTTGGTGGTAATGGATTTCATAGTCTTCTTCCTGGTTTTTTCTTCCCACACGTTTTCACTGGCCGCCGGAACGCATGGCTTGGTGTCGACGTGCAGGGCGGACATGGTGTCGCTGACCGTGGCAGTGCAAGACGCGGAAAGCTCGGAGTTCCTCTTGGCTTTGTTCCACGCTAGCTTGGAACACGGCGAACAAGTGGAGCTGTGAAAGACCCATCATCGAACCATTCCATTGCCACAGAACGGGCAAACCATGAGTGCAAGCCGAGGTTGTTCATCTAGTGCCACTGGAGCGCTGGAGCTTGACATGGTGGTGAGAACCATCTTGAGAAAACACGAAGTGGAGGGGCTCTGTAGTTGTGTGTGCGAGATTGAGCTAAAATGGTGTAAGGAGGGGGTCTCCTATAGTTGTGTGTGCCAGAATGTAGAAGACATATGGTGTAAGGAGGAAGAAGACCCTTGGGTAGAAGAGAGGAGGGGACCGTTGGAGGACTAGTAGCATCAGTGCATTTAACTGAGTTAGGTGGTTGGCGGGTGTTAGTTGAGTTGAGCTCGTGCTGTCGAATAGAAGAAGCAGACACTGTGGGAACAGAAACGCGTGGACTTTAGGACAGATACGAGCCAAAAGCAAATGAGAATACGGTGTGGCTAATATAGTGATTGCAGATCCCAAGACAAGTGGGTGGGCAGGATTCCGGTGGGCAGCGTCGCCGAGTGCTCCTATGCAATTTCGTATAGCATAGACCCTAAACCCATCGTGCAAGTAATTCACCTATTATACATGAAATGCCAATGCCTACATAATTGTGCTACAATATCTGAGGTCAAATCCATCTATAAATATCATTACAAAACGTCAAATATTGTTTTTGGCAGATTTTTAAGTAATATTTGTATTTTGTCAAAAGTATATTAGTTAAACCTTAACAAGCATCCACAAAAAGTGTGATTTTTGGACATGCAATTGGTTTTGTTTAATTTTGGTGTTTATTCAGCCTTTGTCCGGATGCCACATAATTTCACAATTTTTTAAGTAAACATCAATCATTCACAAAACCAAAATTGGTGTAGTACTGCTTAACAATGTATCCACAGGAAAATTCATAATTTTTGGGTGAACAATTATTTTGCCAATATTGAAGTGTTTTTTATCACTCGTGGGACCCATGATACATCAATCCCATCAGTCATGCTAAACATTAGGAGCATAATTGGTTTGCTGCCAAAAATTGGCATGCCAATGTTTGGCATTGTGTCAAATATTGGCAACTACTTGGTTGGCTACGAGTTGTTTTGCCTCTCTCACATAAAGTTGCCAATGGTTGATAAGTCTCGGTATTGCCAATAGTTGGCAGTGCCAACATTTGGCAAGCCAAATATTGATAGCAAACCAATTATGCTCTAGATTATACCCGATCGCAACTTATTACACCAATAGCTGGTGTTCACTGCAACAAAGAGTAGTAAATGTCACAACGAGAGACTCGGCAGGCAGGTAAATATATGTTCGTAGTCACGCTGCTGCACTGCAGCTAGAGTTAATTCAACGCAAATAACTCGGCATGGCAGGCATCAACGCAAATAACTCGAGCTTACTACAATACAGTTTACAGATAGGTACAGTAGGTACCAAGCTAGCTAGGTCGATCTGTAGCCTTGCCCGCCCGCTTGATTGATCACACATGGGCCGGTGCGTCCAGCTTGTCGAAGCAGGGCACGTCGGCGGCGGAGTCGCCTGCGACGACGGCGATGGTCACCGGCCAGCAGTAGTACGTGGTGAGGACGCTGGTGGTGGCCATCGCCGTGTGGGTGGACAAGACCCCGCTCAGCTCCATCTCCGCGCCGGCCACGCCGCGCCCCTCATAGAGCGTGCGCACGTACCTCATCGGCAGGTCCTCCCCCGGCTCCAGCCTGGCCACCGCGGTCGCCTCGTGCGCCATACGCTGCGCCACGTCGATGCGCTGCGGCAGGTCGAACTCGGTGATCGTCGCAGCAGGTCCCGCCGACGCGTCCGTGAGCCGGACGGTGACGTTGGCGTAAACAATGGTGGCGCGCCCGCCGGGGTTGTTGGCCCTGAGGAGGACCGTGAAGACCACGACGTTGCGCGGTGGCGGCAGTGACGGGATGTAGTCGACAGCCACGCGGCCGCCGGCGAGCTTCAGCTGGAGCTTCTCGGGGCGGAGCATCACCACCACTGCCCGAACGATCACTGCCACGGCCACCAGGGTGACCACGCACGCCACCGTGCACCGCGCCGCGTATAGCCACCGGAACCTCCTCCACCAGCTCGGCGCCTTGCTCCCCTGCTCGGCCATCCGATCTGGATTTACTTATTTTTGGTCGGGGAATCGTGTACTGGCTAATGAGCTAGAGATGGACCTTTGTGTTCGTGGATGATAGAGAGATCCACTTCCGGTACCTATTTATAGAAACTTACAAGTAGAATACACTACTAGCAAGTTCCTTGGGCTAACTCCAATGCGACGACCCATTTTATCTGTCTGCATCCATTAGTTTAACTGTAAACGAACAAAAATCACGGTCCAACGCACTGACGCAAACAAACAGGTCAGCTCCAACATATTCGCGAGGGAGTGATGATGTATGATGATTATTTCAAATGCAAGTATGATGCCCTTGGAAATGCAGCCACGAGAGTGTAAGTCAAAAAGAGAGGCTAGTATTGATTTATACGTTTAGTCCACTATTGTCTTTTGAAATTTAACTTGATGCCCCGTTTGGCATATGTTTGTTATTTATTTATTTTTCGCGAAAGGGTCAAAGGTGAAATATTAAGCATCACAAGTCTTTACAAACACACCTTTACAAAAACATAGCATTGTATTAAAAAAATTAGGGATGACAAAGTCTTCTTCTTCCTGCATCCACCGGTGGCGTGCCGTGAGCATAGCTTGACGCCGCCTCTGGGCCTCCGCCTCACCGGAGCAAACTTGTTTAAATTCAGGATCTTGAAGAAGCTATGACCGGGAAGTCATCGATGCAGATCAGGAGAGGCCCGCGACCCCGATCTACAAGCAGATTGTCGTCCCGTAGAAGAAAATATTAAAAAAAAGGGTATGTAGAAACTTCGAAGACCACGAAAGTCGTCTAATCCAAATGGATCCACTGTAATTAATACTAATCGAATTGCGGATGATCCGACGGAGATACTACTCCGCACTCCCTCCTCCAACGACAAGCACACCAACGGAATAAGGAAAGGGGCGGGTGGGTGCAATGATGGTGGTACAGAGAGGGGAGGACCAAGGCGGGTGGGTGCAGAGAGGAGATGAGAGGTGCTTTTTTCAACGTCAACGCCTTGCTTAAATATCCGGAGCATGCAGAGTGACGCCATTTTGATATGCGCAGCGGCTGGAGTATGCTTCTTGGTCTGTGCGTCCCCATTGAAGCAGCGCCGCTCATCGGCCGTTCACGTCGCTCTGGCCGGTATCGTCCAATCCTGTCCGCTTTGGCTGACTAATTGGCATGAATGCGCTGCAATGACTTTGGGTGGAGCCGAGCGGGCGGACGGACACGTACCTGTTACCACTTTGATATGCAAGCACACAGAATTCAGTTTTATTATTATTATTATTATTATTATTATTATTATTATTATTATTTAGTGATTTACTGTTTATTAGGGAGCATATGAGCTTGGGAGCCCCATACTCCAGGTCCGGCTAGTTCCCATTTGCGCGCTTTGATTACCCGTTTAGCCTATGTTCGTTATTTGCTATACATTTATTATTTGTGGATCATAGATCTTTCGATAATTTTATGTGGCTATAGTTTTGAAAGTTCACAGATTTTTTAATTCATTTATATGTACATTGCTGCCTAAAGGTTCAATCTATTTTTGTTTGTCCCCAGCACCCTGATATACACTACCAAACTCGTTTGACATTGAATTTTAAAAAAAACTTGTTTGACATTTGCAAATTGTGCCGCTGATTTAATTAATTATCTTTTTTTTGTTTTCAAGAAAACAATATTATTCTCATGTTTTTGTTTCTTCATCTGTATATCTTTTTTGGATCACTCTGTTTCTCTCTCTTCGGTTGGTATACACTAGTTTCACATTTTCAAAACTTGCAACGTTGTGTATTTGTATTGTACCACTGACGCGTGTCCTTTGAATTTTCAGTCGAGTGTGGAAAAGTCGGACCGCAGAAACTAAAAGAAGTCATGCATGCAGATATATACAGCGGCAGGCAACTGGACCGAGAGCTTCAAAGCTACGCAGGAGTAGCAGAGTGCGGTAGCAAGCCTTCTCTCAAAAAGAGGTAGGAGAGCATTTTCGCCGGCCATGGTGACCAGCGGCAGTGGGCAGTTCAAGAGTGCAGGCCCCGTGTGGAGCCCGAAGCAGTACATCCTGGCGGCCACCACCGTGACCCTCGCCGTGAGCGCCGTGGCCCTGGTGACCACCGTGGTCCTCAGGCCCGCGCGCATCGCCTTCTCCGTCACCGGCGCCTCCAGCAGCAGTGTCGAGGGAGCGTCGTTGGTGGCGCTGAACTTCACCCTCGACGCGGCCAACCCGAGCCGCCGCGCCGGGGTGGAGTACAGCTCCGTCACGGCCAGGCTTCAGCTCTACAGCGCGAGGCACGCGGCGGCCGCGTGGCTGAAGACGGACGTCCACCAGGCCATGCCGCTCCAGCAGCCGCCGGCGAGCTCGCGCAGCCTCCGCGCGTCGGTCCTCTTCGACTGCAAGGAATTGGGGTGCTGCGGGGGCGCGCCTCCGATGACCGTGCTGGTGCTCGCCCAGGTCCGGTTCAAGGTCGGGCTGGCCTACTCCCGCCAGTACGACGTCCAGGTCTCCTGCCAGCCCGTCGACTTCTTCGCCGCCACCGCCGCCGCCGCCGCTACAAGAGTTGTATGCGTTGCCTGACCTCGTCGCCACCGCCACTGCATGTGATATGTCGATCTAGATTAGTAGTAGTAGTAGTATATATGTATGATGTATCCCCAAATCGATTATATGATGATTTTCTGTGGCAATTCTTTTGGTTCTTCTGATCCGGCCGGCAGGATTTCGAAAATTACAGGATCAAGCTATCTTGGACAAAGAAACCAGGGAAAGTGGCTCTGCAAGTAGACCGGTCAGCGCGCAACAATGAGCACGACAGTTACACATAATGAGAATTAGAGGCCTACGATGAGTACATTCAGTCTGGTAGGCTGTCACCTCACCACATCGCCGTCAGGGTCTGTTTGGTTCTGATCCTGGAACATGTACCATTCTAGTGGTTGCCAGGCACATGATTAGGGTAATTTGCTGCTCATTGCGGAAAGTTGCCGGCGAATCACACAGAGGAAGGGAGTGAGACTTTAGCTGGGCCGACCCGTTGTAGCTAGGTTCTGTTTCGGCGTCTTTGCCGAATGTATTGCGCCAGGGACCCGGCAAACAGGTCTTGCCGAGTGTCATTGAAAAAATACTCGTCAAACAAGCGAAACTCGGTAAACATGTGCTTTGCCGAGTGTCATGGACAAAACACTCAGCAAAACAGTGGAACACACACAAAAAAAATCTTTCCCGAGTGCTACACTCAGCAAAAGGGTATCTTTCCCAAGTGCTACACTCGGCAAAAGAGGGTGTTCACTGCGCTGCACTGTCTTGGCTGTCGAAATTGCATACATTTTACATTTTCACGAGATAAAGTTGATCCAAAAATTAAAGTTTATGACATTTGGATAAAGTTTTTGATATTTTACATTTTACATTTTCACGAGATAAAGTTTATGATAAAGTTGATCCAAAAATTAAAGTTTTTCATTTTCACGAGATAAATAATTTTCATGTTGAGATCTTTGACAATTTAGGCCATATTAATTACACTTTCTGCCATGCCAAAATATGGTCTCAAATGACGAAGGGAGTGATCATATTTATTGCATAGTTTATGACAATGTGCCTAAACTGGGCACTTAGGTTCCAACCTTTTTGTACAAAAAATAATTTCCATTTTCTAAGTGTAAAAAATCGATATGTTTGTGAAGCGGGTACAAAAATAGGGTGCAAAATGGCACCACCCCGTTCACATAAAGTAGACCATTTTTTGTCAAATCCCCAAGTTTTGTAGATTTTCTACATTCCTAGCGATTTTTGCACATTTAAATGACTTTATATTGATTTCATGAAAGTAATTAAAATTTTAACTGCAAGTGTGTGATAGCTCTATCCTAAGAATTAGCAAAAAATATTTTTGTGTAAACAAATAGTCATTATATGGAAGAACCCTTAGAGTTTTTAGAGATTCAACCCCTTGCCATGAATAGCCATGCTGCCATTTTGACTCCGCTTTGGAAACAAATAAAAGTAAAAAAGACTACAAGTTCAAAAAAAAAATGCAATCCTTTCGCATGGAGTCATGTTATGTGACCTAGTTACAAGAGAAAAAATACCAATGTTTTAATATGAATGTTTTTTTTAAATAAATTCCTTCACAAGACAGGCTATCATGTGAGAACATTCATGGCTTTCAAGTCAAAAGACCAAGGTGATGATCATATTCAGTGCATAGTTTATGATAATGTGCCCAAATTACACACAAAGGTGCATCTTGCACTTAGAAACAATGTTGCCAAATGGAGTTTTCAACTTTTTTGTATGAAAACCCCATTTTTCATTTTATTAGTGTAAAAAATGGGTATTTTTTGTGAAGCAAGTACAAAAAACAAGGTGCAAAATGGCACCACTCCAATTTTCTCAGTAAGTAAACCATATTCTATGCACAATTCCCGAGTTTCATGGATTATCTAGATTTATAGCTACTTTCTCACATTTAAATTATTTTATGAAAATTTCTTGAAAGTAATTCAAATTTGAACTCCAAATGTCTTATAGCTCTGTCGTAAAAATTAGCAAAAAATATTTTTAGGTACACTAGTAGTCATTATATAGAAGAACCATTTACATTTTTTTAGAAATTCAAGCCCTTGCCATAAATAGCCATGCCGGCCATCTTGACCCTGTTTTAAAAAAGAAATAAAAACAATACAAGCTCAAAAGATGTAATCCTTTTGCATGGAGTCCTTTTGTGTGTACTAGTTGCAAGGAAAAATATCAAACTTCCAAAATCATAAATTTGAAGAAGAAAAATCCTTCAGAAGGGCTATCATGTATGAACACTCTTGGATTTCAAGTCAAATGACCAAGGTAATGGTCATATCTAGCGCATAGTTTATGATAATGTGCCCAAGTTGGACACAAAGGTGCATCTTGCACTTACATACAATGTTGCCAAATAGAGTTTCAAGTGTTTTATAAAAAAATCGTTTTCATTTTCGAAGTGTCAAAATTGACAATTTTGTGTGAAGCAAGTACAAAAAACAGGGTGCAAAATGGTCATGGAGGCAGCAAGGTTGATGAAAAAGCCTTCGGCAGTATATTCGCCATCCGTGGAGTGCCGAAACAGGCCTCCAGATTGGATCTTCTCATAACAGTAATTTGCAGCAGTGGAAAAAATCGTAGAAAATTGGTACCGAGGGTTTAGGAAATTCTGGAATTTATAGGCAGAAGAATGGCGGTAAGGTGGTGCTTGTCGGCCCTAAGTGGCCATGGGGTGCGCTCTAAGCCCTGGGCTGGCGCACCACGAGGGCGTGTTGGGGACCCACATGATCCTCTCGCTTCCCTCCAGTGCTTTCTGGAACATTTGTTGCCCGAAAATATCACCTTAATTTTTCAGGATATTTTGGCCTCAATAGATATTGATTTTCTAAAAAGTCAAAAATATCCAAGACGCCCTCGTGGTCCGTGCCCTCCCCCGAGAGCAGAATTGGGTGGTCCGTGCTAGTGGTCGGACTGCCACCGAAGGAGGAGAAGGCGGACAGTGACGACAAGGACATTTCCAACAATGAGCAGATGTGGCTAGATCCTTACTGCGTCTTCGACCGGTACTTCCTCAAGAAGGATGGCAAGGGTGCCGGGAAGGGCAAGGACGGTCGTGGATGAACTCCACCATAGCCAAACATGCCAAATTTTGGTAGTCCGATGCCATGTTTAGTTAGTAGTGATGGAGTACTCTGACGATGTGTGTGCATCGACGTAGTTGCATGAGTTTGTATTGATTTCAGATATGATAATTGAAGTGTCAGGATATGGATTACATTATTTGAAGGGTGCCCAGCCAGTGCTCGCGGCCGTGCCGAAGCGTGCCTGCAGGCGTTTGAGGGGCCAGATCTACAACGTATCTATAAAAAAAAATATCGTTCCATGCTATTATATTATCCATCTTGGATGTTTTATATGCATTATTACGCTATTTTATATCATTTTTTGGGACTAACCTATTAACCTAGTGCCCAGTGCCAGTTGCTGTTTTTTTGTTTTTGTCTTTTACAGAAAATCAATACCAAACGGAAGGAAACATTTTGACGATTTTTCTTGGACAAGAAAGACATCCACGAAGCTTCGGGAGGAGGCCAGAAGAGCTACAGGTGGGCCAAAAGCTCACTAGGCGC
Source organism: Triticum urartu (assembly GCF_056163025.1). Classification (NCBI taxonomy): domain Eukaryota; kingdom Viridiplantae; phylum Streptophyta; class Magnoliopsida; order Poales; family Poaceae; genus Triticum; species Triticum urartu. The sequence goes on along the minus strand of NC_141879.1, from coordinate 33,834,642 downwards.
CCTAGGGGGGCCTGCAAGCTTGTGGCCCCCCGTAGCCCCTCTAACCCGAATCTTAGCTCCATAAATACCAAAATATTCCCCGTATACCATGGGCACACCAAAAATACTTTTTTCCGCCACTGCAAGTTTTTGTCCTCGTGAGATCCCATCTTGGGCCCTTTTCCGGTACTCTGCCCGAGGGGGATTAGATCACGGAGGGCCTCTACATGAACCTTGCTGCCCTTCCGATGACGTGTGAGTAGTTTGCCACAGAGCTACGAGTCCATAGCTAGTAGCTAGATGACTTCTTCTATCTCTTTGATCTTCAATACAATGTTCTCCTCGATGTTCTTAGAGATCTATTCGATGTCATCTTCTTTTGCGGTGTGTTTATTGAGATCTAATAAATTGTGAGTTTATGATCAGATTATCTATGAATATTATTTGAGTCTTCTCTGAACTCTTTTATGCATGATTAAGATAGCTTTGTTTTTCTCTCCGATCTATGAAGTTGGTTTGGCCAACTAGATTGATTTTACATGCAATGGGAGAGGTGTTTGTGATGGATTTAATCTTGCGGTGTCCTCACCTAGTGACAGAAGGGGTAACGAGACACATATTTGTATTGTTGCCATTAAGAATAAAAATATGGGGGGTTTCCATATTGATTGGATATATCCATCAAAATCATGTCATCTTGCTTAAGGCGTTATTCGGTTCTTGTTAACTTAATACACTAGATGCATGCTGGATTGCGGTCGATCTGTGGAGTAATAGTAGTAGATGCAGACTGGAGTCGGTCTACTTGTCACGGACGTGATGCCTATATTCATGATAATTGCCGTAGATATCGTCATGATTATTTGTTTTTCTATCAATTGCTCAACAGTAATTTATTTACCCACCATATTCTTTCTTTTAAGAGAGAAGCCTCCAGTGAAAAGTTTGGGCCCCGGGTCTATTCTTATCTTATTATTTTCAGATCTATAAAACCAAAAACCGATTAATACCTTCCTGCAATTTATTTACCTTTATTTTATTTTGCATTTTTATTTATCTTTTATACCTATCTCTATCAGATCTCATCCTTCCAAGTAACCGTGAATGGATTGACAACCCCTTTTATCGCGTTGGGTGCAAGTATTTGTTTGTCTGTGCAGGTGCTATCATGGAAAACACGGTTTCATGGATCATTGTTATCTCATATAGTCTTTGCTCCTCATAGATACTAACACTTGTCACCTGGAGGTCATAGATTCCCTAGATAACCCGGTGTCAATACAAAATAAGACTTACACATCCTTCTATAACATGATGTTGTCCTTGTACTTGCGTATGAACGGGTACAAGTCCACGGAGATGTCACGTCTGTTGTTCTGCTTCGTTGGAGAACTCTAGTTTGCATCCATGGCATAGTTGAGCTACTTTAGTTTGGACTTGTTTTGAATTGTGGCACGCCAATGGCTTCATCTCATGGGATTTTACAGGGAGATTTTCTTCATCCGCACATCCTTTACTAATTAGTATATTATACTTGATTATATTGTATTACCCCTATTTATGTCTTATATTTGTTTACAAAGTGGGATTACTTGCAACCACGTAAAAATATGCACCATTAGATACATATATGGGTTGTGCTACAAGTTTGTATGTATGATATCGTGGTTTATTAGTGGAATACTATCGTAGAGAAGATACAACACAGACACATATGTGAAGAGGACACCGTCGAGGTTGTGTGTTGGCGTCATTGTCATCAGTTGTCCACAAGCAAGCAACTCTGACTTTGCCGCCGAAAAAGCACACACCGCAAGAGCCGTGAGTTGCACACAAATATCCAAGCCATGCAATCAACCACACGCCAGCGGTAGGGCAACAATGAATCTGCAAGTCTAACGTCGTGCTGGATCACCGAGTTGGGCCACCAGCCTCTTAGCATCGTTTCCATATGGACCTGGCTCATAGAGCGCCAAATCGTTGCCAGGAAAAATGCCCCTGAAACATATCGCATGAGCAATGATGACATAGCTGCTCAGGAGAAAACCGAAGGAGCCTAGCTACGCAGTCATCATTCGATTCGGTGAAACAAGGATATGAGGTTTCCCAAGCAGCCTAGAGCATGTGAAAAGGAGAGGAGCACAACACCACAATGATGCTTTCAAGAAGGTAAGGACGTCCGCAGGCATCGTCGTTGCCAACTCTGACCATTGCCAGGAACGTACAAGGCATTTGCGCGGCACTGCTCGCACTTCCCCGCACCGGATCCAGTTGGTCCACTAGATCCTCCCCACACCACTCACCACCATCCAAAATCATTCCCACCAGGCCCATGATGGAGTAAAGACTATTAGCTTACCAAAGAGTAAGTCATTAAAAAGATGAGTTAGTTGAGGCGGTTTTAAGAAAATTTGATGCGAAAAAAACCAAATAAGAAGGAAAAAAATCAAAATAAGGAGGAGGCATAGGGAGGTTGGACTAAGGACAAAACCAACTAAGAATGAAAAAATCAAAATAAGGAGGAGGCATAGGGAGGTTGCACTAAGGACACACTTAAGACTGAACATTGGGTTCTTTATAAATAGTAGAGATGATAATAAGTTAATAGAAAATTTGGACAGTTGAGGGATTTTTGGGCAAAATTAGTGGGGGGAAATCAAGGATGGGAGAGAGATAAACAAAAACAGGCACGAGGAAGTAGAAAGGATGAACGAAGGACAAACGTAATAAAGAACCTTCATTCTTTTTAGATAGTAATTATAGAGATAGATGAAATAATAAGTACACAATTACTTTCTTCATATATGAAATGTTACCAAAAACTTTGAAAGTATTACCTTAGAATTTTCTTCAAACATTTCGTGATGTAAACGTTGACTTCTATATGATTATCATCTCTTGATTAGCATTAGTTTGTTCATCCACAATGATCTCCTCTGTGATACTAGGAACTCATCTAATCATTTTCTCATGTCTTTTTCTCACCACTGGATATAGTAGTTCTGTAATTTAAAAGATACAAGTAGTAACTAAAAACTTCACTCGCAAAAAAAAAAGTAATTAAAAACTTAACACAGAGGTCTTATGGTAAAATTATAGGGCAAAGATAAAACAAAATCACTAAGACATAAGCTATCTTATTTGAAATCAGAGATGATGTGTATGGCAAGCACCGAGATAGCATGTGCGCGGTGGGCATTTTGCGTTGGCTGGTGGCCGAAGGCCTGCGCTCGGTGGCTCAGGTGACTTTACAAATCGCGATTAGTGGAGATAGAGACGAGGTCCCCAAGGCAATCCATACCTAAACCTAGATCCATCGGATGGATAGATAGTATACTCATACGGTTAGGCTGCCAAAGCACGTACTTTGATGGTTCCACTAAGCCCACTAGTAGAGTGACCGTGTGTTGCCACGGGCTTCTGAAATAGTTTGTTAAAGTCGTATAAAGATAATGCATGCTGAATATCGCGGGTAGAGACAATATAACATGATCACAATTGCATAATAATTGAAGTCCAATTCACTTGTAATGTAAACTCATAACAATATATCAAATTGAGAACCTATACGTATAAAGTAATGATCCAAATAAAAATATGTTACGGAATATTGAGATCTACTTGATGCGCTTAAGAAATTCTCGCACAATATCAGGCAAGTTGTCTTTAGCTTCATTCGCATGATATTTGAGCAAGTATAATAAAAACCGCTTCCTCAACTCATACCCATCCTGCAAAAGCAATATACGTAGTTAGCACGAATACTTCACATGGAAGATTTAAAAACATGTGTAACGCACAATACTCACCGCACAAACCGGCTGCGCAAGGTCTTTACCATTCCACGAGAGCATAAAATGAAAGACATAAAAGCCTAACAAATCACTGCAATTTACTAAATTGTTATTGTATTAAATATGGTGATAATAAAATTAAAGTGTGTATAATAAATTTATTACCCGTCTACGCTCGTTGGAATACCATTAGGAAATAAACGTTGCCATTTTGATATGTCAGAATGCCATCCTGGTTGCTTTATTTCGAGTGCTTCTTTGAATTCCCTCGCAAAATTTTTAATTTCACTAAGTGCCTCAAAATTTTCATCTCCGGCATTTGTATTGTACGAATAGGGTCCAGAATAGATACACGACATGCCTCGGACATCTAGTAGAATGCCCGTGCGTTGCTACGGGCTACAGCGTATATAAATGCATCAAATAAATGATTAAGATATTTAACAAGCTCGAAGCTCATTTCTTCTTCCTACGTTTGGGCGTGTTCGAACATCAAATGGGCGCCAGTGGGCTCCTCAAAACTCTATAGTGTGGATAGTTCAGGCTTCCTCAAATCAAGCTGCACATCAAGATGCCTGTAACACCCTCGATGCGACTATAGCTCCCACGTGTCGAGGCACGACTTAGAGACATAATCGCATTGAAGGCATATGTCGCAAGTTAGGCAATCTTCACAACATCCCATGTAATATAAATCATAAAGGGGAGATAACATAGTTGGCTTACACTCGCCACGTCAATCAAGTACATAAATAACATTACATCAACCAAACACTCATGGCCCGACTACGGCGCCAAAATAAAAGATAACCCAACAAGCGACACGGTCCCAATCACCCCCAACTGGGCACCACTACTGATCATCAGGAAAAGAAACATAGTAACGTTGAGAGTCTTCGTCGAACTCCCACTTGAGCTCAAACGCATCTCCTGGAGCGGAATCATCAGGCCCTGCATCTGGTATAATAGTAATCTGTGAGCCACAGGGACTCAGCAATCTCGCACCCTCGCAATCAAGACTATTTAAGCTTATAGGTAGGGCAAGGTAAATATGAGGAGCTGCAGCAAGTGACTAGAAAGTATGGTGGCTAACCTATTCGCAAAAGAGAGAGAGAAGAGAAGGCAAAGCACGAGCGAGAAACTAGAGGACAACCTGCGCAAACATTACTCCAACACCGTGTCCACTTCCCGGACTCCGCCGAGAAGAGGCCATCACGGTAACACACTCAGTTGATTCATTTTAATTAAGTTAAGGTTCAAGTTATCTACAACCGGACATTAACAAATTCCCATCTTCCCATAACCACGGGCACGGCTTTCGAAAGTTCAAATCCCTGCAGGGGAGTCCCAACTTAGCCCATGACAAGCTCTCGCGGTCAACGAAGGAATAGACCTCCTCCCAAGACGTTCCGATCAGACTCGGTATCTGGGTTCTTCAAGACACTTCGACAGGTTAAAGCAAGACCAGCAACACCGCCCGAATGTGCCGACAAATCCCGATAGGAGCTGCACATATCTCTTTCTCAAGGCACACTCAGATTGTCCAAACTTCCTGTAGGCCAGCCCAGAGTTGCCCCTGGTAGCCACCGGCGGCTGACGAGTTGGACCAACACTCAGAGGAGCACTGGCCCGGGGGGGTTAAAATAAGATGACCCTTGAGTCTGCAGAACCCAAGGGAAAGAAAAGGCTAGGTGGCAAATGGTAAAACCAATGTTGGGCATTGCTGGAAAAGCTTTAATCAAGGCGAACTATCAAGGGGTTCCCATTATAACCCAACCGTGTAAGGAACGCAAAATCCGGGAACATAACACCGATATGACGGAAACTAGGGCGGCAAGAGTGGAACAAAACACTAGGTGAGAGGCCGAGCCTTCCACCCTTTACCAAGTATATAGATGCATTAAGATAACATGGCAATATAATGATATCCCAACAAGTTAATTAATGCTCCAACAAGGAACGGCCTTCGATCTTCACCTGCAACTAGCAACGCTATAAGAGGGGCTGAGCAAAGCGGTAACATAGCCAATCAACGGTTTGCTAGGACATGGTGGGTTAGAGGTTTGACATGGCAATTTGGGAGGCTTGAAAGCAAGTGGTAGGAATCGTAGCATTGGCATAGCAAAAGAGCGAGCAAATCTAGCATAGCAAAGATAGTAGTGATTTCGAGGGTATGATCATCTTGCCTGCACAGTTGTCAGAATTGACTGGATCCTCGAAAGCAAACTCAACGGGCTCCTCGTTAGCGAACTCGTCTCCCGGCTCTACCCAAACAAGACAAACAAGCAACAAGGATACAATCAACCTCGTGCAAGGAACAAACAATATGATGCAATGATGATATGCTATGCGGGATGCGATGCGGGATGCAAAATGCAAGATATGACAGAAAATGCATGAACCTGGCCTCAACTTGAAAATCCAAGTGTGCCACTGGAAAGATGAGATGAAATCTCTTGAAAACGATATAAAGAACGCCGGAATCGGAGTTACGGTTTGGAAATGGCAAGCGATTCAAAAATGACACCGGTCTGCGATTTACAGCAAATAGCCCTCTAAATGCAATGAGATGAACATGCTACAGCACCCAAACATGACAACAAAATACATGGCAGGGATGCATTCAAGATGCTTAACAAAAGTCTAGCACTGAGCTATGGCCAAATCATCCATTAACAGGTTCAAACAAGTATGGAAAAAAGGCATATGGCAAACAGATCTCAGACTTAGTGAAATCAACACTTGTCTGGAATTTCAGATCAGGTAGCTCTCTTTGGAGCAACAAAACTACATGATACAGGACCTGAACATGGCAAAGTAAAGCATGGCATGGAGCTACTCAAAGAACTTAACAAAAGTCCCTTAGTGACCTTGAGCCAAAAGGGATCAGAAAATACAATTGCAAGCATGTGAACATAGCAAAAACATAATCAGATCAGACATAGTGAAAACTGGAGCATGCTGAAATATAACTCAAGTAGGCATATTTACAAGCTCGATGCACTCACTACAGAGCAAGTCATGGCAAGAGAAGCATACATCCATCAAGAAGGCACAAAATTCAAGCTAGATATGGCAAGAACAATAGCATAGCATGCACGGATCAACTACAACATCATCGGCAAAATTGCAAACAAGTTGACAATCTGCCCAGATTCACAAAGTAGCAAAAGTAGAGCTCGATTGACTCAAGCTAGGGTGCTCCATAATTGCAAACAAAGACATGGATGGATAAAGCACTACAAGATTAACAAAACATCCTTACTTATCATCCTCAAAAGAGGCACGGATCACTAGGAAATAACATGAACATATGGCAACATGAGATAAACTGCTCAAGGACTTAGTGGAAATGCTAAGTCCCTGAAAACAGAATTACTAAGTGCACCACTTTGCAAGCTTGCACTAGTCACCACACACATCACAAAAATACATGGGTTGCACCTCTGGAAAGATCACAAAACCCTTAACAAAACATATGTAGAGCATCAGGGCATAACATGCACACAATAATCATGGCAAAAATGACAAAAACCTAAATGGAGCAGCAGATCTGACAATTATCTCAAGTAGCCCTCTTCTAACAGAATTTCGGGCATCAAGATGAACTAAAATGAAAATGATGCAATGGAATGAAATGATGTATTCTCTGAGATGAACATTTTGATATGCTATATGCATGAATCGGAGCTACGGATGCAAAGTTACGGAGCTATGAACATGAGCACATGGATCTGCAATTTCGGGACTTAGACGAAAAAAATCACCCCGAGATCTAGGGTTTGACCCGGCGCGGAAATCGAGGCGGGATCCGGCGAGGACGGCGGCTGCTCCGGCGAGCTTCGAAGAGGCGGCGGGGAGGAGAAAAGGAGGCGAGGCCGGTGGCCGGGCCGGGCGGCGGCGCGCGCGGGTGGTGCGGCGCGGCGCGGTGGCGGCGGCTGGTGGTGGCGGCGCGGCACGGTGGCGGCGCCGGCGGCTGCGGCTCGGAGGAGGAGGCGGCGCGCGGCGGCGGGGAGCAGGGAGGCGCGGGGCGGCGGATGGGCCCGCGGGGGCCGGGGACGGGCCTCCCGGGCCGGCGGCGGGACACGTGGCAGCGTGGGAGTGGGCGCGGGCGGCGGAGCGGACGCGTCCGGCCGGCGCGGATCTGGGATTTAGGGTTTGAGGACGAGGGGGATCCGGAATTTCGGAGGAGGGGCTAGTTTTATAGGTAGAGGGAGCTAGGAGAGTCCAAATGAGGTGCGGTTTTCGGCCATGCGATCATGATCGAACGCTCTAGATGATGGAGCAGAGTTAGGTGGGTTTTGGGCCAAATTGGAGGGGTGTTGGGCTGCAACACACACGAGGCCTTTTCGGTCCCTCGGTTAACCGTTGGAGTATCAAACAAAGTCCAAATGATACGAAACTTGACAGGCGGTCTACCGGTAGTAAACCAAGACCTCTTGGCAAGTCTCGGTCCAATTCGGAAATGTTTAATCCCCACACACGAAAGAAAGCTAGAAATGGCCACCGGAGGAGAACAAAGCGCCGGAATGAAAAACGGACAACGGGGAAAAAGCTTGAATGCAAGAGATGAACACGTATGCAAGTGCAATGCACATGATGACATGATATGAGATGCATGACAACGACCACAACACACGGAGACAAAAAACCCGAACCCAAGAAAATAAAATAACTTAACGCCGGAAACGGCAAGAGTTGGAGTACAAATTGGGAAAGTTACATCCGGGGTGTTACAACACTCCACCACTACGAAAGGATCTCGTCCCGAGATCTAGGACTAAAAGAACGCCGGGTATTCAGAACGGAGGTGATCCTTGCGTTCCCAGGTAGCTTCACGGTCGGAATGGTGTGACCACTTGACTTTGAGAAATTTGATTGACTTGTTGCGAGTCTTGCGTTCAGTCTCTTCAAGGATAGCAACTGGGTGCTCACGATAAGAGAGATCTTCTTGGAGCTCAATGTCCTCGAAGTTGATGGTGCGGTCAGGAGTCTTGAAGCACTTTCGGAGCTGAGAGACATGGAACACGTCATGAACATTTGCAAAGTTTGAAGGAAGCTCGAGTTGATAGGCGAGGTCGCCTCTCTTGCTGACAATCTTGAAAGGTCCCACGTATCTAGGGGCAAGCTTCCCTTTGATACCGAAGTGACGAGTACCTTTCATAGGAGAGACGCGGAGGTAAACATGATCTCCGATCCCGAAAGCCAAATCACGGTGCTTACTATCATAGTAGCTCTTCTGACGGGATTGGGCTGCTTTGAGGTTATCACGAATGACTTTGAACATTTCCTCTACCTCTGTGATTAAGTCATTACCCAAAAGCTGACGTTCACCGGTTTCAGACCAGTTGAGAGGGGTACGGCACTTCCTTCCATACAGAATTTCAAATGGGGCCTTGCCCGAACTTGCTTGAAAACTGTTGTTGTAGGAGAATTCAGCATAAGGAAGACAATCCTCCCACTTCATGCCGAAGGAGATCACACAAGCCCTGAGCATATCTTCAAGAATCTGGTTGACGCGCTCGACTTGACCGCTAGTTTGAGGATGGAAAGCTGTGCTGAAGCGGATGTTGGTGCCCATGGCCTTCTGAAAAGAATCCCAAAACTTCGATGTAAAGATGTTGCCACGGTCTGAAGAGATCACTTGTGGAATACCGTGCAGAGAGACACTACGAGAGATATAGAGTTCCGCCAATTGAGCTGCAGTGATCGACTCTTTGATAGGCAGAAAGTGAGCCACTTTAGACAGTTTGTCGATGGCAAAGAATATAGCATCATTGCCACGCTTGGACTTTGGAAACCCAGTCACGAAGTCCATTTCAATGTGGTCAAACTTCCATTCTGGAATGGCAAGAGGTTGGAGGAGACCTGCTGGCCTTTGGTGTTTTGCCTTCACTCTTCTGCAGACATCACATTCATTCACGAATTGAGCAATTTCGCGCTTCATTCGATTCCACCAATAAGCTTTCTTAAGGTCCTGATACATCTTTGTGCTCCCAGGGTGAATGGAGAGGAGAGAATTATGAGCCTCGTTCATGATCACCTTACGGAGGTCACCTTTGGGTACAACAATACGATCCTCGAAGAAGAGAGTGTCCTTGTCATCAAGGCGGTAGCACTTGTACTTGGACTGACTCTTGGCAATCCCAATCTTCACCTTTTTCACCATAGCATCAAGAAGCTGAGCTTGGCGAATCTGGTCTTCCAAGGTAGGAGAGACTAGAAGGTTGGCGAGGAAACCTTGAGGAACAACTTGCAGATTAAGTTTGCGGAAAGCTTCACAAAGCTCGGGTTGATAAGGCTTGAGAATCAGACTGTTGCAGTAGGCCTTTCTGCTCAATGCGTCAGCAATCACATTGGCCTTGCCTGGAGTATACTCGATACTCGGATTATACTCTTGAATCATTTCGACCCATCGAGTTTGCCTGAGGTTGAGATTAGGCTGAGTGAAGATGTACTTGAGACTCTTGTGATCAGTGAAAATGTCCACTTTTCTTCCCAATAGAAGATGTCTCCAAGTCAAAAGAGCATGCACAACTGTCGCCAACTCGAGATCATGAGTGGGGTAGTTCTTCTCATTAGACTTCAATTGGCGAGAGGTATAAGCAACAACTTTCTTCTCTTGCATCAATACTGAGCCAAGACCTTGGAGAGAGGCATCACAAAAGACCTCGTACGGCTTGGATTCATCAGGCGGAGTGAGAACTGGAGCAGTGATCAATTTCTCTTTCAAAGTGTTGAAAGCAATGTCACACTCCGGAGACCAAACGTACTTGACGTGCTTCTGAAGAAGATTTGAGAGAGGCTTCGCGATCTTAGAAAAGTTTTCAATGAATCTTCGGCAATAGCTTGCGAGACCGAGGAAACTACGGAGTTGCTTCACGTTCTGAGGAGGTTCCCAATTCACAATTGCAGACACCTTCTCAGGATTCACGGCAATGCCCTTGGCAGAGATGATATGACCAAGATAAAGAACCTCATCGAGCCAAAATTCACACTTGGAGAACTTGGCGTAGAACTGATGTTCTCTGAGCTTATCAAGAACCAAACGCAGGTGCTTGGCATGATCTTCCTTGTTCTTGGAGAAAACCAGAATGTCATCGAGATAGACCAAAACGAAGTCATTGGTGTAGGCGTTGAAGATGAAGTTCATCATGCGAGAGAACGTCGGAGGAGCGTTGACGAGACCAAAAGACATGACAGTGTATTCATAAGAACCAAAGCTTGTCCTGAAAGCCGTCTTGGGAATATCTTGCTCACGGATTCGAATCTGATGATAACCCATACGGAGATCAAGCTTGGAGAATACTTGGGCACCTTTGAGTTGTTTGAACAGCTCATTGATGTTGGGAAGTGGATATTTGTTCTTGATGGTCTTCTTGTTCATTGGACGGTAATCAACACAAAGTCGGTCCGTTCCATCCTTCTTCTTCACAAAAAGAACACCACAACCCCACGGAGAAGAACTAGGCCGGATAAGACCCATTTTCTCTTGAATATCGAGTTGTTTCTTCAGCTCCTTCAACTCTTCAGGTCCGAGCTTGTAAGGACGCTTGCACACAGGTTCCGTGTCGGGCTCAAGATCAATAACGAATTCAACTGGCCGTTGCGGAGGCATTCCTAGAAGCTCTTCTGGAAAGACGTCTTGATATTCGCAAACGACTGGAATTTGCGAGATAGCATCCAATTCACCCTTCTCATTGAGAGAAAACAGGCGGATGGTATTATCCCGAGCGGCAAAGACAATTACATCCTCAGACGAATGAGTCAATTGAATCTGCCTGGCAGCACAATCAAGATGTGCCTTGTGCTTAGAAAGCCAATCCATTCCGAGAATAAGATCAATATCCGAGTTGCCAAGAACCAATGGGGAAGAAAGGAACTTGTAGTCACCCATCGAGATAGAAATATCCGGAATCTCGTGGTTAGCGAGCAAACATCTACCCAGAGAGACAACTGCTAACGGTTTATGCATAACTTGGGAAGTCAACTCATGCTTAGATGCAAAAGGTTTCGAGATGAAACAATGAGATGCACCAGTGTCAAAAAGAACTTTTGCAGGAACATCGTTAATAGGAAGGTTACCCATGATCACATCTGACGAGTCCTCTGCCTGGGCTGCATTCATCAAATTGACCTTGGCATGCTTGGGGTTATGCTTGACCACAGCTGTACTTGCCGATCTGACAGGAGGAGGAGGAAGACGCCTCTGGTTGAGACATTTGTTGGCATAGTGACCCTTCTGTTGGCACTTGTTGCACGTGACCTCTGAAAGCGGACGGTGATACGGAGCACTCGATCTTGGAGCCTGAGACGAAGTCTTGTTCAGAAAGCCAGGGTTGGGTGGGTGGGAAGAACCACTGCCACCTTTGCTCTTCTGCTGATACGGCTGACGGAACGGAGGAGGAGGAAGCCAATACTTCTGCTGCTTGGCCACTTGAGTAGAGGAAGGAGGAGTAACATCTCTGACTCGCTTCTTGGAAGCATCACACCTCAACTGAGCAGCCTCTTGCTTCAGTGCCATGTTGTAGAACTCATCGTATCTCAAGGGCTCGAAGAGAACAAGAGCTAGCTGAATTTCTTCTCTGAGACCACCCCTGAACTGATATATCATGCTCTTCTCATTAGGGACGTCCTGCTTGGCAAAGCGGGCGAGCTTCTAGAACAACTTGTTGTGGTCATAGACAGACAAAGAGCCTTGCTTCAGATTGCGGAATTCCTCACGCTTGCTTTCAACCACGCTCTGAGGGATATGATGAGCTCGGAAATCTCGACGGAAATCATCCCAAGTGATAACACGTCCACCTCTGGAGTCCTTGTACTGCTGGAACCATTCTGCAGCTTGATCTTTGTATTGGAAGGAAGCGAACTTAACAAAGTCCTCAGGCCTGACGTTACTGCACTCGAAATGCTTGCACAGATCCACAAGCCAATCGTCAGCATCGGTTGCCTCAACACAATTGCTGAAAGTCTTTGGCCCGTTAGCAAGGAACTGGTTGAGTGAAGCAAAGTGATTCTGATTGCTGCCTTGATTCCCTTGGTTGCCTTGATTGCGCTCTTGGAGAATTTGCATGATCAACTGTGTGTTTGCATTGGTTGCGGCCATCACAGCTTTCCATGCCTCCGGAGGAGGGGGAGGTGGTGGCGGATTAGGATTCGGAGTCGTGTGCGTTGGAGGAGCCATCCTGAAGAGGTTGACACCCATTAGCACATTGATAGACAAATATTGAAGTTGAATCCAACGGAATGAAAATTGCAACATATAGTCTTCACATCCGAACAAAATGAACGAATGCATTCCTCTTGAAATGGTCACATATCCCTAAATTGAGAAGCCACTTAGAATTAAGGTAGAGAAATAAATCAACAAGGTACGGATCAAGAACGAATAATCGGTAAGAAATCCCAATCTCAAACCAATATCCGTGGAAGAAGAACTAGAGCTACTAGAATTCCCACCTATGAAACTCCCGAACCTTTCCGGTTATGCAATCAGGTGTTGGGGATACAGGGGAAGCATAATATCTCACCCACACTAGCAAATCCTACATCCAGCTGTATCCATCCTTCAACACATAACCAAGAAACCTTCGGAAACCATCTACCTCAACCTTCGAAAAGCATCCGTTATACAAGTTATGGCGATACTCCCGAACTCCCGCCCCAGTACTGGGTGGCGTCGAGGTTATCTCACCAACGAACTGCATAAAAGATATTTTCGATGTCGGCGTACTAAACTCAGGTATTCCAGAACTGCAACGATAAAATTATGATGACAACACCTCAGAGCTCAACTCCCCGGGACACTTCCACGAAACCCCTGACAGGAGGCACCAAGACAATGTTCTCATCATAAAACCATCAGAACGATTCCAAGATACCCGCGTGATCCTAAATTTTTTTTAGTGAAATTCGAGAAGAGAAGAGTTAAAACTCTACGTCAGGATGCCTTACCAGAGCGATGAGGAGACTGGGAAGTAAAAAGAATTCCTAAACTCCCCGATATATAATTCCTAAATGACTCAAAACATTTTTCTAGACGCAACTCGGCCGCTAATAACGATCAAGCAATGGGGCTCCTAAGGTCGGGGAAGGCTTTGATTACCAACTTGTAACACCCTTGATGCGACTATAGCTCCCACGTGTCGAGGCACGACTTACAGGCATAATCGCATTGAAGGCATATGTCGCAAGTTAGCCAATCTTCACAACATCCCATGTAATATAAATCATAAAGGGGAGACAACGTAGTTGGCTTACACTCGCCACGTCAATCAAGTACATAAATAACATTACATCAACCAAACACTCATGGCCCGACTACGGCGCCAAAATAAAAGATAACCCAACAAGAGACACGGTCCCAATCACCCCCAACTGGGCACCACTACTGATCATCAGGAAAAGAAACATAGTAACGTTGAGAGTCTTCGTCAAACTCCCACTTGAGCTCAAACGCGTCTCCTGGAGCAGAATCATCAGGCCCTGCATCTGGTATAATAGTAATCTGTGAGCCACAGGGACTCAGCAATCTCGCACCCTCGCGATCAAGACTATTTAAGCTTATAGGTAGGGCAAGGTAAATATGTGGAGCTACAGCAAGCGACTACCAAGTATGGTGGCTAACCTATTCGCAAAAGAGAGCGAGAAGAGGAGGAAAAGCACGAGCGAGAAACTAGAGGACAACATGCGCAAACATTACTCCAACACCGTGTCCACTTCCCGGACTCCGCCGAGAAGAGGCCATCACGGTAACACACTCAGTTGATTCATTTTAATTAAGTTAAGGTTCAAGTTATCTACAACCGGACATTAACAAATTCCCATCTGCCCATAACCGCGGGCACGGCTTTCGAAAGTTCAAATCCCTGCAGGGGAGTCCCAACTTAGCCCATGACAAGCTCTCATGGTCAACAGAGGAATAGACCTCCTCCCAAGACGTTCCGATCAGACTCGGTATCTGGGTTCTTCAAGACACTTCGACAGGTTAAAATAAGACCAGCAACACCGCCCGAATGTGCCGACAAATCCCGATAGGAGCTGCACATATCTCTTTCTCAGGGCACACTCAGATTGTCCAAACTCCCGGTAGGCCAGCCCAGAGTTGCCCCTGGTAGCCACCGGCGGCTGACGAGTTGGACCAACACTCAGAGGAGCACTGGCCCGGGGGGGTTAAAATAAGATGACCCTTGAGTCTGCAGAACCCAAGGGAAAGAAACGGCTAGGTGGCAAATGGTAAAAGCAATGTTGGGCATTGCTGGAAAAGCTTTAATCAAGGTGAACTATCAAGGGGTTCCCATTATAACCCAACCGCGTAAGGAACGCAAAATCCGGGAACATAACACCGATATGACGGAAACTAAGGCGGCAAGAGTGGAACAAAACACTAGGCGAGAGGCCGAGCCTTCCACCCTTTACCAAGTATATAGATGCATTAAGATAACATGGCAATATAATGATATCCCAACTAGTTAATAAATGCTCCAACAAGGAACGGCCTTCGATCTTCACCTGCAACTAGCAACGCTATAAGAGGGGCTGAGCAAAGCGGTAACATAGCCAATCAACGGTTTGCTAGGACATGGTAGGTTAGAGGTTTGACATGGCAATTTGGGAGTCTTGAAAGGAAGTGGTAGGCATCGTAGCATTGGCATAGCAAAAGAGCGAGCAAATCTAGCATAGCAAAGATAGTAGTGATTTCAAGGGTATGATCATCTTGCCTGCACAGTTGTCAGAATTGACTGGATCCTCGAAAGCAAACTCAACGGGCTCCTCGTTAGAGAACTCGTCTCCTGGCTCTACCCAAACAAGACAAACAAGCAACAAGGATACAATCAACCACGTGCAAGGAACAAACAATATGATGCAATGATGATATGCTATGCGGGATGCGATGCGGGATGCAAAATGCAAGATATGACAGAAAATGCATGAACCTGGCCTCAACTTGAAAATCCAAGTGTGCCACTGGAAAGATGAGATGAAATCGCTTGAAAACGATATAAAGAACGCCGGAATCGGAGTTACGGTTTGGAAATGGCAAGCGATTCAAAAATGACACCGGTCTGCGATTTACAGCAAGTAGCCCTCTAAATGCAATGAGATGAACATGCTACAGCACCCAAACATGACAACAAAATACGTGGAAGGGATGCATTCAAGATGCTTAACAAAAGTCTAGCACTGAGGTACGGCCAAATCATCCATTAACAGGTTCAAACAAGCATGGCAAAAAGGCATATGGCAAACAGATCTCAGACTTAGTGAAGTCAACACTTGTCTGGAATTTCAGATCAGGTAGCTGCTTCGGAGCAACAAAACTACATGATACAGGACCTGAACATGGCAAAGTAAAGCATGGCATGGAGCTAATCAAAGATCTTAACAAAAGTCCCTTAGTGACCTTGAGCCAAAAGGGATCAGAAAATACAATTGCAAGCATGTGAACATAGCAAAAACATAATCAGATCACAGACTTAGTGAAAACTGGAGCATGCTGAAATATAACTCAAGTAGGCATGTTTACGAGCTCGATGCACTCACTACAGAGCAGGTCATGGCAAGAGAAGCATACATCCATCAAGAAGGCACAAAATGCATGCTAGACATCGCAATAACAATAGCATAGCATGCACGGATCAACTACAACATCATCGGCAAAATTGCAAACAAGTTGACAATCTGCCCAGATTCACAAAGTAGCAAAAGTAGAGCTCGATTGACTCAAGCTAGGGTGCTCCATAATTGCAAACAAAGACATGGATGCATAAAGCACTATAAGATTAACAAAACATCCTTACTTATCATCCTCAAAAGAGGCACGGATCACTAGGAAACAACAAGAACATATGGCATCATGAGATAAACAGCTCAAGGACTTAGTGGAAATGCTAAGTCCCTGAAAACAGAATTACTAAGTGCACCACTTTGCAAGCTTGCACTAGTCACCACACACATCACAAAAATACATGGGTTGCACCTCTGGAAAGATGACAAAACCCTTAACAAAACATATGTAGAGCATCAGGGCATAACATGCACACAATAATCATGGCAAAAATGACAAAAACCTAAATGGAGCAGCAGATCTGACAATTATCTCAAGTAGCCCTCTTCTAACAGCATTTCGGGCATCAAGATGAACTAAAATGAAAATGATGCAATGGAATGAAATGATGTACTCTCTGAGATGAACATTTTGATATGCTATATGCATGAATCGGAGCTACAGATGCAAAGTTACGGAGCTATGAACATGAGCACATGGATCTGCAATTTCGGGACTTAGACGAAAAAAATCACCCCGAGATCTAGGGTTTGACCCGGCGCGGAAATCGAGGCGGGATCCGGCGAGGACGGCGGCTGCTCCGGCGAGCTTCGAAGAGGCGGCGGGGAGGAGAAAAGGAGGCGAGGCCGGTGGCCGGGCCGGGCGGCGGCGGGCGGCGGCGCGCGCGGGCGGTGCGGCGCGGCGCGGTGGCGGCGGCTGGTGGTGGCGGCGCGGCGCGGTGGCGGCGCCGGCGGCTGCGGCTCGGAGGAGGAGGCGGCGCGCGGCGGCGGGGAGCAGGGAGGCGCGGGGCGGCGGATGGGCCCGCGGGGGCCGGGGACGGGCCTCCCGGGCCGGCGGCGGGACACGTGGCAGCGTGGGAGTGGGCGCGGGCGGCGGAGCGGACGCGTCCGGCCGGGGCGGACGTGTCCGGCCGGCGCGGATCTGGGATTTAGGGTTTGAGGACGAGGGGGATCCGGAATTTCGGAGGAGGGGCTAGTTTTATAGGTAGAGGGAGCTAGGAGAGTCCAAATGAGGTGCGGTTTTCGGCCACGCGATCGTGATCGAACGCTCTAGATGATGGAGCAGAGTTAGGTGGGTTTTGGGCCAAATTGGAGGGGTGTTGGGCTGCAACACACATGAGGCCTTTTCGGTCCCTCGGTTAACCGTTGGAGTATCAAACGAAGTCCAAATGATACGAAACTTGATAGGCGGTCTACCGGTAGTAAACCAAGGCCGCTTGGCAAGTCTCGGTCCAATCCGGAAATGTTTAATCCCCACGCACGAAAGAAAGCTAGAAATGGCCACCGGAGGAGAACGAAGCGCCGGAATGCAAAACGGACAACGGGGAAAAAGCTCGAATGCAAGAGATGAACACGTATGCAAGTGCAATGCATATGATGACATGATATGAGATGCATGACAACGACCACAACACACGGAGACAAAAAAGCCGAACCCGAGAAAATAAAATAACTTAACGCCGGAAACGGCAAGAGTTGGAGTACAAATTGGGAAAGTTACATCCGGGGTGTTACAATGCCCTTCACCAATCTTTTCATATAATACACTAGAACATGAGAGCGCGCGTTCCCGCGCCCGTCCATACTAAAATTCAGTTGATTAAATAAATGAACAAACAACAACTTCAACTATTTATTCAATATATGGTGCTGCATTAAAAAAGGAATTTTTTTGTAGTTCTTTCCTAATTGAAATTGAGTTGATATGCAAAATATTTTCTAATACAGCTACCAAATATGTATGAAATGAATACATTACACATAAAATCGACAAAGATATATACATCCAACTGTACCATATAAGGGCAGCTTCACCATATGGATGTTGTCTATTAGCTTGGCATCACTCTCAAACTACGTGAGGGGCACAACAATGTCCATGTGAGTGTAAGCAAGCACATCGAATAGGTCTTGTAAAATCTACACAAGAGCTAGGAGGGTGGCGTTAGTTGGGCAAAAACGTCAAACCGGTGTCGACAATGTAGTGCCTGAGGGGAGATGTAGTTTATTTGCTGTGATGACCAAGATCTCCGATATGATTTACTTGTCATTCTTCACCTTGATCATCCTGAAACATCACCAGAGGCATCAGAATGAGGATCCAACCACCATCAAACCATAGGGCCAACTTTACAGTTCAATTAGCAGTTTAGGACTGAAACAAATCAACAAGACTGGAAAGAGGAAAAAGAGCAGCATATATATAGCCATCCTAAACGACCTTCAGCACCTCTGCGGTTCCTAACAAGAAAGATGAGAAAAATAGAACAAGTTTTTTTTACAGGCAACACGTAAGAGAACTCTAGAAAAATGAACATGAAAGATGAGAGATGAGGCGCGTGATGAACAACTTGATGTTGTGGTCCTGCGTAAGCACCATACTAATGCAGTACTGAACCTTCCTGAAGTGCTTCTCTAGATTCACGGTTCCTTTGTAAAGTAGTCTGCTGCAGCCATAGTAAGAATGAAATCAAACATGAATCAATCACCATATTCGACTTCTTTTATAAACTCCTCTCAAAGAAACCTGTTAGCTGTGTCGCGCACATGTTAGCTTAACCTGTTCCCGAGTCATTCGATCAAACATGGTGAGAGTTGAGTGTGGACGGCGTCACGTACGACTGTCATGGACGTGGGGTAGAGGAACCACCAGAGGTCCACCGGCACCTTGGCGCCGTCCGCTGCTGCTGCTAGTGCAAGAGCGCGTTAAGGTCATGAACTCTCGTGTTTTTCTTTTGAGGGGTTCATGAACTCTCGTGTGGGAGAGAGGGGAAGGGGCGTTGGCAAACCCTATTTGGCGAACTGAAAAAAGAGTGGGCGCGGTAAGAACTCGAACCCGCGATCTCCTGGCTCAGGGCGAGATGCGGAAACCACCTAGGACAACACACGTCGTGTGTTTAGTTTGTCCCCTTTGCCCTTTTTGTTCTTTTTTTCTATTTCCTGTTTGTATTTTCTATTTTTCCTTTATTTTTCTGTTTCTTTTCTTTTCTTTTTCTATTTCAATTATGCACAAACTTTTTAAATTCAATGAACTTTTTCTCCAAACCGATGAACTATTTTTCGAACTTGATGAACTATTTTCAAATTTGATGTACTTTTTAAAATTTTGACGAACTTTTATTCAAATTCGATGATTTTTTCAATTTTTGCGAACATTTTACCAATTTTATGAATTTTTTTTTCAAAATTAATGAACTTTTTCTAAATTTGATAAAAAAAAGTTTCCAAATTTGATGAACTTTTTCCAAGATTGATGAATTTTTCCTTCAAATTGGTGAACTTTTTTCAGAAGCGATGAACTTATTTTTCAAACTCGATGAAATTTTTATCAAAACCGATGAACTTTTTCAATAACGATGAACGTTTTTTTGAAAACGATGAACTTTTTCAACTTTATTTCTTTATCATAAAGTTTTTTCCAAAATCGGTGAACTTTTTTAAGTTTGTGAACTTTTCTTCAGAAATGATGAACTATTTCTCAAAATCGTTGAACTTTCTTGAAGTTTTTGTCTCAAAATCGATGAACGTTTTAAATTCACAATTTTCTAAAAAATAAATAGATAAACTGAATCATAAATAAATAGCGTGAGTATTTTTTAATATTTAT
The DNA here is from genome assembly GCF_056163025.1 of Triticum urartu. Taxonomy (NCBI): domain Eukaryota; kingdom Viridiplantae; phylum Streptophyta; class Magnoliopsida; order Poales; family Poaceae; genus Triticum; species Triticum urartu. The sequence goes on along the minus strand of NC_141879.1, from coordinate 33,814,476 downwards.
TTCAAAAGTCAATGGAGTATTCCTATAGTCAACCAGTAAACCGGTCAAAATTCAATCGAACGACCAGGGTGAACAGGTCAAGCGAACGAGCGCTCGCCTTTCTACATGGGCCGTCCCCCTAGCGGGGCGCATGAGCGCCTAGTTCCTCTAAGTAGGGCTTAAGGGGCAACATAGGAGGTCCTGGTCGTGAAATAGGACATCCCTCACGCACTCCCGATTGCTCTGGCGCTCGAGCGATCTCTTCAATTGAATGCTAGCAATAGAAGTCTGCACTTATGACTAGCTTTGATCGCTCGCGGCCTATATGCGTATATCATTCTATTTTCTTATTTCGTCTGATTATTTATTTTGGACTTTTTTATTGAAAATAAATGTCAAAAATTTGAAAATCACTAATTTGATAAATTTTCATAAATTTGAGAAATGTTGACAGTTTTGGAAAAAGTTCATGATTTTGGGAAAAGTTTGTGAACTCAAACAAAGTTAATAAATTTGAAAAACAATCATGGTTTTAAAAATAGTTTTTGAATTTGAAAAAGTTCATGAATGTCAGGACCCCGATCCTAAGTCACACCGATCTAGCATGTAACACATCATATCACTTTGCGGCCTCACGCACGGTATTCCCACGGGTGCCACCTTACCTGGCCTGGGACCGTTTGCGCCTTTTGGCTCACGTATATGATAGTGTCGCTAGCATCCATATGACAGAGAACCCGGGCCGACATGGCTAGTCGTGAACCCAAAGCGGCACTAACCCATGGGGACAGGCATACATGAATCAACTTCGAGCATGTCGGTCAGCAGCGTGTGAATCCGGGCTGTAGCACTGGGCTAACAGGACTCCGGTAACCCGGGCTGTAGCAGGCTAGGCAGGACTCCGGATGTCACCGCGTGACATTTCCCCGAAGGGACAGACACAGGAACGAAGTGAAACACATGCCGGCCAGTCAAGTGTTCCGAGCAGTAGTGCTGGGCTAGCAGGACTCCGGTGAACCGGGCTGTGGCGGACTACTATCGCTCAGAAAGCACTAGACTACATTTCCCCATATGATAGGCTGCCAAGGATAAACAACTAGATTGTCGGATCCCACTCATACCAAGCATTTCAATCATACACACAATATGCCCGATATGAGTACATACAACATGGCATCACAACAAGACTCTACGACTCAAGTATTTATTCATTAGGCTCCGAGGAGCGAGATATTACAAGCATGGGTCTTATGACCCCACATTCAGAGCATACAAGTCAAAGCACATGCGGAAGCTTAACATGTCTGAGTACAGACATCTACAAATGAAAAAGGCTGAGAAGCCTGACTATCTACCAGATCCTGCCGAGGCACAAGATCGTAGCTGAGGTAACAAGCTAAACGTCGAAGTCCACGCGGAACTAACTACATCAGAACATAAATTAAGCAAACGTGAGTACAAATGTACCCGGCAAGACTTACATCAGAACTAACTACATATGCATCGGTTCATCAAATTTGGAAAAAGCTTGTCAATTTTAAAGAACAAGTTCATTGAATTTTAAAAAATTCATAAATTTCTACAAAAAATAATCTATTTGGAAAACTTACAGGCATTCAATAAGAATAAAAATAGAATCAGCAAAATAAAAAATAATGAAAGAAAACCCATTTGGAAACGCAGAAATAAAAACAGAAAAGACAATGGGCGGTCCGTTTCTAGAGAGGGAGACTGTGCGCCAAGTAGCACTAGGCCTATGACAGTCAGTCTATAAGACATGTAGGTCGCCGAATAGAGACCTGGCGCATAACCCTTTTGTGCGCATGTACTCTCTATAGGCCTATCATGCTGGTTTTAATCCTTCGGTTTTAGGAAAGTTCTTTTGTTCTTTTTCTTTTTTTTTCATGTTCCTTTCTTATTTTCGTTTTATTTCCAATTTTCTTTCTTTTCTTATTTTGCATTTTATTTTCATTTTGCGATTTTATTTTAAATTTGTGAACATATTTTGGAAACCATAAACATATTTAGGAATCATGATTTGTTTTAGAATTTGTCGCCATGTGTTTTTTAAATGATGAACAATTAAAGAATTTGCTAACATTTTACGAAATTGTGAATTTTTTAATTTTCGAACATACTTTATAAAGTCAATATATTTTTCTAAAATTACGAACGTGTATTGAAACACAAGAAAATTTTCAAAACGACAAACACTTTTTGAAATTTGGGAACAATTTTTGAAATTCATGAACACAATTTTGTTTTTTAGGAAAAACATTTTTTAAATGCATGATTTTTTCAATATATCACCTTATTTTGAATTGGATTTGTTTTCAATCGGAGAATATTTTCCGAATTTATGAACTTTAAAAAAATTAATACGTGAACATTTTTTATTAATAGTTGTTCAACATTTTTTGAAATGCTTGATTAACAATTTTATATACATGATCAAGTAGTTTTTCAATATTTTTTCAAATCCTTGATTTACAATTTTATATACGTGATCAAATATTTCATCATTTTGTTAATACATGGTCAACATTTTTTCTACATATAGTTTGAAACATGCCCATGCGTTGCAACAGGAGAATATTTATTCATGGATCTGGTTCATGGAATAAAACAATCTAAAGATCATTTCTAAAATCTAAGGCATACACTCGAAATTTATATTCACGATGACCCTTCAAACCAGGTAGCTAGTAGGGATGTACATCGTCAGAAGGATAAAGAAAAGAGTTCTAACACCGGCAATTCATGAACCTTTATAAAATGAATTAAATGTGCATAACATATAAGATATTGCACCGTCTAATAAAGTTGCTACGCATCTGCATAAATATTCAATGTTTAAAAAGGCGCCGGCGGCGGCTGCAACTCAGCCAAAGGACTCCTGCCTGCTTCAAGAATGGCACGAGCTCGCGAGCGATATGCATGGGCATTAGGCGGTCCAGCCCGCCCCCGATGAACTCCATCGGGAAGGCGACGTCGGTGGCCAACTTGGTGTTGTTGTCCTTGGACGGTTGGACCGGAGCCCGAAGACGAGCGCCGTCGGTTAGGCCGCGTTGTCGCTGGCCTCCAGCACCGCCAGGTTCAAGCCCTGTCCCAGGAGCAGGCGCTCCACGTCGGAGGCCTCGTTGTAGGAACCGGCGGCGGCGGGTGTCACATGCTGCTCCAACACCTACCAAAGGCACGGCCACCCCCACTGCCACCCGTCCTCAAGCTCGCCTTGCTGGCTCGACGCCCGTCAAGTGCTCGATGGAATGCCCAGATGTCGTCGCCTACACCATGATGCCTCCGTCGAGGGGTGATGGGACTCAGAGTGCTACCACGACCACACTGATTCTTCGCGACACCCAGCTCTTCTCACTACCACCTCGTGTGCCAGAGTATGTGTGGCCAAGTGCTCGGTTAGATGTCGCAAGCAAGCTGTTCGACAAGAAGCCCCAACATGCTGATGCCGACCATGTGGCCTTGCTGCAGCTCAAGTGCTCAACACTGGGAAATCAATCGTGACCGCATTCACCAGCCGGCACACGTGCGACTAATGTCCTGCTCGGAGCTCAACGTCGGCATCATTGGCATCGTCGACATTACCAAGCTTGTTGCGGCTGTATCACGCAAGGCGTTTAAAGTCAAGCTTCCCAGTGTAGTTGATAGGAACTCTCATGGCATTGGAGATGAACGGCGACCAACTTGGATGCCGCCGGAGTTAGTTAATGTGCACAGATTTGGTATTCAGTGTATGCAGCCAACCAGTGTGCATTGTGAAGCTCCTCCTTATCCTCAGCAGATTGTCATTGGAATTCCTAAGAATGTGTTGGTCACCTGTTGTTCGGGCAAGAAATTTCTTTCAATTGGATGTGCTTCCAGTTCTCTTACGGCTACATTTCTGAAGAGAAATCGAATAGCACAATGCTCATGTCAAGAAGTTCTCAGACAATACCAGAGCTGCAAGTTTATCCTGTTTGCAAATGCTACATGGTATGTTTCTGCACCCTTTCCATGCTATACTGCATGGTTTCTCTTGGAATTATATTGTGCTCCGACAGAATTGGATGGAAGCATGTGTGAGAGGACCTTGATTTTGGAGGCTCACATGATGCATGTGGGCATGTGGCTGTACGTCAAATCAAGTTGACAAACAGGAACACGTTAATGAGAACAACTAGTCGTCTGATTTGCTCGGTTTCAAGGGCGGCTCTTAAGGTATATCAAACTAGTTCCAAACTTTTTCAATGGCAGATTGCTTGGGATATTCTGATGGTGGTATTGCACTTAGGAAACTAGTTGAGGTAACTATTTTACATTCTTCTGGAGTTCACTTAGCTGTGCAATCTGAAATTGGGGCACCACTGAATCAGTTTTGTCAACCAATTGAACTCTCGCTGGCTGAAGTATTCTACATGCTACTGGATACTCTTGGACACGATTTATCCATGGTCCAGTTCTGGCCGACCTACCTGACTTCGTGGCCTCCTGAAACCTCGCACTTCTTGTTTCTCGCTGTTTCTGATCTATGAGATATGATGAGCGGTTTGCGGAATTTCATGTTCATACCACTGTATGTCACAAATAGTGCAAAGGTTTATCTCGCCATGGGATCCTGGAACCAAAAACCATAGGCTAATTACTGCTGCAACTTTGGTTGGAATAATGCAGTTTATGAGGATATCAGTGTGTTGGCAAGTTCAGGGAGAAGTCGCATATCATGGGGAATTTAAGCCTGGCAATGCAACCTACCGACCTTCATGCCTATTTCAACATTTGTTGTGCCTATTCAAGCTATGGAAACAACCGTACTATACATATGACAATGTGCTGCTCCAGTTGGAGATTGCTTGGTTTTTCAGGATGGGCACCTTGCAGCCAGAACTCTTGTTGTGCATTCTTGGGCAGGAAAATGGTGGGAAGGCTGGTGCGCATATAACATGTAATTTCAGTGGTTTGGCATCTGTTTTCCTCAGTACCCAGCTCACTGTTTTTGTATATTGTTGTGGGCTTGACAATTAGTGCAGCTGTTGTTTGCTGTCAAAGATCACCCGTGTGCTAGTGAACCGGGTTTTCTTCATAGTTCTGCTTCCTTGGGATCCAGGAGATGAGGTACTCGAGTTGAGGAATGAACTGTTCTTGCGGAAATACAATCCATGTGTTGAGATATGGTTATCCCTTCGGAATCTTGGTGAGCAAGCAGAAAGAAGCGAATGCCCAGAGTTAATTAGTACGAAGAGGCAGTTCGGTAATATGCAACTTAGTATGAGTTCAGTGATTGGGCAATTTTTTAGCAAGTTGGAGTTTACAGAGAGTGGTAATTATATAGTACAATCAATGGTCGTCGCTATTGAATTGCAATTGATTGGTATTCTATTTGTGCAGTCAGAGTGTACAATAATCGCTGGTCCTCCTTGCTATTACTTGGCTTTTGGCCCTGATTCAACACATCTGAACTTGAATAGAGTATGTACTTGCTTTGCATACATGATGGCACAGGGTAATTCTTGTTGTTCTTGGGTTCAGTTTGTCGCGCAAGCGCCTTGGGATCAGTTTGACTGGGGATGTTCAGCTGGTGGTAATGAACCCAGTTTTGAGCTGCAGCAATGGAGGGTTGTTTGGATCTTCAGCCATATGATATTGCAGTCAGACCTTCAGTTTGGCACTCTTGGAAATGATTTGATAATAGGTTCTGGCAATATTTCATTTGACCTGACAATTGCTTGTATGAGCTATGCATGGGTGAAGGAATTTTTCCATGGGTCTCCAACTGATAACCCAAGTGGGTGCTCTGCTATTAAACTGATTGCCTGGGTGCCCTGTTTTCTGTGTCCGTTGGATGCATCCAGTTTTCCATGCGCATTCTTCAGAAGCTCGAACCGTTGGTACATGTTGGGTCAATCAAGTGTCTTTCTTCTGATTGATGTTCTTGGGAACCTATTCCTGCAAATCTTGCAACTGAATTGGGCTCAAGATGCGAAGCTGAAGAATTGGGTTCAGTATGCCTTTGCCAACTCCATGGGATCCTGGTGGTCTTACTCGGCATCGACTTTGGATCAAGCAAAATGCCATGGAAATTGCTTGGTGGGCGCCAGGAGGGCAAATTTTTGTGGCGCCGACGCACTGTTGTGACTGCTACTCTGATGATTCTACCTCACGTTCTACTTCGACCAAGGCCATGCTGACCAAGACTACTAACGGTTTTTTCGACCGGGACCCCCTCGGTCACGACAACAATAGTTAGGAGGGGAAGATGATCCCCTTCCTCCTTGCGATTCCTCTATAAATTTCAGGAGTTGTAACTGAACTTGGTTGATTAACTGGAATTAGTAGCGAGATCCTCACAGTTAGCCCATAGAAAATGCTTCGTTCCCACAATTCTTCGGCTTTTTCATTTAAAAAACACGTTTCGGCGCCTCGTGTTCATCAAGTATAAACAAAATTTTCGTTTTATTGTTTTTAAACTACTACAGGCAATATGTTCCCCTTCGGGCCATTTTCCATTCTGATTTCTGACTAAACATAAGGAATGCTTGCATCAAATTTGTTCTCATCCTAAATAGAATTTATTTTGCAAGGAACAACATCAGATACTTTGACTATGCACACAGCAAAACATAATCCAGGCCTCTGGTAAGCTGTAAGCGAAAAATAAAACATAATGTGCGAACCACCTATGTACATTGCATCCTTCCAGCTACAAATTTTTCTGCTGCTACCCACCCTTCCAGTTACAAAACATAATCCACGCATACCCTTTGTTCCACCATTCGACCTTTATACCCCAAGGAACGATTAATAGATGAACACATAAGAGAAATAATCCGCGAGGGAAGTATGGCATTAGCCGCTTCCCGGTTTTGTATCACTGCCCAGCCTGTACACAAAGAAGGAAACCAATGTACAACTCAGATCAAGGTTCTCATTCACGTCACCAGGGACTGCATGTTTTCCTGCTTGTCGGTCAGCTGCCTGATGTCCTCAGCGCGGCTCTCGTCTTCCATGCTGGTTAGGTACGCACATCTGGCCTTGGATTCAGAAATGCCACTCTGTAGCGAGGTGATTGTCGCTTCCAGGGCCTCTTTGGACGCCGCATTCGAGACTGCGTGAAACACTGGAGTCCCAGGGGTCCTAGGGGTGCCGACACTGCCAAAACTGTTCTGCCTGCTGGGCCTGCTAGTTGAAAAAACATTGTCCATACCTCCAGTTACTGCAGTAGCACAAGTTTGTAAGACACTTGAAACCTCATTAAAAGAGCAACCCAAAAAATAATGCGAAGCCCAGGGCATTACAAGTAGTTCATTCCATACCTAGGTTCCTCAGCTGTTCGATGGTTCCCTGGCTAAGAGGCTTATCAAACTTAAGGGGCCTGAGAATTCCAGCAGTGGTCCTCCCCATTGCATCACCCTACTACATAAAATGCAATCATTAAAACTACATGAGAAAAAGAAACCTGTTGAGACTTTGGATCTAAATTACTTTATCTAAGCACGCAGATACCCCAGTCATGACTCATGAATCGAAGAAAAGCCCATAAACCTGACAAAAATGCGTTTCAGGTTTGACTGATAAAAACAGGAACAGAACGACAAGCTGAAGTTTTATGGTCAATAACTATTACAAAGTTCACTTAAAGCAGGACAGAGAGCTTCAGTAACATGCAGCTGAACCTCCAGGCCAAGTGGACTGTTCTGCTCCGTTCGTTGCAGAGTTATCTGTGCTTGACAAAATTTATAAGCGAGGAAGCCAAGGCATGCCGAACTTCCAACATCAACTAACAAATTCTCAAAGTTGACAAATCATCTTTGAGACACTCACATTAGAATCCCCTGATATTCCTGCCAAAAACTTTTCACCGCCCAAGAACATTTGCTTTGCACCATCATCATCTCGCATGTTATCTTGACTGCTTGAAGAGTTAAATCATGCATCGACAAACATGTCAGGATTGGGTAAAAGATCAACTGAAAGTAACTGGCATCTTCTGTGAATTTAGACAAAAAATATGGGAGATCAGAAATTGTGTATACTATTCTTCATTGATTATGTCCTAGTACATTAGGTAACAACACAAGAAGACATTAATTTACTGGGATAAACTAGGGGAGTATCAAACGATGAAAACATAAATGAATCCTGTGCTGCTGGAGAAATCCCTTGCTTCTTTCAAAATTACAACCTATATAAATGATAGAGTATTACAATCAGGTGGCTGAAAACAATGATTTTACAATTTCAAGTGCAACTTTAATCTAGCAAGAATACCTGCCATTTTTCGTTTTTTTTTTGTGTACAGTACAAAATTATGAAATGTTATAGCTGCTAGCGGAGGTGACCTGAAAAGAAATTACGAATTAAAATTCCTGTCCTTAACGATGCATCCAATTTTACTCGCTAAACAAATAATAGGAAAAAATTGAATATGCAAGTAGGTCACTAGAAAAGCCCTAAAGGTATTTCAGGACAAAAGAAAAAGGTTTAGCCCCTTTTTTCATCAGAAATAGAACTGAATATGCAAATAAGTGTTCAGGCTTTCCAGGTGTTTCCAATACCAGGTCCACAATACGTACTTGTACAGTCATGCCATCTGCAATCTAAGCCCAGTATAGCATATTACTTCAGATTTTGTAAGAGTATATTGCTTCAATAAATTTGCATGTGATCCATAGTAAGAAACTGTTGTACAGTTATAAAACTTATTAGTAAAACAACAGGTGCAGACATGCACACACAGGAAATAACAGCCCATAAAGCAGAAAACAGAGCCTAAAAATATTGAAATTAGCTATGATGAATAACATGAACTATCTGGATGATTTAACAATATAATTATCATTCTAACAGAAGCAACTCTGAGTGAAGGCCTTACAGATAATTTTTTTGAATGTGTAAGTACCTATTACTGAACATCAAATGCAGTGAAACCAACCTTATCAGCATATTCATATCCAGTGCTTTTAAAGAAGTTGAGAAAAGAACATCATATGATGGTACAAAATCACAACCTGGTAGAGCTGGAAAGATTTTCTGAATCATCCTTCTCTACAAGCATGAGATCAAGTTCATCAAAATTCACAACAATTGGCTCCACTTGCACATTTGGTGGTACTGATGGCAGCCAAACAAGAGAATCTAAATGCATTTGCCATACTGAACTACGGACAACCATAAGGTCGATGTTAACTAAAAGTCACGAACTTCACTACAACGTCAATACTGCTCGTGGTGGCGTTCGGCAAAGGGGCGGGTCAGGAGCGTCGTACCCGTCGCGGAGCGGGACCAAGAGATGGGGACGGAGGTCGTCAGCTGAGGCCTGGGAGGCGAGAACCGGGGAGTGAGGCGGTCGGTGGCGGCCTCGAAGGGGACGACGAGCGCGGAATTGCAGGAGCACGAGGATGTCCTCGCCGCCCGTCTCCATGATCGGCCTCCCTCCAGCTCCCGATCCATGCCCCGACAGGTGAGACGAGGGGTGGACCAACGCGCGGCGCGGTCCACCCGGTCGGCGTGCCGCCCAGTGAGGTGCCGGTACGCCCAGGTAGCCGCGGCGAGGGTGGCGAAGTAGAGCGCCGCGGCGGCCACCACGAGGAGCGCGAACGCGAACGGCACCCAGATGGGGCTGGTCAGCAGCGCCAGCCAGCGGGCCGAGGAAGACGAGCGCCACCAGTACTGCGCCCCTGATGGTCAGCCCCGCCAGCACCAGCAGCGCCGCGCCGGCGATGAGCAGGGTCAGGAGGCCCACCACCTGCGTCGAGGTCGGGAGGTGCGCCTGCACGCGCCGCAGCAGCGTTGTCGATGGGTCGTCCAAGTCTGTGTGCCCCGGCGGCCGCGCCGCCCTCGCCGTGCCGATCCGCCATGGAAGGGAGAGTGTGTGTGAGGGAGCTGGCCTAGGACTAGGAGGAGGGGCGAGGAAGGGTGCCGGTGTTACGCCCCCTTCGGCCGTGGAGCGCGTAGAGGAGGCCGGGGAGGGGTGGGGAACGGCGGCGGCGGCGGCGGCGGGGATTGGTGGGGAAGGGAGGAAGCAGAGCAGGTGGGCCGGCGCTGGGGCCTGTGCCCACGCACATGGACTAAGAACGAACACGTCAAAAAAAAAATTGTAACAAATTAACTGCAACGCACCGGTTTGGTGATAAATGAAGTCTACATATTGCCAAATTTAAAATGCTAAATACCTTTCCCAAGATTAATGTGAAATCTCTAGAAACATGTTTATTTAAAATGACGAGTATTTCATTTTGCTGACATAGTTATATGATCAAGCGGATACCAACAAATGTTGCCAAAAGCGTGTCCTCCCCAATCCCTTGGCGGCTAGGACAAACTCTTCCCCTCAGACTTCGCCGGCAGGCCTGTGGATTCACCTCCACTCTGGCTATCGCTCCGGCGGCCGGTGGCGGGGAATCCCGGTACCTCCGCTCCGATTAATAGTTTATGTTAGGGTTTTTGGTCCTCGCATGTGTGGCACACGGGTGAAATAGCGGCGCTTCTTCTTCGAGTTTGTCTTTCGGGCTTCGGTCCTCCTCGAATATGTCTGTCTGGATGTAGTCGATGGAGTTCTGAAGTAGATTCCTGGCGTCTCCTTGGGGCTGTGAGGTAGGGTGTTCTCGTCGTGTGGTGGTTTAGGTGCTGCAATTCTAGTCAATAGTGTTGGTCCTTAGGGACACGTGCACGATGACTTCTCGACAGTCATCGACAAGGTCAAGCTGGCTCTGGTTGGGGACCGACGATAGGAGCAAATCGACGGCTCGTTCTGACGGTGTAGTGGTCCTTCGATGATCTCGGAATCTCGATGTAAATTTATTATGTTGAGATGATTTGTATTTCTGGTGAACTTTTATAATTATCTGAATCTTTTCATAGAAAAAAAATTATATAGGGATCAAGGAAAAGCGTAAGAAAGAGGGTCCAAGAGGGCGACCAAACTCTAACAGTCACTCGTCGCTTACCCCTCTGCACCGCCACCAGGGCACGTCGTTGGGTAAGACCACGCGACGGCGGGGAGGTCCTAATCGGGGGCGGTCTTCATGAGGTGGTTCTCAGTGGCAGTGTTGGTGGAGCCGAGGTCCTTGGACACGGGAACTGAGAGGCCATGAAGCAGAGCTCCCTGGGTTCCAGGCATCCCAGATCCTGGCCTTGTGGGGGTCTACGGTGTCTTCTACAACTCCTCCGACCCGTCTTGACTTGAAACTTCTCGAACGATTTTTCCCTGATTTTTTGGTCCTAGAAAAATATTATTTCTGCAAATTCTGAAAACATGTAGAAAATCACAACTGGCACTAGAGTGGATTAATATGTTAGTTCAATAAGTAAATATAAAGTTGTGCCAGAATGATGCAATAATGGTATAGACGTAGCATGAACATAGTAAAAAAATAGTTTAAACATATCAACAGTGCGCTGAATTAATGTGATAATTCAACTTATCGATTTTGGCTTTTTTTTGTTTATTTAACCTACTTATCTCTAGTTTCCTGGCTATTTTTATAGAACACTTCTAAAAATAAGAACCCCCTAGCATAGTTCAACAAGCACAAACTGGGTCATAGAAAATGAGGAAATCAATTGAGCTCTTGATAGTTGAAAGGGTACATGCATGCATTCCCATGCATATGTGGGTGAGCATGCATTCCTACATGTGCGGACATGCATGTCAGAGCATGATTAATATTATAGTGAAGTTGTCATGTCACATTTAGTCAACCAAATAATCAACATATATAGTAGCTAGTTGCTAAGTAGTACTACTTTATTAATGCATGATCCACCTTATACTCTTACAACATTTTCTGGAGTACATGCTGCAACGGCTATTAATCTACAGCTCGATTCCTCCCTCTCTCCTCTTCTCTCATCCAACTCGGCACAAATATTCTCTCGAAAAGAAATTCAACATAAATATTATAGTTTAATCCTTATAGCCTGCTAACTGTACCTTCTTATACTTGCTCTTTTATGTGCATATCATGGGTAGTGCAACGACTATATGGCGAAATTATACTGCACCAATCGATATGCCTGTTGGCCCCATAGTTGGTTTTTTTATGATGCTCTCCGCCCAAGATGATATTGTCGGGCATGTTCCGTTTACTTGGTGTACGATCAAGATGGGGTGTACACTGCATACTAACTTGACTATGTCGACTTGAGGTTTGGTAACACTAATACCATCTCCCTTAGCATTACAACAACATGTCAATTGTGTGGGAGGGTGGAGGGTGTTCAAGACAAAATTCAAACAATAAGGTAGAGAAAAAGGACACACCCATATGCGGAAAGATCAAGGTAACAAGCATTAGTGCAGTTTAACTGGATTTTGAACCACATTAAATTCCAAGGTGTTTAATTGAGAAATATTTCACTTTGTTAAGACCTCTTAGGCATATCATAAGGAAATCTCCAATGCGGACCCTCAAATCGCCACTATAAGTCCTTTAGGGGAGTCCGGACACCTTTTGTCATCCAATGTTATCCCCCGAGCATATGGAAAAGCGCCGGACATCCAAACTCAAAGCAAAATTCCGCGGAGGGGGGGGGGTGCTTTAGGAGAGTCTGGACATCGGTCTAGCCAACCAAAATCGGCCCACCACGCCGAACATCCAGACTTCCCCTCTCTCTCCTCAACCGCGATATGCACATGCATAGAAGGACATTTAGGGGACGTGGTTGGATGGGCTAGCTCCTGCATCGGTGTCCATGAACTGGTCCCACCGGTTCTGCGGATAAATAGTTTGTCCGTTTTAGGGGTTAGTGTTCGAGATGCCCTAACTAGTATCATGCAACCTCGTTCAATGCCAACTAACCATATTGCTGATGTGGCATAATATTAATTGAGGAACGGTAATGTATATTAGTATCATATCATGATATATATAGTATCATAAGAAATGATGTGCTGCTATTTTTCATACAAAGGAATAAATGAGGTCACCTAAAATATCAACTTATGATATTAATTCCTCGCTACAAGCAGTCTAACACTACTCGTAGTATGGAGTATCATATACTAGTATCATGCATATGATGCTTGGTGCATAGTATGAAAATTTGGTAATTTATTGTTTTGCATGACACATAGTAGCATAATATTTATGATGATATGGTATCATAATATGATATTAGCATCTTCTCTTTTTTTGATTAATACGGTGCCAGATCAACATTTTGTCTATGGCATTGCGCTAAGAGCCACGTATCAAGAGTGCCCTAAGATCGGTCTATATCTAATTAGATTAAATAGATGTTTAGGTATAACTTACAAATACAACAATAAGATAAAATGCATTGGAGTGGTTATATCTAAGTGCATATTTAAGGGGTCTAATGCATTTGGTAGTGCTTTGATGCATGAAATAATGTTGTTGAGCTATCGGGAATTGAAAGGGAGTTGAAAGGGTACATGCACATGCATGCCCATGATGCACGCATACATATTGTTGATGTGCATATCATGTAGTCCGATGAATCTACACTATGCTTGTTAACACATAGTTCAAATGTGGTGGGTAAGGTACATGCATACATACATGTTTTAACATGCATATCATGTGTAGTCCGACGATGGTTGCACGCTGAAATCATGCTATGTCTATCGACACGCCTGCCGCCTTGGGGCCGACCTTATCATTGGATTTCTCAGTGATGCTCATTGTCCAAGATGATGTTGTCGGGGCATGTTTCATTAACTTGGTGTCTAGTCAAGACGGGGTGTACACTACACACTACATTGACCAAGCCAACTTGTTCCCTTGTAACACCAACCGTCTCGGTCAATATTACAACAATTTGTCGATTACGTGGGAGGGGTGGGAGGGGGTTTAAGAGTAAACGGTGACAAAAAATGTAGGAAAGAATACGCACCTACACGCCAAAAGATCATGCTAGCATGCATCAGTGCATTCTAAGTGTATTTTGAATCTCGTTAAATTCCATGGCATTTTATTGTGGCATATTTAAGGTACATGCATGCATGCTATGCACACACATTGTTGAGCTAACAATAGTTGAAAGGGAGTTAAAAGGGTACAAGCATGCATGCATGCCCATGAATCCATGATGCATGCATACACATATGTGTTGATATACATATCATGTGTAGTCCAATGACGGTTGCACGACAAAGCTATAGTATGCTTGCCGAGACGTAGTTGAAAGGTGGTTGGAAGCGTTACATGCATGCATGCATATCATGTGTAGTGCAACAATGCATGCATGCCCGTGAGGATAATGCCAGTGCTCCTGTGATATACGTTAGTCACCATATTTAATGTGGAAAGAGAGTGTTACCATATCCTAATCTGGATATGATTCTTAGCATCAAAACCAAGAGAACAAACATTTCTCTCTCTCTCTCATAAAACAAATAAAATGTGAGCTCTTTTAAATGCAACAATATAATTTAATGCATTGGAGGGGTTATCTATTAGTCTATATTTAATGCATATAATGCATTGGCAGTGCTTTGATGCATGCAATAAAATTCTTGTGCTATCGCAAGTTGAAAGAGAGTCGAAAGGATACACGCATGCATGTTCACTGCACACATATGTGTTGATGTGTATATCATGTTTGGTCGAGCGATGGCTGCATGATGAAGTCATACTATGCTTGTTGACACGTAGTTGAAAGGTGGTTGGAAGGGTACATGCATGCATACATGTTTTAACGTGCATATCATTTGTAGTTGCACGGTGATTGGACAAAGAAGATATACTACGTTTGTAGACACAACGATCGTCTTGGTGTCAACCTTATCATTGGAGTTTCAGGTGATGCTGGTCGTCCAAGATGATATTGCCAGGGCATGTTCCATTAACTTGGTGTCTGGTCATACACATTACGTTGACCATGCCTTCTTGTTCCGCTGTAACACAAACGCCGTCTCCCTCAACACTAAGATACCGAAAGATATACTTCCTGTCCACACATAGTTGAAAGATGGTTAGAATGGTACATGCATGCATTAGTACACACCTACACACCAAAGATCATGGTAATATGTATCAGTGGATTGTAAGTGGATTTCAAATCTCATTAAATTCCATAACGTTTAATTGTGACATATTCCACTCAGTTAAGGTACATGCATGCATGCATGCCATGTATACATAGTATTCAGATAACGATAGTTCAAAGGTAGTAAAAAATGATACATGCATGCATATGTGTTGACGTGCATATCATGTGTAGTCCGAGACCGGCTGCACGACGAAGATATACTTCCTCTCGTCACACAGTTGAAAGGTGGTTAGAAGGGTACATGCATGCAAAGATGTGTTAGTGTGCATACCATGTGTAGTCTGACGACATCTACAGGATAAAGCTATACTATGTTCGTCGACACGTAGTTGAAAGGTGGTTATAAGGGTGCATCCATGCATACATGTGTTAACATGCATATCATGTATAGTCTGACGATGGTCGCCCGGTGAAGCTATACTACGTCTGTTGAGACGCCCATTGTCTTGGGGTCAACATTAGCATTGGAGTTCCTTGTGATGCTCGCCGTCCAAGATGATATTTTCGGTGCATGTTTCGTTATCTTAGTGTTCAGTCAAGATGAGGTACACACTTAACACTACATTGATCTGCCGACTTGTGTCCCTATTACGTCAACACCGTCTCTCTCAACTTTACAACAAAATGTTGATTACATGGGAAATGTGTAGGGGGTTTAAGAGCAAATGGTAACCAGTAAGATAGAGGAAAAGTATACACCCACACGCCGAAAGATCAAGATAACATGCATTAGTGCATTCTTGGATTTTGACTGTTATGAAATTCTATGGCGTTTAATTGTGACATATTCGATTAAGGTACATGCATGCATACCATACATACATATTGTTAAGCCAACGACAGTTGAATGTGAGTCAATATGGTACATGCATGCATGCCCATGATGAATGCATAAATATGTTGCCTTCTTTATCATGTGTGCTCCGACTATAGCTGCATTGCGAATATATACTATTCTTATCGGCGTATGGTTGAAAGGGAGCTGAAAGGGTGCATGCATGTATACATGTGCTAACGTGCATATCATGTGTATCCCGACGATGAATATACGGGGAAGCTATACTATGTTTGTCAACATGCCTGTCTTTTTGGGGTCGACTTCATCGTTGGAGTTCCCGGTGTTGGTCACTGCCCAAGATGATATTGCGGGGGCATATCTTTTTAACCAATTTATCGCTAGTGTCGATCTCTCTCAACACCACAACAAATAGATAGACTGAGTGGGAGGGTGGGGGGTAAGAGCAAATTACAACGAAGAAATTACAGAAAAAAATGAGAAAGTCATGAGTAGAAAGATCAAGGTAACATGCATTATATTGAACTATATAGTTGCATTTCAAATACCATCACGTTCAATTGTGACATCTTCCACTTTGGTTAAGTATTTTCTTGTTGGAAGAATTTCTCATATATACATTAAATCATGCAGTATTAAGTACATAACTTCATATTCTTTGCAATATGTAGAAATCCTCATTTCCGACGGCAGTCGACTCCGCAACAGAAGTGTGTATCGAGCCGGTGACTCTTGATGCCGCGGCCGGCGAGGGCGAACCGGAAATGTTCTAGGCGCCGGTGCGGAGGTGGTTTGTCGGCGCCGGAGAAGGTAGGGGTTTAGAGGTAGGGCGAAGACAGCTCGGCTCGGGCGGGTCAGAATCCTTTCTTTTGCGGGGCTAAAACTTTAGTCTATGTTGATTTGAAATAACTAGCTGGAATTACTCTAGCTGGAAAAAGAAAACCCATTTGCAATAAGCAACGAAATTTTGGTGCAAGGGCGGGAGGGGGGTGTGTGTGGCACGCGCGGGCGGCCAATGCCAGCTCAGCAAGGCCCTTCTCCTATTAAAGGGCACACCACACACGCACGTCAAGAGCCGTCGCCCGTCTCGCTTAGTCGCTTTCTGTCGCCGCCTCTCTCCCCTCCCCTGCCTGCGCCTTCCACCCTCTCGCTCGCCTCGCCAAATCTCACCCGAGCGACGCCGACGCAGCCCACGCCCACGCCGCCGGCCGCCGGCGACGCCCCGTACGCTGCGAGGTGAGACGGAATGCAGGCGATTCCCTCCCTCCCTCCCCCCGTCTCCCTCCCTCTCTGAGGATCGCGCTTGATTTATTTGTCGGCTTCTACCTGGGCCTGTGGCCGATCCATCTGATGTCGGCGCACGCTTTCGTTTGCTTGGTCTCCTCCCGATCTCGTCTCTCGCGCAATCTGCCGGTGTTGGATTTGATTTTCTGCCAGGGTTTTCCGCATGCGTTCGCGTCCAGCAGTACTACTCTAGATTCGGTGCACTACCCGGCGACGTGGAGACGCGGATCCATGCCACGCGCGCCTCCTCTCCACGGCCGCCGGAAATACTAGATTCGTCGGCCGCGTAGCGTAGCGCTGCTGTTGTGTTGGCCCGTGCTTCGGCGCGCGCTGCGTCTAGTTGATTATTGCCCCGCCGCCGCGCGCGCGTTCGTGTCGTGCCGCTTAGTCGACTTGATTCGCATGTAGCAGTGGCCGCTGGTAGTACCAGTAATTCAGACGCGCGTTCGTGCACCAGTTGCAGTGGCTTCCTGTTTCGCAATGTGTTGTGCCTGCGTAGATAGAACATGGAGTCTCCGTCCCGTAGAAGCTGTTGTTTGGATGCGTCTACTTTTTTGTGATTGATGAAGATAAATTGAACTGGGGCCAGATTTGTTTTGGTACCGAGTTATAGAAAATTACTCTCGTGTGCATTTCTGTTGCGACTGTGGAATGGATTCGCATCCCGGCGATGCTCTCGTGCACGCGTCCAACAATCCTTGCTCTGATTTTAACTGTAATTAATGCGACCCGCCCAATCATTCTGTCTGTAGTCTAATTACTCTCCGTAGTGCCACATCCTCCTACTAATTTCCCCCTAGTTGTGGATGCATGACGTCACGGGATCCTGCTTGCACGCGCATTTTTTCGGCGTTTTTGTCCGGTAGCAGCAGCATCATCTAGAGACCGGCGTATAACTGTGTGGCGACTCACTTTTACAACTTGTTTTCAACTTTGCATCATGTTTTGACCCGAGTACTGCTTCTTATGTGCACACCTACTGTCGTAGAGCCTGTGAATCGTGACCGCTTGGAGGATCAGAGGATCAGGGGAATCATCTGTTTTCCTTTTCGTTTACATACAACCAAATCGTCCTACTACTTTTCGAGTTGTTGTGCATGCATGACGTCACAGGATCCTACCTACCTACCTACTTGCACCCGTACTCCTTTTTGGTTTGTTTGTCCCATGTCCTTAACTTTGAGGTCGCATGCATAGAGCCTGTGTGTCGTAACGGTTTTTCCATTAATTAGCTGCTGCTACTAATCGTTTATGCTGTGCATCTCCTCTCGTGAATGGCTTACAGGTACAATGGAGCCGGCCATCGTGGTGGTATGGAGGATCGGCGAGTCTTTTTTCCACCGCCTCTTCGTCGAGACGTACCAGCAGGTGGGCTGGTACTACCTACGCGCCAGGAGAGGGGGGTTCTTCGCGAGCCGGATGCGGTACATCTTGGCCGGCCCTCTCCCGCCCTACGCCCGCGCCCTGCTGACCGCACCCCCGAGCCTGGCGGACGCCATGAGGGAGCCGCGTATCGGCCCGGTCCTCCCCTGCGACGTGACTATGCCTGACTCGGTGCCGCCCATTCCGCCCATTCCGGAGCAGCCAGTCGGCACCGAGCACCGAGACCTCGCGCTCTTCCTCGCCGGAGCCGCCCTCATGCTGTTCGTCGCCTACAGGGTTCACCGACGCCGGGAGCTGAGGGGTGCTCGCCGGGAGGCCACTGCCGCCGCCTCCACCGACACCGTCGACCCTCCGGCCGCCATCGCCCACGACGACGCGTCGAGCTTCTGGTTCGCCTTCGTTATCGTGGTCTTCTCCATTCTCACCGTTGGTTAGTTGCAGGGGTTCAGTTACGTAAGTGCAAGTGCGAGCCAGTTTTCGATTCAACTGGACATACGGACTTGGTGTTAGGTTCTACGATACTAGGTGGACGACATACGAACTTTACTTGGTGTTAGGTTCTACGATACTAGGTGGACGACATACGAACGGTTCTACGGTATTGGGTCGACGCTATATGCCCCCGTGTGGGCTGGTACACTATAATATTCTCTAGTATTCATGCTGCCAAGCCGTGACTTGAAAGATTTCATGTTTTGGAATCATTCTCTGGTCTTGCTTCCCTAGCTCCGCTGCTTCTGATCCTTCGTCGCAGCCGCCGGCCTGCGAACTTGCCGAAACTCCCCGCGTATACCACGCCGTCAGGCCATAAGTGGATCAAGTCAAAGAGTACGTCACAGCAGCGATATGCATCCAAACATATACGGTGATTGTCAACTAGGAGTACATGCTAATGTAAAAATTGATGATCTTAAATTGCTTTCGAAAAATTAGTGATCACCAATCGGGTATTTTTTTAGCACACTGACCGAAGTAAATTTACTTCCGCATATATCAAATCCAGCCCTTCATGCATCCCCGGATTTGGGCCTGGTCACCGCTCATTTTGCGTCCGTACACATGCAACACATAATTTACAGTACTACATAGATAAACCCAGGCTACTTCTACTCGTCGTCGAAGATGTAGACAACCCCCATGTTGACAATGTCAGACTGACCTGCCTCTTGGTGGATGGCCGCCTCCCACTGCTCCAGCTCCTCATCGGACTCCATGTCCACGAAGAGTGCGTCCACCTTCGCCCGTGCCTCGCGGAGGTAGTGGTGGTTTGCCTCCGCCTCCACCTTCAAGCAGATGTAGTTGAGGATGGCCTGCTGCTCCACCGCCTTCTCCGCTTGGGCGACCTCAAAGTCGCCCAGTGTGTCGGCCATGCCGAATCCGGTAGCCAGAGGCGTCAGATCTGCCTCGCCCTCATCCTCTTCTTCCTCCGACTTCGTGTCCTTCGTGACCGCGTCATGCGCCTTCTGCTCCGCGTCCTCCTCCTCCTCCTCCTCCTCCTCCGATTTCGTGTCCTCCATGACCGCATTCTGCACCTTCTGCTCCGCATCCTCCTCCTGCTTCGGTGAGCCCGGAGGCAGGCAGGCTGCAATCCGAGATTTGCTCCGGGCCTGGATCTCCTCAAGGAGCTCTAACCGACGCTCCAGAGTGAGCATTGCATATGTGGTGGTCCACTGCCAGGCAATGGCTATAGGAGGATCACAAACTCCGACCTGCGAGTGGATGGGGAGTGAAGGCATGGAGGGAAGGGAAATGTGAGTGCGGCTAGGGTTGGGGGTCGTCGTCTTGTTTAAATAGCTTGATTTCGCCCCTTGGACGGCTGCTGGAGCGGCGTTCTTAGGGTTTTTATGGGTACCTGTACGGGTCCCGCACATCAGTACGACACGGTGGACGCGCCCAGGCGTGCCCGGGCCTTTTCATACCCGCTCCTGATTTGGGCTGGATATGAGGCGTGTCAGTCAGCCCTGATGTATAGGGCCAGTTCAAGGAGCATGGTTAGGCATGTTTTTGTGAGTCATTGACTGGGCCGTCCGCCCGGATGTATAGACCATTTGAGGAGCCGACTGTAGATGCTCTTAGTGACCACACATTATGTTTCAATGTGTAGTGTTTCAATTCGTGTGGAGTGTTATCTGCCAAGATATCAGGTCATCATGGAAACCGGACAACTTTGTGGGTTTCCACTCAGTTGTGGCCACTACTCGGGGCAACGATCGCAACCATGTGTGGAAGTCTTTCACAACTCTTGGTTGGCACCTGTGGATCATTAGGAACAAACTGCTTGTCGAGGGGATTTCTTTTAGCTATCCAGCTGAAATTGTATACAAAATCCTCTTTCTTTTACAACTATGGAAGCCTTTGGGGAGACATCGGAAGTTATGGCCACTTGATCTGTTCCTCGCCAGCATGCGCGCAAGGATGCATCCACTCAAAATTTGAAATTCCAGTAAGATATGGCAGCCTTGGGGAGGGCGGCACGTAGAGATGATACTGGCTAGGGAGCTTCATGGGAGTGCCCGGGGGGTGGGAGGGCTATGTTGTTGTGAGTGGGGGCCAGGCACCCACTCAAAATTTGAAATTCCAGTAAGATTTGCTTCTGATTTTTGGAAAATATGCTTAAATTCTTCGAGTTTCTACATAATATGCCCCCATTCAAATAGATTGCCCCAGTCAAAATACTCTTTAGGTCCGCCCTGGGAGTGGTTTGTGTCTTTAGCTATTCTTCGTTGTACTCCCTCTGTCACAAGATACATGGCGTATAAATTTTTCAAAAAGCCAATGCTTTCCAAGTTTGATCAGATATATAAAATATATCAACAACCATTATATTAATATTGATTTGTTTTTTACCTTCTCATTATTGTAAATATGTTTGGTCAAATATAGAAAATCGTTGACCTTTTGACTCAATTTATATGCCATGTATTTAGGGACAGACGGGGTACATTATGGCACTCTGACCCTTGTTTTTGGTCCTTGAGACCTTGCATTGAACCTTACTTTCCATGCCGGAAATTCCCAGGACACGCAAGTGTGGGGCACACACCCGCCAAGCCCTCCCCAACCGCTCAATTGTCTCACGATTTGTGAAGTAGTCGAATCCCACACGAGGGCACAGTGAGTTTTAAGTTTCAGTCGTTCACACCAAAGACAAGATGGGCTGCGTCGCTATCCATGTGGCATATGTCGTCTCGGTGTCGGCATCACTGTACCGTGCTGTGTCCGATGTTTATCCGGGCAACACTCAAGGGCATTGACGTCGTCGCCTTGTATGACAATAGACCGATCGAAGGGTCGAAACGAAGCAACATCCTTTAATAAAAGGAGAAATGATTAAATATATTGATTGAATGTCCTTTGCAAATGAGGGATACTAGGTTAGTTTGTCCATGCAACAAATGTGGAGTATGATTCCTTTGGCGAACAAAAGACAATTCCAGTTCAGAACGTAACGTTCAAAATATACTATATGAAAGTTTCTTTAACTACAAGTATTTCTTTTTTTTGCGGGAATTAACTACAAGTATTTCGATAGAGGAAGTATACATATTAATGAAAAAGGAGTAGTGGTATAATGCGACGGCAAGCGGTTTTACTAGAAAGTACTAAATCTAGAAAATTGGGGTTAACTTTATAGCACGTCATGGTATGTACTACCAGCAGTAGCACTATCTGAACTGAGTCGAGCTTAGTTTGACTTTGGCGAAATAAGGCAAGCACTAATCACTAGCTCTAAGCAGGGTTTTTTTATATGTGAAGCTAGCTCTAAACAGATAAACATGGAAAAAAAATCACAAGAAATGCATTTTTGTCATTGAAATTCTACAATCCGAAACCACGTGGGACCAATGGATTTGGTCCATCCCCTCCCACGGTGGAGGCACATGTGGACCAGACATGTCTATGTGCAGGACGGCGACATCCCCGTGCTCGTGCGCCACGCCTAGCTAGGAATCACTCGCTAGCATACCTTTGGGGGAAGGGCTATTGTCCTGCCATGGTGCCCCTGCCGAGCTAGTACCTAACTACCTAATGACTGATCGCCAGCCAAACCACACAAAAGTCAAGGGGTAACTGATTCTTGTTTAAACGAGACCACCCAGTGCTAGCTTTTGCCTTTTGGGGGCAATTCTTTTATACAAAAGAAGCTGCAACAAAATGCTCAATATAATTTCTGAGGGGAGCTGCAACAAAATGGTTGGTTTACTCCAATTAACGACTTGTCTTAATGCATAACTTCCTAGAGAGAGAGAGAGAGAGAGAAGGGGGTGGGGACCTCCCTTTTGTTTAAAAAATTGAAGTTCAAGGATTGTCGTAAGTCAAACTTCATTAAGTGGAGCACCACATCCTCCGCCACCCCTCTCGTTGTCGCCGACACACGATGTCGGGCAAAGTCCACCGGCGGCTGGTGGTAGCGGGACTACTTCCAACCCGACTGACACCCACACCTAGCACTCAGATCCAACGCGTCTCTTTGCTTGTGCCGGTATCCATGCCAAGCTCAAGGGTTAGGCACGTAATTAACGTACATTATGGTCCTTCTGTTTTGCTAGCCAGGTCAGGCCTTATCATGGGCGTCCTTTTTTTTTTCTAATCTTCTTTTATCACTGTTACGTGTACGGTTTCGGCCTAATTTCCCTCATTAAGGGGCAACTTGTTCAGGTTTTCGGTCCAGTTTTTCTTGTAAACCGGATTTTTTTGATGAGATCAAATTCAGATGGAGAAGCTCTCCCCTTGGCGGCGGTTCAAAAAAAAACTTGATTAAGTTTGACCAAGTCTTTATAAAAATATATCAACATCTACAAGACCCAATTCTGTTCATTGGCTTTATTATGAATTATATATTTATATTGTATATATTTGATACCATAGATCTTTGTGAGAGTTTATAAACTATTGGCTTCGAAGCATCATAAAACTTCAATTACTTTGAAACAGAGGATGTAGCTCATTAATTGCACTAAGCAATAAATGCACGTGGCGGCGCGTGGAGGGACAACCTTGCCTAATTTGCCTACAAATGAGTGAGACAGAAAACACGGAAGTAAGCACATGATTGGTCATTAATGATAACAGAAAAGGACAGTATCAAAAGCGAGCAGATGATTGGTCATTTACTATAGTAGGAGCTGTATGGAATTAATGAAATGACCATGCAACCCTTTACGTGCGAGAGCATCGGTTGGCAGTTGGTACTACTACACGGTGCTAGTACTCGTATAAAACTCCATCTGGCATTTGGAGGAAGCACCTGATCCGCTTCTCCTTGTCCGGTCAGCCGACAGCGATTTGGGCGGATTGGGGAGCGGGACCATTCCATGCGATGGAACGGAATATAGGACGCCCACGTCGCGGGAATGCAGCAGCGTGCGCGTGCGTCGGGCCGTAGCTGTGGACCATCGGAAGTACTACCACTCCAGGTGCGTGTCCAGTCCAGGTGGGGTCCACTGCTGCGTGCTTGACTCTTTCCTCGCTGCGTGGGCTCTTGCCCGCGTTTCTACGCCTAGCTGCGCCAACCGCTGCACCATGCCACCGACTTGTTTTTCTATTCTTTTTGTTTTGTTTTTCTTTTAGGGATTCTTTTCTCTGAGGGATTCCGTCTTTTTTAGTTGAACTTGTTTAACTACCCGGTGGAGATGCACTTGCTAATTATTGCTTTTCAACACACTTGTTTTTTTTTATGTTAACACACTTGTTAATTATTGCTGGCATGCACCTATAGCACTACTAGTACTTCCTCAATGAGGTACTCCAAATGAGTACTACATTTTTTTAAGAGTTAATTACACCTGGGATACATAAACTTGCGCGGTGGTAACGGATTCATACACAAACAAAAAAACCCATAAAAGTCATACACCAACTTTGATGCGGTAACGTTTAGCTACAAAACAGTCTGAAACGTGCCAACTGGGCTGCCACGTGGGAAGAGAAGGCTCGCGGCTGGCCTTGGGCACTTTTCTACATTCCCCCTGGTGTGGTATAATATTTGTAGGTAAGTACAAGCGCGGTCCGACCCGGTGCTCACAAACCCCCCTTAACCCCTGGCCTTCTCTGCCTCTGCCTCGACGCCGTCACCTTCTCTGCCGCCGGTTTGGACGCCGCCGCCCATCGACACGGCATGGAGCCCCTCCTACGGGGGCCCGGGGAGTTCCCTCCTTAGTACGTTACACGCTCGATCGACCTCTTCTCCTGCTGGGTTGCCCCCTTGTCCTAGGGTTTTGACCGGGCTAGGTTCTTCATGATTTTGGTGGAAAGATTGATGTTTTGCTGTCGCAAATCATGCGATGAAGGGAATGTAGGCGTTCGATAGGACGATTACTGTTGTTTCGTTGCTTTCCATGTTGGCTTGCCGGTGGTGATGATTTGGGGCTTAATTTAGGGTTAATTTAGGGGTTGTTCTTGGATTTGAAGGATGCTGTGATTGTTGTGATAGATGTCGTGATTGTTGTGATGTATGCACCCCCCCTGTGATTACTGTGATGGATGCTCTGTACTTGCTGTCGAAATTCAGATATTGCTCTGTACTTGCTGTCGAAATTTAGTTAGTGAATGTTGTCGAATTCAGTTAAGTGCCACTAGTGCAGAACCGGGCAATAGCACCAGTTTGTAAGGCCCTTTAGTGCCGGTTCGGTAACCGGGACTAAAGTGTGGGCACTAAAGGCCAGCCAGCTCCGTGGGCGCGTAGGACATTAGTACCGGTTGGTAACACCAACCGGTACTAAATGTTTGGGTGTGTTTTGGTTTTATTTTTTTATTTTTACTTTAATTTTGTGTTTTCAATTTAATTTAGTGATTGTTTTACATTATAATGAGTTGTTAAATCATTAGGTGAATGTACCGCGGATTAGTTTGACTGGATGCATGTGGATCCTAGCTAAGTCATCAAATATATGTCATATCCATATTATATATACTTGATCACCTAATTAAGTGATCGAGGTAATATGGATATGGCATATACTTGATCACTTAGCTAGAATCCATCCAGTTGAAACTAATCTGCGGTTTCTTTCATAAATGATATAATAACTCATCATCATCATCATATTAATATAAAAACTCTTGCATCATATATATCATCACCAACAACAGTTTTCATAGCTAGCTAAAAATCATCATATAATAGTCGTCTCATTACCACTACTTAATCATCATAGTCATTACCGCTATCTAATCACCACCAACACTAGCTTAAAAAAGAAACATTCACTTGTACCAGAAGCAAAGATACCATCGAGTTCAACATGGTAATGATATTATAAGCGTTCATAACACCACAAAAGCAAAATCATGCTCTGAGATTAAGTTCAGGACGAAGAACACGGACATGAGAGGACAAGTACTAAGAGCATGAACTAGCTAATTAATCACTCCTGCTACTCTCTCTCTGGTAAAATAGCATAGAACATGTATAGCTTTCCTGATTCATCATATTGGAGCATGCAGATGAACCTGTCTCATAATCGTGGGTTGCGCTTCTGACTGCTGCCCCCTAGTACTTCTCTGTGATCGTTCACAATTTTGCTCCAGTCTTTTACTATTAAGCATTCCTCGCTACTAGAAATCCTGAATGCACTAAAGTGCATTGTAGGATATCTTGGCCGCAAGCTAACAATATTCATGGTACCTTTAGTCTCGATCCAATCAGGCACAACATTCATCGGGAGTCCCTGTTGAAGAACATCGTATAGTAACATACTTAGTAATGAAGTTTAACTTAAAAAAATAATGTATGCAAAAGATGCACTAAGGAGAAATAGTAGAAATCGTACCATCTTTCCTAAATATATGTGACCATAGTTCAGTACGAACACTATTGGTCGCACGTTTTGAGTACTAACATTTCTAAGTGCATGAATTTTTTTTGTCTTGACAGCATCAAGATCCTCAAGCCATGAAACATAATGACTTGTCTCCTCGCAGTTTAGTTCAGCCCCGGGACAGTGGACGGTCCTGTCTACCAAGCGCCGGACATGTTTGCTTGATTGGAAATAAGCTGTCAAAATAAATTGAGATCTATTAATTCAACTGGTTCAAATAATCTCATATCGAAGACATAAATATGGTTGAGAAACTCACATAATGGTAGAATTGGAGGCGTCTGCACATCGACCCAGATGTCTCTATTACCTTCAATATTATCTTTCGGACGAATATCAAAGGTGATAACCATATCAGGCTCAAATGCATAAGCCTTGCATAGTGCTTGCCAAGTTTTGCATTCAAAATAGGTGTATGTGTCTGCATTGTATAATTTGATGTTGAAGGTATAACAATGCTCGGTCTTCAAGTAAACTCTTTTTACCTCCATAGTTTCGTTAGGACTGAAACCTATCTTATCCAAGACAAAAATTCTTGCATGGTAGGGGATACGCTAGTAGAATAGTGAAAAATTAAAATTAAAAGTTGAAGCAAATGAAGCATAAGTCATGCTTAATTACGAAAAAAGACTTGTCGTTGTGACTTACTGTATCCACTTCGAAATTCTCATCCAGCTTGATGCTGAAGCATCTATCATCAACTAGAAATTTTTTGCCGCACAGGCCGCGCTGGTCTTCGCAGTATTCGCACATAATGAAATCATGTTCGTCGTCAGACGACATTCCTATGTTCATAGGTGAAACATTAAATACTTATTAGTTCTATTAATTCAACTAATTCTGTTAATTCAACTAGTTCAACTAATTAATTCAACTAAGCACTTACGAAAAATATACCTAAATAAAGTATATCTAACATATAATTTATATCTAATTCATCTAACATTTGACATTAATATCTAACATATGTTCATATATAGGTGAAACATATGTTCTTACTAAAATAAAGTAGGTAGTTCTATATAGTAATATTTTGATTAGATCATCAAATCTCATATACCTAAATTTCTTACTAAAAATAACTAGTTCTATTAATTCAACTAATTAAACTAAGAATTTACTAAAATAAACTAGTTCTATTAATTTTCTTACTAAAATATATAAAGTAGCTATATATAGTAATATTTTAATTAGATCATCAAATCTCATATACCTAAATTTTCTTACTAAAAATAAACTAGTACTAATTCAACTAGCTAGTTCAACTAAGCATTTACTAAAAATAAAGTAGTTATATTAATTCAACTAGTTCAAATAATCTCATATACCTAAATTTTCTTACTAAAAATAAACTTGTTCTATTAATTTTCATACTAAAAATAAGCTAGTTATATTAATTCAACTAGTTCAAATCTCATATATGTACCTAATTAATATCTAGCTAATTCATCTAAAATTGACATTAATATTTAACATCTTTTCCATATAATTCATCTAACATTAACATTCTAACATTCTTATCTACGTAATTTATCTAACATTAATCTAAACAATAGAAAACAGAAAATAAGTAAAAACAATGTGTGTGTGTGTATGTGTGTGCGTGTGTACGAGCGGGGGGCGGCGGCGTACGGGCGGCGGCGCGAGACGACGATACGACGGGGACGGCGCGACGACGAGCGGCGAGCCGGGGGCGACGGTGCGAACGAGACGACGACATAGTACGGGGCGGCGGCGACGGGCGGCGGGGGCGACGGCGGTGACGGCGACGACGGGCGGCGAGGGCGGCGGGGCCTGCGAGGGCGGCGCGGCGACGGCGGCGATGTCGCGCGAAGAAATTGGAGAAGAAGTGGTGGTCGATGAAACTGAATTTTTCGTAAGTGCCATACATATAGGAGGGGCCTTTAGTACCGGTTGGAGCCACCAACCAGTACTAAAGGCCAATTTTCGCCAGGCCAAGGGGCGGGAAACGGCCCCTTTAGTACCGGTTCGTGCCACGAACCGGTACTAAAGGCCCAATCATTAGTACCGGTTGGAGCCACCAACCGATACTAATGGTTGTGCGCTGCCACCGGCGGTGCACAATGTTTAGTCCCACCTCGCCGAGCGAAGGGCGGCCGCACTGGTTTATAAACCCAGCCGCGGCTGCTCCTTCAAACTTCTCTATATAGCAGGCTTCTGTGCCTAACTATGGCGCGCTGCCCTGTGAGTCTGCTGGCCCTTCTGGGCTTGCATTTGCACACCCTAGGTCTGGCAGGCCCACTGGGCAGCGCCCCAACAAATTTTTTATATAGTTTTTTTCTGCTCCCTAAACAATTAGGTAAATGACTGAAAAACAACAAATGATGTCAGAACATGTTGGAAATTGACGACGTCGCTTTGAATGCTGCATACTGACAAAAGAAGTCTGGAGTTCAAATAAGTTTAAAAAACATTGAAGTGCCCGTGTAACATATGAGTTCTCGTCCGAAACCCTGATACTCCGAAAGAGATTGTCCAGTTTGTACACGAAGTGCGTCTAGTTTTTGCCGTGATCCTCTCTACTCTTTCGCACATGCTATGCGGGTGAAATGATGATACCATGCCAAGTTTCAACATTTTCACAGTTCATTTTGTAGTGATTTTCAATTTCACGGTCATTTAGCTCTCTAAACAATTTGGTAAATGACTGAAAAATAACAAATGATGTCAGAACATGTTGAAAATTGATGACGTCGCTTTGAATGCTGCATACTGAACACAAAAGAAGTCTGGAGTTCAAATAAGTTTAAATAACATTGAAGTGCCCGTGTAACAGATGAGTTCTCGTCCGAAACCCTGATACTCCAAAAGAGATTGTCCAGTCTATACACGATGTGCGTCCAGTTTTTACCGTGACCCTCTCTACTCTTTCACACATTCTATGCGGGTGAAATGATGATACCATGCCAAGTTTCAACATTTTCACAGTTCATTTTGTAGTGATTTTCAATTTCACGGTCATTTAGCTCTCTAAACAATTAGGTAAATGACTGAAAAACAACAAATGATGTCAGAACATGTTGGAAATTGATGACGTCGCTTTGAATGCTGCATACTGAACACAAAAGAAGTCCGGAGTTCAAATAAGTTTAAAAAACATTGAAGTGCCCGTGTAACAGATGAGTTCTCGTCCGAAACCCTGATACTCCGAAAGAGATTGTCCCGTTTGTACACGAAGTGCGTCCAGTTTTTGCCGTGATCCTCTCTACTCTTTCGCACATGCTATGCGGATGAAATGATGATACCATGCCAAGTTTCAACATTTTCATAGTTCATTTTGTAGTGATTTTCAATTTCACGGCCATTTAGCTCTCTAAACAATTAGGTAAATGACTGAAAAACAACAAATGATGTTAGAACATGTTGGAAATTGACGACGTCGCTTTGAATGCTGCATACTGAACACAAAAGAAGTCCGGAGTTCAAATAAGTTTAAAAAACATTGAAGTGCCCGTGTAACAGATGAGTTCTCGTCCGAAACCCTGATACTCCGAAAGAGATTGTCCAGTTTGTACACGAAGTGCGTCCAGTTTTTGCCGTGACCCTCTCTACTATTTAGCACATGCTATGCGGGTGAAATGATGATACCATGCCAAGTTTCAACATTTTCACAGTTCATTTTGTAGTGATTTTCAATTTCACGGTCATTTAGCTCTCTAAACAATTAGGTAAATGACTGAAAAACAACAAATGATGTCAGAACATGTTGGAAATTGATGACGTCGCTTTGAATGCTGCATACTGAACACAAAAGAAGTCCGGAGTTCAAATAAGTTTAAAAAACATTGAAGTGCCCGTGTAACAGATGAGTTCTCGTTCGAAACCCTGATACTCCGAAAGAGATTGTCTAGTTTGTACACGAAGTGCGTCTAGTTTTTGCTGTGACCCTCTCTACTCTTTCGCACATGCTATGCGGGTGAAATGATGATACCATGCTAAATTTCAACATTTTCACAGTTCATTTTGTAGTGATTTTCAATTTCACGGTGATTTAGCTCTTTAAACAATTTGGTAAATGACTGAAAAACAGCAAATGATGTCAGAACATGTTGGAAATTGATGATGTCACTTTGAATGTTGCATACTGAACACAAGAAGTCCGGAGTTCAAATAAGTTATTAAAAATAAAAAAGAGGTGCAATGCTGGTTAATTTGCTTCAAGCCTTTCGGAATAGTGTAGACTGCACTGCACATAGCTCAGTGCAATCTATGCTATTCCGAAAGGCTTGAAGGTAATCAACGTGCAGGTGAGCATTGCGCCTCTTCGTCATTGTCTCTGCACTCACGGCTTATAAACCGCTCATACTACCTCTCTCTTGGCGAGGTGGGACTAAAAATCAGCTTACTAAGAAACTCTAGTACCGGTTCATGCCATGAACCGGTACTAAAGGTCTTCGTGGGGGCCCCAGCCTGACCACAGCCGCACTGGCCTCATTAGTACCGGTTCGTGGCATGAACCGGTACTAAAGGTTGCCCACGAACCGGTACTAATGATGCTCGCCCGCCTAGCCATTGGAACCGGCACTAATGATCACATTAGTGCCGGCTCAAATTCAAACCGGCACTAATGTGCTTCACATTTGACCCTTTTTCTACTAGTGTGCATGCTGCCATAAATGTTGCAGTGAATTCAATTAAGTGATGATAAATGTTGTTCTCTATAGCGTTTTGTTGGAAATATGCCCTAGAGGCAATAATAAATTGGTTATTATTATATTTCCTTGTTCATGATAATCGTTTATTATCCATGCTAGAATTGTATTGATAGGAAACTCAGATACATGTGTGGATACATAGACAACACCATGTCCCTAGTAAGCCTCTAGTTGACTAGCTTGTTGATCAATAGATGGTTACGGTTTCCTAACCATGGACATTGGATGTCGTTGATAACGGGATCACATCATTAGGAGAATGATGTGATGGACAAGACCCAATCCTAAGCCTAGCACAGGATCATGTAGTTCGTATGCTAAAGCTTTTCTAATGTCAAGTATCATTTCCTTAGACCATGAGATTGTGCAACTCCTGGATACCGTAGGAATACTTTGGGTGTGCCAAACGTCACAACATAACTGGGTGACTATAAAGGTGCACTACGGGTATCTCCGAAAGTGTCTGTTGGGTTGGCACGAATCGAGACTGGGATTTGTCACTCCGTGTGACGGAGAGGTATCTCTGGGCCCACTCGGTAGGACATCATCATAATGTGCACAATGTGATCAAGGAGTTGATCACGGGATGATGTGTTACGGAACGAGTAAAGAGACTTGCCGGTAACGAGATTGAACAAGGTATCGGGATACCGACGATCGAATCTCGGGCAAGTATCGTACCGATAGACAAAGGGAATTGTATACGGGATTGATTAAGTCCTTGACATCGTGGTTCATCCGATGAGATCATCGTGGAGCATGTGGGAGACAACATGGGTATCCAGATCCCGCTGTTGGTTATTGACCGAAGAACGTCTCGGTCATGTCTGCATGGTTCCCGAACCCGTAGGGTCTACACACTTAAGGTTCGATGATGCTAGGGTTATAAAGGAAGTTTGTATGTGGTTACCGAATGTTGTTCGGAGTCTCGGATGAGATCCCGGACGTCACGAGGAGTTCTAGAATGGTCCGGAGTTAAAGATTTATATATGGGAAGTCCTGTTTTGGTCACCGGAAAACTTTCGGGGTTTATCGGTAACGTACCGGGACCACCAAGGGGGTCCCGGGGGTCCACCAAGTGGGGCCACAAGCCCCGGAGGGCTGCATGGGCCAAGTGTGGGAGGGGACCAGCCCCAGGTGGGCTGGTACGCCCCCCCCCACAAGGGCCCAAGGCGCAAGGGAGAGGAGAAGGGGGCAAACCCTAGGGCAGATGGGCCCTAAGGCCCACCCTGGTGCGCCTCCACCTCTCCCCTCCCCTTGGCCGTCCCCTAGATGGGATCTAGGGGGCTGCCGCCACCCCTAGGGAGGGAACCCTAGGTGGGGGCAGCCCCTCCCCTTCCCCTATATATACTTGAGGTTTGGGCTGCCCAATACACACGAGTTCCTCTCCTCTTATTGGCGCAGCCCTACCTCTCTCCCTCCTCATATCTCGCGGTGCTTGGCGAAGCCCTGCTGGATCACCACGCTCCTCCACCACCACCACGCCGTTGTGCTGCTGCTGGATGGAGTCTTCCTCAACCTCTCCCTCTCTCCTTGCTGGATCAAGGCATGGGAGACGTCATCGGGCTGTACGTGTGTTGAACGCGGAGGTGCCGTCCGTTCGGCACTAGGATCTCGGTGATTTGGATCACGACGAGTACGACTCCTTCAACCCCGTTCTCTTGAACGCTTCCGCTTAGCGATCTACAAGGGTATGTAGATGCACTCTCCTTCCCTTTGTTGCTGGTCTCTCCATAGATAGATCTTGGTGACACGTAGGAAAATTTTGAATTTCTGCTACGTTCCCCAGCAGTGGCATCATGAGCAAGGTCTATGCGTAGTTACTATGCACGAGTAGAACACAAAGTAGTTGTGGGCGTTGATTTTGTTCAATATGCTTACCGTTACTAGTCCAATCTTGATTCGGTGGCATTGTGGGATGAAGCGGCCCGGACCAACCTTACACGTACGCTTACGTGAGACCGGTTCCACCGACTGACATGTACTAGTTGCATAAGGTGGCTGGCGGGTGTCTGTCTCTCCCACTTTAGTCGGATCGGATTCGATGAAAAGGGTCCTTATGAAGGGTAAATAGCAATTGGCATATCACGTTGTGGTCTTTGCGTAGGTAAGAAACGTTCTTGCTAGAAACCCATAGCAGCCACGTAAAACATGCAAACAACAATTAGAGGACGTCTAAGTTGTTTTTGCAGGGTATGCTATGTGATGTGATATGGCCAAAGGATGTGATGAATGATATATGTGATGTATGAGATGATCATGTTCTTGTAATAGGAATCACGACTTGCATGTCGATGAGTATGACAACCGGCAGGAGCCATAGGAGTTGTCTTAATTTATTTATGACCTGCGTGTCAACATAAACGTCATGTAATTACTTTACTTTATTGCTAACCATTAGCTGTAGTAGTAGAAGTAATAGTTGGCGAGACAACTTCATGAAGACACGATTATGGAGATCATGGTGTCATGCCGGTGATGATGATGATCATGGAGCCCCGAAGATGGAGATCAAAAGGAGCAATATGATATTGGCCATATCATGTCACTATTTGATTGCATGTGATGTTTATCATGTTTATACATCTTATTTGCTTAGAACGACGGTAGTAAATAAGATGATCCCTCATTAAAATTTCAAGAAAGTGTCCCCCCTAACTGTGCACCGTTGCGAAAGTTCGTCATTTCGAAGCACCACGTGATGATCGGGTGTGATAGATTCTTATGTTCGAATACAACGGGTGTTGACGAGCCTAGCATGTACAGACATGGCCTCGGAACACATGCAAAACACTTAGGTTGACTTGACGAGCCTAGCATGTACAGACATGGCCTCGGAACACAAGAGACCGAAAGGTCGAGCATGAGTCGTATGGTAGATACGATCAACATGAAGATGTTCACCGATGTTGACTAGTCCGTCTCACGTGATGATCGGACACGTCCTAGTTGACTCGGATCATGTAATCACTTAGATGACTAGAGGGATGTCTATCCGAGTGGGAGTTCATAAGATGAACTTAATTATCCTGAACATAGTCAAAAGGTCTTCGCAAATTGTGTCGTAGCTCGCGCTTCAGTTCTACTGTTTAGACATGTTCCTAGAGAAAATTTAGTTGAAAGTTGATAGTAGCAATTATGCGGACTAGGTCCGTAAACTGAGGATTGTCCTCATTGCTTCATAGAAGGCTTATGTCCTTAATGCACCGCTCAGTGTGCTGAACCTCGAACGTCGTCTGTGGATGTTGCGAACATCTGACATACACATTTTGATAACTACGTGATAGTTCAGTTAAACGGTTTAGAGTTGAGGCACCGAAGACGTTTTAAAACGTCACGAAACATATGAGATGTTTCGAGGGCTGAAATTGGGATTTCAGGCTCGTGCCCACGTCAAGAGGTATAAGACCTCCGACGATTTTCTTAGCCTGCAAACTAAGGGAGAAAAGCTCAATTGTTGAGCTTGTGCTCAGATTGTCTGAGTACAACAATCGCTTGAATCAAGTGGGAGTTGATCTTCCAGATGAAATAGTGATAGTTCTCTGAAGTCATTACCACCAAGCTGCTAGAGCTTCGTGATGAACTATAATATATCAGGGACATATATGATGATCCTTGAGATATTTGCGATGTTTGGCACCACAAAAGTAGAAATCAAGAAGGAGCATCAATTGTTGATGGTTGGTGAAACCACTAGTTTCAAGAAGGGCAAGGGCAAGGGATACTTCATGAAACGGCAAATCAGCTGCTGCTCTAGTGAAGAAACCCAAGGTTGAACCCGAACCCGAAACTAAGTGCTTCTGTAATAAGAGGAACAACCACTGGAGCAGAATTACCCTAGATACTTGGTAGATGAGAAGGCTGGCAAGGTCGATAGAAGTATATTGGATATACATTGTGTTGATGTGTACTTTACTAGTACTCCTAGGAGCACCAGGGTATTAGATACCGGTTCGGTTGCTAAGTGTTAGTAACTCAAAATAAAAGCTACGGAATAAACGGGACTAGCTAAAGGTGAGCTGACGATATGTGTTGGAAGTGTTTCCAATGTTGATATGATCAAGCATCGCACGCTCCCTCTACCATCGAGATTGGTGTTTGCGTTGAGCATAGACATGATTGGATTATGTCTATCGCAATACGGTTATTCATTTAAGGAGAATAACGGCTACTCTGTTTATTTGAATAATACCTTCAATGGTCTTGCACCTAAAATGAATGGTTCATTGAATCTCGATCATAGTGATACACATGTTCATGCCAAAAGATATAAGATAGTAATGAGAGTACCACCTACTTGTGGCACTGCCACGTAAGTCATATCAGTATAAAACGCATGAAGAAGCTCCATGTTGATGGATCTTTGGGCTCACTCATTTTGAAAAGTTTGAGACATGCGAACCATGTCTATTGGTGTATATGCATGAAGAAACTCCATGCAAATGGACCATTTGGACTCACTTGATTTTGAATCACTTGAGACATGCAAATCATACCACATGGGCAAGATGACTGAAAGCCTCGTTTTCAGTAAAATGGAACTAGAAAGCAACTTGTTGGAAGTAATACATTTTGATGTGGGCAGTCCAATGAGTGCTGAGGCGTGTAGTGGATATCGTTATGTTCTTACTTCACAGATGATTTGAGTAGATGTTGAGTATATTTACTTGATGAATCACGTGTCTGAATTATTGAAAGGTTCAAGTAATTTCAGGGTGAAGTTGAAAGATCGTCGTGACAAGAGGATAAAATATCTATGATATGATCATAGAGATGAATATCTGAATTACGAGTTTGGCACAGAATTAAGACATTGTGGAAATTGTTTCACAACTAATACAGCCTGGAACACCATAGTGTGATGGTGTGTCTGAACATCATAACTGCACCCTATTGGATATGATGCATACCATGATGTCTCTTATCGAATTACCACGATAGTTTATGGGTTAGGCATTAGAGACAACCACATTCACTTTAAATAGGGCACCACGTAATTCCGATGAGATGA
Source organism: Triticum urartu (assembly GCF_056163025.1). Classification (NCBI taxonomy): domain Eukaryota; kingdom Viridiplantae; phylum Streptophyta; class Magnoliopsida; order Poales; family Poaceae; genus Triticum; species Triticum urartu. Next base: position 33,778,521 of record NC_141879.1, on the reverse strand, counting down.
CACCGTATGAACTATGGTTTAGAGAAACCTAAGATGTCATTTCTTAAAAGTTTGGGGCTGCGATGCTTATGTGGAAAAGTTTCAGGCTGATAAGCTCGAACCCAAAGCGGATAAATGCATCTTCATAGGACACCCAAGACAATTGGGTATACCTCCTGTCTCAGATTCGAAAGCAATAAGGGATTGTTTCTAGAATCGGGTCCTTTCTCGAGGAAAAGTTTCTTTCGAAAGAATTGAGTGGGAGGATGGTGGAGACTTGATGAGGTTATTGAACCGTCTCTTCAACTAGTGTGTGGCAGGGCACAGGAAGTTGTTCCTGTGGCACCTACACCAATTGAAGTGGAAGCTTATGATAGTGATCATGAAACTTCAGATCAAGTCACTACCAAACCTCGTAGGATGACAAGGATGCGTACTACTTTAGAGTGGTACGTAATCCTGTCTTGGAAGTCATGTTGCTAGACAACAATGAACCTACGAGCTATGGAGAAGCGATGGTGGGCCCGGATTCCGATAAATGGTTCGAGGCCATATAATCCGAGAGAGGATCCATATATGAAAACAAAGTGTAGACTTTGGAAGAACTACTTGATGGTCGTAAGGCTATTAGGTACATATGGATTTTAAAAGGAAGACGGACAATGATGGTAAGTATCACCATTAAGAAAGCTCGACTTGTCGTTAAGATGTTTTCCGACAAGTTCAAGGAGTTGACTACGATGAGACTTTCTCACTCATAGCGATGCTAAGAGTCTGTTGGAATTATATTAGCGATTACTGCATTATTTATGAAATCTTGCAAATAGGATGTCAAAACATTGTTTCCTCATGATTTTCTTGAGGAAAGGTTGTATGTGATACAACCAGAAGGTTTTAACAATCCTGAAAGATGCTAACAAGTATGCAAAGCTCTAGCAATCCTTCTAAGGACTGGAGTAAGCATCTCGGAGTTGGAATATACGCTTTGATGATGATCAAAGATTTTGGGTTTATACAAAGTTTATGAGAAACTTGTATTTCCAAAGAAGTGAGTGGGAGCACTATAGAATTTCTGATGAGTATATGTTGTTAACATATTGTTGATCGGAAATGACGTAGAATTTCTGGAAAGCATGCAGAGTTATTTGAAAAGTATTTTTCAATGGAAAGCCTTGATTAGGCTACTTGAACATTGAGCATCAAGATCTATAAGGATAGATCAAAACGCTTAATGGTACTTTCAAATGAGCACATGCCTTGACGTGATCTTGAAGGTGTTCAAGATGGATCAGTCAAAGAAGGAGTTCTTGCCTGAGTTGTAAGGTATGAAGTTAAGACTTAAAGCTCGACCACGGCAGAATAGAGAGAAAGGACGAAGGTCATCCCCTATGCTTTAGACGTAGGCTCTACAGTATGCTATGCTGTGTACCGCACCTGAAGTGTGACTTGCCATGAGTCAGTCAAGGGGTACAAGAGTGATCCAAGAATGGATCACAGGACAGCGGTCAAAGTTATCCTTAGTAACTAGTGGACTAAGGAATTTTCTCGATTATGGAGGTGGTAAAAGAGTTCATCGTAAAGGGTTACGCCGATGCAAACTTTGACACTAATCCAGATTATTCTGAGTAGTAAACTGGATTCGTATAGTAGAACAGTTATTTGGAATAGCTCCAAATAGGACGTGGTAGCTGCATCTAGGAGATGACAAAGAGATTTGTAAAGCACACACGGATCTGAAAGATTCAGACCCGTTGACTATAACATCTCTCACAAGCATAACATGATCAAACCCAGAACTCATCGAGTGTTAATCACATGGTAATGTGAACTAGATTATTGACTCTAGTAAACTCTTTGGGTGTTAGTCACATGGGGATGTGACCTTGAGTGTTAATCACATATCGATGTGAACTGGATTATTGACTCTAGTGCAAGTGGGAGACTGTTGGAAATATGCCCTAGAGGCAATAATAAATTGGTTATTATTATATTTCCTTGTTCATGATAATCGTTTATTATCCATGCTAGAATTGTATTGATAGGAAACTCAGATACACGTGTGGATACATAGACAACACCATGTCCCTAGTAACCCTCTAGTTGACTAGCTCGTTGATCAATAGATGGTTACGGTTTCCTGACCATGGACATTGGATGTCATTGATAACGGGATCACATCATTAGGAGAATGATGTGATGGACAAGACCCAATCCTAAGCCTAGCACAAGATCATGTAGTTCGTATGCTAAAGCTTTTCTAATGTCAAGTATCATTTCCTTAGACCATGAGATTGTGCAACTCCCGGATACCGTAGGAATACTTTGGGTGTGCCAAACGTCACAACGTAACTGGGTGACTATAAAGGTGCACTATGGGTATCTCCGAAAGTGTCTATTGGGTTGGCACGAATCGAGACTGGGATTTGTCACTCCGTGTGACGGAGAGGTATCTCTGGGCCCACTCGGTAGGACATCATCATAATGTGCACAATGTGATCAAGGAGTTGATCACGGGATGATGTGTTACGGAACGAGTAAAGAGACTTGCCGGTAACGAGATTGAACAAGGTATCGGGATACCAACGATCGAATCTCGGGCAAGTATCGTACCGATAGACAAAGGGAATTGTATACGGGATTGATTAAGTCCTTGACATCGTGGTTCATCCGATGAGATCATCGTGGAGCATGTGGGATCCAACATGGGTATCCAGATTCCGCTGTTGGTTATTGACCGGAGAACGTCTCGGTCATGTCTGCATGGTTCCCGAACCCGTAGGGTCTACACACTTAAGGTTCGATGACACTAGGGTTATAAAGGAAGTTTGTATGTGGTTACCGAATGTTGTTCAGAGTCCCGGATGAGATCCCGGACATCACGAGGAGTTCCGAAATGGTCCGGAGGTAAAGATTTATATATGGGAAGTCCTGGTTTGGTCACCGGAAAAGTTTCGGGGTTTATCGGTAACGTACCGGGACCACCAAGGGGGTCCCGGGGGTCCACCAAGTGGGGCCACAAGCCCCGGAGGGCTGCATGGGCCAAGTGTGGGAGGGGACCAGCCCCAGGTGGGCTGGTACGCCCCCCCCCCACAAGGGCCCAAGGCGCAAGGGAGAGGAGAAGGGGGCAAACCCTAGGGCAGATGGGCCCTAAGGCCCACCCTGGTGCGCCTCCACCTCTCCCCTCCCCTTGGCCGTCCCCTAGATGGGATCTAGGGGGCTGCCGCCACCCCTAGGGAGGGAACCCTAGGTGGGGGCGCAGCCCCTCCCCTTCCCCTATATATACTTGAGGTTTGGGCTGCCCAATACACATGAGTTCCTCTCCTCTTGCTGGCGCAGCCCTACCTCTCTCCCTCCTCATATCTCGCGGTGCTTGGCGAAGCCCTGCTGGATCACCACGCTCCTCCACCACCACCACGCCGTTGTGCTGCTGCTGGATGGAGTCTTCCTCAACCTCTCCCTCTCTCCTTGCTGGATCAAGGCATGGGAGACGTCACCGGGCTGTACGTGTGTTGAACGCGGAGGTGCCGTCCGTTCGGCACTAGGATCTCCGGTGATTTGGATCACGACAAGTACGACTCCTTCAACCCCGTTCTCTTGAACGCTTCCGCTTAGCGATCTACAAGGGTATGTAGATGCACTCTCCTTCCCTTCGTTGCTGGTCTCTCCATAGATAGATCTTGGTGACACGTAGGAAAATTTTGAATTTCTGCTACGTTCCCCAACACGTTTGAGCACAATGGCATATTTATTGGGCAAGGAGTGAATAGATCATATATTGGCAACACTTATTCTGAATTTGACTACTGTCATGCTGACACTTGGTCCTTAGATATGTTGAAGTTTTGCTTGGACAAGCTGGATTACTCCCATGGTTATCCAGATCTACAAGTGTACTGGTGCTTGCCAGGTAAAGACATAGTAGATGGCCTTGTTTGTGGGGATACTTGAAAGGATCGATATGGTTGACTAGAGGGGGGGGGGTGAATAGGCAACTAACAATTTTTAGCTTTTTTTAGCAATTTAAACTTTGCATCAAAATAGGTTGTCTAGATATGCAACTAGATGAGTAACCTATATGATGCAACACGAATAGGAACACAAGCAAGCAAGATATATGAAACAAATAAGCTACACAAGTAAAGGCACGAGATAACCAAAAGTGGAGACGGTGGAGACGAGGATGTGTTGCCGAAGTTCCTTCCCTTTAAGAGGAAGTACGTCTCCGTTGGAGCGGTGTGCAGGCACAATGCTCCACTAGGGCCATCGTAATCTCCTCACGCCCTCACACAATGCGAGATGCCGTGATTCCACTATTGGTGCCCTTGGAGGCGGCGACTGAACCTTTACAAACGAGGTTGGGGCAATCTCCACAACTCAATTGGAGGCTCCCAACGACACCACGAAGCTTCACCACAATGGACTATGGCTTCGCGGTGACCTCAACCGTCTAGGATGCTCAAACACCCAAGAGTAACAAGATCCGCAAGGGATTAGTAGGGGGAATCAAATATCTCTCGGTGGAAGTGTAGATCGGGGCCTTCTCAACCACTCCCAAGCAAATCAACAAGTTTGATTGGCTAGGGAGTGAGATCGGGCGAAAATGGAGCTTGGAGCAATAATGGAGCTTTTATGGTGGAAGAGGTGAGTCAACGGGGAAGAAGGAGACCCTTTATATAGTGTGAGGAAAAGATCCAACCGTTACCCACCAACCAACCTGCGGCCAGTGGTACTACCGCGCCTGGCCAGCGGTACTACCGCAAGGCCGCGCGGTAGTATTGCTTGCAACCAAGCGGTACTACCGCACGGCAGTGCGGTACTACCGTACCACCCCACGGTAGTGCCGCAACCCCAGCCAGGGAAACAGACGCAAGCTGGGGCGGTACTTCCGCACGCGCGGTACTACCGCGCCCCCAGTGCGGTACTACCGTAAGGCAAAAAGTCCTGACAGGGGGAAGGGGAACTTCCGTGCATACTTCCGCAAAAGAACGGAAGTAGCAAAAACTCGACACAGTAGTACTACCGAGGGGCGGTACTACTGCCTGACCGCCTAGTGCTGTACTACCGCACGGCGAAAGCGGTACTACTGCGGCAGGTGCGGATGTAAAAAATTACATCCGCTCCTACTACCGCAAACGGGCGGCACTAGCCTGGTGGGCAGAGGTAGTACGGCTCCAGGGGAGCGGTACTACCGTGAGCACCAGCGGTACTACCGCGCCACTGCGCGGTACTACCGTGGATGCCCATGGTACTACCGTTGATCCTGGAGCGGTACTACCGCAACCACACAAGCAGCCAGTCAACTGTGGCAGGAAAACGGAGGAAGCTCCAAGGAAGAAGGAGGGGATAAAAGGAGACGTGTACGTGATGATTCCACCCAAACCTTTCCAAGGCGGACCCCCTCTTAATAGTACGGCTTTCCTACGACTCAAATCCACCAAAAAGAAACATAGAAAAGACGCCGTCTTCGTCAGTCTTCGAGGGGCACCCAATCGTCTTGTGCCTAGCAGAGAAGAGTCTGGAAAGATCATGGCACACGATTAGTCCGCAAATGCGTTGTCATCAATCACCAAAACACTTAGGGATAAATATGACCTTACAATCTCCCCCTTTTTGGTGGATTGATGACAAAACGGGATTTGCACAAGGAAAAATACTATTGAGTAAAAGCAAACTCCTCCTCTCTATAATATAGACGGGCTCCCTCTAAATGTGTGCCACCTAGATGAGCACGAATGCTAGGAACCGAGCTCCCCCTATATTATAGAGACAAGGCAAATTTATCACTAGACAAGATAGTACAAACATAAGATAACTAAGATAGATAGAGTGCTTAACTAAGATAGATAGAGTGCATATGTCTTACACCATATGGAGGAAAGGTCTCGGAAGCACAAACCGAACTAAAGCAAATGAGGTCCAAACGACAAAGCAAACAAACACACCAAACACAACGCAAATCCCTCCACTCTCTCCCCCTTTGGCATCGAGACGCCAAAAAGGCAGAGAGGAAACCTACAGACACGGGGTGGCTCAGGCAGAGAAGTCGTCCCACTGCTCCTCGTGCACCTCGTCAGACTCAGCGGCGGGGATAGTCTCCTCCATGTCATCCTCTGAACTGGTCCACTTGTAGCCCTGCTTAGACATCCAGGCAGCCTCAGGAGTGATGACGTCCTCAGACCCGCCAGACACATCCTCTCCAAAGAGCCTCATCACCTTCTTGTCACGGCGGCGACTCTCCTTGTCAGCCACGTGAGCCCTGTACTATCCCTTCGCCTGCATGCAGAAGAGAGTCTTCATCTTGTCCTTCAGCTTCTTGGCCCATGATGGCTCAGAGGAAGAAGTGGTGGACCTAGTAGCACGGTCCTCAGCAGTAGTCTCAGCAGCAGCAGCCTCCCCCTCACCAGCAGCCCTCCTAGCAGAAGATGCCTCAGCACGAGTAGTGGTGTTGGCCCAGTTGGGCTTGACGCGGAGGCTGATGGACTCATGGCGAATCCAGTCTGGAGCAAGGAACTCATCACCTGGATACGTCTTCTCCCAAGTGGTGGAGAGCAGCAGAAACAGATACGGTCCATAGATAGGAACCTTGCGAGTGAACACCACAAACCGAAGCTCACACCACATGATGTGAGAGACATCAAGTGGCTGAGTCTGAGAAGTACGTGCCTCTACACACAAGAGCAACATGTCCACTAGATATGCATGAACCTTGTCCTTGTCGCCAATGCGTGGGAACAGAGTGTTGCGGAAGATGCGATGCATGATATCAAGAAAAGAGTTCAACACCCAAGAAGACTTTCCATTGGGGAGTACCTTCTCAACAAGGAAGGGCTGAAGCAGGTTCTTGTTGGCAGACTCAGAGTGGGCATGGGGGCGGACGCCAACGGGGGTGTGAAGCCCACCATCAGGAATGTGCAGCAGATCCATGAACTCCTTCCATGTAGCAGACAGCTGACGGCCATTGGTCATCCAAGTCATCCTCCGCTCCTCCTCGGGATGAAAGTACACTGAGGCAAAGAACTGACAGATAAGCTCAGGGTCATAGTCAAGGTGAAAGGAGATCACCGGCTCAATAGCAAACTGCTCCACCAAGTCCAGAGCCTCTCCAAAATAGTCACGAAACTTGTCTTTCCGCAGGTGATGCATATCTATCCACTTGACATCCACATAGGCGTTCTGCTTGTTCTTGATCACATCCAGATAGATAAGAACCTGTTGCTTGGTCCAGAATATCTCGGTGCCTCTGAGGGTAGCCCGAGGATTCACATAGGGATTGATCTTCCGGAGCTCGACATACTCAGTGGTGGAGATCTCGTCCATGGCCTTAGCCGGTTCCTTTTGCTTGCTTGCAACGGACTTGACATTGCGCTTGGGGGCATTGGAGCCCTCTGGGGCTTCATCTTGAGGGTTGCGCAGACGCTTGGAGCCAGTGTCTCGACTGGGATTGGAACGGCGAGAGCCACCACCTGAGACACAGAACGCAAAAACACCCACAACAGCCAAGAGAGATTAATGCAAAGACCACAACAAAGGCAAGTGAAACAAGTAGAAAGCACACATGATACATGCCTAGAGAGAGATTTGATCCCTACGGTAGTACTGCCAAGAGCTGCGGAGCTAAGAGAGTAGTACGGCTCTTAGACGCGGTAGTACCGTGCAAGATCACGGTAGTACCGGGTGTAGGAGCGGTAGTACGACCTTAGCACCGCGGCCGGCGCGGTAGTACCACGTCCGCGGAGCGGTAGTACCGCTCGGTACGGTAGTACCGCGCCTGACAGGCGGTAGTACCGCGGGAGCGGTAGTACCGCACGTCGGGCACGGTAGTACCGCACCGCATCAGATCTGAACTGGTTCAAATCTAAGAAAGCCCGTGAAACCACGGCGGTACTACGGTAGGACAAAGCTACCACAAGACAGCATATCAAGTATGTTTCCTACGCATCAGGACTCTCCTACTTCCTACTCTTGCATAGATTTGGCCTAAAATCTCAAGAACAACAAGTTTCTCCCCAAAAACCTAGAAGAAAGAGAACAACCAAGAAAAAGAGGGATTTGGGGAAAAACCTTGGTCCATGGCAAGAGGAAGTGGTGGGGAACGATCCCACCGGTCGGAATCCGAGGAGAGTGGCCGGAGACGGAGATCCGGCGAGGGCCTCCGACGCTGTTCTTGAGAGGGAGAGATATGGAGAGAGAGACAATGAATGGGTATGGGGAGTTGTAACTCCCCTGCCCGAGTCATAGCCCCCACGCGCCCTTGACGGCGCGGTAGTACCGTGCCCAGACACGGTAGTACCGCATGGTGCGGTAGTACCATGCTGTTGCGCGGTAGTACCGTGCCTCCCAAGCGGTAGTACCGCGCCCAGACGCGGTAGTACCGTGGGCTCAAGAAGATGCACGTTTCGAGCTCGAAAAAACTGGATCTTTGCACAAACTACTCCGAGCCAACACAACACCACAAGACCACGCAACACACAAAACCAGAAAGGCACACGACAAACGAACCAACCATGAGACACCACCTCTCCAAAAGAGAGGGCGGTGGCCGTAGCCACCTATGTTTGAGTCAATTGGTATGGCACCGCAAAGAATTATCCTTGGGTCCATGACCAAAACTCGTCTTTGAAGCACAAGTACCATAAAAAATGGCTAATGTGAAAGACTTGATTGATTTATGCATAATGGGGGGAGGGAGAGTTCATTGAGAGAACATCACCCCCCCTATGTCCATGCCTACACCTAAATAGGACAACCCGTTGAGTATGGTGGGGTGTGCAAGGGTTCAAGCAACATTGCTCGAATCGATGATACTTAGCTCATGCCTTAACTCGCGAAATCTTGCTTCATCCACGGGCTTCGTGAAGATATCTGCAAGGTTATCATGAGTGTTGACGTAGTTGAGCTCGATCTCTCCTCGCCTAATGTGATCCCGGATGAAGTGATACCGGATCTCAATATGCTTCATCTTGAAGTGTTGCACCGGGTTGAGAGAGATCTTGATGGCACTTTCATTGTCACACCAAAGAGGCACTTTGTCACAAGTGACACCATAATGCTTTAAAGTTTGCCTCATCCATAAGAGTTGTGCACAACAACTACCGGCCGCAACATACTCCGCTTCGGTGGACGAGAGAGACACACAACTTTGCTTTTTTGGAAGACCAACTTACCAAAGAGCAACCAAGGAATTGGCACCCTCCGGAAGTGGACTTCCTATCCACTTTGTCTCCCGCCCAATCGGAATTCGAGTACCCTACAAGCTTGAAGTTTGATCCTCTTGGGTACCATAAGCCAAAGTTTGGGGTATGAGCCAAATATCGAAAGATTCGTTTGACCGCCACATAGTGACTTTCCTTAGGTGCGGCTTGAAACCGTGCACAAATTCCCACACTCAACATGATGTCCGGTCTAGATGCACAAAGGTAAAGCAAGGATCCAATCATGGAATGATATACCTTTTGATCCACCACTTTACCATTGGGATCTAAGTCAAGTTGGCACTTGGTGGGCATTGGAGTGGAAGCCGGCTTGACGTCACTTAGCTTGAATCTCTTGAGCATGTCTTGAGTGTATTTGGATTGATTGATGAAGGTTCCTTCTCTTCTTTGCTTCACTTCGAACCCTAGAAAGAACTTCAACTCTCCCATGGAGGACATCTCGAACTTTGAGGTCATGAGAGCGGCAAATTCCGCATTGAAAGCTTTGTTAGGAGAACCAAAGATAATATCATCAACATATAATTGGCACACAAACAACTCCCCTTTGACCTTCTTAGTAAAAAGAGTGGGGTCGATTATCCCAACTTCAAAACCGTGGTCTTGTAACAACTCGGTAAGGTGGTCATACCACGCACGTGGGGCTTGTTTAAGGCCATAGAGTGCCTTATCGAGTTGATACACATGATCAGGAAAGTAGGGATCCTCGAACCCGGGGGGTTGCTTGACGTACACCAATTCATTAATGGGACCATTAAGAAAAGCACTCTTCACATCCATTTGATGTAACTTAAAGTTATGATGAGAAGCATATGCAATCAACATGCGAATGGATTCAAGACGAGCAACGGGAGCAAATGTTTCACCGTAGTCGATACCGTCGACTTGGGAGTAGCCTTGTGCTACCAAACGAGCCTTGTTGCGAATGATAATCCCATGGGCATCTTGCTTGTTCTTGAATATCCACTTGGTTCCAATGACATTGTGGTTCCCCGTTGGCCTTGGCACTAATCTCCACACTTTGTTGCGCTCGAAGTTGTTGAGTTCTTCGTGCATGGCATTGAGCCAATCCGGATCTTCTAGCACCTCATAGACCTTGTGGGGTTCCACACAAGAGACAAACGCGTGATGCTCACAATAATTTGCTAATTGTCTACGAGTGCTTACCCCCTTTCTTAAGCTTCCAAGAACATTCGTCATGAGATGATCCTTGGTGGAGAGCTTGGAAGAAACCTTGGCGGCACGACGCTCTAATTCCTCCTCGGTGGTGAGTTGAGGAGCGGTTACTTGATCATCTTGAGCGCCGTCATGAACTTGTTCTTGATCTTGAACTTGCTCGGGGGAGAGAACTTGACCTTGGGTATCACTTGGTGTGTCCACACCGTCTTGAGTATGATCTAGCCCTTGGTCTTGTTCATGAGGTTGAGGGCCTTCACTTTGTTCTTCGGAAGCGTGTGGGCCTTGAGTTGGTGATGGCTCCACTTGAGTGGAGCATTGTCCTTCTCCTTCGGCCACAAGGGGTTCCTTAATGGGTAGGATGAAACCAACACCCATTCTTCTTATGGCTTGAGGAGGAATTTCATCACCTACATCACAAGTGCCACTTTGCTCCACTTGGGAGCCGTTATTCTCATCAAACTCCACGTTACACGTCTCCTCAATAAGTCCCGTGGATTTATTGAGGACACGGTAAGCATGAGAGTTTGTAGCATAACCAACAAATATGCCCTCATACGCTCTAGCCTCAAATTTAGACAACCGAACACCTTTCTTGAGAATGAAACACTTACACCCGAATACCCGGAAGTACTTGAGGTTGGGCTTGTTACCGGTGAGTATCTCATATGGAGTCTTGTTCAAGCCCTTGCGGAGGTAGAGCCGATTGGATGCATGACACGCGGTGTTGATGGCTTCGGCCCAAAAGTTGTACGGAGACTTGAACTCCGCCATCATGGTCCTTGCCGCATCCATCAACGTCCGGTTCTTCCTCTCCGCAACACCGTTTTGTTGAGGGGTGTATGGTGCAGAATATTGATGCTTGATTCCCTCATCACTAAGAAATTCATCCAAGGTGTAGTTCTTGAACTCGGTGCCGTTGTCACTTCTTATTGTCAAGATCTTTGCATTGTGTTGACGTTGTGCTTCATTTGCAAAGTCAATGACGGTTTGTTGGGTCTCGCTCTTCCTCTTGAAGAAATACACCCACGTGTACCTTGAGTAGTCATCCACAATCACCAAGCAATACTTCCTACCTCCAAGACTATCGAAGGATGGAGGCCCAAAGAGATCCATGTGAAGGAGCTCCAAAGGCCTCTTTGAATAAATGATAGTCGTGGGAGGGTGAGCCTTCTCATGTAGCTTTCCTTCGATACAGGCACTGCAAGCACGATCTTTAGCAAAACTAACATTCGTTAGTCCACGGACATGGTCCCCCTTTAGGAGACTTTGCAAAGATCTCATATTGACATGGGCTAAACGGCGATGCCAAAGCCATCCCACATCAACTTTAGCCATTAGGCATGTCGCGGTCTTAGTGGGTCGCTCCGAAAAGTTAATCACATATAGACCGTTCTCGACATGCCCAACAAAGGCTACTTTAAGAGTCTTGCTCCACAAGAGGGCCACGGTATCGATATCAAAGAAAGTGGCAAAGCCCATGATTGCAAGTTGACGAACAGAAAGTAAATTGTATGCAAGGGACTCAACAAGCATGACCTTCTCGATCGTGAGATCATGAGAGATGACAACCTTGCGAAGTCCCAATACCTTAGAAGATGAGGCATCACCCCACTCGACATTGGTGGGCATAGATGGAACCTTGTGCACGTCCACCACCAAGTCCTTGCTTCCGGTTATATGATTTGTAGCTCCGCTATCGAGCAACCATGATCCACCACCGGAAGAAAACACCTACAAGAGATCAATGCTTGGTTTTAGGTATCCATTTTGTAATGGGTCCTTTGATGTTAGTAACAAGGGTCTTAGGAACCCAAATATACCATTCAATGTACTCATGAAGAGAACCAACAAATTTGGCATAAACATGCCCATCACTAGCACGACATAACACATAAGAAGGATTAAAATCGCCGGCTTTGTTGGGAGAGGTGACATTGCCCTTCTTGAATTTGTTCTTCTTCTTCTCCTCGGGGACACTCTCTCCCGCCCTCATAAAGGTTTGCGTGAGGGGAGGAGGTCGTTTGGTCTTGTCATTCTTCTTCTTGTTCTTGGAGTCATGGACGTACCCAACCCCTTCCTTCGCCACACCTCCCTTTTGGTTGATCAAGAGATCATTGAGGTTCTTCTTGCCTTGTATGCAAGTCGCAAGACCTCTCTCAAGTTGCTCCTTCAACTTAGCATTTTCCTCAACAAGATGTATATGCTCACAACACGGGTTAGTAGCATTTGCATTATCAATTAAAACCATATGAGGAAAAGTTGCTTTCTCCTTAGTTAGCTTCACTTGGAGTTGATCATGAGACTCCTTGAGACTAGCGTGAATACCCTTCAAGGCCTTGTGGGCCTTGTCAAGTATATCAAACTCCTCTTTGAGTCTAGCAAGATCAACCCCGAGTTTGGCCTTCTCGGAATTTAGCACACGAGAAACAACGAGGGCATGATCATAATCTTTCTCTAACTTAGCATGATCAACGTTGTGTGACTCCTCAAGAGCCAAACGAAGACCACGCTCTTCCTCAAGAGCATTGGAAAGATCCGTAATCTCATCGGCATAGTCACGACTATGCCCTTCCATCTTCGAGATGGTGTCTTCGTGAGCCTCGATCATGTCATTGGCCTCACCAAGTTGTTCCAAGAGAGCAACAAAGTGCTTCTTGGATTTTCCCTTGAGTTTGCCCATAAAGGCCTCAAACTCATTAGCCTCCACATTAGCTCCCTCAAATTCATTAATGCTATCCATTGGGGAAGCATGATCAATGATGGTAGTTTTGATGTTGGAGGTTACCTCGTTGGTGGCTTTAGGCATGAGGCACTTGGCGGTGATGCTCTTGTTGGGTGAGTCGAAGAGAGACACTCGTGACGTTGTTGCAATGGCAACGGAGGCCATGGCAACTGACTCATCATCTTCATCATCGTCATCATCCTCATTGTACTCTTCTTGCACAACCAAGGCCTTGGGATGAGTCTTCTTGGTGAAGTTGTTCTTGTTGGGGAACGACTTGGCCTTGTCCTTTCGGATGAGTTTGCCACCATTGTCTTCCCTCTTCTCATACGGGCATTCCGCAACGAAATGACTCACGTTGCCGCAATTGTAGCAAGTCCTTACACGTTGCTTGCCCCTTGTGCCACTCGAGTTGTTTTTGCTAAAGTTGGG